>NC_135714.1:130941110-132243610 GCF_964656455.1 Halichoerus grypus | reverse complement strand
TTACTGGACTTAACTTTAGGCTAAAGAAGAGAAGTGGATCTGATAAAGTCATAGTCTTATGTTAATGATGCCTTGCCTGTTTATGTTTTACACAGAGCTGTCTTGTCTGTGATTGCATATGATCCCTCAAGACTTTTGAGAAGTAAGCTGGACTAATATTCCCATTTTACAGTTACAGAATCAGCCTAGTGGGCTCAAAGCGTGATTAACAGGAGCCAGTGTGAGAGCCCAGGGTTGGTTTTTGTTTTGTTTTAAATCTCTGTTCCATTTCTCTTGCTAGGAAATGACACTGTCTTATAATTTCTCATTAATTCCCAGAGGTGTTGACTTTCCATTGATTTAAAGGTCACTTTAGGGAAAGCAAATATTTATGTTTCTCCTGAACTGACAGCATTCTTTGTTAGCCAAAAGTAGCATTGGTTCTAGCAATGGCCTCAGTCCATATACCTTTCCAGCTATTCAGCGCTTAACACATATATTCTTTAATCTATCTATGTATCTACCTATTCATCTACCATCCATTTTTCTATCCATCATCTGTCTAAATTTACTTTGAAGTCAAGGAAGTGCATATTTGTAGATAATATCTGTTACTTGGATTCTTATAAATTAGCAAAGTCTTTAAGGATTTGGAGATCTGGGAGATTTTAGGAGGAGAGAAAATTACTGATTTGAGGATACTTGTGTATTTGTTGAACTTTTTTTTTTTTTTTTAGTTCATACACACCTAATAGGTGTTGTAGAAGATACCAAAATTACAGTGTGTGGTATCTACTCTCCTAGCTGAATTATAATCAGGGAACAAAATATTAAATGTTTATATAAGGACTGAATAAGAATATAAGAGATTTCTTTCCACCAGAATCATAAAATGAAGTGTTAAATGGATGTTATATCCCACTAATGCTCCAGGAGGGGGAGGATAGTGTGTTGCAGAAGGGCAATTTTTGTGAAGGAACTCAGTCTTGGACTGTACTTTGAAGGATGGAGACTATTTAAGCAGTTGGACAAGTGGGGAATGGATAGATGAACCTGGGCTTATGTTGTCCCTAGATAAGCTGGACGGGAATTAAATGTAGGCTTCTGCTACCTTTGGACTCTGGGAGATGAAAAAGGGCTTGACCTTTTAACAGGGTTGGCCTGGCACCTGAAACTGGAGAACGTCGTCTAGGGTATACTGAGAAATTCTTTGAGACTGCAGTGGGCTCAGACCCAGAAGCCGATCGTTTTCATCTGGGCACATACAATAGGCACAAACTTGATCAACTTGGTTTCTATTAGGTGGGCCTGGCTAGCTCAGTCAGAAGAGCATGTGACTCTTGATCTCGGGGTCATGAGTTTGAGCCCCACGCTGGGTGTAGAGATTACTTAAATAAATAAACTTTTAAAAAGTGGTTTCTGTTAACCTGGACAAAATAATTTTAATAAGACACCATTTATCATGAGAAGGTTTTGAAAAATAGATCCCCACCAAAAATGAGGACCAGTCAGAGTTAAAAGAAGCATGAAAGTGCTGGGAGCTTCACCACGCCTCTTACCTCAGGGATAGCAAAAGCTATGGCAGCCATTCCCTGTAGTCTGTGGGGACTCACGTCTTGCCCACATATCCAGAGTCAAAGGCCAGACTATCACAGTGTCAGTGAAATCTTGAGCCCTATTGTAAAGGAAGCAAGGTATGTGGAAACTTCAGATTATTTGGCTGTAAAGAAATAGGGGGGCACCTGGGTGGCTCAGTCGTTGAGCATCAGCCTTCAGCTCAGGTCATGATCCGAGTCCTGGGATCGAGCCCCGCCTCAGGCTCCCTGCTCAGCGGAAAGCCTGCTTCTCCCTCTCCCGCTCCCCCTGCTTATGTTCCTTCTCTGGCTGTGTCTCTCTCTGTCAAATAAATAAATAAAATCTTAAAAAAAAAAAGAAATAGGAAAAAATAAGACTTTGACCTCGCATGATTCCACTTTCAGCAATGTAACAGTGGTTAAGTGATAGGCAGTATTTTATTGCAAATAATTAAGATAAACAACATCATCATGCTAATTATATGCAGAAAGATCATTTGACAGAATTCAAGAAAAATGTCAGGCCAGACTTCTGAAAGAAAGAATGGGGGATATATGTCAATAATTTCTTGCAGAATAATTATTAGGAAAAGAAGCACTAAATCATTCTTCACGGTAGAGCATAGAGTCAGGCACAGGAATAATTAAAGTCAGTAATAATAAGAGGATGTCTGCACTCATTTTTAAAAATTCAGTGTGGTTCTGGGAACTAATTGAACTAATGGGATAAGAAAAAATAAGAAATAAAGAAAATCAAATAATAATGACTTGTAGATAAGGCATATAAATCAAGCAACAGAAAAAGTGTTGACACGAATGAAAGAGCCCTGTAAGATGAGTCCATACAAGATGGATGTAGTACATGAAAATTAATAGTTTTCCTTGGTAACAGCAGTGAGCTGTTGTATATTGTCTAAAAAAAAAAAAAACACTTTCACACCATAAACACAACCTATGGCACAAACAGGAAATGTGGGAACTCCATATAAATGAACCAAATAAATAAAACTCCATCCAAAGTCTTATTAAATGGAAAGACACGCTGTGCCCCCGGAAGAAAAAAACACAAAATTTTAAATATGCCATTTCCATAGAAATTAATATATAGCTTTAATGTCATCCCAATCAGATTCTCAGGGACTTTTGTTGGAAGAACTTTACAAATTGATCGAATTTATGTGATAAAAGATATCAAAATGTTTGAGAAATTTTTGAAAGCAGAATCATGAGACGTGGGACTGTCTGTCCTAGCAGGTATAAAATACATGTAGAAATAAAAAGAACAGAATAGACAGCTCAGAAACAGATATGGTTGTATGTGAAAATTTAGTATGGGCTTTGATATGGAAAAATCTCAGTATTATATTGAAATAAAAAAGCTGTGCGGTAGTCTAAGTGCAACATTTATTTAAACTCATCTAAATGTGTAATTTACCAATATAAACACCACTGAATAGATATATATTAAAGGACATATAAGAAATAACATTGCTACCTCTTTGAAATGGGATAGGGTCTTGGGTAATGATAGACCCTTTTATTTGTTTGTTTGTTTATTTATTTAAGCCTATGGCTAACTTTATTAAGGAAAACAAGTTTTTACATAAAGAGAATGAGTTTAACCACTACTTAGAAAACATTCTTTGGTATCTATATGCAATTCTCTAGGGCTACGATTTAATGATTTTGGTAAAGAAAGTCCTTACAGAGTCTGATTTATTTCTTCTAGACACTTTACCATAATTCATGTAGCTTCTATCAGATGAATTCTGGTACTAAACTGAGAGATTACATTATTCAGCAAATGAGCAGATGCTATTTGGTATGTAATTAGAGTTTATCACTGTTATAAAAATTTAGGTTGTGATACGATTTTTACGAAGAAAGCAAAATTCACCCCCTTGGTATAGGTTAAAATTTTTATATTAGGCTGTGATTACAGAAAACCAACCAACCAACTAACCAACCAACCAAGGAACCAGTAGAAACAACTGAAATAAGCTACTACAAAATGCTACGTCATACAGCGGGGCTAACCATTTCTGAGGTTACGCTAGCTGGTTGTATGTGTGCCAAAAACCACTTCAGATCATTATTGAGCTGATAGTTCTTTTTGCTCTGCATATACATTGGCTTCTGTAAGAGAGGTAGTACTGCATATTGGTTAAGGCCCGGTCTCCGTGTTGCCAGTTACAGTAGCTATACGGCTTTGTGTAAATTATTTACCTGATACATAAGGTACTTGTGAGAATGAAAAGGCATAATCTATGTAAAAAGCTTCACCCCAGTGCCCAATGAATATGAAGCACTTCATATGTGTAAGCTATGGTCATCATCGTCACCATCATCATTCCAGTTCTTTTCCTTTTAATGTACATCCTTTGGTATAAAAGTGTCTGCGCATGAATAGAGGGCTGGCTAACACCTATTTTTCAGTAAAAATAAATAATATGCTTCTCTGAAAAGAATATAGTAGACACTTCATTAATGTAGAAAGATAGCCACAGAATATTGGGGAAAATATTCAGAATATATAGCATCACCTTAATAAAAAATCTATTTTAATATTGGGGTGCCTGGGTGGCTCAGTTGGTTAAGCAACTGCTTTCGGCTCAGGTCATGATCCTGGAGTCCCAGGATCGAGTCCCGCATCGGGCTCCCTGCTCTGCAGGGAGTCTGTTTCTCCCTCTGCCTCTCCCCCCTCCCACCCGCCTCATGGCTTGTGCTCTCTCACTCACTCTCTCTCTCTCTCGCAAATAAATAAATAAAATCTTAAAAAAAAAATCTATTTTAATATAGATCTAGAAGGATATCGATTGAAGTGTAAAGGTAGAGGTTAAAGTAAATCTTTCACTTCCCGTTTCATTGGGAGCTAGTAACTACTTGCAGTCAAAATAGAAAATATCACCCAGCTAATCACATCTGTTAGTTACTTCCTTACTCATACATCCAGACACATTCATGGAAAAAAAGCTTGCCTTTCTCTTCCAGTTCTCAAACTCTGACAACAATTTATAATTCATTTAATAAAAAATTAGTTTAGTAGTATGTTATGGTGCATGAATACTGTGGCACAGGGACTAATATGCCACCATTAAAAAAACCCAGTAAATTTGAACATGCTGATGTAGAAAAATGGAAAAAAGAAAAAAAAAGTTCACAGGAACATATTTAATATGTTCTTTAAAGGCGGTTGATGGAACATATATATCTGCTTTTGTTCCTTCTCAAAACCTCATTAAAATGACAGTAGGATTGTTTTTGGTTGTTTTAGCCACAAAAGCACAGGGACAGGAATAAGCAAAGAGAAAAAACAGGAACAAAATTTTGGAAACAAGTACACCTGAAACTAATATTACACTGTATGTTAACCAACTGGCATTTAAATAAAAACAAAAACAAAAAACAAAAGGCCTCTGGCAAGTGGTAACCAGCACACTGGAGAAAGCTGAATCCTAAGCTGTCAATGAGGGAAGTAAGAAAGCAACCTAATTTATACAGCCGAATCCTCAAAGACTCAAAAATGGGCACTACTCAGAAACTGGCATGAGGGAAGATCGTTAAAATGCTGAGACCTTCTAATTAGTGACGCCCGATAAAATACAAGACACCCAGTTAAATGTGAATTTCAGATAAACAACAAGCAACTTTTTCATATAAATATGTTCCAACTATTTTCTAGAATATACCTATAGTATAAAAATTATTCAATGCTTACCTTAAATTCAAAATTGAGTTGGGTGTCCTGTATTTATTTACTAAATCTGGCAGCCTTACTTGGAAAGGACACATCCCCCAGGAGCACCTCTCTAAGAAGGAAGGAGAGAGGTAGGTGTAGAGAGAACAAACACTGGCTTCTCCCATCTCCCTGCCTTGTGATTTGCTAGTGCTGTGCCCTATCAACAGAATGTAACTGGAAGACGGTTGACAAAAAAGCCTAGGAAATGGCTTTTTGACCCACAGCCACACATCATTACAGAGTAGAGGATAGAAGGATGGGTCTGGAGCTGACTGACAGTAAGTAAATACCAGGCAACTTCTTATATGAATGGTGTATAATTTTAGCTTAAGATATTTACAATTACTAAGATGAATCTTGATTAATTTCTTTGTATACATGCTTTTGGTTGCCTATTTTGGTGCTCAGACATTTTGGGCGTTTCTTTCAGGGTGGGAAAAAGATATCCGTGATAACTGGAATATGAAGTGTCAGAAAACAAGTACCATACTGGAGACACTAGAGGTCTACTTAGAAATGCCACTTATTTGTATGCGGTCAAGCGGCAGCCTTCGGCTTGGGTGGTGATCTCGGGGTCTTGGGATGGAGCCCCACATGGGGCTCCCAGGGAGCCTGCTTCTCCCTCTCCTTCCCGCTTATGCTCTCTCTCTCAATAAATAAATAAAATCTAAAAAAAAAAAAGAAAGAAATCCCATAGGAGTGCAGAAGAGAGACTGCTCATTCTGACAAGGGTGAGGGGTGGAGGGTGAGGCTTTGAAGAAGTTTCAATGAATCATTCCAATGAAATTTGCATGACAAAAGGGGAGAGGGAAAGACATTGCCAGATGGACAGTGAGATCAAAACTAAAGGTGAGAAAGTGTGTAGTGTGTTCTGAGAATAGCCACGGTTTGGTGCTGCAGAGTAGAAAAGATGATGTATGGGTGTGGGATGGGGAAAGAGTTTGGTCATGTGTTGTCTAAGCCTCCTCCAACTTTGTTGGAGGAGGGCCTTGAATACTGAGCTAAGAATTTAGCTTTTATTCTGCCAGATAATGCAAAGGCACTGGGGAACCATTCAAGGATACCGAAACCAAGGAAAAAGATCTAGACCAGGTGTATTCGAGGCCGGATAAAGAGATGAGATTTCTCAGGAAGAACAGAGTAGTGGGTCTCAGTCTTGTAGAACCCAAGGCCCCTATTGGTAAACACCCAGGGATATCTGCCATGGGAAATCTTTATGGCACTTACTATAAATCATTGCTTTGTTCTGCTTACCCCAGTCAAAACTAATTTTGTCAAACTTTCTTTTTTCTAGTATTTAAAAAAATAATAATTTTTCCTTTCCTAAATACAAAATATATCAATTCCAAAAGTTTTTTTTTTTTTTTTAAGATTTTATTTATTTATTTGAGAGAGCAAGAGAGAGCACAAGCTAGGGGAGGGTAAGAGGGAGAGGGAGAAGCAGGTTCCCGGCTGAGCCGGGAACCCAATGCGGGACTCAATCCCAGGACCCCGGGATCATGACCTGAGCCGAGGGCAGACGCTTAACCGACTGAGCCACCGAGGCGCCCCCAAAAATGTTTGGTTTGTCAAATTATATTAATACTACACTCATAAACTATTGAAGTAAATACATAAATTGCTAAAGTTATTTCATGAACAATTTGATAATGCACATTACATCTCATTGCAATTTGATGTGACTCTCCTATTCTCGTGTGTGTGTATGGGTGTGGGCACACACATACATATTTAGGCTTTTTTGGTACACATGTGTTTAGGCAGAATGTTATGGACTAAATGTTTGTGTCCTTCACCAAACTCACAAGTTGAATTCCTAATCCCAATGTGATGCTATTAAGAGGTGGGTCTTCGGGAGATGATTGGATCATGAAGGTGGAACTCCCATGAAATAGATTAGTATCCTTATAAAAAAAGACCCTACAGAGCTTTCTGGTGAAGATAGAGCAGTAAGATGGTCACCTACGAGCCACGAAGCAGGCTCTCACCAGGCACTATATCTTGATTTGGGACTTCCCAGCCTTCAGAACAGCAAGAAATAAATATTTGTTGTTTAAGCCATTCAGTCTATGGTATTTTTGTGAGAGTAGCCCAAACTGAGCAAGACAGGCTTGATATCTATAAATGGTATCACACTATAAATTGAGATTCCTTTGTTTTCTTAACCAGTATACTTAAGGATCTTTCCTCCACCCCAGGTCTGTACATTACCTCATTGTTTTTAATGATATTTTATTCTATCATGTGAATGTGCCATTATTAATTTAAGCATTCCACTTGAAGAAATTTAATTTTCCTATTTTTAACTTGTTATTATTGACCACGTTGGAATTAACACCCTTGATCTTAGTGTGCATAATGAGTAGTTCTATAAGATAATAGCTAGCAATATAATTACTGAGTCAGCATATATAGACCACCCCTCAACATTTTTATGTATACAACTAAATTGCACCAAAGCCTTCAACAATTTACCTTGATTTTTGTATCTTAATTCCTTTGAATTGTTATTTCTGCTCTATAAAATTCATAAATGAGTTAAGTGGCAACAATGTAAAAATTCTCTCCCTCCCCAAGAAGAGATTATGTGGAATGTCCTTAGTGTCTTACAACAGGAAAATTTTTTGGAAAATCCTAGATGTCTGACAGAGGACATTTGAAACATTTCAGGAAACAGTAGGGCTAATTTTGGAGTTCTTTTTTTCTTAAAAATATCAAATTTATTTTAAGACTATTCTGCTTGTGTATTGGTAATATTTTGACAGATAATATTTTTACAATGATTATACATGATGAGATGTAGAATTGGAAAAAATTAATATTGACCCTCTGTTCATGAATTAACTTTTTAAAAACAGCATTATTGAGATATAATTTGCATAACATTTAGTTCACTAATTTAAAATATACAATTCAATGATTTTTAATATATTCACAGAGTTGTGCAACCATCACTATGATCAATTTTAGAACATGTTTATCACCCCCAAAAGAAACACCATACTCACTAGCAGTCCTTCCCCTTTTCCCTCAATTCCTCATCCTTCGGCAACCACTACTCAACTTTCTGACTTTGTAGATGTGCCTATTGTGGACATCTTAAATAAATAAAATCCTGGGGCGCCTGGGTGGCTCAGTCGTTAAGCGTCTGCCTTTGGCTTAGGTCATGATCCCGGGGTCCTGGGATCAAGCCCCGCATCGGGCTTCTTGCTCCACAGGAAGCCTGCTTCTCCCTCTCCCACTCTCCGTGCTTGTGTTCTTGCTCTCGCGATCTCTCTCTCTGTCAAATAAATAAATAAAATCTTAAATAAATAAATAAATAAATAAAATCCTATAGTATGTGGTCTTTTGTGACTGGCTTCTTTCACTGAGCACAATGTTTTCAAGGTTCGTTCATATTGTAGCATATATCAACATTTCATTCCTTTTTATTGCCAAAACCTATTCCATTGTATGGTGTAGGGGGAAGTTGTTGATCCACAAGCTGGACAGACCTCAGCAACCAAAGGCTTCCCACCCCTCCCCGCTCCCAGAAACTGCCCCAAGGATATGGCCTTAAGATAGTGATGTGGTGTTGAGACTATCTGGTTGTATATGTGACTGAACTCAGTTAAGACCTCTATATAAACGTCTAAGATTTGGTGGTCTGGTAAAGAGATCTACTCATCTTGCGGTCACCCAAGACAAGCCTCGTAAGTAAGTTCCCTTGTTTATTAAACCAGCCATCTATCAATCTGGAAGGCCTGCCTCTTTCTTCAGTCTCTACCTGCCCTCTGCATTTGGGGGTGGGGTGGGGGGCAGTTTCAGGTTACACCTGGAATCTCCCAAAAAGGTTGTGAACCAACATCTGAATATACACTTTTCCATTCATCAGTGAACATTTGGGTGAGTACACTTTTCTACATTCAGAAACCATAACAAATATTTGCTTGAGCACAGTTAACATGTTTAGAAGAAAGATCACAAGTTATTTTAGGACCCTTCATTTGCTAAGCAAATTAAATTTCCAGTTGTTAGTCATTTGAGCCATTCCAACATTTCTGTATTGCTATTGCAAATGATACAGAGCAGGGGTGTTTGCTTAACAAAAGTTAGAAATTAAGAAACATAATGGTAGGGGCTCAGTCGGTTAAGCGTCCCACTCTTGGTTTTGGCTCAGGTCATGTACTCAGGGTAGTGAGATCAAGCCCAAGGTCGGGGCCTGCGCTCAGTGCAGCATCTACTTGAGATTCTCTCTCCCTCCACCTCTCCCCCTCCCTCTGCCCCTCCCACTCATGCTTACTCTCTCTAAAATAAATAAATAAATCTTTAAAAAAACCCATATGGTAAAATAAATATATGATTTCTAGAAAATGGGCAAATGCTTGAAGTTACATAAAAGGAATATTATACTATATCAAAATTACCATTCAAGAAATACAAATAACTAGGAAATATGTTTATTTAAACCCCCTTTTAACATTTTTTGCAGATAACATCTTCATAAACAGCATATGGTTGAATTTTGTCTTTTCTAAAAGAAATTGTCTCAATGTGTGCATCTTTTAATAATGATAATGATAGTAAAAGCAAACACTCAGAGAACATTTGCTATCTGGTTGGCATTATTCCAAGTGATTTTATGTGTATTAACTCATAATCCTCAAAACTAGAGTCAGCTACATCATTTGCAGGGCTAAATGCAAAATAAAAATGCAGAGCCTGCTGTTTAAAAATGAGGAAGAAAGTGCCATTAATAATAGGTACTAAAACAAAGCCTTTTTCTTTCTTCCTCATGTGTAGTGTTTTTTAAAATTTGCTACTTAATGTCATTCTAAGTAAAAATTTGAAAATTTAAATTATTAACATGAATTTTAGACTTCATCTTTATATTTTACAGTGCCCGTTTTAAATGAAATTATATGAACATTTAACTCATATGACACGTCATCAAAATTGCAAGTTGTATTTCCTAAGTCACACATGCGTGTATGGTCTCTTCTCAGAACAATGGAAATGCAGCACAAAACTAACTCATTCATTTCATTCCATTCGTTAATACATGCACATCTTACCAACACTCTATCTTTGGTTTACTGATGAGTAAGGAAGAAGTGAGAGGGAGAGGAAGCATGGATTGCCTCATCTTTCCCTTTGCTGCCCTGAATTATCATTTTCAGTATAAGTGATTGGTTAATATGAGAAGCAACATGAGTAAGAAAGGGTATGACTCGGTTCCTTGGTCATCAGTGTTTCTTTTTTTTTTTTTTTTAAGATTTTATTTATTTGCGAGAGAGAGAATGAGAGACAGAAAGCAGGAGAGGGAGGACAGTCAGAGGGAGAAGCAGACTCCCTGCTGAGCAGGGAACCCAATGCGGGACTCGATCCCCGGACTCCAGGATCATGACCTGAGCTGAAGGCAGTCGCTTAACCAACTGAGCCACCCAGGCACCCCCATTGGTGTTTCTTATAATCAATCCCATTGCCTTCATTGTGTTTGGAGCACGTTCTGGTTTGGACGATATTTTTGTGTTTTTATCATGTCCCAGCCTCAGGGGCCTCACCCAGTCACTCTGGGGTTGTGGGCTCTCTAGGGGTGGATAAATAGAAAAGTCTTCCAGGACTTGCTTTCGGTCACCTGCTTTAGGAGTTACTGCCAGACACCAGTATCCAGGATCCTGGAATTAGCATAAAGTTCCCAAAACTATTGTGAAAAACGTTAAGGTTAGACTTTGGGTACTATTTATCAGGAGCAAGCAGGCTTGTTGCCTTTTCATAATTGTATAAAGTTTGGCAGAAAATGCATTTTAAGGACACCTGGGTGGCTCAGTTGTTAAGCGTCTGCCTTTGGCTCAGGTCATGGTCCCAGAGTCCCGGGATTGAGTCTCACGTCGGGCTCCCCACTCAGTGGGGAGTCTGCTTCTCTGCCCCTCCCCTGGCTGGTGCTTTCTCTCTCTCTTGCTTGCTCACTCTCTCTCTCAAATAAATAAATAAAATCTTCTAAAAAATACATTTTAAGAAATCCATAACATGGCACAAAATTAAAAATGCTTTCTCCCGCAGGTCTGGATTTTGAGGTAGAGAGACACAAATTCATGGTGAATGAATGAATGCGAAGGGTGGAGGACAAAAGGTATATCTGAGCTCTAGAATTCTCGACCACGCTTTCCTTTCCAATGGCTTGGAATTTTAGCAAAGGAACATCCTGGTGATCTTGGAAGGCATTAATGCATATCCATGTCTTATACACAGCTTTCCCTAAGTATATCATTGCTTTGTTGAATTGATAGTATTCTAGTTATTGCCCATCTCAGAATTCCCCACAGTGAAAGCAGGCTTTTACATTTTTTAAAAAATTTGTATTACATTCATGAACAAGCATTCTTCTATGGCTTACTCTGTTACAATCATGGCGATGGTACGGGGTGGAGCTCTGATAGTTAGCAAGAATTTTTAAATCTCTATTTTCTCACACCAATGGATCCTCAGTAACCCTTCCTAAATTGGATGCACACCTACCATTTAATGGATTGCCAAGACTTCTCTCTCGTCTTTGCTCTTTCATTTATTTTTTCTGGTCCACTTGTAGAAATGCCAAACACTGAGAAATTTTTCTTTGATACCTCTAGACTTCTGCTGTGTGCAATTTGTTGCCAGATGTGAATGGATTGCTTTCATTTTAAGAACTACAAAAACATTCCAAACTTGTGTTCAGGTCCTTGAAAAAGACCTTGGATCATCCTCACACACTTTGATGAAGTAGGGTGTGCAAGGTTTTTTGTTTGTTTGTTTGTTTTCAGTTCTTTTATACATAAATACAAGTCTGTTTTGAAAAAGCCTGTTGGCGCTTGGTTACCTAATTCTGTTCCTGTATGAAATAGAAATATTGAGACTTAAGATTCATACATCATGGCTTAATTTGGTAAAAGTTGAAGTTTACTGAATTCCTCTGCCTTAAAATGGGGGGGAATGGGTGTGCTTTCTACCCATTTTAAAGTCGTGACTTTCCCATTTAAACCACGTAACATTCCCTATCCATCCTGTATCTCTGCTTTATTCTTCTTGGTTTTCATTTTTAATATAACTTATTCATTTTAATTGTCTATTTCCCCTGATAGAACGTCAGCTTCTAAGAGCAGGGATGTGTTGTTCATCACTGCATCTCCAGCACTTGGAGCAGTGTCTGGAACATAGTAGGTTCTCAGGATGTTTTGTTAGACAATTGAAATCAGATAGTCTAAGTAATTGGGAAATTGGGAGAGTCACCTTCCAGTGACCTGATTAGATTTTTTTTTTACCTTTGTAATAAAAATAAAAGATTGAATGAATTATTAAACAATGGGGGATTGGAAGTAATTTTAATGAGGATAATTTATACTTTTATGAGTTTAAAATGTAATTAACAGTTAACTCTCAGCAAAATCACACATTTGGTAGATACTTTGATGGCATTAAGCTGAATTTAGAAAGTTCGAGTCATAACCTCACAGTGTCTGTACTGCTCAGTTTTTCAAGAAGTGGACCTCTGGACAATTTTCTTCTTTGAGCAAATCACACCCTCTGCTGCCTTTTTTTGGTACAGCTTGTGGTTTAAAGATCCTACAATGATTCAAAATTGCTTGAGATTTCTACATCCAATGTCATCATTCATCGTGTGTACGTTTCTGAGGAACTCTGAAGTCTTGAAGCACTGTTATAAATACGTTCTGTGTTACATTCTGGCTAATTTCTGTCTTGAATTCCAAAATTCAAATAGGTGAGGACAGTCTGAAGGCCAGTGGTAAAAACCTTTCATTTGTCTGGATACAACACTCTTTCCTGTAACTCGACCCTGAGTGGAAAGACCGCCTGGTGATAAACCTCTTTTCCCTGTGGCTTCATCATTCACTGAATTTATGAAAGGCGAGGACTGACATGCTTTGCAGGCAGCCCTTCTTTATAGCCATCATTTGTGGTGATTAAAAAGTAGCAACTGGAAATTTCTGAGACTGGAATAAAAATGACCCACCATTGAGAAAAACAATATTTGATTTGTGTCTCTGACACCATTTTAAAAACAATGCTTATGAATGTCTTTAAAATTTTCAGACAATTCAGTTTTTCCACCATCAGCACTATCCTGATGATTCTCTCAGGTCATATTGTCTTTTCTTCTGATGAGCTGGCTGCCCCTCAGGAGGAGGAGAGGGTAAGCCTACAGAACTGCCCACGCAGGTTTGACTCTGCCCAGGCACTGAGTCTCAGGGCCACGTGCCCACTGGCAAGTTACCAAACTTCTCTGGTTCTTGATTTCCTAACTCATAAAAACAGTACCAGCCCCATAGAGTTGTTGTGCCCATTAGGGAGTAAAGTGGTGAAAACAGGGCCAGCAAAGAGGAAACATTCGTCGGTATTAACTACTATTTCCCCTGAATGCAGTGATTTCTAGCATTCTTTTTATTTTTTTATTTTTTATTGTTATGTTAATCCCCATACATTACATCATTAGTTTTAGATGTAGTGTTCCATGATTCATTGTCTGTGCATAACAGCCAGTGCTCCACGCAGAACGTGCCCTCTTCAATACCCATCACCAGGCTAACCCATCCTCCCACCCCCCTCCCCTCTAGAACCCTCAGCTTGTTTCTCAGAGTCCATAGTCTCTCATGGTTCATCTCCCCCTCTGATTTCCCCCCCTTCATTCTTCCCCTCCTGCTACATTCTTCTTCTTTTTTTTTTTTCTTTCTTAACATATATTGCATTATTTGTTTCAGAGGTACTGCTGACAAAGCCTTCTATAATTGCCTAAAAATGTTACAGGTTCTTTACTCCTAGTTCTAAGCCCCAGGACATTGATCTCTCTGAAGGCCATTGGCAAAGCAGCTCTTTTGTTTAGGTACAAATCAAGACATCAACACCATCCACAGTCTAGGTTCTTTACAGGTTTCCCTTGCAAATGTGTTTTCAATATCATCCCACGCCACACACTTTTCTTCTTCCACAGCTTTTTTATTTTTTATTTTTTATTTTTATTTTTTTAAAGATTTTATTTATTTGACAGAGAGAGACACAGTGAGAGAGGGAACACAAGCAGGGGGAGTGGGAGAGGGAGAAGTAGGCTTCCTGCAGAGCAGGGAGCCCGTTGTGGGGCTCGATCCCAGGACCCTGGGATCATGACCCGAGCTGAAGGCAGACGCTTAACGACTGAGCCACCCAGGCGCCCCATCCACAGCTTTTTTTTTAATATATGTAAAATATATTATATATAATACACTTGAAATATTTTACTTTGTTAATTGCTGTTTAATTTTTTAATTAAAAATACTAATGAGAGATTATTTATTGGTTATTTATAATCAAACAAGGGTGAATTTTCCCCACTATCCAGCCTCCCACCAGGTATGTACCTGTGCATTCAGTTCTACACCAGCTCCCTTTCAAAGACCCAGATTTTTTTTCCCCCCAGAGGAGAGAGGCAAATGGTAAAGATCTAATATCCCTCTCTTCTTCATTCTTAGTGAGAGAACCCTTATATTTTAGGGGGAGGGGGCAATGCATCCACTTAAAATGCTACATATCTCAGATGTTTTTTGCAGCTATGAGTGGCCATGTGGGAAAGTCCTAGTCAGTGAGATTTTATCAGAAATGTTGTGTGGGCCGGGGCAGCTGGGTGGCTCAGTCGGTGAAGCGTCTGCCTTTGGCTCAGGTCATGATTCCCGGGTCCTAGGATCGAGCCCTTGCATTGGGCTCCCTGCTCAGCAGGGATCCTGCTTCTCCATCTCCTCCCCACCTGTGGTCTCTCTCGCTATCTCTGTCTCTCTCTTTCTCAAATAAATAAATAAAATCTTAAAAAAAAAAAAAAGAAAGAAATGTTGTGTGACACTTCCAGAAAGGTTGATTTAAAAATGTTGCCTCAGTAGGGAGGTGTGGGATTTTCATCCATTCTCTTGTCAGTAATTAAGTGTGATGGTATTCCAGCCTCCATCTTGGACAGGAGGTGACCTTGAAGATGGTAGCCAAAGCTGGGATAATGCCCCAGAAATTCAGAAGCCTGAGATCTTTATGACCACAAGGCTGCTATCCCAGCCCTGGACTGATCACCGCTAGACTTCTATTATATGATAGAAAAAATAAACTTCTGTCTTCCTTAAGCTACTGTTACTTTGGCTTTTCTATTACACATAGCCATATAGAATTTTAATACATATAGAAGTGGGTCCCCATCGGGGGCAATTCAGATGGGAGCTATCAGAGTCTCAGGGCAGGGTGGGGGAGAGGAAATTGTCTTTTGCTGAGTGACCAATGGTCAAGGTGCAGGCAACAGTGAGAGGAAGTTGTAGCTTCTCTGCCAGGGGCAAGACGACAGGCTCACGGCAATGCAAAGGATGGTTCCCAGGTGTCAGCTTGGTGTTTTGAGGTTGCCAGGGGCTAGAGCCAGCGTTTGGCTGACCCTGTCCTCCAGAAGAGTTGTAAGCATCTGCTCTGTTACCCTTGGTGCTTCTCCTTTAAATCTTAAAATTCTAATTTGGGAGTCAAAAATAATAATTCTTTAAATAGTTTCTTTCTCTTTGAATTCCTGCTCTAACAATCTTAATTCTCCTCTGGGAAATAATGATTGCTTCTGGCTGATGAGTGGAAAGATCAGGAAGTAAGAGAGAGAAACAAGGATTAATATTGATGATACTATCTTACTACCAGCACCTGCCACCAGAATGTCTTCAAACACTGTGATAATATGAGAAAGAAATACTCAAGCAAATCACAATTGGTGTGATTTTTGTTTATTTTTGTTAAATACTAACAAAAGAAAAATATTCACCAAACCTCCTAAGAAGTATTTCTTGTATTGAGCGTGCCTATTTTAAGAGAAAATTCTCAAAAGGATAACCCATGAATATAGTAGATCTTGCCTGAAAGTGTGACATTATCAACCTTTAACAGATATTTTATGAATGAAACCCAGCTCTTTGAATATAGAGCTTTGCCTATCTACCACCCTCTTGGAAAGTACTTGTAATCACATTGCATCCAATGCCTTTGGTGGCATTAAAAGTGAATGGAATTATTGTTTTCCAGAAGGAATTACTTGTAGAATTTTTCATTTTACTCTTATAAGGTGTGAAAGTGGAGGTGTATTATAGCCAACCCTTTATACTGGGAGCGTTGCAAGTGCAAAATGTGGAGAGTATCTGTGAGATGGTAGGGAGACCAGAACAAAATAGGGAAGTAGGGTGAGGTGAAAAAAAACTGCCAAGTACTAATATCATTGGGATACTGGTAAAGAAAAAAACAAACCAAGATTCCATGGATGAGTCTGTGACTGGGAGAAAGTACCAGAGTTCGCTTCCACCGGGGTCAGAATGCCATCCCCTCTTTGTTCTCCACTGGGGTTTGACAAATTTGACATTCACCTACTTTCAACAGTTTCAAAATACTGGTAGAAATAGCTTTCAGGCATGTTCTCCAGATGCAATGAAAGTAACTGTTTTATTTCTGGGTCTTAGGTGTAGCGAATTCTCTGTCTAATTTTAATAAGATATTAATCTTTGCATGATTCACTCATTCATTCATCAAATATTTATTGACATGTCATCCTTCCTTCCTTCCAGCACAGATGCACATTTTTCTCTGTTTTTATTTCTTTTAGTTATTTTAATTGGAAAACCCTTGGAACTATATGCACAATATATATGTACATATTTATCTAAAATTGTTGAATTTTAAAAATCATTTATGAAAAAACTGAAGTTTTGACAACAGTATAATAAATATGATTATTCTCGTGTATAGGAATTATAGTGTGGGCAAAACAAGTTATACTTGATTTCCAAGTGTGCATAGATTTAATTTCAAATTATATTATTTTGTAATATTGATTTTGCCAGTTCATTTGATCAATCTTTAATTTATTAAATTATGAAACCATAGATGGAACTTTCTAGCTATCAGTCCATTCCAGCCAGTAAGAATTTATTTTATCAAGTATAGTAACAGGAGAATGAGATACATAGATTAGAAGTCGTATGAATGGGAAAATTCTTCAAGTATTTGACCATAATTGTATAGTTTTATATTGGAGTCTAAACTTAAACTTGGTTTGGTACATTGTTATTTAGTTGTGGAATCCACCAACTTGCCTAAATGCAGAAGCCTTTTCACATTTAAACCATAAATTGTTCAGTACTGAGACTTTAACCAATTTTTGATAATAAATTGTATTGATAAATATGTATAAAGGAGAGTGAATGTGTTGGTGTTATTCTATAGTTTAACTTGAATCAGAGCTGAAAAATGGTGAGATAGTCCTTTAAGTACTTTCTGTTAAATACCTTGTAAGGGAGACTTGGGTTTGTTTATCCATTCACCCATCAATGGATACTTAGACACTTGGGTTGCTTCCAGTTTTCGCTATTGTGAGTAATGCTTCTATGAACATGGGTGTACAAATAGCTCTTTGAGATCCTGCTTTCAATTCTCTTGGGTATATGCCCAGAAGGTGAATTGCTGAATCATATGGCTATTCCATTTTTAGCTTTTGGAGGAACTGCCATACTGTTTTCCATAGTGACTGCACCATTTTACGCTCTCACCAACAGTGCCCAAGCATTGCAATTTCTCCACATCTTTGCCAATACTTGTTTTCTGTTTTTATTTATTTGTTTATTTTATTTTTTTTTAACATAGTAGCCATTCTCATGGGCTTGAGATGGTATCTCATTGTGGTTTTCATTTGCATTTCCTTAATTATTAATGATGTTGAGCATCTTTTCCCGTGCTTGTTGGCCATTTGTATATCTTCTTTGGAGAAATGTCTATTCAAGTTCTTTGCCTATTTTTAAATAGGATTGATGATATTTTTCATTGTTGAGTTTTAAAAGTTCTTTACATATCCTGGATATTAACCCTTTATCTTATATATGATTTGCAAATATTTTCTCCTATTCCATTGATTGCCTTTTTATTCTGTTGATCGTGTCCTTTGACACACATAAGTTTTACATTTTGATGTAACCCAATTTGTCTATTTTCACTTTTGTTGCCTGTGCTTTTGATGTTATATCCAGGAAATCATTGCCAAATCCAATGTCAAGAAGCTCTCTTCTCTTTTCTTCTGAGAGTTTTATAATTTTAGCTCTTACATTCAAGTCTTTAATCCATTTTGAATAAATTTTTGTAAATGGTGTAAGATGAGAGTCCAATTTCATCCTTTTGCATTTGGATACCCTGTTATCCTAACATCATTTATGAAAAGACTATCTTTTCCTATTTAATTGTTTTGACATCCTTGTTGAAAATCATTTGACCATGTATGTGAGGGTTTATTTCTGGTCTCTCTATACTATTTCACTGGTGTATTTATTTTTTTATTTTTTTTATTATGTTCAGTTAGCCAACATACAGTACATCATTAGTTTTTGATGTAGTGTTCAACGATTCATTAGTTGTATATAACACCCAGGGCTCATCACAACACGTGCCCTCCTTAATCCCCATCACCCATATTGGTGTGTTTGTTATGTCAGTAGTACATTGTTTTCATTCCTGCAGCTTTGTAGTAATTTTTGAAATTAGGAAGCGTGAGACCTCCAACTATGTTTTTCTTTTTCAACATTGTTTGGCCACTTGGGATTCCTTTAGATTCTGTATGAATCTTAGGATGAGTTTTTGTATTTCTGCAAAATAAAAAAATAAAAAACAAAGGGACACCACTGGAATTTAAAAATACCTGGATCGCTTTGGGTAGTATTGACATCAGAGTTTTCATTATTGGTGATACAAAATTAATCTCTACTTTGGAATTGTTATTCAGTTTATAAAGGAGAAAGGAAAACAGCCAGGTTTAACGAATTTCCAGAGATACGGATATTAAAGAACATTCACTCTGCGCCCTTGGGACTAGGAACTAAACATGCTCGTAGTTCTCATCCTACAACTGGCTCATCTTTTTTTTTCCCAGCCTACCTTCCTCCTAACAGAACTAGAGATAAACATTCCGGTAGATGTGCTTCCAATTTTTTTTACTAGTTAATTGACAGAAATTCAAAAAATGAAATGCTTGAAGCATCTGTGCTACTTTCAGTTCCAAAGTAAAAGGGCTTTTATGATACTACCTGGCAAATAATTGTTCTTTTACAAATGTAAACTCCCTCCCTTGCTCCCTTTGGTAATAGGCTTTTAACTACCCCCAAGGGATTTTGCATTGTCCATTTGGCCTTTGATTTTTGTTTCTTCTTTTCAGAACTGAGAATGTGAACCTCTTTGACAAGTCTACTTTTTAAATAAATCCTATGAAAGAGTCTAATGATATGTTAGGATTTTGACAATCATTTTTTTTCCTTCCCTTAGGGGCCATTCATTCACCTGCTATGTTCATGTAGATAAAATCTAATAAAACACACATCATGATTTTCAAAGTCATTTTGAAATAATGGAAACTCTGTCCAACCCTTTAAAGAAAAGAACTTACTTTAATAGATTTTGCGGAGTATCCTAGCAACCACACCATAATTTCTCAAAGTGAATTTTCACTAAATCCATGAAAGAGACACTTCAATTTTAGTTTCATTTTTTTCTACATCATTCCAAAAATTGGATCTTCTTAGATATCTTCACTCTTGAGACTTCATTTAGTGACCATTAAAAACATATTTGATGTTATCCTGCTCAGGCTCGCTCCTTTAGTAGAAGTGCATTCTACCAAACCATAGATAGATGATAGATAGATAGATAGATGATAGATAGATAGATAGATAGATATTTTTTAATTGTATAAGCAGCCTGAAACTTAATGCAAAAGTTCAACATGTATTTGTGTTTTTTGTGTTTACTTCTGTATATGCAAAAATACAAGACCAAACCTTCTTGATCCTCAGGAAATATTGACAAATACTGAGGCTTGGAAATCACATTCATTCTTGTTAATCTTGGTTTTCCTGGGTGATACGAATGAGAGAAGATTTATTTGGTTATGCTTTCAGATATTAGTTGTTTCCAACTTGATGACTTAAAAAAAAATTCCGAATGCAAATCCAAATAGAAATTTTTCCCAGGTGTGTCTCAGGTGTGTGGACAAATCAAGCGTGAAATAGCAATAAGTGAGCATACATTCTGCAAGTAGGATTCAAGACTGAACAGGCTATTAAAATTAAATAACACTAACAGTGCAGCTCTGAATAACCAGGGAATAATGCCTGCATAGAAAATTTATGTGTGTGAGCAAGACTTATTTTCATCTTTTTGCTATCTCGAAAACCAATATGAAATTGTTATGTGCATTGGTCTATGGGGATTTAGAATTTGCACACTGTTTACAAGACAGTCACTTAGTGTTTGCCTATCTGTCTATGTGGATGTGTGTATAAGGACACGCATGTATAAAGGCAGAAAATGATTTTAATTAGCATTATGAAAATTTAGTTATAGGGAGAGAATTTTCATGACCTAGCAGACTTACTAATAATGTTTCCTTAATGTATTCTGGTGAAGTAGGCATTTGGAATTCAATATTTATAATGATAGCCTTCTTCTGGCAAAATGCCCATTAACAGAGTTGGAATTTAAAGAAAATACTTTTTATCTTAAAATATTTAGGTATCCGGTAAATGTTTGTTGATTTCACCATACCATGTATTCTTTATGAAATTTTTATTTAAGTGTAATCTGAATTATTTAAATGTATTCTTTGATGGCAAAAATTAACAAGTCAGGAAATGACAGATGTTGGCGAGGATGTGGAGAAAGGGGAACCCTCCTACACTGTTGGTGGGAATGCAAGCTGGTGTAGTCACTCTGGAAAACAGTATGGAGGTTCCTCAAAAAGTTGAAAATATGACCCTATGACCTAGCAATTGCACTACTGGGTATTTACCCCAAAGATACAAGTGTAGTGCACCCCAGTGTTTACAGCGGCAATGTTTGCAATAGCCAGACTATGGAAAGAGCTGAGACGTCCATCAACAGATGAATGGATAAAGAAGATGTGGTATATATATACAATGGAATATTATGCAGCCATCAAAAAAATGAAATCTTGCCAGTTGCAATGACACGGACGGAACTGGAGGGTATTATGCTAAGTGAAATAAGTCAATCAGAGAAAGACAAGTATCATATGATCTCACTGATAAGAGGAATTTGAGAAACAAATAGAGGATCATAGGGGAAGGGAGGGAAAAATGAAACAAGATGAAACCGGAGAGGGAGACAAACCATAAGAGACTCTTAATTTCAGGATATAAACTGAGGGTTGCTGGAGTGGAGCAGGGTGGGAGGGACCGGGTGGCTGGGTGATGGACATTGGGGAAGGTAGGTATTATGGTGAGCGTTGTGAATTGTGTAAGACTGATGAATCACAAACCTGTACCCCTGAAACAAATAATACATTATATGTTAACAAAAAAAATTTAAAAAAATTGTATTCTTTGAGTCATCTTTAAGCTGTCTTAACACTCGTTTGGCTTTTTACATCTTTTTTGTTTATTTTTAACTTTTTTACTTTAAAGATTATTATTTCTTCAACTTTTGATCTTTAGCACATTGGATCCTGCTTTAGCTCTTCTCCTTTACCTTTGGTTTCTTGGAGGGAATGGGGTTGTTATTAGTTTGGGGCGCAGTATTGATGGTGGCAACAAGGAAGTCTGGGCACAGAGTGACAGTGGCAGGAAGGGCCGACACCTTGGACGTGGAAGATATTGAAACCCATCCACTTCCCTGTCTGGTCCTCCTCCTTTGGCTTTTTACATCCCCAACTCCCTCATTATCTATTCTGCCAATAATCTTAGCCAGAGTGATTTAAGGATCCTATGGGCTGAGACGGCTTTTCAAGACAAAACACATACGAACAGCACACTTGAATTCCTATGACCTTAGGCAGGCCTCAGTTCACCAGTCACAGAACAGCAACTGTTGATTGAGTAACTACTGTAAGCTGATTGCGTGCCATACATTTGCAGCAGATAGGCTATTTGGAATTCAAGAAGCATTTTCCTGAAAAAACATTGTCATCCTCGTATCTAGGTTCCTGGGTCTGTCAGGGAATGTGGACTAGTTTACCAACTGTTTAATGAATCCTCCCCCATCTCTTCTTTGATTAAAAAAAAAAAAATCCTGGTACACTGAATTCCTTTCTCTACATATTTACATCCATCTCAAGGACTTAGGTTCTTATGTAGGTTAGTTTTTTTTTTTTTTTAAGATTTTTATTTATTTATTTGACAGAGAGAGACACAGAAAGAGAGGGAACACAAGCAGGAGGAGTGGGAGAGGGAGAAGCAGGCTTCCCGCTGAGCAGGGAGCCAGATGCGGGGCTCAATGCAGGGCTCGATGCGGGGCTCGATCCCAGGACCCTGGGATCATGACCTGAGCTGAAAGCAGATGCTTAACGACTGGGCCACTCAGGTGCCCACTTATGTAGGATAGTTTTAAGCCACTCCTTAGGGTTAGGTGAAATAACTAAGGTAGAAATAGACAGAGACAAAAACCAGGGCAGGCTGTGAACTTCAGCCACAGAAGCCTCCTCTGGGGACAAACATGAGGAGGACTGGGGAGGAATTCCAGCCGGAGGGACTGAGGGAAGAACCGGAGGCAGATATGGGCCCAAACTTTTAGCTGTTGACCGAACATTTCAGAAATATCTTGTTCGTTTTCGCTGGGAGAACAGACACAGAGACCAATGCCTTTTAGTATGCATTTTATTCTTAATAAAGCTAGACAAATTTATGAGCAGTTCCCTAAAATGGGCTGGGTGAGAGATCAATCCTCCAAAGAGAGCAAACGAAGTCAAGTGGAAATTAATTATATAATTACTAATGGATTTACTCTCATCTTGATGACCTCAAACCAGTTTTTCCTTAATGTCTTACATTTCTGTCTCCAACTCTACCCCCACGGGGACTGTGGGCATCCAGCCACGGACTGGGAGAATTGAATACTGAAAGCAATGAAAAATAGCACAGTGATGTTGCCATGCCCTTAATTAAAAGAGAAGGGCATTAAACTATGTCAAAAACAAAACAGTGTGTTGTTTTGAATGCTGGTGCTTGAAGAGAGGCAAGTCTCATTAAGGGAAGATAAAGAGATTCGGAATGGAACTTGTGGCTACTTTCAAAGGCTTTAACCGTGGGTGGCACGGATTCTTTTTGAATCTGTTTCTTTCCAATATTTCTATGTGAGTCTGGACGGTTGCCCTTTTGGTCCCCCCCAGGCTCAGCTGGGCTCCCAGACGGAACAAAAATGTGACAAGAAATGTAACAAAAGAAAGGTAGATTCCTGAGATAAACTGGCAGAAAGTGGGAAAAGGAAGAGAAAGAAGAAGGACCGAAGAGAGTATCCAGGGGGAAGATTTCTCAGAGCAGAACTGAGAGAGTAGGGGAACGAGGGACAGAGAGCAGGAGAGAGAGGTGTGAGCAAGGGAGACAGAAAGAGCACCATGGGGGAGAGAGAGAGGGAGGCCGGAGATTCTGTGCAGATCTTCGGGGTGACCTCTTGTTAGATGGAACTAACAGGGAGAGGAACTTTGATCTCACAGCTCTTTAAGCCGGGCTCAGAGTGGTGCTGTGGGTCTGGAAATGCTTATTTAAGTCAGAGAAACCTGAAATCTTCTAGCTTAAGGTCCTCGTTCTTAACCCTAGCTGCACTTAATGTCACCCAGGAAGCTTTTAAAACCGCATGGACCTGCCTCATTTCCCAGATATAGGCATCAGCCTGGGAAGAGACTGGGTATTTTTAAAAAAAGCTCACACGGAGCCTGCTCTGTGCGGCGGGGCTTGGGAACCTCGGGATTACTCTGGAGACGACATCGGGCAGCGTGCGGCTGGCTGCCAGGTTTGCAGCAGCAGGGTGCTCTTTGTGTGCGAGGTGTCATCCTTAGGAGCGGGCCTCTATCTAAGTACTGACTTTGCATGAGTTCCTTTGAGGAAGACACCCCCCAGGGTGCTCTCCACACAGACATCTGCTAAGGCCTTTGGGCTCCTCAAGAGCCAGAGATAACCTGGAAAAATATGGCATCCGATATAATTCCCAAATAGCTTCTTTCAACTGTATCATTTCTACATCATAGCATCCTTCTCTGTGAAAATAAAAGTGCCTATTCACCCTTTGGTGAACTCTTCTGCTGCTCAGATCTACAAAAAGGGAAGGAAGCTCCTTAGTTTCGAACTGTCAGTTAATGTTGTCAAACTTCCCAAGCACTATAGAATTTTGTTTTTGGTTAATAAACAATTCCTGCAGCTGGATTTTTAAAGCAGGGGCCAAGAAATTTGAAAGAAAAGATCCTTCCTAGCTAAGGTATTATCATATCATTATTGTTTCATAGCTAATCTCTAATAAGCACCTGTTATGCACGAGACATTGTATTAGGTGAATTATGTAGGGAATCTCATTTCATCATACAACTCTCTTTTCGGGGTTCAGATATTGTCAAGAGTGATTACAGAAATCAGCCTGAAGATTTACGAACAAGTTTTGTTCACATTCCCTGAGAAATCACTGTGGTATAATGGACTCTTGGCACAGAAGTTAGAAGCCTGGGAGATCTTACTCATGTCTCCAAGTTGTGGTCTCTTCACTTATTAAATGATGTGTTGAGATTTGGTCGATTTTATAAATTAATGCAAATAACATAACCTATGGGGCCGTCGAATCACTAGGTTGTAAGATCCGAAGCTAATGTAGCACCGTGTGTCTGCTGGACTCCAGTAGAAAAAAGCATAAAGTTAAGATAAATTATGAAAATCATGGTCAAAAGAAGTAGTCAGATAAAACTATGAGCCGTTGAGTGCAATACTAACATATTTTTGGTGGACAGTGCTTTAGAATTTCCATTTCCATTATAAATGTTATTATTTTTGATTCTCACTCACAGCTCCCTCGGGGGGGTAACCAGGATGTATATCACCTCGCCATCCCTGGGAAAAAGCCTGGGAATGTTATTCTTTCTTAAGAAATTCTACAGAAAGAGCAGTCAGTTTTTGTTTTCTTTCTTGCAGTGTGAAGCAGTGGGAAAAGTAAATGAAAGGTTGCCTGATTGCTAAAACAAACATACAAAGAAATGGAAAAGCTTGACTTTTTCACTATGTATTGCAAACATTTCACAAATTTTAATTTTACTAAAGAAGAAAATCATGTGAATTGTTTCTCTCTAAAATACTCCACTTGAAAAGGCAATTCAGTCTCCTAGCAACCAACACTTCTCCAGATGAGAAAAATGTCTGGAGGAAGAGAGAAACTACAATTACACACAATGAATAGGGTAGAATTCTCATGGGCCTGGAAGAGAATCATAAAGGGTCTCCTAGCCCATTTCCATTCTCCCAGTGTCAGCTTCTCGGATCCGCAGAGGTTCCAAACGGGGTCACCAGCAAGGTCAAATGTAGTGTCCTACCTTATGTCTATGTCTGGTGCTGGGGCCTCTTCCTTTCCCACCCTCTTGGAGCTTTGCCCTTTCTGTGAGAGAGGGCGGATTTTTATAAGCAAGTACTGGAAATCCTCTCAAGCAGCCCTGTCCAAAACAGTAACCACTAGCCTCATATGGTTACTTAATTTAATTTAATTTAATTAATTTATTTTTTTTAAGATTTTATTTATTTATTTGTCAGAGAGAGAGATAGCAAGAGCAGGAACACAAGCAGGAGGAGTGAGAGAGGGAGAAGCAGGCTTCCTGACGAGCAGGGAGCCCGATGCGGGCCTCGATCCCAGGACCCTGGGATCATGACCTGAGCCGAAGGCAGATGCCCGATGACTGGGCCACCCAGGCGCCCCTCGTATGGTTACTTAATTTTAAATTTTAATTAATTTAAATGAAATGAAATGAAAAGTCAGTTTCTCATTCACACATGTTCCATTTCAAGTGTTCAACAGCCACATGGGGTAATGGCTACTCTATTGGACTGCTTGGGCTTAGAACATTTTCCTCGCTGCAGAGGTCAGGGCTGCTCTGAGGAGTGCTGACCTGAAGGTTTTGGATGGAGAAACTTCAGTTAGGAATGGGTTGGCTGTGTAGGGAGATTTAAGATTGCCTCCCTGAGCTTTACCTCCATGTTCAGATGTTTCCTCACCATATTTCTACATTAGATACTTGGTGTTTTTCTGTAGTTGGAAAAGTAATTTTGATAACTGCTAAGTTATGTTATGAATGTAACTAAGGGTTACAGACAGGAAGACCGTGAGAGGACAAGAACTTATTTGCAATCAAGAAATTGACGTTTTCTACAGATTTACATCAAAAAGTTTATAGCAGCAGTAGGAACAGATGGCCACAAATAACAAAATTACCTCAAGATAACTCGAGACAGAACCGTCTGAGAACCTTACAACCTATTCTTTTTGGTTCCCATTTTGGGATCCTGCCATTTGGCTAGCATGCGAGGTAATGCTGGTGTTCATGGTTGGGAATGAACAAGGATTTCAAGACAAATCGGGATTTTTCTCCTAGATTTCCTTATCTTCTCTGTTTCTCTTTCCTCCTCATATAGAGCCTTAATCAGCCATTTGGGTGCCCCATCCAATGAAACAACTTAGAGCCTTAGGAGAGAAGATGAAGCAGGAAGGGCGAGTAGCGATCTCGTATTCTGATTCTATCTGCACTGACACTTGAGGGTACTGGACATCAAGACTAATCAGTGAAATATCCAGGGCAGGCCACCACAAACACAAATCCCCCAACCTGAGCCTTAACTTCCAGCTAGCTTCTGGGGGGCCCAGCACAACCAATATGTACCTGTCCAAAATGGACACTCTATTTTGATAACACTGTTCATTTGGAATGGAGGGGCTTTGGCTCATGCCATAAAGAATAACTCAGCTGAATCCCCATGTCATGAGTCAAAGAGACTTCTCATGCTGAAGTTTTCATTTTAATTCCAGAGCTTCCATTGTTAGGTCCACATCTATAAAAATTTGCCCCATGCCACCCCAAATCAGTTCTAGGTTGATCTTTCCTTTTCAATACAATTGAAAATTCTTTCAGCAAAAAATACTCTTTTCACCTATAAATCTCTAAAAGTCTTTTAACTTGAGAAAGTATGTGTCAGACCGAGCGGTGAAGACTAGAAGGAACATCAAGAAATCTCTGAAACTTTGACCTCGTATACATAAAGTGTGGATTATTAAGATATGGCCAAATGTGAGGACTCTGAGCTTATGTGCCCAAAAGACACTGCCCATGATGTGACAGGGAGGGTATTTATGGACATGCTCAGCAAATGATACAGCACCCCTATTTCTGCTCATGGAGAATCGATTTTATATTAGAATTCAAGCAAGAATCGATTCATAGCACAAGTGGGGGTTTAAAACATTCCTCTCTTTGCGCATGGCTGCCACATTCAGGGCAGAGACCATGGCAGAGAACAACCAGATGCACAGCCCTGGTCGAGAGACTGAAAGTTGTCAGTTCATGATTTTGTTTCCTTGATACGCAGAGCCGGCAGCCAGAAATCCAGAGCACAGTAAAGGGAAGGAGAAAAATCATCCTCCTGGAAATCAATCAACAAATATTAATCAAAGGAGAAGAATGACAGTCTTCTGTAAGACTCAGTTTGGTAACTATTTTTATGCAGATCGACGTAGTCCTCAAGCCCCCATTTCTGCCTGGTGGTAGAAAAAAAACAATCTTGCCAATCCAACAAAATTCAATCACTTCTGGTTTGAAATATAGTCAGGCCAGGATTTAAACTTATTCAAGTAGAGTTCTTCTGGGCCATCCCCCTTCACAAACACATGCCTACACCTATGCACACTTTCCTGTGTTGGAGCTCTGGGACACAGAGCTTTTTCTCTCCTGTGGCTCAAATTGTCACAGGGTCCCCTGTGAAGCTATTTTCTCCTATGGCTCCAAACAGGAACTGGGGGACGGGCTTTCTCTGCTTTTGGATATCTAAACATATTTGGGGTTTCAGTACTGCCTCTTTCTGGGATGAAGATGCTGATGACGAGGTATGGGGTGGGGTATGGAGTGGCCATTCATCCTTCTCCCTCCAGTCCAGGGAGGGCGGCCCTCTCTTTTCTGTGTAGAGGGAAACTGCACACCGTTGTTTACAGTGTGCCTCGATGCCCCCAATACTCTACTCTCTGGGCCTTTGGAAACACAAATCCTTGAGTCTCTTAACAAAACCAGACTCCTGCAAATGAATGAGTGGCTTCCTAGTTTGTTGTTTCTGTAATAGATTTACAAAAATTAATTTAGCACTTTAATGATATCTTGTTCTAGGTCTTACCCATCCTCCTCCTGGAAACAATGAATGCCATTGATTCATGGAGTGGAGAGCCCAGGGGCAAATAGAAGCTTTGAGGGATCACTGGGAATGATGAATACATGCCAGTTACTAGGTCAAATATAATGCTATCATGAGGATGATCGTTGATACCCGTCACGTGATGAGCTTTTGTCATTTGCCAGGCGCTGTCCTAACACCTTTCTTTGCCCTTTCTCATGTAATCCTCAGATCTATTCTGTGAAGTAGGCACTAGTCCCATCCTTTACTGATGAAGAAGCCAAGTCTTGGGGAGCATGGGAAACATGACCAGATTATCCAGCTGGGAACTAGAAGAGAAGGGATGTGAACCCCTGCGTTCTGACTCCAGGGCCCTTACTCAGAACCACCACATGCTGCTTCCTCCCTGAGTGTCCTGAATGTCCCCCAAACTATGGGGCAACTAAAAATATGATTTAAAAAAATTTAAAAAATTATTAAAGCATTTTCACCATATGGTGTTAATTATGTACTCTTTCATGCTTTGAAAGAAAACTCCTGAGATAAGACTATTTTAGAGCACTAAAAAGAAAGAGCTACCCAATTGACTTTCTGAAGTTATATTACCCTAATACGAAAAAAAAAAACCCTGATGAAGATAGTCTTAAAAAATGAAACTTTTAATGTGAGATAATATTAGGAGTATATATGTATATTTCTGTCACTGGTTCCTGATAACAGAATTCCAAAAACCCTTATTTCCTAAGTGATAAGAGCACTAGGAGCATCTTTTGTGCTAATGAGGTGACTCCTGGATGGCTCCTGGATGGGGCTGGTCACCAGAAAGACCAAGCCATGATTAGAAGCTTGAATGTTCCACAACCCAGCCCCCTTCTCCAGAGAGGATAGAGAGGCTGGAAATGGGATTAATGGTCCATTATGCCTATGTGATGAAGCCTCCATAAAAATCCCAAAATACAGCGTTCTGAGAGCTTTCACATGGGCGAATCCCACATCCATACGCCAAGAGGAGGATGTACCTCAACTCCACAGGGACAGAAGCTCCTCTGCTTGGGACGCTCCCAGACCTCTTTGTATCTCTTCATGTGGCTGTCATCTGTTTCTTTTATCATATCCTTTAATAAACTGATAAACATAAGTAACTGTTTTCCTGAGTTCTGTGAGCCACTCTGGCAAATTAATTGAACCAGAGGAGAGTGCCCTGGGAACCTCTGATTTATAGCCAATTGGTCAGGGTCACAGATGACAACCTGGACTCGTGAAGGCATCTGAAGTGGGGAAGGGGCAGTCTTGTGGGACTGAGGCCTTAACCTGTGGGATCTGATGCCATCTCCAAGTAGATAGTGTCAGAATGAGTTAAATTGTAGGACATTTTGTTGTAACCCAGAGAATTGTTTGTTATTGGTGGAAAACCCCCACCCATTTGGTGACCAGAAGTGAATATTTTGTGTGAGTAGTAAAGGAGACACCCACTTGACTGATTCACACATTTATATTATTTGCCAGTTCTTGAAGATATTTGAGTTGCTACTAAAATCATTCATGTTTGTAGATATTTAATCATCAGTACAATTTATTAGATCTTTTTAATTTGCAGATATGTCTCTTGAAGTGTGTGACCTGTAGCTCTTTCTAATTTTATTAACTACACGTTTTGAATCCTGCTCCTGAGAAGATGTCACAGAGGGCCTCCAGAGAGTTAGCTGTCAATCACTAGCACTCACATCTCCAAGTCTCATTCTCTAATTATGAAAGAAGACTCTTCTACATATTAGGACTGAAATCACGAGCTAACAAGGTAGCTATAAATGTGGAGGTTTGCAAATGTCTTGGTATGTACTAGCAAGTATAAAATAATCACCTATCACAGCCAAGTAAGGCTTAATCTGAAATATATTAAGGGACAGGGCTGCTAGGAATCAACACATTGAAAGCAACAAGGACTGGCCCCAGGAGACAAGAAAATATGTTGAAATAAAAAAAGACTAGAAAATTCAATCTGGGATGTTTGTTTGTTTATTAAGGTATAATTGACATATAACATTATATTGGTTTCAGGTATATAACACAATGATTTACTATTTGTATACACTACAAAATGATCACCACTGTAATTCTAGTGACCATCTGTCACTAAACAAAGTTATAAAATTTTTTTTTCTTGTGATGAGAATTTTAAGATTTACTCTCTTAAGAATTTTCCAATATGCAATACAATATTATTGACCCTATTCCCCATGCTGTACACTACATTGGCATGACTTATTTTATAGCTGGAAGTTTGTACCTCTTGATCCCTTTCACCAGTTTTGTATGTCCCCCAGCCTCCCTCTCCTCTGACAACTACCAATCTGTTCTTTATATCTATGGATTTTGTTTGTTTGTCCATTTGTTTTGTTTTTTGGACATAAGTGAAATCATATGGTATTTGTCTTACTCTGTCTGACTTATTTCACTTAGCATTATACTCTCAAGGTTCATCCATGTTGTTGCAAGTGGCAGTATTTCATTCTTTTTTCTTTTTATGCCAGAGTAGTATTCTGTTGTATATGTAAACTACATCTTCTTTATCCATTCACCCACTGATGGACATTTAGGTTGTTTCCATATCTTGGCTATTGTACATAATGCTGCAGTGAACATAGTGGTGCGTATATCTTTTCAAATTAGTGTTTTCCATTTTCTTCAGATATATACCCAGAAGTCGAATTACTGGATCATATGGTAGTTCTATTTTTAATTTTTTTTGTATTTTTATTTTTACAATTTTTTATTTTATTTTATTATGTTATGTTAGTCACCATACATTACATTATTAGTTTTTGATGTAGTGTTCCATGATTCATTGTTTGCGTATAACACCCAGTGCTCCATGCAGAACATGCCCTCTTTAATACCCAACACCAGGCTAGCCCATTCCCCCACCCCCTCCCCTCTAGAACCCTCAGTTTGTTTCTCAGGGTCCATAGTCTCTCATGGTTCATCTCCCCCTCCGATTTCCCCCCCCTTCATTTTTCCCTTCCTGCTATCTTCTTCTTTTTTTTTTTTTTAACATATAATGTATTATTTGTTTCAGAGGTACAGGTCTGTGATTCTACTTGAGGAACCTCCATACTGTTTTCCACAATGGCTATACCAATTTACATTCCCACCAACGGTGCTCGAGGGTTCTTTTTTCTCCATATCCTTATCAACATTATTTCTTGTCTTTTTGATAACAGCCATTCCAACAGGTATGAAGTGATATCTCAATGCAGTTTTGGTTTGTATTTCCCTGATAATTAGTGATTATTGAGCATCTTTTCATGTCCATGAGTATGTCTTATTAGAAAAATATCTATGCTGATCCTCTGCCCGTTTATTAATCAATATGTATTTTTTTGCTATTGAGCTGTATGAGTTTTTTTAAATATATTTTGGATATTAGCTCCTTATCAGACATATGATTTTCAAATTTCTTCTCCCATTCAGTAGTTTGCCTTTTCACTTTGTTGATGGTTTCCTTTGCTGTGCAGAAACTTTTTAAGTTGATATAGTCTCACTTATTTATTTTTGTTTTTGTTGCCTTCACTTTTGGAGGCAGACCCAAAAAATAATAACCAAGAACAATGTCAAGGAGCTTACCCCTTATGTTTTTCTTCTAGGAGTTTTATGGTTTCAGGCCTTATATTTAAGTTTTTAATCCATTTTGATTAAAGAAATGGTGTAAAGTAATAGTCTAGTTTCCTTCTGTTGCACATGGCTGTCCCGTTTTCCCAGAACCATTTATTGAAGAGACTATCCTTTCCCCATTGTATTTTCTTGTCTCTTTCATTGTAAATTAATTGACTTGCCTTGTTCCTGATCTTAGAGGGAAAGCTTTCAGCTTTTCAACATTGAATATGATGTTAGTTGTGGGCTTGACATACATAGCCTCTATCATGTTGAGGTACGTTGCCCCTACACCTACTTTGTTGAGGGTTTTTAGGTTGGATCTTGCCAAGTGTTTTTTCTGGATCTATTTAGATGATCACATGATTTTTATTCTTCATTTTGTTTTGTGTAGCAAGAACCTGCTCCATATACCTAAACAGACCCTGAGGGCATTGGGGAATTGAAGAGTCAGTGATGTTCGAATTGCCTCACAGATTCATTATGAAAAGTTTAGGTTTAACAGCCTTTATGTAAAAGGCAGGATTCAAGTAATACATTAAAGTATATTATAAATATTTAATTTATTATATAAATGCCAAAAATATATTCAAAATAGAAAAGGGTCTTTTCACGTGAAATGGGGCCAACGATAATTATCTGGAAAATTTACCCCATCCTTTGACATTATTTGGTTGGATAAATCATTAATCTGCATATCACAGTTCTGAAAAAAATTTAAAAATAAGACAAAATGTCTTTCTACGCATATGGTGTCTGTAAACTATCTCCTTGGGGGAGATTTGTAAATGTGAAAATGAATGTGCAAGAAAGAATCTGATGTGTTGGAATGAAGTGACTTTCTTACAGTTTTAGAGAGACAACTGTACCCAACACCCAGGGATAACTACTACCCAAACCCCTGGCCTATGCTTTGTGCAGCACTGGAAAGTCTGTGCATAACCAACAGCATTTCCCAAGTGATGGTGCTGGATTTTCTACAGGTAAACTGGAAACTTTAGCATTCTAGTGAAGTCATGTTATACTATGGTGGTGTGTTTGTTGGGGGTAGGGAAAATAGCCCGCTGGTGCATTATTACACTGTGCTGAAGTCAGATCGTTGGAATTGCCAGATCCATTTTACAGACTTCAGACAGTCTCTCCTCTACGTTCCCATAAAGAGATTCTTTCAGGAAGTACTTTCCCAGCAGTGGGCAGAAAATGAAAACCCTGAGATCTGAATAATAATGTTAATTAGCTGCTGACAGCCTATGAGGTGGAGAACTCTATCCACCATGTCTAGTCTTCTGTTTGTGTCTGATCAAGGATGTAGGAAGTGGCTGGTTGTCGGTGCAAAACAGAAATATGGAAATTAGAGAAGACAGAGAATGGCGAGTAGATCCTGGGAGCCTCTAGGTCCCATTTAAATGAAAAGGCTGTTTGCCACCCAAGTATGTCATGATCCATTTCAGGGTATAAGAATACCTCTTTTATTATACCCAAAGCAATTCACCTAGGATCTGATACTGACTAAGAAAGCAATTTAACCTCGAAGATGTATTCCTCTCTCTACATAATTAATGTTTTTGTTTGTTGTTTTGCAGCAAGGAGGGAGTTTGGAAGTTCTTTGGAAAAATAAACGTGGTGTATAGTTAAAAAAAAATAAAAGATTGGAAGTTTTTTCAATATCCCATATATGTGAGTTTAAACATTTATGAAAATATTTGAAAAACTATTTTGTGTGTATAAAGAAAAGTGCTTAGTTACATGGTTTACCACTCAGGGCATTAAGGTTTATCCACTTTATCCTGGGGTTGTATGGAAGCTGTGCTGGGAATTTCATCCGTATGAAAAATGGCTGAATGTGGAAAATTAACATTTCAGTTGAATATCTTATGATCCTAAGACCTGAAACTGTAAAAATACTAAAAGAAAATGTAGGGGAAAGGTTTCTTGATGTTGGTTTGGGCAATGATTTTTGGAATTGACACCAAAAGCTCAGGCAACAAAAGCAAACATGGACAAGTGGGATTGCATTAAACTAAAAAGCTTTGGCACAAGAAAGGAATCAACAGAATAATAAGGGCAAACTTTGGAATGACATATAAAGTATTTGCGAACCATATGTCTGATAAGGCGTTAATATCCAATATATATGAGGAACTCATAAAACTCAATAGGAAAAAAACAAATAATCTGATTGAAAAGTGAGCGAAGGACCTTCTTCAAAAGAAGACATAAAAAAGGTGCTTAACATCAGTAATCATCAAAAAAATGCAAATCAAAACTACAATGAGGTATCACCTCACACCTGTTAGAGTGGTTATTATCAAAAAGACAAGAGGTAACAAGTGTTGACAATGTGGAGAAAAGGGAACCCTAGTGCACTGTTGGTGGGGATGTGTGTTGGTACATCCATTATGGACAACAGTATGGAGGTTTCCCAAAATATTAAAAATAGAACTACATGATGATCCAGCAATCCCACTTCTGGATATATTTCCAAAGGAAATGTAATCAGCATCTTGAAGATGCTGCACTCCCATGTTCATTGCAGCATTATTCACCATTGTAAAGATTTTGAAACCACCTAAATGTCTGTCGATGAATGAATGGATAAAGAAATATATATATGTTATATCCATTATGCTAAGGGAAATAAGACATAAGAAGGCAAACAATGAATGATCTCATTTATATATGGAATCTAAAATAGAGTCATAAAAGCAGAGGGTAAAATGGTGGTTGCCAGGGGCTGGGGTTAGGGAGGAATGGGAAGGTGTTGGCCAAAGGGTACAAAGGTTCAGTTATACAAGACAAATAAGTTCAGACAATCTAATGTACAATATGATAACTATAGTTAACAATACTGTGTTGGGGCGCCTGGGTGGCTCAGTTGGTTAAGCGACTGCCTTCGGCTCAGGTCATGATCCTGGAGTCCCTGGATCGAGTCCCGCATCGGGCTCCCTGCTCGGCAGGGAGTCTGCTTCTCCCTCTGACCCTCCCCCCTCTCATGTGCTCTCTCTCATTCTCTCTCTCTCAAATAAATAAATAGAATCTTAAAAAAAAAAAAAAAAAAACAATACTGTGTTGTGTACTGAAATTGGCTAAGAGGGTAGATGTTAAGTATTCTCACCACACACACACAAAAGAAAGAAAATGGTACCTATGGAAGGTGATGGATATGTTAATTGGCTTGACTGTGGTGATTACTTCACAATGTATATATATATCAAAATATCAAGTCATACACCTTAAACATATACAATTTTTATTTGTCAAGTATACCTCAGTAAGGGTGGTGACAAAATTTTATGATGAGAATGGAAAATCCATTAGCTCACATGGGCTCCTCTAGGCTCTCTCTTGCAGGTCCTCTTGGCCCCCAGACCCCGTTATCTGGACAGAACATCACCGAACTCCTGGATCTAGGCCATCTTAGTATTTTGGGCTTTATGATCTCCTACTTACTTGTTTCCTGTGATAGTTTCTTTTGGACCTCAATTCTACAGGTAACAAATATTTGCATTTCGTCTAGGGCTCAGCAGTCATGAAGATCTCAGTTTTACCACACTCACACTGAAGGTGTTTTAGTAAGAACAGACCATCCTAGATTCCCTGGACCAGCCAGAACTGCACTGCATGGACAGGCAAGTCAAAAGCAGCATAGACAACTGATCTAAATGGAACAGACACAGGTGGGACATGGGGAGACTGAGAGTGAAGGAAGGCCTGGATTTCCTCTGGCATTTGTCACTAGCATGGTCATAGTCCTCCCTGTGGCCAAAGCAAGTCTAGTCATCTTGAAAGCTTCATTTTTAAAAAAATGGTAAAAAGGGGCGCCTGGATGGCTCAGTCAGTTGGGCATCTGCCTTCAGCTCAGGTCATGATCCCAGGGTCCTGGGATCGAGCCCTGCGACGGGCTCCCTGCTCAGTGGAGAGCCTGCTTCTCCCTCTTCCTCTGCTGCTCCCCCTGCTCATGCTCTCTTGCTTTCTCTCTCACACTCATTCTCCCTCTATCTCAAATAAATAAATAAATAAATAAATAAATAAATAAATAAATAAATCCTTAAAAAATGGTAAAGATCCTTGAAGGAGAGTAAGAAGGAAAGTTGAGTTTCAGAGACAATGTTAAATGGTCTCAAGCACATAAGCTAGTGCAACTCCTGAGCAGGACCGGTGCCATGATTTCATTCTGTAAATACTTGTCTCTTTGCCTTATTGCCCTGAGTATGAATTTCGTTGGGTCATAGAACCTGCTTCGTCTGAACAACTCCAAAGACAAAAACATTTCCAGGATCAATGATTTTTAATTTCACCTCTTTGACCAGCCTTGCCTCACCTTTTCCATTTTCATGCTTTATCATAAGAATGATGGAGGGAGGGGTAGGCGGTTTAAAAAAGAAATATAAAGAAAGCAACTAAGTCAAGTAGTAATCCTGAAGCTTGCTGTCTGGTCAGTCAGCCAATCGTTTCCATGATGAATCCACTTAGACTTACTTTTCAATATTGATTTATTTATAGGGCACGAACTGGTAACTAGTTATTGACTCTGTGAAAAACAAATTATTTACAAAGCATTTATTCTATGATGAAACAAGATACAAATGAGCTTTAGAATGACCGATGACTTTTCAAAACAGTTTAGTTTATTCCTAAGTACGAAAGTGCCCAGTGGCTACCGTGCTTCTTATGAGAAATCCAGTTCTAAGTGATTTGAAAACAATCATTCTGAGAGCAGACTTCTAAAAAAATAAGCTAGTATATGTGGTGGAATAATAGCTGAGAGTCAAAGAAGGAAAGAGAAGAGCTTGACAAAGCTATTTTGTTCAAAGCCGTATCCAAAAATTTGTGAATTTCTAAGGTTTCCATTTACAGCTCATTCACAGCTACTCCCTCTTGGCAATGCCCTTGAGCAATTGCTCCAAACCTATTTTTGGTATGTTATTGGACAGGTCACTTCACGTCTCTGCACCTCTATTATTTTTTTCAACCTTCCCTTAAGAGTAGCATGTTTTCAGGTGTTGCTGATTCTTGGGTAATCAAGATTATAGAACACGTCATTTCGAGATGGACTTGAAATTTCAAAATAAAACGACTGCTTTAAAAAATATTAGAAAACACTTGCCTCCACTTTTGAAGTTGTCACCATATCTGCTATCCACTTAGTTATTCATTTATTTTTTCAATAAGTAGTTCTCTAGGACTTTTTACATGCCTTGCTTTGCATTTATATTGGCAAGTAGAGTCCATACATTTCTCCCTTCCTAGAGCTGCCAGCTATAGTCTGGAGCTCATATTACCTTCTCGAAAGACTTTAAAAAGTTCTCTGAACCAATAAGAGACCTAAATCTACAAATGGCACCTAAATAAATGTGTCCTTCGATATCCTTAAATAATCTGGTTAAGGGAAATCAATAGAACTCTACAAAAGAGAGTCACTGAAAGTAGAGACATTGAAAGCTAAGTTTTGTAATTTAGAGTTTCTAGTGGTAATCGAGTGGCTGTTAATTTAAAAGGTTTGGAAAAGGAAATCCTGGGAGAATTTCTCCAGTCCTTAGCTCCTTGTGTGTGTATACACACACACACACACACACACATATAATATGTATAAAGTATATATAAATTGTAAAGGGAGGATCACTTTGCTTTCCGCCCTCTCCTGTGATCACAAGATGGCAGTGTTTCTGAGCTTTGCTGCTGTAGTACTTTGACTTAAAATGGAATTGGGCAGAATTGCTGTAGGGAAGTCAGAATAAATGATGTGGAGGAAACTTAGCATGTAAAATAAAACCAACTAGCAAAGAAAAATAAACTGATTGTTTAAGAATTTGCATTTCTGAAGGGGCGAGCTTGTGCCTAGGTCTTGAATATATTTGGATATTTACAATTTAGTGACCTTTTCTAGAACTCTCAGAAGATTTGAGCTGGTTGAGGTCTTGAGAGGAAAGAAAGGTGATGAGGTTGGGAAATAAGCTGGGATTTGATAATGAAGGGCTCTGCATCCTAGACTAAGGAGATTTGATTCTGGTCCTCACTGGGCAGCTACTGAAGGGTTTTTAAACAAGGGGAGGGTCAAGAATCATCAGGTTGTGCTTTGGAAAGATAACTCTGACAGTATTTTATAGGTTGACAATGGAGGGGGGGGGAAATAATTAGATACTGCAGGCAGGCTAGCTAGTTAAGAAGCAGCCTGATGGTTTCAATAAGACTTAATTATCTAGATTAAAACAATGTCAGAGAGATGGGGGAGAGATTTGAACCATATTTAAAAGTGTAGTCAATAGGGATCAGTGATTATTTTGGGCTTTGAAAGAGAGAGAGATTCCTAAATTAGGTGACTGGTTAGATAGTCACATCATTATAACTAAATGAATTATATAAGAGAGAAAAAATGGTACATGGCGTTGAGGTGCTTTGCCTGTAAAATATCATTCAGAGGAGACTAGTCACCATTGAAAATGAGAATTTAGTGTTTGAGGAGGAAAGAGTATGATTTTTTTTTTAACAAGCGAAGGAGTGAGCCAAGTAGATCTCTGGGGGAGAGCATTCCATGACAAGGAGGGTGCTTTATGTGTTCAAGAAACAGTAAGAAGGCCAGCTCAATCTCCTAACATCTATTGATTCATCAAATAGTTATTGAGTACCTATAATATGCAAAGCACCAAGCCAGGGGTTGCAGAGAAAAAAATTATTCCCAGAACCTCGAGGAGCTATGGAGGAGATACCACTTTAAAAACCATATGGGGGGCACCTGGGTGGCTCAGTCAGTTAAGTGTCTGCCTTCAGCTCAGGTCAAGATCCTGGGGGTCTTGGGATTGAGCCCCCAGTGTGTTCAGGTTCCTGCTCAGCAGGGAGTCTGCTTCTTCCTCTCTCTCTGCCCCTCCCCCCAGCTGCTCAAGTGTGCTTGCTCTCTCTCTCTCTCAAATAAATAAATAAAATATTTTAAAAAACCCAACATATGGTTTGACTTTGCCACTGTGCCTTCGTTGTTCTAGGACATTTTAAACTGCCTCTCCCCTAGTCTTCTTCTTCCCCACCTCTTTATTCCATCTCTCCTTTCTGTGGCCATCTCTCTTCTCAGCCGTGACATCACCCCATTTCTTTTTCTCATCTCTCTTATCTTCTCCCCTTCCCCATACTAGCCTCTCCATCTCCCCTTTCTCTCTCTAGTTCTCTCAGTCTCTTTCTCTCAGGAGTTTTTCCTTATTGTGATTTTCTGTAGTCTGAAAATTATATGCCTAGACGTAGTCGGTTTTTTTTGGCATTTATCTGGCTGGATGTTCTCTGAGCTTCCTGTATCTGGGGTTTGGGGTCTGAAATTAATTTGGGGGAAATCCTCAGTCCTATTTCTTCTGTTCCTTTCTTTTTTCTTTTCCTCTTGGCAATCCCATCATGCATCTGTCACATCTTTGGTAGTTATCCTGAAGTCCTTGGGAGAGTATGTGATCTTAGAGTTTGGGGCATCATGGGGTCTGGGTAGAAAGCTGACACCACAGCAGTGGGCAAGCGCATGGGGTGTCAAGAACGAGGGACAGTTGATCACCCAAATAATAATCACTGTGGTAATAAGAGTATTCTTTATATGGCAACTAGTATTTTCTGAATCTTATGTAAATCGTGAACACACGCATCTGACAGAAATTACCTTTGTGTAGATTGGGTGCAAGGGCGTCTGGATTACGACGTCCTATTTGTAGCATTCCGAAAACAAGTAATCTAAGTAAAAAAGGTGTGTTTGCCATACATAGGCAGTTTTAAGGCACCCCTCTTCCATCCTGCCAATCACCTTTGCGTCCTCTCTAAGTTTTAAAGCCATTCCTGGACAAGGAAATGAGCAGAGAAGAAAGCCAGGGAAGCGGCCGTCAGTCCTGCCTGCCACCAGCATCACCTTTGCCTCTTTAAAAGTCTACGCCCGTGGATCACTACATCAAAAACCGATGATGTACTGTATGGTGACCAACATGACATAATACAATTAAATTAAAAAGTAAGTATATTAATAATAATAAAAGAAACACTACTAACAAAATAAAATAAAATAAATATCAAGTTAAAAAAAAATAAAAAGGCTACACCATGCTTGGGTCCTGAGTATGGAGATTTTGACTCAACAGGTTTGGGAAAAGAAAAACAGGACAGAAAGTTTCTGTGTAAGCCGCAGGTGACATTTAAAGGAGGGGCTGGTCAACCTTGTGTGATGCAGCCCAGAGGCCAGATAAGGGACCTCAATGTGGCTTCTGGAAAGCCCCCTGAAACACTCATAGGAGCATTGCCCTTGGGGTGTGCGGAGGACCCCACTTCAGCTAATGGAGGGAGGGAGGAGGGGGGTTCTTCTGACTCAAGGAATGGGATTTGCCGATGAAAAAGTTTACTGAAGAGCTGTGGGGACCCAGTTGAGGTTGGAACCTATAGATTTGAAGTGGTGTCTGTCTGCATGAATTCAAACCTTTATTCAATACCCTTGTAAACACTGGGGATAGAAAAGTAAACAAAATGCACAAGAATCTCACTACAGGCAAAGCAGATAGTAAACGGGTAACCAAACAAAGCTGTTAACTTCACAAAGTGATAAGGAGGACACGGACAGCAGTGATGTGATCCCGAATGAGAGAAGGATGACCTGCAGCAGCAGTTAACGTCTCAAGGAGGACAGAAGGAAAGCAAAAAGGCACTTGTATTAATCCAAAAGGGAAGGCTGTGGAAGGGGCTGGAGACTCAGAAGGGTCAAGGGTCAGGGATATTAAGGGTATTGCTAAGAGATGGTTAGAGTGATGGACTCTCTTAGCCAGACTGGCTCTGAATGAGAACGAAGATGTCCTTAGTTCCACAAGCTTTTTATCACACCTTACTGTAGCATTATTCATCTTGTAATGTAATTAATTTTTATTTGTCTGCTTCCCTGACTAGATTGTGGGTTCTTCTAGGTAAGGGATTTTCTCCCACCAGATTCTTCCTTGGATCCCTGATACCTTCTACCTGGTAGGTCGGTATGGTTTCCGGAATGCCGGCTGCAAAAATCTGGCTCTCTCCCCACCTTGCGGTAGTGCAACATACCGCCCCTCCCCATAATCTGCTTGTGCTGGTAGGAGATGACTGAACCTCTCAAAAGGCAGGCAACTGGTTTTTCTATACAACAAAAGAGTCACGTTAGATAAATCCTCAAAAACAACAAAACAGAATTCAGTGGTTTAAATGGTTCATCTTTATGTTGGTTTAAAGATTAACCGGAAGAAACCAAAAGGCAATCAGGAATGGATTTTGTATATATACAAGCCCTCTGCAAGCAGCGAGTAAAACAATTTTTATCCAAATCTGAAGAAAGAGAGGTTAAGATAATTTACCATGCAGTAATTTATTCATTCAATAATACAGAAGATAATTATGTATTTTTCTACCCTGAGACATTAATCTTATTGTTTTACGCCTCTGTCTGCAAGCTCAGCCCACAAGAGGAAGCTTATATTCATTTAGATGCTTTGCCTTGGGAACAGCTTTGTAGTCTGATAGTCAGGCTTTCTGGAATTAATAAAGAGATTTGAGACTTTCTTTTTTTCAATTATTCTTTTAAATGCCTTTTGATTTCAAAAATTACTCATCATAAATGAAAAAAACGAAAAGCTACCTCTAAAGAGAAAACTATAAAATTTAACAGAAATTTACCTGCCTTTTGTATTTATCTTTAACTGCTATGTCAATCAAATAGTCCAAGGGTTGGGTGTAACACCTTCATTTTCAAATTGGTTAGATAGGGACTTCTAAGATCTCCTGAGTCCAAATCATAGCTCTGGAAGGTTCTGGAACTTCAGTCCAAATTAGAGATGGAAGCCCCGCTCTGACAATGTGTCCTTAATGCTCCAGCTGCTCGTAATTTCTTTCAGCTTCATAAATCAACGCCCTATTTCCCTTCAGGGTTGCTAAATCTAAATATAGATAAGAAAATTTCCCTTCAAAATCCATATTTAGAATTCCGAAAGCATTTCTCTTTATAAATCACATTTCTTTTTTTTTTTTTTAGATTTTTAAATTTATTTATTGGACAGAGAGAGAGACAGCGAGAGAGGGAACACAAGCAGGGGGAGTGGGAGAGGGAGAAGCAGGCTTCCTGCTGAGCAGGGAGCCCGATGTGGGACTCGATCCCAGGACCCTGGGATCATGACCTGAGCCAAAGGCAGATGCTTAACCACTGAGCCACCCAGGTCCCCTATAAATCCCATTTCTAATGGAACCTTTGAACCAGCTGAAATTCTGGTTCTGGACAGAAAGGGCAGGTGAGTTTCTTCGCTCATGATGGGTATTTCCGTTTGGTATTGCTGGCTTCAAGGAAATAGGTCCAAAGATGTCTTGGTACCTTCCCAACTGCTGTCTTATGTCCAGTGTTTATTTTCCGGCTTCCTTTTCATCCTTCTATCTTTCTATCACTTTCCATAAAAGAGACCATGTCTTCTCCCATAAAACAATAAGCTCTCAACAGTTTGATGGGATTTAAAGACAAAGTTACAAAGTAGTTTTGCTATACTGTATCATCAAAAGGCTTCCAAAGTAGTATGCATTATACATACCAGGGTAATATTGTAAAGCCTTGAACTGTGATCCCTCTTCAATTCTAAATGAAGCACTATAGGACTCTGCTTCCCCCCCACCTTTTTTTCCCCATCTTTCATTTTTTAAAAATCAAAGTAGCTGGAGTCACTCATTTACATTACAGTTTATTGACTTGCTGTGTTTTGGAGCAAATGCAAAGTCATTTTGATATATGGCAATTTAAAATAATTGCTCTTCTCAAAATAGAAGGAAAATTAGCTGGTCTGGTGCATCAGCCTATTTAGGCAATATGTCTCCATATGTCAGCTCACCGCTCTCCGCACCACCTGCTTGAGTCCCCATCAGGGACACAGACCGATGAGATCACTACAGCAAGCTATAGATCTTGCGCAAGTTAACTGGTCTGGTTTTGCCTGGTAATAAGGAGAGTGTCTCTGGAAAATGGGAAATTGGAATCTGTCACCGCTTAGCAAACTGATGAGTGATTGCTATTGTTTTCCATCTCTGTAGGTTAGCACAGTTTATTAGCTATTCCTGGGCCCTGAGAGTTTAGTGTTACTTCTATTTTACAGGCGATAAACTGAGAAGTGTGTTACGAAGCATAATTGTTGAAACAAAGTGAAGGTGAGCAGTTTTCTGTGAGTCTTAGGAGTCTAGCATTACCTGCCTCGAGTAAATTTAGCGATGGGGAATGGAGCGGATTTTTGTGGCTAGGATCCCAAATCAAAATTCTCTCAGGGAATGACTTACTTTATCCCTTAGCAGTGAGTCTGCTTCCCTAATTCCTGAAATCAAAATTCACAAATACCAATGCCTATATGGCCCAAACTCTGACAATATTTTCAAGAGTTCCTGATTTCGATTGGGAATGAATCACTGAAGAACAAGAAGTATCAGAACTATTTTAGAAAAAAAACATTGATTTATTAAACCAAACTTACTGGAGGGAAGGTTCCAAGTTGTCAGTCCTAGCTTCATTCTATTAAAAAAGAAACAGTGGATAAAATAATGTTCCTTTCGAGGAAAAACTATGAAATCATAAAGTTGGAAAAGACCTTCAAGGTAGTCAGTTCCAAACTAGCATTTCATTTTTAAGTTACTAGGTAATAATGAAAAAAACTCTTAGTACTAATTGGGAAGAAAATACTTATTTTAGTGTTAAATAGTGTGTACTATAGAAGATGTGTTTTTTTTAAGATTTCATTTATTTATTTGTCAGAGAGAGAGAGAGAGAGAGAGAGTACTAGTGGGGGGAGCAGCAGACGGAGCACCCCGCTGGGCAGGGAGCTTGCAGAAGATTTGTTTTTAAACTGCAGATCATGACCACTTAGTGGGTCCTGGCCAGCATTTAAAAAATTAACAATGAAAAATAACAACAAAATTGGAAATGTCAGAGTCCATCTCACATTGTAAGGGTAAGTGGGTTGTCATGAAACTACTGTTCCAGTTACAGTGTGTGTGTGTGTGTGTGTGTGTGTGTGTGTGTGTGTGTTGTGGCATATGATATTGAAATATATATATATATATTTAAAGATTTTATTTATTTATTTGACAGAGAGAGACACAGAGAGAGAGGGAACACAAGAAGGGGGAGTGGGAGAGGGAGAAGCAGGCTTCCCGCGGAGCAGGGAGCCCGATGCGGGGCTCTGTCCCAGGACCCTGGGATCATGACCTGAGCCGAAGGCAGACGCTTAATGACTGAGCCACCCAGGCGCCCCGAAATATATTTTAATCCAGTGGGTCAGAAAAGTTTGAAAACCACTGCATTTATATCTGAATATGCGAGATGAAAAAAAGCATTACCTGTGTGCATTAGTAGGTTTCCAACCTTTTGGGCCCCTGACCCCCCAGTGAGTAGATTTCATGGCCCATTATATAACACATTGTTTCCACAGTCAGGATTTATTTCTCTCCGCAATGCAACCAGAACCCCATTTTCTGGCTTTGGGGCCATGCATTTTGCTTTAAAAGTAATCTTTGTGGGCACCTGGGTGGCTCAGTCGTTAAGTGTCTGCCTTCCGCTCAGGTCATGATCTCAGGGTCCTGGGATCGAGTCCCACCTCAGGCTCCCTGCTCCACAGGAAGCCTGCTTCCTCTCCCACTCCCCCTGCTTGTGTTCCTGCTCTCACTATCTCTCTCTCTGTCAAATAAATAAATAAATAAAATCTTTAAAAAAAAAAAAAGTAATCTTTGTGTTCCCAAAGACTCGCACCTTCTTCGGATACATTGTGGCTACCTCTCAACCATACGGCAAATGCTCTTGCACATCATTCCCTTAAGCTTTCAACAGGAGTGCTTTTCTGTTGCAGATATATTTTTTTTTAAACATTGTATACAGGGGCGCCTGGGTGGCTCAGTCGTGTTTGCCTTCAGCTCAGGTCATGATCCTGGGGTCCTGGGATCGAGCCCCGCATCGGGCTCTCTGCTCAGCAGGAAGCCTGCTTCTCCCTCCCCCACTCCCCCTGCTTGTGTTCCCTCTCTCATTGTGTCTCTCTCTGTCAAATAAATAAAATCTTAAAAAAAAAAACAAAACAACATTGTATACAAAGATAAAACTTTGGATAATGCATTTAAATCAAAGAAAAAACTCATCTTGACATTTTAAGAAATGTTCCCTGAAGGGAATCTGCCCAAATTTCTAGCTGGAGCTAATCCCTGGAGATGCTATTGGCTGGAAGCAAAACCGATGCCGTGGTAACTTCCTCCTTCTTTGCAACTGAGAACTCAGGTGTTTGAGAGACAACAGAGGCTCTGGGAACATAGGTACCTGCTATGGAGAATGCCAGCAAGAAGACACACTGACCCTGGTACTGTCGAGGGAAGTAGTAGTTTCTCGTTGCTCCTGCAACGAATTACCACTAACTTAGGGGCCTAAAATAATACAAATAATATTTTACAGTTCTGGAGGTGAGACGCCTGCCACAGTTCTTACTGGGCTAAAACCAATGGGTCGAAGGGGCTGTGTTCCTTCTGGGTGCTCTGAGGAGAATACATTTCCTTGCCTTTTCCACCTTGTAGAGGCTGACTGAATTCTTTCCCTCATGGCCCCTTCACACTGACCTTGGCTTCCCTTGTCCTACCTCCTTCTCTGACTCTGACCCTCCTCCGTTCACTTATAAGGGCCCATTTAGACAGTCTCTCCATCTCAAGATCCATAATTTGATCCCAACTGCAAAGTCCTTTTAGCCACAGAAGGTAACACATTGGTAGGCTCTGGGGATGAGATCATGGACATCTTTGAGGGGTGGCATTATTTTAGCTCCCACAGGGGACTGCGAGGATGCATATGTAGGAGCCAGGGAAAACGAGGTCACGAACTCATCCTTCAGTTTACCTTGAGTTGTGAAAATGGCTTTGGTGCTGGTGACATGCTTGCAGAAGAAGGGCCGCGATCCTGGAATTGTTCACTCTTGGCACCTGCAGAGTTCAAGGGTTGGCAGCTGGGGTCATTCTGCAGCCTCGTACAGCTCTGCCTTGTCCCTCATGGGCCGCGTGACACACTTGCGCGAAAACGAGCAATTGCCTCTCTGTTTGCTGGTGGTTGCTTCTCGGTGCTTAATATTCATCTGGGCCTCGTGAAGGGAGGTCTTTATCACTTGGGTCTTTAAAGCATCTCCGCTATAGTACATTTTTTATAGCTGTTACTTTTCAGCTTCCCCATTCTGCCTGGATTGGAGAGACCAGGGCTTTGAAGAAAGAAGGAACAGAGTATAACACCCTCAGGTGACGCAGGTGAGCTGGGGATAAAAATACATGAGAAGCTGAGGACCTTCAAAAGAGATCTTGAATATAAAGCACAGAGCAAAAACTCGGAAGCTGGATTTATAAATAGAAGATCAGAGGTAAAAGCCCGTGGAGGCAGAGGAAAAAGAATACATTTGCAGATACAGGAAGCTGTGTTTGAGGAGAAGCTCCTGCAAATTCAGTAATGTTGCTTGCTGTAGATACCCTGGAGCTCAGTTTGATGGCGAAAACACTCAGTGTACGATGGTCAGAAAGCATATCGTTGACCATGGGATTTAGGTCTGCCTTCCTGCGAGACTGTGGTTTATTCATTGAATGCATCTTGCCAGGCCAAGAGCTTCTGGGATTTCATTCTTCTGTTTTTCTCTTTTTTATAATGGAAACAAATAGTGATGGGAAACAAGACATCGGCAGTCAATCGGAGGAGATTTGAGGGGCACTTGAATTCATGAAGCAGTTTCTACCATTTGCCTCTCCAGGTATGACAATCCAGTTTTCTGGGGGAAGTCATCAGGTGGAAGACACTTTCCCAAGACCTCAGGATTTCTGGGCCCTCAGACTCTAAATCTGTGGCTTTTCAAAGCACAGTTTCTCTCTTTAGTGTTAGCTTTGACTGCAATATAAAAACACCTTTAAAAGTATTAATCACTGGTGGGGTGCCCAGGTGGCTCAATTGTTTAAGCATCTGACTCTTGATATTGGCTCAGGTCATGATCTCAGGGCCTGCTTAAGATTCTCTCCCTCTCCCTTTGCCCCCTCCACTTGCTCTCTCTCTCTCTCAAAAAAAAAAAAAAAAAAAAAAAAGTATTAAGCACTACTATAATCCTTATAAATTATAATGGCTATAGGAAACCTCTGCATGACTTAAAGTAGGTAAATACAATAATTATTTAATTGTTGTAAATATCTACCTAATTTTTGGGTAAGTTTCAGAGTCAGTAGTGGTATTTGTACATTGAATGGCTGAAAAGTTATTTGGAAAGTGTAGTGAAAATGTTGCATTGGATACAAAAGAAGTTTAGGTAAAAAAAAATGGAAATATGTAGAAAATGTAAATTGTGATGATAGAAATACAGTTTTTGTTGTTGTTGTTGTTGTTTCTTTTTTTTCTCCATTTACATGCTCTCAAAAGGCCTGGAACATTCCTGGTATGATGCTGCTGCTGTTTTGATCATACTAAGGAAAACCAAAGTGGCTTTATTCACTTTTTGCATTTCTCCTTACCTATACACACCGCTAAATCTAAAGAATCAGGGCAGGGCGCTCTGATCCTGTGTGATCCAGGCAAACTGAATCAAGGAGCAGAGCTGCCAGATCCACACATGTTCCCTGAGAGAAATAACCGAGATACTGACATAGCCAAAAATCTGCGGCGTAGGCTTTCTTACCAAATGTCTGCATATTGAAGGAGTTTCTTGTAGATAGTATCTGTGCCCAGTACATCCCCATCTGTGTGTGCTAATCGTGAACTGTGCTTGAATCCCGCAGGATCTATTTATTTCCAAAATAACTGTGTCTTGATCAAATAGGATTCATGTGTGCCTGTCGTACTGAGGAGACAAACTGGGCCGGATGTGGCTCTCTTCCCTGACTGCCTTGATTCAATGGGATCCAGGCATTTTCCAACTGAACATCTGTGGCTTGGGGAGAATCCAGGTGTTTTTCTCACTGAATATTTGTGGGATTGGCAGGGTCCTGGGTATTTCCTTTGCTTTCCCTTGCTTGGAATTATTATAACATATATTATGTATATGTATGTCAGTGACCTTTGCTTTGTCACAGGAAACAGATCAGTTTCCTTTGCTTCGCACAAGTGCAATTACACCTAGAAAAATATGGGCAGAATTAACCACTATTTATCTTTTTCTTCACTAACTATATCTTTCATGCTGTTTTATACACATACATGAATATTCTGAAAATTCCTTTCAGTGAAAGCAAGTAAATTACCTTTCCACACTGAATAATTATCTACTCAGAAGGTGTTGCTTTATTGAATGGGGGTGTCACAACGGTTCCAACATCCACTTGTTAAGAACCTGTTGGACTTGGCTTTGATTTCTGATTGAAGAAGTAAGTCAGCCTCCCTAAATTTGGCAATATATAGACCCTGTTAGAAAATGGTGTGTGGTTTTGGTTTCCACATCTTATATAATATATAGGGAAATTGGAATGAGTTCAGAGAACAGAAACAAAATGATTAAAGGGCTGGGGAAATAAGAAGCTGGGATTATTTTATCTAAAGAAAAGCTTTCAGGGAAAGCAAGATGGTGTGTGTGAGAGAGTGTGTACGTGTGTGTGTGTGTGCCAGAGTCAAAGAAGCCAAATCTTAAAGGCTATGTGTTTGAGCAGGTTTGATTGGCCTTCGTAGGCCATCTGGAGCCTGGTGAAGGGAGTGGGGAGAAGTTGGTCTGCTTTACCAATTATTGGGAAGGAGAATAAGCAATTTGAGATAGAGAGGAGACTTGGCGAAAGTCAGGCAGAAATTACTTTAGCTAGGGGTTCTGTTTCAGACCTACTTATATTATCATCTTCAAATATAGGGAGAATTTTTGTATATGTAACACTTACATTCCAGCCTCTACTAGATTTGAAAAATATGATTTGGTACAATATATCTAAATCTACTTAATGATAAGCCATGCCATACTTCTCTCCAACCATATGATGAAATTTTGGGATAAAGGTTTTCTTCATGTTCCCAAAGAATCAGAGGAAATAACTATATGTTGATATCAAAAGCAGAGACAAGTACTCTATAAAACTTAATCATATTCTGTTGGGCTCGGAAAATAGAATGGGTGTGCACACAATCTGTGCTCAAAATTAAAAAAAGAGGGAAAAGACTATCATCTCTTTTGGACACTTAGATCCTAAGGTAGGGAAGTAGACTTGATTACCTATCATGAAATCACCTCTCTGGGTGAGACCTCCATCATGTCCAGGATTCTGATTTTAATACTTTCAGAACATGAAATATACGTATATCAAATACAGACTATGATAATAGACATTAAATCATCTCTTCTTATAAAGCTCTGTATCAGTCAGGGTTCTTTAGAGAAACAGAACCAATACATACCTGGTAATTGGCACACATGATTGTGTGGGCTGGTAAGTCCAAAATCTGGAGGATAGGCCAGCAGACTGGAAACTCAGGCAGGATTTCTATGTAACAGTCTTGAAGCACAATTCCTTCTCTGGGAAACCTCAGTTTGCTCTTAAGGCCTTCAACTGGTTATGTGAGGCCCACCATATTGTCAAGTGCACTCTGCTTCACTTAAAGTCAACCCACTGTTGATGTTAATTGCATTTACAAATTACCTTCACAACAACGTTTAGAGTAGTGCTCTATTACCTATCATGCTTGGCACCATAGTCTAGCCAAATTGGTACATAAAATTTAACCATCACGAGTTCCATTCTTTAGCTCATGCTCTTAGAGAGATAATAACATGTGAGCCAAAAATAGGAGAGGCACCCCCTGCTGTGAAGGTGTCCTTCCTAGCCTCAGAGGGTCTTCCTTCTGGGGGAAGAGGTGGGAAGAAACCCTCTATCTTCCACAGGATCTTCCTCCTCACTTGGCTTTAATCCCCATTTCTAAATAGTTTCTTCTCGGTGCACTCTCAAGGAGTCACTTCCTTGTGGCTCTTCTCCCGTGTCATCCCACCATTACACAAACATGCTGTCTAGAGTTCTTCCTTCTGTTGTTGAGCAGCAAGGCAGTTCGCCTTAAGCAGAAAATCATAGAGATGATAAATGACCGGTGAAATGCTCCAAAGGCCAAGGACGCTGAAGCAAAGCTGTCTGGGCTCAGATTCCAATCCTACCACTTAACACCTATGTGACTTTGGCCAAGTTATCTGCAATGCCCTGAACCTCAGTTTCTTCATCTGTAACATGGGATAGTAATTATAATCCCCCCACCGCCCCCCCACCCCCGCCAAAGGATTGGTGGGAGAAGCTTTGAACATTATGAGCCCTTAGTAACTATTTAGACTATTTAAGTTAACTAGGGACTATCTACAGTCTGGGAGAAAACGTTTTTTGATGATGGACTTCCTGTACTACTTAAACCATGTAACACTGGGTGAAGATCTGCTCTGGGCTTTTCTGCCCATGATGGCTGCTCTCTGTGATACTGGGAAGTTTTCATCTCCCTCTCCACACACTCAGGAGGGCTAAGAAGTCGGAATTTGATATGACTGAGAATCCCAAACCACTTCATCCTTAAGATATTTCATCACACAAACAACAGGGGCAAGAGAAGTAATCTTTGCTGATGCCTTCTATGTGCTAGTCTACGTACATTGCCTCACTCAAGACTCATAACGTCTTATAAATTAGATAGTATAACCCCCAATTTAGACAGCAAGAAACTGAGGCTTAACAAGATTGAAATAATCTGCCCACAATTATAGAGCAGAGCCAAGGTTGCCCAGCTTCAATGCCCAGACTCCTGCCAGTTACACCGTGATACTCCTCCCGAGAGGGTCAGACTTGACCTATTTCTTGCAAGCTATTGGCTTCTGTGCTAGAATCTAAAATTGTTTTTTGCATATTTGAGAAATGCTCCTTTTTTTTAACCCCACCAAATTGAATTTTCAATTTAGAATGCTGCTCAAGGCATTCAATGAAGGGTATGAAGTGGGCAGGAGACCTTGAATTGCACATGCTTAAATTATAAAGCTTAAAAACTAGTGGGAAAATAGATGTTTGAAGTTTTTGATTTTTCATTTGTTTCTAAACCAAACCACTGTTTACAAAGAATGTCAGTGAAAGATGCAGAATAACTAGCTGCTTTTCCTTTATTTTTAGACTCAAGTAAATATTTGGTAACAATACACTCTGCAAAATAAGCTGAAGTTCAAAAATTAGTTCACGAAGCCCCGTAGAATGATTAAAATGAGTAAACTGTGAAGATACAATTCATCACAATAAAGGATTTCATGGTCAATTAATTCTGAATTATGGCTTCAAACCTCTCCTTTAACAGACTTATCCCTCCATCCACCCATCAGCTAAACCAACCATCCATCCAGTCATCTAACACATGTTTAGTGAATGGAGACCCGTTTATGTGATAGGTACTGATCTGGGTTCCGGGATAAAGCAATGCTTCAAGTGCACGAAGAGGGTTGAGATCACAATAATTTAATAAACAACTGAATAAAGCAAGCTAATTTCAGGCTCCGATAGGTGTTGTGAATGAAATCTAATATGAGGATAAGGGTTTATGGTGGAGAAGCTACTTGAGTAGAGTGGTCAAGGGAGGATTCCGAACAGTTGGCATTTGAATTAAGACCTGAATGAGATAGAGCCAAATCTTCACAAAGCAGAAGAAATAACTCCCAGGCACAGAAAAGTTTTAACAATTCAAATGCCCTGTCTTCAGGCTGCTATAAAAAAGTACCATAGACTAGGTGGCTTATAAACAACAGAAATTTATTTCTCCCAGTTCTGGAAGCTAGAAGTCCAATATTAGAGCATCAGCATGGTCAAGTTCTGGGGAGGGCCCTCTTCCTGGTTGTGGACTGCTCACCTCCTATGTTCCTCACATGGCAGAGAACAGAGAGCATCAGGCTCTCTCCTCTTATGACACTAATCCCGTGATCTCATCTAATCCAAAGACCCCACCTCTTAATACCATCATGTTGGCGGGGGGCGGGGGGGGGCGGGTAGGACGACAACATATGAATTTTGAGGAAGACACAAACATTCAGTCTGTAGCAAATACTAGTATCAGAAAAAAGGCAGTATATCTGGATCAAGAGTGGTGGTATAAGATGAGGTTGGAAAGGTGGGTAGGGCCCTGTTAGTTTTGTACAATTGGAAGGAGCCTGAATTATAATCCAAGTATAATGGAAATATATTGGCAGGTTCTAAGCAGGGGGAGACATGATTTGAATTAGCTTTAAAAACAATAATCCAGATGCTTGGCTGAGAATTACTTATAGGGGGGTAAGAGTAGAGGCAGGGGACTGTTCAAGTGAGATTGAAGAGGTTGAGGTGAAAGAAGATTCTAAAGACTCACACCTGGTCTCCTTAATGGTAAGGAAACTTCACCGGTGAGAGGCAGCTGGATGTATTTTAATAATGTCTCTATTTACATGCAACATATCTGCTATAAAATTGTTTTATTATTATTTTGTCAGAGGTAGAGATAATGGTGTATATTAGCAGTTATATATATAACTCCACCAAATATTAAAAGGCATTTTACTGTTGCTGCCCGGAACCATCATGCAGCGCTGTTGGTCCTCCTTAAAGGAGAGCAACAGTATCTAGGAAATTAATTCTTCCCTTTGGCCTAAATGCAAAATTGCAGAAACCATTTGCTAAATAGGACCAGCCATTCTCAAGAAGGCAGAGTCCTTCTTCAGGCATTTTTTTATTAGAGGCCATTTATCAATTTCTACCTATCATTACAGATAATTGAAGGGAAACCTGCGACTGGCAATTTATCGGCATTTTTCTTGGACTCAGAAGCTAGTTTGAAAGTGCTGTCAGCAGCTGCCCTGGCTGCAAACTTCCTCGCTCAGAGGCCATGGTGAAGTGCTGGAAGGTGGTCTGGCCTGAGCTACCCCATCTTTCTGCCCATAAATCAGCATCATAAAACATCCTGGAAGTGTTGTGATGGCGCTGAATGCATAAGAAAGTGTTCACAAGCCGAATCTATTGTCGTCATTCTCGGAGGCAGAGGGGAGTGACAAGACGCTCACACGTCGCTGAGTAGTAGCGCGGCATAATAAAGCATGGTTTGCACCATGTGTATCACAGATTTCTCGGGGTTTCGCGAAGGTTTTTCCAAGTCCCGCCTTCCCCCCCCTTTGCAGTCATCCCGGCCCCAGCTGCGCATCGGCCTTTGACTCCATCTGTCCTTCCGCTGGGGACGAATCTCTTTCGCCAAATGGAAAACACAAGTTTGGTTCCCCAAAGTGATTCTAACCCCCACCCTCTGCTCAGCCTGAGCCAAACGTCAGGCCTGCCGAAGGAACCGTCCAGGGGATGGAGGGAGGAGGGCGTGGAGGGGCTGCTGCTTCCGCCTCCCCCACCCATCGCCACTTGGCCTGCAAAGCCGGGGCAGACGGCCGGCCTGCGCGACCCCGCCCGCCTCGCGGCCCAAATCTGCGCGTCCTTCCTCCCGCGCTCCTCTCTCTTGGGTCCCCGACCCAGGCGACAGCGCGCCCTGCTGCAGAGCGGCGACTCGCAGGTTGGAGTTGGCCCTCGTGTGCGCCGCGTCACTGGCTGGGAGGAAAAGGGAAGGGGGGCGGCGGGGGCTGGGTCGGAGCTGGAGCCGGGCGGTCCTCCGCGCACCGAGACGCTGCGGGGAGAGGCCGCCCCCGGAGCCGCGGACACGGCCGCAGCCGGAGCCTCCTCTCCCTCCCTCCCTCCTCCGCTCCGGCCCCGCGCGCACACTCGGCCTCCCCGCCCTTACTCCACCCCCTTCCCCGGGCAGACCCCTAGCCTCTCCTTGTGTGTGCGCGCTTTAAATAATTTCATCCTTTTTGGCAAAAGAAATAATGCACCTGACTTTACCAGGGGAAAACAACAAGCCGAGCAGAACAAGGAACAGATGTAAAAGGAATAAAAGCAGAGAGAAAAAGAGATGAGACTCATTGGAAGAAACCCAGGGTCTGAAGAGGTGGCTGCAGCGGCAGAGGCAGCTAGAGGTTCCCTGTCTGCGTGAGCGGCAGGCGGAGGACGCTTCCACCAGTTGCAGATTGAACCTCGCGAACTCCTGGGTCTGTTGGTTTGCCAAAGTCTTTTCTCCTTTGGCCCCGACACTGAAGAGGCTCCTGGATTTTTCTGCCACCCCAACACAAGCTGGCAGTTACCCGGGAGCCTTCCCAATTTACTGGCGGAGAAACGAGCCCTGCTGGACGGAGGATGGGCGAAGGACACCAGCAGCGGGGGGCTCCCCCCGGGAAGCGCCTTCTGTTCCCCGGGAGGAGAGGGTCACCCCGCGGGCTGCCGGGCGGCGGCGGCGCCCCCGGGGCTCAGCGCTTCCTGCTCGGGCTCTTCATGCACGCGTGGCTGTGCGTGGCCTCGGGTTCACATGCCCAGGTGTTCAACCTCAGCCTTTCCGTGGACGAGGGACTTCCTCCGGACACTCTAGTCGGCGACATCCGCGCGGGGCTGCCGGCTGCACAGCAGCAGGAGGGGGGCGGCTTCTTTCTATCCGAGGATTCGGATGACTCACCGCTGTTGGACGACTTCCACGTGCATCCGGACACCGGCATCATCCGCACGGCTCGGTGCCTGGACCGCGAGCGGCGGGACCACTACAGCTTTGTGGCCGCCACGCTGCTGGGCGCCGTGGTGCAGGTGGAGATCCGCGTCAACGACGTGAACGATCACTCGCCCAGCTTTCCCCGCGACTCCCTGCAACTCGACGTCTCCGAGCTCAGCCCTCCAGGTACCGCCTTCCGCCTGCCAGGTGCCCGCGACCCGGACGCGGGCCTGTTCAGCACGCAGGGCTACACCCTGCTGCAACCGTCCGACCTTCCCGAGGACCCCGCAGGACCGTTCTTCCAGTTGCGCTACGGAACCCCGGGGTCACCACCGTCCTCGTCGCCCCTGGAGCCCCTGGACCTGGTGCTGCTGCGGCGCTTGGACCGAGAGGCGGCGGCGACACACAAGTTGCATATCGAGGCCTGGGACGGCGGCCGCCCGCGGCGCACGGGCCACCTGCTTGTGGAGCTGCGGGTGCTGGATGAGAACGACAACCCGCCAGTCTTCGAGCAGGGCGAGTACCGCGCCGCGGTGCGGGAGGACGCTCGGCCGGGCGCCGAGGTCTGTCGCGTGCGCGCCACCGACCGCGACCTGGGGCCCAACGGCCACGTGCGCTACAGCATCCGCGCCCGGCCGGCGCTCGGGCCACTGGGCGATGCGGCCTACTTCACCGTGGAGGAGCTGAGCGGCGTGGTGCGGGTGCAGAGGCCTCTGGACCGCGAGGCACAGGCCTGGCACCAGCTGGTGGTCGAGGCCCGCGACGGAGGGGCCGAGCCCGAGGTTGCCACTGTACGCGTGTCCATCGCCGTGCTCGACGTCAATGACAACCCGCCCGCCATTCACCTGCTCTTCCTCACCGAGGGAGGGGCCGCGCGCGTTTCCGAGGGCGCAGCGCTGGGCGATTACGTGGCTCGCGTCTCCGTGTCGGACGCGGACGATGGTCCGGAGCAGGAAGAGGAGGCCGTCGGGGAGCCTGGTGTTGGCCTGGGACGCGGGAGCATCTCGCTGTCCTTGGAGGGCGGGGATGGAGCCTTCGCACTGCGCTCTGGCGGCTCCCCCGGGGTATTTTTCCTTTGCGTCGAGGGGCCCCTGGACAGGGAGAGCCGTGACCTGTATGATTTGCGACTGGTGGCCACGGATGCGGGCTCCCCGCCGCTGAGCACAGAGGAAACGCTGTTGCTCCGGGTTGCAGACCTCAACGACCAGCCACCTCTCTTCAGCAGGGAGCATTACCTGGCCTCGGTGTCAGAGGCCGCGGCCCCGGGCACAGCGGTCGTGTGGGTCAGCGCCTCCGATGCGGATGAGGCTGGCACAGACCACGCCCGGCTGCGCTACGCCCTGGTCCACCTTCCGGGTCCCTGCAACCCAGAAGGTGTGTGGCCCACCGCGGAGTGCGGACCATCCTTCACTATTGATCCTGAAAGCGGCGTGATCAGCACCGTCCGGAGCCTGGACCGAGAGGTCCAGGAGGCAGTAGAGTTGAGAGTGGTAGCCCAAGACCTCGGAGAACCCCCACTCTCTGCCACCTGCCTGGTGAGCATCACCGTGGACGATGTGAATGACAACGAGCCCACCTTCCAGAGGCAGGTGTACAACGCCACCCTGGCGGAGCATGCCCCGGTTGGACACTGCTTTTTGCAGGTGAGTGCATCATGCTTCTGGATCAACCTCTGGATTCCAGAAAGGCCTGGGAGGGGAGGGCAAGAGTAAGCCTATCCAGGGAGGGAACATTGTGAGGTAGGTGGTTGTACCCTGGCTCCAAAAGCAAGGGGGCATGAGCTTCAGTTCCTCCTCTACAGTGAGATGAATGGGCGCCCTCTGGGCACCGAACTTTTCTGTCAGGAGCTTGCACTGAGTGATCTCTGAGGTCCTTTCTACTTCATGTGATATTTGGATCCTGATTTTGCTTAAGGAATCCAGGTTTCCTTCATGCTGGATATGTGCACCCACATCGATTTGGGAGGAACCACTCACTCTCAAACAGTATGCAAATGGCAGCATCTCATATTTTGGGGCATCATTGTGTGGCGTCTTAGAGAAATAAGGTGGTCCTCAAAAATTATATTTTTTGCAAATAATATACTTTAAACATCAAAACTGTTTAACCATTTGCAGACATTTTTAAAAATACATTTGTACCTTCCTTAGAGGCTTACAAAGGCTACTTGAGAACATTAAGTCATTTTTTTTTTTTTTTCTAGTCAGTTGTGGGTTGAGTTTCTCCAGTGAGCCTTCAGGACTCTGAGAAGTAGTGGGGCTCAATTATAAAATGGAAATCTTTACCTTGCTTTTTGGAAATTCTGCCTTTAGAATTCTGATCTCTCCTTCACTCTCAGAATGTTGTGATTTGGTCCCTTCTAGCACCAGTCCTTATTGCTTCCAACTTCCTCTTTTCTTTTCTTTTCTTTTCTTTCTTTCTTTCTTTTTTTTTTTTTTTTTTTTGAAGTGTAGTTGACACACAATGTTACATTAGTTTCAGGAGTAGAAGGTGATTTGACAACTCCATACATTACACTATGCTCACAAGCATAGCTACCATCTGTCACCATAGAACACTGTTGCAAAACCATGACTGTATATCCCTGTGTGATACCTTTTATCCCTGAGACTTGTACATTCAGTAACTGGAAGCCCGTACTCCCACTCCCCTTCACCCATTTTGCCCATCTCCCCACCCATCTCCCCTCTGGGTGGGAATTTAAATTGGTGCAGCCAATGTGGAAAACTGTATAGAGAGGTTCCTCAAAAAACTAAAAATAGAATGTCATATGATCCAGTAATTTCACTACTCGGTAAAGAAAAAAAAGCACTAAATAGAAAAGATATATGTACCCCTATGTTTATTGCAGCATTATTTAGAATAGACAAGATATGGAAGCAACCTAAGGATCCAAAAATACATGAATGGATAAAAAGAATGTAGTACACACACACACACACACACACACACACACACACACACACACACAGGAATATTATTCAGCCATAAAAAAGGAGATCTCAACTTTTGTGACAACATGGATGAACCTAGAGGTTATTATGCTAAGTGAAAAAAGTCAGACAGAGAAAGACATACCATATGATTTCATTTATATGTGGAATCTAAAAAACAAAACAAATGAACAAACAAAGCAGAAACAGATCAATTTCCAGTTTCTTATCCGATGTGAGATAAACAGATTTCTAAGATTGACTTATTTACTCCAAGATAACTTGAATAAATACAAAGGGCCTGAGAGACTAACTAGTGAGTGAACCTCTAACACTTTATTTAGCTTTCAGGCTGGGTTATTTAGGACCTCTACTGTTTATTTCCTGTTTCTCAGGGGTAGGGCCTTAACTTCTATAGGTTGTCTCAAATAATACCCTTTAGATAACCAAGATGCTACTATATTATAAAAATGAGTTTCATGACTGCTTCTATCTTCTTAATCTTTTGGATCTGTGAGCAATAATAATCTCCATCTCTTTCTCTAGCATGACTGGCAGTTCTTTGAGTTGCTAGGTTATTCAAAGAAGGCTTGAGAATCAATGAATGCTTGCTGTTGAAACAGACAAATCTACAAAAGTCAGTGAGTAGCACAATGGAAGTTTATCTCTCTCTCAAGCAAAGTTTGATATGATGCAAATTGGATGGTCTTTCTCAATCCAAGGTAGGACCAGATCTGGGAGTGACTTAGATCACGTCCACCAATGTCCCATCGGCCAGAGCTCAGCTATATGGCCTCAGGTGCACCCCCAAGGAGGCTTAAAAATGTAAAGCACCACATGGACGCCAGTGTGCACTGGTAATTTCTGCCACAGATTTCTAAAAATGAAGTCATAATAAGTGAGAAGTTGGACTTGATGATTTTTAAGATTTCTTCCATCTGGAAGACCTTGATGATCTTGGTATGAAATAGTACAACTTGGCTCCATTTGAAGGAAAATAGGCAGGGTGGATTAATTGTGATTCCTTTGATTAGAACCTGTCTTTAGAATTGTTTCTAGAATGAGATGATTCTGCTGTGAGGTGTGTTTATCCTGTTATTATGACTCAGTATGCAGCAGATCCATTAGGTGAGCCGAAATTGGCTCCAGGGTAGGACTGCATCTCCAATTGCAAAAAACCTTTCCGGTTTGCCAAATATCCCTGTAAATAGTATTAAATCGTGCTAATTAGAATTTCTGGAAATTCCAGTGAGCTAGCCCCTCACGACTGCAGAAACCCTCTTATTCACTGGCTTCCCTGGTGGCCTTTCCCCAGCAGCTGTGTGAACTCTCTATGTTCTGTAAGCCCACTAGCTGGCTCTGTCCCCTAACTTCCAGGTAAGCCTCACCAGGTGTCTCCCATCTGTTTTGTATCTCTTTACTCTCAATCCTTCTTTATACCACTTTGTAAAAAGGAAGCTTCCCATCTAGCCTTTGGGTCTCATGGCCTCTCCTTTCTTCCAGGGCTTTCTTTAATTACATTGTATTGATCCTCACAACCCTACCTTCTTTCTATTGCTCTCCACCAGTTTTCTCCATTTGGACTGCGTATCTGCTCAGTTTCTCCTTTGTCTGAATCAAACAAAAACAAAATGAGAAGCAACAGGGAAAAAAAAAAAAGTTCTTTCCTATATTCCCTGTAAAGGAATACCATGTCATCTAATGTAACAAATCCTCGAATCTTCAAGGTGTCTTGGCTGTCACCCCACATTATTGATCCTGGGGGTTCTTCCACTCTTGGTACTGCTTCTCCTGCCACCACAGTGCTGGCCATCCTCCTGTCCCCCGGTGCTGCCCAAACCCTGTTATAGTCTCATACCCAGACCAGAACTTTACCAAGACTTTAAATGTGGGGCAGAATGAAGGGGTTTAATACCGAGTAGGAGAACGAGTAGCAGCCTGAGATCGGCGACCTCTAGTCCTAAGGGGTTTTCACAACCTTGCAGGCACTCACCTGGATTCTTAATTCCTTGCTCCCCACTGTCCCCCATGTGGAGAACCCCTTCTTCACAACCCACCCCTCAGGAGCTCCTTTCAGTATCTCTTTATGGGTCAAGGCGTTTGTCAAGGGATTTCTACTCCGCAGACACTCAAGCGTTGCCTCCCCAAATTCAGGACCAGGCCTAAAAGATTCTCTTTCTCCTCAGATTACTGTCAAAAAGACTAACTTCAGCCAAGTACAGTGATGTGAACTGTGCTTACAGGCTTTATTGCCCACATTTATACCTGAATCACAGCAATGCGGTAACAAGAGTATTGTCTCAGACTTCCTCAGATATCATTACGGTGTTCATTCACTAATTCATTTAGTTCATCAAACAGCAACATTGATAGAATAAACACAGCATTCCATGAGCAAATATTTATGGAGTACCTCTTACATGCCAGGAACTGGTCTTGGCGCTTAGGATGCAGCAGTGAGCAGAGTGGGCAAAGTCCCTGTGCTCCCAGAGGCCCCGGGGCTGGGGGGGCTGCTGGTGCTGGTGGCAGGCTCTCTCCTTCCCTCCACGGTCATGGTCCTCGAGAAGGACGGACACTCATCCCGCCTCCACTAGCTGATCACTCTGCAGCCCCCTGTTCTGACGTTCCCTTATTATACTAAATCCTGTCTCTCAAAAGGCAGCTCTGTTGCTCTGTGTTTAAATTTAAATCCAATCAGCTTTTCCTAATCCGACAGCATTTTGGACTGTCTCCCGCTCCCTCTCTCTTGAAGGCTGCCTCTCTCTTGTCTTACTGCCTTCTCTTTCTGCCTCTCTCTTGCCGGGTCCTCCTTTTCCTCTTGTGTCACCCCACTCTGGTGGAGGCGGAGGTATGGGTGTTGGTCTTCCTCTCATTTCTCTCTTTTCTATACTTTCCTCTCTATATTCTCAGAACTGTTTGTTTTTGTTGTTTGTTTGTTTTTATTTTTATTCTCTTAACACATCTACGGGGTCAGCCTCTCTTATAAACTCACATTAACGTTTCTCTACCTTGTATGCATCTCTACCTGGGTATATTTTGGGCACCTTGAATCTAACATTTCCCAAAGTCATTTCCCTTCTAGCACTAGCTTCTTTCTTTCTTAACTTGTATTCATTAGCTCCTTTCTGAAACTTTCCCATTTTCGTTAATGTGTCCTTTCCATAGACGTGTTTATGCATTCGGTGTGTGACTACATGTGTGGATTTGCTGTTTGTTGGAATGGTTGTGTTTGGCATTGTTGAAAAGTGAAGTACCAGGATAAAGAGCAGGTCATGTCTCAAACCAATCAGTTGGGTAAAAGCAGCTCTTGAGAGGGCACCTGGCTGTGCTTGTTTGTTCACTCTTGTGGTCTGACTTTGAGGAACCCATCTAGGAGGGTACCCCAGCAGTGGACACTAAAGATAGTATCTACCTCTGGGAAGACCCTGAGGGATGGGAGGACCTGATTCCTGCTAGACTCCATGGACCAGAAAGGACTAAACTGTATCTTGTTTCTGATTCATTATATCTTTTAGGGTTATTTCTTTTTTTAATATCTCCTAGCTGTTAGTGAAGTCTTGCTCAATGTGTTGGCTTTGTCTCAACTATACTATGGAGGTAAAAATGGAGAACCCCAAACTCACTCTGGGGGTGGTATGATTTAAGTAAAGGGCCATTAATTGGCTTTAGTCAAAGTGTCCAGGACAAGCAGCCACTCCCTTGAAGGCTGAGTGGTAATGAAAGCAGAAATCTGCAAGGGAAGCTGAGGTAAAGTGGTTCCTATCTTGCCGTGAGGCCCTTTCTCTCCAGGGCCTCTCCTAGTGTCTTTGGAAGTAATAGACTTTATCAAGGAAGAAGATGTTTCCTGAATTCTTAGTGTCATCTCTGATTCCTCTGCACATTTGACCACAGAAGTTGACCCATCTTATGGGCTTCAGTATTTCTTACATCCATCCCTTCATTTATACCCATTGCCCTCACCCTAGTTGTGTCCATCATCACTTCTTGTCTTATATTGCCCATTCTTCAAACTGGAGACTGTAGCCAAATCTTAAATGCCCCCTCCTCCCACTAAATGTTTTCACATCCATCCTGCTCTTTTTTTCTTTTTTCTTTTTCAAAGATTTATTTATTTATTTTAGAGATACAGAGAGCACGTGTGCGTGCGAGGGGACTTCCCACTGAGTGAGGAGCCCGACGTGGGGCTTGATCTCAAGACCCTGAGATCACCACCTGAGCTGAAATCAAGAGTCAGACACTTAACCGACAGAGCCACCCAGGCGCCCGTGTCCCATTCTTTTCTTAACGTTCCTTGTAGAGCTACAGTTGTTTACTTGTATTAGTAAAAGAGTGGATTGTAAGTACCTTGTGGGGCTGCAGTTTAATGGTATTTGAGTCCCCTGTAATTCCTGATGTCCGCCATCTAATGCGTTAGAATAGACCAATAAGTTTGTTGGATTGTATTGAAGAGCTACATAATGAAAACAAAACCTAAGTAAGAGTTACAACTAGTCAGAGTTTTTACTTTTTAATTTTTCACATTTCATCTGAGTGTGTATTAATTTTATTTTAATGTGTAATTCCTCTGTGTAGTTTATCATTGATCCTTTGGAATTTTGTGGTCTGAATCGCACTGCTTATCCCTCACCTTACTACTAGCATGCCCTTATTGTTGACCTTACGTGCATGCCTCCATACTTACGTAGTGTATACCAGCTTTGATGGTCATATAATTGTATTACCCTTATATGATTGTCCTCTTCTAGCTCTTTTATTTATTTTTTTTTTCTTTTCTGGCTCTTTTAAATGGACCTGTCCTGTATGTACACACACATTGAAAGCATGTGAGATTTCCACAGCAGTCATTTGCCCCTGCCTCCAGGATGTGGCTAGATTACCTGCCAGCTGTCATCTTTCCTGATTATCCGACTCCTGCTGGCCTTAGACCTTAGTTCCCAGCATGTGCTGTATATGCCTCTGGCTTTGCTTTAATGACCTGTTTTAAGCACTTGAGATCAACTGTAGAATTCTCTCTTGGACTTCGATTTGATGTTTCTCGTCTTCCTTTCCCCACACAACTGCTACCCAAGACCCATCAGCTGGCTTTACTTCCTTTTCCCTTTTCCTGCTTGGGAAAAGTGATCAGATAATATGTTTGGATGTGTTACAGGAAGGGTATCGCCTAGAATCTGTGGGATGTATTTTTAGTTACAGTCAATATATAACTTGCTAGGAATTTGTCTAGTTCTTGGTTCTATAATTAAAGATAACTGACACTACATGGTAGAGTGTTCATAGCCTGGAAGATCAAAATTAGGTTGCATGCAGTGATGAAAAACATAGGCAGACTATGGGGCTAGAGTGCCTGGGTTTGAATCTCAGTTCCGCTACTTACTAGCAGTGTGATTTTGGGCACTGTACCTCAGATTCCTGCCCTGGAAAATATGGATAAGAGTAGTGTCAGCTTGGTAGAGTTTTTGTGTGGATTATGAATTAATACATGTTAGCTTAGAATGGTGCTTGACTCATAGTAAGTACTCAATACATATTATATATTACTAAATGTTAGTAAGTAAGACTTCTAGAAATGTTGAGGGAAACTATTTTGCTTGATGTAGCTATCAGTCATTAAAAATGACATTTCAAATTAAGATTCTCTTGCACTAAAAGATGGAAGAGGAGCAGAAATACATTTAAATTGTGCATCAGGTTTTAGCTAGATGTATATATTTCTGGCAGTGAAAGCAGAAATCTTTTGTACTTAATTTGGACACTTGCAACATCTTATGGACTAGCATTCCCACCTGTCTTAAGGAAGGTTCAGATGACCTTTCAATAGCAAGCATCCCCATCCCACCCCCCCAGAAAGTGCTGTGAGGGGCTTAGAGACACTAGGCACTGTGATGTAAGCGGTGGCCAAGGCCTCTGTGCGGTGGATCATGATTCCTCACGGGTCCACCTCAGGGGTGCTCCCCACCTCAGGGGTGCTCACCCCCACACTGAGACTCAGTGTCAGAAGCTGAACCCTCTCAGCTGTGCAGGGCACAATTCTCATTTTTGAGTGTCTTAGTGTCTTCTTTTTCCGTGTATCAGTTATTAATCTTTTGAGTCTTTTATTGGGAAAGCATGGAATAAGACAGCACTGGATTTAGAACACCTTGGTTCTGACTTTGACTGCACCACTAGCTCTGTGAACTTTTCTGGCCAGTCCTCATCCATGAAATGTGTATTAGTCAAAAATAAAATGTGTTTATGTATTATGAAGAATTAGCTCACACAATTATAGAAACAGAAGATTCCCACAATCCCATAATCTGCTGTCTGCAAACTGAGGACACAGGAGAACTAGCGTAATTCAGTCCAAGTCTGAAGGCCTGAGAACCAGGAGAGCTGATGGTGTGAGTGCCAGTCAGGGGGCAGAAGAAGACTGATGTCCCACCTAATACAGTCATGCAGAGAGACAACTCATCCCTCCTCCTCCTTTTTGTTCTATTCAGGCCTTCAATGGATTGGATGATGCCCACATATATTGGGGAGGGCATTCTGTTTTACTCACCCCCTCAATTCAAATATTGATGTCCAGGGATGCTTGGGTGGCTCAGTCAGTTAGTTAAGTGTCTGCCTTCGGCTCAGGTCATGATCCCAGCGTCCTGGGATCGAGTCCCATTTCGGGTTCCTTGCTCAGCAGGGAGCCTGTTTCTCCCTCTGCCTGCCACTCCCCCCCACTTGTGCTCTCTCTTTCTGACAAAGAAATAAAATCTTTAAAACAAAACAAAACAAAAACAAATATTGATGTCCAGATGACAATATTTGATGTCTTCTGGAAGCCCCCCACAGACATACCCAGAAATAATGTTTAGCTAGATAGCTGGGCATCTCACGGCCCAGTCAAGTTGGCATATTAACCATCACATGCTAATTCATTCTAAGAACACATTATTGTAAGAATTTAAGATAATATATACAATGTGGTAGAAAGTAGGAAGAGTGTAGGAAGAGTTAAGGGTCTTTGCAGGTAAAAGGTTCTTTATACAGTGAATCAGGATGGAGGTTTCACTGGATATGCACCTTCTAGAGAGTCCCCTGCCCTTTTTTGTGATATATGTTTTTATTTACAGTTTTGTTATGGAAGCATTCTATTGTAACTAGGCAAATTTTTTTTTTTTTGCATAAAAAAGTGTAATGCATTCCTAGGCATGATCACTTCCAAAAGAGAATCATTTAGGATGGATTTCTGAAAGTTGTGATTAGTAAGATTTCCTTTCTCTGAGGATTGAAATCTGACAATAAATTAATTTTATTAACATATTGACCCCAGACTTATACTAATGAGCCCCTTGCCTTCTAAATTATAAATTAAAAGTGAGCAACTATAGAAGTAATTTATACTTTCATAGCCCATTAGGGAAATTATGCTAGATCATTTTTTAGAAATGCCAGGTTACTTCTTGAAACCTTACTGAATTAAAATCTTCATTTTAAAGGCTTTTGTGCTTTATGGGCACAGGTAGATCAAATGAATATCATAACAAATATCAATTTTAATTAAAACACTATTTAGGATTGCATAGTCCATGTGACAATAGTATGAATTGAAATAACCACAGTGTGTCTGGTTCCTATAGTGAGGACATGGGAAGAGACAGCCCATAAAGGACTTGCAGCGTTTGCCTAGAGTTTGGCCTTTGTTACGGAAGCAAACAGAAGAGATGGGAGGTTTTTGAGGAGAGATCGACATGTGTCAAGTAAGGTTTTAGGAAGCTCTATCTTGGGTTAGTAGCAAGAAGGAGACAGGGAAACCAGATAGGAGAGTCCCGAAACTCTTGTCATAATCCCTATTCAGATGTGAGAGCTTGAACCGGGGGAATGGTGGTGCAGGGTAATGGAAAGGGTGGCCTTAGAGGCATTATAAAGGAAGAATTGGTACAACTTAAATAAGATGTGAGGGGAGACATGCTGGAGGAAGTAAAAATGGTGCTGTATTTTTAGTCTACTTAGTGGGAGGAATAGGAAAAGCTGAAGGTGAGAGTTTTCAGGGAAGGATGCTCACTCAGTTGAATGTTTGGCATGTTGAGTACAAATTAATGGCCAGTAGTCCAGGAAAAGATGTCTTGGTGGCTATTTAGATATTCAGAACTAAGTGCAGGCCAGAGCCTGAGGCTGGGGAAACTTGGAAGTCATTTGCATAGAGGTGATAATCAAAGCTATGGAAGTGAAAGTGGGGGTAACTGAGAGAAGAGTCAATGACTCAGGATGCTGGCTGGCACAAGGGTCTTGCCACTCATATGAGGGAGGGCAGGTCTCTGTGCTGCTTCTGCTGCTTTGTTTGCTTGGTCTCCTCAGCCTAGTGGATCAGAGCCCAGACAGACAGTTGGCAGCTTACCCTGTCTTCTGAGCTCCTCTGCACTGCCTCTCAAATACTCAGCATCCCTCTCCATGATCCCAGGCACTAAGTAAGGCACACGCTCTGGCTCTGCTGTTCTCTCTACCCCCCTATCTTTCTTTCCTACAGACCTTCTTGTCAGTCCCCCATATGCATTTTAGCCATTTTTGTCTCCATTATAATTCTTGCCATTCAGCCGAACTGGTCGTATATTTTCCCATTTGGCCCAGTATTGATGTCTTTTGTTTATTACTTTGACTCCAGGAACCCTATCCCACAGCCAGACTCTATTACCCTGGAATCATCTAGAACTGCTCCAGTCTCTGATCATAGCCTTCTGACATTTCAGCTCTCTCAGTCTTTGATTTAATTTACATTTACTTTTTGAATCTAGATTTTCTTCTAGGCTCCTTATTCTTCCTTTTCTTTCTTTAGGTATCAGCGCCCTCCTTGCTTTAGTTCTTTCCCTGTCCAGCTAGAATTCTTGGATGCACCCTATTAACCCTTGCTCTTCCATATCTGTGTGCATACTACTGACGGTGGATCAATCCAGCTATTTGCTCTCCGCCCATACTTGTACCGTGGAACACTGCTGGAATAATTCTGAGTGATGGGTGGTTCCATTGTAAGTGTGTGGTATCAGCCGGGCCGTCAGTACTGCTGGGCAATCTTGTCTTCACCTTGGCATCTCTCCCACAGCTTCACTCTCTTTCAGCATCATGTCTCATTCCCTGTTCTCTTACAGGTAATCATGCCTCCTACTCAGTAGAATCCAGAAGATGAAAACATGCTTGTGTTTTGCCTCCCACTATCAGACTTCCTTGTCTCTGCGCCATCCACTCTCCAAGGACTAAGTGGTTCTCCTCTGTCAAAATCAAACCCATCCATGGCTTCTCCACACTTCACCTCTTCCATCTTTTCTGACATTGCTTCTCAGTTATACCCTTTCTCCTCTTTTATCCCTGCCTCTCTACTCTTTCCTTCTCTTTAGCATGTACTGTGCCTCTCCTATTGTTGGCTGTGTTTACAAACCAAGTCTGTGGGCATGTTGCCCCTGTTTGCTCAACGTCCTTCCTCAGTGCCCTGTAATGATCCAGTCTGCCATCTGTTGGCCCGTCTCTTTTTGGACCTAGCCGTATTTTTTTTTTCTCAAGGTTTTATTTATTTCTTTGACAGAGAGATAGTGAGCACAAGTAGGGGGAGCAGTGGAGGAAGAGGGAGAAGCAGGCTCCCCGCCAAGCGGGGAGCCCGATGCAGGCTGGATAGCAGGAGCCCAGGATCATGACCTGAGCCGACTGAAGGCATTAAGGCAGACTCTTAATGACTGAGCCACCCAGGTGCCCCTGGACCTAGCCATATGTTAAGAGCCCTTTCACTTGAAGAAGGGTTCTGGGAATTTCTGCTGCTATCTTCTTTAGTGTCTGATATCCCTTGATGATGGATTCAACAGCTCTAGAGCTAAAGTGGTCTTCTTCAGCATCTACTAGTATAATAAAGTTGTGAAGAAAATGTAGCTCCAAGTGTGTGGAGGCACAAGCGGGGGCAGGGGGGAGGGGCAGAGAGAGAGAAGGAGAAGCAGACTCCCTGCTGAGCAGGAAGCCTGACTAGAGGCTCAATCCCAGGACCCTGAGATCATGACTGAGTCATGCAGGTGCCCCCGTTGTATTTTAACGTGCTGTGTATACATTTGATATAATAAGATCAAGTAAATTTTTTTTAATGCTCACTTTTAGAAATTGAAACTTAGGTTTTTCATTTTAAATCATGGTAGTAATGTTTAATTGTTGCATTTTTTTCAATGCTATTTTTGGTTTACTTCATACTAAATCCTCAGACAAGAAAATACCATTCACTTGATGCTTTTGGGAAATGTATTATGGCAAAAAACAAGGAAGATCTATAGCATACCTTTGTGTACACAAGGATAGCAAAGAGAAAAGAACAAAACAGAATTTGAGGCAATTTCTGATCAGTTTGGTTACCTACAGTTGATCCCAAAATTCTGTTCAAGAGACTGTTCTCCACCTTTAAAAGCCCTTCTGTTCAGATTATTCGAGTGTTCTTTTGTTCTTCATTTAAATTAGCTGCGTAGGGGGGCGCCTTGGTGGCTCAGTAGGTTAAGCATCTGCCTTTGGCTCAGGTCATGATCCCAGGGTCCTGGGATTGAGCCCCGCATTGGGCTCTCTGCTTAGCGGGGAGCCTGCTCCTCCTCCCTCTGCCTGCCTCTCTGTGTACTTGTGCTCTCTTTCTCTGTCAAATAAATAAATAAAATCTTAAAAAAAAAAATTAGCTGTGTAGGAATAGCCATTTTTATGGTTATATTTTCAGGAGATTAAATATTATTTCTAGCCCTACCATAAATGGACTTAAACACTATTTGGCTTTTAATGGTTGTCTAGTAAGAAACTTCCTGCGTTGTATACTCTGCTTGATGTCTGCATTTGGGGACATGGAGGACGTTATTGTTTACATAGAGATTGACTTGTCTAGTTCTTCAGAATGTCTGTTATAAAAGAACAAAGTCATGAGGTAAAGGGCAATCTAAGCATATGCACTGTTTACTTTCCTTTGAAGTATAGATTGTTTTAAGTACTGAACTGTTAAAAAAAATACAAAGGCTGTTCTGTTGCATTAGGCATAAACAAGAACACAATATTTCAGTGCTGGCGACTACTTTGTTTCCTGGACTCATCTCACAAGAATTTTTAGATGATTTTTTTCTTGTGTAGAACCTGATTGGCATGCTTATGTCTATTCCATTATCATTGCCTCTCTCACCAGCACAAAGGAGAGCGGTGACAGGAAGTGCAATTTATAAATTAATGTTTGACAGTACTTTAGGTAATTTGCTTACTTGCATTAAAAATATAGATTCTGTGTATATTAGAGCATACTCCTCATATCGCAAGCTGAATTTGATAAATTTATCTTGAGTCTTGAATCTTAGTAGATTTTAAAGGAAAGACAGGTTTTTTTTTTGAAACATGGTAATACTCAGTTTTGCTATATACATAGAGGAGCACGATTGTGTTCTTATCCAAATTCAAAATATCTTAAGGATAATTTGCTATTATTTCTCTAAATGCATTTTAACATATAAAGTGCAGTTAGTACTTTCATCTGTAATTTATGAAGATAACTGTTCTATTTTTTTTTAATGAGAAAATTAAGCTTATTCCATGTATAAAGAGGAATCTTTCTAGAGGCTGCTTTTCCTTTATTTTAAAGGTTTTTTTTTTTTTTTTTTCCTGTCTCATTCTTTCTTTTCTGTGTTCTTGAGATTCTGAATACACATATGTTAAACCTTTTGATCTGAGGCCTTGAGGTGCTGTTCATTCTCCTTTTCAATGATTTTCCTTCTGTTCTTCAGACCAGATGGTTCCTGTTGCTTTATTTTCAAGTTCACTGTCCTCATATCCATTCTGTTATTAAGTACATCCAACAATTTTTTTTTTAATTTCAGATGTTGTTTTTTTCATTTGTAGAATTTCCACTTTGTTCTTTTATAGTTTCTGTTTCTCTGCTGATATTTGCTATCTTTTCATTCATTACAAGAGTGTCTTTCATTATAATAGTCGCCTTAAAGCCACTGTCTGTGAGTTCCAACATCTGGACCATCCTGGGTTGGGTTCTTTGTTTTTTTCTCTTGAAAATAGAGCCCATTTTCCTAATTATTCATATGCTGAATTATTTTGCATTATATTCTGGACATTGTGTATGTTATTGTGGAGATTCTAGATTTTGTTATATTCTTCTGAACAGTGTTGATATTTTTGGTTTAGCAGGCAATTAACTTGGTTGGACTCATACTGCAAATTCCTGGTGCCAGTGCAAATCTCACTTCAGTTCTGCTTTTTCTTAACTGGGTTATTTGCAATCTACCCTACTCATGTGTAGTTTAGAGTCAGTGAGAGATCTGGGCAGAGTATATATACAGAATCTGGGGCTTGCCCAGAGGGCTTTCTCTCATCTGGGATTTCCCTTCCACTTTCTAATGGTTGTGGTTGCCTGAAGTCTGTGTTAAAGTTCTTCAGTTCAGAAAGACTGTATTTCTATTGGCAATGTAGCCCAATGGGATTAGTGTCCTTGTAAGAAGAAGACGACATAGCAAAGGAAACCAGCAGCAAAATGAAAAGGCAGCCTACTGAACAGGAGAAAATATTTGCAAATCATATATCTGATAAGGTGCTAATATCCAAAATATATTAAAAACTCATACAACTCAATAGCAGAGCAATCTGATTAAAAAATAGGCAGAAGAGCTGAACAGTCATTTTTCCAAAGAAGACATGTGGGTGGCCAACAGGTACATGAAAAGATGCTCAACATCATTAATTATCAGGGAAATGCAAATCAAAGCCACAATGAGATAGTCTTGGCAGGGATGTGGGGAAAAGGGTGGTACCCTTGTGCTCTTTTAGTTGGGATGAAAATTGGTGCAGCCACTATGGAAAGCAGTATGGAAATTCCTCAAAAAATTAAAAATAGAACTACCTTATGATCCAGCAATTCCATTTCTGGGTATTTATCTGAAGAAAACAAAAGCATTAACTTGAAGATATCTGCACCCTGTGTTCATGGCCAATTATTTACAATAGCCAAGCTATGCAAACAGCCTAAGTGTCCATCAACACACATGAATGGATTAAGAAATTGTAGTATATATATATACACACACACACAATGGAGTATTATTCAGCCATTAAAAAACAGTGAAATCCTGCCATTTGCAACAATAAGGATGGACCTCAAAGGCATTACGCTAAGTGAAATAAGTCGAGAAAAACAAATACCATATGATCTCTCTTATATGTGGGATCTAAAAAGCATACAAAAAAACAAACAAAAAGCAAACAAAAATAAACTGAGCTCTTACAGAGAACAGATTGATGGTTGCCAGAGGCAAGGGATGGGGGTGGGAGAAATGAGTGAATTTTTTTTTTTAGTTTAAATAAATTGAATAATTTATAATTGAAAAAGAAAAAAAGAAAGACCAGAGCTTGTTCTCCCCACCATTGGAGGAAAGATGGGTGTGTGTAAATCGGGAGGAGGGCTCTCACTAGGACTGGACTATGCTGGCACTCTGATCTCAGCCTTCCAGCTCCAGAACTGGGAGAAATGAATTTCTCTTTTTTAAGTCAGCCAGTCCATGGTATTTTATAATGGCAGCCTGAACTAAGACACTGGTTCTTCTCTTTGCTTGAAATGTCCTGTCTTTGTCCTCTCTGCTACGGGTCTCCCTTCCCCCACTACTCTTACTGGTTCCTTGAAAATACCATGTCCTTAGGAAGCTTTCCTTGACCATCTAAGTCTCCTACCTCATCACTGTTAATTAAGTCCTGTCTTATAAACATCCGTAGATTATATGCGTTATGCAATAAACCTCTCCGTAGCACACGTCACACAGCTAACCTGTGCGGTATATGCTGTCCTGCTCATGATAAGCTTCACAAGAGGATGGTAGAAGCCTTATCTGTCTTGCTTCCTGCTAAGTGCTTACTAAAATGCCCAGCACATAATAACAGTAAGATTTGTCCAATGATAAAATGAAATGACTGCATGTACCCACCTCGGTGAGTGTTGACTGCTTCGGGAATTGAGCATATCCTACCGCGTTCTCATGACTTTCTGAAAAGCAATGCTGTCATTGAAGCATCTACCATAAACATTATAATACAGTCATGTCAGTTAATATCATTTTTATGTTGTAATTTAGTACCAGACAATTCTCATTTCATGTAAAAAACATGATCTTTGTCAGAGCCTCTTTTTACTCTCAGAATATGAGGCCATGAATTTTGCATATTTGCAGAAATACTTCTGGAGTCTTTTTGATTCTTAAATGTCTCAAGTTAACAATCTACTGGTTAGTCCTTTAACCTGTAAAGATACTCTTTGATATATATATATATATTTGATATATCACATATATATATATATATATTTGCTATATATATTATTGTTATCCAAAGAAATAGGGGACTAATTTGGGAATGTAGCAATATTTTAATCTTTTAGTTTATTCTGTCTATTTTCTAACTTGAAAAAATAAACCAGTTTGAAACTTAAAAAAAAAAAAGAAGAACAATTACAGTAGATGTAGTTCCTCTTCTTTTTTTAGAGGAATGCCAATATTGTAAACCACTATTCCAAATCCTTTCAAGCAGAATATGAGCTGGCTTATTAATAGTTATATGCTCAGCGGGAGACAGCAAGAGGAAAGAATACCGATAGACTTGAGTCTGTCTGACTTTGCATATTATAAGCTGTGTTCTTCGAACCTCATTGTATTTCATCTGGTAAATGGGATAATAATACGTACTTTGGAGGGTTATTATTTCAAACACTAGTGCATAGTAAGCACTTAAAAAGTCAGAACTATTTCTTACAATTGGAGACACGGGAACTCAACCACCCATTATTCTTAGGATTGTTCTTCCCGGACTGAGTGATTTCTGCACAAAGCAATGCAGGAAATACTTACTATGTAAGGACAAGTGGAATACAAATCCTCTGTCAGCTGGATTAGTTTTCCATATTTATATTGACTTACTCATCTTGTGCTAACAAATAATGAGATTGGACATGCCCATAAATGATATACATCATAATCCTGAGAAAAACGAATTCAAGATATGGCTGCATTAAATGTGGCTAATTTACTCTTTTATAATTTCAGCCTATCAACTATATGAACCTACCCTTAATTTTATATTGTTCTCTTAAGAGTTACTTTATAGCTTTGATGGGCAGAATTCTACAGTATTGATATGTAAGATCCAGAGCTACTCTTATATATCAAGGGTTCAGTTTATTATTTTTTAAGCCATACTGGAATTAAATTTAAAAAATAATAAACTGAACCCTTGATATATATGGTTTTTAAATGTACAGTGTTCTGTTAGTTTCAGGTGTACAATATAGTGATTCAACAATTCTTTATATTACTCACTGCTCATCATGGTAAGTGTACTCTGAATCCCCATCACCTATTTCCCCCATTCCCCCCATCTACCTCCCCTCTGGTAACCACCAGAGTTGTCTATAGTTAAAGGCTTCAGTTTAAATTGTAGTTTTTTCCTCTCCTTTTTGATTTTGTTGGGCTTGTTGGGTATGTTAAGTTTAGAATAAATATGTGAGTTTATGGGAGGACTTAAGTACCATTCCTTTGATATTTGTAAGGAATAAAAAACCAATTTCATTCCTATGCTGAAAAATAATTAAGCCTGGAAATTATGATAGTGTAATAGTGATTTTTTAAAGTATTAGCATATTAATTTCATTATAATTGGAATATCAGAATGTAATATAAACTACAACTTACTGCTTTTAGTTTCATGGTTCTACTGACTTACAACTTAAAGCTGAAAAAATACTAATCTAAAAATCGATTCATTCCTTAATGAATATTTTCCCTACAGAAGAAAACATGCCATAATAATAGCTCATAATAAACATTTATTGAACGCTTACTCGGTGCCAGGCAGTGCTCTAAGAGATGAGCGTGAATTAGCTTGTTCATTCTCACAACACCCCACATGGAAGGCACTATCGTCATCTCTGTCCTGTGCATGAGAAAACTCAGGAGCGGAGAGCTTATGTAGTTTGTCCAAAGTTCTGGAGCTAGTGAGTGGCAGTCTCGGTCAAGCTCCCTGGAAACAGATGCTGAGAAGGAGACTTGCATGGAGGGAGTCTCCTGGGGAGCACTCTTGGGAATGGCACCCCGAAGACAGGAGGGAGCAGAAGGCAGAGGTGAAGCATGATGCAGGTATGGCATGACCTCAGCCTGTCCTCTAGGGAGCTGTGGGCTGGAGGAGCCCTTCCGAACTGTCCTGAGTTGGCTCTTGGGAAAGGGCACAGCCATGGGTGAGGCAGCTCTCTTTGGCTGAGGGCAGTTCCCAGGTAGAGACTGAGCCACCAGTGCTCCTGCAGCTGGAGGAATGAGTGTCTGGAGCCTGCAGGGGACTCTGCAAGGTACATCCTACCATCCACTCAGCCCTCTTGTGGCTGTGACCTTATTTGGAATTAGGGGCTTTGCGGGTGTAAGTTAAGGCTCTCGAGATGAGATGAGAGAGAGGAGAGGAGAGGAGATCGATCGTGCTGGATGGGTGGGTCCTAAATGAAATACCTGGTATCATAAGAGAAAAGCGAAGGAGGTTTGACACACAGAGGGGAAGGCCATGGGAAGAAGGAGGCAGAGACTGAGTTATGTTGCCACACACCAAGAAATTTTGGAGCTACTAGGAGCTAGGAGAGGCAAGGAAGGATGGTTCCCTAGAGTCTTCAGAGGGAGCAGATACCTTGATTTCAAACTTCTGGTACCCTTCCACAACTGTGAGAGAGTAAGTGCCTATTTGAAGCTCCTCTTTGGAGGGACTTTATTATGGCAGTTCAAGGAAGTATAGTACCCCTTGTGCTTCTTGGGTCCACTTGCTTCCTCTAATAAGTTTATCCCATCTGGGAACTGCTCCTCCAGGCTTTGGGTTGGTTTCCTTCACTGGGGAGACTTAAAATTGGAAGATCAGTGGGAGAAGCCCTAACCCTACTTGCTGCAGCTGGTTGTCTTACTGTAGCTCATACCCAGCACCTCCCTCTTCTACTGCTCGTTCTAGAATCACCTCATGCTTGGCGATTGCCCTCTTGGTCAAGGTGCTGTTACCCAGCTCTCCATCCCTCTGAGGGGTCTTGAGTCTCTGATTGCAATAACCCTTCTCAGGCTGTATCTGCTGCTTCTGTCCATTTACTATCAAAGCTAGGCAAGGCGGTACCAAAAAATATTTTAGTTTATTTCCTGAGTGGCAAGGGTTACCCCCCCTGTCCTCACTGTATAATATCCACTCCGCCTCCTCACCATGATCAGGGTCAGTTAGTCCTGTCAGGATGGTAACTTCTTTCCTTGCTGCTGGTCACTTGGCACTGGGAGACTGAGGTGACTGAACATCAACCTACGCTTAGTTTAGTGGGGTTATTACTGTATCCTATGAGGAAGTGCTCCCCCATCCAGGGGGAGCTTGGATCTCTAGACATACAGAGCCCAGGGTCGTGGTGGTCAATGTTTCTTTTACTTGGAGGTGGACTGGTCAGTAGAGCCAGCTGCACTGAAGGAGTGCTTTGAAGTAGCTATAGACTTAGAATTTCTGGAGCAGTGACTGGAGAGATGATAGAGTCAACTGGTCAACCTTCCTCATTTTGAAGATTTTTTTAAAATTTATTTTTTTCAGAGAGAGCACGGGGTGGAGGGTGTTGGGGAGGGACAGAGGGAGAGGGAGAAGCAGATTCCCCACTAAGCAGGGAGCCCCAGGTGGGGTTTAATCCCAGGACCCCAGGATCATGACCTGAGCCAAAGGCATACAGATACTTAACTGACTGAGCTACCCAGGCACCCCGTTTAGGCTCGGGAAGGTGCCACAGCTTATCCAGGATAACCCAGAAAAGCAGGAGTTGAACCGGAACTAGAAAACAGGTGTCATGCTACTTCTTATTACTTTATGTGGATTAATTTTACTTAATTATTAAAATAAGTTAGCTGATAATTAAAATACTGAAAGATTTTCACATTTGGCTTCCAATTGAAATGTTATTAGTATAATGAAACATCTTTTATTAGTAGTGAGAGATTCCCATTCTGTGTGTGTGTGTGTGTGTGTGTTCAAAAGGAATTGGATCACCTCTGAAATGCATATTTAATTAAAGTTTTGAGATCCAAGGCAGTTTGCAGAGTCTTCATGTTTCCATCCATGTTAGCTGCCCATTTAAAAAATTACATTATAAAATGCATTAAATTTTAGACATTTAATAAGAGTAAAATCTTTCCTTTGCAGTCAGTCAGCAAAGGAAAAAAATTTCTAGTTCTAAGTGCTGCATATGCCAAAAGTTTAGGGGGAAAATGGGGACTTTCTAATATGTTGATAGAAAAGGTAATGCTTAAAAATATACCTATAACATTAGAATATGTGTGTAATGCTCACCAGTTATTCCAGTTTAACTTTAACGTGACCTGCTTGGTTAAGACCACAGTGGATTGACATGCTGACTATAGTTTCATTTGTCTTTAAGAACATGACAACTCATTTCTGGGATCATTTTATTATTGTGAGATTTAGAAGAAAGTAATTGGAATCAAGATTACTTTCATACTGTCCTGTAATCACGAATGTTAGACTTGGAAGAGAGATCAGTACAGAGTGTTACTGTCAAGGGGATAAAGCATAGAAGAGGAAAGGGCCTTTTAAAACTGTGGATTATTTACATATGTGTGACAACCGGCCAGAGAGCTGCTTTGTGGTTTCATGTCCTGAAGGTTTGCTGTCATGTTAATTAATAACTTTGTGCAATCCAAACCACCTTCTTTGCCCAGAGCTGTACTTTAAATAGCAAGTTGTTTTTGCTAGAGACTCACAGAACATAAGATATACCGTATTTTCAGTGGAGTCCTTAATGGTATCACTGTTAAAATAAGAACACGATTGCATTTTCGGTCTGAAAACTCCAGCAGGACTCACAACCCCTACTGAAATGGGCATTGGCTTCAAGACCTGGACTGTGAGCTAGTAATCTATTCTCTGCTTCTGCTAGTATTTTATTTCCCTACACCTTTTGTGAAGATTTAGCATTGACTTGCAATAATAAGAATTACTCTTCCAGGGAAAAGTTCAGTCTCAGACTCTCAAGCATTCTCTAATGTTTAGAGAATGGAAAAGACACAGAACTGATGCCGTGCACGTGACCGTGACGAGGCTTCAGTTCCAGAAATGGCAGAGATGTTTGCTCCCCGAGACCATTGTTCTCTCAGGTTTGTGCACATGTGTCTCAGAAGGGTCAGTGCCTCTCAGGAGTCATTAATTGAGAAGTGAAAATCATCCATGATTGAGGACAGCCGGCAAGATACTAGGAGAAGTCATTTCTAACTCAATTAGAAGCATAGCTCCTTTTACAGCTGACCTTGAAAACAAAGGAAAGCATAGTTTGATCAAAAGTGAGAAGGCTTTCACACCAGCTACCCTCATGCCGTGATATGAAAAGAGCACTATTAGGAACACCTTTTTTTTTTCAACCATAATTTATTTCAGACCTATGCTGGAATAAATAAAGCACATGAGCCTTCACAGATGCAGATAATAGGGAGTAATCTTTGTATGAGTAATTTAACACATTGCATAGATTGTGGAATCCTTCTGATACAAAATCAGGCTGTTGGAGACACTGTGGAGTTGAGACATTTTTAATGTGTAACCTTAAGTAAGTCAGTGTGTCCTGAAACCACATGGCAATGGTTATACAATCCAACCAACACATAATAAATAAATAAATAGATAGATAGATAGATAGATAGATAGATAAATTGTTACATTCTCAGACAATACATAGAAACCATTTTTAGGCTTCTGGTCAACCACTGTGAATGGCTGGATGAAAGTTAAGTGTTGATGGTAGATTCTTGTGTAGCCCAGCTGCAGAAACCTAGTAGTCTAGGTGATTCTTTCCCAGGTTACTTCTCTTGGCTTCTAGGTGTGGTTTCCCACAGGTAGGTGTGGATGAAGTTCCATCTATATTAGAATGACCTTGAATTGACTTTGATCAACTATTACCAAGTTTACAACGGAAGTTACAATGGAAAAGAGTGGTAATAAAAATCTCCTTTTAGAATCCTTAGTCCTACTTTATTAATGGGCAGGGGGAGAATGCTTTGAAAAACATAAATTCATTATGAATCAAACTTAAATTCAGGTGGAAATGACACTTTTAGGATGTTTCCAGTATGGGTTTTCTTAAGATATATAGCTTGTGAGATGAGTGACTATATATACAATAGCAGCAAAATTTTTGGCCCTAAGTGCTATAACATCTGAAACTAATACAGCTGATCCTTGAGCAACATGGGGGTTAGGGGCACCAGACCCGGTGCATGTGGAAATCTGTTTAAACTTTTGACTCCATGAAAACTTTACTAATAGCCTACTGTTGAATGGAACCTTACTGATAACATAAACAGTCAATTAGCACATATTTTGTATGTTATGCGTATTATATCCTGCATTCTTACGCTAAAGTAAGCTAGAGAAAACAAAATGTTATTTTTTTTTTTTTTTTTTTTAAGAATTTATTTATTTATTTGACAGAGAGAGACACAGCGAGAGAGCGAACACAAGCCGGGGGAGTGGGAGAGGGAGAAGCAGGCTTCCCGCGGAGCAGAGAGCCCGATGTGGGGCTCGATCCCAGGACCCTGGGATCATGACCTGAGCCGAAGGCAGACGCTTAACGACTGAGCCACCCAGGCGCCCCGAAAACAAAATGTTATTAAGAAAATCATAAGGAAGAGAAAATGCACTTACAGTGCCATATTAATCATAAAAGGCCCATGTCTAAGTGGACTTGTGAAGTTCAAGACTGTGTTGCTCAAGGGTCAACTGTATAATATTGTAGATCAACCATACTTCAATTAAAAAAATTATAAAACTGGAAATGAAAAAAAAAGGTGACTTAGAGAAACAAACAAAAAAACCCACCGCCGCCACCAACAAAAAACTCTGGGCCCATCCTAACAATGGTTGAAAATTGTGCATAAGCTATTGATGTCTAAAAATGTTCTGTGAGGTAATATCAGAGTTAGCTGACAGATCTTACTTAATATTAGCCAAAGAAGTTTGGTTGGTTTTTAGTATTAAAAAATTCCTTCCTTCCTCTTTCTTCCCTCCTTCCATTCTTCCCTTCACTTCCTCCTTTCATTTTTTCTCTTACTCATTCTTTGTCATTTACTCATTCACTCAGCTAATATTAATTGGCCATCTGCCATGTTCCAAGGCCTGGTCTAGGCCCTGGAAATACAAGATACAAAGTGAACAACTTTCAGGGGTGTTTTCTTATGGGAGAAATCAGAAAATGAAAATAATAAAAGAAAATAAAACTATTAAGTGTTACAGAGAATATACAACATAGTGATGGGCTACAGAGTGGTTGGGTGTAAAGTGGTGCTCCTTTAGCGAGAGCAGAGAGGGAAGGTTTCTCCTGGAGTGTGGGATTCCCACTGAGGCCTGAATGATGAGCAGAAGGTGCCTGTGCTACTACCTGGGCAAAGAGCACTGAAGGCAGAAAGGAGCAGGAAGTGCAAAGGCACTGAGACAGGTAGGAGCTTGTTATGGTCAGGGTTCAGAAGGAAGACCAGTATGATTGGAGCTTCATGATGCAGGGGAACATGGGAGAAGAGATAGGTAGGAGCCAGGTTATGTCAGTTGTCACAGACCATGGGTTTGGATTTATTCTGATTCATTGGAAGGGCATTGGAGAGTTTTAAGCAGGGGTAGGATTTGAAACCGCATGAGTGTGTGTTTAAAAGATGTTGCTGAGATTGTCATTCACTAAATCACACAATGGCCAATCAATGAGTATATGGCAGAGAAACTCCTGTCAAATCTCAAATGGGGAAAACAGTAACTTTTTTCAACCTTATCTCTGATTCTTGAAAACATTTCTCCATTTGGTTTGACTTGTAGGCAATTCAGAGCTAATTTGCAGTTTTCTTCTAGCAGTTATAGCCTATTGCATAGTATACACGTTTTTCTTTTTAAAATTTTATTTGAACAGATAAATATTTATGATACCTAAAAGTAAAAACAATATAGAAATGTATATATTGAGGAGGTTTTCTCCCACTCCTGTTGCTGCCCAACTCACCAACCACCCCCCCATAGACAACCTCTTAAATTAGTTTATGAGTCTTTCTAGAGTGTTTCTTTATACAGATACAAGCAAGTATAAAGATATTTTCTTCCCTTCCTTTCTTTCTTCACCAAGGGTAGTGTGTGTGTGTGTGTGTGTGTGTGTGTGTGTGTCTGTGCGCGTGCGTTCTTCTACATCTTATTTTCTTTACCCAAAATTGAGTCTGGAGATTTTTCATTTCAGCACACATAGCTTTTTCTCTCTGTGTGAGAGTAGGAAGGTTTTTCATTGAGTAGAAGTGCTATATGCTATTGAACCAGACTTCATTCCTGGACCTGGGTTATTCCTTGTCTTTTGGTATTACAAACAGTGCTGCCACGAATAACCTTTTCATATGTCACTCTGTATGTGTGAGATATAACTATAAGGTAAGTTCTCAGAACTTACTGCTAGATCACAGTGTCTTCTTCATAATATATAATTTTGGTAGATGTTTTTATTTTGCTAAATATTGCCAAATTTTCTCTGGTAGGAGTTGTGCCTTTTTGCATGTGAAATAGCAGTGTGTGGTAAGTAATGGTGCTCTGATGGGTGGCTTTACTGTTTTCTTACCATTTACCCACATTTTTTTCTTAGTCCCAGCTCCCTAATTTATGTATTTCTATGCTTCTATGTTGTATATATTTTTGTAGGCCATTTTTAGGCCACTTTCAATTATTGCTTGAAGGAGAAATTGAATAAATAGATAAATTTAACTTGCTTTAGTTATTGCACTTAACATCCTCTGTTATTCTTTTGCATTTCTACCCCTTTGCCCACTAGACTCTGAGCGGCTCCATAATAGCATGGTTCAAATTTTATTAGTTTTAGGAGACCAATGCCTGGCAGATTACTATCTACAATAAATATTTGGTATATTAATGAATGGCTTAAAGTGTACTAGTATTACTACTAAGCTTACTAAGGCTAGGTAATACCTGGTATTCGGAAAGGAATCAGTGAATAATTCAATAAGTTAGTTAATGAATATAGAATTTTTCTTTTAAGAGACTCCATTGTATCAATAGCAATGAAGAAATATGGAATAGACTAATCTTGTTTTATTTAACTGGATGCCATTATAACATAAATTAAAATGATATTCCATCAGTACATGACTTTAGAGCAAATGTAATCTTATACTATATGGCAGATGAGAATTTTAATGAAAGCATTCATATGGAAAAGTGTCCACTGAACAAACTGGAAGCTTAACATAGAGAATTAACCAGGCAAAATAATGATTCTGCGGGAGAAAATTCTGCATGAGGGAGCTTCAATGACATAAGTACTCTAAGAACATTCTGGAAAACTTTGAAAATAAAATGCTTAAACTTTTCTATGTGTATAAAATGTGATTATAACTAATGCATTCAGCAATCTTGCTGCATATTATAATCTTGGTTGTTTTATGATTTGTATCTAGATGAGCTGAAGAAACATTCTAAAACATTTAAAATGTGATATTACTGCTCATGAAACATGTATGTGCAATAAAAATCTCCTGTCATTGGGTAAGAATGTCCGGCTGGAGTACTGTTCACATTTAATAATCCTTTGTATATGAAACAACTAATCGTGGAAGACTGTGGACACCAAATAGGATAGTAGGCAGATGAGGTTTTGCTTTTAGGATAATGATGGTCAGGCATTAAAACAAACTCTACCTAGTCAAACTAATTTAAATGTGTACCTGCCAGATATTACACATCACAATGACTAAGTGTGCACGTATCTTCAAAATTTTTTCATGCTTATTCAGTAATCTTGGCATGAACATATGACAGAATGATTTCATCAGACTTCAGGGATTATGATATTGAATATCACTCTGTAAGCATTCATAAAGCATGTATAAAGATATAACCTTGCTTTAAACAAGTCCAATTTATAAAAATTCACATATTTTACAGAAAGATTTTCTTTTTTTTTTTTTTAGGTTTTTTTTTGACCATATTTTTTATTGTTATGTTAATCCCCATACATTACATCATTAGTTTTAGATGTAGTGTTCCATGATTCATTGTTTGTGCATAACACCCAGTGCTCCATGCAGAACGTGCCCTCCTCAATACCCATCACCAGGCTAACCCATCCTCCCACCCCCCTCCCCTCTAGAACCCTCAGTTTGTTTTTCAGAGTCCATCATCTCTCATAGTTCGTCTACCCCTCCGATTTCCCCCCCTTCATTCTTCCCCTCCTGCTATCTTCTTCTATATTGCATTATTTGTTTCAGAGGTACAGATCTGAGATTCAACAGTCTTGCACAATTCACAGCACTTACCAGAGCACAGACCCTCCCCAGTGTCTATCACCCAGTCATCCCATCCCTCCCACCCCACCCCCCAATCCAGCAACCCTCAGTTTGTTTCCTGAGATTAAGAATTCCCCATATCAGTGAGGTCATATGATACATGTCTTTCTCTGTTTGACTTATTTCGCTCAGCATAATACCCTCCAGTTCCATCCACGTCATTGCAAATGGCAAGATCTCATTCCTTTTGATGGCTGCATAATATTCCATTGTATATATATATACCATATCTTCTTTATCCATTCATCTGTCCATGGACATCTTGGCTCTTTCCACAGTTTGGTTATTGTGGACATTGCTGCTATAAACATTGGGGTGCACATACCCTTTCGGATCCCTACTTTTGTATCTTTGGGGTAAATACCCAGTAGTGCAATTGCTGGATCATATGGTAGCTCTATTTTCAACTGTATGAGGAACCTCCATACTGTTTTCCAGAGTGGCTGCACCAGCTTGCATTCCCACCAACAGTGTAGGAGGGTTCCCCTTTCTCCGCATCCCCGCCAACATCTGTCGTTTCCTGACTTGTTAATTTTAGCCATTCTGACTGGTGTGAGGTGGTATCTCATTGAGGTTTTGATTTGGATTTCCCTGATGCCGAGCGATATTGAGCTCTTTTTCATGTGTCTGTTGGCCATTTGGATGTCTTCTTTGGAAAAATGTCTGTTCATGTCTTCTGCCCATTTCTCGATTGGATTCTTTGTTCTTTGGGTGTTGAGTTTGATAAGTTCTTTATAGATTTTAGATACTAGCCCTTTATCTGATATGTCATTTGCAAATATCTTCTCCCATTCTGTCGGTTGTCTTTTGGTTTTGTTGACTGTTTCCTTTGCTGTGCAAAAGCTTTTTATCTTGATGAAGTCCCAATAGTTCATTTTTGCCCTTGCTTCCCTTGCCTTTGGCTATGTTTCTAGAGAAAGATTTTCTTCATAAATGATTTCTTTAAAATTACCTTTAAATATCCCTTACATCATGCATTTGAATTATAATTCAACCTATAAATATCTATTTTCACTAAACTTTTTTCCAGAAATCTGTACATACTTTAAGTGTTATTCTTGGAAATAATGATACCACTTAACCTATGGTAACTTACAAATATTTCTTAAACTTTCAACATTTCTGCAAATTCCATACTTTGAAAAGTTGGCTAATACTTCTCTTGAATATTTTTATTATTTTAGCAATTTTAAAAGATGAGCTTCTGTGGTCAAATGACTATGATGGCTACAGAGTATGTATATATATTTAGAATTAAAACCATTTAAAATATAATTTTAATAAAAATAAAATTTTGAGATATGCCTTATTTTGTTAATAAGTACTATCACATAGTATCATTTTATGCCTGGCAATACTTCCTTACTTGTATAAGACTCAAGTTAAATATAGAACATAGGAGTATGAACTCTATCCAGAGTATCAGACACTCAACAACCAGCACATTTATGGTGTATTAAACTTATAAGTTACTTTTTATTCTGTACTCCATAAACATGAATAGGTTTTATATTAATGAACAAATTTCAGTCTTCTCTTTTAAAAAAATGCATACCAGATTAGTTAGAATGATCTCTGGATGTAATTAGAACTTTCTCTTGCTGTGGTTTTTCTTCAAGTTTTTTAAAATCAACAATACTGGGTAACCTTCATGGATGTTACAGTAAATGCTTGGAAAACTTTCCTTTTTGTATCAGACACTGACAAAGTATCTGTGTACAACATTTAATACCTGTGAATATGGGAAAGAAGGGTATTTAAGCTCTCAACAAAGTCAAGGATTTTGTTAAGTATTACTTATATGCTAGCAAAGGAAACTGTAGTAAAAAAGGAATTATGGTAATAGCTAAGTCTTAAATTCCCTTCTGTATAAAAATATAGTAGTATATGTTACCTATATTTCTTGAGCTAAAATAGTAAAGTGTTGGATTGATTGCTTAAACTCTAGCAGTAATTCTCTTATTTGATTAAGAAACATGTTGAGTATAAACCATCTGGCTTCTTAAGTGGGCAAAGAATAGTTCAGTTTTTAGAGCTATAATTCTGACCCAGCTGACATACTTCATTTTGAGTAAGTACAAAGGTACTTAGATGTAGATGAAGTCCGTTTCCCATAGGTCCTACATGTCTTGCTGGGTAAGCCAAAAATGCAGGGTCCTGACTCTTTACTTAGGTTATTTATCAGGCTGCCTTTGCGGCAAGCAACCTTGAAGGATGAGGTAATGTCTCCGTTGAGAACAAAGAGCAGGCTTGCTTACTGCTTGCTCTAAAACAATGGGTTCTTCAAGCTCAATGTTCCTCTCCTGTAAAGCAGCCCACTGCTTGTGCAGGGATCATCTGGCCTTCTACTCCCCCCTTAATGACTGGGCATGAGAAACTGACATGAATATGTTGACATTATGACTACTGCTTTTGCTGTGAGTAAAAGAGTCTTTCATTTATGTCTGAGAGTCGTGTGTTTTGTGTCTTCTTTCAACCTCTACACTGGGTGATTGTAACAATCACTTTGCTTCTCTCTGCTTGGGGATCACAACTTGAGAAAAGTTGTTTCCTGTCTTTTTCCAGCTTTTTAGTTGCTCATGACAGATCGGTAAGTCCAGTCGTGGTTGCATCAGGGAAGTACATCATGCCTGGAAGTAGAAATCTAGGGCGTTATTTTCTGGTGTAGAGTTATATGTAAAACTTCATCATCTTTTTTGTTTTTGTTCTCCGCGAGCAAAGTAGATATATAGCTTTTAAAGCCTTTGACAACTCGACTCCAGTATCTGGGACTTTGTGAATCTGTTGTTGTCCATTCTTTTTATTGCATTTTCTTTTTGATTTCTATCTTGTATTTCTGGATATTTATAATTGCATGTGGCTATTGAATTTGCAGAACTGTTTGTAAAAATAATTTGAGTCTTAGGGCCATGAGGCAGCCAGGCTCAGTCCCTCCCTGTGACCCTATTTTTGTGTAGTCTCCTTTGTTGAGTGTGGGCTGGGCTTAGTAAGTCAATTCTGACAATAGAAAATGGCAGAAGTAATGGTATGTCACTTTTGAGATTAAGTTATAAGTTCATTTTATGCTTTCTGATTTCAAATTATACTACAGAGCTGTAGTAATCAAAGCAATATGGTGCGAGCATGAAAAAGACACATAGATCAATGGATACAAAAGAGAGCCCAGAAATCAACCCACACATATACAGCCGACTAATCTATGACAAGGGAGGCTAGAATATACAGTGGTGAATGGGTAGTCTATTCAATAAATGGTTTTGGGAAAACTAGATAGCTACACACAAAAGCCTGGTATTAGACCACTACTTTGCACCATATAAAAAAATAAATTCAAATGGATTAAAGACTTGGATGTAAGACTTGAAACCTAGAATAAAACTCCTAGAAGAAAACATACGTAGTAAGCTCTTTGACATTTTTCTTAGCAATATTTTTCTTTTTTGGATCAATGTCCTTAGGCAAGGGCAACAAAAGGTAAAATATACAAGTGGGAATACATCAAACTAAAAAACTTGTGCAGTGAAGGAAATCATCAACAAAATGAAAAGGCAACCTACTGAGAATATTTGTTAATCATACATTTGATGGTGGGTTAACATCCATACTATATAAAGAACTTACACAACTTCTAAAAAAACAAAAAACAAAAAACAACAACCTGATTTAAAAATGGGCAGAGGACTTGAACATACATTTTTCAAAAAAAGACATGCAGGTGCCCAACAGGCACATGAAAAGATGTGCAATATCATTAGTCATCAGGAAAGTGCAAACCAAAACCTCAATGACATACTGCCTCACACCAGTCACATTGGCTATTATCAAAAAGACAAAAAAATAACAAGTATTGGTGAGGATGTAGACAGAGAGAATCCTTGTAAACTGTTGGTGGGAATGTAAATTGGTGCAGCCACTATGGAAAACACTATGGAGGTTTCTCAAAAAGTTAAAAGTAGAATTACCATATGACCCAGCAATTCCACTTCTGGGTATTTATCTGATGAAAATGAAAACACCAATCAGAAGAGATATATGCACTCCCATGTTCATTGCAGCATTATTTACAGTAGTCAAGATATGGAAGCAATCTAAGTTGAATAGATTAATAGATGAATGGATAAATAGGTAAAGAAATTTCTTTTATGTGGTGACTTTGCTAGTCTTTTAGTCTACATGGATGGGTTACTCTGATGTTAATTCATTTTCCGAGTTTGTATTTTGACTTCACTTGGATAATGGGAAGCTAAATAGCATATTTTAGAATATATTCTATCTCTTTGAATATTTGTTATATTACCTATATATATATAATATATATATATTATATGGCTATTAGCCATATATAGCTATTATCCATAAGAGGAATGAAATTTTGCCATTTGTGACAACATGAATGAACCTTAAGGGTATTATGCTAAGTGGAATAAAATCAGACAGAGAAAAACAAATATCATATGGTTTTTCTTAGATGCAGAGTCTGAAAAACAAAACAAATGAACAAACAAAACAAAATGGAAACAGGCTCATAGATACAGGAAACAGACTGTTGGTTCCCAGAGCGGGTAGGGATTTAGGAGGTGAATGAAACAGGTGAAAGAGATTAAGAGGTACAAACTTCCAGTTATAAACCAAGTAAGTTATGAGGATATATGTACAGCATAGGGAATATAGTTAATAATATTGTAATAAATTTGTATAGTGACAGATGGTAACGACTTATCATGTGGATCATTTTGTAATGTACAAAAATATTGAAACGCTATGATGTACACCTGAAACTAATAGGATATTATACGTCAATTATACCTCAAGTAAAAAGGCAGAACAACAACAAAAAAGACTGTAGCTCCCATATTCCCAGAGAGGGTCTCCTCTCTTGCTCTCGATTCCCTTGTTCCAGTAGACACCATGCTGTGAGCTGCTCCATGGAGAGGTTGAATGGTGAGGAACTGAAGCCTTCTGCAAACAGCCAAGTGAGTGAACTTGGAAGTGGCTCCTCCACTCTCAAAGATTTGATGACTGCAACACCATCTGACCTTTTGAATAAAGCCTGTTGGAAATCCTGAGCCGGAATCACTAAGCTAAGATGCTCCTAGATCTCTGATGCCCTCTGATTCATAGTAAGAATATATCTTGGCATTTTTTCTAAATTAACATATATAGAGCTACAAAAATTACACAGGCTTATTCCCCACATAAGGTCTTAAGATTCCCAACTACTATCATGGCATTTTCCAGAAACATATGTATTCCGTGTGACTTCGAGTTGGTACTTAAGCCACACAAGCTTATTTACTTCTTTACTAGAAAACACATATAAAAATAAATACCACCAAGATTATGCATAGAATAACAAATATTCAAAGAGATAGAATATATTCTAAAATATGCAATTTAGCCTCCCATTATCCAAGTGAAGTCAAAATACAACACTTGTCTAGCAGAGCAAAACTTGGAAAATGAATTAACGTCAGAGTAACCTATGAGATGATATATATTTATGGTTTTAAGCCACTAAGTTTGGAATAATTTTTCATGCAGCAATTGGTAACTAATATAGACGATGGTCTCTTTTAACAGTTATGATTTCTATTTGCTTCTGCCAGTTGCCTGGGGGTGCTAGAACTCTAGGATACCTAGGGAGACTAGTAGCCCAGAATCGCCTGTTTTCAGTCTCAGGAACTGAGACTATTCAAGGCTGAATTTCAACTTCTTCGAGGGTCTACCTGTAGTTCACCCTGGCTCCTAAGAGATAGCCCTTAGGGATCCCAGCCCAAAGTGAGTGAGTTTGGCAGGGCTCTCCCCAACCCTTTATAAACCCTGGAGAGCTGTCTCCAAGATCTAAGCACTAAGAAGCTGTTGGAAATCCTTCTCAGTCTCTCAGGCTTCCAGCTTTCCCCCCTGGAATTGGTATGGTTTCCAGGGGAAGAAGTTTCTCCAAACTTAGGGTGTATTAAGTTGGACTCCTTTCCCAGCAAATCTTTACTATATTGCGAGCTCTTTGATGCCATCAGTTGGCTATTTCTTTAAATATTTTCTTCAATTTTTCTAGTTGTCCAATGAGAAGACTGGGTGGAATTACCTAGTCTATCATTACTGGAAGAAGAAATCAAACTCCACCTTCATTTCTTTCAAAAAAGTTACAAAGCAGTGAAGAAAAGTTTCTTCTTGCTTATACTTATAAGTGCTCATACTGTGCTTATACAGTGATAAGTTTCAGTATGGTGTTTTAATGAATTCTCTAGGAATTCTGTGTGTACCCTCCATCTAACAGTCTGGAGGTTACTCTTCTGGTGACCAATCTGATTTGATCTGCTCACAAATTTTATGTGGTGACTTTGCTAGTCTTTTAGTCTACATGGATAGGTTACTCTGATGTTAATTCATTTTCCGAGTTTGTATTTTGACTTCACTTGGATAATGGGAAGCTAAATAGCATATTTTAGAATATATTCTATCTCTTTGAATATTTGTTATTCTATGCATAATCTTGATGGTTTTTATTTTTATATGTGTTTTCTAGTAAAGAAGTAAATAAACTTGTGTGGCTTAAGTACCAACTCGAAATCACACAGAATACATATGTTTCTGAAAAATGCCATGATAGTAGTTGGGAATCTTAAGACCTTATAATAATAATATATAATATAATAATAAGCCTGTGTAATTTTTATAGATCTATATATGTTAATTTAGAAAAAATGGCAAGATATATTCTTACTGAGAAAAAGGAGCTTTATATCCAAAGCTCAGTGTGTGTGTGTGTGTGTGTGCGCGTGCACACACACGTGCGTGCATGTGTACATACTTGTAAATGTATACAAAATGTTTAAAAAGATGCAGAGGACACTGGGGAAAGGGACTGAGAATTTGGTAAGGGAAGAACTCTTACTTTTTCCTTGTACATCTTTGAATTATTTGACTTTTTATCTTTTCACATGTCATTTTCCCAATTAACTAGTGACTTTAAGTACTAAGTGGACACACATGAGTAGTATAATCTTACGTTAGTTAAAAAGAATGATATGCAATTATTTCCTTGTATCATCCTCTTTTATTATCTTTCTTTCTCATCGTCTCTTCTAGATATCAGATTTACACACTTATTTGTTTTAAATTGTGGATAGTAGGCATACTATGCCTCTTAGATTATTTTCTTCATCCAAATGTTTAATGCCTTTTGGTTATATATATATTAGAGTTGCTAACTCTCCCTAAGTCACATTTCAGACTTGAACAGTTGTCATTTGTAGATACAAAATCCAGAGTGAGAAATTCTGGAAGGAATTTAAATTCTATCACTTAATAGTTGTAAAACCTTGTACCAGAAATTTCAACAACCATTTCCCTCTTGTGTATTCCTCCGTTCATCCAAGAGCATAGAGTCAATATTAACAACTATTTTCCAGACACTTAGTTTTCTGTCTGAGAACATGAATAATGATAAGATTTTTTCTCACTTACCTTATAGGTTTGTGATGAGGAGCAAGATTTGGTATGCATGAGAGCTTTTGTAAGCTGTACAACAACATGCAGACATAAACTATGATTATATTCAGTCCTTTCCTCCGTTGTAAAGTGTTAAGTAGAGAGCACTGAGTTGAGATGTTCAATTTTCCATATTTTGGAAGTAGGAAAAGTTGTTGGAGGAATCAGTATTTATGAAGCCAAAAATCTAAGGAGAAATATTAGGTATATCATTTGTAACTTGGGGAAGGGGAGCAGCAAAAGATATTGTGTCAAGGGGATAAATATTCCAGATGGTTGTTATAGCATCTCATTTTTTGAGGGTGGGGTGAGGGGTAAAGACGGGATGGGGTAGGAGTGTTCCTGCCACATGGCTTCTGTCCCTTTCCTTCCTCTGAATTTTAAAAGTGTGACCTACCTCTTGTGCCCTTGATTAGTTTAGCATCAAGTGCAGGACTTTGAATATCAGTTCCTGACCTCAGGGAAAACTTTCTGGGAAACTGTGGAAATTGAACAAGTATGGTTAAGTCTTCCTTTGGAAAACTTCCCCCCCTCACCTATCCCTTGGACAATCCACTGAAAACTTCCAGGTTCTTGGTCTATGTTTCTCTAAATGATAAATACAGTTACTGAAGGATCCATCTGATGCAACCATATGGTAATAATCTTAAGAGCACAAAGGAAAAAAAGGCAACATTTTTAGCTCTTCTTACTATATATAGATTTAAAGGAGAATATTTATATTTACTTCATTTATAATGATAATTTCTTTTTTTCTTTGAAGATTTATTTATTTGAGAGAGAGAGCATATGGGAGTGGGGGGAGGGGAAGCAGGAGAGACTCTTCAAGCAGACTCTCCACCGAGTGGGGACCCCAATACAGAGCCTGACCCCGAGACCCATGATATCATGACCTGAGCTGAAACCAAGAGTTGGACGCTTAACCAACTGAGCCACTCAGGTACCCCTCTAATGATAATTTCTATTTAATTACCTATATATGTTATTCTGAGTTATGATGTACTATTATACCACGTCACAGTCTTTTCAATCATATATATATTTATATATTTTCTCTCTCTCAGAAAGTGTCCCTAGTAGTATAGAGAATTAAATATTAACTTTTAAAACATGGGTAAATATAAATTTCCTGCTGAGATATACTGAATACTGATATATCCTGAATAGAAGGTAGAATTATTTGTTCTCATGGTTCTAGAATGATAGTTTTTTCTTAAAACTATGTCCATCAGCTTTATTTAACTAGGCCCTGGGCAGCAATATGTTGGACATATAACAAAATGGTACAGAAAGAGAACAGAAAAAGGTATTTCATAGAAGAAAAGGGTCAATATGTTTTTAACAAAAAATTCTAGGTTCTTAGATAAGACCTAAAAATTCATTTGAATTTTGTCTTTGCTCCGGCTGCCATAACACGTACCCTAGACTGGGTAGCTTCAACAACAGACATTTAGTTCTCACGGTTTCGCAGGTTGGAGGTTCAACTGCAGGATGCCAGCATGGCTGGGTTCTGGTGAGAGCTCTCTTCTTGGTCTACAAACGGCTGCTGCCTTGCTGTGTGCTCACGTGGTAGAGAAGAGAGAAATGTTATGTCTCCTTCTCTTTCTTTTTTTTTAATTTTATTTTATTATGTTATGTTAATCACCATACATTACATCATTAGTTTTTGATGTAGTATTCCATGATTCATTGTTTTCGTATAACACCCAGTGCTCCATGCAGTACATGCCCTCTTTAATATCCATCACCGGGCTAACCCATCCCCCCACCCCCCTCCCCTCTAGAACCCTCAGTTTGTTTCTCAGAGTCCATAGTCTGTCATGGTTCATCTCCCCCTCCGATTCCCCCCACTTCATTTTTCCCCTCCTACTATCTTCTTTTTTTTTTTTTTTTAACATATAATGTATTATTTGTTTCAGAGGTACAGGTCTGTGATTCAACAGTCTTACACAATTCACAGCGCTCACCATAGCACACACCCTCCCCAATGTCTATCACCCAGCCACCCCATCCCTCCCACCCCCCACCACTCCAGCAACCCTCAGTTTGTTTCCTGAGATTAAGAATTCCTCATATCAATGAGGTCATATGATACATGTCTTTCTCTGATTGACTTATTTCGCTTAGCATAATACCCTCTAGTTCCATCCATGTCGTTGCAAATGGCAAGATTTCGGTTTTTTTGATGGCTGCATAATATTCCATTGTATATATATACCACATCTTCTTTATCCATTCATCTGTCCATGGACATCTTGGCTCTTTCCATAGTTTGGCTATTGTGGACATTGCTGCTATAAACATTGGGGTTCATGTACCCCTTTGGATCCCTACATTTGTATCTTTGGGGTAAATACCCAGTAGTGCAATTGCTGGGTTGTATGGAAGCTCTATTTTCAACTTTTTGAGGAAACTCTACACTGTTTTCCAGAGTGGCTGCACCAGCTTGCATTCCCACCAACAGTGTAGGAGGGTTCCCCTTTCTCCACATCCTCACCAACATCTGTTGTTTCCTGACTTGTTAATTTTAGCCATTCTGACTGGTGTGAGGTGGTATCTCATTGAGGTTTTGATTTGGATTTCCCTGATGCCGAGCGATGTTGAGCACTTTTTCATGTGTCTGTTGGCCATTTGGATGTCTTCTTTGGAAAATTGTCTGTTCATGTCTTCTGCCCATTTCTTGATTGGATCATTTGTTCTTTGGGTGTTGAGTTTAAGAAGTTCTTTATAGATTTTGGATACTAGCCCTTTATCTGATATGTCATTTGCAAATATCTTCTCCCATTCTGTTGGTTGTCTTTTGGTTTTGTTGACTGTTTCCTTTGCTGTGCAAAAGCTTTTTATCTTGATGAAGTCCCAATAGTTCATTTTTGCCCTAGCTTCCCTTGCCTTTGGCGATGTTTCTAGGAAGAAGTTGCTGCGGCTGAGGTCGAAGAGGTTGCTGCCTGTGTTCTCCTCTAGGATTTTGATGGACTCCTGTCTCACATTTAGGTCTTTCATCCATTTTGAGTCTGTTTTTGTGTGTGGTGTAAGGAAATGGTCCAGTTTCATTCTTCTGCATGTGGCTGTCCAATTTTCCCAACACCATTTGTTGAAGAGACTGTCTTTTTTCCATTGGACATTCTTTCCTGCTTTGTTGAAGATTAGTTGACCATAGAGTCGAGGGTCCATTTCTGGGCTCTCTATTCTGTTCCATTGATCTATGTGCCTGTTTTTGTGCCAGTACCGTACTGTCTTGATGATTACGGCTTTGTAATAGAGCTTGAAGTCTGGAACTGTGGTGCCACCAGCTTTGCTTTTCTTTTTCAACATTCCCCTGGCTATTCAGGGTCTTTTCTGGTTCCATACAAATTTTAGGATTATTTGTTCCATTTCTTTGAAAAAAGTGGATGGTATTTTGATAAGGATTGCATTAAATATGTAGATTGCTCTAGGTAGCATTGACATCTTCACAATATTTGTTCTTCCAATCCATGAGAATGGAACATTTTTCCATTTCTTTGTGTCTTCCTCAATTTCTTTCATGAGTATTTTATAGTTTTCTGAGTAGGGATTCTTTGCCTCTTTGGTTAGATTTACTCCTAGCTTTGGTTAGATTTACTCCTAGGTATCTTATGGTTTTGGGTGCAATTGTAAATGGGATTGACTCCTTAATTTCTCTTTCTTCTGTCTTGTTGTTGGTGTATAGGAATGCAACTGATTTCTGTGCATTGATTTTATATCCTGCCACTTTACTGAATTCCTGTATGAGTTCTAGCAGTTTTGGGGTGGAGTCTTTGGGGTGTTCCACATAAAGTATCATATCATCTGCAAAGAGTGAGAGTTTGACTTCATCTTTGCCAATTTGGATGCTTTTTATTTCTTTTTGTTGTCTGATTGCTGTGGCTAGGACTTCTAGTACTATGTTGAATAGCAGTGGTGATAGTGGACATCCCTGCCATGTTCCTGACCTTAGGGGGAAAGCTCTCAGTTTTTCCCCATTGAGAATGATATTTGCTGTGGGTTTTTCAGAGATGGATTTTATGATATTGAGGTATGTACCCTCTATCCCTATACTCTGAAGAGTTTTTATCAAGAAAGGATGCTGTACTTTGTCAAATGCTTTTTCTGCATCTATTGAGAGGCTCATATGGTTCTTGTTCTTTCTTTTATTAATGTATCGTAACACACTGATTGATTTGCGGATGTTGAACCAACCTTGTAGCCCAGGAATAAATCCTACATGGTTGTGGTGAATAATCCTTTTAATGTACGGTTGGATCCTATTGGCTAGTATTTTGGTGAGAATTTTTGCATCCATGTTCATCAGGGATATTGGTCTGTAACTCTCCTTTTTGATGGGGTCTTTGTCTGATTTGGGGATCAAGGTAATGCTGGCCTCATAAAATGAGTTTGGAAGTTTTCCTTCCATTTCTACCTTTTGGAACAGTTTCAGAAGAATAGGTATTAATTCTTCTTTAAATGTTTGGTAGAATTTCCCTGGGAAGCCATCTGGCCCTGGGCTTTGTTTGTTGGAAGATTTTTGATGACTTCTTCAATTTCCTTAGTGGTTATAGGTCTGTTCAGGTTTTTTATTTCTTCCTGGTTCAGTTTCGGTAGTTTGTACATCTCTAGGAATGCATCTATTTCTTCCAGATTGTCTAATTTGCTGGCATATAATTACTCATAATATGTTCTTATAATTGTTTGTATTTCTTTGGTGTTGGTTGCGATCTCTCCTCTTTCGTTCATGATTTTATTTATTTGGGTCCTTTCTCTTTTCTTTTTGATAAGTCTGGCCAGGGGTTTATCAATCTTATTAATTCTCTCAAAGGACCAGCTCCTAGTTTCGTTAATCTATTCTACTGTTCTTTTGGTTTCTATTTCATTGATTTCTGCTCTGATCATTATTATTTCTCTTCTCCTGCTGGGTTTAGGCTTTATTTGCTGTTCTTTCTCCAGCTCCTTTAGGTGTAGGGTTAGGTTGTGTATTTGAGACTTTTTTGCTTCTTGAGAAAGGCTTGTATTGCTATATACTTTCCTCTTAGGACTGCCTTTGCTGCATCCCAAAGATTTTGAACAGTTGTGTTTTCGTTTTCATTTGTTTCCATGAATTTTTAAAATTCTTCCTTAATTTCCTGGTTGACCCATTCATTCTTTAGTAGGATGCTCTTTAGCCTCCATGTATTTGAGTTCTTTCTGACTTTCCTCTTGTGATTGAGTTCTAGTTTCAAAGCACTGTGGTCCGAACATATGCAGGGAATGATCCCAGTCTTTTGGTACCGGTTGAGACCTGATTTGTGACCTAGGATGTGATCTATTCTGGAGAATGTTCCATGGGCACTAGAGAAGAATGTGTATTCTGTTGCTTTGGGATGGAATGTTCTGAATATATCTGTGAAGTCCATTTGGTCCAGTGTGTCATTTAAAGTCTTTATTTCCTTGTTGATCTTTTGCTTAGATGATCTTTCCATTTCAGTGAGGGGGATGTTAAAGTCCCGTACTATTATTGTATTGTTGTCGATGTGTTTCTTTGCTTTTATTATTAATTGCCTTATATAATTGGCTGCTCCCATGTTAGGGGCATAGATATTTACAATTGTTAGATCTTCTTGTTGGATATACCCTTTAAGTAGTGTATAGTGTCCTTCCTCATCTCTTATTATAGTCTTTGGTTTAAAATCTAATTTGTCTGATATAAGGATTGCCACCCCAGCTTTCTTTTGGTGTCCATTAGCATGGTAAATGGTTTTCCACCCCCTCACTTTCAATCTGGAGGTGTCTTTGGATCTAAAATGAGTCTCTTGCAGACAGCATATTGATGGGTCTTATTTTTTTTTAAAGATTTTATTTATTTATTTGAGAGAGAGAGAATGAGAGACAGAGAGCACGAGAGGGAAGAGGGTCAGAGGGAGAAGCAGACCCCCCGCTGAGCAGGGAGCCCGATGCGGGACTCGATCCCAGGACTCCAGGATCATGACCTGAGCCGAAGGCAGTCGCTTAACCAACTGAGCCACCCAGGCGCCCGGGTCTTATTTTTTTTATCCAATCTGATACCCTGTGTCTTTTGATTGGGGCATTTAGCCCATTTCCATTCAGGGTAACTATTGAAAGATATGAATTTAGTGCCAATGTATTGCCTGTAAGGTGACTGTTACTGTATATTGTCTCTGTTCCTTTCTGGTCTATGTTACTTTTAGGTTCTCTCTTTGCTTAGAGGACCCCTTTCAATATTTCTCATAGGGCTGGTTTCGTGTTTGCAAATTCTTTTAGTTTTTGTTTGTCCTGGAAGCTTTTTATCTCTCCTTCTATTTTCAGTGACAGCCTAGCTGGATATAGTATTCTTGGCTGCATATTTTTCTCATTTAGTTCTCTGAATATATCATGCCAGTCCTTTCTGGCCTGCCAGGTCTCTGTGGATAGGTCTGTTGCCAATCTAATATTTCTACCATTGTAGGTTAAAGACCTCTTGTCCCGAGCTGCTTTCAGGATTTTCCCTTTGTCTCTGACACTCGTAAGTTTTACTATTAGATGTCGGGGTGTTGACCTATTTTTATTGATTTTGAGGGGGGTTCTCTGTGCCTCCTGGATTTTGATGCCTGTTTCCTTCCCCAAATTAGGTAGTTCTCTGCCATCATTTGCTCCAATATACCTTCTGCCCGTCTCTCTCTTTCTTCTTCTTCTGGGATCCCAATTATTCTAATATTGTCTCGTCTTATGGTATCACTTATCTCTCAAATTCTGCCCTCGTGATCCAGTAGTTGTTTATGTCTCTTTTTCTCAGCTTCTTTATTCTCCATCATTTGGTCTTCTATATCACTAATTCTCTATTCTGCCTCATTTATCCTAGCAGTTAGAGCCTCCATTTTTGAATGCACCTCATTAATAGCCTTTTTGATTTTGACTTGGTTAGATTTTAGTTCTTTTATTTCTCTAGAAAGGGTTTCTCTAGTATTTTCCATGCTTTTTTCAAGCCCAGCTAGTATCTTTATAATCGTCATTCTGAACTCTAGTTCTGACATCTTACTAATGTCCGTATTGATTAGGACCCTGGCAGTTGGTACTGCCTCTTGTTCTTTTTTTTGAGGTGATTTTTTCCGTCTTGTCATTTTGTCCAGAGGCGAATAGATGAATGAGAGAACAAAATGCTAACAGGGTAACAATGACCCCAGAAAAATATACACTAAACAAATCAGAAGAGACCTGAAACTGGGGGAGAAAAAAGGGAAAGAAAGAAAAAAGAAAAAAAAAGAAAAAGATTTTTAAAAAAAGAGAGAGTATGATCAAATATGATCAGGCTGGTGCATAGATCAGTGCCACACACTAGATTTTGGGCATATTTGGTCTGTTAGAAGAAACTGTCTCCCAAAATTTTAAAGAAAGAAAAACTTATGTATGTACAAAAATAAGGGTAAATACAATGAAAGGATAGAATATGACTCTAAAAATGAAAAATAAAAAAGATTTTTTAAAAAAAGGGATTGATAAGTTGTTGGTTGAAAAGGGAAAAAGAAAAATTAAAAAAAATAGAAAAAGAAAAAAAAGAAAATTAAAAAAATTACCTTTGAAAGACTAAAGAATCGGGGGGAAAAAAGCCATGAATTCTATGTGCAGTATTCCCCTAGAGCTGGAGTTCTGCCATTCTCATTGATCGGTAACCTTGGTCTTGGCTGGCTGTTATTGCTGATCTTCTGGGGGAAGGGCCTGTTGCCATGGTTCCCAAATGTCTTTGCTGGAGGTGGAATTGCCCCGCCCTTGCCGGGTCTGGGCTAAGTAATCTGCTTGGGTTTGCTCTAGGGAGCTTTTGTTCCCTGCAAGCTTTCCACACAGCTTTGGAAGCCAAGAGTGAAAATGGCGGCCTCCCAATCTCCACCCCGGAGGATCCGAGAACTCAGGGCCCTGCTCCTCAGTGCATCCCCAGAGAAAAGCAGTCAGTCACTCCCGTCTACCCGGTCTCCAGCCACACTCCGTGATCACCCGGCCTGTGACCGAGCATTTCTATCTCTGGCTCACGACCCTGTTTGGAGTCTCCAAACCTAGCAGATCCCTGCGGTGCACTCCCGTGCTGCTCCTCCCGGGGAAGGAAGGGGAGTCTCCCCAGATCTGCCTCTTGTTGGGTCCCTGCTGGAGGAGCAGTGGCCTGACTGTGCCACAGATCACGGTTTATGGCAACCCCGAGCTGAGAGCCCACTCCTCAGCTCCGTCTCTTCAGCTGGGTTCCCCGCTCCAATACCTGGGAGCTCTGCCGCACTCAGGCACCCCTGGTCTTTCTGTGACCCTGAGGGTCCTGAGTCCACACTGTCCCACAAGGGTTCCACCCCCCGCTTAGCCATGGGAGCGACGTCCCTCAGCGGAGCCAACTTCTAAAAGTTCCAATTTTGTGCTCCGCGGCTCTATCACTTGCCAGTAGCGGTGGACGGAGGCCCCTTCCCCCGCCATCTATCCTCCCGAATATTGCCTTGGATTCACTTCTCCGCATGTCCTACCTTCCAGAAAGTGGTCACTTTTCTGTTCAGAGAGTTGCTGCTATTCTTTTCTTCGCTCTCCTGTTGAGTTCGTAGGTGTTTGGAATGGTTTGATCCCTATCCAGCTGAATTCCTCGGACCAGATGAAATTTAGGTCTCCTGCTCCTCCACCATCTTGTGCCTCCTCCCTTGTCTCCTTTTCTTTTTATAAAAGCACTAATTCCATCATGAGGGCCCTACTCTCATGACCCAATCTAACCTAATTACTTCCCAAATTCCCCACCTTCACATCCCATCCCCCATCACGTTGGGGCTTAGAGCTTCAAACATATGAGTTTTGATGGGACACACAGTCAGACCTTAGGACATTTTAGTGATGCCATTCCTTAGCTGGGGACTGGTATTGGAAAAGCTCCCACTTGTGCCCCCTTCGGGGCTCAATAGAGCTGGTGGAAATCGTTTTCTGGGGATCTGATGTTTCTCAGAACCTCATGCTTCGTATCTTAATCCTTTGCTCACTGAATCACTTCTCCTTTTTCCCTTTTAACTAATTTTAGTTTTTCTTGGTCTGGAAGCTCAATGAGTAACATTGGCATACAATAATTCAATTATAACTTTTAGTTGAAATCTGAGGGTAAGAACAGGGTTTGCACATGTTACGCGGATATTTTAGGCTGATGGTTTATTGTTGTTATTTTAATCAGATTATGTATAGGTCAGCAACTTTTTCTCATTTATTCCTTGCCTGTGACTGGCATGAAGTTGTAGCTGGCAATAAAATAATAGCTAACATTTATAGAATTCTTACCATGTGTTAGACAATGCATATACTTTATATGAAATAATCTGATTTAATCTTAGCAACAACTCCATGAGGTAGGACCTGTTATTAAGCCATTTTATAGTCATGGAAACTGAGTCTTATAGCAGTAAAATAATATGTGTCAAACAGATCATAAATGGCATTGTTAGGATGCCTTTGTTGGGGACATTACAGAGGTTTACAACTCTCTGGTGACGAAGGGAGTTCCACTGTATGGAAAATTTTTATATCAGCATTGAGTAAATCATTCCACAAAATATATACCTGAGAAGGGAAAGTTGGAGGTCAGCAAAATAACACTTAGCATTTATATAGCAGCACTTTGTTTTTGTTTCCTGCAAGCATCTCTAATTAAACCATTGGAAACTTTTGTAAATCAGTATAATTAATTTCAGATACGTCGGGGAAACTGAAGATCAGAGTTTTAGATAGGACTTTAATTTATCTGTGACAGTGGAATGGTCCCAAAGAATTTACTTTTACATCTGGATTGGCTTTTGTAACTTGGAACCAATGAGAGAGAGAGAGAGCGAGCGTGAGCACGCAAGTGTGTTAGGAGCTAAGACCACAAGGAAGCTGCAGCCATTGCTAGAGACACCACTGGCGGCAGAGAAAGCCTTGGGGGTTTCCAGTTTGGGGCCCTCCAGTCTCCTGCCACATCCCATTATGCGATCCTCAGGAAGCCAGGAGGCAGGGGAGCCTGTGAAAGGCAGCTTGCAGGGCCATCCTGTGAAACACAGCAGAGCTAGGGAAGGGGAAGCAAGGCTTGGGGGTGCAGACACGCAAATGACTGGCACAGGATTTGTGGGGACAGCGGTGGGCGCTCCCTGCCTGTGTTCTCCCTTTTGTGACAAGAGAAGAGAACGAACTCCTGGTTTTTGGAATTTTTCATGGTCTTTTGAAATGTCATTTGTTTCCTTTTTAATGAAACATGAATTCCTCTTAGGAATAGGGAGACCCATGGAGGCAGGACTCTTATCATTTGGCTGTCTGCTTCAATTTTAACCTTCCTTTGCAGGATTTTTAAACGAGTGTTTCCCAGATGGACCCTGTGCTTGGGACAATGCTATTTTGGATGAGAAAATGCCAGAGGAAGCATAACCTCCCCTGACACATCCAATTGTGAAGTATTATATCATTGATAGGAGCTACTACTCCTGATCTGGCTTGTCTTTACATGTGATGAATGGGAATTCTCCGTAATTCTTCACAGCTCTAGCCTCCATTGGTAACTACAGAGGTGTTTTCTTAGAAATATGTCATATTATATGGTTATATAATTTTAAAATAATATATATTATACATATGCTATTATATACTATGTCTGTCATATATACTATACACATATATATGTGGTGGGGGGTTGCAATTTTGGAAGTGGTTTATCACTACAGTATTTTCTGTTGTTGAGTCTCCATTGACATTTTTTGGGGAAAAGATTTAGTAACTCAAGATACTATAATAATGGTTTTTTTTCTAATCATTTTGTAGTATTGGATTTGCTTTGAACACACGTGTGGAGTGTTTGTGCATCTGGAAACTGCATCCTTAGAGCAGTGTTTGGAATGAACACAATGAGTCCAATGAACTTTAGAATCAGTGAGCATTGTAATTTAGGTTTGTTTTATTTTCCTGAGACTTTCAGGCATATATATATACATACACACATATTCATGTATTATGCGTAGATATTTTGATTGTAACATGGATGATCATTTAATATCTATCTAAATTCAAATTCTAGATTTAATACGGTATGTGCAAGAGGTGGCATATCTCATAATTGAGCTCACCAACTTCTAGAACTTCATGAGCCCTGAGCTGCATAGCCAATCGTTACCTTTTGAACTTCAAGACAAAACAAAAACCAAGGTGAATTTCATAATGAGAAATACCATGAAGTGCTTATAGTTTGAATAATAAAAGTTAGCTTTTCTTGGGGTGCCTGGGTGGCTAAGTCGGTTAAGTGTCTGCCTTCAGCTCAGGTCATGGTCCCAGGGTTCTGGGATTAAGCCTTGGGGTGGGCTCCCTGCTCAGTGGAGAGTCTGCTTCTCCCTCTCCCTCTGCCCTTCCCCTCCATTTGTGCTCTCTCTCTGTCTCCCTCTCTCTCAAATACTTAAATAATTTTCTTTAAAGATTTTTTTATTTATTTGACAGAGAGAGACAGCGAGAGAGGGAACACAAGCAGGGGGAGTGGGAGAGAGAGAAGCAGGCTCTCCTCTGAGCAGGGAGCCCAATGCGGGGCTCGATCCCAGGACCCTGGGATCATGACCTGAGCCGAAGGCAGACACTTAACGACTGAGCCACCCAGGCGCCCCTCAAATACTTAAATAAATAATTTAAATCAATCAATCAATCAATCAATCTTTTAAAAAATTAGCTCTTCTCTGGGAAGTTAGGGTTTAGAGGAAGGAAGAGAAGTACGAAGCCACTGTTTTCTAGTTTGGCCTTTGGAAGCATGAAGCTTCTACATACTACGTTTATGAACCAAGTAACTTGATTCTATAATGAAAATTCCATTCCTCTGGAAGTATGGGTCTGATTTTCTATTTAAATAGGAAATTTTACTTAAAATTTTAGCAAATTACTGTTTTAGTTTGGACAAAAGAAATGTGTTCTAACTTGAAATATGTAACTTTTTAAAAGATTTTATTTATGTATTTGAGAGAGAGAGACAGCAAGAGAGAACAAGCAGGGGAGGGGCAGAGGGAGAAGAAGAAGCAGACTCCCTGCTGAGCAGGGAGCCCAACATGGGGCTTGATCCCAGCACCCTAGGATCATGACCTGAGCCGAAGGCAGATGCTTAATCAACTGAGCCTCCCAGGAGCCCCTTGAAATATATAATTTTTAAAAATAATTTGCGTTACCTTAATTCTCTACAGTTACTCACCCCCTTTTGTGTTGTGTAGTTTTTCTTCTTTTAACTATTTTTATTAGCAAGAGGATGAATGAAGCTGAAGTTTTCATAAAATAATTCATCTGAACAAACATTTATTTCTGTATTTGAGGATTTACGTGGGGCAAAAATGCTTACTAAAGACAGTTAAACATAAAAGCCCAGATCACACTGGTGTAACTGCAATCATGAACCTCACTGGTGTAATATTTTTGCATCTGGTATCAATATACTGATTTTCCAGAGCATTGGTTGTCCAGGTGTGGGCTCTGGACCAGCAGCATCAGCATCAGTGAACTGGTTGGAAATATAGATTCTCAGGTCTCTTCCCAGACCTACTGAAGCAGAAACCTTTGGTAGGAGGTAGGGGCGAGCAATATGTGTTTTAACACACCCTTCTGGCTCTTCTTGGAGTCTGGATTAATTACTGTAACTTGATATCACCTTTTAATTCAGATCACTCTGTTTTAAGCCAGGTGTAACAGATGGCATAGATATTCGAAAAAACAAAATCATGGGACACCTGGGTGGCTCAGTCGGTTGGGCATCTGCCTTTGGCTCAGGTCATGATCTTGGGGTCCTGGGATCCAACCTTGCATCAGGCTCCTTTCTCAGCAGGGAGCCTGTTTCTCCCACTCCCTCTGCCTGCTGCTCCCCCTGCTTGTGCTCTCTTTCTCTCTCCCTCTAACAAATAAATAAATAAAATCATAAAAAAAAACCTAAAATCATTAAAACTAATGATGTTGGTTATTTAATTTGTAAACGTATTTTCTTGTGGAAAAAACTTTGTACAGATGTTTTTGGTTTAAGGCAGTGGTCGTACTCGAGGCCGGGGCATATACACATATAGTAAGGCCACCGTGATGGGGGCTAGAGGAATCAGGCACAGGGGAGTACTTACTGATTTAAAGTGGGGCTTGCTTTCATCTGTTTTGGGCTAGTGGGATAAAAAGAAGATATGAAAATGACTTGCAAGTTGTAAAGCACTATATAAATGTGACATGTGCGTTTGTTCAGTCAACAAACATTGGAGTGCTCTAGGTGCTGGGGAATCAGCAGTGAGGAAAACCCAAGCACATACCTTCCCAGAACTCACATTCCGGGGAGTTGCAGTTGTACTGAAGTAAGTGTGTGTTATCATCAATGAAGCCACAAATGGATACCTACAAGTAAGCTGAGGTCGATTAGTAGAAAAAATTACAATTCACAATAGGTCCATGAAGCATTGACAATTTACCTACTTAGAGTTGTTACATGACAGTTTCAAACACATCTTACCAGGGAGTAAGAAAACAGGCCTCTGCAAACCCCAAATACATGTCAGCGGGTCCGTTTACTCACCCTCATGCTTTTTACTTGTAGCTCTGACACAGAGTTCATTTTACAGTGTCTTATCTAATTCAGAATTTTTAAATTGTCTACGCTTTCCAAGTCCATCAGATCGTTTCATTACTTCATGCTTTTACTCCTGCTCTTTTTCTTTTGTGTGTGTAGTGCCCTTACTTTCTCTTTTTAGATTAACAAAATTATATATATTCTTCAACTCAAAACCCTCTCCCAGGACCCATTCCCAGTCTCCCAGTCTGAGCCACTTGGCTGGAGTCCCCTTACTGAATTCCTCCCTCTCTCTGCTCCTCTCCTCCATCTGGCTGTGGATTCCTGGAGCCAGGGGTCACATCTCAAGCAACTGTGTCACCAGCACCTGCCGGCTGTTGGTGACAAATACAAGGGGCTCCAAAAATATTTGTTGCATTCATGAATTTAACTTGGTAGACTGATTTCTAATCCTAAAGCCCTTTAGAAATAATAGCAAATTAAAAGAGAGTTTCCTGGTGGAGACATAGGATACCAGTGAGGAGGGACCCTTGACAATTTTACAACAAAGGACAAAACAGAAAATCTGTTAAAAAAAAAAAAAAAAAAAAAGATCATCGAAGTCCAGCAATCTGGAGAACAAAGGTTAATCACTTGATAACACAGAGAATTAGTGTGCAGCTTTAAAGGAGGACTAAAATATATTCAAGTATTTAAGATTTACAGAAATGGTGCCTAAAGATGTAAACCATTGACTCTCCAGGACACTTAGCTCTCTGGAGTTTCCAGATACCCAGATGCATAGTGTTTTATTTTTTTTAATTAAAGCACTGTTTTGACTCATACAGATTTCAAATATATTTTAAAGAATAACATTTATTATGCTGGTCTGTCTAGTATTGTCATTTTCATTAGTTTTAGTTTGGTAGCATTCTCTTTCAAAAGAAAACACCATGCTTTATAATTTAGCTAGAGAAAATGTACGTAAGTTTTTGAGAGACACAGGTATTTTTTTTCTCATTTATGTTCCTTTTAACCTTTTAAGTCATGTAATGTGGTCATCTTTCGTGGCTAAGAAACACTTTCTTGAACAGCTATTAAACTGGTGGAGAAAGGAAAGACTGGTTGCATAATGCAAAGCTGGGTAGTAGGGCTCTTATTTGGGATCTAGTCCCCAGTCTGCCACAGAGTAAATGTGCATCTCATCAAATCACTAAAATCCCACCAAGAGACTTTTCCTTATCTGCAAAGTGGGGCCACTACAAACCGATAGCACAGGACTGCTTTGACAATTAAATGGAATAGTGTGTGTGAAAAGCATTTTGAAAACAAGGATCACTTACAGAAATGGTGGGAACCAGTATCACAAAATACCCTATATGTTAAAAGACAGGATCCTAGTAGCTGCCAAAAGTATTTACGTTTTCCGTTCCCAATCTCTTCCTTCCTATGATATTTCCCATGACAATTTATAAAGTCAGATGATTCTCTGTTTATTTAAAATGGCCCACATCCAGTTGTTCTCATGAGCCTGCCTGGAGCTTTCTCAGGTAGGTTTGTTATTGAGCTTGATGGTTGGTGAATTAATTATAAATCCTAAGAAGGAAATCAGATGTTATTAGATGAGCATCAACAGCAGAAAGTAGGTCTAGACCTGGCAAGTGGAACAGTGGCTGGGATTTTTTAAGGCTCGTGGAAGACTGTTTACTGCACTGGGCTTCTAACATACAGACAAATTGAATGTTTATCTGCACATCTCTTATTTGAAATTTTTGTCTTTAAACAATTCTTTAGCATCTGCCTCACACCAAGTCTTTGGAGACAAAGCCCGCAGTCACACATTCTGACAAAGAATGGTTAGAAAGCTGTGGTTCAGCTTAACAGTGGAAGTCAGCTATGTTTCACTTACCAAATCAATGAGGCTTTGCCTTTAATCCCTTTGGATCCAGGTCCCAGGGTCAGTTTGGCAGGACAATTTTCACTGTAGTCCAGATTGTTTTCTTCCTGAAAAGCAACTGTATTATGAGCTCATATCACTCGTCAGTACCTTAGAGGACACAAGGTATCTTCACATTTATCAAAAAGAAAAATATTCAGAAAAGAATGGGACACCTGGTTTGGAAGCTGCTTGAAGGTAAAAGCCTGAAGCCTGAGAGTGCTTTTTGAGGTGCTAGAACCTGAAGGGAGCACAGATGTGCCTGAAGGGGGAGAAGAGCCTACAACCCCAAAGTAGCAGTGAGATGGGGTAGAGGCATTTAGGAAGAATGTTGATAGACTAAAAATGAGTAGGATTGTGTCCTAAGCCACTTCACCTGCTTTGCAGTTTTGCCTGCTTGTAAAGTCCTGGGTGCAAACTGAATAAATACATGTTGTCTGATACATGATAGTTCACACAATTCAGATTACAAATGTAGTGATTGCTCAGTTCGTATGTAGAATCTTAGAATCTTATTTTTAAGCCTACATTTGTGATTAGTCGGGAGATTGCTGACTTATTTCTCTGATTAGAATAATTTCCTTCAGAAGACCTGCGCATGTTTTGCTGATGCATCCATGCCCCAGAAGGCGGGGGTGTGAATGTGTATCCATGCCATGTGAACTAGGAGGATGGATACAGTCATTGCACTAGATGAAAACAACTGTAGATTCCACTTAATGTTTGTCCTTATCAATTGTTTGTCAAATCATTTAGTAGTTTTAGTGTATGAAAGCGAAGAATTATATTAGTATTTGCCACATGAACACTTTTAAAAATAAGCAATTGCTTAGCATTCATGAAATGTAATGTGCTATGTACCTACACTAACAGTATTCTCTTCTCCCAAAACCATATACAAACCAATACAAAATAGCACTGTGGATTATTATGTCAGTTCAGGTGCTCTGAGAAGCAGCCTCTGGGACGGGATGAGGCCTGCAGAAGACTCACTGGGAGACAAACCTGTAAAAGACAAAGGACAAGGGAGCAGGGATGGGGACGAAGGCACTCAGATTGTGGTTGAGGTCAGATGCCCATGAAAGGAGAGGGGAAAGGAGGAAGGATTGGGTGGAAAGATGCTCAAACTGAATACAGCTCTGAAAAACGTCTTGACTAGTCCAATGAGGTGCCCCAGAGTGAAGACTGCCCATTAGAAGGGGCCTTCATTGGGCAAGAATGGCCAGCTCCCCACCTTCCCCAGTCATTGGTTGGCAGCAGGTGCGGACGGCATGACCTTGGCCGAGGTGCGGTGGCAGATCCTAGGGGCAGCAGCCAGAGGCTACCTCATTCCTCCCAGCAGCTTCTCTCTTGAAGGGAGGACTGAGCAGTCCAGGATCACGCTACCACAATCACACAGGATGGTAAGCTATTCAACCTATCATCAAGCTTCCAAGTTGACATTTGAAATATTCATGCATGTAAATATTACCACTGGTAATTGGGGATTATTACAAACACACTGAAGTTATGTAAAATTACAGAATCACCAACGTGAAATTGTACGTTCTCTGAAAACGTAGGGGTAACCTTATTTTATTTGAAGATTTACAACCATATTACATCTTAGTATTTATTTTTACCTAGATCTAGGATCTAGAAATCAATTCTTGTTTTCTTTAAAAGTAGTGTTAATTGTTTTCTCTAATTTTAAATATGATACATGCTCATCTTAGACAAACGGGAACTATTTTAAGAAGCTTTAAAAAAGGAAATAAAAATCACTCTTAATCCCACCACTGAAAATGAGTACACAGTTAACTTTTCATGGTGTCTCCTTTGTGATCTTTTAAAATATGTGCATCTAACAGGGATTGTTAGTAGTGTCTACAAATACCCATTGAATTAGGGGATGGGCTCTTTCCTTCGAGAAAAACCCCAGCCCCACCCCAGGTGCATCTCAGCTATGAGCTGATGGCATTGGCCTGACAAGCCTACCGGTGCCTGGGCTAAGTAGTGAGCTCATGCTGAGAGAAGAGAGACCCAACCAAGGTGAATTTGTCCCGTTAAAAAAGCCCTCAAGTGGGTGGGATTCCTTTGGTGACTACCATTTATAGGTGTCTTTCAGTCCCAGATCTATGGAACCTATGTCTGGGGACCACAAAGACCTGTTTCAAAAATGCTTTGGCCCAGAGTATGGCTTTGGGATCATATCAAGTGTACCTCAAGCGAGAGAACGGGGCAACTACTGTTATGTCACCATAGATCACCTCGAAGATGGCACTTGTGCTGAGCATGTCAGTGGGGCAGGTGCATGCAAGGGCTAGTGAGACATGATGGTACTTGGAGGGTGTCTGATGGATGCCCAGAAGATCCCTGAAAGTGCTTAGCTGGAGCAGGAGTATTTGGAAACACACAGGCAAGCTGATGATGCACAGAAGTAATGCAGAGGTTTGCACTCCTTCATGAATGGCTGGGCTGGCCATTGAAGATGGGCTGTTACTAGTCTAACCCCATATGGAGCCTGAGAGGTCTACACATGAGGAAATATACTTTGTGTGTGTGTGTGTGTGTGTGAGAGAGAGAGAGAGATTGTCTAGTTAATGGAGACCATGTACAATTTTTCACTGTCCACTTTTTATTTTTTTTAAATATTTTATTTATTTATTTGATAGAGAGAGACACAGCGAGAGAGGGAACACAAGCAGGGGGAGTGGGAGAGGGAGAAGCAGGCTTCCCGCTGAGCAAGGAGCCCGATGCAGGGCTCGATCCCAGGACCCTGGGATCATGACCCGAGCCAAAGGCAGACCCTTAACGACTGAGCCACCCAGGCGCCCCATTGTCCACTTTTTAGCTACCATTACAGTGAATTAGTATTTACCCAAATCGTTAAATTTTCCTTGAAAACATGCTTTTAAAATGGATGCAGGATGCTTCATGATATATGTGTGCTAGCTAGCATATATTTAATTCTCATATTGATGCATGCTTAGGTTTTTTGTGTTTTTTAAAAAATTTTAGAGCATGATGAACATATTTTCACTTATATCTTTTATCATATCATGATTACTTAGGATGAATCCCTACAATGAGATTGGTGAGTCAAAGTTTATTCTCATTGTAAGATCTTTAACACATATCACTTAGTTGCTTTTAAGATATTTGTTGGTTTTTCTCTCATTAGCACTGTATGAGATTATCTACCCCAAATCCACCTCATTGTTGTATCTGTTTTTTAAAAAAAATCTTTCCAATTTGATATGTAAAGATGTTTGACTGTTTAAACTTTTGGAAAAGCAGTTAGATTGGACATTTTTTCCTGTGTTTTTCTATTTAGTCTTCTGTGAGCTTCTTTTCTTGTCTTCCACGTTTTTTTTTTTCTTGTAGGATATGAACATTGTTCATATTGATTGGAAAGAGTTCTTTTTATGAGTATCAACCTTTTCTGTTTGTTCTTTTTTTTTCTCTTAATGTGACTTTGCCTTTTCATTTTATTTGCGATATATTTTTTTTAATGTATAGAAGTTTAAAGCTTTTTTGCAGTCAGATCCTTCTCTCTTTTCCTTTGTGACTTTTGGATTCCCCATCCCTGAATGAAAAAATCGTTTAAGTACTTGGAATAAAATCAACTTGGAGTCTCAAATTAAACCACATGCCAAAATTAATTCCAGCTGGAATAAGAAATTAAATATAAAAGGAGCCATAAAATTCTGTTTGCCATAGCAGGGATTTGTCGGTCCCCCCTCACTGTCTGGTTTGCTGCTGTTAAAGTAATCCTTATAGCTCACAGTGGGAGGAAGATGGGAGGCGTGCAGGTCCTTCTTTGACTAGGTTTGAACTCCTACCCTGAGGGGTCTGCCAGCCAGAAGAGCATCTCCAGCTCCTGTTACATGGTCCTGGGCCAGTGCTAGAGGGAATTGTTTCTGGAAACTTTGTCTGAAGCAGTCTCTAACTTTTCTCTTGCTAGACAAATCTTTGTGATTTCCCAAATATAATCCTCATGAGGTCCTCTTTGACCCCACCCCCATCACCACCTTTTGCACATCTAGGATGCAGCAGGGCCTCTGTGTCTGTTGCGTTACTAGGCAGGGTCCAAAAGCCTCTAGTCTCAGTCCCCTAGCAAATCCACAAGGCACTTCCTCCAAGAGGTCTTGAATGCAGGCTTGATGCCAACTTCTCAGGTTTGGCCAGGAGCAGTCTCAGGTTTGGCTGCCTCCAAAAAGCAGTCTCCTGTCTCCTTGCTTTTACTGCCCTCTAGGACCAGGCATGGACTTCAGCTTACAGCTCGCTGTGAGACCTGCAGCGCATTAGGCTTGTTGTAATCAGCCCAGTTTCTGTTTGAACTGTTGCCTAAGGGAGTTTTAGAATACCTAGTCTTCCATACTGCTTGGACTGGAAGTGCTTACCACGATCCTTCAGGTGTTTATAAAGCTAGTATTCTGAAGATAATGCTTTTATGATCAGCAAATAAAAGGACCTCCAGCTGCCTGGATCCATCACATTACTTATTTGTAATAAGTAACAAATATTGCTTTTTTTTTCCTCAAAACATTTTTTTTTTCCTGGCACACTCATGTAGATATTGTTTAGTTTCAACTATTTGGATTAATTTTGATTTTCCCTTTTGAGATATGTGAAATGAAACCCAACTTTTGATTCTTTAAGCTTCTTTTGTAGAAATCATTTAAGTTCTTGACAAGCTAATATTTTTAGAGACTTCGTTCTGACTTTTATTAAATATGTAAACAGCAAATATTTGTATTCTTCCTTTTCTATGTAGTGATTGTGCTACATTATGGTATCAAGTTATATAATACGCAGTATGTATCAACAGGACACAAGACCTATGATGACAATTGGTCCTGTAGATTTTGTGTGGTGCGTCACAAGAAATAGATTATGGTATTAGTACTTCAGCCACGTCGTTCATGAGTTCTTTGGGCAATGACAGGAATACCTCGGATAGGTGCTGGTTGGTATCTACATAACAGGTCATTCTATCCACTTGATCAAAATTCTCTTCTGCTGAAATAACTCTTCGGTGAACATTCACATGGACACAAATATTTTTAAGTTTGTTTTTTCCCATTCAGAGAGGTCTGTCTACATACCTCTTCCCCAAATCTCCCCCTTACGCATTTTTCTAATCATATTTCAAGTTCCTGACAATCCAGTCAAACCATTGGCCACAGCCCGTGAATATAGAATCATATCTCTGGCCATGTCTTCCAAGCAAAATGAACCACCAGAGGCACTACTAAAAATTCTGCCCTCTGGGAAGATTTCCTTCACCACTGTCCTTCATGGATGTTCCAGAAGGGGAGTGTACTGTTGGAGCTGTCCACTTTCAGGTGGTGCGTGCATACCATGCAGAACCATCTGTAAACCAGGCCTGAGTCCTTCTTCCTCAGTCAGAGGATTGAATGGAACTCCCCATGGGATCAGGGGTGTGGGTTGGAAGAGAGGAGGTAACATAGCAGGAGTGGGGACCATGAGCATTTGGCACACTTCTTCATGCAACTTACTTGTGCCCTCAGGCCATTTTGATCCTGTATATAACGCTTGCATTTGATAATGGAGGACCACTGTGCAAACCCAAATTTTATAGCGTGGAAGGTCCAACAACACCCAGTTCATTATGGGCAGCTTGGGTCACATGATAACTTGGTGGCCCACAGTTAATTTTCTAGTCTCTGTTAAGGCCCAGTGGCAATCTGAAAGCTGTTTCTCAAAAGGAGGGTATTTACCTGTGGAGCTTTGCTTCAAAATCCTAAGGGTCTATGCCATGGGTCACCTATAGAGGCCTGCCCAAGGCTCCAAACAGCATCTCTCACTGCCACTGACACCACAGGCCCCATTCGTCTGCTGGATCATGTGGTCCAAGTGGCAGAGCAGCTTGCACAGCAGCCTGGACCTGTTGCAGAGCCTTCTTTTATCTGGGCCCCACTTAAAACTAGCAGCTTTTTGAGTTAGTCAGTAAATGGAGTAGAACACCCAAATGAGAACTATGTTGCCTCCAAAATTCAAAGAGATCTGCTAAGCATTGTACGTCTCTTTTGGTTGTAGGAGTCAGATGCAACAACTCGTCCTTCACCTTAGAGGGGATGTCTCTACATGCCCCACCCCTCCAGACCCCTAGAAATTTTACTGAGGAGGAAGCCTCCTAAATTTTTCTTGGATGTATTTTCCACCCTCTGACACACAAATGTGACTTATCAATTAGTTTAGAGTAGTAGCTAGTACCAGGAGCTTTCTATGTGAGTTTAGAATAGTGCCCAGGCATGGCAAGTGCAGAATAAGTGTTACTATTATTATTATTTCTAGGAATTGGTGAAAAAACTTGATGGGGGCATGTTTTATTCAAAGAAACATAGTCAGGGCACCTGTCAGTCAGTTGAGCGTCCAACTCTTGATTTTGGCTCAGGCCATGATCTCAGGGTCACGAGATTGAGTCCTGCGTCAGGCTCCATGCTCAGTGGGGAGTCTACTTGAGATTCTCTCTCTCCCTCTCCGTCTGTCCTTCCCTCCCCCCAAAATAAATAAATAAATCTTAAAAAAAAACAAAACAAGCATGGTCTGAGCAGGAATTCCAATCTACCTAAAACTCTCCACTTTTTAAGAGAATACATATGCACAATCTCAGGAAAATGTCAGTAAAGACCCTGGTCCCCTCCCTATTCTTTGACATCCCATAACTTTGGGAGACTCGAACTCTCTTACACCAAGAAAACTTTTGCTTTCATCTATGTAATTTTTCCCTCCTCACTGTCTCTCTCTTTGGATTCCCAACAAGTTCTGAACTATTCCCCAGGATGACCTTCTTTCAGTAGTTATGCTGCTTCTGCTGCCTGCAGCCTATGAGAAATACAATTCTTCTCTTAGTATTTTCCTTTAGAAGATCCATTTTCATCGATTTTGTCCTTTTTGTACTCAAAGAAGGGACAGGGGAAAGCCAAGTTGGTCATTGTCTCATGTTGATGGAGCGCTGGGAGGAGGGAAGGCTGTGATGCTTGCATGTCATTGATTCTTGTATAGTCACAAATGCTGTGAAGAGGCTAATAAAAATATAACAATGATGATCACAAAATCCAAAGCTAACAAGTTGCCATAATGGGAATGCTCAGTATTGCCATTTGTTTAATAACAAGTTAAAATCTGAAAATTAGACTTATTATTGTAAGAATATAAAACATCTTACTTATGCACATTTTTACCTTTTTACTTGTGGCTATAAGGTTTGGGAGGAAATAAAGATTAATTTAAAAAATGATTTTATTTATGCCTTTTTTTAAAACCTTTTGAATATCTGTGGAATGAAGATATAGAAAACAAATCAAAATTATTTTAGAAAAGGGTAATTCAATTAAAACATGCATAGTGACATTTAAATAACCATAATAATAACAATTTTTAATTTATGAGATGTTTAAATGACAAAGTATATCATGCATATATTTGTAAAACCAACCAGTGTGTGGGAATAGGAGGAGATAGGAAGGCAGAGGAGCCATTTTTAAATTTACTTTTTATGTTTGATGTTATCAGAACTGGTGCATCAGTAGGAGTATCTGAGTTCAGTGGGGAGTACATCTAAACATGATTCTTTCCTTGTGGAGTTTATGGTCCAGGGAGGAGGCATACATAAGCCAACCAATCACACAAGTAGAAGTTAAATTTAAGTTTGTGAGTGCCACCGAGAATGTTCTATGGCAGTGCATGAGCCTATATTGGAGGATAGCAAGGACAGGCAAGTCTTGCCCAGGAGAGTATTGTTTATGGAGTTGGAATCTGAAGTGTGAGAACTTCATTAGGCAGAAGAATTGGAAGGATTGGCTCAGCTAAAGGGAGCAGGGACAGAAGAAAAGGCCTGTGTGGCTGGAGTAGAGAGAGCCAGGGGCCATAGCAAGGATTTTTGAACTTTTTATAAAAAGTCACTGAATGTTTTGAGCAAGAGGTCACAAGAACCTTACTTGAAGGTAGGGGGCAAGAGTGATGGCAGGGAGATATGTTAGCAGGAGTTTTCTGAAACTCCATCTTGTTAAGAGCAAACATAGTTTGAGAGATCATTAGGGGAGAGCATTAAGATAGAAGAGGAGTAGGGCAACCCTAAGCTTGCCTTCTCCCTCAAACACAGCGAGATAAATATCAAATCATTCTGAACACCCAAGAAAATCGATCGGTAGTCTTAGAGAACAAAGCTGCGTTGTCTACAAACAGAAAAAAACGACCCATGGGAGTTTCTCTTATCAAGAAGACCAAAACACATCTAACTTTCTTTATTTACTTTTTAAAATTTTTTTTTAAATTTTATTTTATTTTGCTTTTTCTCTCTCCAAAATGACAAGATGGAGGAATTCACCCCAAAAGAAAGACCAGGAAGAAATGATGGCCTGGCATTTAATTAATACAGATATAAGCAACATGTCTGAACCAGAATTTAAGACAATTATAAGGATACTAGCTGGGCTTGAAAAAAAACATAGAAGACACTAGAGAATCCCTTATTGCAGAGATATAAAAGAGCTAAAAGCTAGTCAAGCTGAAATTAAAAATGCTATAACCAAGATGCAAACCCAAATAGATGCCATAACAACGAGGATGGATGAAACAGAGGAATGAATCAGTGATATAGAAGATAAAATTATGGAAAATAATGAAGCTGAAAGGAAGAGGGAAACAAAGATAATGGATCATGAAGGTAGATTTAGGGAACTCGGTGACTTATTAAAATGGAATAGCATTGGGGCGCCTGGGTGGCTCAGTTGGTTAAGCAACTGCCTTCCGCTCAGGTCATGATCCTGGAGTCCTGGGATCGAGTCCTGCATCAGGCTCCCTGCTCAGCAGGGAGTCTGCTTCTCCCTCTGACCCTCCTCCCTCTCATGCTGTCTCTCATTCTCTCTCTCTCAAATAAATAAAATCTTAAAAAAAAAAAAAAAATGGAATAGCATTCGTATCATAGGAGTCCCAGAAGAGGAAGAGAGAGAGAAAGGGCAGAAGGTTTATTTGAACAAATTATAGCTGAAAACTTCCCTAATTTGGGGAAGGACACAGACATCAAAAACCAAGAAGCACAGACCACTCCCATTAAAGTCAACAAAAGCCAGCCATCACCAAGGCCTATCATAGTCAAATTCACAAAATACTCAGACGAGGAAAGAATCCTGAAAGCAGCAAGTGAAAAAAAAGCCCTTAAAGTACAAGGGAAGACAGATTAGGTTCGCAGCAGATCTGTCCATAGAAACCTGACAGGCCAGAAGAGAATGGCGGGATATATTCAAGGTGCTGAATGAGAAAAATATGCAGCCAAGAATACTTTATCCAGCAAGGCTGTCATTCAGAATAGAAGGAGAGATAAAGAGTTTCTCAGACAAACAAAAACTATAGGAGATCATGACCACTCAACCAGTGCTGCAAGAAATATTAAGGGGGACTCTTTGAGTGGGGAAAAAAAAAACGACCAAAAGCAGCAAGGGCTAGAAAGGAACAGAGAACATCACCAGAAACTCTACAGGTAACACCATAGCACTAAATTCATCTTTCAATAATCACTCTGAAAGTAAATGTATTAAATGCTCCAATCAAAAGACATAGGGTACCAGAATGGATAAAAAAGACAAGACCCATCTATACGCTGCCTACAGGAGACTCATTTTAGAACCAAAGAGCAAACATAGTTTGAAATTCAGCATGAAAAATCCAGGTCTGTTCAAAAGTAGTTTTTAAAAATACCCAGAACCCCTGAATAGATGTAGTTTTAATAATCTGTAACTGAAATTTTTACTGAGATCTCTGTAGATGTACATATAGTTGTGAGGAGGAGTGCACAGAGATCTTGTGTACCATTTACTCAGGTTCCCCAATGGTAACATTTTGCAAAACTGTAATATAATAACATAATCAAGATACTGATATTAAATATAACCCATTTATTTAGGTATTCCTAGTTTTACTTGTACTCGTGTGTGTGTGTGTATTTAATTCAGTGTGATTTTGTCATATATGTAGGCTTGCATATCCACCAGCACAGTCAAAAATTTTTGACGAGAGAAAAACTTAACTCTCTAATTTGGAATAGTTCATAACAAATTATATGTGAAGTGGTCAAAGAGGAAATAAAACCAATTTATTTGCCTTCTTTGCACTAGCCAGTGATTTCCTTTACTTTTGAAATCTGGTCATTTCAAAATGTCTTTGAGAGGCAACATTGCAGGTCCCATCATGGAATTGTGGTGTGGTAGGGTGCTTACATGGAGTCTGCAGCTAGGCTGCCTGGGTTCAGGTTCCAGCCCTATGCCTTTTTCTGTGTGTGGTCTCAGGCAGGTTACTTCACCTCTCTCTGACTCACTTTTCTTATCTGTAAAATGGAGATGGGAACAGGACCTACCCCCCAAAGTTGTTCTGAGAATAAAGTGGTGCAATGTATAAGCAAGAACTACCCTCCTTATTACTTTAGAGTTAATTCCTTCAGGATTATAATCTATAGGTCAGTGAAAATTTCCAGAAACAGATTCTGGGACTTATCTTCTTCACTCTGTGGAAACAAAGACATTCTCTTGACAGAAGATTTGTGATAACTTTAGAGTATGTTTATCTTTTGGTACAAATACAAATATGTTGCTACACATTTGCCTCCCAGAGATGTATAGACTATGATAAAATATTTCAATTTCAGAACCATGATGAAACTTTCAAAGATAACACCTTTAACTTTCACATTTTTAATGTAAGCTGTTATGGATTACACTTTTAAATCTTTTCTATCTCCTGAGAAATTTTATTGGTTTATTAAGAGCTCATACCACATAGGAGACTACTAATATAGGTGAGTTAGACTGGTTACTAGAAGAAAAGATGAAATGTTCTTTCTGACGGGAAAATGGTGATGAAATTATAAGCAATTCTTTAAGGTGTTCTCTTATCCTCTGTAAATTCAGTTTTGAATCTCGTTCCCAGATTGCACCTGGAGAGATTTTGGAATCATTGTTCAGGGATAGATAAAAACATTCATACATTTAGGATTCTATAATCAGTTTTGTTCTACTCAGGGGACATGGACAGGTTCAAACAGGAGGCCAGGTGACCTATGCTTTCATTGTAGGGGGACGTGCACTTATAAAACAACCAGCTATTTGAGGTTATCCTAGGGTGTCCAGGGAGGAACATGAACAAATACATATATAAACCCATTTTCCTTCAGTTACTTACAAAAGAGAGATGGAAAATTGCCTCCTATCCCAAATACCCTGGAGAAATGGAGTTTCTGTTCACATGAAGTAAGTTTTCTAAGCACACAAAGACAAGGAAGTTTCACACATTTATTCATTCAGCAAGTATTTGTTTATTGAAGCGTTATTAGGTTCCAGACTCTATCCTAGGCCCTGGAGACATCAGTGAGCCAAATCCCCTCCTTCAGGGAGCCATTGTAGGAGGGGCGAAAAATAATAAAGTAACAAATAATGAATGACATGTAGTGGCAAATGCTGCGGATAGAATTTAAGCAGGATGAGAAGCCAGAGTGACAGATACTACTCTTTCAGATGAGGTGGTCAGGAAGGGCCTCTCTGAAGAGGGGACATTGATCAAAGACCAGAGTGAGGTGGGGAGTCAGCTGCCACGCCCATCTCTGTGGGACCAGTCATCCAGGCAGAAGAGACAGCAAGGGCAGACACTCTGAGGTAGGACCCTGCTTGCTGCCTGTGGGACCACAAAGAAGCCATCGGGACTGGAGCTGAATGAGGAATGAATGGTAAATGTGGGAGAGATGAGTTTGGAGAGGTGGTCAAAGACCCGTTGATAAAAGGCCTCGTATTTTATTCCACATGTGATTGGAAGTGAGTAGAGGCTTTCAAGACCAGCAAAGTTCTATGATCTGACTTATCAGATATATATAAGTGTGATATATATTTTGCACTTTGTGTGCTTTAAAAATGGACTTCACATGTATTAAGTAAGCTGGGAAAAACACATTTATAGTATTTAGTTAATTCATGAACTATTGTACTCTCTTTGCTTCCAAGACTGCTGATCCAGTGTCTTACCTTTCTGGTTCTCAGAGCATCAGTAGGTTGCTACAGTCGATGTGGAAATCTTTGGAACATACTATATTATCTTATTGAAGAAATTTTGGCCAAAGTTTAAAATATGATCAAACCAATTTCCATTTAGCTTTTAAGTCAATGAGGTTTTCCATTCTATTTTAGTACATGATTCTGACAAAGAGTTAGCATCCTTTCTTTTAAAAGGAACCTAATATCAAAAGACTGTCAGAGCTGCAAGGCCTCTTTATTTTTGCCCTTGCCAGCAAAAGTCAGAGTCATTTTTCTAAAATGTTGGCAAAGTTCAAAGAGACTTCATAGTAACTCTCAACTTACTGGTGATATATATGTGTGTGTGCCTTTTGCACATTATCACTCCAGGCATCCCATGCTTTTTTTCCAATGACATATGGTGTAATAAACATGTGAAAAACATTATTTGGTGAAACAGAGAAAGCCTGAATTATGTGGCAAGATGGGGTTCAATTGTGATTTTTTAGAAATGCCTCTCTTGGTGGCGCCTGGGTGGCTCAGTCGTTAAGCGTCTGCCTTCGGCTCAGGTCATGATCCCGGGTCCTGGGATCGAGCCCCGCATCGGGCTCCCTGCTCCGCGGGGAGCCTGCTTCTCCCTCTCCCACTCCCCCTGCTTGTGTTCCCTCTCTCGCTGTGTCTCTCTCTGTCAAATAAATAAATAAAATCTTTAAAAAAAAAAAAAAAAAAAAAAAAAGAAATGCCTCTCTTTATATCCTCTTTATACTGTATTTGGTTTTATACCTTCTCAGCCTGTAGGGATAAAGAGGGTAAGACCTAATAGTTTCTAGAATGATTTATGATTTATATTTCTCAGAATACAAATATGTTCAGTAATTCATAGAATTTCATCTAGTCTATGACTTTTTTTTTCATTTTATTATGTTATGTTAGTCACCATACAATACATCATTGGTTTTGATGTGGTGATCCACGATCCATTGTTTTCGTATAACACCCAGTGCTCCATGCAGTACGTGCCCTCCTTAATACCCATCACCGGGCTAACCAATCCCCCCTCCCCCCTCCCCTCTAAAACCCTGTTTATTTCTCAGGTCCATAGTCTCTCATGGTTCATCTCTCCCTCCAATTCCCCCTGCCCATTTTTCCCTTCCTTCTCCTAATGTCCTCCATGCTATTCCTTATGTTCCACAAATAAGTGAAACCATATGATAATTGACTTTCTCTGCCTGACTTATTTCACTTAGCATAATCTCCTCCAGTCCCATCCATGTTGATGTAAAAGTTGGGTATTCATCCTTTCTGATGGCTGAGTAATATTCCATTGTATATATGGACCACATCTTCTTTATCCATTCATCTGTGGAAGGGCATCTCGGCTCTTTCCACAGTTTGGCTATTGCGGACATTGCTGCTATGAACATTGGGGTGCATATGGCCCTTCTTTTCACTACATCTGTGTCTTTGGGGTAAATACCCAGGAGTGCAATTGCTGGGTCATAGGGTAGCTCTATTTTTAAATTTTTGAGGAACCTCCACACTTTAATGGGGGCAATAATTGGTTTTGCCCAGGAAGGCAAAAATTGGTTTGGGGGGAATTAAAAACAAAAAACAACAACAAAAAAAACCTTACACCAATGTTCTTTTGGCCCTCCAAAAGTAGATATATAGTATATCTCCAAATTTCATGGGAAGGGAGGTAGGAAAAAAATGCCTAAAAAGGCTCCTTAGAAGTACAATAATTTAAAAAAAGTTTGAGAAACAGATTTAGTCTTTGAAGATAGAAGGCCCAGCACCAAAATAAAATGAGGACCACCGGCATGCTGATACAGATAGATTTTGAAAATAAGTTCCAATTGCATATTCTTTAAGTACAATTTCATTTGGTTTGTTAACCATCAGTCTTACACTGAGTTTTTGGTACATCAGCCTATTTATAACTCACGCTGGCTCCTTACATGCCAGAGTTCTGAGGCAGAGCATTGGCTGGCTCAGCTTTGCTTCACCCTGTCCTCTCCTCTAGGAGCTGACTGTCTTTTGGGGGAAATGAGATAAGAAAAGTAAAGCACTTGGCATGGAACACTCTGTAAGTGCAAGTGTAGACAGCTGTGGGATCACAAAGGAAGAAACAGTTAACTTTGTTAGAAGGTGATTGGAAAAGATTCAATAGAGAGATGACTTTAGACCGAGGAGTTTACAAACTTGGACGGGAAAACAATTACGTCTTTATTTTCAATTAAAGCCATCTGAAATTTACTGTTTCCTTCAATTATGATGTGGCAAGCTACAGAATTAGCAATATCTGGACTTTGTCACCAATAGAAATCATAAATATTTCATAGCACATTATAGTTGTTGCAGGTATCTTAAAATATAGTTTATAGTCATCAGTACTTTGAAATTACAGTGGTTACTAGACCTACCTCTGGATCTTGTTATTTAACGTGTTAATAATGTACATATCTTGTAAAGCTCACATTTAACTATATAAATATTCCAAACTTGCTTGGAAAAGAGGCACCACAAAGTTGAAAGGAAAATGACACCATGTGATGCATATATAAGAGATAAGAGATATATATTCATGATAAAAATAGGGGTCCTATGGCAAATTTATAAAATTGAGAAAATTCATGGCTTATCAAAGAGGGTCTATGACAAGACAGGTTATCGGAGAAGATACTGATATGGCCAATGCAAATATAAAAATGCCTTTTAGGTCCTCAGGGAATCATGAATTTAAAAAAAAAAATTACTTAACATTTTGGCAAATTGCCAAAAACAGAGGGACCATGTAAAATATAAAGGGTATGGGAAAATGGATGCTTTTATAATATTGGTACAAAGTGGCAAATCCTGAGGCTCCTGGGTGGCTCAGTCATTAAGCATCTGCCTTTGGCTCAGGTCATGATCTCAGGGTCCTGGGACTGAGCCCTGCATGGGACTCCCTGCTCAGCGGGAAGCCTGCTTTTCCCTTCCCACTCCCCCTGCTTGTGTTCCCTCTCTCGCTGTGTCTCTCTCTGTCAAATAAATAAATAAAATCTTTAAAAAAAAAGTGGCAAATCCCTTTTTTAGGGCAATTTGATGGTAGCTTTCAGTTTTTGTAAATGCTTATTACCGGAATCCTAGAATCCTATCTTCAGAAATCTCTCCTACAAAAATATGCCTGTAGATGTTACGTACAAGAATGCTTGGCAAAGTAATGTTTTCATTGTGAAATATCGGAAGTGACTTAAATGTCCTTTAGTGGAGAAATTTATTGAATACATTATCAGATTCTGATGATGGTATAATACGCAGCTATAGGTATAGCTCTATCTATGGACATGGAAAGTCTTCTAAGACATACTGCTCTATGAAAAGTCATGGAGAAAATATGCAGTATGATCTTGTTTATGTAAAACATAGCAAAGCCAAAAACTCAACAAAGTCCAGAGAGCGTGGAAAATTGTCCTTATGGACACAAGCCCAACTTTACATAGATGTTCCTGCTGGTTGGAGGGGTGGGGGTTGGCAGGATGAGTGACAAGAGATTTTGTTTCTACTCTTCTGTAATGTTTGGACTTTTTATTCATGTATTACTGCATGATTAAGCAAAAGGAAAAGAATTCTAGAAAACTGACTGCATTTACAATGAAAACAAAAGTATAAACTACTTGGGAATATAAACCACCAAGAAATGTGCAGGACTTGTGGAAAGAGAACTATTAAATTTTATTGAGATATATAAAAGAAAGCCCCAATAAATGGAGAAATGCACCATGTTCTTGAATTGGATGATTCAATGTAAGTTTATAGGTTTTAGTGCAAATCTAGTCCAAAGCCCATGGGAAATTAAACTTGATAAAATGATCTTAAAGATTTTCTGCAAGATAAAAAAAAAAAATAGGCAAGAATACCTAAGAAAATTTTGAGAAGGAATAATGAGAGTGTGCCTGTGCAGCCAGATATTAAAGAGTATTCTAAAATTAAAATAATGGAAATAGTGAGTACTTGGCCCATGATTAGACAAGAAGATCCATTTAACAGAGAATGGAAAGCCAGACGTTAGTTGGCTATCCTCTACAACCTCTTGAGCATTGATTGGCATTTGTCTACTGGAAACTCGTAGTTAGCCTTCCTAGCTCTTTACTATCACTCAAAACAAGCCAGAATCGTCCTTGCCTCCTTTGTTGCTTTTCACAGCACCTTGTGCCAACTCAGTGTTTGGTACACTATTGGGCAAGTATGGCAGGCAGAGGGAGACCATTTGATGGGGTTTACCTGGCAAAGTGATTTTAAGAGCAAAGGTCTTGTTACTGTAGTTCTCTTGGGGAGGGTGATGTAGGCGTCTGCCTGGGGTAGTGGGCATTTACAGAGGGATTGAGGAGGGTCAATTTGAAATAAAATTTGACCCTGGAAGAAAAAAGAATTTTGGGGTTTTTTTTTTAAGATTTTATTTATTTATCTGAGAGAGAGAGAGAGAGAGAGAGGAAGCACAGAGGGAGAGTGTGAAGGAGAAGCAGACTCCCCACTGAGCAGAGAACCCGATGTGGGGCTCCATCCCAGGACCCTGAGATCATGACCCCAGCCGAAGGCAAACGCTTAACTGACTGAGCCACCCAGGTGTCTTGAAAAAAGAATTGTTGAAACAGTGTGTTTCTAAGTGGGGGACTGAGGAGCACTTTTTAGAGGTTTTCCCATATATGGTGATAAAAAATATTTTAGTGAATAGTTGAGAGGTATTTGCTATATAAGTCATCAAGGAAAAACAAAATCAGCCAGGTTTAAAGAATGTGCTACTCAAAATCAAAGGTTATTCACAGGAGCAGCAATAAAGTTAGAAGCTGTAGCACAAATTGGTTATGTAGATTCTGAAATTTTATCCCTCAAGTGAAACCTGTAAATGGTAGGAGAATAACTAATGATATTTGCATTGTCTGATTATAAACATAAGGCTGTGTCTTAGTCTGTTCAGGCTGCTATAACAGAATACCACAGACTGGGTGTCTTATAAACAACAGAGATTTACTTTTTGCAGTTCTGGAGGCTGGAAGCCTGAGATCAGGGTGCCAGTATGGTCAAGTTCTGGTGAGAATCTTCTTTTTGGTTGCAGACTATCAACTTTTCTATGTGTCCTTACATGGTGGAAAGAGCAGATAGAGTGCTTTCAGGGGTTTCTTTTATGAAGACATTAACCTCATTCATAAGGGCTCCATCCTCCTGACCTAATAACATCTCAGAGGTCTCACTTCCAAATACCATCATATTGTGGGTTTCAACATAAGGATGTTGAGAGGGAGACAGCTCTATAGTCCATAACAGACTAATAGGCAATATCTTTGTGTTTTTTGAATTACTTTATTTTGGACCATTGCTCTAGGGAGTTCCCAAAGATCCACTTGGGTCGAGGTTTGCCTCCATCTCTACCCAAGGAAAACGTGGATTAAGCTTGTTTCATTTTAGATTTCAATAGATTGATGCCCCCCTTCCATGTCACTGAATTTATTTTTCCTAGACTTTTTTCATCCTGAGGGTGATCAGTGATAAGATCTACATGGCCAAGTTTGGGATGTTAATTAAAGAAGTCATTCTCACTTTACTGTATGTATAGGCATCTTCTAGAGGGGTCTCTTAAAATGCAGATTCTGATTTAGTAGTTTGGGAGTGGGCCCTAAAATTCTACATATTTAAAAGCTCGTAGTAAACTCTTGAGACTGGTCTAGGGACCATACTTTGAGTAGCAAGGACCTAAACTGAAAAGGAGCCAACAAGGGCTAATTTGACTTTAGAATCTAGGTCAGCACTATCCAATAGAAATATAGTGTGAGTCACAAATATAATTTAAATATTTCTAGTAGTCACATCAAAAGAAGGAAAAGGAACAGGTGAAATTAATTTTAACAATTTATTTAAACCAATATATCCAAAATCTTATGATTTCGACATAATAATATGAGAAATTATTGAGATATTTTACATGCTTTGTTTTTGGATTAAATGTTTGAAATCTCTTGTATATTTTATACTTACAATACAGCTTGATTTCTGCTGTAATATAGTATATTTCAAGTACTCAATAGTTACATGTGGCTACTGGCTACTATATTGGACCGTAACAGGATAAAAGGAGCCTTTCTGGCTTATATAAATTTTAGCCTAGATGAAGATTTGGACCTATTAGTTTCTTTATGTATAAGAATTGAATGCATGCTTAAAGTGTACGTTTAAATACATGTATGTTACCTTCACATATCCCAAAATCAATTCCTAATGGACTAAAGATTTTAAATGAGAGCATACAATATGTGTATAAAATATATAGATGACAGATTTTCTGATCTTAAGAGTGCCATAAGCCTTTATTAACATGAAAATGTAAAGGAAGAGAAGTCATGAAAGAAAAAAATAGCTAGATTTGGCTATGTGCAAAGCTAAATTTTAATTAGCCAGAAACACTGCAGCCTGAATTAGAAATCAAGCAACAAAGTTGGGAAAAAGATTTATAACATATATTGTAGTATAGATTATTTCCTTAACCTTTTATAAGGAGCTACTTCTTATTTGTGAGAAAAATGAGAAGTGTACATGGTGCATAAAGACAAACAAGGAACCAATAAATTAAAAAGAAATTGAACTTCACTATTAATAAACAAAATTAAAACTAGCAGTGAGGATCAAATTCTTCCCATCAATCGGGCATTAGTGGGGGGAAATAACACGGTGGTAGAGGGAAGACCAGCTTAGTCTTTGGGGAGCCCTCTGGCAGAATGTCTCTATCAAGCACCATGAAGATGGTTATCCCTTGATCCAACATTGTTTCCAGTTTTGGGAATTTAACTGAATGAAGCAGAGAGGTTCACAAAGTTTGGGTAAAATGACATTTATCATAATATTATGTATAAAATTGGAGATTACCTACATGTCTAGTAATAAGGAACTAATGAAATGTATTGTGGTTCATTATTAGTTAGATCAGTATTTGTTGATATGGAAGGATGTTAAACTGTCGGGCAAAGTATAAAAACTAGCTTATAAAACTGTAAGGATAATATGAGATAATTTTTTTTGCTTATATATAAACATATAAAAAATAAAAGATTCATTAAAATGTTAATACTCTGAGTATTGATGGAATTTTTGATGATTTATTTTTTTCTCTGCTTAACTGCATTTCCTACCTTTTCTACAATGAACATGTATTATGAAATAAAATAAATCTTGGAAAATATTGAAGGCCACAAGGAAATGATCATCATATATTAAATAGAAAGTAACAGGTTATAAATGCAGTGGCATGATCCTAGTTTGTATTTATAAAGATATATAATAACAGGAGTCTAAAAAAGATAAATCAATATATCAGCGGTGAACATGTTGGTGTTGGGTTTTTTTGTATTTCTCTATTATTACTAAATGTTCTATAATGAAAATGATTATACCTATAAGCAGGCAAAATGCTTTTTCCTCATTTTTAGGAGAAACACTCTTCAGAGAACATGTATTTGTGATTCTGACAAAATAGTTCATTTATTCAATAAGAACTTCAGTTATTAATAATTGCTTTATATTTTCCAAAACTAATAATAGACTCTTTGTACGTAGCCTTTACATAGTCATGAAATTTAGGTTGACAGGATTTAGCCAATAGTAGTTTGAAGGATAGTTTTGCCAGATGTAGAATTCTTGGTTGAGTCTTTTTCTTTCGGCATTTTAAGTATGTCATCTCACTGCCTTCTGGTGTCCTTGGTTTCTAATGAGAAATGAGCTGTTAATCTAATTGAAGATCACTTGTATGTGAAAAGTTGCTTCTTTCTTGATGCTTTCAAGATTCTCTTGTTGTTGTTGGCTTTCGACAATTTGATTATAACCTGTCTCAGTATGGATTTCTTTGAATTTATCCTAACTGGATGTTATTGGTCTTCTTGAATATATAGATTCATGTATTCCATCAAACTTGGGAGTTTTTGCCATTATTTCTTCAAATATTTTTTCTACCCCTTTATCTCTCTCTTCTCCCTCAGGATGTTCCATAATGTATATATTGGTCCATTTGATGGTATCCCACAGATCCTTTAGGTTCCGTTCACTTTTCTTCATTTTTTTTTTTCTGCTTCTTAGATTTTTTTCTGCTTCTTGGATAATTTCAGTTTGTCTTACCTCCAATTTTGCTGATTCTTTCTTCTACCTTCACAAATCTGCTGTTCAATTCAACTAATACATTTTTAATTTCTGATATTGTATTTTTCAGCTCCAAAATTCCTTTGTGGTTCCTTTTTATACTTCTATCTCTGTTGATACTGTCATATTATTCATACATCATTTTCCTGGTTTCCTTTGGCTCTTTGAGCATATATAAGTCATTGGTAAGTCTAATGTCTGGGCTTCTTCAGGGACTATTTTGGTCATTTTTTCCCTTTTTATGGGCCATATTTTCATGTTTCTTTGTATGCCTTATAATCTTTTGTTGAAACTTTGGCATTTTAAATATTATAGTATCATGACTGTAGAAATCAGATTTCACCTCTCCCTCAAGGTTTGCTGTTGTTGATTATTGAAAGCTTCAGTTGACCATTTGGTCAATGGCTTTTCAAAAAACTATTTTTTCAAAGATTGTTTTCCTTCTGTGTAGTCACTGAAGTCTTTGTTCCTTTAGTTTCTGTTCAGCTGATGTTTTGACAGAAATTTCCTTGAATTCCAAGAGCCTAATGAAGGTAGGAGGGGGGAAATAGAGATAGAGATAGAGATGGAGGTAAAGACAGAGATAGATAAATAGGTAGATGGGGAAAATACTTCTTTCAGAGTGTACAGATTGGCTTTTTTAAGGTTTTTTTATGTTTAAAATCAAACACCAATGTCACTAACAATGATACATTTTGGCAGCTCACATTTAACATTTGTGTAACAAGCCCAAAATAAAATCTTTGAGATTCTAACCTAATTTATCAGTTTTAATTTTTGGTAGTTAGTATGTCTGATTTGCATTATTTTGCTAGGAGGATAACAGGGAGGTTATAAAATCTGTGCTATTTGTCTTTCATTTGTCTTTTATTGGTTACTACTTCTAAAGTAGTATTGGTTTTATGATTCCTGTAATTTTTAAGTGTTATCTGGCATGGTACCTGTGCTGACAAAGAATTTGCTGTTCAACCTTACAAAGTTAGTTTTCTTTTTGCTTTCAATAACTTCCAAATCACTTTTAAAAAAAGATTTTATTTATTTGTCAGAGAGAGAGCACAAGCAGGGGGAACAGCAGGCAGAGGGAGAAGCAAGCTCCCCGACGAGCAAGGAGCCCGATGCAGGACTCAATCCCAGGACCCTGAGATCATAACCTGAGCTGAAGGTAGACACTTGACTGACTGAGCCACCCAGGTGTACCTCCAAATCACTTTTTAATTTAGGATAGTTTTAGATTCACAGAAAAGTTGCAAGGATAGTATACATCTCCCTTACTCAATTTTTCCTATTGTTAGCATCTTATATTACTATGGTACATTTATCAAAAACAAGAAACCGACATTGCTACATTACTATTAACTGAACTCCACACTTAATTCTCATTCTAATGTCCTTTTTCCATCCAAAATCCCATTCAGTATACTTCATTACCTTTAGTTATCATGTTTCTTTAGATTTCTCTGGTCTGTGATAGTTTCTCAGGATTTCCTTTGTTTTGTGGACTTTTTTTTTTTTTTTTTTGGTTCAAAATGGTTTTATGGAAAAACTAATCTGTAACAAAAACTTGGCATTGAGTGCAAAAGCTCCGTCATTTTTGAGCAAAGTGTACAAAGGTTCCGAGGGGGACAGGGCGATAGTGGGGGAGCCTGGGCATTTACAACAGCAGGCATTTTCTCTTCCTCTTCTTGATGGGAGGGGGCAGAGAACCGCTCGAATCGCTTCATCAAACACTGTCTTGAGGCCTCGATGAGTGAGTGCCGAGCACTCTAGGTATTTTACTGCACCGATCTCCTTAGCCATGGCCAGACCCTGAGGGTAGGTGATAGGAGTCAGCTTCTTTTCCTTCAGCTTCTCGATCTTGTCTTTGTCATCCCTGAGATCAAGTTTAGTCCCCACCAAGATGATGGGGGTGTTGGGACAGTGGTGTTGCACTTCGGGGTACCACTTTGCTCGAACATTTTCAAATGATGCAGCACTCACAAGAGAAAAGCAAATTAAGAATACATCTGTTTGTGGATAGGATAAGGGATGTAATCGGTCCACAAAACTACCAGTAGTTTTAATGAGTACTGGTCAGGTATTTTGTAGACTGTTCCTTAAAATGTGTTTCTCTTAGGCTATTCTCATGATTAGACTGGGGTTATGCATTTTCTAAGAAAATATAATTTTCGTCATATTGTATCATGGGTACATGCTATCAACATGACCTATCACTGATAATGTTAATTAACTTTGTACTGCTTTAATTTTTATTGTGACATACATCATCATTCTTACCAGAGTGTATAAAATATATATGTACAGTTAAATGAATTCTAATAAAGAGAACACTCATGTATTCCTTACCCAGCTTAAGAAACAAACAACTTGGAAATTTTCTGTTGGCTTCATCTCCATAACTATAATCCTGAGTTTTGTCTAATCATTCCCATAAATCTTACCACTTAAATATGTATTTCTAAACAATATATTTTATTATTGTGCCAGTTTTTTGAAATTTTTTTAAAGATTTTATTTATTTGACAGAGAGAGAGAGACAGGCGGGCAGAGGAAGAGGGAGAAGCAGGCTCCCTGCTGAGCAGAGAGCCCAATGCGGGGCTCGATCCCAGGACCCTGGGATCATGACCTGAGCCAAAGGTAGACACTCAACCTTGAATTTTATATAAATTTGTTATTTTACATGTATTCTTCTGTGACTTGATTTTTTCACCCTACTTTAGTTTATAATGTTTATCTATCTGATGACTGATATTTGGATTTACTATCTTATTCTGCCATCTTGTTATGTACTTTCTTTTTATCAACCTCTTTTTCTATTTTTTCCCCTTTTTTTCTTCCTTTCTATATTAGTCAAGGTCCTGGCATGAAATTAGGGAACTCTGAAATTAGGTGATTTGAAGGGAGTTGTTAAAGCTACTATTTACAAAGGTAAAATAGGTTTACAGGGTGTAGGAAAACCACAAAAACAGTGTGATGGCCTGGAGCTAGTAAAAACATCAAAGTCATTGCATGAGTCTAGAGGAGCAAGGGGAGTGTATTAGTTTCCTTGGGTTACTGTAACAAATTACTGGCTTTAAAGCAACAGATATTTATTGTCTCACAGTTTTGGAGACAAATCCAAAATCAAGGTATTGGAAAGTCATGCTCTTTAATTTAGAGCAGAATCTTTCCTTGTTTTTAGTGGCTCTCAGAACCCTTTGGCATTCCTTGGCTTGCAGCTGGATCACTCCCAGTGCTGCCTGCATTATTATATTGTCTTCTTTCCTGTGTCTCCTCTGTGTCTGCCCCCCAAAACTCCTTCTCTTTTCTCTAACAAAGATACCAGTCGTTGGATTTAGGGCCCACATAATTCAGTCCGACCTCATCTTAATTTGGTTACATCTGCAAAGACCCTTCCAAATAAGGTCTTATTCACAGGTCCTAGGGGTTAGGACTTGAACATATCTTTTTGGAGGACATAATTCAAACCACTACAAGGAGGGAGAAGTTACAGGAATCAGGACAGGGGTGTGGAGAGAGAGAGAGAAAAGAGAGATAGGAGAACGAATCTGTAGAGATCCCCCTTAAGAAGCTGATAGCCCTTATGAGGATGGTGCTGGGGAATAGATGCTCTGCTTACACTTTCTCCCCACTCCCTACCCCCAATCATCTACTCTGCCTCTTCTTAGCCGAACCCACTGGGAGTCAAGAGATCAAGAGAGCCTCAGGGTCTGGTCCAAACAAGGTCAACCTTGAAGGGCACAGAGCATGGTGGACAAGGGTAGAGACAGGATTGAGGGCACAGCTGTTGGATTGATTGAGGTTTTTTCTCTATCTCTTCTTTTCTCATTTCATCATTCCCTCTATTATCCTGAAAACTTTATTCTCCATATCTATGCTTTTAGTTGTCACCCTGCCTATTTTAACATGCATATTTAACTCAAAGTCTAAAATCAGTAGCTTTACCCTTATATTGAGCAATGTAAGAACTTGAACTCCCATCATTCTCTTCCAGCTTATATATGATTAGGGTTTATTTGAAATTGTTATTATAATACAACTTGATGAGGAGAATGAGGCTCTGGAGGTTATGTGGCCTGCCTTAAGTCAAGCAGTACTCCACTAGTGGAGTGCTGCTTGAGTCTGAGAATAGGAAGGTAAAGTATAATCCATGCTGTAACATCTAGTAGAGTATGTGAAAAAATTGTACTCACTATTAAGGTTGCCCTTTCATCAAGGTAGCTAAAAGTATCTTGCTTTTTAAAGATTTGCCTTATGATCTCTTAGAATTTCACATTTACTTTTTAGTTTTTATACACTGTGCTTTATTCAAAACATTTTCTATAGTCAAGACATTATGAAGATGATTGTATTATCTTCTGAGAAGGTGTCACAGGTAGTTGATATCTTGATAAATTTCTTTCTTTACAAACACATATGATGGCAGAAGAAATATTAAAATAGGAAACTAAAATACATATCCAGGCTCAAAAAGGGCACCTTCCTCTCTGTGGAACAGAAATGAAACAGAAATGAAAAATGGTGAGTGGAGCCAAAACCCTAAGCTTATTGGGCATTGGTCCCAGGATGGTCTCGCAGCAGGAAGCGTGGCTGAGTTCAGCTTTTGCAGGTAAAGAGGATTGAGGGTCCATGCAGCCTGGGGACTCAGAGCCAGGTGACCAAAAACTGAACTAGGCTTCCTGTGGGCTTTGAGGCTAGGAATCTGACATCCCAGTGTCCCCTTGGGACAGGAGCCCTGAAATGCCATTACAAGTTCTAGAAGAGATTCAGCTGACCAATGTTATTGTCTACATAGAAAAATCCAAGAAATGTATCAACTAATGATGAAATGACTTCTTTGAAGTATATAAGGTTTAACACAAAAACTCAGAAACTTTTCTATGTAGTAGTAATACGCAATGAGAAAATAGAAGAGAAGGTAACTAACTTTTTAATAAAATATACCTAAGAAAAGATGTGCAAGACATTTTCTGAGAAAAGCACAAACTGGTATTTAGTGATACCAGTTGAGCAAGCACCACTTGTGATATAATAAAAAAAGCAACTTTAATTTTGTCTCTATCTTCCCTTTAAAATGGATCCAGCAAAGGAATCTTCCCGGCACTTGGATTGCAACCTGAGCAGCCCCTTTCTTTTCTGGTTACTGGTAATGAGTCTCAGGTTCTCTTTATGTTACACACACAGTCTTATTTCAGTAAATAGAATCCTCAGTACCCGCTCATAGCCAAAACTCAGAATTTAATTTAGTGTTAAATCTCTCCCAGCTGAGGTCTGTTTGCCCTTTTTATTTTTCAATATTATAAAGATGTTAAAGCTCCCCTAAGTTGACCTGTAGATTCAATGCAATCCCAATAAAAATCCCAGTGTTTTTTTTTTTGTTTTTTGTTTTTATGGAGTTTGATGAGCTGATTCTAAAGTGTGTATGAACAGGGAGAGGGCCAAAAATAACTGAGGCACTTTTGAAGAAGAATGAGGTCAGGGGACTTGAGCTACCAGGAAAGAAGACTTATAATTAAAGCATAGTAATTAAGATAGTGCATCACTGGCATAGAAATGGGCAGATCAATCAATGGAAAAGAACACACAGAAACAGACTCGTGCATGTGGACAACATAAAGTTGATTTATTCTAGAACTGGCACTTCAGAGCCATGGGGCAAGATGGTCTTTTTCAGTAAATTGGGCTGGAAGAACTGGAAACATATAAGGAAAAAAAGAAATTCAATTTCCAAAAGCAGGTATACTAGATGGTGCTAAAATCGAATCCCCAAAAGTAGTTGTCTTAGGTGATGCAGAGATATACACATTTTTATGACTATTGATAGATACTAAACCACACAACTCATGCTTAGATTTAAAGAGATGCATAATTCAGACTTTGGCTGTGAGAACAGGTCCAAGAATTCTATAGCATCTTTTGCTTTGCAGAAGAGACTTTATTTGGATTATGGTTAACTCCTCATCTTGGGGGATTTGTTCATACATCCCCTCAGGAAGGATCCTATGAGGTCATGTCTTAATTTTATTCTGCCTGGGGTCCCCATATATCTGACCAGAACCCCTAGGGGACACTGAAACAGACTTTCCTGGGGAGTGCTTTTGAATTTTTGACACCACTCAGGCTTTAATATTTTTAAATTTTATTTTATTATGTTATGTTAGTCACCATACAATACATCATTAATTTTTGATGTAGTGATCCACGCTTCATTGTTTCGTATAACACCCAGTGCCCTCCTTAATACCCATCACCAGGCTAACCCATCCCCCCACCCCCTCCCCTCTAAAACCCTCAGCTTGTTTCTCAGAGTCCATAGTCTCTCATGGTTCATCTCTCCCTCCGATTTCCCCCCCTTCATTTTTCCCTTCCTTCTCCTAATGTCCTCCATGCTATTCCTTATGTTCCACAAATAAGTGAAACCATATAATAATTGACTTTCTCTGCTTGACTTATTTCACTTAGCATAATCTCCTCCAGTCCCATCCATGTTGATGTAAAAGTTGGTATTCATCCTTTCTGATGGCTGAGTAATATTCCATTGTATATATGGACCACATCTTTTTTATCCATTCATCTGTTGAAGGGCATCTCGGCTCTTTCCACAGTTTGGCTATTGTGGACAATGCTGCTATGAACATTGGGGTGCATATGGCCCTTCTTTTCACTACATCTGTGTCTTTGGGGTAAATACCCAGGAGTGCAATTGCTGGGTCATTGGGTAGCTCTATTTTTAGTTTTTTGAGGCACCTCCACACTGTTTTCCAAAGTGGCTGTAACAACTTGCATCCCCTTTCTCCACAACCTCTCCAACATTTGTTGTTTCTTGTCTTGTCAATTTTTGCCCTTCTAACTGGTGTAAGGTGGTATCTCAATGTGGTTTTGATTTGAATTTCCCTGATGGCTAATGATGATGAACATTTTTTCATGTGTCTGTTAGCCATTTGTATGTCTTCTTTGGAGGAGTGTCTGTTCATGTCTTCTGCCCATTTTTTGACTTGATTATTTGTTTTTTGGGTGGTGAGTTTGAGAAGTTCTTTATAGATCTTGGATACCAGCCCTTTATCTGTAGTGTCATTTGCAAATATCTTCTCCCATTCTGTGGGTTGCCTCTTTGTTTTATTGACTGTTTCCTTTGCTGTGCAGAAGTTTTTTATCTTGATGAAGTCCCAAAAGTTCATTTTTGCTTTTGTTTCACTAGCCTTTGGAGATGACTCTTGAAAGAAGTTGCTGTGGCCAATGTCAAAGAGGTTACTGCCTATGTTCTCCTCTAGGATTTTGATGGATTCCTGTCTCGAATTGAGGTCTTTCATCCATTTTGAGTTTATCTTTGTGTATACACCACTCAGGCTTTAAACAAATGTCCTTTGTTCATTTCTCTTTAATCTTAGCCTGTCATCAATTCTTAGGTGAACTATGAAAACTTTTCACGGCCTTAAGGCATGGCCTAATTGTTCAGTGGCATAAATGTGGCTAGTTTAAAAATGAACATCTCATAAATTGACATGGTAACAGGGTGTAGACTCACATTTGTGTCCTATGTATGCATGCTATACCATCCTTTCCTACTTACAGGTTATTGAATAGATATGTCTCTTACCTCTTCAATTAGATTCCAAAGTGCTAAAGACAGTGGTCTTGGCTTCTTTGAGGGACACCTACATGATTATTGTCATTGCGTTATCATAATCACAGCTAACATTTATACTCACTGTGGGCCAAGCCCTCCCATGGGCACTTTATATTATCAAGTTTATTCCCAAGACATCACCATGAGGTGCGTCACTGTCGGGACCCCTATTTTGCAGATCTAGAAACTGAGGTACAGTGTGTGAAGTGATTCACTGAGGATCACCCAGCTAGTAAGGAACAGAGCTGGGGACAGACACAGGGGAGTCCTATGCTAAAGTCCTGGCTACTCAGTACTGTATAATGCTTTTACTATGCAGACAAGAAATTGATTACCGAAGAGAAGTTTTCAAGTTTTCAAGTTCTGTGGCCATAGCAACCGACCCTGGCTAACTTAAGTAGAAAAAAAAATCTTAGAAGGATATTGGATCGTTTTAAAAATTGATCCAAAGTCCAGGAAAGTAGGACAGGAGTATTGGCAGATGCCCAGAGAGGCTGGGGCATGTTGCAGAATGGTCTGATAAGTCTGTGGCTGTTAGGTACCACCGCTAACACTGAGCTCCAAACTGTCTCCTGGTCCTTGCTTTGCTTGCTCAAACATTGTAAGTTTTCTTGTAGAAACTTCTGTTTGGCCAAGCCTCGGACACCTGTGCGTGCTCCATCTGCCAAGGGTGAGGGGAGGGAGTATGTGGCCTCCTCCCTTGGCTTTTGCAGTAAGAAGTAGGACTTGGCTTCCCATCAAAACCCACACATTGAAGGCTTCCCAACAGGAGGGGGTGGGGGGGTTAGATGTTGAGCAGCCAAAAAATGACAGGTAGTCATGACCGTATTTGCGGTCTCGTGTCCATCCCACCAGCCAGTTCTCACCGAGAGCAGCTTGCGAGGCACTTTCGTCCCATATCCGGCTCCACGCCAACAAATAGGAGAACCAGCTGCGCGAGTCAGATTTAGAGTATTAAACAATAGCCCTAAAAAAAATAAAATAAAATAAAATAAGCAATAGCCCTGTGCTCCTCCCCCCGCCCCCAGGAAAGAGATAATCCAGTTGCATATACCGCTGCCAGATGGCACTCTAATTTTTGAAGATTTTCCCAAATGTTTAGAACTGTTATAATCAAATGTCCTGCTAGAACCTGGAACATAATTACGTTCATCTTTTATCTTTTCAAACTTACTTCTTCTTTGGGGTTCTCTAAATCTATCAAAAGCACGGTCTTTTTACCCAATTCTCTCTTTTCCGTTGCCTTTGACTCCAACATCCACAAAGTTATCAAACCTTAGCAGTTATATATTTTTTAAGGTCTAGAATTGGCTCTTTCTTCTTCTTTTCACCCCCATTCCCCCCTTTTTTTCATGACTTACTTTATATCTAATTGGATTGCATATCTCCAGTCTGCCCTCTTCCAATCTGCCCTTCCTTTACGGCTGCCAAATTAAGTTACTCTGGAGCACAGCTCTGTCCACGTGACTCTCTTACTTTATACTCTTCTATGGCTGTAGCCTCCTGAGTTTGAGTTCAGAGCACAGCATGATGTGGCCCCGGATACAACCCCAACCTAGTTTTTCACTCACCACCTTCGTATTCTCTTCCCTCCAGCCACGCTGTGAGTGAATATTTGTGTGTTGACTGCTTACAGTGTGTAGGGCAACTGACTGTCTTTGGATATCTACTGATATATCACAAAAGTCTTATGTGAAATTATTTTATTCTTTCCATTTTACAGATGAAGAGAAAGAGAGTTGACATTTTGGGCTTTTTCCCTAGGTCGCTCTCATAGGAAATGGTAGAGCTGAGCTTCAAACCCCTTCTTTGTCATTCAGAGGTCTTTGTTCCTCCAACACATTCTACCACCTCTTTGCATTTACTTTTTAGTTCTCTCTGGAATCCCGTTTTCTTTTTTTTCTACGTGACCAAAACTTCCCCATCTTTCAGATGCCACCTTCTTAGTGAAGCATTCTTGAATCATTGTAGCTCCAAGAAATTTCTACCACCTCTGATTTCCCATGGCATTTCATCTCTTATAGATCAACACTTTGTGGTATGGCCTTTCACATAGAGGTCTTATGGGGAGCCGTATGTGACTTCTTGCTTATTCCTTTACATTATCAAGTACTATCACTGAGGGATGGAATGCTTCCTGCTCTAAGGAATGCAAAATGGGAAAACAGTGATTTTAAAGGGATCATCACTGTTACTAACTAAGGGCAGCTTTTCTCTATTAGCCAGTCACTACTGCCCTTCCCTGTATTCTATTAAGAAATAAAGTCCAGAGAGATATATCAGTGATATTTACATGAGATCAAATAGAACGGACTTTTCTCTTGCTTGTTTGTCACATGACGATTTGGGTGGCAGGCAGGACAGCCAAGTGGAGCTGGAGTTGGGGTATGGAGTGGGGCAACAGGGCTGAGGCCCCTGGAAGATTCTGACATGTAATTCAGGTCTAGGGAGGCGACACATTCATGGTGAGGAAAAAGTGAGGCCAAGAGATCAGCCAGCCAAGGGAGCTGAAAAGCAGGGCAGGGGCAGAGGATCAAGGAAAAACGCTAGAGGTGCATGCAGGCTGGGCCCCAAGGTGTCTCGGTCCTAGAGAGCAGGCCGGGGAACAGCTAAGAATGTTTTAGCAGTAGAATGGAGTGGGAGACTGAACCCGTCCTTATTTTTGCCCAGGGACAGAATGACTCCCAGACTGTGGGTGGGCCCAGCAGAGAAGCAATTAGACACACTTGGCTGGGGTGAGGGTCTGTGGTGTGTGGATTGAGAGGCTGATGACAGTATTACTTTTTTTAAAAAAGCCCTGTTTAAAAATTGGTCATGGTTCATTTAAACACTGTGGCTTTGAGAGTTACCTCACAGCTACGTGTTTTGCCTTAGTGGAGCCTGATGAACGAGAAATGCACTTTCTAATATATAATGCAGAGACCTGATGGAATGGAAATTTAGTTCCTGCTAAGTGTTAAAGTGCTAAATTCTCCACATTAACTAACCACCAGCTCAGTTTCAGAGCTCCAGTTTCAATGATGAAGGGGACATGCTAATTGGTATTTGGCTTCTAGGTAGAACAGTGATCTTGTATTCCTACTAGATGCTTTTCAGCAACATTTGGACATAAAAGTGATCTCGGTCAATTAAATTATTCTGTCTGGAAGAAATGCAGCTTTTACTTAGTTTAGGAATTTGAACAGATTAAGAATCCGCCCAGCACCACTCGAGGGACCAGGGATAACTGGGGTTGCTATTTCCAAGCATTTGCATGACACAGATAGTCCCCAAAGCTATTTTTCCCTCTGATGGCGCTAGAGCTTTCAAAAAGTAGTTTGTCCTTTCATTCGGCTGCGACTTTGGGATGAGTTTGATGGTAAGTCTCCTCACTAACGGATAGACCCCACCAGGCCCTGTTGCACAGCCCTGGTGAATAATTTCTGTCACGTGACTTGGCTAGGATTCCCTCAGCCCCCGAGATCCTGTTTATCTGCTGCTGTCAAGGTGTGCTTATCAGGAATTTGCTTATCCTAGCTCAGACTTCTCACTTGCTTGGAAAAGATGTTAATTAAAAAAGAAATAGAGCTGCCAAAAGTGAATTATAGAGTTCCATGGTTATCTTTGGACTCTGTGCCTATCGTCGATGTCATTATCACGGGGAGAGGAGGAGGTCCTAGAGCTGAGTCCTCCAGCTTCCATTCATTACCTGGTGAAGGAGGAGGCAGTATTTGCAGATAATGCAATCCTGAATCTTAAATAAGACAGACTAAACGAAGATTACCTTCCAGTTTTGGGTCAGACATATGATTTGTGGTAAAGGCTTAGTTAGACCCGTATGCCTGATGCATCTCCTGAGAGCCTATGAGGTTTCTGACAAGTTGCAGTTTTTTAAAATTCCTGGTGTCCGTGTTCATACATTTCTTCACAATGTGCTTTTATGCTGTTTATCCTGAAATCCAAGAGATTCTAGTTTGATTTAGTAATTCAGTTTCATGTCTGCATGAATCATTTTCTCAAAAGAAAATTCATTTTCATTGTTTAGATCTGTAGCTGCTTTCATCTTCATTTTCTTGTTCTTGCATGATTTTTTTTTTCCCTTCTATCCACTGCAAATTTTCATTTTCCCAAGGCTGTATTTTCTCATTTCCTTAAGCTCCTTATAATCATCATATAAAGACAAGTGAAGCTTTTTATTTTCTTTTTCAGATAGTATACAGATTTGCTTGGTATGTTCACAAGTTCGTTCCTGGGTTTATTTTTATTACTGTTTATACTCAGCTCAGTGACTCACTCCTCCTTATACCCTGAATTATAGTTCTTTAGGATCTGATTTCCTTCTTTCTTGGATTCTTTGATTCTTGAAGCTTCTTGCTTTTATCTGCTGTTTCAGAAGCTGCTCTAACTGCTACCTCTTCTAAGGGAGCCTTTTTACATTTGAATGTTCTTTACATTTACTAAGTAATAATTCAACAAGTATATGCTAAGCTCCTACTGTTTGAATCTTTAGTACAATAATATATCAAAAATGATTTGAACATATTTTTAAATGCCAGCAAGCTTGAATAGGATAAAGTATGATGCTCTAAGACCTTGCTGCTCAAAGTGTGGTCCCCTGGAGCACCAACATTGACATCACCTGGGCACTTCTTAGAAATGCCAGTTCTCAGGCCCCACCCAAGGTTTACTGAACTAGAATCTGCTTTTTAACCAAGTTACTCAGGTGATCTCTATACATTTTAAATTATAAGAAAAGTGTGCAGAGGTACATAAAATGTGAAAGATATATTTGTAGATTTTAATTATTTGCCAATTATTGCTAAAATGTACAAAAATAGATTGCAGAATGAGTTTTATTTCAGTGATAAAAAAAGCTCAATTGGATTCTCAGCCTTCAAAATTGGAGTGACCTATTGCAGGGGCTTTGAGCCAAACTCACTTTTTTGGTTTGTTGGTAGTTCAACAAATCATTTTGAACACCTCTCTGTGTGATATAGGAATGAAGGAGACAGTTCTTGGTTTCATGGAACTTATATTTTAGCAAGAGACCACAATTATCCAATTATGAAAAATGTTTTTGAGGACATAAAAAGGAATGATTGATGCTTGCTACAACATGGATGAAACTTGAAAACATTATGCTCAGTGAAAGAAGACTACATATTATATGATTCCATTCATACAACAAGTCCACAATTGGGAAATCTAAAGAGAAAAAAAGTAGTTCAGTGTTAGCTTAGGGCTGGGGCAAAGATGATGGGGGATAGGACAGTGATAACAAAAGGGTATAGGTTTCTTTTTATTTTTTAAATTTAAATTCAATTAATTAACATATAATGTATTATTTGTTTCAGGGGTACAGGTCAGTGATTCATCGTCTTATATAATACCCAGTGCTCGTTACAACACATACTGTCCCCAGTGTCCCTCACCCAGTTACCCCATCCCCCCATTCTCCTCCCCTCCAGCAACCCCCAGTTTATTCCCTAAGATTAAGAGTCTCTTATGGTTTGTCTCCCTCTCTGGTTTCATCTTGTTTCATTTTTTCCTCTCTTCCCCTATGATCCTCTGTTTTGTTTCTTAAATTCCACATATCAGTGAGATCATATAATTGTCTTTCTCTGATTGACTTATTTCACTTAGCATAATACCTTCTAGTTCCATCCATGTTATTGCAAACGGCAAGATTTCATTTTTTTGATGGCTGAGTAATATTCTTTTGTATATCTGGGGTATAGGTTTCTTTTGGAGGTAATTAAGATGTTCTAAGATTGACTGTGGTGATGGTCACACATATCTATGAATATACCAAAAACCATTGAACTATATACTTTAAGTGGGTGCACTTTATGATGTGTGAATTGTATCTCAATAAGGCTGTTAAAATTATTTTGAACAGGACTATGTAGAAGGAGCATTGGATGCTGTGAGCAGATATAATGGGGACATCAGGCCTGGACACAAGAGGCTTCTTTGATTGAGGGTCCCTTCAGCTGAGCTTTGAAGAATAAGTGGGAATCACCTGGACGAGGCCGGGGGCATGCAGAGCATTCTAGGCAGAGGGAGCCACAATGCCTGAGACCTGTGCAGAAAGGCACAGGAGGGACGCCTGGGTGGCTCAGTTGGTTAAGCGTCTGCCTTCGGCTCAGGTCATGATCCCAGGGTCCTGGGATCGAGTCCCACATCAGGCTCCTTGCTCAGCAGGGAGCCTGCTTCTCCCTCTGCTTGTGCTCTCTCACTCTCCATCTCTTTCTCTCTGACAAATAAATAAATAAAATCTTTAAAAAAAATAAAGAAAGGAACAGGAAAGAAATGAGAACCTGGAAAGTGTGATGGAGCCCAGGATATGAGAGAAGAGTGTCATGAGTGAGGCTGAAAGATGATAGGTCCCAGGTGATGGGGAGCCTGTAGGACATAAAGGACCTTGGTCTTTATACTAAAACAAACAGTTACTGAAGAGGTTTAATAAGGAGCAGGTGTGATGTTGTTGTTGTTGTTTAGATCATTCTTGCTTTTAGGTGGAGAATGAGTTGGATGAGGACCAAGTATGGAGACTGGGAGACCTCTGGAGATTATTATAGTAGTCCAGAGTTTAGAGGAATGTGGTCACAGTGGAGAAGGAGAATGAATAGTGGATGTTTCAGGATAAAATCCAATTATAGAATCAACAGAACTTACTGATGGGGTGAGAGACAGAGCAAAGGAAGGGTGAGTCAAGGATGACCGTTAGGTTTCTGACTTGTACATCTTGATGAGTTCAGTGTTGGACATACTGAGTTTGTGGGACCTGTGGTCACCCAAATGGAGATGCTGAAGAGGTGGATTTAAAGAACTAGAGCTCAAATGAGTGTTCCAGGCAGATGGTAAAATTGAAAAGTTGTCAGCATATGGGTGGTAATTGAGGTCATGGGCAGAGATGAAATAACTTAAGCAGAGAGTATAGTATGAAGAGAGAAGACACGCAAGACCAAACCTCTGAGGACCTCTAGCATTTAAAGGTTTGATAGAAGAGGATGAGTCAGCTTAGGATACTGAGAAAAGACACTTAGAGAAGTAGGAGGAAACCAAGTTCATTGACATCAGGACCAGAAAATATATCATGAGATAAAAATGGTGAGTCTTGTTGATTGATGCTCAGAGGTTAAATAAAACAAGAATGGAAATATTTACTGGATTTAGCAACATGGAGGTTGTTTGTGGCTTTAGCGAGAGCAATTAGTTTCAGAGGTAGAGGTCGGTGATTCATCAGTCTTATGTAATACCCAGTGCTCATTACATCACGTGCCCTCCTTAATGTCCACCATCCAGTTACCCCATCCCCCCCTCCCCTCCAGCAAACCCTCAGTTTGTCTCCCTCTCTGGTTTCATCTTGTTTCATTTTTTCCTCTCTTCCCCTATGATCCTCTGTTTTGTTTCTTAAATTCCAGATATGAGTGAGATCGTATGATAATTATCTTTCTCTGATTGACTTATTTTGAGGACTTAAAATGTTTAAACACAGATGAAAAGGGTCTAGTAGAAAGGGAACATTCTTGGAAGGGAAAGAGGTGACGCTTTAATAAAGTATTTTAATGCTTAATCAGATGTTTCATATTTTATAAATATTTACTGAGTTTTCACTTTGTGCCAATCATTATGCTAGAACTAGGGTTATAGCAATGAAAACCAATTGCTGCCCCATATTACTTCCATGATGTCATTTAGGTGGCTAAAGTTCCTTAAGACCAGGTTCTGAGTCTTCTTCACTCTGCTTCCCCAGCATCTAGGTAATGCCTGTCGTATCAGTGATGTCAATAAAAGTTTGCTGAATTATGTTAGTTAAACCCACTATCAGTATGTGTGATTTTGGAGTGATTTTTCCAATAATGGTGACATACATATTATACCTAGTAGTAATTACCAAACTACTGGTAGTCACTGGTAGTAAGTACCTACCATCCATTAATACCAAAAGAATTATCTTTCCTCCATAGCTATGGACCCACTAGATGTCCCACAAAGGACTCCTTTTTGTCCCTCCCCTCCCCCCTCCATCTCATCTCTTCATCCCGTTGAATCTACTTCTAAATATATGTCAAATCCATCCTGTCCACTCTGACCTCATGGCCACTATTTTAAGTCTTCACTATTTCTCACCTGTGTTAATCTAATGATCTCCTAACTCATCTGACTTACAAATCACTGATATGTTGCAAATCATCATTCTGTTCTGCTGCCAAGAGAGTGTTCTTTGATGCAATGTGGATGTCAGCCCCGGCTTAAAAGACTCCAGGATACATGAAGAATACAATCCTTCATCATGTCCTTCTTGCCCATATAGATCCAGTCACCTCCTACCCTCCTTTACACTCATGAGGCCACGCTCACTCGTACCAAAATGCTTATTCACTCACGCTCCCTTCTGTGGCTTTGTTAATCTGTTTTGTTCTAGTTCTAAGACTTAGTTCAAGCATTACCCCCCATCCTCCCCTGGACACCTTGCTTTCTTCTGTGCTCCTACAGTGCCCTGGACATACTTCCTAATGGCATCCTGCACTTTTTAATATGATTGTCATTTCTCAGTTTCCCATGCAATGTAGGATTTGCTTGAGTTCCTCATAAATTTTGATTGAATAATTCAATATGCAAGTCGAGGAAAAACCTACTTATAATGATCTAAGTCTAGAAACTTACTCTTTCCTGTGGAAACACAAAATAATTTTCCCACTGATTTAATTTGCCCTGATTACTCAGGAATTCAACTACCCAATAAATTGAAGGAAGATTATCCTTTGTTGTATTTGTAACCTACCATTTTGCAAGATACATCACTGATGGCTGCATCGCCTGATTAAATTGTGTCACTGGTTCAGGAGGCCTGGATCAGTCTCTCATTGTACTACAGTGTGTGTCCTGACTTTGTGTGAGTGTGTGGATATGTACTTACTTAGCCCTTATTTTAAAATGCCAAATATGAAGCATTCATGGGCAGCCTTCATGCTGATTCTCTGTGTCTATGTCTTTATTTAGCCCTTATTTCAAATTACAAACTATGTACAAAAGCATATTGAAGGTGTCTTATTTCTCATAATTCTAAACTTGTCCATTAAGAATATGTGCAACTATTTTCCTCATTATGTTTTCTGGTGTAGTCATACCTGAATCATTATGTTTTAAAGTATGTGCTATTTTATTATAAATCACTTTCTTTTTACTTTTTGTTTATATTATAGCTAGGAGATGATATTGGTTTTATAAAAGATAGAAAAGGATAGATAATACGAACATTTAACGATCAAGGGGGCATGGATTTGAAAGGGGAGAACAACTGGTATGTAATGTCAATTTTTTATAGCAAACACATAGACTTGTAATTTGTTACATTGATTTTTCTAAAATAAATAGATTTTTAAAAGTTTTTATTTAAGTCTCTGTTAACATCAGCGTAATATTAGTTTCAGGGGTACACTTAGTGATTCAATACTTACAACAGCTGGTGATCATACTTTTTTTTAAAGATTTTATTTATTTGAGAGAGAGATAGCACAAGCAGGGGGAGTGGCAGGCAGAGGAAGAGGGAGAACCAGACTCCCCGCTGAGCAGAAAGAGCCCTACATGGGGCTTCAGACAGGCTCGATCCCAGGACCCTGGGATCATGACCTGAGCCAAAGGCAGATGTTTACTGCACTGAGCCACCCAGGCACCCCTATCATATTTTAAATAAATACTTGTTAAGCCACTTGGATACATTTTCTTGTTTTCTCTGCAAGGGTATGATAATCTCCCTTTTTTAAATGGGGAAAGAGGAAAAGAGAAGCTCAGTGAATAGATTAAAGGCACCCACCAGTCAGGGGAGACCTGGCAGAGGGCCTGGGTCTGGACCAATGGACAAGTGGTGACCTGTCCTTCGTCAGGCACTGGTCTGGGCCCTGCGACAGCCGGACTTGGTCATTAATACACCAGGGCCATCTGCCTAACTTTGAGCACATTCTTATAGTTTTCTGAGTCTCATTTTCTACATATGTAAAGTAAAGGAATAGATTTGATTAATTTGATTTTTTCACATTTGTTCCAATAACTGTCCCTGCAAGAACACAATGAAAGGCAGACGCATTTAAAATCATCCTATTAACTAGGAAGAATTTTACTATCAGAAAATTTGACCATATAATATAAATGGAACAAAATAAGAGCACTTGTCTATGATAAAGGCAAACTTCCAACCAAGAATGGTCAAGTGTGTTTTCCTAATGACAGCTGTTCACTTTTTCTGACATCTGCTGGCATTCGCTGGCAGGTAAGCAGCACCGAGATGGTTAGGGAAAAGATTGCAAAAGAAAAGATTACAATTGAGACATTCTTTCTATTATTTTGCTTTCTGAAGGTTGGGAGAACAGCGTGTGATTCTGTTTTGGGTGGGACATAGGAAAAGAATTGAAAGCCCAGTTGATTATTAAGTTCATTTTTATTATTAAGAGGCATTTTTGGCCCAGGTCCCCCTAAGTCCAGGAAATTTTTTTTTTCAGGTCATAGTAGGGTTCTTAGATTTAACCAATAAAAACGCAGGACACCCAGTTAAATTTGAATTTTAGGTGAACAACAAATAGTTATTTTAGTATAAGGATGTTCCAAATGTTGCACATATTCTGATTTCCTTAGAAATCAGCTCAGGTTATCAGTCCACTAATGTCTGAGGGTTTGAAGTCCAAAAAGATCACAAGGCTTTTGCCTTGAAGTGGCTTAAAGGGGCCACGGGTGCTTGGAGGCAGTTAATTCAAACAACTGTGGAGTAAGAACAAAGTGCTTTGGCTTGAATAGAAATAGCTGTTGAACTGACCAAGGAATTCTGGTAAGGGTTACCAACCCCGAACATTACACTATCAAAAATCTGCTCGCAGTTACACCTGGAAGTCCACAGTGTAGACTGGAAATAGTGACTGTGACCTCCTGCACTCCCCCCCCCCCACACACTAGCCTCCCACTCAGGACTGCCCTGAGGTGGTGAGAGGTGATCTTCATGTGGTTTTCATCCTGGGAGTCCCACGTGTATGGCCTCTAATGGAGCGATGACCCCGCCGCGAGTGTGCTCACGTAAATATTGCAATAAAACAGCACAGCTCGGCATCTGTGATCTGTGTGGCTGGGGTGCCTGTAAGGGGGCTGGGAGAAGTGACAGGGACAGATGGAGTCGGCATTTGGACAGGGAAGGAACAGTTGGAGTTGAGCTTCGGCCTTGGAGCGTAAAAACATCTGGAAAACAAAATGAGTGAAGCTGACTGGAAATGTGAACCTTTGCCAAGAGTGTGTAAGAAAGGTATGGTGAGGAACTGGAGAAGACACCACTTCCCTCTTCTCGGCCCCCAGCCTTGAGAGTTAAAAACAACAACAACAACAACGAGATATCGTGTTGTTACACATGGGAAAATTGGCCATATTTATACACATTAATTTTGGCTTTGCCTCATTCCCCTTCTGTGGTAATAAGCTCGGTGCTCAGGAGAGGGGGTGCAGCTACCGTGGGACCTGAGAGGATGTGGACCCGCAGAGCATTAACCCCTTCTCGAATCTTCAGATGTCAGAGCAGCCTTCTCCAGAGGCAGGAACAAGGAATTTCGAGGATCAGATGGCAGAAACGGGGAAACAATAATGACAAGATTCAGAACGCAGGAAGACTTAAAAAGAGAGGAAGACTCATTCCTCACTGGATGGGGACTAGCCCCAGAGGCCAGAGACCTGAAGGAAAAGGAAGGATGTTGGGTGAACGCAACGTCCCTGGCCCAGCCAGCTGCTAATGGCCAGCTGCCGGGGGGACTGTAAGGTCAGCCATGTCCTTCTGGCTCCTTACAGGCCTCTTCTCCCAGCAGGAAATAGAAGACCGGCAGTATGTGGCATGCATCCTCTTCCTAGTGGCCACAGTCCTCCTGTGTCTCTGCTGCGGACCCTCCTTCCAGACTGTTCTCTCAGTTCATGCTCCTCCTTTTCTCTGGTATCTCTTACCCTCCTGTGCCCTGTGGGTGCTCCCCAAACTCTTAGCTCTCTCTTCCTACTCCTTCTTCTGTGTCCATCTCATTTCTACAGTACCAGCCTTCAAACTTCCTTGAATCTCCTGATTGAATACCTGTTAGTAACAATTTTTGAGGAATCATTTCCAAAACTGTTTACTTCCGTATAAACCATATAAAGGAATTATGTATAAATATAAGTATATACAATGTATGGAATATTATAAATAAATATATACAATATTAAAATAGGCATTAAAGTATATCTGTAAGCTTAGATATAAGTAAATAAGTTTATAAGTAAATCTATAAGCTAAAAATATTGAAATATAGGAATAAAAAATGGAAGAAGTCAAGAAATTATTAAAATGAATTTGTTTTTTTCCCACCTCTCTGTCTGTGCCCTTGGCCAGACCTTGGAGTGCGCCTGTGCATTTTGGAGAGCCCTGCTAGGCAGGAGCTTCACCTTGATCTGAATCCGGGCTCTTAAGACGTTGCCCTCACCAGTGTCCTCACCTCCTGACTGGCTCCACCTTACCGACATGCAGGGCCTGGAGAGACCACAGCTCTAGCTCTCAGTACTTGAGATCAGACTTACTTGAGAACCTTTAGCCGGAAGTACTGACTTTCTAGCTTTCCCTCAGTATCACGAGTCAGTGATAAATATCTGAATAATCTCATAGTGTCTCTGGCTGCTTCTCTGAGCAAGGAGAAATTCTGTCAAATGGCAGCTCATTAAGAGCAGGTCCAGGGGTAGGTATGCTTCTAAGTGATAATGTGGTAACACCCCCAGAGGTGGTAAATCTTGGAACTGGAAGAAACCTGAGAAAACTGAAAGTGAGGCGGGAGTTTTAGGAAATTCTATTGCAAATGAGCCATGGGCTCCATTCAAATGTGCATGCAATTAAATTTATGTCAAAGTCAAAACGATTTGTGAAACACTTCATCAATATTTGAGCAAGAAAATTGGAAATGAATCCTACTAAGTAATGGCAAATACCACTCAAATTACTATCACATTCCTGAAAACACTGTTTATCTATATGCTGAGTTTTCTCATCTACTGATTTGCAGACCATATCAGCTTATGACTAGGATAATTCAGTGATAATGTATTTAGCCAAAGAAAAGAGCCATTTGTTAGCAGTTGCACAGCTATTAGAGCTCCTTGGAAGACATTATCGGGGACAAGCATTTTTGCTACACCCGCATGAGCTCATTTTGAAACTGGGGACCCAACTTCACTCTGTCAGCTGCTATCAAGAAAGGAGAGCACTTCCACCAGTGAATTGCTGCATTCCCCAGTGGCGTGACTGCCCTGGAAGATTCGGAACTTCCAAACTATTCCCTTTTGTCCCCTGACTCTTGGTTTGCCCCATAGTGCACAATATCTCATTTAAGAAAGAGGCGGGTAAGGTCTCACTTACAGTCTTTCCTTCACTTCTCGATCTTGAATACCTAAATTGATCATGGAAGAAAAAGGTCTACCCCTTATCTTGGTAGGTATTAATGTACTTTAGAAGCATAGCTTTAGGCGGGAAATGGGGAGATGGTAGATGGAGGGCAATTCAATGACAGTGATAAATTTTTGTTTGGAGTTGGGAAACGATTTACAGGGATGTCAGAGATGCTTCTTGAATTACAGCCTAATTTTTTGGCAAGGATAACATTTCTCTTGGCAAAAAAAAAAAAAAAAAGGTTGTTGTGAGGTATCTTTTTTGTCTTCCTTCTGTATCATATGCTGGTATTTTTTTGCTTTGCTTCCCTTTGTTGGAAGCTCAAGTTCAGGAAAATAATGTAGAGAGCTAAGCATTTTGTGTTTTGATTGGGCTTAAAGAAATGCTGCATTCAGACTCTGAGTTAGTGCTTTGTTCTAAACCTTGAAAATATGAGTTAATAACTGATTAGTGGTTTTGGAATCATCTTTTAAATCTATAGATTATAGCGATATTACTTTGAATTGGAATATACATATGTATTTATTGAACAAATATTCATTGACTGCCTCTTCTCTGTCTGGCATGGTTCTAGAAGCTGAGAGTAATAGTAGTAAACAAGACAAAATGCCTGCCAAATGGATCTATTGTTCTTTTTTGAGGGATGAGGAGGGGAAGAGTACAAAACAGTAAATACATAAATTAATAAGATCATTTCAGATATTAAGTGCAAAGGAAAATGGAACAGATGTATTTATCAGAGTCCCAGCAAGAAACAGAGAGTGTACTTAAGTTATGATAATTTGAGAAAAGTTTAATAAAACCTCTATTTACAAGGATATGGACAGGGGAAAGATAAAGGAAACCTCATAAATTAATGTAGTATTTTGAGGCTAGTAACAGAAGCAAACCCTGAAGAGGAAGACCCACCCAGTTACTGTAATGATGAAGAGGGCCAGGTGGAGAGGACTGACATAAGGGGCTCTGACCTTCAGTGGGTCCTCAACCAGCCCTTGGGTCTCTGCAGGGAGGGAACTGGGGAAGTTGATTGCCAGTCTTACAGGTTCCCCATTGGCCTAATCCACTGTAAGTCACAGGGTGAGGGATCTGAATGATGTGATCTATACAGGTCAGTATTCTAGGGCCTGGAGCAGGTGGGAGAAAGGGGAACAGTGTGGACTGAGAGGGGCAGGTAGGCTATTCAGCACCAGAGAGAAATGGAACATCATATGAAACATACAATGGGTGGTGATCTAAAATGTCATAGAGTTTCTGCCACAGAAGCACTCACAGCTTATTTGAGGTGATCAGAAATAAGTTTATGAAAAAATAACTAACAATATAAAATTGGTTATAAGCAATAGAAGTGTTATACACCATAACTTATATTTGAGAACAAGTAGAGATCACTTCTACTTTGGAAGATGAGGAAACGTTTCGTGGAGCGGGTGTAGTTGGAATTGAGCTTAAGGAATGGATAGACTATTAATTGTTGGGAAGGAAGGAAACATTCCGGGACTATAAAATGTCATGGGTCAAAGTGCACAGATGGGACACATTTTAGGAACAATTTGGCTAAAGTGGTTGAATGATTCTCTTTGGAATCAGAGACTTGTAATGAAAATAAATCTACTCTCTTCTAAACTCCCACTCAGTGTAGAAATCACATCTGTAGGTACTAGCAAGCTTCCTTCCTTCCTCCCTCTCTTCCTTTCTCTGTCTGTCTCTCTTCCCCCTCCCTCCTGAGCTCTGTGCCTTCCAGCAAGTCTTTATTGAGTATCCATAATTTGCATAGTTGCAATAAGTAAGCCATAAGACACTGCGTTGAACAAGACCATGTTCCGACTCAGTCAGGGAGTTTAGTTTCAATTCCATCATTCCAGAGGGTCTCTTAGTAACTCAATAAGATCATAATACAATAGCTAGCATTTATTGAATGCTTTTTATATACCAGACCTGTTCTTATTCAAGTAGACTTGGTTTTCTTGTGAAGAATGCATTAAAGACTCAGGAGAAGGGATTACTGACATATTTACACATTTTGGCCCTACAAAGGTGGATTTGATTGTTTTGTTTTATTTTCTTCAAGAGATAAACTTTATTTTAAGTTGTTCTTTTCTTTTTTAAATTATTATTATTTTTTTCATCATAATAAGTGTACTCCTTAATCCCCATCACCTATTTAACCCATCCCCCCACCTTCCCTCTGGTAACCGTCAGTTTGCTCTCTATGGTTAAGGGTCTGTTCCTTGGTTTGCCTCTCTTATTTTTTTTTTTCATTTTGCACATTTGTTTTGTTTCTTAAATTCTACATATGAGTGAGATCATATAGTATTTGTCTTTCTCTGACTTATTTCTCTTAGCATTATACTCTAGCTCCACCCATGTTGTTGCAAATGGCAAAATTTCATTCCTTTTTATGGCTGAATAATATTCCATTGTATTTGTATTTCACATCTTTTTTATTCATCCATCTATCAATGGACACTTGGGCTACTTCCACAGTTTGACTATTGTAGATAATGCTGCTATAAACATAGAGGTGCATGTATCCCTTTGAATTAATGTTTTTGTATTTTGGGAGTAAATACCCAGTAGTTGTAGGAGAGTTCTATTTTTAATTTTTTCAGGAATCTCCATACTGTTTTCTGCAGTGGCTGCACCAGTTTGCACTCCCTGGATGTGGGTGAATTCTCAATTCCAAATTGTTTTAAAAGAAGCATTCACTTGTTCAAATATTAAATTGACTGGGTAACCTACTGCATATCAAGTGTCTGTAAGATTTTAATTTTGCATAAACTATAGAAGAGGAAGACTTTCTCAGTGAGAGAGCCATAGTGATTGAGTTTGGGTCTAAAGTGATGTCTTTGCACTCCAAGAGAGCATTTCCTTCTCTTCCTTCTTTTTGGGATTCCAGCCCTCAATTCAGCAGTAAGCCAGTAGTAAGCCAGGCAGGGAATTGAGGGAGTCAGTCAGACTGAGGAGGGGAGTACCAGGGAGGCTCACCTCCAGGAGAGGCTGAAGTCTGTGATGGTAGAGCATTGGTTTGTTTCCAGAGGAAGTAAGAAATCTGACTTGGCATTGCACATTCACAAAGATGTTTCTTTAGGGCTTGCTGTGGTTTCTCTTTATTTCTGATGTTGACAAGACAGGATTCATTTAGAGAAAAGAGCTTCATGATTCACATGTAGCTAGTGTGTGTGTGTGTTACAGTTTTTAGGAACTGAATTTGCCTTATAACTCTTAAATCTTTCTTTTTAACTTTAGGCTAGTTTAAAAAATAAGTTACGTACAAAAATAATGATGACCTATTTTAGGAAAGAGCAGTATATTTAATTTTCCCTGCTCAACATATATGAATTATAGATTGATCTCCTGTGAAAGTTCCTCCAGAACTGTTAACCTTCTTGGATAGACTTTCAGTGTTAGTCTTGTTAAATTTGTTCATTAAACATAATTTCGGCGCCATCATAATATTTCAATTGGAGTAATCACTGGGTAGCAAATGAGATATTATTAATGTGATTTTAAAATGACACAGCTGAATGTATTTCACACATGAAAGAAGTGTTTTAAATTTGTATTTTTACCCTTAAGATCCTGGAACCTAGGTACTTGAGAAATTACACGTAAGACGACACTCGTGTTAACTTTCTCATTTTCTAACTTGCTTCCCAAGATGAATTCCATATCGAACACACATGGAGATGAAAGGCACTGTTGGGAGAACCAGAGGGACTGCTCGTGGAACGGGTGGTCTGAGGGTGAGAGACAGACTGTGCCTGGGGTGAGTCAGAGCAGAAGTAGGCAGGGTCCGGTTTCAGAAACTCTAGGTTTTAGAAGGAGATGGGGGAGGAAGGAGGTCAGGAAAGAGGGCAGCATGTGGCATGTAGTCGTGGGAATGCACGGAGACAGGCTTTTGCCTTGTCGCACCAACAGGAAATGGTTCCCCTGGCACTGCTGTGGTGCTTCCAGTTAAGCAGGCTTTATAAGCGTTGGTACAGCTGGCCTTCTTCCAGACCCTTGAGAAAAGAAGCCCTGGACAAAAGACCAGGGGAAAAGAGACTCAAGGTTGTGTGGAGGAGGATCTCACTGACGTAGTCAGGGGTTGTCAGAGCGTGTGCTCTGAGTGTCTGAGGGAGAGCAACCAGGACCTCTTTGGCTTGGTAGACTGGATGACTGCTCTAAAGCATGTGGAAGGGCAGAGCATTCCTGGGACAGTTTAAGTCCCTAACCAATTGTTAATAAACAGGAGAGAAAGGTTCTCTATGTATATTTAGTTTGAGATGTCTCCTTGGCCAGGGTCTATGCTAGAGTCGTTGGTAGTTCAGTTACCACATAACCTCTGCTATACCACACACCTGTGAAGCCTCTGAGATGTGCTCCTGGTGAGCAGAATGGGGTTGACATAAAAAAAAAAGGAAAACAAGTGGCTTTCTGGCAGGAAACCAGGTATGAGACATTTGTTGAATGAGAAATTAAGGTAGATATGAATCTGCCTCCTACAGCAAGATCTGTAATAAGTGAGAAAGTTCCCATGATGGGCAAGGAGGTAAAGAGCTCTCAATTCCAAGCAAAAGGCCCTGAAAGCTGAGAATTTGGACATTTTAGTGTGTGTCCTGTACTCCCCCACATGGTCATAAAGGAGATTTCTGCAACCACTTATTCTCTGGCTTATTGCAGACCCCTGATATACGTGGAACAGTCTCAGAACTGCCTAGGACTTTGGGAGTGTGGACATCTCCATATTTCTGGCATTATTTGGTGTCTGGCTGCATCCATGGGAAAGGATTAAGGGACCTAGCATCTTTCTTCTTCTCTGGTGAGAGATGCAGACCCCAGAGGAGGAGGAGATTGGAACCTGATGCTGACTGCTCTTTTTCCAAGACAGACACATACCCTAGCTTCAAAATTTGTTAGAAGAAATTTTGGCATATACAGTCATGTGCAGTAGAGAAATTGGTAATGTTGCCCAACATAATAGCAGCAGAAGAAAGGAAAATGAGATCTTTGCTGTAAGACAAGAGATTCACTTACCACAAGTTATTTTTTTTTAAAGATTTTATTTATTTATTTGAGAGAGAGAGAGAGAGAGAGTGTGTGTGCCCACGAGTTGGGGGAGGGGCAGAGGGGTAGGGAGAAGCAGGCTCCCTCACTGCAGGGCCAATCCCAAGTGAATGCAGATGCTTAACCAACCAACTGAGCCATCCAGGCGCCCCACCACATGTGAATTTAACACAGGATCCCTCTGAGAGAAAACTATGTAACCGATTTGTCAGGTGTTAGAGAATGGGCAGAGGTGACACAGAGAATCCCGAGTTTACCCAGGGTTAGGAGATATTGGGGTTCCATCACAGAGTGGGTAGACCTCACTGAACAACTTGGGTGCTCTTCAGAGATCACAGAAAGGCCATACCCTACAAGGACCATTCCCTCAAATAATGCCAAATAACCCTAAGAACAAAATGCCAATTCTTTAAAAGAAAACAAGGTATTTTAGGCTCTTTACCATGTGTCACACACAATACTAGTGTACAATAAAAAAACTTACCAAGCATATGAAGAACTAGGAAAATGTGACCCAGAGAAATAGACCTCAAAATTACCCAGAGGTTAGATTTAGCAGACAAGGACTTTAAAGCAGCTTCTATAAATATGATCAAGGACTTAAAAGAAAGGATGGTCCTAGTGAGGAAACAAATGGGGATGTCAGAAAAAAAAACCAAAACTATAAAAATAATCTAAATGGGAACTCTAGAAATGAAAAAGAGAATATCTGAAATAAAAAGTCCAATCTAAAGAATAGTAAAAAAAAAAAAAATGTTTTTTTAAATGAACAGAGCCTTAGTGACCTTTAGGACAATATAATCTGTTATACACATAATTGGAGTTCCTGAGGGAGAATAGAGTGAATGGAGCAACATCTAAAATGTATATTTGAAGAAATAGGGGCAGATTCCCCAGATTTGGAGAAAAATATCAATGTGCATATCTAAGAACACCACAAATCAGCAAAATAGGCTAAGTAAAAAGAGAAATACACTTAGACATATCATCATCAAACTACCAAAGACTAAAGGTAAAGAGACAGTTCTGAAAGTGGCTAGAGTTGGGGTTGGGGGCACATATTATGCACTAAGGGAGAACAGATTAAAAGATAAGCAGCAGAGCTGATGTGGCTTTGTCTTTTCAGATGAGGTAGGTAGAAACTATTACCACAGGTAAAGGACGACATTTCATAATGGTAGAAGGGCAATCAATCATGAAGATGTAATCCTCCTAACGTGCATGCATCTAATAGCAGTTCTACAATACCTGAGGCAAAATCTGACAGAACTAAAAGGAGAAATAATAAAATATACAAGTTGGAGATTTTAACAGCCCTACTCCATAATTGATGGGTCAAGTAGACAAACCAAAACCAAACCAAAAATAAGCATATAAACAACTGTCTCCTCCACTTGACATGGTTGGCATTTATAGAATCCTGTATCTAACAATTGCAGAATACATATTGTTCTCAAGTACACATGGAATGTTCAACATCATAGATCATATTCTGGGCCATAAAAAAGTCTCCATACATTTAAAAGATTGAAATCACAGAGACTATGTCTTCTGACCACAATGAAATGTAGGAATCAATAACTATAGGATTTTTAGGACAAAAAAAAAAAAAAAAGCCCCAAATATTTAAAAATTAAGAAATACTCTTCTAAATAATCCATGGGTCAATAAAGAAATTGAAAAGGAAATTAGAAAATATTTTGAACTGAACAATGAATATACAACAATAAAATTTGTGGGATGCAGTTAAAGCAGTTAGTAGAGGGAAATATATTGTTTTATATACTTATAAAAGAAGAAAGGTATAAGATAGAGTGAAGTAGTAAATAGAAGGAGGGAATTATAAAGAGAATGTAGAATTCTATAAACTAGAACATAAATATTAAAAATAATTACATATGGAAATTTGTTGAAAAGATTAGTAAAATTGATTAGTCCCTAGTAAGAATAATCAAGAAAAAAAGAGAAAAAATGAATTACCAATAGTAGGAATGAAAATAAGGATATTATTACAGATCCTACATATGTTAAAAGGATATTGTGTAGAACTCCATGTGAATAAATTTGATAACTTATATAAAATAGGCAAATATTCGACTTTACAAAACTGACACAAAAAGAAATAAAAAATCTCAGTAGCTCTGTATCTACTTAAGAAATAAGAATTTATAGGGGCACTGGGATAGCTCAGTGGGTTAAGCATCTGACTCTTGATTTCAGCTCAAGTCATGATCTCAGGGTTGTGAGATCGAGCCCCACATTGGCCTTTCACTCAGCCAGAGTCTATTTGAGATTCCCTCTCTCTCTCCCTCTGCCCCTCCCCCACCAAATAAATATAAATAAATAAATAAAATCTTAAAAAAAAAAGAAATAGAATTTATAATAACTACCCACTTCCCTCCCTCAAAATAAAATATCTCCAGGCTCAGATGCTATTATGGGTGAATTCTATTAAACATTCAAAAGGATTAATACCAATCTCACATAAACTCAGAAAATAGAAAGTAAGAGAATGTTTTCCAACATGTAGTGTGGGTCCAGGATAATCCTGACATGAGAACCAAGACATTGTACCAAAATCAAGATATAAGTAAACAAAATTATAACCAGTATCTTCCAGAACATAGACGCAAAACTCAACAGAATACTAGAAAATCAAATCCAGTGATGTATGACTAGGATAATAAAACCAAGTGGGGGCTTATCCTAAGAATGCAAGTTTGTTCAACATTTGAAAATCAGTTTAAATTAGCCATATTAACAGAAAAAAAAATGAGAAATTTGTATGGCTACCTCAATAAGTACAGAAAACATATTTGACAAAATTCAACACTTATTCAAGATTTTTAAAAATTGCTATCAACAAACTGAAAATAGGACCTAATAAAGGGCATCTACAAAAAGATTTATAGCTAACTTTATACTTACTGGTGAAAGACTGAATGCTTTACCCCGAAGATCAGCAAAAAGGCAAGAATGTTAATTTTCACCACTCTATTCAATATTGTACTATGAAAGTGCTTACCAGAAGAGAAGTCATGAAAAAGAAATAAAAGACAAAAGTAGGAAAGAATGAAGTGAAAAAGTCTTTATTCAGAGGTGATATGATTATTTATGTAGAAAATTCTAAAAATTTACTAATAAGTAACTAATAAGTTACTAATAAGTAAACTCTACAATTTACTAATAAGTGAATTTAGTAAGTTCCCAGGATATAAGATTAATATATAAAAACCAACTGGTTTTCTATATATTTGCAGTAAAAAATAGTAAATGAAATTTTAAAAATTCAATATTTAAGTAGCATCGAAAATAGTATAAAAGATATGTAGGATCTGAACACTGAAAACTACAAAACTTTGCTGAAAGAAAATAAAAAGGTAAATAAATAGAGAAACATATACTCTTCATGATTAGTATACTTAATACTTTTAAGATGTCACTTCTTTCCAGATTGATGTATAGTTTTCTCAGTCCCAATCAACATTCCAAAAAGCTTATTTGATAAAAGCTGCAAGTTGAGTCTAAACTCTTTATAGTAATACAGAGGCTCCTGGGTGGCTCAGTTGATTAAGCAACAGGCTCTTGATTTTGGCTGAGGGCTCAGGTCCTAATCTCAGGGTTGTGGGATGGAGCCCTATGTCCCGCACTGTGCCTTCAGGCTCCACGCTCAGCAGGGAGTTTGCTTGAGATTCATTCCCTCTGCCTGTCCCCTCTCCCTGCTCGCATGTGCATGCTCTCTCTCTAAAATAAATAAATAAATAAATAAATAAATAAATAAATAAATAAATAAATAAATAAAATAAATCTTAAAACAACTCTGTATAGTAATAAAAATGATCTAAAATAGCTCAACATTTTTGAAAGATAAATTTTTTAAGTTGAGAGACATCAAAATAATAAACAAACAAACAAACAAATAAAAGTTGAGAGACTTGCCCTGATTTAAGACTTTGCATAAAGCTATGGTAATCAAGAGAGCGCAGTATTGGCATAAAGACAGACAAATAAATTGGTGGAACAGAATTAGAGTGCAGAAAGAGATCCTCACAATTTATTTTTGACAAAAGTACCAAGGCAATTCAATAGTGAAAGGAAAAGTCTTTTCAATAAATTATTGTGGAATGATTGGATATCTCTAAGGAGAAAAAGCTTGACCACAGTCTCATACTATACACAAAAATCAACTTGAAATTTCTCATAGACCTAAATTTAAAAGCCAAAACTTGAAAAATTCTAGAAGAAAACACTGGAGCATATTTTTGTACTCTTGAAGTAGAAGAAGATTTCTTGGAGGTGACACTATCTCAAACCATAAATGAAAAAAAAATTGGTAAAACTGAACTGCATAAAAATTGGATAGTTCTGCTCATCAAAAGACACCATTAAGAAAACAAAAAAGTAAGCTACATATTGGGAGAATATGTGTGCTATATTGCTATAATCAATAATAAAATATCAAACAAGTCTACAAAAATGGGTAAAATACTAGAGATGACACTTCACACACAAAAAAACATCTAGGAATGTCTAATAAGTCCATGAAAAGAGTGTTCATCATCATTAATCATCAGGGAAATGAGAATTAAAATCATGATGTAGGGGCACCTGGGTGGCTCAGTCGTTAAGCGTCTGCCTTTGGCTCAGGTTATGATCTCAGGGTCCTGGGATCGAGCCCCACATCGGGCTCCTTGCTCTGCGGGGAGCCTGCTTCTACTTCTCCCTCTGCCTGCCACTCCCCCGTTTGTGCTCTTTCTCTCTCTCTGACAAATAAATAAATAAAATCTTAAAAAAAAATAAATTAAAAAAATAAAATCATGATATACTACTTTACATCCATTAGAATGGATAAAATTAAAAAGTATAAGAACATCAGTGTTGATAAGGATGTTGGGCACCTGGAGCTCTCACATGTTGCTGGCAAAATACTTGGGGAGAAATGTTTGGTAGTTTCTCATGAAGTTAAATTATACACCTGCCTCCTGACCCTGCAATTCCACGTCTAGATTTTTACCCAGGAAAAATGACAACATACGTCTACAGAAAGACACACATAAGAACGTTCATAGCAGCTTCATTCATAATAGCCCCAAACTGGAAACAACAGAAATGTTCATGGTGAATGGAAAAATCAGTTGTGCTATGTAGATTTAATATAATAGTACCCAGCAGTAAAAAAGAATGATGCATTAACACATGAAACACCATGGATGAATCTCAAAGTCCTAATGTAGAACGAAAGAAACCAGACACAAAAAATCACACATATGATTTCATTTATGTGAAATTAACAAATTAGCAAAATTAATCTATGTCAATAGAAATTACATGGTTGCATACTGGGGTGGACAGTGAATGGGTGGAGGAATAAGGAAACTTCCTGGGGTGATTGAAATGCTCTGTATTTTGATTTGTATGATGGTTACACAGATATATTTATATATTACATATTATGTTTTATATGTTATAAATATATACACATCCAAACTCATCTCACTATACCTTAGGATCAACGCATACCACTGAATATAAATTTCATGGTAATAAAAAAGTGAGGGGAAAAACTTAAGACAGCGGACTTCTTCATTTCATTTTCTGGATCTGCATGCATGGATGGGGGTGAACAGAGAACAATATGGAGATAGGGCAAAGAAAGAGGTGACTGTGAGTGCAACATAGCATTGGAGAGAGGAAGGAATTTCCTAGCTATCATGAGTGTGAAGCCTGGGGGAAAAGCAAAGATGTGTAGGAAGGCTATTTAGGGAGATTTGTTTGCAGCAGTGTGAAGACTCATCATCTCCTCAAGAAAACCTGAAGAGCTCCATTATTCTTGGCTCTCAGGGTAGATTCTTGTTGTTTTGTAATGTCACCATACTGAGACAGGGCATTTGGTGAGGGTTTTAGAGAGCAGGCCCGCACATTTTCAACTCTCTTGTTGAACCACCAGACCACAGGAGGCTCTGCTAGGAGGTGGGTACTGAGGAGTGCAGCATGCGTATCTGGGTTCCTGCATGAGACGGGCCATCCAAGGAAGTTCTCCGGGGGTCCTTATGTCATCAGACAATAAGGGCCAGACCTGATAATCTAGTTAGTTTAAAAGGAAATGTCACTTGTGTTTTATTTTATTTTATTTTTTTTAAAGATTTTATTTATTCATTTGAGACACAGAGACACACAGAGAGAGAGAGAGCATGAGCAGTGGGAGAGGTAGGGGGAGAGGGAGAGGGAGAAGCAGACTCCCCGCTGAGCCAGGAGCCCGACGTGGGGCTCAATCCCAGGACTCTGGGATCATGACCTGAGCTGAAGGCAGACGCTTAACTATCTGAGCCACCCAGGCGCCCCACTTGTGTTTTTATAAATGAAAAATCCTGGTGATTTCTTCATGGGTTGCTTGTACAGAGTGAAGCATCCCGTGGATTTATGCTCTCTTGCAACTTGTTCATGGCAGTTTGGAATTCCCTCTCTATTTCTTTGTTCCCAGGGGGACCCCTAGGTTTCCCTCACTGTTGTGCCACAGCTTGGAGCTATGGAACCTCAGCAGAACATTCTGGACACAGCTGGAATTTACTTTGTTTACTGCTCAGCCACTAAAGACTTGCATTTAGTTATGGACCGAGTTTGGTGTAGGAATCCCTTTGCCACCAACTCCCTCTGCTGGCCTGGAATTTGCACTCAACCCTCTTCCCCAACTAGTATGATTGTTATCTCCTTGGAATAGAAAGATAGCAACCCCAAACTAAAACAACATGTTTATGAGGAAGCTCAATAAAATTTAGTTATTATTCCCAGCTCCCATTTTCCTGCCCACCTTCCTTCTGTTGTCCCACTTTGTGACTCAGTGGTCTTTAACCACCGCGTACCCCCCCACCGCCACCGCCCCGGTATATCATTGTAGGGCTCAGCAATAAGGCATGTCTCAAAAAAAAATTTTTTTTTTCCTAAATGCAGAGTACTTAAAAATGTATTTCTATAAAATATTTCTAACTATTAACAGATTTGTGCTCACTAGTTTTTCATATTTCTTGGCAGATTTTAATGGTAAAATCTTGCATGCCATCTGATTTGAGGAAAGGATTAAGAGCAAAGGGGGAAGGGTGGGTAGGTAAAAGTTGAATTATTCTTAACAGTTCTGGGAATGATACCATATTTTAAAATCAATCCAGAATGGAAAATGGAAGTTGCTTTCAGGCATGGCAGTCTAACATTTGCAGCTCAGTTTCTGTTTCCAGTTCTCCCAGAAGACAGATATAATGAAATGTTCCATGAAACTCCAAATCTCCTCTTAAGATGATGTTTTTGGAGGCATGGAAAAAACCCACAAACACTGAGGGCTTATGCTGATAAAGGGGAAAGCGAGTCTGTTTCCTATTCCCCTTGGACCTAGTGGGAAGGAGACGGGAATGGAGAAGGGGGTCCTGACTAAGAATTTGATGATGTTAAAGGAAAAAATATCCTGTTAAAGCCTTTGCCAATGTTTTGCTCCAAGCGGTACAGACCTGTAATGAATTGCCTCTATTAAATATAGATCTTCCTTGACTTATGGGGTTCCATCCCAATAAACTCATTGCAAGTTGAAAATGCATTTAATACACCTAACCTCTGAATATCCTAGCTGAGCCTCACTGACCTTGAACATGCTCAGAACACTTACATTAGCATACAGTTGGGAAAATCATCCAACACAAAGCCTGTTTTATACACAGTGTTGTATAAATCTCATGTAATTGATTGAATACTATACTGAAAGTGACAAACAGAATGATGGGGTGGGTACAGAATAGTGGCAAGTGTATTGGCTGTTTACCCTCGTGATGGCGTGTCTGACTGCGAGCGGCCACTGCCCGGCATCACGAGAAACTGTCATTCCACGATCACTAGGCCAGGTAAGATCGAAATTCCAAATTCGAAGTATGGTTTCTACTGAGCGTGTTCGCTTCTGTACCATGTAAAGTTGAAAAATCATTAAGTTGAACCATCTGAAGTTGGGGACCATCTGTAGAATACCTTAATAAGTTTGGGTATGCATATCTAGACTCAGGCCTTAGTTTTGAATAGGAATGGAGGGGACACCTGGGTCGCTCAGTCAGTTGGGCATCTGCCTTTGGCTCAGGTCATGATCCCAGGGTCCTGGAATCAAGTCCTGCTTCAGGTTCTTGCTCAGCGGGGAGCCTGCTTCTCCCTCTGCCTGCCGCTCCCCCTGCTTGTGCGCTCTCTCGTTCTCTCTGACAAATAATTAATAGGAATGGAGAATTAAACATCTTCATACAGGCTTTAGTGATTAGGACTGGCAGTCAGTCTGGGGGTTTCGTACTTGGGAGTTTACTGGAATGAGAATGACTGGGGGTGGCATCATCATGGGGATATCCTTATAAGGATTGGTATCCAATAAGGCTTATTTTCCAAATTATTCAAGAACTGTGCAAGTTATTCTATATCATAAGCGCAGCATTTGAGACATGCCTTATTGCCGAGCCCTGTGATGATGTCTTGGGGTGTGGGGTTGAGAACTACTGAGTCACACAGTGTGATAACAGAAGGGCTGGAGGCAGAATTGGGTAAAGATAGGAGGGTGAGCAGGAAAATGAGAGCTGGGAATAATAATAACTAAGTTTTGTTGAGTGCTAATTACATGTCAGGCCGTGGGCACTTTCTGCACATTATTTCATTGAATCCTCACCTTTACCCTGGGAAGTGGCTGCTACTCCCATTGGACAGAGTTAGTAAATGGTGGACCAGAATTCAAGCTCCTATTTAGTGCCCCAATTCTTTAGGGTACAGAGAAAATTTATCATATGTAATGCTTTATTTGAATGAAATTAAAATCAAATCAACAGATATCCATTGATCATAGTATAAGGCCTTGTGGAGACATAGATTTTGGATTATTCAGCCTTAAAACGGAAGGAGAGCCTGCATTTGCAACAACATGGATGAACCTGGAGGACATTATGCTAAGTGAAATAAACCAGTCACAGAAAAAAAAAATACCGTATGATCTCACTTATATGTGGAATCTAAAAAAGGTTGCATATATAGAAACAGAGAGTAGAACAGTGGGTTACCAAGGGGCACAGAGGTGGGGGGAATGGGGAGGTGTTGGTCAAAGGGTACAAAGTTTCATTTATATGGGATGAATACATTCCAAAGATCTAATGTACAGCATGGTGACAATAGTTAATAATACTATATTGTATACTGGAAATCGTGTATGGGTAAGAGTAGATATCAGGTGCTCTCATCACACACACACACACAACACACGCACACACACAAAGGTAACTATATGAGGAGATGGGCATGTTAATTACTTGACTGTAGGAATCATTTCACACATTTCACAAATGTGTATGTATATCAAAACGTCACGCTGCCACCTTAAATATATACAATTTTATTTTTAAAATTAAGTTAAATTTTAAAAGAGATAGAAGGTAAACATGTATCAGATGGGACTTCTCCCCTTCCCTAAAAGCAAAGACAAATACCAAAGCATATCTACTTCCATACCCTTCCCTTTCCCTTTCTCCTTTTCCAGTCTGTTCTTAGACCATTCAGCAACCCCTCCTTTCCTATTTTCAGATGCTCTTCTTACTAGCTGCATTCCTCCTGCAGGGTTTCACTCTGTCCAGCACAGAGATAAGCAGCTAGACTGAGATGATGGGCCAGATTTTCATTTTTCATTATTTTGCAAATGAAGGAGAGGGGAAAATGACTTCTCAGCCTTTCCCTCATTTCTTCATTTTGAGAAGCTGTTGCTGTGAAAGCAGCATACAGAATATATAGAATTCATTGGCAAAGGTGAGACCTGGGGCTCAGGAAATTTTTTTTCACATTTCTCAGGTTGTTTTACTGTCTAAGGAGACCTCTTATAGAAAGTAAATGCTTGGTCTGTCCTCGAGAGAATTAACCGAGGGATGGGGAGAATTCAGACCCGTAGGCACAGTCAGGCTTCAAGAGAAGGCAGAAGAGTGCCCATTAAGAGGACAGTTGTCTGAAAACCCAAAAGGCACAGTATCTGATTAAAGCATTGCCACAGGGCACCTGAGTGGCTCAGTCGTTAAGCGTCTGCCTTCGGTTCAGGTCATGATCCCAGGGTCCTGGGATCAAGTCCCGCATCGGGCTCCCTGCTCAGCAGGGAATCTGCTTCTCCCTCTACTCCTCCCCACCTGCTCATGATCTCTCTCTCTCATGCTCTCTCTCTCAAATAAATAAAATCTTAAAAAAAAAAATAAAGCGCTGCCACAGTTTTGTGAAAAAGCAGGTTGTATTTGGTAAGAAGCTGAGGAAGTATAAATGAACTGTTTTTATTTTATATGATGCAATATTTTATTTAAATGGAGCCCATGTCCTAAATTGAGCCGCTTTCAGGAATACGAATGAGCTCTCTTATCGAATATAGAACAGGTGTTCTAGACCTAGACAACCTTAATTTCAAACTTCTGGCTTAATTTATGAAAGCAGTTGGGAACAGACATAGGGCAAATAACCAGTCAGTAAGTCCTAGCCCAAACTATATATGTGGTGGAATATGATTTGACAAATGTGTTGCTTACTTTCTTTGCCTAATAAATGTTCATTCAGATAACCTTTTATGTCCTTTACCTATCTCAGCTCTTATGACTTTCTAGTATCATTAAAGTACACATTTAACTGCATGTTCTACTTCATAGGGCAATATCCTTGTCTACTCTTGGTTTATATTGCCTGCCTCCATGCCTTCTCCACTCCACACAGACATGGGGTAGATAGCATGATTCTTACTTTTTGTTCAGGCTGTTTATTTCACTGAGGTTATCTTCCTCTTCTCTTAGGCTGTTCAGTTCTTTGAGATCTTGTTTAAAGAAGTGATGAGAGGAAGGTTTAAGACATACAAATAAATCAAATAGGGAATGGTCAGTATTATAAGAATGGAACAGGTAAGTGGCTATGGGAATTCAGCGCAAGGGAAGACTACTTCAGCTGAGCGCATCAAGGAAGGCTTCTTGGAAGAGGTAGCAATTGCATTGGGCCTTCACATTCAGATAAATGAATGAATGAAGAGTAGGATTTGATCATATTAAAGTGGAGCGGGAAGAAATTCGATGCAGAAAGGACACTCTGAGGCAAAGCCTAGAGCAAGGAGTGTGTGGAACACTGGAGTGTGCATCTTGATGGAATGCAGGCATTACAAGTGAAATAAAAGAAAAGAGGTTATAAAGGTGGGCTGGGGACCCCGTGGAAACTGAATGTAAAGTGTTGGCGCTGGGGGCTCAATCAGCTCTTTTCTCTTTTTGAATTTGGAGGCAATAAGAGATGGCAGTAGTCAACATATTGTGATTATAATGTCTTCACTGTTACTTTTAAAGCTGATTAGAGAATGCACTTCTAGACCAGTGGCCGAGTGGGCTCACTAATACCTCACCCCTGGATTCAACAGAATTACCAAATAGGCATGGGAAACTTTGGGAACTGAAGACCTATCTTGCACAGTCAGGCCCCTTACCGTGGGTCAGACAGCAGGGGTTATTCCTTTTCCTTCCTTCCCTCCCTCCCTCCCTCCCTCCCCTCCTGACTATCTGTTACGCGCCAGGTACTCTTCTACATGCTGAGGATAAAGATGTACCAGACAGACGTAGAACCTGTACCCGGGAGAGAATTCCAGCATTCCTAAGATAGACCAAATCTGCAAAGAAAATCCCACGGAGACCTCAGCTGATGTGTTCAATTTCTTCTCCTCAACTCAGGAGGCTGTGTAACCACAAACATGACAAATGTTCACCTCACCCAATTTTCTAAGCTATAAAATGGTAATGAGAATTCTTCCCTTGAATAACTCCTCGATTTTTAAGTCAAATGAAAGCACATTGAAATGTTAGCGTACTCTTCACACATAAAGAAACGTTTAGTTAATAAACTTTAGTGTTTTCAGCTTATGTGCTCTTTCTTCTTTTTTTCTTAGCAACTCTTATTAGTATAATTACTCTTTGTCCTCTGATTCATTCTTTAACTTTCATTCTTACCTTGCCTGCTTTTCTCCACTAAGAATATTTGAATACTTTCCAAGACAAGCCACCCCAGAATTGCTTTCTGCAATGGTCCTGTAAGTACTCTGCCTTGGAAAGAAAGTTTGCTTGTGGTTTGGGAATGCTTTAACTCATTATTTTTAAATTTGACAAACTTCTGAGTGTACCGATAACACTTGGTCAATGAGAAAAAAATGTTTTTATTAGAACAGGGGCTTCACTGAGTGCCTATGCTGGACCAAGCACCATGCTGGGCAGTGGGGAATGACAGTGAACAACGTAGAAATGGTCCCTCTCCTTGCAGAGTGTTTGGTGTGTGAGGGAAGACAGACCACAACGGCGATGGAATAATCCAGAGGGCCATGAGGATACATGGGAAACATCAGCAGGTGCAGGTTATGTTAGCAAAAATATTCATCACATTTTCAAAGTGACTGTACAAGGCAGTGTTACGAATCTTTATATTTAGGGGCACCTGGGTGGCTCAGTCAGTTAAGCATCTGACTCTTGGTTTTGGCTCAGGTCATCTCAGGGTCATGAGATGAGCTCTGCATCGGACTCCACGCTTAGTGGGGAGTCTGCTGAGGATTCTCTCTCTCCCTCTGCACCTCCCCCCCACTTGAGCGCTCTCTCTCTCTTTCTCTCAAATAAATAATCTTTAAAAAATAATCTTTCTATTTAAATAAACGGATTATGAACACAGTGTGGAAAGAATATGTGGTACTCGGGGTGCTTATTGGTGTCATAAAATAATTCTTAATAATACAGCTTTTTTTTTTTTTAACTGCTTACCATTGTAGTTGCTAAGCATTGTGCTAGGAGCTTTACACACATTATCTCACTTAAAACTCATTGATCGTCTGTCTTCGGCTCAGGTCATGATCCCGGGGTCCTGGGATCGAGCCCCGCATCAGGCTCCCTGCTCCGCGGGAAGCCTGCTTCTCCCTCTCCCGCTCCCCCTGCTTGTGTTCCCTCTCTCGCTGTGTCTCTCTGTCAAATAAATAAATAAAATCTTTTAAATAAATAAATAAATAAATAAATAAATAAATAAATAAATAAATAAAATACCAGGTCAGTTGTTTCTCCCAGGCCCAAGTGGTTATTGGAACATCATGGGATGAGTTGAACAGCCATGTGAGTGGAACTTTCCTCAACTTGTAGAGACTCTAATTTGCAAGGATGAGGCTGTGCACTTAAATCATTTTAGCTGCATGTTTAGAGTGGTCTTTTGGCTTCTTCTGGCCTCTCTCTCTTAAGTTTGCATTTCTCTGTCAGTTAATCAATCATATAACTGTTATGCGGATAACATCTTACTAAGTTAATGTATTTTGTACTCTACCTAATTAAAAAAATAATAGGAAGCTACTAACAAAACTACATGAGGTTCAGAGAGATAAAATTAAGGAAATCAGGGCAAAGGGAACACAAAGTGGCATAGTAAGCCGAAGCCAGGCAGAATTTAGTACATGGAAGGAAAGTGGGCAAGATCATGCACATGCATTAAAGCTGGTGCAATTCCCATAGTGACCAGGATTCATGTAGTCCCCGAGCTAGAATCATCCCGGCTGCTCAGGAGAAGCGTTGACTTTCCCGGAACGAAAGCCTGGGGGAATTTTTTCCCTATCGGTCTTTATAGAGGGAACACTGACATGTGTAGGAAATTTCCCAGAACAGAGTGCTTCGGGAAGAAGCATTCCTGTAACGGTGACTGCACCAGGGCGGGGGGTGGAGCCCTGCAGCCCAGGCTTCTGTTCGATCTCTGTGCATTGCCTTCTCTTTTCCTCTTGCCAACTGTGATTATGATGCTTTTGCAGGTGTAAAAACAGCCATTAACTGTGTTCGAGTAACTCATGGGTCATTCTGGAACTCACAGCCCTAAGTTTAGACTGTGGACTTCCTCACGTTGCCTTCCTACCATTTGGCTTTTCATTAGGAGTTTCAAACCCGTGGGCGCCCCCGGAGTGTAGAGTGCACCTGTTTGTGTTTGTAGCTGAGAATGCTCCCTTCTACGGGGAAGACCTTCTGGGTGCATAAAGTTAGCGGACCTCTTTGTTGTACAAAACGTGCAGGAGAGGTACAATTAAAAGATAAAAGTCACAGGATTCTAATTTATGATATTCATTCCCAAAAGAGAATGAGATGCTTTCTTTCTTTTTTTTTTAAGAAGCTAAGAATTTTGGAAATAACATTTCTTAGAAGCATGTATATATTGCACCCACTTGTCTATAACTACTTCCAGAGTGCTATCATCATGAAACAAGATCAATTTTTTTAAAAAAATGAGTCTTTAGAGGATTGATTCTTGAACGTAAATAAAAATAAAGTGCAGAAAAAAAAGAAACCAAAAAAGGATGGCTGCAAAAAATTAAGATGTAGGCATATACTCAGAATATATTCTGAAATGGAGAGATACATCTCTCTTCTACATGTGCACTCTGTCCTTCCACTCCCTCATTTAACTAAGCAGCGACTGGCTGAAAGAACATTTAATGTTGTTAACAAGAATCCTTTAAAAAAAAAATCTAACAACCAGCTCCCCTTTCTAGACTTTGCAGGCCTTGCAGGGTGTCCTTGTGGGGAGAGGGGTGGCCCTTAAAAATCATACAACACAGAAGCTTTATATATAAACCAAAGCATGCTCAGTGGAAAATATTGCTTACAAAAACACATCATTTAAAAGTGGACATTTGCCATGGATTGTGTCCCAAGAGAGAACACCTGTTAGTAGTTTGGGGCATGCTCTTCAGATTTTTATTCTCTCTGGAAATAGTAACATTCATGTAACTCTGCACAGTGGTGGTCTATCTTGAGTTAGGAAACTGGCCAAAAGGAAGTGAGCTTTACCTTTCAGCAGGTCAGGTGGTACTACGTGGCCCATGGCTTTCACCTGTTGTTCACGTTGAAGGAATACAGGTGATAGCAGGGAAAATCGTATCTGCTCTTCTTCCTCTGCTGGTGAACACACACATGGAACCCCAAAGCATGTAAAGTCCCCTTTGTACTTTAAATTCTTGCATGCAGTGCAATCTTTACGGTATCCAGGGGTTGCGGAGAAACCAGGCAGGGTGCTCATTTGCCCTGTCCTGTGGCTTGGCCTTTGTCTCCATGTGCGTGGGGCCACTCTCCTGGTGAAGCATTACTTTGCCTCAGTCTGTCAGTCTTTCTAACTTTTAATCTTCTCCTTCAGCACCTAACTCTTCCCCCAAACCAGGCTCTCATCCTTCTCTGATCCATCCCTTTTTGCTTCTGGAGTGGAGGACGGATCATTCTAGTTTTGAGGTGGAGGGGAGGAAAAAAGACTTCATCCACCTTGGAAAGCTGTGAAATATCCAAGGAATGTTTGGATATCTCTCACGATGAGGGGGGAGGGGTAATGCCCCCCAGCCCACCTACCATGGTATGCTAAAGGAGCCCTGTCTCCCTAGGGTCATTATAAAAGCCCTTCTCTTCCCTTAGCCTGTGAGACTCTAGAGCCAGAAGCAAAAAGGGATGACTACATAGATCATTTTTTAAAATTCAAAAGTGAGATCTTACTGCAAATTTTTACAACTTTAATTCTTAAAAATATATTCTGGTTATTTTTGTACGTGTGCACACATGGATCTATCTGCTTTATTCTTTTTAACAAATTAGTACTAGTCTGCTGTATCACTCCAAAATTAACGAACTCCATTTTAATGGACCTTTTGTATTGTTCCCCCCTTTTTTTTTTACTGAAAAATGAGAGTATCTTCAACATTCACTGAACATAATCAACACCTTTCATCTTTTCCAATCTGAAAGGCAAAAATAATATAAAACAATACCAAAAAAAGATCGGGTCAGAGTTTACTTAATTTAATACTTTTTGCAGTATTCTTATAACATGTTACATGGCCTGTATTTATCTCACTTTGTATGTCAGCATTATTCTATAACCTCTACTTCCAAGCTAAGGGACATAGTCAGTCTACAGCTGTTTTGCGGGGAATTTTTTCTCACACTTAGGAGACAGATTAGAAGTTTTTTGATTTGAGCCACAGGATGGGTGGAGATGCCATTTGACTGGAAAAGAGAGAGAGAAGTGACTTGAGGGAGTGGGAAGACATTGAAAGTTGTGTTTTGGCCGTTTAAAATTTGAGAGGCCCGTGAAACATGCCTAGTGGGCAGATCATGGAAGTACTTCCATATGTGAGTCTGAAGTGCAAGGAAAGGGGGTTCATGCTGGAGAGATGAAGTTGGGGCTGTCCTCTTAGAGGAGATATTTAAAATCTTGAGACTGGATGAAATCGCCAAAGCAGGGAATATATAGAGAGAAGCAGACATTTACTCAGTAGTTTGAAAGTACTGAGGTCTGTGTGTATGAGGCATATATGAAAAAAAATGTCTTTGTGAAATCTTAGAGGTAGGAAGAAGTAATAAAAATAGGGTATCTGCCTTTATAATCCCTGTTTCTTCTATCAAATCTCATATAAGTTTCATATTGGTCAAAGAATTTATGTCTGACCTTCAGGGATATGTTGGTGGAAATGTTTAGCTAAGATCCTCTTATGAATTTGTTCTCCTTTAAGGTTTTATGGTGTTAGACATTGTGAATATCTGCTATAATCATATAGCATTTGTAATATAAGTTCATTTTTGAATACTTAAAATGTTTCTGACTATATAAGATACCTGTGAAGGTACTATGAAAATATTCAATTGAAGATTGATTTGTTTTTGAAACATTTTCTTTCATTTTATTATAAGCTTTCTGATAAAGAGTAGTATAGAGTATTTGAAAATGATGGTTATAGAATTTATACTGAGATATTATTTATAAAAATAATACAGTGGACAACAGAACATGATAGATGATCAGATGATCAGATAAAACGAGAATTTTACTCTTGTTGCTAATGCTGTTGATACTAGTAATAAACAATTAAAAAGAGACCTTGAAACTCACGCAGTTAGAAACTGTGAAAATAGGGGACGCCTGGGCGGCTCAGTCAGTTAAGTGTCTGCCTTCGGCTCAGGTCATGATCCTGGGGTCCCAGGATCAAGTCCCGAATTGGGCTCCCTGCTCAGCGGGGAGCCTGCTTCTCCCTCTGCCTGCTCCCCGTGCTTGTGCGCTCGCTCTCTCTGTCTCTGACAAATAAATAATAAAGAAATTGTGAAAGCAGAAATCCTGTTTTTCACGTATTATCTGGAAGTAAAAGATTAGGTATTTTTTGGGCTGCTTTGTGTGTGTGTGTGAATTATTACTTATGATATTAAAATGAGTTGATTTTTATTTTATTTTTTTAAAGATTTTATTTATTTATTTGACAGAGAGAGACACAGCGAGAGAGGGAATACAAGTGAGGGAGAGGGAGAAGCAGGCTTCCCGCTGAGCAGGGAGCCCGATGTGGGGCTCGATCCCAGGACCCTGAGATCATGACCTGAGCCGAAGGCAGATGCTTAACGACTGAGCCACCCAGGCGCCCCTAAAATGAGTTGATTTTTAAATGTTAGTATTGAGTCTACCAATTACTTTGAACTGCTACGAGTATTTCTATCTGTTCTGTTGCCACAAGATTAAGAGTATCCACAGCCTAAATCAGATCACTGAAGTAAGTTAATAAATCAAAGCCAAGGATGATATTAAAGTACCAATCAGTGGATCAGCTGCTGGCATCCTAATATCTATGCCATAACATTAGCTTTTTTTTTTTTTTTAAGTTGAGTGTCTCACCTGTGGAGAAAGATTAGCCCTCATTAAAACAGTGTCGTTGGTGTAGAACAGCTCTGGAAGGAGCACTTCCACAGGCTGTGGGGATGGCTGGTGCTATTCCTCCACTTTTAACTTCCTTTGCTTCCTTTTAACTTAGGTACACTTGGAAGGCTTGGGGTTATAGTTTTGCGGGATTTGAGTGTGTGCGTGCGTGTGTTTTATTTACGGTTAAAAGAGTCTTCACGGAAGTGTTACTGGGTCATGTAGAAGATAACATTTTTAGTTTTATTTTTTCCAATGACAAACATTATTAAAATAAACTTTTGTAAAATATAAAGGGCATGGAACAAAAATTTAACTTAGTGAAAGCATTTTGGCTGGGGACTGAACTGAAGTGGCTTAGGTACATTTTTCTTTTTTCTTTTTTATTTTTTTTATTGTTACGTTAATCACCATACATTACATCATTCGTTTTAGATGTAGTGTTCCATGATTCATTGTTTGCGTATAACACCCAGTGCTCCATGCAGTACGTGCCCTCTTTAATACCCATCACCAGGCTAACCCATCCTCCCACCCCCTTCCCCTCTAGAACCCTCAGTTTGTTTTTCAGAGTCCATAGTCTCTCATGGTTCATCTCCCCCTCCGATATTCCCCCTTCATTCTTCCCCTCCTGCTATCTTCTTCTTCTTTTTTTTTTTTCTTAACATATATTGCATTATTTGTTTCAGAGGTACAGGTCTGTGATTCAACAGTCTTGCACAATTCACAGTGCTTACTAGAGCACATACCCTCCCCAGTGTCTATCATCCAGTCACCCCATCCCTCCCACCCCACCCCCCACTCCAGCAACCCTCAGTTTGTTTCCTGAGATTAAGAATTCCTCATATCAGTGAGGTCATATGATACACGTCTTTCTCTGTTTGACTTATTTCGCTCAGCATAATACCCTCCAGTTCCATCCACGTCGTTGCAAATGGCAAGATCTCATTCCTTTTGATGGCTGCATAATATTCCATTGTGTATATATACCACATCTTCTTTATCCATTCATCTGTCGATGGACATCTTGGCTCTTTCCACAGTTTGGCTATTGTGGACATTGCTGCTATAAACATTGGGGTGCACGTACCCCTTCGGATCCCTACATTTTACCATATGATCCAGCAATTGCACTACTGGGCATTTACCCCAAAGATACATTTTTCTTTTTGTGATAATTTAGCTTTACTATAGGAACGGAATATAGAGGCAGCAATGAATGCCCCTAAAACCAGCTCAAATACAGGCTCTCAAATGAGCCCCTGATAAGCACTGGACTGAAGTTACTTCAAAGTTATTTTCTTGGGCCCAAAGTGCTAACTGTTTTCCTAACTAAAGATTTCTCCTTATGCTTTAGATCAGGGGTTGACAAATGACGGCACATGGGCCAGACCCAGGCTGTTGTCTGTTTTGGTGGTATCCATGAGCTGAGAATGATCTTTAGAGTTTTAAATGATTGAGAGAGAGAGAGAGAAATGATATTTCATAACTGAGAATTATATGAAATTCGAATTTTGGTGTTTATACATAAAAGTTTATTAGAAGAAAGCCATTCATTTACATACTGTCTATGGCTCTTTTGTGCTAAAGTAGCAGAGTTGAATACTTGGAACAGAGGCCTGATGACCTGCAAAGCCTAAACTATTTATTATCTACCCCTTTACCAAACAGTTTGTAGAATCCTGCTTCCGAAGTCAGTGATGCCCTAGACCTTGTGACTCTTCTGTATCTGCCCTTGGTGGGTTTGCAAGAATGAGGTACCAGAGGCTGTCCTCACAGACAGCTAAATAAAGGGATGGCAAATACTTATCGAACGCAATTTTTTTTTTTTTAGTTTAGCAGTTTTGATGCTCCCCTTCTTTTTCATAATATTGTTACCATGAAACTAACTTTATGAAAATGTGGACCAAAAAAATGAATGGAGTGAAAACAAAAATCACTTATTCCCCATGTTACATTACTTCATGTTTGGCTTGTTTTCATTTATTTATTATTTAACTTCAGCTTTATTGAGGTATAATTGACATATAAAATTTAAGATATCTAAAATGTATACCGTGGTGATTTGGTATCCATGCACATCGTGGGAAGACTCCCCCCATCTAGCTCATGAACACACCCACCACCTCACATATTTATTCCCTTCCCCCTTTTGAAAAAAATTTTTAAAAGACTTTATTTATTTATTTGACAGAGAGAGACAGAGCACAAGCAGGGGGAGTGGCAGCAGGAGAGGGAGAAGCAGGCTCCCCACTGAGCAGGGAGCCCGAAATGGGGCTCGATCTCAGGACCCTGGGATTATGACCTGAGCTGAAGGCAGACACTTAATAACTGAGGCACCCAGGCACCCCCCCTTCGCCTTTTTTTGATGAGAAGATTTAGTTCTAGTCTCTTAGCAAATTTCAGTTATACAATATAGTGTTATAAACTATAGTCACTGTATTTGACATTAGATCCCCAAACCTTATTCAGTTTATAGCTGGAACTTTGTACCTTTTTACCAACCTCTCCCTATTTCTCTACCCCTGCTCCAGCCCCTGGCAAGCAATTTGCTACCCTCTGTTTCTATGAGTTTGACTCTTTTTTAAGATTCTATATATAAGTGATACCATGCAGTATTTGTTTTTGTCTGACTTACCTCACTTAGCATAATGCCTTCAAGGTCCATCCATGTTGTGGCATGTGGTGGGATTTCCTTCTCTCATGACTGAATAATATACCACTGAATATATATACCACATCTTTTTTATCCATTCATCTGTTGATAGACACTTAGGTTGTTTGCATATTTTGGCTATTGTGAAGAATGCTGCAATGAACATGGGAGTGCAGGTATCTCTTCAAGGTACTGATTACATTCTCTTTGGATATATACTCCGGAAGTGGGATTTCTGGATCATACAGTAGTTCTATTTTTAATTTTTTTTAAGAATCTCCATACTGTTTTCCATAGTGGCTGCACCAGTTTGCTTTCCTACCAACAGTGGGTGAGGGTCCCCTTTTCTCCATATTCTTGCCACCACTTCTCATTTCTTGTCTTTTGATAGCAATTCTAACAGGTATTACCTAAAGGTGATTTGGATATGCATTACCCTGATGATTAGTGATGTTGAGCACCTGCAAGAAGCGGCTGTTGGCCATCTGTAAGTCGTTTTTGGAAAAATGTTTATTTAGATCCTCTTTTTTTTTTTTTTTTGGTATTGAGTTGTATGAGGCTTTTTTTCTTTTCTAATATATTTTGGATATTAACCTCTTATCAGATGAATGATTTGCAAATATTTTCTCCCATTCCGTAGGTTGCCTTTTCATTTTGTTGATGGTTGCCTTTCCTGCGCAGGAGCTTATTAGCTTGATCTAGTCCTACTTGTTTATTTTTGCTTTCGTTGCCTTTACTTTTGGTGTCACACCCTAAAAATCTTGGCAAGCAAGACCAATGCAAAGGAGCTGACCCACTATGTTTTTTTCTAGGATTTTATGGTTGCAGGTCTTATGTGTAAGTCTTTAATCCATTTTGAGTTGATTTTTGTGTGTGGTGTAAGAGAGTGGTCCAGTTTCCCTCTTTTGCCTATATGGCTGTCCAGTTCTTCCAGCACCATTTATTGAAGAGACTTTTCCCATTATGTATTCTTGGCTCCTTTGTCGCAAATTATTTGACCATATATGTGTGGGTTTATTTCTGGGCTCTCTGTCCTTTTTCATTTCTCTATGTGTTTTTAATGGCAGTACCTACTGTTTTGATTACTACAGCTTTGTAGTATAGTTTGAAATCAGGACGTGTGATGCCTCCAGCTTTGTTTTTCTTTCTTAAGATGGCTTTGGCTATTCGGAGTCTTTTGTGGTCACCTGCAAATTTTAGGATTGTTTGTTCTATTTCTGTGACAAATGCCATTGGGATTAAATTGTATATGTAGCTTGCTTTGGGCAGTATGGACATTTTAACAATATTAATTCTTCCAACCCATGAGCATGGAATATCTTTCCATTTGTTTCTGTCTTCTTCAGTTTCTTTCATCGGTGTTTTATGGTTTTCAATATACAGGTATTTTACCTCCTTGGGTAAATATATTCCTAGGTATTTTATTCTTTTTGATGCCCTTGTAAATGAAGTTGTTTTCTTAATTTCTGTTTCTGGTAGTTCATTATTACCGTATAGAAGCACAACAGATTTTTGTATATGGATTTTATATCCTGCAGCTTTACTGAATTCATTTATTAGTTCTAACAATTTTTTTTTTTTGGTAGGCTCTTTGGATTTTTTCTATATAATATCATGTCATCTGCAGATAGAGACAGTTTTACTTCTTCTTCCTTTTTGATTTGATGCCTCTTATTTCTTTTACTTGCCTACTTTCTCTGACTAAGACTTCCAGTAATATGTTGAATAAAAGTGGCAAGAGTGGGCATCCTTGTCTTGTTTCTGATCTTAGAGGAAAAGCTCTCAGCTTTTCATCATTGACTATTATGTTAGCTGTGGGCATATCCTATGTGGCCTTTATTATGTTGAGGTACGTTCCCTCTACACCCACTTTGTTGAGAGTTTTTATAATGAATGATGTTGAACTGTGTCAAATGCTTTTTCTGTATCTATTGAGAAGATCATATGATTTTCATACTTCATTTTGTTAATGTAGTATATCACACTGATTGATTTTCAGATGTTTAACCATTCTTGTATCCTTGGAATAAATCCCACTTTATCATGGTGTATGATCCTTTTAATGTACTATTGAATTTGGTTCGCTAATATTTTGTTGGGGATTTTTGCATCTATGTTCATCAGAGATATTGGCCTAAAATTTTCTTTTCTTGTAATGTCCTTGGCTTAGCCTTGCAAAATGGAGTTTGGAAGTGTTCCCAGCTCTGGCTTATTTATTTCCTTTTAGTTTTTATTCTGTATGTTGGATACTTTTTGCAGAAATGGGATATCACATATAACTTTTAAGTTGACTTTTTTCCTTTTTTACTAAATATGTGTCTTTAAATACACAATTTTCATGGCTACATTGTATTCTACCTTTGGAAGAATTATAACTTATTTAACAACTCTTATTGTTGGACATTTGGGTTCTAGAATAAATAATACTACATTATATGTCTTTCATACAAATAGCTGTCTACATATATTTTTAGAAATATACTAACTGGGTCAAAAGAGATGAGTATTTTTAAGTTGGGGAGAATGTTTACCATATGCATATGGTAGGAACAAAATTACTTCCCAGATAGGCTTAAAAATGACTGCATATTTATTTCATCCTTGTCCCACTTAATGCATTATTTTAATGGTTGCCAATATTTTAAAAGCATTATTTTAATTTTCATTTATTTCATGACTAGTAGAGTTGTATCTCTTAAATATATATTATTTTTCTGTGACTTGTTTGTTCTTGTCCTTTACCCATTTTTCTTTTATAATGGGAAGTCAGTATTATTTTTAAAGGCCTATTTCCATATTAAGGCTATTAGCTTTTGTGTATATAGTATGCATGTATATGTGTGTATATTTATAACACAGATATCATACCTAATTCACCCTAAATTTTTTTGTGTATGGTATTTTTGACATAATGGAATTTTAAATGGTTATGTAGTCATTATATTGATTTTCTCCTTTGTGATTTTTGTCCATCTGTTTTAGTTTTGTAATCGTTTTTTGCTCTGAAATTTCTCTCCAATATAAGCATCAGCCAAATATTCCCCTATATTTTTTGTGTGCTTTAAACGATTTCATTATTTACATTTCACATATCTGTGTAGAATTTACTTTCATGTGCGGTTATTATCAAACTTGATTTTCCCCCTGTACTTCGCCAATTTTTCTAGCAACTTATGTGGATAAACCTACATTCCTCAGTGGTTTATGATGTTTCCTTTGTAATATAAAAATAATTTAGGTTTACCAGATTCTCTTTCAGGTCTTACTTTTGTGTTCTATTGATCTGTCTGCCAATTCTTTTTTTAGATCACACTGTTTTAATTGTTTATTTGTAATACCTCATAGGACAAGTTACCCCTCACTCCTCCCATTGATCTCCTTTTACAAAATTTCCTTTGGTTGCTTTTTTGGGGGAGGGTGGCGCAAAGAGTAGTAGGATTAGTGGTTTCTTAATCCCATTCTTCAATCAAGGCAATAAAAACATGTTATTAGAAGAGTAGGGTTTTTTTTTTCCTGTAACTTGAAAATAGATATTCAGTTTATTCATCTAACAGTTCTATCAACTTCTCTGAAAATACGTTTTAAAAGGTGAAAAAAAGTACAGTTCTGTTTCCAACCTCTGAATAGTTCCGCATGTCTTAAAATAGTTTTTTTTTTCCTTTGCCAGTTTTAGCATTTTGGATTTTATTCTATGATGATATAGCTTGGTTAATAGATTGTGTTTTAGGCATTAAAAAATTATTCCTCAATGAGAGCTTGATGGGAGTTATGAAATATCTTGTTAGTTGCTGTTGTTGAGTTTTTATTCCATAATCATAAACTTAACTCTGCAATCCAGCAAGACTTGGAGTGGGATAAGGAAAAATGGAACCCAAAGAAGAACAGTGTGAACACAAAGATCATAGGAATTTATAAGCAGACAGGGATGAGGAGTGCTCTCCTGAGCAACAGAAGAAATGGCCTGGTGGTTAAAATAAAATGCAAGTCAAATTTACTGGTTGTCCATGCTAGGCGATGGTGATCTTCTTTCTGGTCTTAAAATTCCTAGACCCAAAGTGTTCCATGGTTTCCACAGTATTCATGCACTCTTTTTCACTTTGCCAAAGATCATGGGCTTGCCATCTAACCATACAGTACTGACATTCTTGGGAACCATTTATATTGGGCCTAGGACAAGGTGCTGGGACCTGTATAACTGAGGATGAAATTGTCATCGTCAAATTTCTCCCTTAGATGGACTTGTTGCCAGTGCCATTATGGCATTTGAAGTCTCCATCCTGCCACATAAACCCCCTAATAATTTTTTAAAAACAGGAATCTTTATAACAAAATCCCTTCTTCCCAATGCTCAGAACATGAAAGTTTTCTGCTGTTTTTGAGAGTTTGTCTAGTAACAGCTCTCAGGAGATGTAGCCAAAGGGCTCATTGGCGATGATGATGTCAAAGAACATGGTGGAGTTGAGCATGGCTGCCCGGTGTGGTGTGGCCCCAGGAGGTGGTGATGGTATCTGTAAAGCTATCTTTTTTTTTTTTTAAAGATTTTATTTATTTGACAGAAGATACATAGCGAGAGGGGAACACAAGTAGGGGGAGTGGGAGAGGGAGAAGCAGGCTTCCCGTTGAGCAGGGAGCCCAATGTGGGGCTCGATCCCAGGACCCTGGGATCATGACCTGAGCCAAAGGCAGACGCTTAACAACTGAGCCATACAGGTGCCCCTCTGCAAAGCTATCTTATTCTTGTTCTTTATTTCTTTTTTATTTTAATTCTAGTTTAGTTAATAAACAGTGTTATATTAGTTTCAGGTGTATGATGTAGTGATTCAACAATTCTATACATTATCAGTGCTCCTCCATGATAAATGTACTCTTCATCCCCTTCACCTGTTTCATCCATTCCCCCACTCACCTCCCCTCTGGTAACCACCAGTTTGTTCTCTATAATTAAGAGTCTGTTTTATGGCCTGCCTTTTTTTTTTTCTTTGTTTGTTTTGTTTCTTAAATCTACATATGAGTGAATTCATATGGTATTTGTCTTTCTCTGACTGACTTATTTCACTTAGCATTATACTCTGTAGATCCAGCCATGTTGTTGTAAATGGCAAGATTTCATTCTTTTTTCACATTTTTTTTATCCATTTATCCATTGATGGACACTTGGGCTGCTTCCATAATTTGGCTATTGTAAATACTGCTGCAATAAACATAGCGGTGTATATATCTTTTTGAATTAGTGTTTTTGTATTCTTTGGGTAAATATCCAGTAGTGGAATTACTGAATCATATGGTAATTCTATTTTTAGTTTTTTGAGGAACCCCCATACTGTTTTCCACAGTAGCTGCACCAGTTTGCATTCCCACCAACACTGCATAAGGATTCCTTTTTCTCCACATCCTCACCAACACTGGTTGTTTTTTGTTTGTTTGTTTGTTTGATTTCAGTCATTCTGACAGGTGTGAGGTGATATCTCATTGTGGTTTTGTTTTGTATATCTCTGACGATGAGTGATGTTGAGAATCTTTTCATTCTTGTTCTTATGAGTTGTTTTCCCAAGGTCAAAATAGGGAGAATAATCATGAAAACTAGTTCTAAAACATGCTTGCATTTTATGGACAATATTAGAGTGATTCGTTCATGCAACAGATATTTACAGCATCCTCACTATGAGCCAGGCACTAGCATCATGGGTGCTGGACATATACCAAGGAGCAAAATAAGGGCAATACTTGCTCTGGAGATTCAATTCCAGTAGGAGATATAAACAAATAAATAAAAATATAAAATGCAGTGTAAAATAGAGGTAAGTGCTCTGAAGATAAACAAAGCAAGGTGAAAGGAAAGATTATGGCAGGAATGAGGATGACCACTCTTGGGTAGTGTGATTAAGAAAGGTCTCTGTGATTAGGTGGCCTTTGCAGAGACTTGAAAGAGATGAGGAAGCAAGTTATACAAGCTGATAGGTTCTGGGACCATTGAGGAGCCCAGCATATTCAGAAAGGAGTGAGTATGTCAGAGAGTAGTGGGAGATAAGGTCAGAGAAGTAGCCAGGGTCAAATTAAAGGGTCTGATTTTACTGAGGTGATGATGAGAAGCTGTTGGAAGATTCTGAGCAGGAGAATGACATGATTTGATGTCATTTGAGTTGTATCTCTCTGGCTGCCTTTACAAAAAGTGGATGTCACTAAGGACACTGGGCGAATAGCAGATTTGGGTAGTAGGTATGAAGAGTTCTGTTTGGACAGGCCCCATTGGAAGTGCCTATTAGCCACCTGAGAGGTGATGTCTAATTGGTAGTAGGATGATGCATGAGTCTGGAGCACCAAAGATAGCAATATTGGAAGAACATATGTTGGTTTAGCACTGTGGTCCTGGGTCAGATCACTCAGGAGTATATTGATTTCTAGGGCTTCTGTAACAAATAACCATCAATTCTCTGGCTTACAATAACAGAAATTGTTGTTACTCATAATTCTGGAGGCTAGAAGTCCAGAGTCCTGCAGGGCCTTTCTCACTCCCTTTGACTCATCTAGCCTCTAAGGCTTGTTGGTGTTCCCTGGTTTGTGACCCCTCACTCTAATCTCTGCCTCTCTCTTCTAAGGGCACTTGTTTTTGGATTAATGGCTCATCTGGATAATCCACGACAAGCTGCTCTCAAAATCCTTAACCTAACGATGTTTTACAATATAAGGCAATATTCACTCTTTTATCATGTAAGGCAATATCCACAGGTTCCAGGGATTAGGACATGGAGCTGTCTTTTGGGGGCCACCATTCACTCATCACAGGCAATGGAGTGTGGATTGAAAAGAGAAGTGGTCTCAAGACTAAGCTGTGGGGCATGAGAGCATTCGGAAGCAGGGAAGAGAACTTGGAGCCAGTGAAGGAAACTGAAAGGAGGTCAGTGAGGTGTATGAGGAGCAGGAGAGTTGGAACGTGGTGTCTGGGGAGGAAGTGTTTCAATAAGGAGACAATTTGCATATGGAAAGCTGCTGAGGTGTGTAGAAAATAAGGATCGAGCCTTGATGATTAGATTTGGTAAGACAAGTCATTGGTGAACTTGCCAAAACTGTGTTCAGTGGCATTACTTGCATCTGTTGTGGTCCTCAGTGCTGAAACCAGCTTCCCCTGGAATATTATAATCCTGTTTTCATTGTGGGATCAGTGGTTGGCCAAGCACATAGAATTTAAAAAGTTATTTTGTAATTTCTTTTTCTTCCTTCTATTTGAAGTTATGTTTGTGAGTATGTTGTGTCAATAGTTTGGTTTCTTCAAACAAACTGTTATATGCTCATGGTAGAAATTTTGGAAATTACAAAAAGAAAAAAAATTAAAATGGGTTATTGCATTTTAAATTTCATCTAAACAAGCCATTTTTTTTTGCAACCATTTTTTTCTAGGACTTTCTTGTTGAATTGCTCATTTTTTTGATTGGGCTTTGAGGCCTTTCTAGAAATGTCACTGAATTCAGTGATATGATTTCCCAGGAGTAGGTAAAGGACAATGTTACTCACAATGTGTCGTCTTATGACTTGGGTTTTGAGGTACCAAAGTGAATGGCTGGGCAGGTAACCTCCCCAAAGCTGCCCAGTTGTTAAAAAGGAGACCCTCCCAGGAAAACTGAATGGGAAGAAATCAGAGAGGGATACAAACCATGAGAGACTCTGGACTGTGGGAAACAAACTGAGGGTTGCTGGAGGGGAGGGGGGTGGAGGGATGGGGAAACCAGGTGATGGGCATTAAGGAGGGCACGTGTGGTGATGAGCACTGGGTGTTATACACAACTAATGAATTGTTGAACGCCACATCAAAAACCAGTGGTGTACTATATGTTCGCTAACTGAACATAATATAAATAAATAAATAAATAAATAAATAAATAAATAAATAAATAAATGGAGACCCTCCCAAATAGAGGAGTCTGTGCTGGTGAGTGAATTGCAGATAGGTCCATTCCATTTATAGAACATCCAAACAACATGTATTCAGGAGCCAGTGTTCTCAATTTGTCTCCCCAGATGTTAATATAGGGAGGCAGTGAATTTTTTTTTTAGTTTCGGAAAGCTAATAAGGGAATTGGGTGAACCTTAATATCACATTAATATTTTCATTTTTTATAATGTCTGCATTAAATTTGTGAGAGATCAGACTAAGGGAGAACAAACTGTGACTCGAAGTAAGTTTAGAGTAAAAATCACCATATTCATCTCAGTCTAAAACAGGTAGATTGAGGGTAGGATGAGGAACACAGGGACAGCACCAAGGGTGCTAGAACGTGGCTTTTTGAGTAGATTCAGGATTAAATCGTCCTGAGATCTCCTCTGGATCCCAAAATCAGCACCGTAAGATGGTGATAATAGACTCTGACTAGATGTCTCTCTTTTTTGATTTAAGCAGCTATCTCTGAAGAAAAGGTCCAGTGAGCCTACTTACTAATCACATTTCCTCTTGAAGATCTGGCAAAGCTTTCCCCATTTTCTATTATTTAAATTGCCTAAATTTTATGTATAAGTCAATGGATATTGGAAAATATAGACCTCATAAAGATGCCAAATTAATTATTGGTGTTCAAGACCAAATACTAGTAGGGAAAATATGTTGTTCTAGAATACTAGGTCAGTATTTTTAGGGAGTTGAGTAAAAAACAGGGAGGAATACGTTCTTATTTTATTATTCTGAAGCTCAGAATCTGAGCTGCTGACATAAATTGAGATCAGTACTCTTATCCCATTTTTTACTTTTTCTGTTTTGCCTGCCAAAAGTCCAGATGAGAAAAAGGTCTCAAAAGTGGAAATAAGGAAACTCGTTTTATATAAGCCAAATTACTTGTTAATATGGCTATTAAAGGCTGAGAATGAGTTTTAGAATTTAGAGTTCATTATATTTATCTTCCAATCAAGCCAAAATTATTGAGAATACCATATGTTTTTAGAAAACATATTTGGTGTCTTTGGGAACTCGAGGCTACTAAATCATTAACAGCTGCCAGAATGGAATAGACCAAATGTACTTGGAATTTAGTTCTTTGTAGTTGGGAAGTTTGTGGATTTCCTGGTTCAGCCCATCTGATGAGAAGAATAACTCTCAAAACATGTTAGCTGGTTGCACAGAATAAATAATATTGCCAGAGAATGTGAGATAGATGGGAGTAAAGAGAAATTTACAAGACTGTGTCATCAGTTGAAGACAAATAAAGGCAATTAAAGAGGGAAATAATAGTGCCCATTGTTGATGTTACTCAGATGCAGTGGTTCTCAGCCTGGGCACTGTTGACATTTTGGGCCAGATCATTATGTGTTGTGGGGTTTGTCCTGTGTATTGTACAAAGATGAGCAGCAATTCTGTCCTCCACCCCCGGATGCCACAGCACCCTCTCCCTAGTTGTGACATGCCAAATGTCCTGGTGGAGGCAGACTTGACCCTGATTGAGAACCACTGCGCCAGACTGCCCGAAGAACCCCCAAAGTCACATCCCAGTTACACGCTCAAGATAGAATGGGATGAAGGGGAAGCCTTATTGAGAACATTGGTTGTTGAACATGTTATTGGTATGAGGTTTTATTTGGGAAGCATAATAATGAAAGGTATAACTCCTTCATGTATACTTTACCGATAAAAAGTAAATCACTTTTTTTCCAGCCTAGAGTTAAACGCTGTCCAACTGCCTGGATTTGAGTCCCAGTTTTCATACTTTTTAGCTATGTGATCTTTGGCAAGTTACTTAAGCTCTCTGAGCCTGACTTTTTTTTTTTTTTTAAGATTTTATTTATTTATTTGACAGAGAGAGAGAGAGAGAGAGAGGGAACACAAGCAGGGGGAGTCGGAGAGGGAGAAGCAGGCCTCCCGCAGAGCAGGGAGCCCAATGCGGGACTCGATCCCAGGACCCTGGGATCATGACCTGAGCTGAAGGCAGACGCTTAACGACTGAGCCACCCAGGCGCCCCTGAGCCTGACTTTTCTTGTCTGTAAAATGGAGTTCATTACAGGTTATAAGTATAAATCTATAAGTATACTTATAGTTCTTTTTCCTTTTTTTCTTCCCTTTTTTTGATTAATCTTCCCTTAAGGTTCTTCTTTTATTTTAAGTGTTATATAGATATTTGCTGTTACTATTAGTTGGGATAACAAATCAAGAGAGCTATACCAGGCCTATGAGCTCAAAATGTTTTGAGTTCAATATAGACTGTTGTCTTTCTCACTGTGTATTCCCACAGTTAGTATAAATAAATTGCCTTCATAATTCTAGTTACTTCATCTTTTCTACCAGGCACAGGACCACTGCTAACATAAGCAGTATTTATGGTCAAAGAGAAAGGTGTCCTTGCCTCTGGGCACTTCCAGCTCCATGTCAGTGTTGGCAAGCAGAGCATGGGCTGGATTTCATTTCCATGCCCCCACTGGGCAAGGTGCCTCTGTGCAGTGGTCAGTGAGCATGACTGTGCAGGGTCCTGATGGGGGCATTATTCCTGCAAGGAAACCTGGCTTAGATACTCAAATCTCCTACTCCAGGGTGAATTGTGTCAACTGGATTGGGTTACTAGTAATCATGCCACTTACTGCCTTGATTTCTCTGCCCTCCCATGCTGCTCTGAAGGGTGGAGGTGGGGTGTTGAGCCCAACACTTGAAAAGCTTGGGTATGAGAGGGAATCCACAGATATGCTGTCAAACTGTTAACATGGGGATGTTTTTAAAGCCTTGAAGTTGGATGAGATCACTTAGGCATGGTGAGAGGAATAAGAAGACAAAGGGCCGAGGGCTGAGCCTCAGGGAACTCAAACTTTCAAGATCACATGAAAGTATAGGAACAGGCAAAGGAAACTGAGGAGAACTCAGACAAGGAGGAGGAAAAGTGAGGGTGAGCTGTCACAGAAGGTAAAAGAGAGTGAAAACCAAAGCCTATACTTTGTGAATGAATGGCTGTAGGAATACCTCGGTTGTACAAATCATGATAGTAACTCATGACCAACTGAGAAGTAATGTTAACATTTCCACTTCCTTACCAACCCCCCTCTTGTCTCGTAGGTTAAAGCTTCTGATGCAGATGCAGGACTCTATGGCTTTGTGGAGTATTCTCTTTATGAGGGATTCCAAAGCTGTGACGTGTCTCCAGCATTCCAGATCGACCCACATGATGGGCGAATCTGTGTTTCTCAAGATATCGATAGGGAAAGGGATCCCGCAACCTATGATCTCTTGGTGAAAGCTAAGGATGGGGTAAGTGTTCATGTATGAAATCTCAAACATACTCAACAGTGAACCACTGTCTACATATCAGAGAGTACCATTGATTATCAATTAGCCAATCTTGTCTCACAAATCACTACCTCTTTCTTTTGCAAATAACAGACATTATATATCATTTCATCCATAAAGAGTTCAATAATATCTATAACAGATAACTACTTTTTAAAAACATGACTACATGGGGCACCTGGGTGGCTCAGTCGCTTAAGCGTCTGCCTTCGGCTCAGGTCATGATCCTGGGGTCCCGGGATCGAGCCCCACATCGGGCTCCCTGCTCAGCGGGGAGCCTGCTTTTCCCTCTCCCTCTGCCTGCCACTCTGCCTACTGGTGCTCTCTCTCTGTCTCTCTGTCAAATAAATAAATAAAATCTTAAAAAAAAATAAAAAATAAAAACATGACTACAATAAATTAACGATAATTCTTTAATAATATCTAATATCCAGTCCATTTAAAATTTTCTGGATTATCTAAAAATGTCTTTTAAAAGGTGACTTATTTGACTTAAGATCCAAATGAGTTCAAAATTGATTTGATTGCAGTATCCCTTCAGTTTCAGTCCATAACAGTCAGCTCCCCGCTCTCCTCCCTAACCTACCTTACCTTTTCTCTGATGGTATTTGTTTTTGGAAGAAATCAAATTATTTGCCCTGTAAATGTTCCACCTTCTGAATGTGGCTGATTACATCCTTGGGATTCATTTAATGTCTTCTTTTATCATATTTCCTATGAACTGACATTCTGAGCCAGAAGCCGGATTAGTTTTGGATTCATTTAGGTGGTGCTGCGTGCTTCTTACTCTATCGCCAGACACACGCCATTATTCCATCACAGGGTGCAATGTGGTGGATGTTGAATTTTGTTATTCCTTTTGCATTTATTATCTGGAATTCTTCAAATAAGAATGTTCTCTCATCAACTATTTGATTATCCTGGAATACAATTCATACAGGAGAGGCAGGATAATGCTTGATTAGTTCTATTTTATCTGTTTTTAGAATAACAAGTTGGTGCATTTACTGTCTCCAAAGGGTGTGGATGATTTTTTTTTTTAAAGATTTTATTTATTTATTTAACAGAGAGAGACACAGTGAGAGAGGGAACACAAGCAGGGGGAGTGGGAGAGGGAGAAGCAGGCTTCCCGCAGAGCAGGGAGCCCGATGCGGGGCTCGATCCCAGGACCTTGGGATCATGACTTGAGCCGAAGGCAGACGTTTAACAACTGAGCCACCCAGGTGCCCCGGGTGATTTTTTTTTCTAGTGTGATTATGAATTCCTGGATTTTTGTATATTTGATGTATTTCATACATTGCTGACATTCTCTCTGATGTTCATACTGACTCATCTTAGGTCAGTAGAGGCACCTTCAATTTGACTTTTAAGTCTTTTTTTGGTAAACTTTTAAATTGGCATATAAAATGCATGCATCAAGGTGCACAAATTATAGTATAATTTCGTGGATTTTTGCAAAATAAACACATGCATGGAAGCAGATGAAGAAACATTACCTGAACCCTGAAAGCCTCTCTCTAGGCCTCTAGGCTTATCCCTTGCTTCCTGCCTTTCAGGTTAATCACTATTGACTTTTTTTTTTTATATTTTATTTATTTATTTGATAGAGAGAGCATGTGAGGGAGTGTGTGAGCTGGGGGAGGGGCAGAGGGAGAGGGAGAAGGAGGCTTCCTACTGAGCAGGGAGCCGATGTGGGACTTGATCCCATGACTGTGGGATCATGACCTGAGCTGAAGGCAGATGCTTAACCGACTGAGCCACCCAGGAGCCCCCATCACTATTGACTTCTAACAACAAATATCAAACAATGAATCATGGAACACTACATCAAACACTAATGATGTACTGTATGGTGACTAATATAATAAAAAAACCCACAAATATCATTTGCCTGTTTTTAAACTTCAGCAAATAGATTTATACACTATGTTTTTATTGTTTCTTTTGTCCAACATTATTTCTAAGAATCATACATGCTGTTGTGTATAGCAACAGTTCGTTCATTCTCATTTGTTCATAGTATTCTTTTACGGGAAATTTGTGATAATTTTTTATCTATTCTATAATTGATGGCATACATTTTAGGCTATTACAAAAAGTGCTTCTATTAACATTCTTATACATGTAATTTGGTGAACAAATATAAGCATTTCTTTTTTTTTTTTAAGATTTTATTTATAGAGCACAAGCAGGGAAGGGGCGGGGGGGGGGGGCAGGGAGGTGCGTGCAGAGACAAAGAAAATCTCTTGCTCCCGGCTGAGAGTGGAGCCTAACATAGGGCTTGATTCCAGGACCCTGAGATCCTGACCTGATCCGAAATCAAGAGCCAGGTGCTTAACCGACTGAGCCACCCAGGCCCCAAGCATTTCTATTGAGTATGTATTTAGGAGTGGAATCGCTAGATCTTAAGAAAGCCAAACAACTTTTCAAATGGTTGTACCAATTTATACTCCCACCAGAAGGGTATGAGAATTTCATTTGCTCCACATCCTCCCAACAATTGGTATTTAATGTCTTTTTAATTATAGCAATTCTGGTACCTGGTCAGTGGTGTATCACATTGGGGTTTTCCTTTGCATTTCCTTGATGACTAATGAACTGAGCACTGTTTCATACGCTTATTGGCTGTTTGTAGAACTGATTTTGTGAAGTGTCTGTTCAATTCTTTACCCATTTTCTATTGTATTACTGGGTTCCTTTCTTGTCGATTTGTATGAATTCTTATATTTTTGGCATTCAAGTCCTTTGTTGTATATACTTACTGTGTGTATCTTTTTCCATTCTGTGGCTTGCCTTTTTACTCCCTTACGGATGTCTTTTGAGGAACAGAAGTTGTTGATTCTAATAAAGATTAGTTTATTAATTTGCTTACCTTTACAGCAAATTTAGAAGTATTTGCTATCCTTCTTAGAAGTAATTGCTTACCTTAGAGACATGAGGTGTCACCTTACATTTCCTTCTGAAAACTTTTTTATTTAACCTTTCATACTCATTTTTTCAATCTAGTGGGAGGAAGGCTTGTTATTTATTTTTTTCTAATATTGATACTGAGGTAACCATTCTTTCATGCTTACACTAGAGTATCACTTTTGTCCTAAATCATGTGCTGATGTACGTGTATGTCTATTTCTGGACACCCTATTTTTGACCTATTTGTCTACCATTGTACTAGCACCATACTCTCTTAATTGTTTAAGCTCTATAATAGGTCATGATATTGTATATTCTTTTAGCTTTGTCCTTCATTTTCAAGACTGCCTTGGCTATTCCTGGCTATTCCATTTACATTTCCAAGTACATTTCAGAAACAGCTTGTTCAATTTTCGTTTCTTCTTTTTTTTTTTTTTAATTTATTTGACAGAGAGAGAGCACAAGTAGGCAGAGAGGCAGGCAGAGGGAGAGGGAGAAGCAGGCTCTCTGCTGAGTAGGGAGCCCGATGTGGGGATCGATCCCAGGACCCTGGGATCATGACCTGAGCTGAAGGCAGATGCTTAACTGACTGAGCCACCCAGGCGCCCCTCAATTTTCATTTCATTACAGCAAAGATAACTTACTATATACACACTATTCTGCATTTTTATTCTTTCATTTAATTTATTTTGGAGATTTTCCTTGTTTCTTTTTTATCTGCTTACTACTCCTTTGTTGGGTACAGCTAACACCACTCTGGTCTAATCCTTTTTGAAAGTAATAGGCAGATCTACCTACTTAAGTCATGAGTTGTTGGGGAAAATGAATCTAAATATATTTACTACAAGTAAGCATGTAGAAACTACCATGAAAATGAAGTCATTTATATTTGATAAAATTAGCATGATTTGATTAGATTTTATCAACCCCTGACTGTGTGGTTTTAGGAATTCTTGCTTCTTTGTAAGAAAAGATGTAAGAAACAAAAATAGAAATAAACAGAAGAATTTAAGTTAATTCAAATTACATGATTATTAAAGCTCAATATATACACACACACAAATATTAGTGCAAGACTTCAAAAATATATGTATATGTTTTAGAGAGAGTGTGTACGTGCACATATGCCTGAGCAAACTGGGGGGAGGGGCAGAAGGAGAGAGAGAGAGAGAATCTTAAGCAGGCGCCAACCTCAGCATGGAGCCCAACGTGGAGCTTGATTCCATGACCCTGAGATCACGACCTGAGCAGAAATCAAGAGTCAGACACTTAACCGGCTGAACCACCCAGGTGCCCCCCAGAAATATATTCTTAATAGATTTTGAGACAATTGTAAAAGCCCATCCTAGAAGTGAATAACCAGTTTAAATCCAATTCTGAGTAGTTGAATATCTGTTTCTAATTAGTTGGTTTCAGATGATCTTGTAAAAGTGTATACAGAAATTATCTTAGGGGCGTCTGGGTGGCTCGTCGTTAAGCGTCTGCCTTCGGCTCAGGTCATGATCCCGGGGTCCTGGGATGGAGCCCCGCATCGGGCTTCCTGCTCAGCGGGAAGCCTGCTTCTCCCTCTCCCACTCCCCCTGCTTGTGTTCCCTCTCTCGCTGTGTCTCTCTCTGTCAAATAAATAAATAAAATCTTTAAAAAAAAAAAGAAATTATTACCGGAAATTTTTTATTCCCCCAAAGCAGTGCAATTAATTAGGATTATTGGCAGTGGAATAAAAAAATCAACCCAGATATTTAATTTAAACCTCCTTGCTTTTGTCCATTTTCATTGGGAACCTACTCTACACAAGTTGTGAAGAATGCTTCCCTTCCCCTCAGCTTACCAGACTCTATTGCAATGTTCAAGTGCATCTTTAGCCACACCATCTCTCCACAACTCTGCCAGACTGAACAAAAGGGATGCATTTTTTATTTCCAAAAGATATTTTATTTTAAAGATAATCAAGAAAGTTTATACAAACAGACTGTGGCAGCTTTTTGCTAATTTTTAAGAAATCAAAGAAGAAATGATCTCCAGGTTGATGACTGCTATGGTCTGAATGTTTATGCGCCCCCCCATTCATATGTTGAAAACCTAATACCCAAAGTGATGATATTAGGAGGTGGGGCCTTCGGCAAGTGATTAGGTCATGAGGGTGGAGTCATCATGAATGGGATTAGTGTTCTTACCAAAGAGGCCCCAGAGAGCCCCTTAGCCTTTTCTCCCAGTTGCGGGCACCAGGAGAGGTTGGCAAGCTCCCAGCCTTCACCAGAACTTGGCTGTGCTGCCACCTAATCTTGGACTTCCAGCCTCCAGAAGTGTGAGAAGTAAATCTCTGTTGCTCGTAAGCCACCCAGTCTGTGGTACTTTGTAAGAGCGGCCAGAATGGACTAAGACAATGTGTGTGAGTCATAACATTCTTCTGTTTAAAAACTCCTTGTAAGTTGTAGAAGGAAAACCCTCCAACAAAGCACAACATATTTCAGTTTTGTTTGAACAGAAACAACCTCCCTGTAGGTACTTCATATTCAAGATCTCACCCTACTTTTCCGGTTGATTCATCTTAAACCAGGCCCTGGCACAGACTGGAGCTGCTCTGTGCCCTGAGTGGTTTAATGTTGGTTTCATTATTATTTAGGGATGGGCAAGAAGATGGCTGCCATTGGAAAAAAAACAGTTTGTTATACTCACAGATTCCAAGACTGGGTTGGAGCGGGGAGGGCAGCGTATGCCACACCATGGCGTAGAGGTGGGTATGTGCACAATGGGAAGCACTGGGGTGGGTGAGGAGTCAGAGAGAGAGAGAGAGAGAGGGAAAACAGTGGGCGAGGGCCTTTATTGTGGTTTTCAAGGGAAGGAATGGGAAAGGCAGAATAGGCAGGTTTAGGATTGGCTAGTTTGAGTACTTTCAACAAGCTCTGGGGTATAGAGACTGTCTCTAGCTGTCCTGGCACTTGGCCCTGGGGTGATTAGGGCAGGTGAATGGTGGCCTAGAGTGATGAAGCATGGGAAAGGGTGTGGTTGGGGCTTTGGGTCTAGATTGGTTGGTTTGCATTTGAAAAGCATGTTCACTGTATCCTGGGCAATCTTCCGGGATCAGCAAGGACAATTGTCAAAGCATCAGAACACAGAAAATAGAAGACATGGCTAATACACTGCCCTGGTATAGAGCCCCTCTTAGAGGAAAGCAAAGGGCTCCCCAGAGCTCTTGCTATACTTAAGGCTCTGGAAAAGAAAATCTTTGCAGCTACCTTGTTTTATTCAGCGTATTGGAAATAGCACCCAGTGATACTGAGAGAATTCACTATTCAGTTGAACTTTTGTCCCCAAATAGCATCTGAAATCATCAAAGACAGTTTCTGTCAGGGCCTGGGCTTTCAGCACTTTGTTGTCTTTGTGTCAGGCCCATGTGGTCCCAGCAAGTGTCACTCACCACTGCTAGGTCCTGTGTTGATGGTCCACATACTTTCCGTCAGGCACCACCAGTGAGTGCTCTTCCTCTTCCTCTTCCTCCCTACTTTCCTCTCTGGTGTGATCATCCTCCTCATCTTCATCTCTTCCCTCTGCATCTTCTACCTCATCTCTGTCTTCTTCCAAGTTTATCTCCTTTGTGTACTCTTGAGTTTGTGAACCCATCGTATTCAAGTCTTCCATTTTTCCATCCTGTGGGGATCAAAGTAGTACAAATCATTCAGGATAAACTGGCAGTCCCTCGTTTCCAACATGCTCCCCTAAACAATAGAGAAGCTCACACTTCTTGGTCAGCATGGCATTGGTATAGGGAGTTGGCTCTGTCGGAGGGCTGCTGGCTTCATCAGAACGATCTTCCTCCTTCCTGCCGCCTGAGACAGAGAGCATTGGTTCAATGCTAATCATTGTCCCATCCTCTGTGACCACCTTTCTGACCACATCCAGGGACTCCTGGGCGCTGGCTTCCCCACATTCCTGCTTGTTATCACTTTCAGGCTCTACTACTGCTATTATTATTATTATTATTATTATTATTATTATTATTATTATATTTTGGCCTTGCCTATGTTTTTATTCTCTGACCCAGTCCCTTTAGCTGTCCTGCAAACCAGAGGCTCTTTGTGGTGTTATAGAAGTATGAGTCATCAAAGAAGTCAACTTCCAGACTCTCTTCTTCTTCCTTAACACAGACACCACCAAAAAGCAGTGTCTGATGATTCAGGCCACAGCTATCAAAATGCTAGATCTAGGAGTGAGCTATATTCCCCAAGGGATAATCTGAGTCCACACCCATTTGCCTTTTTTTTCCTTCCTCAGACTTTAGTGGAGCATATCGGAATGTAGAGTGTGTTTGTCCACCTTTGTTGACTGTTTCCAATAACCTCCGTAGATGATTATGCTCCCCTATGGAGTGACAGAAATTTCGCAGCCCAGTTTGGGTTTGGGCCCTGTTCCTCACAGGACAGCTTGCTCTACATGAGTGTGTCCAGGTCCTGCCTGTCATAGTGATAGATGTGATCCCTTGTACCCTCATGGAAAACACCAAAAAGAATTAACCGTGTCTTCCAGGCTACCATCTGATACCCACTTTGACTTAAAGGGTCCCTTGTTGATTTGACTTGGTCTCCGGCCTTGGTTGCCAAATGAAGGGCCCAAAGATCTGTGTAGTGAATATGGTCAATTCATCTTTCTCAGGATGATCAGAGAAAAACACATTCAATGTAGGTGAAGGTGGGGAATGTGCGTTTCTACAATCTGAGTGTTTTTAGCATCTCGTGTCTGGAGGTGGGCTATCAGAGCTTCAGGGTCTCCTCCTTCCCCAGCTCTTGGACATTTTCTTCTCCGTCCTAGTGGCCTTTTCTCCTTCTTGTCCATCATGTGGGTCTGAAGCCACACAGGGAGACCAAAGGAGGGAGCTGCTTGTGCAACCTGCTTAGAAGAGGATCCTCCCGGGGGCAGTTCTGGTGATGCATTTTTAAAGACAAACTAGAAAATTTGTCCCCCTCCCTCCCAATCATAAACATTATAACAGTTTACTATGCACTTTGTTTGGACTTAAAATTGCCTCCAACTTTCCTCTGTTTGCCTCAGAATATACAAGACCAAGCAACATAAGTGCTTATGTGAGTGTGTACGTACATGAGTGTCTATGTATTATGCAGTATTTATTCTGTTGCCTACATGATCTTTAAACATTTCTTCTGTGATGAGCTGTGCCTTTCTACAGGGTGAAGCCTGCATTGTCATCATTATTCTGTGCCATATCTACTAGCCCCATATGTCCCTAATCAAAAAGGTTGGTACCAATGCAGATAACCATCTAGCTTGGATCTGAAGAATAAATGAACTCAGACAAGATATTTTAGGTTCAGGATGTTGGATTCTAGGCCATAATGAATTTATTTAAAACAATGAACTGCACCTTGACAGAACACCTTTAACTTTACATAATTACCCTCATAATGTATGGTCTTCCCTCTGATACTTTCTCTTTCTAATATATACCCGGAAAGTTCTTTGGAAGAAAACTGCTAGGAACCCATTTGCTGGTGGTCACTAAGAGATTGTTATCTGTCAATAGAAAATTATTTTCTTATAAAATACCTAGATGTTCTGGGCTTCTTTGCTGCTGCTCTATTTATCCTTGTGATGACTGTCAATATTTTTTTAATGTAATCACTTCTCCTATTCTGCTGGTATTCTGAAATAATCTATTTTTGCTGCTTCAGCTGCTGCTGTGTATCTCATACATGGAAGCCATGAGAATGCTATAAAATTGCATAATGGAAACAAATAATTGGATTACACTGGAGAGCAAGTGGTTTTTCACAATGAAGTGCTATAATTTAATTATTCCGTGCTTATCTCTAATTCCTTGTTTCCTTTTCCCATTCATTTTTGCCAAATGAATCTCTCTTTATGGTATGTATTTATTAACATTGTATCTCTATTTCTGTGACATCTGAATTCGGGAGCTGAAATATGTGTCTGAGATATGCTATTTCAACTCTATCTCACCACTCCAGGCTTAGGGGAGGGTTGTGTCAGGCTAGCAATATAGAAAGTAAATTGAGTTAGCCCTTCACCATTATATATATTCTTGATAAAACTTGGCTGTGGAAGTTGTGCTGCACAGCTGCATGTAATGATGCAGAGAGATCTCTACAAGCAAACTTGCTGAGTAAAAGCTCACACTCATCTTTCCCCCGGCTTTATTGAAATATAATTGATAAATAGAAATTATATACATCACGGTGTACAATATCATGTTTTTTTAAAAAGATTTATTTATTTGAGAGAGACAGAGAGTGCAGGGGGGAGGACAGAAGGAGGAAAGAGATAATCTTAAGTAGACTCCCCACTGAGCATGGAGCCTGATGCGGGGCTCAATCTCAGGTCAGGACCCTGAGATCACAGCCTGAGCCGAAACCAAGAGTCGGATGCTCAATGGACTGGGCCACCCAGGGGCCCCAAAGTCATGTTTTGATATATGTACACACTATGAAGTGTTTACCACAATCAAGATAATTAGCATATCCATCACTTCACAAAGTAAGTGGTGAGAACACTTAAGATCTAGTCTCAGCAAATGTCATGTAATACAGTAATATTAGCTATAATCATGCTGTACATTAGACCTCCAGAGCTTACTCATCTTGCACAGCTGAAACTTAGGGTGCACACATTTGAATTTTACTAGATTATGTTATCTCACTTTCCAATATTCAGTTGCTTTTTTCCTATCATATATTTTACTGATTACCACCCCTCTCACCCCGGTTTCAGGAATAAGCTGCTGCCCAGTTGCTCCTATTTTCTAGCTGGATTGTCTGAACTATATCTCAAACTGATTGCCTACCATTTTTTAAAATACGCTACCAGAATTAACCCCTAAATGTCTTAAATACCACTCTACCTCATACTTATCACTAGAGGTTTAAGCCTCCCAGCCATCCGTTGTTATCCATATGCTCATCCCCATCCTGCTCTGTTCATCCTTTGATTTGAGTCAGTCTCCTAGCCACCCTCTCCCCCCCTCCCAAACTCTTCTACCATGCCCTCTGGAACTCCTGGGCCATCACTTAGCAAACTCCCTCATAAACTCAACCTGGTCTCTGACTGCTCCTTTATGGTCTTGCTCTGATTAAAACTCCCGCCCCAGAGGATACCGATTCCTCTCCAGCCTTTCACAGAGAAGCCCCTATTCCACTAATCACAAACCGGGAGGGAGCTGTTGAGGTGGGTGCCTGCCTAATAATTGCCCATTGCCACATCCAAATCATTTCTACCCCTTTCTCTGTCGAAAACCAATTCGCTTTTGGAAATTTATCTTGTCATGTGCTCGCTTCGGCAGCACATATACTAAAATTGGAAATTTATCTTGTCAGACTATACCATGGACATGCTTTCTTGCTGCTGCCATATTCTAAGCCTCCTTGTCAGTTAGGACCTCTACACCTTACAGTCTTCCTCTCCACCACCATGTTTATTGAGCCATTCAACACCCTGAGCCTCTCACTTCCTTGACTTTCTCACTTCCAAGGATCATCACCCATAATTGCACCACCTCTGAAATCTTGATCTCAAGCATGCTGTACTCTGATAAGCATTCTCCCTGCTGAAGAATACACATGGGACTCCATCCCAGGACCCTGAGATCAGGACCTGATCCAGGGTGACTCAGAAGGACTGAGCCACCCAGGCGCCCCCTCTGATAAACATTCTTATCTTTCTGTCTCACTTACTGTAGCCTCTCCATTCTAGCCTGTAATTCTTCTCCCAGATTAAGATCTCTAGTTTATGGACCTATCATTAAAGTCATTCAGTTGCAAAATCCCTTTAGTTCCCTCACTCCACAGAACTCTCCAGATAAAAACCCAGCACTGTCTAAACACACCTCTGCCTTTTGTCCACATAACTGCTTGGGGGAGAAGTCCTGACTTTCCTGCCTACTATCCGTTCTCATTCTTTGCTTTCTTTCCTATTACCTTGTTAGAGATGTCTGTTTGCATCAAAAGCAAATCTCTCTGATGTTTGGGGTCCCACCCCTTGCAGCCATCCTACAGGCATCACTTTTGTAAGTATTTTCTCTTTTTCCTACATCACCAATACCTGAAATTCTATTGAATATCTCCCATAAGCATACAAAGCATAGTAACAGTTTTTGTCTTTAAAAAAAACCTCTTTTTAAATTTCATGTACTTTTTTAGAAAACCATTTTATTTCTTTTCTTTGACTGCAAATCTGCTTAAAATAGTTGTGTCTCCTTTCCTCACTTTGCAGTCTTTCTTTGACCCGTTCTTCCCATCCAACCTTTCTAATAAAACCGCTTTTATGAACATGATTTCTGCTGTGCCACGTCCCAGCATTCTTTCTTTATGTTCATTTTATTCAACTTCTCAGTGAACTTGAAATGATTCTTTGGATGCTGCGTCTCTTGACTTTAGTGACATCTGTTTTGTTCTGTTTTGTTTTCCTTAACAAATTGGACCCTCATTTCCCTCCACCTTTGCTCACTGAATTATGAACTCTAGGACAAAATGCATGGACAAAGAAAACTGCAGCCCACAAGAGCTAAGAGATATGAAGAATAGATATTAATATTTTACTGTTCAAGAGCCATAGAAGGCAAGAATAGAGAGAATGGATAGTAGACAATGGCCAAAGTAGAAATAGAAATAATGGCAGAAACTTTTTCATATCTGCTGATTGCCCTAGACAACCAGCCTCCAATATCGTATGCTTTCAAGCTTGGTCCTTTCCGAAACTACTCCCAATTTTCACAGCATGCCTTGAGGGGATTGGAATTCAGGTAGATTGGTTGAGTCTCTTACTATAATTTTTTTAAAGTTTTTATTTAAATTCCAGTTAGTTAATATACAGTGTGATAATCGTTTCAGGTGTACAATACAGTGATTCAACTTTTCCATACAACACCTGGTGCTCATTACAAGTGCCCTCCTTCACCCCCAACATCTATTTCACCCATCCCCCCACCCACCCACCTCCATTCTGAGGTGATTCCCATTCTCATTTTAGTTTTAATCACTTAATCTTTAAAGATGTATTTATTTATTTTAGAGCGCAAGCAGGAGAGGCAGAGGAAGAGGAAGAGAGAATCTCAAGCAGACTCCCCAGTGAGCACAGACCCCCTCACTGGGCTCCATCCCAGGACCCATGAGATCAGGACCTGAGCGGAAACCAAGAGTCAGATGCTTAACTGACTGAGCCACCTAGACACCCCTAATCACTTCATCTTTAAAATTATAGTGACAGACTCCTCTCTCTCACTATAATTTAAACAATGAAATGATTAAAGTTATGTCAAAACCAACCACAACTTGTTGATAGAAAGAGAAAGAATAAGAAAACATTAAGAAATATTCATGGATGGAATTTATGAGGTCTATTACCCGTTCCAAACTTAGCAGCTTAAAATAACAAACATTTACTATCACACAATTTCTGAGGGCCAGGAATCTGGAAGTAGCTTAGCTGGGTTGTTCTGACTCAGCATGTCTCAGAGGCTGCATTATCAGGATAGTCTTGACCAGGGACACAGAAGATTAGTTACAGAGAATTGAGAGGTGAACACTATGAGGGAAATGAAGAAAAATGAGTTAAGATTAGCTTTCTCCACACTGTGTTCTGGGGGATCCTTGTCTCCTGCTCCTTCCAAAGGGGGTTCTGTGGTCAAATAGGAATGGGGAACACCTCAGAACTCACCCCCTCTAGAAATGGGCATAGGGAAGGCTCTGGGAGAAGTCCTGAGGCACAGGATCCATTTGACTTGGTTATTTCAGCATTTCCCCAACTTTTTGACTAAGGGACACCTTTATTTATTCATTTTTAAGACACATTTTTTAAGGATTTATTTATTTGTTTTTAGAGACAGAGAGCACTCACACTTGTGTGCATGAGCGGGAGGGGAGGGGCAGAAGGAAAGGGAGATAGAATCTTAAGCGGACTCCGCGCTAAGCACAGAACCAGACACGGGGCTCGATCCCACAACCCTGAGATCACAACCTGAGCCGAAACCACTGAGTCAGATGCTCAACTGACTGCACCACCCAGGCACCCCAAGACACATCCTTTAACTGCTACCTCAAATATCTGTGACACCTAGATTTGATCATGCCCCTTCATTAAGGACAGCAATAGTGTCCTTAATTTAAGGCTATGGGAAGAAAACAGAACTTTGAATTTTATCCTTTTGAACTTCATTTTTGTGATATTTTAATATAAATAATACATTAACATAGTAAATGTAAAATAAATAAGTATGAAGGGTGTACCTGCCACATTTTTTACTGGTACAAAGAATCCCCTGGTGTACAGGATAAAGTTATCCTACTTCGCATGTTAGTCAGGTTCCATGAATCTGACTCTCCAGGCTTTTCTCTAGACCCTGCCCAACCTCTCCCTGGACTCGCCCACTAGTGTGTTGACCCTTCTTACAACATGGCAGAGAATTTGTTTAAATGTTATTACATTTTCTAGGATACCATTTTCACCTGAAATATCAGTTTGTCATTTTTTTTTTTTAAAGAGTTTCTTTGAGCAAAAATTGATTTGGATCTGGCAGCACCAAATTAGAAGTGGTTAGCAGCACTTCACCGTCAGGAGCTGGGGGGAGACTTTAGTATAGAGAAGAAGCAGAAGCAAAGCTAGGAAATTGTTTGATTGGCCATAGCTTAAGTGGCCAGATTCTATTCCTGTTCATTGTCTTTGTGGCTTTGTTATCTACCTATAAACTGGACTGGGTCCTGAACTCTTCTAGTTTCCTCAAATATCTGTCTATGACTCTTCAAACTAACATTTCCAGTATTTTCCCAGCTTTCTTGAGTTGGAATCACTAACAGCAAAGACTGCCCTTACCCTCATCGGAAGGGACCATACTGGTCCTCCTTGATTCCCAGATGGCAGCCAACCTTTAGGGCCTTGAACATTGGGTCCATATCTCCCAATTTCAAAAGGCTCCTCCAGACTTTTGAAACTGTGCACCAGCTGGGGATCCCAAATCCTGTTTGTTTTTGAGCACCCATCTCAAGGATTCCTTCAGCATTGAGGTTTCTCTCCATTTAGTGTTCCTGGTGTGTGCCCACATCTGAATCATGAAGATCCATGATCCTTTATCTGTAGTTCTGAAGCCCCAAAGTGCTCAGATGGAAAGTTTGTTTTGTTTTACTTTATTGTTCTTTTTTTTTCCATCTATACCAATATTACATTAGCAATCAAAAGTAATGACTTAAATATTTTGGTATAAATTGAAGATAGCAGAGATTGATGATAGTTTTGCATGAAGAGAGAATTATGCAATACAATTTTATAAGATTCCGAATGTAAAAGAAATAATGAGAGGACACATAGTACCATCATAGTTGATTAAAACAGAAACCTGGGATGGGCATTAGAATTGACCTAATTCAACATCCCCTCAAGATGGAAAGTTTTAAAACCTCATCTGGTGAAACACCTGATTTGAACCTACGTGAAGCCATTCATGTTTTTAAAAATCTCTCTAAATGTGTCTATTCATACATTTTGCTGCAGAACATTAAGTGTTTGATTACGCAGTACCGCCTCAGACCCGACTAGGTACACGCACTCTATTGCCTTTCTGAAACTTGAAACAGTCCAAGTCAAATCTATCTGGCCCCAGGTATTTAGGAAAAGGGGTCTGTGAAATCTTACAATTGATAGTGATTAACTATTATAAGTGCTTGCATACATGTTGTATCTCCCCTTCTAGTAACAAGCCTGCAAGGTGAGCAGGTCCCTGCTTTACAGACTCAGGGACCATCTGATTTTCTCCAGTCTATGGTCCCCGATGCAGGCAGCGCAGACATTAGACCCAGATCATCGGCTCCAGATTGTTTCCTGGTGCCGTAAACCCAGTTGTACCGTGTTTGTCGCATAGTCGCATAGATTGTAAGTCCCTTGTCAACAGGGACTCTGCCTTCTTTTTTCCTCTAAGACTGAGTCCATGGTTGGCATTGCCCTTTGCATAGTGTTTAAACAAGCCTTTCATGAAAGGTAGAATTTATACCATAGCAGTACTTTAAAAAGTCTAATTTTAAAAAAGTCACCAGAGGCTTTGGGGACAGATGAATCTCTGGTCCAGTTCTAGATCTGCAATTTACACTCTCATTTACCTTGGGCAAGTCACTTAGTTTCTCTGTGCTTTGGTTTTCTTATCTGTAAAAATGAGAGAAACTATAAAAGTCTTAGAAAGGGGGATTAGAACAATTGAAGGAGAAAATCCACGAAATACACAATACATATTCACAAATGGTTATTATGAGAAGAAAGCACCCCACTGATGAATTCAACAGATGCCAATTGAATTCCTACAACTGGAAACCTGAGAGCTATAATAATTTCCCTGCAGAAAGATTCACTGTTCTATGAGAACAAGCTTTTCACTTTGTTCATCAAACATTTTACTTGTTCTTGGTAGCATTGCCTGATTGAGGATCTTCGTGGACAGCGTAGGAATTAACATTTTTGTTTTTACAGATCCTAAGGTGGAGTGATACTCACTTCTTCACGTTTTCCCCACTTTCTCATCCCTTCTCTCACCTGCTTTCTCATTCCCTTCTCAAACTGAGGTAACTTCTGGAATCCAAGGAGAAATACAAAAGGAAGGGGAAAGGAAAGGTCCAAGGAAAACAGAAGGGAGAAGGCAGGCAGGTTGGAGAAAGAGCAGGGTCTCTGTCGGGTGCCCTGCAGTACTCTGTCTGTTGACCATCAGCCTGCAGCCCCTCTTGCTGCCCTCCACTGGGGACCTGCAGGCCGTCCGGGGCTGCTGCAGACAAAGGGGCTACCTTGTAAGCACGGTGTGTGTGTGTGTGTGTGTGTGTGTGTGTGTGTGTGTGTGTGCGCGCGCGCATGTGTGAAACGACACTTCCTTGTTTTCACCGCGGTCGCCCCCAGCCCCCATTTCTCCTGTTCTCGTTGCTAACAGACATGGCCCTGGTTCTTTATTCAACTCAGGACATGGAAAACCGCTCTATTTTTGAAGCTGTATGTCCCCAGTGTTTTTTAGTCCCCAGTGTCGGGTAATTGGGACCTCAGAGCATGAGAACCATTTCCAGGTTTGTTGTTATCCCAAACAATACTCTCTGCCCTCCCTCACTCTAAGCATGTGCTTCTTACACCGGCCTCTCTTTGCCTCCTGCCAAACCTTTCTTCTCCAGAATCCTCTTTCCTCTTTGCTCAGTGCATCCCTGAACTGTAGGGGGGAGAGGGAGGGAGGGAGGGAGAGCAAGAAAGAGACAGAAAGAGAGAGAGAAGTGAGTGAGAAAGCCCAGGCTGTTGTGACTTACCAAGGATTTTTGTCAAAGATGAAAGTATCCAAATGTACCAGACAGAAATGGAAAATGGTGCTTTAAAGTAGGAACACATGTTTTACTTTAGAAAAGTAAAAATTGCAGAGGATTATTTTCTTCTATTGTATTCTCTCCCCTCTCCTGATTTTTAGTTGGAGGCAACACGGAATAAACAGTACGGGATCTACTTCTCACTACTACTACTACTACTTTATGCCCTCTATTACCTTTCTAAAACTTGAATAATTCAGAATTCCAAAACAAATCTGGCCCCAGATATTTAGGATCAGTAACTTCACTGCCACCATCCACTCCAGACTTGATGATTCCAATAGCCTCCTAACTGGTTTCCCTCTTTCCACCCTTGCTGCGCTCCAGTTTATTATGAATGGTGTAGCTAGAGTGACAGTTAAAATCTAAGTCAATTCAAGCCTCTCTTCTGCTCAAAACCCTCCAATAGGTCCTCCTTTCAGAGGCCTATAGAACTCCCCATGACCTGCCCCTACCATCCTGACATCACCCCATTGGCTTCCTTGCTGTTCCCTGACAGGCCTGGCTGTACTCCTGCCTCAGGGCCTTTGCAGTTGCTCTTTCCTCTATCTGTTATGCTTTTCCTCCAGATTACTGAAGTCTAGCTCCCGCACATAGGTCAGTCTTTACTCTGCCTTCTAAGGAGAGTAAAGACTGACAATCTTTTCTAAATTACGTCTTCCTCCAAAATTTCCTTACCCTTCCTCTTTAGCAGTTAAAAATTATCCTAGGGATAAAAGTATTTGGTGTTTGTTTGTTTGTTTGTTTTTCCTCTTTGGACAACAGGAAAACTTGCCTTGAATATCTTTGGCCTGTAGTGTGAAATTATTGCTTCATAGGAGTTTTAAGTGGTAATCTCATTCATGTTTAAGAATCAGCACTGAATGGGGTGCCTGGGTGGCTCAGTTGGTTAAGTGTCTGCCTTCGGCTCAGGTCATGATCCCAGGGTCCTCGGATTGAGCCCCACGTCGAGCCCCACGTGGGGCTCTCTGCTCAACTGGGAGCCTGCTTCTCCCTCTCCCTGCCCACCCCCCTGTTTGTGCAATCTGTCTCTCTCTGTGTGTGTCAAATAAATAAATAAAATCTTAAAAAAAAAAAAGAATCAGTGCTGAAGTACGGATACCATGCTATTACATGTGAACTCATATCTCACGGTTAAAAGTAAAATGAATATCTATCTTTTTTGTTGTTTTAAAATTCTATTCTAGGATCTTTGTCAATGATTCTGCATCTCAGGGTTCAGGAGAAATCCATTTGTAATCACTTCTCATTTATCCAACAGGGTGGACTAAGCGCACAAGCTTTTGTTCGTGTGGAAATGGAGGATGTGAATGATAATGAACCTGTCTTTAACCCGTCAACCTACGTGATGAGCATTAGCGGCCAGACCCAGCCAGGCACCGAGATCATCAATGTTCTTGCCACTGACAGGGATTCTGGGATATACGGAACAGTGGCTTATGAGCTCATTCCGGGAGACCTGTCATCCCTTTTTACCATCGACTCCACTACAGGTGTGTGCTCTTGGAACAATTTTCCTCTGAAATCAACAGCTTCCACTTTACAGCCAGAAAATTGGCCAAAGTGATTTTTTTTATTAGCAGGGATGTTGCAGGACTCACTTCACTTTCCAGAAGGCAGCAAGGTATATCGTAAAGATCCAAGGTTTTGTGATTACATGAGACCCGGATCTGAGTTCGAGCCTTGTCTCCTACTGGTCTTACAATCTTTATTGGCCTCAGTCTCTTTACCTTAAAAGTAGCCCTATTAATTCCTGTGTTGCGAGGTTTTGAGAGGATTAGAGGCAGTAAATTATGAGAAACAGCTGGCTGATAGTATTTATTTTGCAAATGTTCATTCACTCCGTTCGTATGATCTTGCCATCTAAGGGTGATTTCCATGATTTCAGTGTATTAAGAGATAATTTAGTGCAAAGAGCATTGCGTGGACATCCAAAGTAGATCCCTTTCTTGTACTAGGTCTGGCATTCCCTAGTGTTTTGGGGTCTTAGCTTCCTTGTTTTTAAAATGATACCCAAAGCTCCTTTTACTTCTCTAATATAGCAATTGCATATCTGCCAAAGAAGTCCAGTGGATAAACTGAGTCTTTTAGAAATAATCAAAATTTAGGAGGTTATCATCCCCTTCTTATTGGTTTATTGTTAACAAAGTAATGTTTGAAATGTTGATTACAGGAAAATCTAAAATTTCAAGTATATATTATTACATTGTAATACTTTTGAGATATTGGAGATGTTCTGGTCCCAAAATGGTGCTGCAAAAATAAACACACAAAAACTTTTTTTCTTTTACTTTTCTCCTTCTTTTAAAAAAATTTAATTAAATTTTACTTCATTGTAGTAAGAACACTTAACATGAGCTCTGTCGTCTTAACAAATTTTTAAGTATATAATGCAGTATTGTTGTCTGCAGGTGTAATGTACAGCCAATCTCTAGAGCTTATTCATCTTGCTTAGCTGAAACTTCATGCCCACTGATTAGCAATTTCCATCTCTCACTCCTAGCTAGCCTCTTGCAACCATTACTGTCTTTGATTTTATGATTTTGACTATTTCAGAGACCTCCTGTAAGTGGAATAATGTAGTATTTGTGATTCTGTTACTGGCTTCTTTCACTCAACACAATATCTTCCAGGTTCATCCATACTGTTGCATTTTGCAGGATTTCCTTCTGTTTTAAGGCCAAATACTATTCCATTGTATGTATGTACCACATTTTCTTTATCCATTCATCTGTTGATGGACATTTAAGTTGTTTTTACAGCTTGGCTGTTGTGAACCTAGGAGTGAGGATATCTCTTTGACATTTTATTTCTTCTTAAAGCACCTGACCTGAGCACAGGTAGAATGCATTTCTGTTGTGATGAGGATAATGTCAGGTGCTATATAGATATTTTGTGTACATTGTCTTTATTGGATCTTCACAATACCCTCTGCAACAACCATTTTCGCTAGCAACAAACAATAATTTACACAGCAAATCTAACCATGTTAGTTTGGCTTCTAACCCAGCCCCAGTAGATGGAGAGTCATTGCTTCTTGCTTGGAAGGTGTACTTGCATCTGATGTGTGTGACTGGCTGGGGGACTAGTTGTTTACAATGGCAGTCTTAATAAGGCAGAACTTTCCTTGCTCAAAATAATCCACTGACATGGCTCCTTTAACATTTCAAAGATCAGAAGAAAATACTTTTTTTTTTTTTTAGGAAATTAGTCTGCTTATCTTGGTTTTTTCAAAATCCGTCTAACCTCCTTGTCAAATTGTCAGGCCCTCTAGGACACTAGCATTGTCAAAAATATATAGGTCAGCCAGTTATCAGCGCACAGGATCTAAAAGCATTTAGTAGATTGTTTTTAAAAGACATCAACAAGCTCATCGTCTAGTTTTCCCTGGAAGGTCTTGAAGAATGAGCTGTACTGTGTTCTGTTTTTAGAAGAGATCTCTTGCTGCTCTGCTGGCTTCCATTCCTGGCGTGGGCTATAGGACAAATGCCATTGTTAATCAAGGAGAACGCTTTATGTGGGTCATTATCGAGGGAAGTATCACGGTATTTTTTTTTTTTTTTTAAGCAAAGACCAAACTCATAATGGAAGTAGCCGTGGGTTATTATTGTTGGCAGTTTTGATGCCGGTTCATTTAGGTTGAAGACATTTTTCTAACAGTGCTCAGAATTTGGTTGCGCTTAATCGCAACTCATGAGAAATTCATGAGGCCTGGTAACGCTTTACTTTAACCTTTAGAAGAGAATAAACAGCATCACAACTAGCTATGGGGAAAAGTTGCCTAGTGAACAGGCAGTCTTCAGTTGGAACAGCTGAATTCAAGTTCATCTGTTGGCTGACCGCAACTCCGAATACATTTTCTATATCGTACGTAATAGTTAGGCTTCTAGGCCATGCCAAGAAAGCTAATTGAACTGTTGATGTTCTCGAAGAGTAGAACAAGGAGCTGTACTGGGATATGGTTTTCTTCTTCTGGATCTGCTTTTTGTTGTCATTGTTGTTGTTGCTGTGACCTATAGAAAGCTGGACTTTCTTGCTTCTGCCAAAAGGTCTGTCTTTACCAAAGCTGCCAGTGTAATTGCAGTGTCAAGAAATTGCCTCTATCAATATGTATTTGGAGAATGAATGAATAAGTGACATCTAGAAATAATTGAAAAGTGATTTAAATCCTTATTACAAATTCTTAAGAAACTGCAAGAGAGTGTCATTGATAACACAGAGCAAAATTTCATTTAAAATCTTCTTTCTGCATCACAGTGTGCTAGGTAATGCTATGGCTCACCCCCACTTTTCCTCAAAATTCTCCCAAACTCTTTCCACCTGGCTAGCACTTTTCTAGATATATATGCCAAGTATACTAAATATATTTGCATTTATATATAGTTATACAATTCTATAGATGTATAGCTGTATAGTTTTATATCATATGAGAAGAATATTGAGAATCAATGAGCTAATTTATATATTGTCACTTCTTCGTGAATTACTCTTAGGAATCTCGCTTAGAGACATTTATTCGTTTGTTCACTGGTTCATTCATCCTTTCATTTTGATGCTTCCTCTATCAGACATGCTGTTTTCTAAGCTTGCACATTTTGTGCTATAGGCTCATGTTTTTCTGAAGACAAGAGATTGCCCATTGATCTCTTTGTGCCACAATCAAGACTCATACTTTAAAAATAGAGCTCTTTGACTTTCTGTGTTCATCTGGTAAGAAAAATGTTTTGGAGAAAACTGGAAGGGGGTGTGGTGATGTCATGGTTGTTTTCTCTTGTGGGTTTATCTTCCTGTTCTGTTTCTGGTTTTCTAAGTTTGTTGTTGGTTCAAAGAACATTTTTGTAAAATGTGCTTAGGCACCAGGAGAGATATTGAACTGAGCCTTCATCTCTCTTATTCTCAGTTAGTTGGGTTCCTTTGATGTGGGCACAAGGCCGACCACACTGTTTTGAGTTTTAAAAGAAGGAAATACAAGAGTCATGTTTATTAATAGCTCTTTTTATGTTTTTAATCCCATTTTATGAATTGTATGTAGATTTTTTTCTTATGTTGTTTGAAGTATTCCCTTTAGTAGCATGAAAAGAGTAGTTCTTTAGCTCCTTTGTTCGTTCTATTTATTTAGTAATTTTATACTGAAGTGAACGTTACTGCTAACTCCGATTATTTTAAGGTGTCTGATTTCAAACATTTGTGTTGGCCATTTGCAGTAGCCCAACTACCTCTTTTGCTAGGATTACCTTTAGTTAAATTCTTCTGGTTTGCCTCTCTTCATAGAAGCAAGTTAATGATATAAAGAAAAGTCAAAGTTCTAAAGAGTGTAGCTTATCTATTCAAGGCAGAAAATGGAGGCAAGTTCATCCTTTCAAGACATATTTATTCAATACCTATTATGTACCAGGCACTGTTTGAAGTATTTGGGATACATCAGTCAGTAAGACAGAAAAAAATTCCTGTTCTCATAGAACTTACAACGAAAGCTTATGTTGCTTTGCCTATTGTCTATTCTATGGTTAGTTGTGGTGTACACAAAATCCAAGTTTAGCATTACAGAAGAACAAGTAATTAAAAGGGTAAGTGAGTGAGTTAAAGGCAGCTATGCCTCCTTATTTGGTTGTAACCTTTTGTTTGTACAGGGTGTGTGGATTTTAACATGGGCTGTGAGTAATGTAGCACAGACTCTATTTTTCTTTATTTCAAGGGCAGATCTTTTTCTAATGTTAGTTTTAAGCTCACATTTCATATCATGTACTGATTCTCATAATTCTTCGTGATTGCCACTTTCCTACATTTAGAACATTCTGATATGTAGCTAATAAATTAAAACCACATCTCATTCCATAAGGGATGTGAGCCTACTTAGGCCAAAAAAAAAAAATAATGACTTCCTTTTATTTGTAAGACAGGGACTAAAATTAATCATGAACACCTAATCAGTGTGTGTTGCTTTTGTAGGAAACAAAAGCATATTAGAGAGTTTTCTTATGAGTTTTTCCAGTATAAGATCACAGACTCTTGGGAACCTTATAATTCAGCTCCCTTATTTAGTGGAGGAAGAAATCGAAGCTGAAAGGGATTCAGTGACTTGCCTAAGGATACACGGTGAATAAATGGCAGAATCGGACTTAAACCCTCTCCTGGACCCGTCATCTGTCCCTTATTGCTCTGTCTCAGATGTTAACACCTTTCAGTATTGTTTCCATATATTGCCTGTTTGAGCTTTACATCAACTTATGGCATAAGCAAAGCAGATGCTTTTGTGCCCATCTGCAAATTAAGAGAAGAAAGGCCCTCAGAGTCTTAGTGACTTGCTGAGGGACACAGTTAACAACCCTGACACTTGAATTTACTTCTTGGACTTCCCTTTTAAGGCTCTTTCCATTATTATGCCTTTTTTTTTTTCCTTTTAAACTAAACACAAAGCTAAGATAAATAGAGGTTTCATTGTCTCAACTAAATAAGGTAGAAAAGTGATCTTTCATTGTGGCTTCTTATATAAGCCTATTTGAAATACCAAATTATCTCCTGATTTATTTGTTCTTCTCAACTGACTACATAGAATTTGGTGGAATCTTCCAAAATGGGTATGTTTCTCTTAAGAATCCTTTTCATTGTTGATACGAGACAAAATTTTCAGTCTGTTCCATTCCTTTCAGCCACTACCACTTAGTAACCCAGATTCGTGTGTGAAATAAATAGCATAATGTCACCTATTTACTGAATAAGTTTCTATATTCTCACAAACTGAATATAGGAAGGGCATCATAAATACCAATAACCAATAAGATATTGATATTGACATCCCATAGTTTTTGGTCTGTCTCTGTTTTTGAGAAAACCACACTTATAGACTCCATGTTTGGTGATGGTCATGATTTTGTGCTTGTTTGTTTGTTTGTTTGTTTGAAGTAGGCTCCATACCCAGCATGGAGCCCAGTGCAGGGCTTGAACTCAAGACCCTGAGATCAAGACCTGAGCTGAGATCAAGAGCTGGATGCCTAACCAGCTGAGCCACCCAGACACTCCTTGTACTTGTTTTTGTTCTTAACTGTCCCATAGTTTGTAAGTCTAGTAATGACCCACAGGTTATTTTCTGACTATGAATGACAACCTTGGTTAAGAGCATCTCATCTTTTTCAGGAGATTGGATTTTGAAAGTCAGTATTTCTTAATTAGTAGAATTATATGTATATTAGATTTTAATTAAGAGAGGACCTTTGTCTTTAAGTTCTTTTATTAGTCTATCAATTAAAAAATATTTCATCCTAACATTTTCCTCTATTTAAATAAGAAGTGACAAGATAAAGAGCATAGACAAACATTATTGCACATTATAATTGTATGTACAAATCCAAGTACTCAGTAATTCAAACATAAAATAAGCAGAGCTTGTGAACAGCCAGTAAATTAATCAACTTCTATTTTTCTAAAGTTAAAGTTTGTCCCCTGCTGACAAATGTACCACAATGGTTAATGATAACTGGTTAATGATAATTTGCAAGTGTCATGAAAAAATGAGAGCCAAGTAATCACTGTACTTTAAAATATGAAAATATAAACCCATAAATTCTAAGCTGACAAATATATAGGCAAACAGAGCTATTCATTTTATTGACCATCTTGTTATTTATTACATATATAAATATGTATATATATATATATTTTTTAAAGATTTTATTTATTTATTTGACAGAGAGAGACACAGCGAGAGCGGGAACACAAGCAGGGAGAGTGGGAGAGGGAGAAGCAGGCTTCCCGCTGAGCAGGGAGCCAGATGCGGGGCTCGATCCCAGGACCCTGGGATCATGACCTGAGCCGAAGGCAGACGCTTAACGACTGAGCCACCCAGGCGCTCCTAAATATGTATATTTATAAGTAATATGTATTATAGAGCTATATATAATATTTTTAATATTATAATATTATATAATATTATATAATATATAATATATTCTGGTCCCTCCACTTTTTTTTTAAGATTTATTTATTTATTTGAGAGAGAGAGAGAGCATGTGAGTGGTGGGGAGGGGCAGAAGGAGAGGAAGAGAGAGTTTCAAGCAGAATCCAAGCATAGTCAAGGGAGAGTTTCAAGCAGAATCCAAGCAGAGCCTGACTCAGGGCTTGATCCATGACTCTGAAATCACGACCTGAGCCAAAACCAAGAGTCGGATGCTTAACCGACTGCACCATCCAGGCACCCATGGCCCCTCAACTTTTAATAGACACCTCAGTTTATTTAAAATGCTGGATTCAGAAAGACCTAAATGTGAGACATGAATCCATCAAAATCCTAGAGGAGAACTCAGGCGGCAACCTCTTTGACCTCAGACGCAGCAACTTCTTGCAAGACATGTCTCTAAAGTCAAGAGAAACAAAAGCAAAAATGAACTATTGGGACTTCATCAAGATAAAAGCATGAGGATGGAGATAACATCCGGTTGCTCATCTTTCATCTGGGGATGGGGATCATTAAATAGATGATTCTCACCAGAGATAATATGCTTTTAAATAGCAGTGTGACCATAGTACAGATATTTATTTTATGAGATTTCACAATTTACTGTATGTTATTGTGGTACATTTGCCAGTAGTTTGAGTATTTATAACATTATTTTTGTTTGTATCTTGGGAATCACATGTTCAAACAGTTTTATATAATTTCTATAAAGCATGATTTAACTTCAGCAATTCATTGAATTGAATACAGGTCTCCTAAATATATTCATTTGATGGTTCTAAAATTTCCATTGATACATATCCTTGAAACTTTTTATATAATAAGAATCCCATGTTTAGAGAAGAGTTTTGGGCAGTTATTTTTCAAGACACACATTTTAATGTCCAGTCTAAGTCTTCACTATTGTATCCATTTCCTATATAGGAAGGTAGAATATATATATATATATATATATATATATATATATATATATATATATTGTAACAAACATATCTTCTTTTCCTGGATATTTTAATATTTTAATATATATATATTTCTAATTATAAAGTTAACATATTGTCTTAGTCCATTCAGGCTGCTCTAACCAAACACCACAGACTGCGTGGCTTAATAACAGACATTTATTTCTCACAGTTCTGGAAGCTACAAGTCTGAGATCAAAGTACTGGCCAATTTGATTCCTGCTGAGAGCTCTTCCTGGCTTGTGGACAGTTGCCTCCTCTCTATTGTCACATGGTGGAGAGAGAGTGAGCTCTCTGATGTCTCCTCTTATGAGGACCACTAATCCTATAAGATCAGGGCTCCACCCCTATGACCCCATTTAACCTTAATTACTTAGTCCAAATGCAGCCATACTGGGGGTTAGGACTTCAACATATGAATATTTAAGGGACACAATTCAGTCCATAGCACATATGCTCATTAAAACAATAGGAATATAAGAGGTAGAAAATGAACTGTCCCATAATCTCAACCCATAGGAGATGACCTCTCTTGATCGTTGTTCAGATCGTTCCATGTTTTCCAGCGTGCATATTTTTCTGTGTGTGTTTGTGGGGGGGTGGGGTACAAATAAAGTATGTGTTAGTATTTATGATGATACTTTACAAATTATTCTGTATTTTTCCCATATAAAATGTAGCATGTAAAATCTTTCTAGATGAAAACGTGTATATTCATTCTTCTTAGATGCCACATTAACATTCTATTGTATTAATCTACCACATGGATTGAACCATTCATTTTTTTCTTGTGCTGTCTCTTTAAGGGTGGGGACTCAGTTTCCTCTCACCCTTCCATCTCTCCCACATCCCAGCCTGCTAATTTTTAAAAATTCTGGGTTTTAAGTTCCACTGGTTATAAGAACTCATGAAATTCAGCTCCTCTGGTTTTCAAAGCCAAATGTTATGGGGATTCATCCTTCCCGTGAGGGCTTCCTGGTGTGGGGGTCTTCCCTCTCCTTTCTGGCACTGTCCCTCCCTCCTGCAGACTGTTCGTGAGTCTGTTTAGTTCCAGACCATGTCTCAACCCTTTCTGCCACGTCTCTTATTATTAGGATACTAAATTATTGTTTATATATTTTCAAAATGTTGTCTTTTGATTTTATTTATAAATCATTAAGGAAATTAAGGAATACATGAATGAATAAGAGATCAAAACTGTTAATTAAAATACATGTTATACTTACGATAAGCATGTGTATGCAGGCCACTGTGGGATCATAGAAGGTGGATCTAAAGCAAAGTGGAGGGTATATGCAGGTCACCTACACCAGGCAAGACTTGAGCTGTGCTTCAAAATGTGACTAGAAGTCAGAGAAGATGAAGAAGTTGTTCTAGGAAGAGGATACAGCAATCCAAATGGAAAAGAGCAAGGTCTATCCTGGAAATTATAAATAGTTCACTGTGTCTGGAGCAAAAAGGACTGTACAGAGATGGGCTATGGAGGTGGAAAGGGCTCATTTACCAACGACTTGGTCAATATAGAGAAGGCATTTGAACTTCACCCTGAAACTCTGGGGAGGCACCAACATGTCTAGACTTAGATTTTAGGAAGACTATTCTAATACAAGTATGAAAAATGGTTCAGAAGGAGTCCTCTGGAGTCAGAAAGACCAAGTTGTGGTCTAGTTGAGGCAGACATTAATTTTTTCATTGTCATCATCATCAAGAGTGGAAAATGAAACCTTTAAACAATTTCTCTGTAGGAGTGCCTGGGTGGCTCAGTCGTTAAGCGTCCGCCTTTGGCTCAGGTCATGATCCCAGGGTCCTGGGATCGAGCCCCACATCAGGCTCCCTGTTCCGCAGGAAGCCTGCTTCTCCCTCTCCCACTCCCCCTGCTTGTGTTCCCTCTCTCGCTGTGTCTCTCTCTGTCAAATAAATAAATAAAATCTTTAAAAAAAAAAAATTCTCTGTAACTGGAACTGAGTCAACTCTGGAAGAATATATACCTGGGGAGTGGGGATGACTGGAGGGGAGAGGGACTTTTCATTTATTTCTCGAGGCAGACACTTTTGTATTATTTGAGTTCTTTTTTTAACCAAGCATAGACTTTAATAATAAAGAATTTTTAAAGCTCATCAATAACAGATGGGAACAATCTGACATAGAAATTTATGTGATAATTATTGAATGCTTTGGTGGATCACCAAATCAGTATGAACCCAAATTTTAATATGGCTGTGATAGCTGGTGTAATAATACTTGGTTACATTAATATTTTATAAGTATTCTAATAAAGAGTGTTTATACTCTTTTTTGTAATAGTTAGATTGTAGCTGGAACCATGTGTTCACCAATCAACTTGGAGCATGTTCAGGAGAAATGAACCATGAGTGAAAGGACTTAAAATCATGTTAGATAAGGAACTGCTACAGAAAATGGGGACACTCTGCCCGGAGCAGGTCAGACAAGATATTTGACCTCAGTTATTGATGATTTGTTATGCCAAAGAGAAGTAAAACATATTTCATTACATTTCTAATAGAAATAGAAACAAGGAATTGGAGTTTGTAAGAGGACAGATTTGACTTAAAAAAAGAAAGAAATTGAATGGATATCATCTTTTTTATGCCTAGAAAGCTGACAATTCAGATGTTTTGGCCAGCTTCTCATAAACTGGCAAAAACTGCACTATTCCTTCATTTAACTTATGCTTACAGCCAATTATATTGTGATAGATCCTGCAGAGTTCAGCTACAGTTATTTGTATGTAAATTCATGTGACAAGTTTGTGTGTTTTTTTCTTTCTCATTAAAAAAACTAACATGTTCATTTCTGAAGCTGGTTATGTTTTATCTGTTTTCAAACAAGCACATGAAAGGGTGGTGTTAATAATATTAAATAACTGGTTTTCTCAGCATTACTGGATCCCTCCCCAACTTAACCATTCACACCTTCTCCTCTCACCCACACTATGTACACAAGCCTAACTTCTCACTCTTGTCGCCATGGTTTTAACACTTTTTTAAAAAAGATTTTTTATTTGTTAAAGAGAGAGAAAGAGAGCATGATGAGCGGTGGGGGGTGGGGGCAGAGGAAGAGGGAGAAGCAGACTCCCCGCTGAGCAGGGAGTCTGATGGACAGGGGGCTCAATACCAGGACCCTGGTATTGATCATGACTTGAACTGAAGTCAGATGCTTAACTGACTGGGCCACCCAGGCACCCCGCCCCCACCATGGTTTTAACATTTATTCAAGTTTTCTTACCCACAGCCATCGACATTATACCTTCTTACCACAAAGATAGAGCCAGTTGAAAGAGAGCTGCCCTACACCATCTAATTCAGGTCAGGTGTCAAATACCTCAGAAGATGAAGTTTTAGTTTCATTCTGTAGATTTAGGATCCTGATACCTGGGCAGATTGTGATCACCCTACAATCCTCCATTAGCTGAGATTACTTTGGATTATGGTGTATACTCTGCCATCCCATCATCCTGGGCTGGTTAGATTGTTGTTAAGATCTAACAAAGGCAACACAATTTATGTTTACTGCTGAACTGATATACTTCCTAGATGCCTAATGTTTAAGCTCTGGGAAAATATTGCTTAGCTGACTGAATTTGGACCATCATTTTGCAAATATGCTCAAATTCTTGGATTGGAAAGTAGATGTATTAGGGTTCTCCAGTAATGGAACCAATAGGAGAGAGAGAGAGATAATAGGAAGATAGATAGATAGATAATGGATAGATAGAGGTAGATATAGAGAGATTTATTATAAGGAATTAGCTCATGTGTGATTATGGAGGCAAACAAGTCCCAAAATCTGCAAGTGAGTTGGTCAATGAGAGGCCCAGGAGAACCGATGGTGTAGTTCCAGTCTGATGCTTGTAGTCTCAGGCCTTAGGAAGATCTGATGTTTCAGTATAATTCTGAAAGCAGGAAAAAACTAATATCTCATTTCAGAGGCAATCAGGCATGAGGAATTGCCATGACTCAGGGAAGTATCAGTCTTTCTGTTGTATTTAGGCCTTCAACTGGTTTAGTGAGGCCCATCCACATGAGGGAGGACAATCTGCTTGAATTAGTCTACCCGTTTAAATATTAATCTCATCCAAAACGCCATCACAGTAACATGCAACATAATATTTGACCAGATGTTTGGGTCAACTTGGCCCAGTCAAGTTGACCTAAAATTAACCATCACAGTAGAGTTAGCAGATCCAGTGTCACTGTTGCTCATCAGTATTTATTGCATGTTCTCTGTTTTTCAATTCTTTCTCTCTCCTGCCCAGGGATTATTTACTTAATGTCAACTCTTAGTCATTTGGAATCTACTACCCTTTTGTTGATGGTCTGTGCTCGAGATGGTGGCGGGCTCACATCTGTCATTAATGCTGACGTCACTATACACATTCTTCAGACAACACTGGCACCTGCTGAATTTGAAAGGCCTAAGTATACTTTCTCAGTTTATGAAGATGTACCTGAAGACAGTCCTGTGGGAACAGTGAAAGCAAAAGAGTCCTCGAGTAAGTACTTACTTCTTATGCCTTATGAAAATCCACTACTGGAATATTTTCTGTGTTTTCTTAGGCTGTGTCATCTTGAATAAATCTTTTCCTTTCTCCATGCAAGAAGAATGGAGACCACACAATCTGTGGCTTACTCTTTGTTCTTTCAACATCATTTCTATCCTATGATTTTTCCTAATCAAAAAAGTAATAGATACTTTTAAAAAGTTTAAAACAATACAGAATGATTATAATGTAGAAAGTATACATCTATAACCCACTCCTCCAAACACACACATGTGCACACACACACACACACACTTTAAAATTTTTTGAAAGTCTTTTTTTTTTTAAGATTTTATTTATTTATTTGAGACAGAGAGAGAGAGAATGAGCAGGGGGTGGGGCAGAGGGAGAGGGAGAAGCAGACTCCCCGCCGAGCAGGGAGCCCAATGTGGCGCTCAGTCCCAGGACCCTGGAATCATGACCTGAGCTGAAGGCAGATGCTTAACGGACTGAACCACCCAGGCGCCCCACACTTTTTTTTTTTTTTTTTAATGAAAATACATCCTGCTGTATTTGTTGTTTTACAACTACACTTTACCTCCACTTTATATGTTGAGGACGGTTTTCCAAGTAACTGGACATCATTCTGTCTCATTTAAACAAAGGTTGCATAGTTTTTTCACTTAGATATAAACATGTTTTCTTGAAACATTTCCCTTTTGCTATTAATTTGAATGATTTATAGCCATTTTATGCTAGTCCAAATAATACTCAAGCAAATATCCATATATGATTTATAAAGGTTTCTCTGCAGAGTAGATTCCTAGAAGTGAATTATTTGTCCAAAGATCTTGTTCTGCTCACAGTCCACTTCTTCTCTGTCCTCTTTCCCTTCCCTTAACCTTTGTGGGGGTTATTTGCCATTCATAGGTAGATATCATAGAGAAGCATCAATATAACCTTAACTTGGCTTCCCCAAATATGTGAAACAGGCATCCAAATTATTTTCTGAATATCTTTCCCTTTTACTTAATGCAGAATGATTGAAAGGAAGATAGTGAAACCTGTGGCTTGCTTCTTGTCCATTGGGCATTACCTTTGTCCGCAAATACATCTTAACCATGGTGTTCACTTTTCAGTAGATTTTGGAGAGCTGAGAAAGATGTAATACATTGCATTGTGTTTTCCATGGATGTAGTATATATCCATGGAATATATATGTGTATATATACACACATATGTATATTAATGCTTTAAGTTTTCAGCGTTTCCAATAGGTGCATTCCAGTAGGTGCATCTGGTGATTGCTTTTTCTTTCTCTCTCTCTTTTTATTTTTATCCCCCCCCCAACTCTTTTTTTAGATTCTTCAGAGCCAATTTCTTATAGAATCTCCTCTGGTGATCTGGACAGAAAGTTCTCTATTCACCCATGGCTGGGCGTCATTCGAACTCAGAAGCCTCTGGATCATGAAACACAGCCGGTGGTTGTGCTCACAGTGCAGGCTCAGCTTGGCAGCTCTCCGGCCTACAGCATTACGGAGGTCAACATAACTGTAATTGATGTCAATGACAACCATCCGGTATTTCCCAAAGCCTCTGATGAGGTGAAAATATCTCAAACCACGTTGCCTGGCACAGCCTTGTACCTCGCCCGTGCCCAAGACAAAGACAGTGGGCAGAATGGATTCATCAGATACACGATCGCAAGCCAGGATCCGAGCATCTTCGCCATCGACTCAGGGCTCGGTGCGGTGTACCTCAGTGAGAGTCTGGGGAGTCACGTGCCCCGGCAGTGCACGCTCACTCTCCTGGCCCAGGATCTGGGCGTTCCTCCTCGGGCATCCCTGTTAGTGCTGACAGTTGTGATTGAGGAACAAGGGCAAAACCCATCCTTGACTTTTGAAAACTTGGTCTATCAAGTGGAAGTTAGCGAGTCTCTCTCGCTGATGACCCCAATCCTGCAAATACAGGCTTACCCACTTGGCGCACAGCGCACAACCTCGCCGCTCCTGTACTCGCTGGAGCCCAGCACGGACTCCGCTGTGTTTGGCGTCCGCCCTGACACAGGCTGGATTTATTTGCGGCGACAGCTTGACTATGAATCCACACACACATATAATTTTAGAGTGTTTGCCTGGATCCCGGAGGACAGATTGTCGCAAAATGTGAGCACTTCGGTAATTGTTCATGTCCTGGATGAGAATGACAATTCCCCTACCTTCTTGCATGATGTGTTGTTTTTGAAAGTCGAGGAGAGCCCTGTTCCACAAGGGGTAATAGGCAAAATTACAGCAATTGACAGAGACTCGGGAAAGAATGGACAGCTGTCATATTTCCTTTTGTCTGATGGAAAATTCTTCAAGATGAATCCTAATACAGGTAGCATTTTGTAGCTTCCACTTACTCCTTTAAAATCGAAATGCACAAAACTCAAGGCTTTTAGTGATAACATTACAAACGTAGTTAAAATTAGTTTCTAGTAGATACCTTATTCAATTAGAGAATTGTGATTTTAAAATGAAGTCAAAATTGAGTAGAATTTTACCTGTAATGATTCATACTCCTCTTGCCTCATATCCACATATTGCCAGTATATGGTTCTTATACTGAATTAGAGCCACAGTAAGAATTGGACTGAATAAATCCCTGTGCAAAGTCTAATTTTCCCCCAACTCTTCTTTTTCACTTGTAGATTGTTTTTAAAAGCCAAATAATATTTTATAAACTATAAATGTCATCGATGTAAAGCTAGAAAAAGATCCATTAGGTAAGATTGCAAAATCACTCTATTGATGTATTTCCCCATTCTCATTCTGATAAGCGAACCATGGTGAAAAGGGCAAATATTTCCGCTGAGTTCTTTTTTTCCAAGTCTTCATTATGAAGTTAAATATTAAAATGCTATTACATTTTAAAATTTATATTGCAGAAATTTACAAGGATCTTATTTAATTCTACACCTACAAATGAAATATGTTCATACGGCAACCATATAGCTGAAGAAACAGACTCAGAGCTCAAAGAACATGTCCCAGGTTGTGGAGCTGGAAGGAAGAGAAGGCCACCACCCGTACAACTCCAGGAGGCACCATTTATGTTGTAGCCTTTGTAACTGGCCCCCTGCCCCATAGTGGGACAGAATTTGAATTCAGTTCTGATGAACTTCAAGCCTTTACTCTCATGAAAGGCCTGTTGTGTGAATTAGGAGCAGGTGCCCCTTCCTCCAGCAGATGGAGCTTTACACCAGGGCACATGACTTAGCCACTGCAAAGTGGAGTTCAGCTCACATTCACTTCCAAGCTGGGGCGCCCTCTTCAGGGCACAAACTGCACAGCAGTACAGGGTGATCGGCTTGCTCGTGCCTTCCAGATGCTAGGTAGTTTTGTAGGTCTTCCATTTCCACGTGGGACTTAAAAAAATAATAAAGTATACAGTTGGTTCCCCCTATGGTTTTAGCTCTCCAACAATTAGTCCCGTGCCCAGCTTCAGAAGACCAGGTGTCCTTTCCTAGAATTGTTGTGTGCTGGAAGCAAGTAGCTTAACCTCAGAGCTCGGTTTCCTTACCATGAATAGAGGAGATAATGCCTGACATGCTCTGCGTTCTGCTCGGAGGGGGAAAGAGTTTAAGTCTATGAAGGCGCTTGCAAGACGACCTTCTTGCAAACGATTCCCATTCCCCAGGGCTGGGTACAGTGTGGCCACACAGGGGTCGAGAGCACCCTTCAGAGCATGGCAGGCGTGCCCGTCTTCCACATCTCCACATCCTGGTGCTCTGAGCCGTCTTCGTGGTGACTGGGACTAGCTCCCGTGGAGGCCTGCAGTGCCATCTCCCGTGCCCAGTTCCAGGCTGAGCTTCCCAGTCTTTTCCCCACTGACTTCCTAACTGCTGCTTGCCCATCAGAGTTGGTTCATCAGAGAAAAATCTGCTTGCCATTCAGGATTTAGGGTTTTCAGAGGAGAATTACAGTTTGGAGCTTTAAAAATGCAGTTGTTGGGTATGTGATTTTTGTTAAAAATCACACTTCTCGTAAGCATTTATATAAATGTAGTTTACATAGTGGATGGATATAGTAAACACTGCATTTCAGCTTGACAATTCCACAACTTACCCAAACGTGAATTTTCCTTTCTGTTCCTGATTTCACTCTTTGTTTTGTTCTACACACTGTCATTTCATTTGGATGAGGAGGGTAAAACCAATCTTAGAAATGGTAATGTTAGCTGGAAGTTGCTTCATATTGACTTTCTCACAAATAGGTATCTCCATAAATAGTGAGGAAAGTAATAGCTGGTGGAGCTCTGCAGCAGGAGCTGGGCTGCCTGGAGAGGGCATGTGGCCTCCAAGGGTCCATGGCCTGAGTCTCCATGGCTGAACCATGATGGAAGTTGCTAGAAAACAGTTCTGAGGAAGAACATGGAAAATAAGGCTTGCAAAGCATTCAGTTATTTGGGAAGTCACTATCCATTGCTACACATATGTTTTGCGACATAACAATAAAGAACTATTTACATAAAAGCTAAACCATTGCCTACAGAATGTATTTGATTTTCAGGAAGGTGTTTTGGCATTATTTTGAAGTAACGATAACAACTGTCACATTTGTAATAATTTACGGCTTACAAAATACTTTTAAATTTATGATTGGATTTGTTTCTGGTAGCCCTAGGAGGTAGGCTAGGGAGAGGTCCTTCCATGTCTGAGGTGGAGAAACTGGGACCCAAACCCTGAACTTGTAATATCAGAGCTGAGGTGCTTTCCATTAGTCTATGGGGCAGTATGAAGAAGGATATGCTATAATTTTAAATCTTCTAAATTATTACCAAATTCCCACAAAGTACTTTATCATATATTTTTATGAATTCATTTTTTTAGTTCAGATGGTGGATGGCAGATAGTTTGAAATACAAAGAATGACAAATTGGAAATGGCATTTTCAGGAGAAACTTCAGAAAATTTAACAGTAGAGCCAAACTACTGATGTACATCATCTTAGAAATGGTGCATTTACTCTGAGTTTTATGTCTGGTTTTCCTTTCCGTGAATTAGCTTGAATGGGGTCATTCTAGTACACAGTGACAGCCTCTTTTGTTCTCCTCTGTGTTCCTTAGGTGAATTTATCAGTTGGGTGGCATTGGATCACGAGCTTCAGGTGCACCATCAGGTGACAGTCCTAGTGACTGATCATGGCTCCCCACCACGGAACGCCACCATAGTGGTTTATGTGTCAGTTAATGACATCAATGATAACAGGCCATATTTCCCACAGTGTCTCCCTGGAGAGGAATTGCACATCAAGGTTTGTGGAGTGAAGTTGCCTTGCAATGATTTTGTAATAGGCTTAGTTGTTTGTTTTGAGCACCATCTTGTGGTAAAAAGTGTGAATTTATCAAATCAGTCTCAATGTGGCAATGCATGTTTCCAGATCTAAAAATTGTGAACATGTCAAAAAAACAAACAAAAAAAAGATTCCACAAATTAAAATATAAAATAAAATGGTTATATGTTCCATTTGGGATCACATATCTAGTTTTATGATAATGTAGTTTTGCCTGTTGTATACAAATGTAATGGTGCCCCACTATCAGTAATGCTCAGATATGGGTTGTTTTCCCAGTAATTTGCATGCATCTCTTGGTTCAGGTCTCCTTATGGGCAACTGGTACACACCTCTAAGCTGGTTAGTTAAATATAGGGGAACAATCTGTAGCTCTAAAGTAGAAAGACATGCAACCAGAGACCATGAAATTTGATCTTTGGTAGCACCTGCAGAAATTTCTAATTATATTTATATGATTTCATCTTTTTCATTTCCATGTTTTGTATGTTTTATAATATACATAATAAATTAGAATATTTGTTCATGGACATAATTAATAAATATATCTTGGAGGTATTTATACTTTTTTAATGAATGGGTTACATGAATAAAAAGTTTGGAAGCTGTTGCTCCAAACCAACTGAATTGGACATTCAAATTGTGTTCAGATATGCATATTGAACAATTAAAAAAGGATACTGAGACAGTTCATAACTTTAAACTCATCTTCCAAAGCTGTATTTAAAGAAAATCCTACCAAAACAAAGCATTATTATAGTATCATTTTTATTTTAATTATATCATTAAAACATCCCAGGGCAGGGTAGCAGGACTCCACACTTGGAGTTCAACTCCCCATGTACATTTCAATATTCCATGAAATTTCCTGTTAACTACTGAGGTATGTTACCTCTATCAGGTGTATTTCCTGAAATAAAGGTTTATATTTATCTTTAGGATATTTTGGACCTTTTAAATAATGAGAAGATGCTAGAATGCTTAAAATGTATCCAAAATCTACGATTATTTAGTCAATTTGATTTTTTTTCAAAATTAGTTCAAATGCTGCAGATGATTTGTTCAAATTGAACTAGTTTGTTCAAATATGTAGTATTGTTTCTTTTCATGGATTTGCATTTATATAACTTTTATATGGTAGACATTTGAGTTATAGGTGGATTTTAACATAGTTTAAAAAATGCTTAGTAGCAATGTGTTCTTTCACTTAAAGGTTCATATTTCTCCCTAAACTTTCAATGACTAATTTTTAAGCCATTTGTTTTAATTACAGGTTCTGGAAGGTCAACCAGTAAATATGTTGGTTACAACTGTGTTTGCAAAAGATTTTGACGAAGGAAACAATGCAGAAGTTGTCTATTCAGTATCTTCAGGTAAAAGTCACCCTTATAAAGGATTAGGAGCTTTTAGGATTTCCTCTTTTGTCTACCAACTATCTACCTTCTTCTGGGAAAATGGGTAATGTTGAAAATAACACCAGGTACAAACAAAATACATTTGTGATTATCTAGAGTCACCTTCATTTAAAAAATTAACTTAAAACTTTAAGGTAAAATCATAGTAGTTTTTCTGTGTCCTAAATAGAAACCAACCAACCATCCACCTTAAATGGATAATTTTCAATAATCTGAAATGCAAATCAACTTTTATTGGAAGTAAAGTAGTAGTGAATCAAAATTGGTATTAAGTATAAAGAAATATGATTATGAATGCAAACATCTATGAATCTCTATGAAGACTAAATATTCTTAAGGTCAAAGTAAATCATACTTGGAAAATGTCACAGTACATATATATGTGTGTATGTTGGAACTTCATTAGGAAAGGCTCATGTTTATATTTTTCTTTTAGAATGCACAGGCCTCAGATTTGTTTTGGTGATTAGCTTTAGTTGGCACTGCGTTTACAATATTTTTAAATATATTTGTTGCTTTGTCATGTTTGTCACAAAATGTGACATAATGTTATTTCTTGCTAATAATGTTATCTCTTTCTCGAAAGAAAGAGAGAAAGAAAGAAAGAAAGAAAGAAAGAAAGAAAGAAAGAAAGAAAGAAAGAAAGAAAAAGAAAGAAAAAGATAAAGAAAGAAAGATCTTTTTAAAAATTACTAGCATTTTATTTATTTTTTTTAAAGATTTATTTATTTATTTTAGAGAGAGAGAGCAGGGGGTGGGAGAGACAGAAAGAAAGGAGAGGGAGAGAGAGAATCTCAAGCAGACACCCTGCTGAATGCCAAACCAACAGAGGGCTGGATCTCAGGACCCAGAGATCATGACCTGAGTAGAAACCAAGAGTCTGTCACTCAACTGACTGAGCCACCCAGGCGCCCCCCAAAAAATCACTAGCATTTTAAAAACTAAGCAGATTTTCAAAGATCTTGCTCATCGTAACAGGGAAAACCATAGGGTATTGGGGCAGATATACTGTGAAGTAATGAAGTTTAAGTTTCAGGTTCCTTCACTTGAAGGGCTCCTCTGGGATGGGAGTAAGGGGCAGTGGACAATTTATATTTGTAATATTGTCCTATTTTTCTTAAAGACAGCCCCCCCCACATTATATATTTGAAAACCCCCCCAAATCAGGAGCATAGGGAGGAAAATTCCAATAAAAGACATTCAAAACCTTTATGTAGGAAATTACAAATTATTAACGAAAGACCTTAAAGAAGAATGAAATGAAAAGGCATATCATGTTCATGCTTGGGAAAGTTCAAGATCCTAAAGGCAACGTATTCAGTGAGCCTGCCGCACACATACATACACACACAAACACACAGAAATTAATATATTAAGCTATAATCCTGCTATAATACCATTATCTAGAAAGAAATGAAACCAGGCTTTCTACTACTCACAAATATATGGACGAGAAAGATAAACCACCACTTGAGAAAAGAAGCTAGTTCCTGGGAAGAAGGAGGGGAATGAGATTTGGAGGTATACCCAAATCCTCTGCTGTAGCGATACTATGTTATTTGTTTAAGACTTTTGAAGAAATTGTGGGAATTGACTAGTTTGGAAATGTTTGCATGGGGGTTCATCATATATTTCCAAATATTTGAAATACTGATTTTTTAAGAATTAGCTTCTAAAATAATACTTGGGTGTAACAATATAAAAAATATAATGGTATATATTATGTTATTCATACCTTTGCTTCTACTTCATCCAGTTGCTAAATAGAGGCAACTACAAAATATAAGAAGAAATAGCAAGATAAAAATAAATATAATGTAGGGTGCCTGGTTGGTTCAGTCACTTAAACTTCAGACTCTTAATTTTGGCTCAGGTCGTGATCTCAGGGTTGGGAGATGGAGCCCCACTTCAGGCTCCATGCTGAGCATGGAGTCTGTTTGGGATTCTCTCTCCCCTCTCTCTGTCCCTCCCCCCAACCACTCATGTTCTTTCTCTAAAAAAAAAAAAAAAAGGATAAAAGAGAAATATAAATAAATAGGTATAATGCAAATGAACACATGTAAAACATTTATGAAAATTTCATACAGTATTCATGTAAAAATGAATAAATTGATCAAAGCATAGAAATCACAACTAGTAGATGTTACATAATTTCCTGCTCTACCCTCTAACTTTCTTAAGGGCAGGAGTTCTTTTTTATTTGTCTTTATATCTTCTATGACTGGTAAAATACCTGTTCTGTGATAATGACTCATCAAAATGGAACAAAAGATTGAAAGAGAGCCACTAGCTCAGGCTTTGTCAAGAGTTTTTTGGATTATTTGAAATGTTTAGATTCTACTAAACAATATAAATCTGTTATTTAACAAAAAAACCTATATAATCAATTTAATTAGAAGTACCAGTATGAACTTGTGACATATTTTAGTTTGTGCATATGTGTATTCTCTGTCCACTGAAAAAGGCCTAGAAACAATGACTGGCCTGGAAGCATTAAGCACCCCCTCACGTTCAGAATATAGCCTCCCGATACCATGTTCCTCCAAAAGGAACCAGGAATCCTTGACGAAACGGCTGACTCCAGGTCTTGGACAGGAAATCTTTACAAGATGAGTCTGTGCCATTTTGTCATACCAGATACAAGGAGGTTACTAAAGACTACTAGGATCATATTAGAAAAGTTCAGGAATCAACTTTAAAAGAATCCCAATGTTCAAAGATGGGAAAATTTGAGCATAGATAAGAATAATAATGGCAATAGATTGAAACCCTGCTAATGTGTTTAAATTCATGCTTAATGGTTCTTAAAAGAGAGGCTAAGCAAAACTGTAATTATCATAGTTGGAACCCAGGAGGAGGATGTTAGTGAATCAATCCATTATTTTGAACATTGTTAAATAAAAGCTTAGCATCAAGTATTTATCCTGACTTTCCTATAATGAACTATTCCCTTGGGTTATCAGTAAGTAGAGATGCATTTTGAAATATATCCAGAAGAAATGATAGGATTTCTGGGATTTGCTCCCAAAGAGGATGGTAAAGGGGAATATATGACTAGGGAAGAAAGATTGGTCATGAGTTGATAATTATTGAAGCTGGACGACAGGCAGAGTCATCTCAGTGCTGTCTCCATATAAGGTCAAAGTCATCTTTGTGCAGAGTTCAGTATATCATTCTGTCTACTTTTACATATGTTTGAAAATTTCCATAATAAAACATTTAAAAATTGGTTATGTTTCCTGTCTATATTTTAGTATTATTTTATGTTCATACACTCGCAAAGCTTAAAACAAACAAATCTTCCAAATTATCACAGATGTATGTAGATTCATTAATTCTCTGTTTTCTGCATTGTCAGTTAACATCGATTTCTTAATTTCTGTGTGTGTGTATAGAAGACAGTTCTGATCACTTCAAGATTGATGCCAACAGTGGTGAAATAAGAACAACCACAATCCTTTCATATAACCATAGACCTTCCTACAGGATGACCGTAATTGCCAGTGACCAGGGAGTGCCCGCTCTTCAAGGCCAGGCAGTCATTAATATCCAGGTAATATTTTGAAAAAATGCTCAACATCACTTGGCATCAAGGAAATACAATCAAAACCACAGTGAGATACCACCTCACACCTGTCAGAATGGCTAAAACAAGACAGGAAACAACAAATGTTGGCGAGGATGAGGAGAAAGGGGAACCCTCTTACATTATTGGTGGGAATGCAAACTGGTGCAGCCACTCTGGAAAACAGTATGGTGGTTCCTCAAAAAGTTGAAAATAGAGCTACCCTATGACCCAGCAATTGCACTACTAGGTATTTACCCCAAAGATACAAATGTAGTGATCCAAAAGGGCACGTGTACCCCAATGTTTATAGCAGCAATGTCCACAATAGCCAAACTATGGAAAGAGCCTAGATATCCATCAACAGATGAATGGATAAAGAAGATGTAACACACACACACACACACACACACACACACACACACACACACACACACAGAGGAATATTACTCAGCCATCAAAAAGGATGAAATCTTACCATTTACATAAAAGTGGATGGACCTGGAAGGTATTATGCTGAGCAAAATAAGTCAGTCAGAGAAAGACAATTGTCATATGGTTTCACTCCTATGTGGAATTTAAGAAACAGTGCAGAGAATCATAGGGGAAGGGAGGGAAAACTGAATGGGAAGAAATCAGAGAGGTAGACAAACCATGAGAGACTCTTAACTATAGGAAACAAACTGAGGGTTGTTGGAGGGGAGGTGAGTGGGGGGATGGGATAACTGGGTGATGGGCATTAAGGAGGGCACGTGATGTAATGAGCACTGGGTGTTATATGCAACTAATAACTGAATTCTACATCTGAAACTAGTGATGTACTATATGCTGGCTGATTGAGTTAAAAAATATCCAGGTAATGTTCCATCGTCAACATAAAGTGTGAAAAGATGTTCAGAAGGTTTTTGTTAGATTTTTATGGAAATGTGTACAGTGAAGATACCTTAAATTCATGAATGCTATTTTTAGAGAGCGTTGCAGATTTATGTGTCTTTTTATTATCACTTGAGAAATGATTAGACCCAAGTAACTTTTAATTTTAACTTTGTACAGTTCCTGATAAGGTATTTACCTTTATCACTACATAGGCATTTATGTTGCTTTGCTTACAAAGAACAAAAAAGTGTCTTGTCTTTTACTTGTTCCTAATTGCAAGGACCTGGTAAATTTGTGGGACAAACTTGTATGTAAACAAGGGTGAATAATATATCACATAGTTCTTTGTAATTATTTTTAAATTTAGAAAAGTCACTTGAGAACCACATTTTAAGGCTTTGCTTTAATCATAATGAGCAAACAACTTGTGGGAAGTCTTCATTGTGGGAAAAATTCACACTCACCAGTCAAAAATGAGATGATTGTGCATAGCTAGATTTCTTTGTTCATACACACGACAATCACTAATATTAATACAGATATGTATAATAATCAAGAATAGATATCCCTAAGAATTCTGTTTCCAAATTATATTCTTTATTGATTGAGGATATGTGGGTTAGGAGAAAATTCTATATCGTATTATTTCCAAGTCTCTGGTTTCAGATAAACAAAGACACATGATACATAAATGTGAACAGATGTTGTCATTATGGATATATTGGTCTCTAGGATTTAGAGTAATTTGGAGAACTATCTATCCCACATTCTCATTGAAGAATCACAAAGCTACAATTCAGTTTAACTATAGCATGGTCTCACCAAATCTCATTTCACGCATTAGAGCAAACAGGGAAATGGAAAGTTCTGTACTTTCTTATCTCCTAGATGTTATATAATTTTCAATCTTCAGAGACATACTGGAATTATATAATAGAAAGAGACATTTTCTCACTAATTAACATATGTGTATCATACAAGTGGAAGGAATTAGCTTCCAAAGTAATATCATCACATCTACTGATTCAACTGTTAAGAAGGACCCCAAATTAAAAGCTCTTTTTCATTCTTGTTTCAGGTGATACCATTATCTAAAGGGAGAGCTATCATTTCTCAGAATATTAGACACTTAGTTTTACCCGAAAACTTGAAGCCTGCAAAAATAATGAGCTTGATAAAGTCACCCGATCACCTTCAACAACATCATAATGGAAAGTTACATTTTAGTATTGCTGCAGATGACAAGGATGGTCACTTCGAAATCGACAGCTCAACAGGGGACTTGTTCCTTTCTAAGGAACTTGATTATGAAATGACGTCTCATTACCTTTTCAGGGTGGTTACTAAAGACCATAGCAAAACCCCTCCCCTGAATAGCACAGTCTTCCTGAGTATTGATGTGGAGGATCAGAATGACCATTCCCCATCTTTCCAAGAAGAGCTCATTGTGATAAGTGTAGAAGAGAATGTCCCTATAGGGACTCTGGTGCACGTCTTCAATGCCAAAGACGGGGATGGCAGTTTTTTGAACAGTAGAATTCAATACTTCATTGAATCACACCACCCTGGAATGAGTCCATTTCTCATCCACCCCTCATTTGGCACATTAGTCACTGCATCCCCCCTTGACAGAGAGAGGGTTCCAACTGTCATCCTGACAATAACTGCATTGGATCAGGCTGTGAATGTGACAGACCGGCGATTGCAATCACTGACGGCAAAGGTCGTGATTTTGGATGTAAATGACCACAGCCCCACTTTTATGTCTTTCCCCATTGCCCACATCAAAGAGGATGCCACGGTGGGCTCCTTGGTGCACCACATAAGTGCTCAAGATCCAGATGAAGGAAGGAATGGAAGAGTGACGTACAGCATCCTCTCAGGAAATGACAACACGGCCTTTATGCTAGACGAGTCATCAGGTACTGTCTGTCATTATCAGTTAAAGTCTCTGATCACGTGCTCACATTTGTCTTCTTCATTTTCCTCTGTTAAAATGACAGTTCTCAAGATGTATAAGCTTTAAAGAAATGTGACTTGATTTACTGCTTAACTTAGGTAAATGAAAGGCCCAGAGATTGTACTCAGACAGCCACCTGTAGGTGGCCTGTTTGTTAATATTGACGATGCTTTGTTGCTAGCTCACATTTCACAAGATGAATATATAGTAGCAAACTTCTTTACTGCTTTGCACTGTGGATATTCACAGGGTCGGAGATGGTACCAAAGTGCATCAAGGCAGAGCATGACTAATCATCAGCATTATTCAAAGACTTTAGAAGGGAAACTTATCTTTAAGATCGTATAAATATTCATTTGTAAACAGTTGGAAGTACTGCTTTTAAAAGGTTGGATTGATTTGGGCATTAAGACCTTTAATTCTCATATCAGCTGTAACATTTTATTTTTTGCAGAAGCATTTATTCACTGTCCACTCTGTAGAAATGTCACTCACTGTCACTTCACTTGTCTTGCTGTCACCATGTTACAAGATAACATCTACTAAAACTTTTGATTCAGTTTGATGGAAGGTTACATGCATAAAGTGTCATTCTTGTGAAATTGGAAATGAACACCGCTCAACCTGATTTTCAGGAGATATTGAAGAGATGGACTACCATCTCATTCTCTAAAAAATAAAGTCATTTTGTGTGAATCTTAGAAAAAACATCTCAGATGTATACCATTTGGCCCAACTGTTCGTTAAGAACATTATTTGGAATGGGACTGAATGTGTAGGATTTGGAAGTCATGATTATAGGCCGGCTACATACTGTTGGAAAATTTCATCAAAATATTTATTAAATCCTGTACATATGGTTCCATTCTGAGGCATGCATGACCATCACCTAAAAGCCCAGCTGACAGAGAGATAGTCCAGACCCAGCTGCTGATTTCTGTGAGAGCTGGGGTCTCCAAGGACCTGTTTCAACAATACTTAAAATGTTTTCCAACATGGCTAAGGAAGGTCTATTTCAGATCGTCAAAGAGGATGGATAAAATTAGAATCGTGCCTCAGTAATATAGGTATCGTGACTCTTAAACAATGGTCCTGGCTGTTTCAGTTGAGATATTTTTCAAAGACATAAATGATCATTGCTGAATACATTCAGAGGAGACAGGCTATTTTTCTTCGCAAAGCTCACATTTCTTATGAAGAAGACACAGTGAGTTTTGCAATGGCTTTGGCTCTGAAATACAGAGGGATAAGTAATGATTGAAAAACTACCTTATAAAATCTGAATCAGTAAGCTTCTTTAATTATTTGAAGGTAAGTTCTCATAGGATGAGCATGTGTTAGAGAAGCAAACAGCAATCCTCAAAGAAAGAATGTGATGATTGGAATCATGTGACAGCTATCTGTGTGCAAGACTTTATAACACTTTGTTTAGATGAGTTATATGCTTAAATGGCAGTAGGATGGAGACATGTTCTATTTGTGAAGTTTATTTCCTGAGTTATAGAGTCTTCCTATTTTTTGTTAGGAAAAAAAGATAGTTACTGAGATAGTATAAAGAGACTATAACTCTTTATCTTAAGGAATGTAGTTATACTCACCTTTTGGTAAATGACATGAAGTGTCATTTGACATGGAAGCATTTACTGTTACAACCTAGATTTTTTGTTTGTTTGTTTTGTTTTGTTTTTTAAGTAGGCTCCATGCCCAGCGTGGGGCTTGAGCTCAGGACCCTGAGATCAAGAGTTGCATGCTCTACCGACTGAGCCAGCCAGGCCTCCCTAACCTAAAATTTTTTTTTTAATGGAAGTAGAAAAATAATTTTGGTGTGATCATCTCCATAGATAAAGGTATATGATAGATTATTTCTGAATTCAAATTCATCCTTATAGTTTAAACCAGAATGACTCTTTTGACTAAAAAGTTATCTTTTTATTCTTGATAATATATAAACTTCACATTGGTGTAATAAGATTTATTCTTTAGCAAAGAAAGCTTCTGGATCTTTAGCAAGTTAGGTAAGTTAGACAAAGGTAGAGTAAGCATGACTTCTCTAGAAAATGTTTATTCTTTATTGCTCTTCTCCTCTTTCAAATCAGGCTTACTAACAACCACCTGTCCTTTGGACTATGAAATAAAAGCTCAGCACATTCTGACCCTTCTGGCACTGGATGACGGCATACCAGCACTTTCTTCATCCCAGACTTTGACGATTACTGTTCTTGACGTAAATGATGAGGCACCCGTGTTTCAGCAGGACCTATATGAAGCTTCAGTTAAAGAAAACCAAAATCCAGGGCAGTTTGTCACAAGGGTTGAAGCTATGGACAAAGATTCAGGTAATTTAAAAATATGGAAACTTGGTAATTAATGCTAAAAACAAAAATTCACATACTTGAAACTAGTTATGGCCCAGAAAATGAAGACAATTGCTAGTTATTTCAAACTTCTAATACCTCTGTAATTAGCATTCACATAAAAACATATACACATGTAAAGGTAATGTGTGCTCTTTTTAAAAAAAGATCTATTTGTTTATTTCAGAGACAGAGAGAGAGTGTGTGCCAGCAGGGGAAGGGGCAGAGGTAGAGGGAGAGAATCTCAAGCAGACTCCCCACTGAGCAAGGAGCCCAATGCCTCAACCAAACAACTGAGCCACCTAGGCACCCCTCGATAATGTGTGCTTTTATATGGCATTTGTTTCTATTGATTTATATTATTACTTATGGTAGAGTGATATATACCTAATTAACATAATTTTTTATTTGATCTTGATAATAAACTGCAGTATAGACAAAGTATCACATTTTTTTCAGAGTGTAATGGTTAGATACACCACATACAAAACAGTAAATGGATCTGTATTTCCTCTCTATATAGTATAATGGAAGAGAGAGGATGCTGGGTGTGAATCCTAGAACTATCCTTTACCTCAGTGTGTAGCTTTGAACAAGTAGCTAATTCTCTCTCTTCCTCTGTTTGCTTATCTGGAAAATGGGGATAATGATAGGGCCTAAGTTCTAGTTATGTTATGAGAATGAATGAGTTATTACATGAAAAGAGCTAAGACTGGCATAATCAGTGGTCAATAAAGGTCAATTTCTGTCATTACTATTATTACTCTTATTAATGTCAGCCACTGTGTCCAGACAAATAACTTTGAAGTGAATAGTTATTATAGCTGGGAATTTGTAAATGTCTTAGAGTTCCTTTTCAATATCACTGTGACTTTTTTGGTATTTAAGGTCCAGTACTTTAATAATATTGTTTATATTTTAAACAAAATAACTCTGAAAATTATGGTGAAGTATTTGCCATTGAGAGCATATGCCCATTTCCCCATCTGAGTTAATACAAATAGTTTAATAAGCCAGTTTTTTTTTTACCTCATGTGTATATATTCTTTTTATTGTATGAGTTTCAGGTGTACATTATAATCTGACATCAGTATACCCTACAAAGTGTTTACCCCCAAAATCTAGTTATCATCTGTCACTCTACAATTGACCTTGTTTTCCTCTTTCACACATACCCCCGCTCCCTATTCTCTGTATCTGTGAGTTTATCTTTGTTTTGTTTTTGTTGGTTTGTTTTGTTTTGTTTTCAGATTCCACATATGACTAAGTCAAATGGTATCTGTCTTTCTCCTTCTGACTTATTTCACTTAGTATAGTATCCTCAAGGTCCATCCATGTTGCAAATGGCAAGATTTCATTCTTTTTTATGGCTGAGTAATATTCCATTTCACATTCTACATCTTTGTCCATTCATCCATTGATAGACATATAGGTTGTGTACATATCTTGGTTATTGTAAATAATGCTGTGGTGAACATAGGGGTACATATGTCTTTTTAAATTAATATTTTCATTATCTTTGGATAAATACCCAGTAGTGGAATAGCTAGGTCATCTGGTAGTCCTGTTTTTAATTTTTTGAGGAACCTCCATACGGTTTTCCACAGTGGCTGCACCAGTTTGCATTCCCATCAACAGTGCACGAGGGTTTTCTTCTCTCCACATCCTCTCTGATACTTGTTATTTTTTGTCTTTTTGATAATAGCCATTTTAATGAATGTGAGGTGACATATCATTGTGGTTCGGGTTTGCATTTCCCTAATAATTAGTGATGTTGAACATCTTTTCATGTGACTGTTAGCATCTGTATGTTTTCTTTGGAAAAATGTTTATTCAGATCCTCTGCCCTTTTTAAAATCAGGTTGTTTGTTTTTTGTTGTTGAGTTGTATGACGTTTTCTTTAAAGATTTATTTATTTATTTTAGAGAGAGAGAGAGAGAGAGAGCACAAGCGGGGGGGGGGTAGAGGAAGAGAGAGAGACAGAGAGAATCACGAGCAGACTCCCCACTGAGTGGGGAGCCCGACACGGGGCTCGATCTCATGACCCTGAGATCTTGACCTGAGCCAAAACCAAGAGTCAGACACTTAACAGACTGTGCCACCAAGTCATCCCTGTATGAGTTCTTTATATATCTTTGATATTAACCTCTATCAAATGCATAATTTACAAATATCTTCTCCTATTCAGGCGGGTTTTTTTAAATGATGGTTTCCTTTGATATGCAGAAGCTTTTTAGTTTGATATATTCCCATTTGTTTATTTTTGCTTTTGTTTCCTTTGACTTTGGAGTCTGAGTCACAAAAACATCCCTAGGACCAATGTCACAAAGCTTACCGCCTGTGTTTTCTTCTAGGAATGTTATGGTTTCAGGTTTTACATTCAAGTGTTTAATTCATTTTGAGTTAATTTTTGTGTATGATGTAAGATAGTGGTTCAGTTGCATTCTTTTGCATGCAACTGACCAGTTTTCTCAACACCATTTAGTGAAGAAACTGTTCTTTCTCCACTGTATGTTCTTAGCTTCTTTTTCGTAAATTAATTGTCCATATATGTGTGGGTTTATTTCTGGGCTCTCAATTCTGTTCCATTGATCTGTGTGTGTGTTTTTATCCTGGTACCATACTCTTTTGATAACTATAGCTTTGTAGTGTAGTTTGAAATCAGGGGCCGTGATACCTCCAGCTTTGTTCTTTCTCAAGATCACTTTAGCTATTTGGGATCTTTTGTGATTCCATACCAATTTTAGAGTTATTTGTTCTAGTCCTATGAAATATTCCATTGGAGTTTTATTAGGGATAGCATTGAATCTGTGGACTGCTTTGGATAGTATAGACATATTAACAATATTAATTCTTCCAATCCATGAATAAGCCAATCTTTTAAAATTCACATTCGTAAATAGAGGTAGCATTACATAATCAGTATAATTTTTCTTTACAAGAATTGTAATAGATGTGCCCATGGAAATAATAGTATTAACAGTAGGATTTTCTTCCTAAATTGTTCATCTAAGGGGTAATAGATAGATTTCCTTGAGCTTTTATACTACACTATATGCCATTTTAGATGCTTTGCCCTTTTGGAAAACATCATCTTCTAATGAAATGCATTTTACATAAATTTGTATATGATGCTACAAAAATTTTCTTTTCAAAGACTAACCTAATTTTCTCTCTTTTGACCAGAATGGGGCAGTATGATCACAAAATTTTTCTTACCATGCTCAAAGACACATGACTGGAGTGTGGTAACAATTGCTCCTCCCAACTTGTACTTACAGAATTTATTTAGCACGTCTCAGGCAGGATACTTTTAAGGGTGATAGAAACAATGGAGAATATACATCAGCTTTGTGTTTCACAATAGTTCAATAAAGTTCTCTTAGAGCACTCTCTGGTGTAAACTGAGCAACATAAGGCTCTGGGCAACACAGAAACTACTTCTCAAAGTTCACAAACATATGCTGAACCTGCCACTGATGTGGATCAGTGCAATAATTACTCATTAGCAATTATTAAAATTTGTAAAATGCTTCCTCCCCTTGACCTTACTTTATCTTATTAATTTTATTTTTGGTAATAGACACTCCTAAGGAATCTCTCATTTTAATGTCTGAAGAGAGAAAAAAGCATTTCTCTCAAATATTTGCATGTATCAACTAAAGGGGATTACCATAAATATGCATCCCGATTTTTACTGGCAAGGTGCCCCTAGCGTCAGTGTTATTTTCTTTTAGAATGACCAGTCTGCAACCTGTTAGTTAAATTGAATTGAAGAGTTCAGTATTCTAGAGATTATGGTTTGCCTGATGGAGAGTTTAGATGCAAAATTATTGTTTTGCTGACTTTGCATTTATGGATGTTTGAAATACACATCAGCATCTTCAAGAGTCTCATGCACTCACGCACGTTGTGGAGACAATTTGGGTTTACTGTTAATCTCAGTGTTTTTAATGAGGCCAGATCAATTAAGCAAGTGCTTTTGAATACATTTTCCCTCAATCTTTTGTTGTTGTTTTGTTTTTTATATTTGCTTGTTGGGTTAAAACAATGAAAAGAATTATGCATAAGAATTAAATGTCACGTCAAGATTTTTAACATAACTGGCATCACACTGGAATTTGCGAATGGTTTACTTTATAGTTATGTATTCTTAAAAAATACTATAGCATTACTTAATATTAGAAAGCTGAACATATATTTTCTAGCATTCTACAGTACAGTTTTTTTTTTTTTTAAAGATTTTATTTATTTATTTGAGAGAGAGAGAGAGCACATGAGAGGGGGAGGGCCAGAGGGAGAAGCAGACTCCCCGCTGAGCAGGGAGCCCGATGCGGGACTCGATCCTGGGACCCCAGGATCATGACCTGAGCCGAAGGCAGTTGCTTAACCAACTGAGCCACCCAGGCGCCCTCTACAGTACAGTTTTTAAAATCTTAAGCCTACAGTGTTGTTTGGCATTCAAAACCCATGGGACTTCGAACACTGCTTGTTTATGATGTATGACTCAGACTAGTTCCAACAGGAGTTTTTTCATGTATTAAAAGGGAAAAACAACTACCAGGTTTTAACTAAGATATTAAAACTGCTACAGCTTTTGGTACCACCACCAAGAGTTCTATTGTCAGTGAGAAAAGATTTATCCCCAGGGTGTACCTCCGCCAGTCCCCAGAGAAAGGGCACCCCACCAGGGAAGATAACTCACTCCCTGCTGATGTATTTGCTCAATAGTGGTGAATACAAAATAATTTAACAGCACATTGCCCTGCAAAAAATGTCAAATTCTATAATGAGATCTTATTGTCTATTCCATAAAAAAATGTACAGTTGACCAATCTGAGGTTCGGGGGTGCCGATTGCCCCTCCCACAGTCAAAAATCCATGTTTAACTTTTGACTCCCCAAAAACTGAACCACTGATAGCCTACAGTTGGCCAGAAGACTTAGGGATAACATAAACAGTCAATGAACCCATATTTTGTATGTTATATGTATTACATATTGTATTCTCTCTCTCTTTTTTTTTTTAGATACAGAGAGAGAGAGAGAGAGAGAGAGAATGAGTGGGGGAGGGGGAGAGGAAGAGAATCTCAAGCAGACTCTCCACTGAGCACTGGGTGCAGAAGGTGGGGGGCAGCAGGTCTTGATCTCACCACCTCCGAGATCATGACCTGAGCCAAAATCAAGAGTCAGACGCTTAACTGACTGTGCCACCCAGGTGCCCCTCTATACTGTATTCTTACAATAAAGTAAGCTAGAGAAAAGAAAATGGTTTTAAGAAAATCAGAAGGAAGAGAAAATACATTTACAGTGCTGTACCATATCTACTGAAAAGAATCCACGTGTTAAGTGGACTCGTACAGTTCAAATCACGTTGTTCAAGAGTCAGTTGTGTTCTCTATCTGGGATTATTTTGAATTCACCCCAGATCTGATTTCCTGGAAAACGTCCTGTGCTGGGTCACAACTGTGCACAACAGCCTACACTTGAAGCAAGGGAGGAACACTGCCATGATGCTATTTTATCTGTTTCATTGACTCTAAAACACCAGCAACTGTCAAATGCATCTAGCTTCAGAAATGTTAAAATGTGGGGAGAAATGTGTCTTAGAATTAATGAAACAGTCAGCATGAAAATATAAAGAAGAACCACTTACAATTTCACTCACCCAGAGCCAGTCACTGTTAACCTTGATTTAGTCTTACTTCATTTAATACAGGGCATTGTAATTATTTCATTGTTCACCTGTCGGCCTGCCCTTTAGATGGTGAACTTCTTAGGGACTCAGGACATGTTTTATTCACTGGTATCCCAGGTCCCTAAGTCAGTGCAAGCTAAGATGTAGGAGCTCAGTAAATATTTTTGATTCTGTGATCTGAGAAACTGGAGCTGCTTCAAGTTGCCTTCACTCTTCAGAATTCATTCATTTATTTATTCCTTCATTCAATCAGTCAGGCATGATCCTGTTTTTGCCTTAGAACTTTCTGAGTTGTGTGAACATTGTACAGTTGAGGAATTCATGAAAAATGATCTTCCTAAAAAATAAATCTGGAAAATAACACTCCCATGGTCAGAATTCTTTATTACTTCCTCATGGTTTCGAGGATGAAGTTTTATTTTCTTTTTCTTAACAGCCAGGCACTTTATGAAGTGACTCTAGCTTTCCTCTCTATCCTCAACTGCTATCACTCTCCCACCCTAGACTCCAGCTCTGCAAATGTTTCTCTGTAAATGGCAAGATAGTGAATATTATAGGCTTTGCAGCCCATATAATTTCTGTTACTCAATTCTGACTTTGTACCAAGACAGTAGCAATAGATAATACATAAAGAAATGAGTGTGGGTGTGTTTCAGTAAAATTTTACACAAGTGGGGGCATGCTGGATTTGGTCAGTGAGCTGTAATTTGCCAACAGCTGGTCTACTACATATATCTAATGAAGACATCTAAGTTACTTGCTGCTTTGGGCACATTAGATCCAATTTTGATGTCATCAAAATAGTGATCAATATGATGCTCTATTGGATGCCAAGATGAGCAAAATCTCTGCCAGATCGGTGATGGCCAATAGTAGAAGAGTTTACCTAAAGATGTACTCTGTTGTTTCTGCTGGGTAAAAGCAAATAACTTGAAGTTGGTATAGAGTGTTTGATCTCAAAGGGTGATTTCCAGGACCAGTGGCCCCAACATCTCCTTGCTAGAAGTTACCTGTTGTATCTGCCACTAGGCTTGGGTCTGATCTTCAGGAAGATTAATTTTCAGGCTCATATAGAAGCTTTCTGGTTTTTAACTGACTGACCTGCAAGCTTCAGCTTCAGCTTGTAGTTTTCTTTCTGCAAGTTCCTAGTATATCCAGAAGCAGCCATCACTCATCACAATCCCTTTTACTCCCCTATGGCCAGAGTCATTTGGTCCTCTATGGAACTTGAGTCCTTTGATGATGACTCCCTCACAATCAAACACAGGTGATAACTTAATCGATTATGGTATTACTGCCAGTCATCAATTACTGGTATTCCATTTCCCGTGGTCAGAGAACTCAGCACAGCATGCAAGGCCAAGACATAACCAAACCCAGAATCTCTGATACCTGAGACCCACTCCTGCTGCTAAATACTCCATCAGTCAGGTGTGGTCAGGAAAACCAGAGATTATAATATAGGTGTTGGAAGGCTGAGTAAGCAAAAAGGGAATCCAGAAGTAACCCAGGAAAAATCACCATAGGAACAGCTACCACCCCAAACACTGGGAAATGGAGGAGGTCAAGGTTATCTGAACCTAAAAAAAAAGGGCCAGGCCTTGCGGAGCTTGATTCAGGGAGTTCTAGAAGCCGGAGAGCTATGAACGTGCTGCCGCAGATACAATGACAGTGCTGACAGGGACAGTAAGCCAACAGAAGGGCTCCCATCTCCTCTCCTCTGACTTTCACTCTCCCCTGTGTCCCTTTGCAGCAGACCCAAGGAGAGAGGAGATGGCGAGAGAGAAATGTGGCTTGCTGATCCTTGGCCCCAGCATCACAGGACAGAGCAGAGCAGAATAGCTTTAGATCCGAGATCAATAGTGGCATAACTAGGATGCCATGGAAAGAACTGAAGGAGGAGCAGCCAGAGGAAACAGCAACCACTCAGACCCCGACAGAAAGAAATGTAGCACATTCAAAGAACAGAAGGGAAGCCAGCAGACGGACCGGGAGCATAGCGAGTGAGCAAGTATGTGAGAAGAGGTTGGGGAAATCACCAGAGCCCCTATCACATGGGACTTTGTAGACTGTGCTAAGGCGTTTGGATTTTACTTTTTTTTTTAAGATTTTATTTGTTTACTTGACAGAGAGAGGGAGAGAAAGCACAACAGGCAGGGGGAGAAGCAGACTCCCCACTGAGCAGAGAGCCCGATGTGGGGCTCGATCCCAGGACCCTGGGATCATGACCTGAGCTGAAGGCCAGACACTTAACTAACTGAGCCACCCAGGTGCCCCTGGATTTTACTTTTAATGCATTCAAACCTTCCTTCTTCTTTCGTACTTGTTAAGTCCTATTCATCTTTAGAGTCTCAGCTTATACAGAAGGCAACCATAGTTTCCCAATGATATCTTATATGGAACCATAATGGCCTCCTTACTTCTCCGTGTGCAGCGCTGTACTGCAAGCACCATGAGGGTAGAGAATTTGTCTTCCTGCTAACAGTTACATTCTTAGCACCTGGCATAGTACCTTGGCACCTGCTCTCACTCTCTCCATATGTTTATTTAACAAGGTAATCAGTGAACAGACCATCTACCTGGGGTGAGTCTTCCCTGGTCCACTTCCTCAGTGATTTCACGTATTCTATCACACTGTCTATAATTCATTGATTTAATTGTCTCCACACGAAAGGGGAACTTTGAGGACCAAGATAATTACTTATTACTCGAGAGTATCTTTCCAGTGCCTGGCACTCAATATATGTGCATTGCATGAATGAGCACATGAATGAATGAGCACATGAATGAATGAATGAATGAATGAATGAATGAAGCAACCAAATAGTTGGAGCTCAATGCAGACACATGGGTGTTATCTGCAAATGGATAGAAACTGAAAACAGTGAATTGAGGAGGAGGTAGAATGAATTCCTCCCCCGCTTCTCTCCTCTCTTTTCTCTCTCTCTTTGTTCCTTCCTTTCCATCTTTTTAAACATCAGTCAGCAATATTTGAAGCCACAGAGAAGACAAATCAGGGAAAAACAAAGATGACCAGTATGTTCTGTAAACAGAGGTGACTGTAGAAGGAGTAGCTAGGTATGACAATTTCAAGCTGGCTGCAAAGGAGGGATAGCATTTTTAGAAGAAACTTGGTTATAAAGAGAAGGAAAAAAATTTGATCCCTATAGCTAGAGAAGAATATAATTTAAGGGAAAAATTAATAAAAAAAGGCTATAAATAATAAGAAAATTCCAAGAGGAAGCACTTGAAGAATTACTTTGGCCACCAAAACAGAAACCAGGAGTTAGAGTTGAATGTAGACACAAGTTGAGAGAATGCTTCCCATGCCTTCATTTTCTCCAAGAAATAGGAAGGAAAGCGATCTATAAGAATGAGCCAGGAAGGGCTCGGCACAGGAGTTCCTCAAGCCATTGGATTCCTTCTCGGTGGGGGAACCCGTGTACTGGGCCTGGCCATGGTACCGGGCCACCACATCGTTTCTATTGAGGTGGAGAGGGAGAGCCTGGCAGGGCCTCCCTATCTCTGACCTCGATTGCGCATGCTTTGCAGACCATTAAACCAGGAACGAAGAAAAAAAAAAAAAAGAATGAGCCAGGAAGTGCTGGGTGGGAGACATGAGTGGGAGAGAGATGACACAGGAAAGCTGGAAAGACTGCCGGATGACAATGACATTTCCGTGGCGCCAGTCTATGCTGTTGTGACATTTTCTGCAGCCCCAGTTATCTGCTGGATATCCCGGGAGGGCAGAGAGATGGTTGGAATGATGCTGAATTGAGGCTTTGCTGGGCATCTTTGGCACAAAGCCACAGGACTGAGGAAAGTTGCACAGTTGCAAAAGTGATCATTCATGAGGCTGGACTGGAAAGGGACAGAACTGAATTGAGAAGGGTGCCCAAAAGAAGGAAAAATAAGAGGTCATATGCTGTAGGTCTTGAGGTCTAAGAGCAATATATGTATGTGTCCATACACACATGCCCCCTTCACTGGGCGTGTCATATCACTGAATATCTTCAGATCCCAATTTCCACTGTGCTTAGGAAGGTGATGAAATTAGACTAAATAATCTCTATTTTATTTTTATTTTCTTGGTTCTCATGTCTGATGATGCTATGTTTGTCCTGGATGATTATAGGTTGTGAGGAGGAAGAAGCAAGGCACTAATTAAATTCTAAAAGAGCCATTGTAAAATATTTTAAAGTTATTTCACATAATTTAAGTTATGAAGGGTGTAAAGTTTGGAGTGTGAAAATGTATGTAAAAAATGTATGCATGCAAACTATGGTGTAATTAAGAATCTTATTTATTCTTAATATACTAGGGAGGTTGAAAGTGAATGGCTTGTTATCTCAGGGATAAAAGCTATATAGCATAATGGAAATAATAAAATCTGAAAGTTTCTAAAAAGTCAGGAACATATTGAGGAGAATGGTAAAGCACATTACAGAATAATGGGAGCAATGGGAGGAAGGGAAAACATAAAGATTTGAGTTTATTTTTAAACATTTTCTAGGTTTGACAGGTATTGGGAATTAAAATATTAAATATTTTAAATAAATATTAAAATACATAATGTAATATATAAAATATAACATAATGTGTAATGTATGATAAAATCATATAATAAATGAGTGAGTTGATTTTAAAAATAAAGGGTCCAAAATTAAAAGGTGCTGTTCTCTGTGTAAGCTCTCTGAAGGCTGAGGCCATACCCATTTGATTCACTGCTGTGTCTTGGGCAAATAGCTCTGTGCTTGACATCTAATTTTGCTCACCAAATATTTGAGGAACAGGAAAACAGATGTAAGATGGTATTGTTCCCATTTTCCTAATGTACAAAGAGATAAACAGGAATAACAAATTTAACCTGGAATTTTTAGAATTTTTGTCTTGGCTATAGAAGAGAGTATGTGATCATTATGAGACCAAAGTAATCACTTTAATTATTAAATAATCACTAATGGAATAATATGCCTAATGTCTACTGATAGAACAGTAAGTTTTTGGTGACCTCTGACCACACCGTATCAAATATACTGATTGTATCTTATTAGATTTTTTTTTCTCTTAAGGTCCTTAAAACGTCTGCAGACTATGTTAAATATCCTTTCTCTTTCAAGGACATAATAAGAAGACATCTATATTTATTCTTACATAAAACTAGACTTATACTCCACTCCCTCCAGCACTCAGTCCTATATTATGTCCAGTAAATAGTGGAATGAAAATTTTTAAGACTGGCAAGGTGGAATTTGTAATTGAAGTTTTGTTGTTGTTAAGGCCAAAAAATAGTATTTCATTTTCTATTGAATTATAAAATCATATACTCGAAGTACTATGTCTATTCCTAGATTCTCGTCAGTTAAAAAAGAAGATAGGAAAATAATTGAAAGGAATTTGTATAAAGTGCAAATAAGCTACAACAGCATGGGATAAACTCATTTAAGTTAATGGTATGAATGATCTTCATAATCAATGATGGAAATGACATGATGCTTTTCTCAGGGAAGAAATGAAACCACAAAAAAATGGGAAGCATTGTTTTCAAAATGCATGCTAATGTGGTACCACATTTCCCACTCCAGATAGGAGCCTGAATACTAAGTAGAAAATAAAACAAAAATATGCATATAGCAAGTCTATGTGCTTGCCTCCTGCACTGGAGAATAAACAGAATACCATAACCGAGCACAAGCTTTTAAGTAGGGAGTCGATCTACAGAAATTGTCCTTTGCCCCGTAAGCATACAATTATGTCATTAAATCACAATCAGGGGTGTTAGAAGGAGTAATTAGGAATATATTGTAGGGTTGCGCACTCATAAGAAATTTTTTATGGGAGGGAAAAAATCTTAAGCATTCACTGTGGGGAAGTCTCCTAAGACTTTTGAAAATCAAGCATTTCAGCCCATGAGGCTTTTATTTAGCAAGAACAGCCAAAAGAGGTGAGTGTGTGTGTGTGTGTGTGTGTGTGTGTGTGTGTGTGTGTGTGTGTGTTTTACCTTAATTTGAAGGTTGTTTAAACGTCTTGCCTTTCTCATCTCTGGCCTAACATGTTCATAGGAAAACAGACGAATGGTTTCCAAAGGGATAGTTAGTAAGTTTTTCTTTATATTTTTCTTAAGGAATCAATTCCAAGTTTCAGTTTGAAATCATGCCAGGGGCTTCATCTGGGTTCTTCAAGATAAATCCTGACACTGGAGAGGTAGTGACCACCACCATACTTGACAGAGAAGTTCGGGAAGTTTTCACCCTTCGAGGTAAGGGATGCCTGACTATGGTACAAACAAAAGTAGGCAGCAGGAGGTTAGTGGTGAAATTTTACATGTCTGTAGAATGTCTTTAGTAAACCGTTATTGACCCAGTGCTACCCAGTTAGTTTGGTCTGATGCAGCAGTCTAGTTGGGGCAATATATTTTAGGCATGAATTTATGGCCACAGTCTGTGCCATCTTTTATTTCACATCAGTACTCGTACGAGATGGAGGAGTCCCTTCATTATCTGGCACCACGACAATTCTCTGTACTGTAGAAGATGAGAACGATCACGCACCAGAGATTATTGTCCCCGGTCATGACATTGAGGTTCTGGAAAACCAAGAGCCAGGGGTTGTCTACACTGTTTTGGCTTCTGATATGGATTCTGGCAATAATGGAGCTGTCAGGTATCATGTAATTGGTAAGTATTTTCTCCACTAAAATTCTCCTCATGACACTGACTGAGTTGACACACTAGTGATTATGCTGTATTTGGTGTCTATTGCGGGGTCTACAGAATACATGCTCAGTAAAAGCTATTTGGTTCCATGTGTGTCCTTTCCACAGACAGCCTGAGCCACTGGCTTCCAAATTCTTAAATCTCCCCTCTGCAACTATTGTGAATTTTTTGTGGTAATGTTAGTGGGTGTGTAGATGGAATATATAACTTTTTTCTACTTTTGTGTCTTTTATATGATCACTAATATTCTTATTATTTTGAGCCAGCAAGACTTTTGTCAGTCTTTTTTATTTTATTTTTTTTAAAGATTTTATTTATGTGACAGAGAGAGACACAGCGAGAGAGGGAACACAAGCAGGGGGAGTGGGAGACGGAGAAGCAGGCTTTCCGCCGAGCAGGGAGCCCGATGCGGGGCTCGATCCCAGGACCCTGGGATCACGACCTGAGCCGAAGGCAGACGCTTAACAACTGAGCCACCCAGGCACCCTCTTTTTTTTTTTTTTTTAAAGATTTTATGTATTTATTTGACAGAGAGAGAGAGAAAGCACAAACAGGGGGAGTGGCAGGCAGAGGGAGAGGGAGAAGCAGGCTCCCTGCTGAGCAAGGAGCCTGATGCAGGACTCCATCCCAGGACCCTGGGATCATGACCTGAACCCAAGGTAGACGCTTAACCGACTGAGCCACTCAGGCACCCTGCATTCTTTTTTATTTTATTTTATTTTATTTTATTTTAAAGATTTTATTTATTTATTTGACAGAGAGAGAAATAGCAAGAGCAGGAACACAAGCGGGGGGAGTGGCAGAGGGAGAAGAAGGCTTCCCGCAGAGAAGGGAGCCCAATGCAGGGACTCCATCCCAGGACCCTGGGGATCATGACCTGAGCCAAAGGCAGTTGTTGTCAGTCTTTTCTTAAATGGAACCTGGAGGACACAGAGATAGACAGTTCCCAGATCTGAACACCAGTATACCACTTAAGAACTATAACCATACCCCACCCTTGATCACAGTAGGAACTTCTACCCAGAAGATAATTTTGTGATATGGCTCCCTTTGGATCAGAAGCATAAAAATTTCTGACAAAATAATGTTAGCATTTGTATGGAGAGAGCCACATCTTCTTATTCATCTAAAAGAAAAGGTGATTTTTGGTATATGTCATAGAATGATAGGAGTTGAGGAGAGAGTAATGCTTCAGAGACTGCATCTGATGGGGAGAAGGTGCTTTTAGATCTTGTAAAAACAGTTTTGGGACTAGCTTCTGAAAGCTATCACTTTCTATTTGCTAAAAATTCTAGAACCCATGGCATTTTCTATGTGCCACCCATTTTACTCCAAAATGAGAATAGCTTTATTGCCTTTTTGCCTGATTATAAAAGTGATATATAATTGGTATAGAATATGTACATATTTATGAAGAACAAAAGTAGTAACACAAAAATTTATATCTTGCAGAGGTAACTCATTTATTATTTTGAAAAACACTTCTCCATGAACCTTGGTGAATGGAGACATCAATTTTATATATATTGGACAATTTATATATGCTACTTTGTTATCTCATTTTTTAAACTCATTATTATTTATTTATTTGTTTAATCAGAGAGAGAGAGAGAGAGTGAGCACAAGCAGGGGGAGTGGCAGGCAAAGGGAGAAGCAGGGTCCCTGCTGATCAAGGAGCCCAGTATGGGACTTGATCCCAGGACCCTGGGATCATGACCTGAGCCGAAGACAGCCACTTAACCGGCTGAGCCACCCAGGCCTCCCTAAACTCATTTTTTAATATACTATATGAATCTTTCATATTAGTAAATATACACATATGTTAGCATTTCTAGTGATGCCTCTTCTTACTGCTTATGTAAAATATCACTTAATTCATCCATCCCCTTTTATGGTCTTTTAGATATTGAGTATAATAGCAGTCTTACTATTATAAAAGTGTTGCAGTTGAACACTTACCCAATTATTTCCTTATGATAAATGTAAGTGGAGTTATCATGTCCAAGGGCATATATATTTTAAATGTTTATGTGTATTGTCATACTTTCATCCAGAAGAACGATACCCTTTCAAACTAACTTGTGTAAGTAAGCCCAATTTTACTTCTTTTCTACCTGTTGCATTGGGTACTTTCCTTTGTAAACTCCACTTGTTTTCTAGAACTTTCCAAACGATCTGTGATTAAGGACCAGGGTTTGAATTTTTTTTTAATTTTCAATCTGTTGTGCACTGAAACTTTTGTAAAATACAATAAATATGAATTACCGTGAGGAAGAAAACAAAAAGGCATACACAATGCAAGCGTCAGGTTTTTTTTTAATCTATTATGATATTATGCAGACGTAAAATTATTCTGTCAAGTCTGTATAAGATTTTCTAAATGCTCACTTTCAAATTCTGGGGTTTATCTTGTCAAGCACTGATTACAAACAATCCCCAGAGTGCCACCCATCCCCCTTCACTGTATCAGGGTTTGCTCATTTGCTTCTTTTTCCCATACTGTCAAAGTTTCCCCTTCTGCTGGTTTTACCCATCAGTATTTACCAGTCCTTCCCATCTTGAAAAAAGACTTCCCTCAGATGCATCCCTCCACTGTCTCTTTTCCTTCACAATCAAGCTTCTTAAAAATCATTGTGTACACTCTGGTTTCTGTGTCTTTACCTTACTTTGGAATATGTATTCCACTGAAACTGCCCTTGCAAAAGGCACTTAGGATCTTGTTGCTAAATCCAGTGGATCCCTGTCATTTCTTAATTTAATTGTACTGCTTTGTGCCTTTGTGCACCATGCCCTGGACACTTGGTCCCACCTTGACTTCAGAAAGTCACTTTCTCCTGATTCTTCTTCTGCCTTTCTAGACAAGCCTTCCCAATGTCCTTGTTCTGTGGGTGGTCCTCTGACTTACTGGAGTTTCCAGGGTGTTTTGTGCTTATTTTTTTTACTTTGCTCATGGACACACTCTTACTGTGTCATTTCATCCAGTCCTCATCTTCCGCTACTGCTGACACCCTTATATCTCCCTATCTTTATCCGCATCCGAGATCTAAGTCCCATTAAAGGACATTTTTTTTAAAGTAAAATAATGACTTTCACACAATTATAAAATTAACAACTGCCGAAGATTTTTTATTTATTTTATTAAGTCATTGATTAATGAGCAAACTAAAAAGATGTTAAAATTGGTCCAAGGAGGGGCGCGTGGGTGGCTCAGTCGTTAAGCGCCTGCCTTCGGCTCAGGTCATGATCCCAGGGTCCTGGGATCGAGCCCCACATCGGGCTCCCTGCTCTGCAGGAAGTCTGCCTCTCCCTCTCCCACTCCCCCTGCTTCTGTTCCTTCTTTTGCTGTGTCTCTCTCTGTCAAATAAATAATAAATAAATAAATAAATAAATAAATAAATAAAATCTTTAAAAAAATTGGTCCAAGGAGAATTCCAGGACACACGCACGCACACACACACACACACAGAGGAAATAAGGAATTCTGAAATGCAGACGAGGTCTAGCTGCAGGACAATAACCAGTGACATTCCACTAGACATAATTAATTTGCATTTCTGTGGACAAGAATCACTGTTATCAGCTTTCAACAATTTACAGAGTGATAAAATAGATGGAGCACATGAAGAGAAAAGCCAACTCAAATGGCAAGGCCAGACCTGATATTCAATAATCTTTTTTTTTCACCCTAGCACATCCACTTATCTTTCCCTCCCATTTCAAATTGTTTCACCTCAGAGACCCCATTGTTGTGCCCAACAGCATTGCATTACCAGTGTGTCCCCAGCTGCACTCAGCACCACCTCCTTCACACCGTCCCCCATCACAGTCTGGCTTCTCCTAGAGTCTCTGTCGGTAACCTCGCTCAACTTACCCTTAGGTGGAATCTTGAAAAACCATGTACTACCAACACACATATTTTTAAGTAATCGGCTAAAAATTTTTATTAGAAGTTTAACTAGTGTCTCTCGGAATATCATAAATATTGACACGTTAAGATAAATGGCTATATCACCTTTAAAAAATATCAAATAGAATAAAAAATACTTTTTAAAAAATATATCTGAACAACTTCCCAGGCAGGGGAAGGTTCCCATTCAAGGCCAAGCCAGGCTCCTTACCTGCCTTCAGTCCCACGGGCCCTGCCCAAGCCAAGGGCACCTGCGGGGTCAGGCCCACAGCTGGGAGGAGTCCTGTGCTCTCAGACACTGAGAGACTCAGACATCTTTCCAGGAGCACTCTGGACCTGCAAAGCCACCTGCCAAGGCACCATACTTAAGAGATAGACTAGGGAGGATGCTAAAGGTAACAATGTTAAGGAATGTGGAGGGGCGTCTGGGTGGCTCAGTCGGTTAAGCGTCTGCCTTCGGCTCAAGTCATGATCCTAGGATCCTGGGACTGAGTTCCCGCATCGGGCTCCTTGCTCAGTGGGGAGCCTGCTTCTCCTTCTCTCTCTGTTCCTCCCCCTTCTCATGCTCTCTCTCTCTCAAATAAATAAAATCTTTAAAAAAAAAAAAAAGGAATGTGGAGAAGACAAACTCACATGATTTTAGGTGATTTCTCAGGCAGAACAACTTTAGGAATAAGAATATGTAAACTGAGCTTCTGGAAATTACCTTAAAACTACCAGTTTCCAGATATTCTTTAGAAAACTTCAGATAACCCCAGGGGTACTCTGACCTCGTTTTAAACACAACTGGTCTAAACACCCTTCACTCTTTCACCAAACCCCATCATGAATCCTTCATCCCTTCCTTCTTACTTTTCTCCTTAATATCTTTGGGATGTGTCCACTTCCTGTATGCATGTCTTCATTTAGAACATCCCTGGTGCTCAAGCAGATTACTGTAATAGCCTCCTAACTTTCCTGTACTCTAACCAAGCTTTGACATTGCTGCTCAGCCCTCCTCCCAAAGCAGAAATGTGATTCATGACCCTTTCTCTTCTAAAATCCTTCAGGAGCTCCCTAAGGATGTTAAGGCAGACTCTTCAGCAGTGTACACAGGGCACTTCATGATTTAACCCCCTGCTTATCTTCTAAATTCACGTCTTCCCGGCTGCCAACCCCCTCCCTGCCCTCTCCACGCAAACCCCCAGGGAACCCTGTGTTCTAGTTACACTAAAACACTTGTAGCCTTTAAGTCCTCATATTCCTAAGACTTCCCTCAGGCTCTCCCCTCTGCCTAGAACACACTTTCCAAAACTTTTAGCCAGGCTCCCAGCTCTTTAGGAACCAGTTTTGATGTCACTCCTTCTAATAAGCATTCCTGCCCATCCTAACACAGGACTGCGTGTCCTTCCTCTATGCTTCTGGGCATTCTGTGCGTATGATTTTCACACCACACTTTAATGTCCCGGGACTGACCCAAATTCCTCCTGGACTGTAAATGCTTGGAGACTGGGATCATGCCTTACTGCCTTCATATTCCCAGCATCCAGCACACACTTGGCATGTGGCAGGTTCTCCTTAAATGTCTGCAAAGTGAATGAATCAATTTATCAATGACAAATGCCACAGAAATGTAGATTTGTCTGATCACCCCTATATATAGTTTGGTACAAATTAGTTGTGTTTTATGAACAAAATACAAATGCAAGTCCCTTCTCCTCAGCCCCCAACACTGCTTATGACTGTTGTTTTCTTGAATGCTATTCTACTTCTTCCCCACATGCTGCTGGCAGACCCCAGTAAATTCCCACTCAGTATTTTATTTTATTTTATTTTAATTTTATATTTGACACAGAGAGAGAGAGAGTACAAGCAGGGGGAGCAACAGAGGGAGAGGGAGAAGCAGGCTCCCTGCTGGGGCTCAATCCCAGGACCCTGGGGTCATGAGCTGAGCCAAAGGCAGACGCTTAACTGACTGAGCCACGCAGGCGCCCCAATCCCACTCTATTTGGAATAGTGTGCTTCATCCAAGAATATGCCCCTCATCCAAGATATGGCCAACAAGTCACTGAACTGTATTTTTCCTAATTTTTAGGATGACTTTAAAATATCTTTGAAGGTTTTTTGTCTCTGTGTTCAGGTTTAACTTTGATTCTGCTTGGTACCATGGGCAAGAGTAAAGGGAAGGTTTTTTTTCTGAGGATACAGAGAAGACTAAAACCTCATCATTCCTTATGTCAGGGAAGAAACAGACAAGTGTTCCCCTATCTCTTAGAGAAGTGTTATGAGTCATGCACAAGGTACCTGGGAATGTGGAAGAGAATCTCACTGCATCCACAATACTACTATCCCCCTGTTAATTTTTTATTGATATCTAAAAATGGACATTATATCCTGTTTCTTATCCCTTCCTGGTATTGTTTTATTTCAAATAAAACATACATTTTAATTATCTCAAGAGGAAAAATGTATGAATATAAAAAGTTGTAAATGCATACACAAAAATCCACACTGCTGCAAATCAGTCAAGGCGAGTGTTTTAATTATTTGAATTAAGAGAAATATTGAATTATATTATTCTGTTTATCCCCTGATAATAGAGGCTTCATGAGGGCAGGGACTCTATCATGTTCACTGTTATATCCTCAATACTTAACAAAAGTGCTAGGATGTAATATTCATGAAATAAATATTTGTGGAATGAATGAATCCTATATATATATATATATATATGTCTCATCATATATATGATGGATATATATCACATATACATATATATGAATCATATGTATATGTATATGTATATATAGCTAGCAAAGGGCTGCTGCGTCTTCAGTTCCAATGAGTTTTGAATTTGAATGTGTTTTCTTTAACAGATGGAAATACGGATGAATACTTTGCTATTAATGAGACATCAGGAGAACTCTCAACCACTCGCGCTTTGGACCGGGAACAAGTCAGCAATATTACCCTAGTCATCCTGTGCTCTGATCTTGGGGATCCACCGAGGAGCTCTCTAGTGCAGTTGCAGGTTAGAGTTTTGGATGACAATGACCATGGCCCGTCCTTCCCCATGCTGCATTACCAGGCCTCCGTGAGAGAAGATGCTCAAGTGGGAACAGTGGTTCTCGTGCTGTCTGCCGTGGACAGGGATGAAGGCCTGAATGGACAAACTGAGTATTTTCTGGTGGATGAGGCTTCTGGTGCATTCACCATTGATGCCATGGCAGGTACATTGAGAACCCGCCACACGCTGGACCGAGAAGCCAGATCTCAGCATACATTTAGGGCTGTGGCCAGAGACTGTAGTGTCCAGGGCTCAAGAAGCACCACGGTCATTATAGAAGTACATGTCACGGATGTAAATGACAATGACCCAGTTTGGGTGCAGAACCCCTTGGAGATTTTTCTTTCTCCCCAGTCGCCTACTAGCCAGACAACTGCCATTCTGACAGCCAGTGACCCTGACTTGGGACCCAATGGAACTGTCATTTTTAGTTTTGCGGAGACCCAGTCAATGTTTTCTATTGATAAATATACAGGAGAAGTTCAACTTCAGCACCGCCCATCTTCTGAATATTTTCCAATCTGGCTGCAGTTAAAAGTTAGGGACCAGGGGGTTCCAGCTAGGACGACCACTGGCCTCTTAGTCGTTCACATGGAAGGGGAAGATGTAAAGATTTCCTTCAGCCACCATCTCTATGAAGCAACTGTGACCGAAAATTGTGATGCAGGTGAGTGTCCCCTCAAGTTTTTATATATTGTACCTGTTTGGGCAAAATACTTAAAACTAAGGATTATACCACAAGAGTGCTATTGCGGATTCAGTCACAAATTTCTGAGTTCAGCCAATTTTTCGTATGCTGATGTTCATCCATAGTGCGGTATTAGAACAGTACCTTCAAATATAGTAAAATACACACACACATACACACACACAACACACACACACACACACACACAAACCCTTAATGACAACAAAGAGTAAAAATACTGAAAAATAAATCATTTTGGGCTTTTGAAGTTTCAGTTAATATAGGTTTACAACCTCAAAAAAAAAAAAACCCTTTATTTAAATGTATCTGAATTCCTTAACAAGTGTACATTTCCTAAAGTACTTCCTTAGAAGTACAATAAAAGAGGAGGTATGTTGTGGTTAAATGCTTGGGCTCTGCCTGAGTTTAAATCCAAAGTAAGCCACTGTGCCTCCTTGGGCAGCTGAATCTGTCTGAGCCTCAGTTTCCTAATCCATAAGGTAGGAATGAGAATTGTGCCTACCTCATTAGGTTCTGGGGGCTGAATTAGCCAGTTCACGTAAAGCACTTAAAACAGCGTCTGACACATAGTAAGCATGTAATAAATAGAAACTACTAATACTAGTATCATTATTCATTTTGATACCATAAGCAGTGGCTTTCACACAGTGCAGTAATGCGTGATACTCAAAGAATTCAGCACAGCTCAGACCAGACTTCTGTGAACAGTAACTGTTTTTCCTAATAACACTAGATTCTTTTCCAGTTACTTCCTTACGTTTATGCCATAATGGGAAACGTAAATAAAAAATCAGTTTTAATTATCTTTCTAACCCAAAAGTGAAAAAACTTCCTTATAGATACTTGTAAATTGAAAGACATTTGACCTGGGTAATTATATCTAGCTAGAGAGTGGAGAGATGCATCTACCGATTCTTTCCACCCACCAGGCAAAGCACATGGACTCGAAGAGGAAGAGCTTGGTTGCTAAAGGTGCGCTGTGCACTGTGCATCGATTTATTCATTTCATAGTGAAAATATCTATGTTATACATGTCATACTGCCTTCTCTATGAAAAGAGAATATTCATTAATACTGAATATTAAATTAGGGTTGTTTTCAGTTGCAGATTATTAACGTGACTTTGACCCTTTTCGGAATTATGGTTATCCCATAGGTTGCTTCCTCAGAAGGCCTCTCATTGATTCTAAACATAATTAAGAGTCAATTGCCGTTACCTGCATTAAATGAAATAATGTGACTTCCAAACTAAGTCAGAAATTTCCAACTTATATTCTTATGTGTAATGAGACTTCCACAGAAGCGTTAAATGTTAAACAAATGTTAAACAAATGAGATATTCCTTAGAGCTATATTTCTATTACTCTTAAGAGGCATTCATTCCAACACCAGAGCAGAGCCTGATGGAAAGTAAACGTTTTCTAAATTATATAGCACAAAATACAGTACATTAATCAATCCTGAAATTGATCTGATAAAATTACAGAATCTTTGGGGCTCCTGGGTCAGTCAATTAAGCATCTGCCTTTGGCTCAGGTCATGATCCCTCTGTCCTGGGATCCAGCCCCGGATCCGGCTCCTTGCTCAGCGGGGAGCCTGCTTCTCCCTTTCCCTCTGCCGCTCCCCCGGCTTGTTCTCTCTGTCTCCCTCTCTCTCTCTCTCTATGTCAAATAAATAAGTAAAATCTTTTTAAAAATTACAGAATCTTTGAGCCCAGCCTTCGTCTGCAGTGCAAATATGAACATTTCTCTAAACATCCTTGACGCTCGGTTTTTCCGTCTCTCCTTGAATATTTTGGTGACTGAGAATATTTGAATATTTAGAAGGGTGGTTCTTGAAATTGGGTGTGAAACAAATGATCTGTAACCCACCTGTGGAGGTTCTGCCTCATTAGGTCTGGGGTCCAGGAATTGTTTTTAACAAGCTCTGCAGGTGATTTGACTGCAGGGCAAAGTTGGAAAATCTCTTCATTTGGGAAGTCATTCATATGTGGAACCTAACTCTGCCTCCTTTTTGTCTCTCCGTAAATCTAGTTCTGCCCTCGGGAGCACTCCACTGCTCTACGCAGTCACTCTTCAGATATTTTATTTGCTCCTTCCATGCATTTTTCTTTAATGACTATCAAGTGCCAGGTACTTTCTACTGGGATATATTAGTGAACTTGTCCTTGTGAGGCTTACATTCTAGCAGGGATAGAGGGACAGTGTCAAAGAACCTAATAAATAACTTTAGTCTATTTAGATGGTGACAAATAGTAGGTAAGGGCGGGCATCATGGAGCAGGCACATGTGGGCAAAGACCTCAAGAGAGAAGACAGTGTATTTGGGGGTAGGGTATTTCAGGGAAAAAAAGGGAAAAAGTAGTGGTACCCTTCCTGGTTTGTTCAATGAACAGCAAAGAGGACTGTGTGACTAGAGCAGAGTAAGCAAGGGCAAGAATAGTAGGAAAGGAGGTCCAAGGATTAACAGACCACTGGGGGGACTTTGACTTTTCCTCAAGTAGTTTCCCCTTCTTTCATTCAGTCAGTTGTCCTTCACATAATAGGGTTTCCAACCACTACTAGTGAACATTCACATCCAGTATAAATTCGGCAGAGTAATAGGCATTAAATATATTACTCCTCGAAAGAATTAGCAAGGACATCATCATTGTTATCACGCTTGTGACATTAGTGAATGACGTTTCTAAATATTAAGTAATGTGCATGGGCTTTCCCTAATTGTTAGAAGATTCTTTCTCAATTCACCCAGGATCAACTTGTTTATAGAATCAAACCTAAGTAAAAGTCAATATCGAAGGCACCCCAAAGAAAACATTTCAAGATGAAATTAAGTTATGGATTAGTAAGTATAATATTTGTGGTTGAATTCAGGAGTGAATTAAAATCACACTAATAAAAACTGTCGTGGCAGTGCAAGATTTGCACCTGTTTTCATTTTCACCAGGTGCCATTCACTGGTATGTCACAGGTTCACTCTGTTGATAGGAGGCAACCATTATGGCAGGGAATGACCTTGATTTTAGCCTGTTGCCCATCACTCAGGCAGCGTCTCATTAAATCTGTATACCTTCAATCTACTCGAAGCCATTACAATTGGATTAATCAATATGGTTAAGAGTAACCTAGTCTGAGATAAAAAGTGAGGGCAGAAGACAGTGAAGACCAAATTACTTTCTCACCTCTGAAGGTGGGCCTCCTGTTAGAGATTCAGTCAGGAAAGCTAATAAATAAATGGATGGGAAGCCTTCATCCTGCTGTCTGCGTCACTGTGTTTTTTGTTTTTTTCACCCCTGGTCAGAGTTGTCCTTCTTAATCCTCTTGTATTTAGAATTACTGAATTAGGGGCGCCTGGGTGGCTCAGATGGGTAAGCGTCTGCCTTCGGCTCAGGTCATGATCCCAGAGTCCTGGGATCGAGTCCCACATCTGGCTCCCTGCTAGGCGGGGAGCCTGCTTCTCCCTCTGCCTCTGCCTCTCTCTCTCTCTCTCTCTGACTCTCATGAATAAATAAATAAATAAATAAATTTAGAATTACTGAATTAAATTTAACTGTTACTTTTTAATAGAACTTAAGTCTCTAAAAATCTATTTATTAAATCTTACACATAAAGACAACTAGAAATACTCGCAGTACTACGATCTTGTGGGATCCATAAACATTCAGGTAAGTATACATTTCAAGACATCTGAAGCAACGAATTGGGACCTCACTGTGAAAAGTAACTATAACATGAGTGAAGCATCAAGTCTACATTGAGAGAGAAGCTAAACTTTGGGCATCGAATAGGAAGGAGAAAGAGAGAAGGAAAAGATGGCAGTAAATTATGCTGTTGAATTTGATTAGAAGCAACTAACCTACACCTGGCTCGGCAGGATTTCCTAGCCTCCTGTGAAAAACAGTGTCAAGGTGCATAACGTATTGATTGACATTTCAAGCTGGCCAAAACTTTGCCTCAACCCGAATTCAGTTCAGACTGCCAGATCATATCCTAGACACCAGAAGGTGATTTTTTTGTTTTGTTTTGCTTTTGAATTCCAGTGGTTTTAAAAGACTGTAAATCCTTTGTTTAGTGGCTAGAATGGCCTTGATATAAATTATTTAATAACATTTTGTAGCTCCAGGATTATTTCCTCCCAAATATGTCTTCAGTTTTTTAATTTTATTTTCAAATGAAAAATATGTGCTTGTTGGAGGTTTAAAGTTTCTGTGGGTTACTCAAATATCCTATCAGTAGGTATCACTTGACATCCTGAATTAATTATTTTTTGTATTATCATAAATTTTCATCACCCCAAACTAATTTTAACATTCAATATTCTTTTAAGAAAATAAAAAGTTAAAACAAATAAGTCCAATGTATTTGTATTTGTTTAACATTTCTTTCTTGGAAAGCCCACAGGTTTGAGTCTTGATTTACATTGCATTCATATGGGATGCCTGGGTGGCTCAGTCGGTTAAGCCTTTGGCTCAGGTCATGATCCCAGGGTCCTGGGACCGAGTTCCACATCGGGCTCCCTGCTTGGTGGGAGGTCTGCTTCTCTCTCTGCCTGCCACTCCCCCTGCTTGTGCTCTCTCTCTCTCTCTCTGACAAATAAATAAAAATCTTAAAAAAAAAAAAAAAAACAACATTGCATTCATCTACTGACAACATTAGACTTAAAATCAACTGTTTAAAATGATAAATAGTTCAGTATATAGTTCCCATTTGAAAAGCAGCTCTTTGACAGGTAAAATCTCCTTAAGAGTTGGCCATGGTAAGTTCCCCTACTCACAGAAAGAGTCACTCCACAGGATACCATTCACCTGTAAGGGAGAGGCTGCCTGTACGGCAACAGGAGAGAGACGTGAAATCCAAGTGATTCCCCTCTCTTTACTTTTTTTTTTTTTTTTTTTTATTTGACAGAGGGAGACACAGCGAGAGAGGGAACACAAGCAGGGGGAGTGGGAGAGGGAGAAGCAGGCTTCCCGCTGAGCAGGGAGCCCGATGCGGGGCTCGATCCCAGGACCCTGAGATCATGACCTGAGCCGAAGGCAGACGCTTAACGACTGAGCCACCCAGGCACCCCCCCCATCTCTTTACTCTTGCCACTGTTCCTCTTCAACTAGATGAGGGGAAATCTAACTGTCCTGAATTTTTTGAAGTGAAAAATAAACCTCTTGGTTGTCTGTGGTGTTTCAACCCATTAAACAATTTAAATGAACCTTCTAGAAGCCAGCGTTTATTTCTTATTTCACTCCCAAAGCTTTGGGTATCCTGATGAGGCTGAATCAGCAATCACAGTCCCCAGCGTGGACTATTCACAACTTCATGCATTTCCTTTAGTTACCATGAGGGGGGAAAATGAAGTTATGGATTGTATGGATGCTGTGGTTAGAAGTAAATACTCAGACCTTAAAAATCTTGAAATAAAATTAAAACGTGATCCATGGGGGCATTCTAACTAGTCAATTATGTATATTTAATTTTGTATCATAAACAAATCTGATCTTGATGTGTTGATTCTCAACCAAAGTCGAGAATCACCTGTATAGAAAAATTGTGCAGCCTTTCTCTCTGGACATGGGCAGGCTCTGGATTCTGGCTGACTTGGGAGCTGCAAAGGAGAAAAAGGATAGCTCTTGAAAATGAAGGGAATTTGAAGTCTGGTCATGAACCTAGGGATGCAGACTAGAGAGGGAATCACTAGCAAATGAGGGGAGACTAGCAGCATTGGGTTTGCAGACAAGATTTGGAGTCTGATCCAACATTGAAGCAATACTGAAAATTCTCAACCTCATGCTTTAAATACAGTCTTCTGTAAATCACAAAAAGGGGTAGTAGGAACATCAAGGGCTCACTTTAGCACCTGCTTTTCTCTAAGTTGTTATGAGTGAATTTCAAAGGATTGAATCCATTTATAGATAATCCTCCTTTTAAAAAATTTGGCCACTAAAGTCTGTAATCCCATTAAAAATACATTTCAGACTTAATTTTGTTTACTTCTCATTTCAAGTATTAATTCTATATTGGTTTTCTTCCACATCTCTCTTTTCCTAAAGCTCATAAAAGGGCAATAAGCACTTTGTATAGCTTCCTCTATTATTTCCTTAGGTGTTCACAAAAGCAAATGTGTTCAAGATTTCATACCATTTATGTTCTAAAACATGGTTTTCATCTGTTCACAAATTATGGAAAATTATTTGTTTTGAGATTTTCCATGCTTTGTCTCATCCCAGGGGTGAATTTTTTGGAAAGCTTTAGTAACATATGTTCAGTCATTTTTAATGATGGGAAGGTAGGAGGGAAAAATCAACTTTTCTTCCTTTTTTTATTATGGTAAGAAACACAAGACGTAAAATTCACCATCATAAATAACCATTTTTTAAGTGCACAGTACAGTAGTGATAATGGTAGGCCCATCATTGTGCAATGGATTTCTAGAACATTTTCATATTTTAAAACTAAAATGCTATACTCATTGGACAACAAATCATTTCGATCCTTCTAGCCCCTAGCAACTGCCACTCTACTTTCAGCTTCTAAGGGTATGGCTACTTTAGATACCTCATGTAAGTGGAGTCATAAAGTATTTGTCTTTTTGTGACTGGTTCATTTATGAAATCAAGGTTCATCAGTGCCTATGACAGGATTTCCTTCTTAAAAAAAAAAAAGATTTATTTATTTGAGAGAGAAAGAGTGAGTGAGCTGGGGGTGAGGGAGAAGGACAGAGGGAAAGGGAGAGAATCTCAAGCAAACTCCCCACTGAGGGTGGAGCCCAAGACCCTGAGATCATGACCTGAACCGAAACCAAGAGTTGGTCACTCAACCAACTGAGCCACCCAGGTGCCCCAGGGTTTCCTTCTTTTTAAAAGCTGAATAATACTTTACTGTATGTGTATACTACATTTCTTTATCCACTCATCCATCGAAGGACATTTAGGTTGTTTCTATCTCTTGGCTATTGTAAATAACGTTGCAGTGAACATGGGTGTGCAGACATCTCTTTGAGATCCTGTTTTCAGTTCTCTGGATATACACCCAGTTGGATTTCTGGATCATATGACAGCTCTAATTTTAATTTTTAAAGGAACTTTTATACTGTGTTCCATAGTAACTACACCATTTTGTAACACCACCAACAGTGTCCAAGGATTCCAATTTCTTCATATCTTCACCAACACTTATTATTTTCTGGTTTTTGTTTTATAGCAGCCATCCTAACTGGTGTGAGGTGATATCTCATTGTGGTTTTGATTTGTATTTCCCTGATGATCAGTGATGTTGAGCATCTTTTGAAAAAAAAAATTTTTTTTTTTTTTTGCTATTGACTTGAAGGAGTACCTTATATATTTTGGATATTAACTCATTACCACATAAAGAGTTTGCAGATATTTTCTCCCTTTCCATAGGTTGCCTTTTCACTCTGTTGATGGTTTCTTTTGTTGTGTGGTAGCTTCTCATTTCGATGTGGGCCCATTCATCTATTTTTGCTTTGGTTGCCTGTATTTTTACTGTTGTATCCAAGAAATCATTGCCAAATCCAATGTCATGAAGCATTCCCCCTAAAAGTTTTCTTCTAGGAGATTTACAGTTCCATGTCTTGCATTTAGGTCTTTAATCCTTTTTGACTTAATTTTTGAGCATGTGGTAAGGTAAAGGTCCAAATACATTGTTTTGAATGTGGATATCCAATACCATTTGTTAAAGAGACTAACCTGTCCGCAGTGTGTAGCATTGGCACCTTTGCCAAGATCATTTGAAAATATGCATGAGGGTTTTTTTTCTGGAATCTCTGTTCTGTTCCACTGGTCTCTATACATCTATCTTTATATCAGCATCACACTGTTTTGATTACTGTAGCTCTGTACTATTGAAGTTAGTAAGTGTGAAGCCTCCAGCTTTTTTTTCCTCAAGATTGTTTTGGCTATTTGGAGTAATTTAAGATTTCATATGAATTTTAAAATTCTTTTTTCTATTTCTGTAAAAAATGCCATTGAGATTTTGACATGGATTGTATTGATTTTGTAGATTGTTTTGTTTGTAGTAAGTCTTGCACTCCATGAACACAGAATATTTTTCCATTTATTTGTGTCTTCTATAATTTAGCAATATTTTGTAGTTTTTAGTGAACAAGACTTTTGCCTCCTTGGTTAAGTTTATCCTATCTTTTTTTCATGCTATTGTAAATGGGATTGTTTTCCTAATTTCTTTTTCAGATCGTGCACTGTTAGTGCATAGAAACACAGCTGATATTTGTGTGGTGATTTTGTATTCTACAACTTTGCTGAATTCATTAATCAGTTCTGTGTGTGTGTGTGTGTGTGTGTGTAATCTATAGGGTTTTCTATATATAAGATCATGTCACTAAATACAAGAATCATTTTATTCTTTTCTTCCGATTTTGATGCTTTTAATTTCAAAGCCTGATGTCTCTGGCTAGGACTTTCAGTACTAGGTTGCATAGGAGTGGTGAGAGTGAGCATTCCTTCCTTATTCCTGGCTGAAAAGCTTTTTGATTTCACTGTTGAATAGGATGTTAGAGCTATGGGCTTTTCTTCTATGGCCTTTATTACATATGGTAATTTCTTTATGTTCCTAGTTTATTGAGTGTATTTATCATGAGTGTGAGTTTTGCCAAATGCTTTTTCTGCATGTATTGAGATGATCATGTGATTTTTATTCTTTATTTTGTTAAGGTGGTGTATCACATTGATTTTCATACATTGAAACATTGTTGCATCCCAGGGATAAATCCCACATTGTTATGACATACCATCCTTTTTAATGTGCTGTTGCATTCAGTTTGCTGAATTGTTTTGAGGATCTTGGCATCTAGATTCATCGGGGATATTAGTCTGTAGTTTCCTTGTGGTATCTCTGGTTTTGGTATCAGAGTAATGCTGGCCTCATAAAATAAGTTTGCAAGTGTTGTCTTCAATTTTTTGGAAGTGTTTGAGAAAGATTGGTGTTAATTCTTCTTTAAATGTTTGTTAGAATTCACTAGTGAAGCCATCTGATCCTCTTTATGGGGAAGTTTTTGATTATTGATTCAATCTCCTTAGTAGTTATACATCTATTCAGAATTTTTTCTTTCTTCACATTCAATTTTGATAGTGTGTGTTTCCAGAAATGTATTCTTTTCTCCTAGGTTATCTTATTTGTTGGTGTATCATTGTTTATAGTACTCTCTTATGATACCTTTTATTTCTGTGACATCATTTGTAATATCTCCTTTTTCATTTCCTTTTTTTTTTTTTGACAGAGAGAGACACAGCTAGAGAGGGAACACAAGCAGGGGGAGTGGGAGAGGGAGAAGCAGGCTTCCCGCTGAGCAGGGAGCCCAATGCGGGGCTCAATCCCAGGACCCTGGGATCATGACCTGAGCCTAAGGCAGACGCTTAACCACTGAGCCACCCAGGCGCCCCTCCTGTTTCATTTCTGATTTTTGTTATTAGAGGCTTCTTACTTTTTTTTGTCTAGGCTAAGGATTTGTCAATTTTGCTGATTTTTTTTAAACTCTTAGTTTTGGGACGCCTGGGTGGCTCAGTCGGTTAAGCATCTGCCTTTGGCTCAGGTCATGATCCCAGGGTCCTGGGATCGAGCCCCACGTCAGGCTCCCTGCTAGTGGGATGTCTGCTTGTCCCTTTCCCTCTCCCTGTGCCCCTCCCCTCTACTTGTGCTCAAGCGTATGTGCACACGCACTCTCTCCTCTCTCTCAAAAAAATAAATAAAATCTTAAACTCTTTAGTTTTATTGATTTTCCTCTTGTTCTTTACTCTCTATTCCACTTATTTCTGTTCTAATATTTATTATTTCTTTCTTTCTGCCCACTTTGCTTTTAGTTTGTTCCTTTTTCTAGTTCCTTGAGGTGTAAAGTTAGGTTGTTGATTTGCAGTCTTTCTTCTTCTTTTTTTTTAAAGATTTATTTAAGTGTGGGGGGGAGGGAGGGAGGAGCAGAGGGAGAGGAAGAGAGAGAGAATCCTCAAGCAGACTCCCTGCTGAGCACAGAGCCTGATGCGAGCCTGATCCCAGGACCCTGAGATCATGACCTGAGCCAGAATCAAGAGTTGGCTGCTTAACCAACTGAACCATGCAGGTGCCCCTCTTCCTTCTTTTTTTAATGTAGATATTTATTGTTGTAAAATTCCCTCTTGGTCTTGCTTTTGCCACAGCCCATGTCTGATATGTTGTGCTTTTGTTTCATCTGTCTCAAGATATTATCTAATTACCCTTTAAAGTTCTTCCTTGACCTACTAGCTGTTCAAGACTATGTTATTTAATTTCCATGTGTTTATGAATATTCCAGTTTTCCTTTGCTATTGATTTCTATTTTCATTCCATCATAGTCAGAAAAGATACTTGATATGATTTTAATATTCTTAAAGTTGTTAACACTAGTGCTGTGCCCTAACATGTGATCTGTTCTGGAGAATGTTCCACGTGCACTTGAGTGTATATATGGGAATGTGTAATATACTTGAGAATGTGTATTCTGCCGTTGTTGGCTGGAGGGTTCTGTGTATGTCTCTTAGGTCCAATTAGTCTATAATGTTTTTCAAGTCCTCCATTTCCTTATTGATCTTCTCTCTGGTTGCTCTATCCATTATTGAAAGTGAAGTATTGAAATCTTCTACTATTAATGTGTTACTATCTGTTTCTCCCTTCAATTCTGTCAGTGTTTTCTTCATATATTTAGGTGCTCTGCTGTTAGGTGCATATATATTTATAAATGTTTTATCTTCCTAGTGAATAGAACTTTTTATGTAGCATCCTTCTTTGTCCCATGACAGTTTTTGACTTAAGCTCTGTTTTGTCTAAGTATAACCACAGTTCTTGCCTTTTGGATACTATTTGCATGGAAGATCTCTTTCTATCTTTCCTCCTGCAGCCTACACCTGTCTGTATGTCTAAAGTGAGTTTCTAGGTGGCAGTATATACTTGAATCTTCTTTTTATTAATCCATTCAGCTATCCCATGTTTCTTGATTGGAGAGTTTCATCCATTTACATTTTTAAAAATTACTGATAGGAAAGGACTTAGTATTGCCATTTTTAAATTATTTTCTGTATGTTTTTCATTTTGTTTTTCTTCTCTTGCTGCCTTCCCTTGTGTTTCATTGGTTTTTTTGTAGTGACATGTTTTGAGTCCCGTCTTATTTCCTTTTTTTTTAAATTTATTTTTATTTTTTTATTATTATGTTATGTTAATCACCATACATTACATCATTAGTTTTTGAGGTAGTATTCTATGATTCATTGTTTGCGTATAACACCCAGGGCTCCATGTAGAACATGCCCTCCTTAATACCCATCACCAGGCTAACCCATCCCCCCACCCCTCCCCTCTAGAACCCTCAGTTTGTTTCTCAGAGTCCATCGTCTCTCATGGTTCGTCTCCCCCTCCAATTTCCACCCCTTCATTCTTCCCTTTTGTGTTTCTTCCATAGATATTTTCTTTGTGGTTACCATGGGGATTACGGAACACATCTTATAGTTTTAACAATCTGTTTTAAACTAGTAACAACTTAACTTCAATCACATCCAAAAACTGTTCCTTTACTTCTCCTTCCCACTTCATGTTATTGATTTCACAAAGTACATCTTTTTATATTTTTATCCATTCACATAGCTTTATAGTTATAGTTATTTTTTATGCTTTTATCTCTTAAATTTTATACCAGAATTAAAGGTGATTTATGCACCACCTTTACAGTGTTAAGAGATTTGTTATTTGTCTATATATTCACCTTTACCAGAGAGCTTCATATTTTCATATGCTTTCACATTGCTGTCTAGTGTCATCTCAACTGGAAACATTTAACATTTCTTGTCAGGCAGGTTTAGTGATAGTGAACTCTCTCAGCTCTTGTTTATCTGAGAAGATCTTTATTTCTCTCTCATCTCCGAAGGGCAGTTTTACTGGATATAGTATTCTTGGTGGCAGTTTTTTTCTTTCAGCACTTTGAATATATCATACCACTCCCTTCTGGCCTGGAGTTTTCATAAAAGCTTTTTGGATCATATACTGTTGCTGTTCATTCAGTTTCTCCATAGGGGATGAGGTCTTGGGCTTTATTCAGCCATCTTGCTGACCTCACTCCCAACTTTCTTAAATGCCTGAAATATGTTCAGCATTTCAGTGGCTGGATGATTAAAAGATAATGGACAATTCAAAATCATCCAAACGTTTAAAAAAATCTCAAGTCAGTCATCAATATGAAAATACTTGCATTGCTTAGAAATGACAAAACTAAAACTCTACAAGTACTTACTCATGAACAGCTCTGAATAAAATGTTTTTATTATTATTTTACCTAAATACTTCCATGAATATTGATTTTTCTAGTCACATAACATTAATTGTTACATAATTCTGCTTTTAAGTAGATAGTTCACTGCTGCTACAGATGGTATTAGTTTTTTAACTGATTGTAAAGAAGAAAAAACAAGAACATTGAATGTATTATACTTTTTGATGCAATATTAGACTTAAAGTAAAATTCATAAAAGCTGAAAATGTAAATTTTTCTGTATGTTTCAATTGCCTCATGGGAGTTAAAGGTACAGTGTTGGTTTTCATTTTATCATTTCTACCTTGGTGCAAAATGAACAGTAATTTTAAATCTTCTCTAGATGCCCAGAGACCGACTTTTATCTAAAATGTGCATGGGGCACTTGGGTGGCTCAGTCGGTTGAACATCTGACTCTTGATTTCAGCTCAGGTCATGATCTCAGGGTCATGTTTGAGTCCCGTCTTAAAACCCCATGACAGGCTCCATACTCCATGCTCAAATCAAGCCCCATGACAGGCTCCTGCTTGAAATTTTCTCTGTCCCTCTTCCTCTGTCCCTCTCCCTTTGCCCCTCCCTCAGCTAGCATGCTTTCTCTCTCTCTCCCTCTCAAGTAAATAATAAATACATAAATACATAAATAAATGCATAAATAAATACATAAATAAATAAAATGTGCACAATAAGCTGGGGTGTCTGACTTGCTCAGTCAGTGGAGTGTGCAACTCTTGATCTTGGGGTTGTGGGTTCGAGACCCATGTTGGGTGCAGAGATTACTTAAAAAATAAAATCTTTAAAAAATAAATTAAGTAAATTAAGTAAAATTAGCACAGATAAGCCAAGACCTAGAAGGATCCTTTAGATATTTCCTCTTTTTGGGGACAGTCTCAAATTTAAACTTCATCTGAGGAAGAAGATATATAAATATTTGCCACTCTTTGCTGACTTTAGCATCTAGTTTGAAGTATTTTGAATGAAATCCTTCGTGTGCTACAATTTCATTTGATATTATGAACATTTTATTTGCAGTAAAAATAAGATTGTTCCTTTTATGAGGGAGTCCATATGTGATTCTTATTTACAATTCTGTGCTTATCTTTATTTTTTTACATGCAAGTGATCTCCATGTTTTGTTTTGTAATCTGACATATAATTAAAGCATCCTAAGCCATGGAGAAAAGGCCGTCAGCAAGACCATACATCTTGTCTGCATAGCTGTTTCTTTTCTTACTGCCATTCTTAAGAACATATGACAAGCCAGTTGAAATAAAATTTCTGTGTTTAAAAACTAAATTGTATCAGGAAGCACAGAATTGTGATTGAGCGCTAAAGATAAAACATACTGCACTACTATGAAGGCATATTCCTACTGAAAATGTAAGGCATTTTTATATTAACAATATGTCTCCTAAAGTGTAACAAAATAAGCCTCAGATTATAATGCAACTTGAAAGATTCTCAACATGTGCAGCAACTTGATTCCACCATGATTAATTAAAATCCTTTACATTGTCACTAAATGACTTCATAACTGGCTTGAAAAGAACCACCATTTGGAAGCCTCAATAAATGATTTTAAAACTTTGTCACAGTTTGTGTTAAACATAACATTTTAAAGAGAGTAATGTATCCAGTTTCGGTTTTCCCATTCTTTCTCCATAATGAATTCTATTTTATGCCTTTTCTCAATGACTTTTCAGTTTTGTGAACAATATCACATACTTGTTTCCTTTAATATGGATAGTGATCATTGCATTTGTCTTTGAAGGTTCCTGGGGAAAATATTATGTGTTCCAGGGCCTTTTCTTTATTCTCTTCTTTTTAGTGAAGCCCTTTTAAGTATCCAGGAAAAAAAAAGTATCTATTGATTTGGCCTGGCTTAGGGATTTTTTTACTGTAACCTGTAGCAAAATGGCTTTTGAGCTTGTTCCCTGAGGCTTGCACAGTAGAAGTCAATGCGGAAGCCCAGCAGAGGTCTTAAATAGGTGTTATTTATTTATTTTTTTTAACTACTGAAAATCCCACTATCAGATAGTGTATTATAGCAGTGAGTGATTTTTTAATTTATTTAATTAATTTTTTTAAAGATTTATTTATTTATTTCAGTGAGAGAGAGAGAGAGAGCACCGTGGGGAGGGGCAGAGGAAGAGGGAGAGAGAAATTCAAGCAGATCCCGAGCTGAGCATGAATCCTGACGTGGGGCTCGATCTCACCACTGAGATCAGACCTGAACTGAAACCAAGAGTCAGAGGTTTAACTGACTGCACCACCCAGGCACCCCTGATTTTTTTTTTTTTTTAATAATTGCTGCTGGTTTAGAAGGGCCCTGTAGGCAGAGAAGCATTCTTCAAGCCTCTCAGGCTAGAACACTTCAGTGAGCATCTCCATCCCTTACTTCCTCCGTCTCCTCTATTACCTCCTTTCTTCCCACACTTATTAATATAAAGAACAGTATGAGTGATTCTCAAAAAGGCATGCTAAGCATAAGAAGGCAGCCACTCTTATGATTTTTCAAGTACATGAAATTTTAGAAGCAAAACTAATCTAGAGTTGCAGAAATATATAGAACACAAATATATAGAAAACCTCCTGTGCTCTCACAGAATTTAGTCCAACTTAGTGGAAAGATGAGATCGGTCTATGAGTATGTTCAGTACAAGTCCATGGATGACAAAATAAGTACCATACTCTAAGTGCTAGAAGCGCTGATAACAAAAAGGAGAGATTCGTCTTCTCTATCGGGTATGGTAAATGAGCAGACTCAGGCCTGTAGTCAGGCCACAGCTGTGTTTTGTTCAGTCCATACGATAGCTTATGTTTTTCCCCTAAATTAAATTATTTTCTGACATTTACAAATTGGGAGATTTCACATGAAAATAAATATGAATTTTTGAGCTTCTCTTAAAAAGACCAGAATTTCAAGCATCTGAAAGCCTGCTTTCCCTTCCCCACTAGCAGTGATGAGTTGAAGCTGCGTGTCTCAGGCACATCGGACAGCCTCTGGCTTCCTCCACCCATCTGGCTCCTTCATTTGTCCACGCTTCTTACTTTTACCCAAAGGCATCTGAGTTAATGATCCCTGCTCTGTTCTCATCTCTGACACCACGTCAACACTTGTGTTCTTATCAAATGCTTCCTTTCACTTCTCCTCTTGTGCCTTGCTGACATCCTCCTAAATCAGGCCCCCATTTCTGCACACTTAGCAGCCAGAGAGCCTCTTGCAGAGCCCACCTCTTTCCCATCTCCCACTCGGTACCACAAGCATACCTTCGCCAATAGGTGGCATCCTGCCAGAGAGCACGAAAGTAAGAGGAGAGGCAGGGATCACTGCCAGGGTGAGCATCCAAAGTAGATCCTGTAAGTTACAGGCCAAAGATAAGAGGATTAGGACCAGTAAAGAACTATGAAAAAGTTTCTCAGAAGTGGTGGGTAAATAGAGAACAAAAGGCGAAGAACAAAGATGAATCTTAAAAAAGAGCAAAAATGACCAACAAGCACATGAAAAGATTCACAACATCATCAGACGTCAGGGAAATTAAAATTGAAACCACAGCGCAAGGACTACCACACCTCCACTAGAATGACTAACATTAAAAAGGCTGACAATACCAGTGGATATGCAGCAACTGGAATTCTCATATCTTGCTAGCAGGAATGTAAGATGGTATAGCACCACTTTGGGAAATAGCTTGGCAGTTTTTTATAAAGTCAAACACACACTCACTCTAGGTGTTTACCCATGAGGAATGAAAACGTGTGTCCCCACAAACACTATTACATGGATGTTCATAGCAGCTTTATTCATAATAGCCCCAAACTGAAAACAATCCAAATGTCCATATGTGGAAAAATGGATCAACACATTGTAGTATGTCCATTCAGTAGAATACACTCTACAATAAAAAACATAAGGAGCTCTTAATACACAGAATAACATGCTTGATTCCTAAAAGATAATGCTGATCAAAAGAAGAGAGATACTGTATAATTTTTATGTGTATAAAATTTTAGAGGCAAAACAAAGTAACAGAAAGTAAATCAGTGATTGCCCGGGACCAGAAGTAAGAGAAAACTGACTGCAAAAGGTCAAGAGAGAATTTTTTGGAGTGATGGAAATATTCTACATCTTGGTTCTGATGGTGGTTACACAAGTGTATATAGTTGTTAAAACTGTATACATATATAATTGTATATATACATACATATATGCTGTATACATATGTATGTATATATGTATATATATAACTGTATACTTAAAATATGTGTATATTATTGTATGTAAATGTTACCTTAATAAAGTTGATTAAATAAAAAAAATAATTTAAAAGGACAGGCAGTTAAAGGAGGAGGACAAATGGGCAACCAGGATAGGAAGTAAAACAGAGGTGAACAGCAAGGGCATGAGATATTACACATGAAGACAACAAAGTGCTAACTTGAGGCCAGAATGGATTTTTGAGAACCTTCCAGTGAAATCCCAGTTCTAATCACACCAATTGTCTCATTACCTCTATCAGTGCTTGCAATTCTTCTTTCATGCTGGGAATCAGTTTGTTCCTATAACTTGAAATGTTATATGTCTGCCCTCCCCCTCGACACACACATAAAAAAGTGTTTTCTATCACATTGCATTGTTTTTTTTTCTTCCAGGGAACTTAGCACATTTGAAATCTACTTTGATTATGTATCTGTCTAATGGTTGTCTGTCTCCTTACTCTAGTTAATGATCACCGTAAGATAGAGATCTTTCCTAACTTGTCACTCTGTCTCCAGCACCTAGCCTGAGATCTGGCTTATTGAAGACACTCAATGACTAATCACTGAATGAATGAACAAATGAAAATGTAGTAAGCAAATAATAAATACCCAGTGTTTGCTCTTGTTTTTCCCTGAAATTTTCTTTTCCTAAAGTTCTTTCTTTCTTTCTTTCTTTTTTTTTTTTACCTAATTTTTACAGGTACTTCTGTTGTGACTGTAAAAGCTGTTGCTCCTGACCCAATACAAGACAGCATTAAATATTCCATTTTTAGTGGAAATGAAGATGGGGTTTTTTCCCTGTGCTCCAACTCAGGTGATCCTTCTCTCTCCTGTAATAGCTTTTTTTTCTGCTTCATTTAATGTTACTAGTAAGAAATTCTTCTGCAGAGGAAACTCAAAATTTGAAATATAGAAAAATTAGAGGTAAATAATTTAAAAAAGAAGTAAGAAACAATTTTTTTATGGTAGCTGATGAGAAATTGTGGGAAATCAAGACTACTTATTTGTTTACATGTACTTGCTAAGAATCCTGTTCTTCACATTTGGCATACCTAGCCTACCCTTTGAATTTTTGAAGATAAACTGGTTTCTACTTATAATTTACTCATCTATTTGGGAAAATGGGAGATATAGAAGAGAGACCATCAATATTGAGTTTGAATTGAAAATAACCACACATGTCTAGCCGTAGGGCATTTTCATCACGAGATTCTTCTAATTCGCCACTGAATGTCAACAATGCAACAAAAAAGGACAGCTGGAAAGGTTTCTATGTGATGGTAAAGAAATTACTTCCAAATACAGCATGTATTAAATTTAACTTTAATAAGACCATTATTGTGTTTTAAATGAATACCAATTGATTATTTGAAACATACTTTTTTGACTAACAACTATGTAGTAGATACATATCTACTGCTGCGTTGTCAAACCTCAAGAAGAATGTTTTCAATAATTTCTATATTACCATACAACTGCCTTATGGAATCTGTACTACATGCACATGGGAAGAATTGAGAGGGAGTAGTTTCTTAAGCAAAGGCCTTCTCATCCCGGGTAGTTTTCTGGCTCTGGTCCGTACCAGCTTTGGTCAGCAGCCTTCCTGAGGTAGCCCGCTAGCTCTTTATCTCTTTGCCCCATCGTTTGGTTAAAGGGTGGTGCAGGAAGCCTGTTGACAAGAAGGCCTTTGTGAACATCATCCGGCCTTAAGCTGCTAGCAGTCCAGGGGTCTGAAGGTCCTGGGAAAGGAGCTGAGATTAGAATGTTCAGAAAGAAGGAGAGTAGCAGAGTTTGTACAATTTCCCAGGCTACCCACATCCTTCTGTCACCTCACCCTTAACGCAGCCCAGGCTTGGCCTTATTTTTTCAGGAGTCTCTAAAACTCATGTAAAATATGCCTAGGGTTAGTCCAAAGGGGACTTCCACAAAAAACTCTTCATTTTTCAATTAAATATTTATTTATGTTGAAGTTTATTTCACAAGTTTATTGTGAAACAGCTGCAAGAAGATACACTAAAACATAGAAAATTCTTTAATGGCCATGTACTTGCCATCCATCTCCAGAGATGAGACATTACTGGAACCTCAGGAAGTCCCTGTGTCTCTCTACTTTGATCCAAGGCAATCCATAACCAGTCACTGCCTTTCTTTCTTGATAATTTTCCAACTGTGTCTGAATTTCTAAATGATGTGTTATGTCCTTTTACCTTGGTTGAAGCATCATGATAGAATCATGCTAATGTCCTCTCGTCTATGACTTGATTCTTTTGCTCAACATTTTGACTGTGGTGCATACGCCGTTATGCACACATTAGAGAGGAGTAGCAAAGAAGGTATGTACCTGCTGCCAAGGTTATAAACCAGAACACAGCCATTATCGTCAATGCTTCCTTTGAGCCCTTTTCCGATCGCTTTCTTTCTGTCCACGGCTGCAGGCTGACTAGTGTCCCTACTTCAGGGACAATCATTCCCTTGTGACTTATAGTAAATGCATTTCTCTACAATAAAACTGTTTGGTTTATTTTTGAATTTTATATAAATGGATTAATAGTCTGTGTATTTTATTGGGATTCAATTCTTTTTATTCAAAATTAGAATCTTTCGTGTTAATGTGTGCAGATGGGTCTTTTTCACTTTCAGTTCTTTATGGCCTTCTGCTTTAAGTCTGTGTCACAACTTATTTATCCATTCTACCATTGATGGACAGTGAGGTTTTCCTGTCTGGGGATATAATAACAAACGCTGTGAGAAGCGACCTCATACGTGTCTTCTGGTGCATATGTGAGGAGTTCTCCGGGCCCCAGAGTCTAGGCTGGGCATATACATCAGAGGATACATATGTTCAGCATTACAGATAGTGCCAAATTGTTTTATGAAGTGGTTTGCTCCACTTTACATTCCACCAGCACTGAATGAGAGCTATCACGGTTGTTTACGCCCTATTTTCTATTGTCAATCTGGTGGGTGTGAAATGGTATCTCACTGCGGTTGTCATTTGCATTTCTTTATTACTAATGGATGTGAGCGATTTTTTTCACAGTGTATTGGCCATTACTGCTTTCTCCCATGTGAAATGCATTTTGATGCACTTTGTCTATTTTTCTACTGGGTTGTTTGTGTTTCTCTTTCTGAAGTGTAAGGATTTTTAATAAATTTCAGTAGCATTTCTCCTTTGCTTTTTGTTGCAGATATATTTTACAGTTTGTGACTTGTCTTTCACTCTCTTACTGGTACATTTTTATTTTGATGAATTAGAATTAATCAGTCTTTTACTTTATGATTTTCCCATTTTGTAAGTCAAGAAATTCTTCCCTATCCTGAGATCAAGAAAATATTGTTGCATTGTCTTTTAAAATTGTTAGTGGTTTTCCTGTGTTTCACGTTTACATCTATAGTGCATCTAGAATTTATTTTCCTGTTTTACATGAGTTAGGGATAACTTTCCTTTTTCTTTTTCTTCTTTTTTTTTTTTTTAAGAGGATTACCAGTAATTCCAGGGACAATAACCTTCCCCTGTGACCTGAAATACCCCCACTGTCATATGTTGTTTCCATAACTGTTTACAGGATGCTTGACTCCTTTGCACTCATCTCTTTGTCTATCCACACACCAATACCACACTCCCTTAATCGCATAGACTTTATAATCAATCTTCATACCAAGGAAGCAGCCCCATTTTCATGTTCTTCATGAGTATATTAGCTGTTATTGGCCCTTTGCACTAATATGAATCATTGTATCCACTTGCCAAATTTTCACACACACACACACACACACACACACACACACACACACACACACAGGCCTATTGGGATTTTTTCCCGAGGAAAAGAGATTTATTCATAAAGCTTCAGGTGATGTAAGAGCTGTCCACACTTTTCATACATGAAACCCAGGTAATCATGACATGCACATTTGATTTCAGGTGAAACCTCACTTGAATTAACAAAGAAAATGTCCAAAACAATTGCATGGCCTCAATCTAGAATTTAAGTAACTAACTCATCAGGCCAAAGTATCCTCCTCACAAAGCTTCTGTATAGCGGTGCATTGTAACTAATAATCATCTACCAAAGCTCTTCTTTTCTTTTCTTTTAACTGTGGTAAGAACATTTAACATGAGATCTACTCTTTTAGCAAAATTATAAGTGTGTACAATACAGTACTGCTAACTCTAGGCACAGTGTTGTCCAGCAGGTTTCTAGAACTTACGCATCTTGCATAACTGAAACTTCATACCCACTGAACAGCACTTCCCCATCACCATCGCCCCTCCCCCATGGCACCTGGCAACCACCATTCTATTTCCTGCCTCTAGGAGTTTGACTATTTTAGATACACCATATGAGTGGAATCATGCCATATTTATGTTTCTGTGACTGGCTTGTTCCACTCCACTTAGCATTCTAGGGGTTCATCCATGTTGTCACGTACGGCGGGATTCTCTTTGTTGAGACTGGGAATAATATGCCATTGTGTGAATGCACTATACTTTCTTTGTCCATTCATCCATCCATTTAGGTTACTTGAATTTTTTGTTGGAATTGTATTAATTCTAAATATCATTTTGGGGAAAGCCTATATCTTTACAGTATTGTCTTCTAATTCAGGATGATATAGAAAAATCACATCCATTGTTTCCTTAAATATATTTTAATAAAGTTTTAATTTTTTTATAGCAGGCTTGCATGGTTTTTGTTAGATGTAGTCTAAATCCTTTATACTTTTTCTTGCTAAAGTAAGTGAAAAAAATGCTTTTTATGACAATGCTATTAAGTATACTTGAAATTAGCATTTATATTTTGATTTTGTATCTAGAAAACCTGTAAACTACTGATCCTAATATTTTTCTGAGCATTTAACATATATGATCATTACCTAAAGATGAACCCTCTTCCCTGTGTTTGCTGGAATTATATAGCTATTTATCTTCTTTTAGTGGTTAGCCTAGCTATTTTAACATATATAATTGAAGTCTAACATTAATCAATGTCCTGCTCCTGAATAATACAAGAGACTTAAAATTCTTTATCTCCAGATATCCCTTTTTCAACGTATAAGCTCCTGTGGGCCACAATTATAGTTCTTTCCAATTAGACATTATTAATATTTTTTTCTCTATTTTTTTATTATATTATGTTAATCACCATACATTATATCATTGGTTTTTGATGTAGTGTTCCATGATTCATTGTTTGCGTATAACACCCAGGGCTCCATGCCCTCTTTAATACCCATCACCAGGATAACGCATCCCCCCACCCCCCTCCCCTCTAGAACCCTCATTTTGTTTCTCAGAGTCCATAGTCTCTCATGGTTCGTCTCCCGCTCCGATTACCCCCCCTTCATTTTCCCCTTCTTACTATCTTCTTCTTCCTTTTTTTTTTTTTAACATATAATGTATTATTTGTTTCAGAGGTACAGGTCTGTGATTCAATAGTCTTACGCAATTCACATCGCTCACCACATTATTAATATTTTTAAATAGATTTCTGTGCTTCTTTGCTAACTGTTCTTTCTTACATCTCAAACTCGCCTCTGGTGTCATTTTCTTTCTACCTGAAGTACATCCTGTAGTGAGGGTCTGTCGTAGTAAACTTGTTCAGGTTTGGTTGTCTAAAAATGACTTTGTTTAATTCTTGTTTTTGAAAAATATGTTTGCTGGTCTTAGAATTCTAAGTTCACGGTTATTTTCTCTCATCACATTTAAGATATTATCCACTGCTTTCTGGTTTCCAGTTGTTGCATTAAGAACTTAGCTATTGATCTAAATACTGTTTATTTGTATCTTTTTTGGAACTCTAGTTAGACAAGTATTGAGCCAGACACTCTCTCCTACACCTCTTTTGCACATTTTTCATCTCCTTGTCCCTTTCTCTTCAATCTTTATTTCCAGAAGTTCTCTTGGGTTCCTTGTATACAATTCCTGGTCTCACAAAAAAATAATCTTTTTTTAAAAATTGAGGTATAGTTGACACACAATGTTACATTAGTTTCAGGGGTAAACATAGTGATTCAACAAGTTTATATGTTATTCTACTCTCACCACAAGTGTAGCTACCATCTGTCACCATACACCGTTATTATAGCATCATTGACTATATTCCCTATGTTGTACCTTTTAACCCCATGATTTATTCATTCCATAACTAGATGCCTGTAAAAAAGTAATCTCTTCTTCCTTGCTCATGTTTCTAAACTTCTTTTTTATACATTTAAACATATGCAATAATTACACATCGTGTGTCCAATAATCCAGCATTTTAAGTCTTTGAAGATTTATTCAGTTTTCCATAGATTAGCCAGTTCTCAGTCATGGTGCCTTGTTTCTCTGTGATTTTCATGCTTGTTAACTATGAGTGTTCATTGTCCTTAAAACTTTTTCTCTGAGGGTTCTTTGAAGACTGGGTTGAATTTGTGCCCTTTAGAGAGGACTTGTTTTCCTTCAGCAGATCACCTGGGTACATCATCAAGCAAAGACTAGCTTAAATGTAATTATTGAGGGTTTTAAAAACATATAGCTGTGATAGTATGGCCAGCATAAATTCAGGCTTAAGTTAATAAATTCACAGCAGAGACCTTTTTTTCCCCTTCCAACCAACACCAAGGTCAAGAAAAGCAGGTTTCTGTGCATCCATTTTGAACTTGTTTTTGTTTTTTAAATATTGATCACTCAGTTGGAGCATATGTAGCCTTTGGGCTTATAGCTTTATTCTGGTTTTCCCATTAGACTCTTCCCCTTTTGTGGGTTCAGGCTTCTTCCCTTGTTTCTCATACTCTGTGCAGCTATCAGAGATGGATTTCAAGGAAGAAGGTTGGGTTAGAGACCCTTGGAACAAAAATGGGCTTTTAGTGCTCGCTTACCTTCCTGGATTACTGTTTTCAGGTTTTTTTTGTCCTCTGAGGATTCCTTACTAGTATACCAACTCAATCATGCATTTCAACACACACACAATTTATCACGCATTTTAGTTGTTTTTGTTATGAAGTTTTCCATACCGCTGTCAAGAAACCTTTTTAAAAACTTTTAATTATGATATTCAAATCATCTTTCACATCACCTTTGGTGCATAATCTTCAAGCTTATGTGTAAAGCTACCTAACATAGGTTTTATGAGCATATGTATTTTAAGCCATATGCCAGTTAAGATAGAAAACTGGCATGTGTGATAAATCCATAAAGATCACTAAGGTTATGGTTACTCTTCTTAAGGGTAAAAATGTGAGAAAGCCATTTTGTTAGTTACTGACTTAGTAAGTTCTGATAAGAAGGATCTCGGATGAGAACCGCATTTTCTGTCCATTTTGTGCCAGTGTTTGCTCTACTGCTCACTGTCTACACCAGCAAGAATGTTGGAGTTTTACTCACATCGTGTATGTAAATAACAAATGGTTTGGTTATTCCCATCCCATCCCATGATTTGGTAGGTTGACATAAAACAAAAATGATCAAACTTGCCATGTGTCAAGGATGTGGTTTTAGCAGGAGATAGTTTCAGAACTTTTGGATAACATAAATATTTATCACAGTCTGCTTTGGGTATGTTCATATGCATGTGCACAGTTTGTATTGGATTGACATTCCCTGATTATGCTATCAAGCAGTTAGCATTTGAAGAATCTTAACCTCATTTCGATGTGTATTTTATAACTTGGGCAAAAGCTACATGTGTACGCATATGAGAAAGGAAATATTACTGCAATTTCATTCTCAAGTTATTCTAGAACTGGTGCGCTTATGCGTAAGAACTAACATGAAGTCGGTGCCCATGAGGCTTGTACTGGAAGGAAAAACGTGGACTTCTGCCCAGACTGAAAGCCCAGTAGTTCTTGCATCTCACCGGTGACAGTAAATCCTTGATATCTCTGAGAAAAATATGCGTATATCATCCCAGGCAAATGTGGGTCTGGTAGGTGTGCCAGCCTTGAGTCATCTCACAGACGGGATATTGTCTTTCCTACTTACACAACTTTCTCAGCATATGCCAATTATTATGCCAAAAATAAAAGCCAAGCAAGGAAAGCATTAGAACTGCAGAGCCATTCCAAGTGCAAAATTCCAATTATCAAAGCCTAAACACAAGCCTTTTATTAAAAAATCCACTTTGATCTGGGCTGTAATTGGCACACTTTCTACTAAGTGACACTGGCAATTTAGTGTTGCGTTTCTATGTTATTTTTCTTTGGCTAATAGTAACAGAACATGATAGCAAGCGGAATGCTCTGTTCAGCGGAGACGGAGTGCTGGATGAGAGCTTGGACCTACCTCAGACTGGGGCTCCTCTGCTGTTTGGGGGTGCTGGTTTAGCTCTTGTTTCACAGAGGTTTCTGAAGACCAGCTTGTTTCATTGCCAGCTCATCAAAATGCATCTTAATGATTTTTCCAGCTACCAATGGTCGTATCTACCCTAAATTTTCTGCCAGGGGTGTCAGTCATATCAGACTGTGGCGCATAAAAGTCATCTGGTTTTCTGAGTTGATAACTGATGACAATAAGCGAAAGTGGTTTATGGAAATTTTACATTTTGTAGTATAGCGAGTTCCTCATATAGAATATATTTAGCTGTTCTTAATAACAGAAGAGAAGCTATAAAAATCTCCCAAAAACACTCAGTACTGAAGTTAGAACACTAGAACAGGGCATGATTCCCATTAGCATCCAGGTAAGTAGGCAAGAGCCTGACATTTTCTTGGACTAGGATGGTTGTCTGAGGGAACTGGTTCAGATAGAACAGTAAGAACTGTGGCTTCCAGGCCATATTTCCAGAAACAGTTCAGGTTCTTTCATCTGAAGAACAGACTTTGATTAGTCCATGGCTGTTAAGTGTTTTCTTTCTAAATTCAGAGCTTTTGCAGATATTAAATCTATACCTGATGATGGAAAGGACGAGGAACATGGGTAGGACACTGGAATATATATCATGATCCTGCACAGGAACATTCTAAATATGCACTGTATCACTTCTCCTGCAACCCTACAAAGTCATTGTTAATACCCCCATTTTACAGGAGAGGAGGCTCAGCTCCATAGAACCTGAATGACTTACCCTGGGTCACAGACATAGCGGAGGTTACTTACCTAAACTAAGTAGCCAGGGCTAGGATTTATACTTGGTTTCAGGTGTCTCAACCTCCCAATCAGTGTTCATTCAATGAATCTCTATTCGATGGAATTTCTGACAGTAAGAGCTAAGTAAATAATAAAATAATAATAATAAATTCAGTACAACATTTGTCAGCAAAAGGGAGAACAAAAACAGAACAGAAAGTTGAGAAGGAAATCAAATCAGGGGATGAATTTTCTTAATTTGGAGGAGAAACTCGTGCAAGGCACAAAGCCCAAGAGTTAGTTTCCCTAACCTGTTTATACTTTGTATATGAGGGTATAACATATATTAATGGTTGCCATCCGTAGGCCAGACCCTGAGCTAGGCACTAGGAATATGACAGTTGGTGTAAGAGATAGGCACCCATCCTCGCCTTGTACGCTTCTAAAGCAAGAAGAAGCACCAGTCTGAAACAGAGGAGCACAGTACATGCAGGTGCTCCGTGAGAGTCTGTTGCGGGCTGACCATAGAGACAGTATGGGGCTGGCTGGTCTGGAAAGATCCCTGAGGAAGCGCAGAAGTAGGGACCATGCCAGGCAGATGGAAAAGCATGCATGTTGACTCTGTAACAAGCATTTGAGGAAGAAAACATTTAATGTTTTTTTAAAGATTTATTTATTTATTTATTTATTAGAGAGTGAGAGAGAGAGAGGGAGAGAAACAGCACGAGAGGGGAGAGGGTCAGAGGAAGAAGCAGGCTCCCCGCTGACCTGGGAGCCCGATGTGGGACTTGATCCCAGGACTCCGGGATCATGACCTGAGCCAAAGGCAGTCACTTAAACAACTGAGCCACCCAGGTGCCCCGGAGTAAAAGAATATTTATGAGTGTTCTGTGCACAGCAGAGAGAGCAACGTGGGGAATGGCAGGAGTGAGACTCTTGAGGCACGTCCGTCCTATGGAAGTTAAAAAATGCTGCATTTTGTCATAATCACCATGGAAAGCCATGGAAAGGGTTTCTGTGGCACAATGACAGTGTCCATTTTTATGATTCAGTTCAGAATGGGAACTGGATTAGAAGGGAGACCAGACGAGTGATGCCATGGGGCCCTTCAGGCAGGGGAGAAGGTGGGAAATGCCAGTGGCTCAGAGGAGGGCAGTAGCAGTGACGATGGAGGGCAGATTCAAGAGATGTTTGAAAGATAGACTTTGCAGACATGGAGATGGACTAAATATGGAGAGAGAAGGGTCATTTCAGAGACAGCTCCCACATTTCGCCTATTTCATAGTTTCTCTCCCTCCTATGTGTTGGAACCTTGCAAATAACCCCACGTTTCTCAACTTTTTTCACAATCAGCCCAGTCAGGTGGGAAGGGCGGCCAGCCATCGGGAGATTTGGAGGGACAGGTGAGAGTTTGAGCATAGGAGTGAAAGGTGATTTGAAGCTTTTTAAACAATGAGTACAACATCATTTTCTTTTATTTTTTTTCTCCTTCGGAATCAAAATAGGAGAACTCACTGTGAAAGAACCCAAGTTTCTCGATTTTGAAGTCAGACATGAAGTACAACTCATCGTTTTAGCGGAAAGTAGGGGGCACAGAGCCTACAGCAAAGTAACAGTCTTGATACAAGATGTGAACGATAACTCACCATGCTTTGAGCAAAGCGTTTACCAAGTGTCAGTGTCTGAAGGCCTGTCCCACAACGCGCACATCATACAGGTAACAGAAATGTGTTTTGTGTATGTGTCTGTGTGTGTATGCAAATTATCATCAGTCTGCATCAAAGTATCTAGAGCCTTTTTCTAGGACATAAATGTGTCTAGGGCATGCAAAATGTTTGATGAACTGGATGAAACCTTAGTTCGAAGGAAGTCCGGAGTTTCTGAGTTCACGCTTCTTCCTCTCTTCATCCCATGCTCTTAGTGCCCGCCTGCTTTCTCTAGGGACTCTGCCCGACACTAGCAGCGAATCCACAGGGGCACAAAACTCAGCTCAGCTTATCATGTGTACAACTTAGAGGGGAAGTCGGAAAAGTAAGCATAAAATTTAAATGCATGTTAGTCATGTTAAATAGAAGTGCCCATTTAATGTCATGAGAGAAAAGAGGAGAGACAGACTCTTCCTGGAGGAAAAGGATAAAACTTCGCAGATGAATGGTATTTGCACTTGGTCTTCAAGGGCGAGCAGGCACTCGGCCGGCGGAAGCACAGCTGGATGAGCATGGACGAAGGCACGGACCCATGGAAGAGCTCCCTGGGTGCGAAATTTGCAGACATTTCATGTGAAAGTCCCAGATCCACTGTTCCCGGGCCTCACCCCATCTCAGCAAGGAGGCCTACGCCATGAAAAAGAGGATCTGTTTTTAAGGCAGTCTCGTGCAGGCTCTAAGACCCCTCACCCTTGATATCCTCTCTGCCTGCTTCAGGAATCGGACCCAGTTCCACCTTTCCCTTCACAGTTGAATTGCTCTTCTGTCTTCAAGAACCTGGACATTGGGAAATGTACAACCTCTTGGGAATCTGCACAAGAAATCTGTATAAAAACCCCTTCCTGGCAAAGTCAGGCTTTCCCTCTGGCCTCTCTAACCCTGCTACTGTGATCCAGCCCATAGTGATGATTACCCCCCTTCCTCTCTGGGTCGAGGGGGTCAGGGAGCCTGAGGACATGTTAGAACACCTTTGGGATGAGACCTCCCACAATGCTCTACTGTATGGCTACCTCCACCTGCGTCTGGAGAGACACCTTCCTTTGACCTTCAGTTCAGCTCCAGATGTACAGGTACCCCTCTGTTGGTGCTGACAAGACCAGTGGAGTCTTGGCCATCTTGGAATCTTGGCTCTGTGCATCCCACACAGTCCAGGATACCTAGGATTTCCTCCGCTGTTTTTGCAGACTTGTGTTATATGACAGTGCCCTGTTCCATTTGCCAGCCTGTTCCAGAAATGCTTTGGTTTCAGCCACGACTGAGAAGAAGGGGAGGGCATTCACTTGCCCCATCTGTATCACTCTGTGCAGTGATACATGTTCAGGGCAGATGACAGAGACCTCCGGAGCCACTGTGGGGCCTGCTGTCACAGAGGACCCCTGCACCGGGGCGCTACTGCATTGTACCTCTTCATCGTTCATGCTCACCTGGATAGAGCTAGACTGCTCCATGTGGAACACAAGAAGGAAAGATACCTTTAAAGCCCAGGTACAACAAATGGGAAGGAGCCTGGCCCACCAATGTGTCAAATTAGGTCAAACTTCAAGAAGGCCGAGTCAGGGACAGATACAAGGACCTTCATTCTTCATATTTTTAGATCATTTAATTTGTTCCAGGAAATCAGAACTGCCATTTTGCTGTGTCCTGTTCAGATAAACAGGAATGTCGAAGGCTCTGGAGTTCTAGCACTTATGGTAGTTCTTGCTTTTGCCATCACACTGCCCATGGTCCCCGCTTTTGGTTACAGCCCCGCCAACTTCTTTTAGGAACTGCCCATCCTCTGTCAGCTGCAGTCTTGCTGAGATTGTCAGTCAAGGTAGTGACGTGTCCTCCGTCCCCTGCCCAAGGCATTGTCATCTGCCTCAGTCTCGTGTAGGCTTTCTCTCCCTCGGATCTGAAACTTGAGTGGTAAGACACCAGCACAGAGGCGCATTAGAGCTGATTCATCTTGGTGGCAACAACTCAAAAGAAACTGTGCCCCTGGGGGTCCCAGGTCCTTGGCCTTCACCCAGACACCATCTTTCTGATACATTTTTCCTGGTTAAGTTTTCCATAGTGGATATGTGCTGCTGGCATCCTAAAACCCTAACAGACACAGCTCCTGGGAGACCTACTCTTGGTAACACTTGGAAGCATATGGACCCGGAGGATATGAAGGGTTTTATTCTGCCCAGATACACATGAGTTTCTTTTCCTGATGACCTCCAAGGAACTGTGCATTGCTGCCTTTCTTTACTAAGTAGCTGGCTTGTGTGCCCTCCTGATGAGGTCCTCAATGTCCCACTTGGGCGACTCAGGATCCCCTGAGATCTGATGACAGTGTGAAGGATAGATGAGAGTGGAGGGAGTTCGAGGCCAACACCCGTCAGGACATCAGTGCAGTCACCCAGGAGAGAGATGATGGGAACGTGAGGTCAGGCCAAGGCTGAGGGGCACAGAGGATAAAAATAAGTAGAAAAAAATACAAAAACAATGAATCGTGGATCACTACATCAAAAACTAATGATGTATTTTATGGTGACTAACATAACATAATAAAATAAAATTTTTAAAAAAGGAAGAAAAAATTTTAATTAATCCATCAACTTATTCTTAAGCAAGATCTTGAAACCACTAATAGAATTAATTTTTTATTAAAATGTAATACAGACTAAATAATACATCTCCATGGAGAATTATGCAAGACTTTTGCCTCATCCTCAACACTACTTTGATAATTTACCAAATAAATGATGAGGATCTAATTTGTTATAACACACTAAATCTAGGCTATTTCATTAATTAAAAATCCTTCTAAAATGAGACTTTCAATAAGATACATAAAAAAATCCACATATGGCCAATTTTACAGGCAATACTTTAAGCAGGAAATACAACAAATTAAAGACTACCATTCACTATTCAGAGATTTCTTTCCTTCTCTGGTACTGGTATGAACCTAAATATAGTTGGATCTTCTATTCAAGCAAATTAGAATTTTTTTTCAAGTTCAATGCCTCATTTTATTGTACTTTACTTTATTGCACTTTACAGAGATTGTTTTTTGTTGTTGTTGTTTTTTGTTTTACAATCTGAAGCTCTGTGGCAAGCGTGCACCAAGAAAGTCTGTGGGCGCCATTTTTCCAACAGCATTTGCTCACCTTGTATCTGTGTCACAGTTCGGTAATTCCTGCAGTAGTCACACATTTTCATTATTATTATATTTATTATGGTGATGGTGATGAGTGGTTTCTTGAGATGGAATCTATACCTGGTGAAGATGCTGTGAAATTGTTGAAATGACAGCAAAGGATTTAGAATATTCCATAAACTTAGTTGATAAAGCAGCAGCAGGGTGCGAGAGGACTGGCTTCAATTTTGAAAGAAGTTCTGCTGTGGGTAAAATGGTACCAAACAGCATCACAAGCTACAGAGAAATCGTTCATGAAAGGAACAGTCAATCAATGTGGCCAACTTCATTGTTGTCTTATTTTAAAAAATTGCCACAGCCGCCCCAGCCTTCATCAGCCACCACCCTGGTCAGTCAGGAGCCATCAACATCAAGGCAAGACCCTCCACCAGCAAAAAAATCTTGACTCGCTGAAAGTCAGATGATGGTTAGCAATTTTTAGCAATCAAGCATTTTTAAATTAAGGTATGTACATTGTTTTTTTAGATATAATGTTATGCTGTTGCACACTTAATAAACTATAATATATGCACTGGGAAACAAAAAAAATTCATTTGACTTGCTCTATTACAATATTTGTTTGATTTGGGTGGTCTGGAACTGAACCCGCAATATCTCTGAGGTATCCCTGTATTTTCGCCTCTTGCCTAAAATTGTAGTTCAAAACATGGGCTACGCCTACTGAAAGTTATTTGGAAGTCCCTTGAACAAGGCTGCAGAACACTTTGCCCACCCATTGCCTACTATATTATAAATGTAAGTCCTTTGATCATTGTTTTTAAAGTGCGTTTGGCAATCCATAATTCTTTCATCGTGCATTTGTCTGAAAAACAGTCTTAACCCATCTTGCAGATGAAATCCTTATCTAACGGAAGAGCTGCTTCCTCACAGGTTTTTGCTGCGGACCTGGACAGTGGGATGAACGGCCTCACTGAGTACTCCATTCTCTCTGGAAACCAAGAGGAAGCATTCCACATTGATGCGCGGAGTGGTGTGATCACAGCAAACGCGGTTTTAGATTACGAGCTCACCAGCTCCTACAGGTCTGTCCCAGATTCAGATCCGTTCACTCAAGTATTCTGCTTGTTTCTTACAAAATTGTTGCTTTGGCCATGACTTCCTGTTATGTAAGCTTCGTTGTAAAATGTGTTGCGCTTTGATCCAACCTATGATCACTCTTTTCATACGCTGAAGGAGTCTTAGAAAGTATTTGCTCTTTGGAAAACGTGATTACACTACAACTTTAGGGTCCCTTGCAATTCTTAGCTTTTATGAATTTTTGATGCTATTAAGTACTAAATGAGAGACATTAAAAATGACAGTATTTGTGAAATGCCTACTGACTGATAGAGCACTCTGCAACTGTTTTTGGTTCTTGTTTTTAAAAATAGTGAAGACTGAGTGACATCTCTCTTTTTAATTCTTTACTCAGTTTCATGGATGAAAGTACAACCCTGTCATCAGGTCCTTGTTGCAGTACTGTGTTCTAATAGAAATGATCTGATGAAGTACACGTTCAACATGAAATATATTTTGTCTAGAGTTTAAGGTGTACAGAATGATGCAGAATTCTATAAAAGAGAGAATAGCAGTGTCGCAGGTCTTCTGGTTATTTTAAAAAGTCAGGGCTACAAAAGTCTAGCTATACATACAGATATATTTATGGCATCACAGTCTATAAAAGAAAAAGGAAAAGACTCTAAGGAACCAAAAATGTCCGGGAGTGGAGATTGCCTCAACATTGGTAGCCTAGCCTTCCATGGAATTCTACCCTTTGACAAGAGAAGGTGGTTTCTCTGTGAGTGCCACTGAAGAGAGAGCCCTACCTATATGGGTGAGTGGGGGAAATAACAAAGGTTTATTCTGTAGGCCTATTGGAGTCAAGGCGCACCCATATACTGGGACGCCTTCAGGAAGAAAACCTAAGAAACTTAACCTTGTCTATCTCTGGAGAAGTGGCCATGGGGGAAACTGGGGTCAGAGGCTTGGCTTTCTCAGTATGCATTTTAGTATATTCGTGTCATATTTTCGTATGTTCTTCCAAAAGGCCTTGCACATACAGTGGTTCCTTTAATCCTTCTGGTCGCCCCCCAAGGAAGCCGAGTTAGGTGTTCTCTCATCCACTCTGAGACAACCAACACACGGTGGCTTGCGGGGCCACGGAGCCAGTTAGTGATCCAGCAGAGGCTCAGGCCCAAGTGTTCTGATGTTGACTCACCCTGTTTCCACTGTGCAAGCTACAGAGCCCATCTTCTACATGGGGAAGAAGCAGGCAGATGAGAGACCTGCATGCCGGTGTTCTTTTAGGCCAGACTGCTTTCACATTTAATGAGGAAAGGGCAGTAGATGCATGTGGCTGAGCGGCAAGAGCCGATTACAATGGATCTGTTATTAATTAACTGGACTGGATTAATTGACCTCTGAAAATCTTTCCGGCTCTAAAATGTTGATTGTTTCATTCTTTTTTGTTTAATATATTTCAAAATATTACTTCAAGAGCATTTTAAAAGTTTAAGACCTTACCCTGTATTAATGAGTAGGATTTTTTTTCAGTAATATTTTAATGTAATTAATTGTTATGATGCTTATTGTATAAACATATTAAAACCGGCTGTCTAAATATGTTAAAACCCATTGCGGCTACATGGTTTCTACAGCCATCTTAAGCATAAAGCCATTTTTCTCTCTCTGTAGATGACTACAGGTCGGTCTCAGCCTAGTGGCACCTGAGTGATTACAAATTCAGAGATTATCGAAGGTCTGCTGTGTTCCAGGAACTAAGCACTTCCGGGTTGTAATGACTTTCTGTCCTACTGTTCTTACTCAATGGAGCCTAATTAGTAATTAAACCGGACTCCTTTAAGCTTTTTCCTATTTGCGTCATTGTTTCAATGTTCCGAACATCTAAATTGGTCCCAATATTGAAAAGTGCCCCTCTCCAATTCCCCATGAAGAAGAAAAGCAGGAGTGGAGAGAATTTTAACTAAACACACACTGCCACAGAGAGAGACAGAGACAACCACACACATACACACACACACACACACACACACACACACACACTCATACTCACAGTCTCCACTATCACCAAGGCGAGGAAATATTTTAAACCTCCCGCCTATTCAGGTTCTCCCCTTCCTCCTCTCCCTTGTGGCTTCTCTTCTTCTTTAGGGCTTTCCCTGATATTTCAAGGAGCAGGAAATTCAGGATGCTTGTCCCCTAGCCTGCTACATCCTTAGTGAATGCTTTGGAAATGGTATTGTTCCGCTTTTAACTTTACTTTTGAAGTTGCTATTTTGTCCAGTTGAAGAAAATATTCCCAATTATAACCCTCTGTTTTACAATATAAAATGAGGGAGGAAAAGATATTCTCAGTTCTGATTATAGTCAATATACTACAAATAAAAATTAAGTAATCTTTAGGCCTTATTTTAAAACCACATGTAAGAAAACTCAGTGGAGAGGTGATGACCAACTCTAAAATAGACCTTAAGTTCTATCTGACTGGCATTTCTGAATTGTAAAAACTATTTACTAAGCGTGAGGCTGGGGATGTAAAGACACATGCAAGTGTTCTTGTTTTTAGGGAACTCAAAAATCAAGCGCCATTATAACCCATGGCAGGCGGCATATTAATAATCACAATAGTTGCCATTTATAGAGCTGCTTTATATGTCGAATTCTCATAACAGATTAAGATTTACAGAAAGAGGAAATTAAAGTTCAGAGAATACAGTTGTTTGCCAAGAATACACAGCTAGTAAATGGTAGAACTGATGGGATTCTTGCCCATGTGAGAGGTCCTAGTAGGGCTTTCTATTGTATCATGCGAATGCATCTGCAAAGTGCATACCTGTGTCTTTATGAAACATGAAACAGGGAAGAAAAACTTCAGGTAAATAAGAATTAATTTAAAGGTTTAAATATTCAATTTCTGTAGCATAAATATTCAGGTTCAAAGAGCAGTTACTGCCAAGAGCAACGCTAAACTCATACTCTCCACTGAGAGCTCATTATGACCGTGAGAGAAATACTGAGAAACAAGTATTGTTTACAAGGTAGGAAGTTGGCTGAGATGTTCATTATCTTTTCCAAAATACGTGACTCATAAATAGCAGAGCTGGGATTGCAACCCCATTCTGTTGACTCTCCATGAAAAGAATAAAAGACTTTCAGGCCAAAAGCAGGAAAGTCATGGATATGCACAAGTGTTTATAAGGTATGTTTGGAAGTAACAAGTGGTCCCGTGCACCTGAGAAGCACCTGCGTGTGGGGTAATGAAAAAGAGGTTGGGATGTGAAGGAATAGGAGGAATGTGGCCAGAAGTACAAAGTTTCAGTTACAAGATAAATACTGGGGATGTGATCTACAACATGATGACATCGTTAACACTGCTGTGTGAGATAGTTGCGAGTTGATAAGAGAGAAGTTTTAAGGGGTGCCTGGGTGGCTCAGTCAGTTAGGCATCTGCCTTCGGCTCAGGTCATGATCCCAGGGTCCTGGGATCTAACCCCACATCGGGTTCCCTGCTCAGTGAGAAGCCTGCTTCTCCCTCTCCCTCTGCCCTCCCTGCTCATGCTCTCTCTCTCTCTTCCTCAAATAAATAAATAAAATCTTTTAAAAAGAGTAGTTTCAAGAGATTTCACCACAAGAAAAAAATCATTTCTCTTTTTTTGTATCTGTATGAAATGATGGATATCAAATCATTATGTTATACACCTTAAATCTACACAGTGGTGTACGTCAATTATACCTTAGTAAAATTAGAAACAAACTTATGATGATCTGAAAAACAAAACAAAACCAAAAAAAAAAAAAAAAAAGAGGCTGGTAGATCTCAGGCAAGTTTTGAGGGACTTCATATCCCATATAATGGAAATTGTGCTTGATTCAGTAGGGCATATAAAAGTCTAAGCAAGTCAGTGCATGGTCAGATCTTTATTTTTAAAAGACATCTGGTAATAGATACATTGCAAGACAGAGGAGGACCAGCATCAGACAGATTAGTTAAGCTAGACAATGGCTGTGAAAGATCTGCTAATGAGGATAAAGCAGTGGGGATGGTAGGAGGGAACATACTTACTAATTGATTCAGGTATGGAATCCATAGGAACATGGTCAACAGTTGAATTTCTTCAACAAGGAAAGAGATAGAAAGTGATTCTGAAATTTCTTCATAGGAAAAGCAGGAATTGGAATTGGGGTTGGAATGGGGATTGGGATTGGGATTTTTTCTGGGCATTTTGAGTTTCAAGGGCTAGTGCAAGAACAAAAGTTCAGACATTCCTTAGGCGATTAAAATACTGATCTGGAGCCTGGGAAAGAGGTCTTCATCCAAGATTTAGATTTCAGATTCATCCAGGGAAAATATGTAAAATGGAATTACCTAGGGAAAGTCCGCAAGATGAGAATTTGGGGGATTATCACTACTTGAGGATCAAGCAGACAAATAGAAGCCAGCAGAATAGATTCAGGGAAGAAAAGGAACAGAACCTGGAAAAGATGGTCATGGAAACCACAGGGAGAGGTTGGACTCCATAAAAGAAAAGGGTTTCACAATGTGTTTGGATTAGAATCCACTAGAAGTGTTCCTTATTTTAAGGAGTTTAAGGAGATGTTATATACATATTTCTTATTTCCACAAGCTCTTTCTTGATCTTTCTGCTTTTCCATAGCATCTTGTTCTTGTTTCATCCTGCATTGCCTTCTGATAGCTCTCCAAAGACATAAATTAGAACTGTTTTTTCAAGATCTCTGTTTCTTTCAGGTTTATTTCTTCTCCTCATCTGTTCTACACTCTTTTTCGTGTTGGAGACTTTCTGTAAGTAACTAACGATCCTCGCTTCTGAGTGAGGCAAGAGCAAAGTCCTCAGAATCTCTGAGTGGGCTGGCAGAGCTTATCAACCAGCACACTTCGCTTTCAGATGAACCAGAGAGGAAATTGACTACTTTGCAGGACGACATACAAATGACAATATTTCTCCAGGGGCAGACCTGCAATATTATTTACTCTGAAGATGAAAATCTTCTGGGAGTGAAGAGCAATGGGCAAGGGGACTTGATTATTCTGTGTTTTGAGTTTAAAATAATCGTCAAGCTATTTTTAGCTCAATATCTCACCCCACCCCTTGTCGTGTCTTGTTTCTGTCATTGGTTATGTGGGGGCAAATCTGTTCCCCACTCATCCTTATCTCCCTCCAGATATATTTCAATCTGTGGTTTCCTGTTACCCACTTATCTGTAACCACTCCCAAATCTGCTTGCATTTTCCAGAAATTTGTTGGAACTTCTCACCACCTCTACCCACCAAAATCTTCTCCGCTTTACTGTTAGCCTTATGGATATATACCTTATTTTAAATTCTTTTGCTATCATTATCATAGAATCTCAGGAGGAAGAAGAGATAAAACTTGTGTAGTTAAAACCAGAAGTCATAGCTCTTCTCTTCATTGGTGTTTCTGATGTTGGCTGATATGTTTGTTTTACTTAGAATTTCAGAAAGAACATGGAATTCTGGGTAGACATTTAAGATACTGTGGAGAGGGAGTTTTGAAAAATTCCCTTCCACCTTCAGTATTTGTTAAAGCAATCAGAAAGGATACCGCCTGGTCAAGGTCCCATCTAAAGTTTAAGGTGATAAAAGAAGCTTCCTGTGGTTGGTAGAATAGGGGAAATATGCTCTGAGTTAGAACGGACCGGTTCAAAATCTGGTCAGTTTCATTTATAATCTCTGCTGATGTAATAATCGGGGCAGCCGTTCTGAAACCTGGAGCCAGTTGGACTGGTTACAACCAATAGTTTTACAAAGACTGCCAAGGAGCCATCATAGAAAAGTTGAGGTCTCACAGAAGTTATGTGTAGAATCTTGGTGGATCTGCCTTCATAATTTTCCATCTGTTCTTCAAGCTATTGAGGAACTGTTTACTCGTCTTTTTATTTTGAAACTGAATTGTACATTTTACTCCGTATCAAAGATTCTCATGTTTTCTAAGTTGACTTAGACATTATATGGAACCCCTGACACTGTAACGTTGTAAAAATCACGGCGGTTGCAGCTATAGCCGAAGAATCGACAGAGCCATAAATGTGATGTCCTGGCTGAGCTTTTACTGTGACACTGGGGAAGGGCAGGCCACAGAGGCAGAGAACATTATGATTTGTTTATTTTTAGTAAAATATTTCCATATGTACCTGACTTATGTTCCTGCTAACAAAACAAACTTTCCACATGGAATGATTCTTAAGCTCCAGAAGTGTGAAATTCAAGTAGTTGTTTTACTGATGTCCCAGCTCCGATAGCATAGAAGGCAGCCCGTGTGCTCCACGAACAGTAGATAAACAGGGATTATTTGCTATAAAGTGGGATTTAAGCCAAGAAAGAGTTGATGCTTATTTTACATCATTTTAAAATGTAAGATTGGGAAGATAGACCACTCATCAGGTAAGCTAAGGAAAAAGAAAGTGGAAATGTGTCAACTTCCAAGACTCAGTTTCTTAAAGGGTAGTATCAACCACATGCTAAGACTAACACCAGTTTTGAGGTAAAGATTATCTTCTGATGGGCAACTTGCATCATTCCTCAACTACCCTCCTGGAATTCATAGTGTTTAGAGCGGAGTGAAAAGCTAATGGTTATACATTAGGGCATGATAGATGCACAGTAATATATATCCTTGTTGAAAATATATAGTGGAGCTCAGACAGTAGACACAGGCTTTCCAGTCAGCCAACACCTGGGCTTGAATCCTGGCTCTGTCATACAGTACATTCATAATCTTAGACAAATCTTGAGAAACCAGCCCTCAACATACATTTTTTTTTAAAATCAAGTAAGATGCATAGCTCACCTGCTCTCAATAAACAGGAGCGGCAGATAATCAGTCAGTAAGAACAAAGGGTGATGACTGCTGTGTCAGAAGAATGTACAGGGTGCTGTGGGATTGAGAAAGGGGCATCCGAACCAGACCGGAAGTCAGGGAGAGCTTCCCAGAGATGTGAGCTTTGGAAGATCAAGAGGGTAGTATAGGGACAGTAATTCCAGGCAGAAGCCAAGACATTGGAGGTCATGTGTATGTGCTCAAGGCCTGGACTACCTCTTGTAGACGTGAAGAGCCAAGGAAAAGTTTTCAATAGGGAAGTCAGGTTTTCAATTCAGGATGTTGGATGGAGCAGTTGAGTGGCAGTGTGGGGGATCGACAGGGGCAGATGAGACTTGCAGTAGGGAGATTGGTGGACAAACAAGTACTCCAGATGGGAAAGGATATAATGAAGATGGAACATTCCAGGTCAAGATGATAAGGGGATGAGGCTACAGAGACCAACTTGTCCTGGTTTGCCGGGGACTGTCCTGGTTTTTTTTTAAAAAACAAAAACAAAAACCTGAAAGTCCCATGTCCCAGCAAACCCTTCAGTCCCAGGCAAAGCAAGAAGGCTGGTCAGCCTACCTGAGGCTCTGAAGGCAGGACTGAAATGGTTGGGAACGCCGATCCAAGTGATATTGAGAAGGTAAAATCTGTAAGACTCACAATGAGTTGGGTTTTGGAAGATTGGTGACAGAAATGGAGAAGTTGAAGGCACTAAGAAGGTTTTGAATTTAGTTGCTGGAGATAGTTGTACCATCATCTAAGAGAGATGAAATCACTGCATATAAATTCTTTCGGATCATAGACTTTCCCCCCTACTCTGTAGTTCTAGCCAATCATGCATTTTTGTACCTGTATTAATCATGCAGCATCCTCTCTTAATTCTACAGTTTCTCTTGATTTTGAATCTGGATTTAAAAAAATATCAGTACAAAGCAATCTCTTAGTGGCTCTATCTTTGTTGGTACAGTAAAATGGAAATATGTAGTAATATCCAGGCCATGCATGGTAGGGTGGAGGGAGTCTACTTACCCAAAGAACATGTATTGGTGTTTGTACTTTTTAGGTTGTCCTTGGTAGGAAAGGACTGAATTCTACAGTCTGTCTCCAGAAAAGGCTCATTTGTAAATGCCACGTGATCCCTGGTTGCTTGCTGGATTTGATGCTCTAAACCAGTCAGAAATAAATAAATTTCAGGCTACCATTCTTTTTCTTTTTTTTTTTTTTAAGATTTTATTTATTTATTTGAGAGAGAGAGTACACACACAAGCCAGGGGTAAGGAGCAGAGGGAGAAGCAGACTCCCTGTTGAGCAGGGAGTTCAACACGGGGCTCGATCCCAGGACCCCGGGATCATGACCTGAGCCGAAGGCAGCCGCTTAACTGACTGAGCCACCCAGGCACCCCCAGGCTACCGTTCTGATGAAATAAATTTTTAAATGAGGCCGTTTAGAAAAAGCTAGGGGGAAAATAAAAGTAGCTAGTCAGCTCATTTTTTAAGTTTTCAATGGGATATTTGATAGTTATGTTGTTTTTCTAGTTCTCTGGATAATGGATTACATTTCTTGATTCTTTTCCAAACCAGCTTGATTGTGCAAGCCACAGATAAAGGGATGCCCAGGCTTTCTGGTACAAGTGTCATCAAGATACAGGTGACTGATATAAATGACAATGCCCCGGCTTTTCTCCCTTCTGAAGCAGTGGAAATTGCAGAAAGTAAGTGTGCCGATTTGGAATCATGGTTTTCACTTGTGTAATATCATCTACCAGCCAGGCATTCTAATCAGTATGAGTGCTAATCCTCAGGAACCGTGCAACGTGGACAGCTTCTGTCTTCATTTTACAGAATAGAAAATCGATGGCCCGAAGTTAAATATCAAATGTCAAAGACGTTAGATGTTGAGGCTGGGATTTGCCTTTAAGTCCCCAGGCTCAACCTGCCATTCCACACAGCTGCTTTTGTGTGTGTCCATATTTCTCAAAACCAAAATCTACTCCATGAAGAAGCACACTTTGTTGACTATGATGGTCATTCTAGAGCTCCTCTGAGAAGAAGCAATGTCCTTAGACTGAAATTTTGTCAGGCTTTGCAGTATACGAATGGCAAGTGATAAGTGAAGGGATGCTCATTGCACAGAGTCATCACTTTCCTTTAGTGCAAACTCACCGTCAGCATTGCAAGAAAAATTTTACCCACAATAATGGTAGAGGTAGAAAATACAAAATTTTACATGATATGCTAATTAATCCCAATTGTTTGGGTCCCTGGGTTCTATGACTCCATAGTCTGCAATCTCAAAGTTTGTCCACGGTCAGCAGCCGGACTGGTAAATCCATCCCAACTCTATCATTGAAATTGCAAAAAGTGCTGGCCCCTCTCTTGCCTCTCTCCTTTCACTCTTAGTATCCACCTGACTCCTAAGATGTTACTAACATTTTAAGATGTTCAGTTTCCAAACAAATTACCACTCACAGAGGGATATATTTGTAGATGTATAGGGATACCTACAAATACTCTAAAATATTCTACAAAGAAAAAATTCTCCAGTTCTGCCTCTCACCTATTTGATATACTTCCATTTGTTTTTACTGAAGGTACTATTCTTAAGCATGTTCATTAGCATCAAAATGCAGCAATGTGCCCATTATAAACACGTCACCAGAACAAATGGCAAAAATCAAAGCATATACTGAATAGGGTAAGGAGTGGTTGATGCACACCCAGAATGTTCAAGCCTGAAATATGAAAATTACATGAGTCTCATATATAGGGGAACTATTCTGAGTATCTTGGCATCTCCTTTCTACCTGTACCATACTTGTAAGCTTAAAAACGAGGTCCCTTTTATGAAGTTTAGACTAAAGAACAGATGCAGTGTCATTTAAATTTTGCTTACGTTTCAAAATCGTATGCTTTGTATTACTGTTTTGAGTAAGAACTTTCTTCCCACCCATATCACCCATGAATATATGATTTTAATACAGAAACTATGTAAGATAAATATGTGGCTGAGAATGTTTCTTGGTCCCGGAATTGTGTTGCACGCATATGATAAAAAAATGCAATATAAAAATCGAATTTACTCTACCTCCTCAATTCCCTACTCAGTGGTAAATTTTCACTTTATTGGGCTCATAAATTCTTCAGAGTTTTTGTTCGGCTCGTAATGAGCTTTGTATGGGAAATCATGCCAAGAAACAGCAAATCATGTTGGACTTAAAGTTAAAATGTTTGGATTGAACTATCAAAGAAAAGTATTTCAAAGGATGAATTTTAATGGAGGCTGACATTGGTCATGACTATTGCAGATTCTTTGCCTGGTATAGTTGTGACTCAGATATCAGTTCATGATGTGGATTTGAATCCAGCTTTCATCTTCAATTTCGCCAAAGAGAGTAATCCTGGAGTCAAGTTTGCTATTGATCAGAATACTGGAGCAGTGGTGCTAGTGAAAACACTGGATTTTGAAGAAGCTACCGAATATGAGCTGTTCATCCAAATTTCGGATACTGTGCATGAAACAGAGGGAACGCTCATTGTCCGTGTGGTGGATGTCAATGATAACCCACCTGTATTTTCTCAAGATTCTTACCAGGTAAATAATGTAAGGGGATGCTGAAAACAGAGCCAAAGTGGAAAGGAAAAGGGAATAATGTAAGCTTACCAGTGTTGACAGACTGATTTAGGCAGACAGTATCCACAGGTTTTAGTGCCTTAGTTGATCCTGAGGGTTGTATATTCAATATCCTGGAAGCTATGGTATATACATATGGAATTAAGGAGCTCATCCAACTCAGTTTCTTATGGATGTGTAGCATCATTTTTTTTTCTTTTTTTAGTTTGTAGGGATTGGAGTCCAGTTGTTCATAACAATCAGAACTGGCCTAGCATTTGCAGAGGTACCAAACAATACGGTGGTTTGGATAATCGGCACTTAATTTGGGAAAACTCTTTCTTTCCTAGGAATATTTTTGGAATACACTGATGAACATTTTGCAGAAACAAGTCATGAACAAAACTGTGAAGTGGAAATTTTATTTTTGTAGAGCTTAGTGTATGTTTATAGAAGTAAGGACAATAATAGCATTCAACTAAGCACTTGGAAATGGGCTTCAGGACTTCTGAATGTAGCAAATGCATGGTTTAAACATAAACACAGAAGGGCAGCTAACCTAAATAATGATCTTCTGTATGTAATACTACAGTAGTGGTTTTATTAACTATCCTCTACCAAGCAGAAATAATTTAGAAGGACTTCTTTTTTTCATAAGAAGCAATCAAAACTAAATGAAATTTTTAAATTTTGTTTTTCTGAATTCTGGGACTACAAAATAATGTTCTTAATATATTAACTCTATAAATTACTATGTGTGTTTTCCATAAGCAAAATGGATGCAATGATTTTACTTTCTGGCCCTGTTCATGAAAATATCTCCAGCCTGTAAGTACAAGGCTCATTTCTCTCTTTTTCCTTCAGGTCACTGTTCCTGAATCGGTGCCTGTGGGGTACTCAGTGCTGACCGTGGCAGCCACGGACCTAGAAAGCAATGAGAACATTTCTTACAGAATCCTTTCCTCTTCTAAGGAATTTTCAATCGATCCAATGAATGGTGAGTTATTTATTGTGGCTTTAGCGTTCATAGGTTTGAGTTACAGTGTAGAAGCCTGAAATAATCTTTTCCAAATGCTCCTAAAATGTTTCCACCTCACCCCCCTGGTATTATAGATGCCACCCTTCTTATTTCTCTTCACATCAAATGTTGTGGTAGCAAATCCTGGTGTTATTTCTCTTCTCCAACATCTCAATGGCTGGAAAGCAAAAGGAATTGATTACATGCTGGCAAATGCGCAGAACTTCAGAGACCCCAATGTAGTAAACACCCAGCTCATCAGTCCAACCAAGGACAATTTAAGTAATTATCCCAGGCCTCAACAAGCATTAAAATGAAAGCGAAGGGATCCATTTAGTACTGAGGACTTCGTGTTACGAGAGTGTGGAAGCTTTTTTTCCACGCCAAGTACATTAAGTTCAGTAATAGCATAATACATTCAATAAGGACAAAAAACTGAACAAGGAAAATTATTCGAGCATCTCTACTGAGAACAATCATTGTGGTATTCCAGTTTATTTGATGCCTTCCAAAGCTCTTTATATTTTTATCAGACAGCAAGTCATTTGTGGTCATGAAATGCATTCAGGCAAGTGATTTCAGATTAAAACAGTTAAGAATTGTATAGAGAAAGCATAACAATGCGTAGATAGTAAAAGTTAAATTTGATATGATATTATGATTAGCAAAGCACTGTCCCTAGCAGAGCACACTCTGTGTGAAAAGAACAGGGCCTGGGACGTGTTACACCATGTGTTCCCCATTTCTACATGCCATTGCATTATTTCATTAGTGAGAGCTGATTTAAAAATGAACCTCAGGATGACAGATGGTAAGTAGACTTACTGTGGGGATCACTTTGCAATATATACAGATATCAAATCATTAGATTGTACACCTGAAACCAACACAATGTTATATACTAATTATATCTCAATAATAAAAAAAAAAATTAACCTCAGGATTGCCCCAAGGAAGAATTTAATCACAAAATACTGGTATGAGGCCCATGGTGTGTTACAAAAGGGAGAAGTAGGTCATGTTACCACACAGCCTGTGGGTGAATGCTACTGTATGGATATAAACATGCCAGAAATTTGGCTCTTTTGAGGGGGACCGGGGGTTGGAGATGCACAGTGCTCAGATGATATCAACTGCTATCCTGGCCACAGCACATCACAGTGTGTGAGGTGGTCCCTCTGAGCACTTAATCCTAGCAACACTTTGCTTGACGTGCGTTATCAACGAGCTTTGCAATGAGATATTGATTAGAATGTTTTTAAGACATTAAATAGGGGTACCTGGATGGTGCAGTCAGTTAAGAGTCCAACTCTTGATTTCAGCTCAGGTCACAGTCTCAGGGTCACGAGATCGAGCCCACATTGGGCTCTCTGCTCAGTGTGGAGTCTGCTTGAGATTCTCTCCCCTTCTGCCCCTCCCCCCTCCCTTTCTCCCTCTCTCTCTGAAAATAAATAAATCTTTAAAAAACATTAAATGCTATCAGATCAATTTAGTTCATGGTGAGACTCTAATTACATATTTCTATATTAAAAATAATAAAATGTATTAAATGTATTTCATTTAAGGGAAATCCACTTGCTGAATTAATGAAGAGCTTTAGGAAAAACACCTCCATAAATTATCAATAGTTGTAACTCGGCATTATTATATATACTACCTTCATTTGACTAGAGTGAATGTCAACCAGTATTTCCAGAATCAATATCTTTATACTAGAATGTCTCTATACATGTGTCTATGGATAGTAGAATGGGATACAGATTTTTCAAATAAGAATACATTTTCTTAAAAAAAAAAGATAATGGGGCAGCTTATTATACAAAATAAAGTTAAGAGACATTTCGGCAAAGTCATCTTCAAGTGGTTCATATATTTACTAGAGTGAATGCCAGGAGTATTACTTCTGGATCTTAAGTGTTACAAAAGCATAAATATAAAAAATTCGAAATTTCTATTTGGATTTACTCTTGGTTGTAACTTAAATAACAAATCTAGCAAATAACTAAACCTATTAGTAAATATTTGGTAAATGTTTGCTGACAACTGGATCCTGAAAATTTAATTTCACAGCATTAAAATGCTATGTCTTGTTTTTCAGGCACAATATTTACTATCAATCCTGTATTACTGCTGGACAAAAAATCAACAGTTCAGTTTCTTGTTGAAGCCAGTGATGGTGGAATTCCTGACCTGAGGGCTCTCACCTTAGTAGAGATAGAAATACAAGATATGAACAATTATGCTCCTGAGTTTGCGGTAGAATATTATAATCTCAGCTTGAGGGAAGATGCTCAAATTGGAGGCACGCTTGTCACATTTTCAACCATTGACCATGACTGGACCCGTGAAAACACACATGTTGATTATTCCATCATCAGCGGTAATTCACAGAACAATTTCCATGTGGAAACTAGTTTCATTCATTCAGAATATCCTTATAAGCAAGTTGGTTACCTGGTGTTGCTTCACAGTCTGGATAGAGAAGCAGCTAACGGTCATAAGCTTATCATTCTGGCATCTGACCACGGCTTCCCTCCATTGAGCTCCACAGCCACTGTAGCAATAGAAGTACTGGATGTCAATGATAATCCTCCTAAATTCAACAGTCTGAAATATCACGCCCACGTCAAGGAAAGTACCCCTCTGGGGAGTCACATCACTGTGGTCTCTGCACATGACCGTGATGTGGGTTCACATGCAGAAATCATCTACCACATCATCTCTGGAAATGAAGAGGGGCATTTTCACTTGGAAGAAAAAACTGGAGTTCTTTATTTGATTAAACTTCTGGATTATGAAGAAACGACAAAATTCACTTTAACCGTTCAAGCTTCAGATGAAGAAAAGAAGCATTTTTCGTTTGCAGTTGTGCTTATCAATGTCCTGGATGATAATGACCATGCACCTCAGTTTATGTTCTCGAGCTTAAATTGTGTTGTTCCTGAAAATGTGCCTGTTTTCTCCACCATATGTTCCGTAAATGCTCTGGATTTTGACGCAGGTCCTTATGGAGAACTGACCTATTCTGTGTTATCACCCTGTTCGGTCACTCACGGGATGCCTCGTGATCATGACCCCTTCCTCATTGACCCTTTAACAGGGGATATTCACACTCAGCAAGCCCTTGACTATGAAAATGACAATAAATACTGCCTCACAGTGCAGGCAAAAGACAAAGGTGACTCAACAGCCACTTTAACGGTTTGGCTGGATATTGAAGGGATAGATGAGTTTGAACCCATGTTTACTCAAGAGGAGTATTTTTTCAACCTTCCAGAGAAGAATAAAGTGAGACAGCTGATCGGCAGAGTGGAAGCGTCAGACGCAGACGCGGGTATTGATGGAGTTGTTCTGTACTCTTTGGACGCTCCATCTCCTTTCTTTTTAGTGAATAAAACGAACGGAAACATCTATTTAACTAGAGCACCTCCCCTAATAAGAAGTCAGTTCCGTGAACAAGACACCATTGAAATGAAAATCATTGCTCGTAGCCCCAAACCGGACTCCAAGTTTACATTCTGCACTGTTTTTGTGAACATGTCTTCTTTCTCAGAAGGACAATACTCAGGAGTATCTGGCAGCGGCTTTTCAATCAGCCTCACGGTCTCCTTTTTAGGGTTTCTGACACTCATCTTCATTCTAATTGTACTGATTTTAAGACATAAACAAAAAGACGCAGCCAACAATTACGAAGACAAGAAAACATCGTCCACCTTAGATATCAGTTTGAGACTGACCACAGAGGGCAGCATGCTCAAGCCCTTCCAGAAGACTAACGAGGACAATAACGCGGTGGTGCCCGCGGACTCCCTGCCTGAGTGGTTGAGCTTAATAAGTCTCATGGAGAAGGACATTGTGAATTTGTACAGGCACTCAAACTCCAGTGGCCACTGCTCTGTGGAAGGAGAAACTGCAGAAGATAAGGAAATCCAGAGGATAAACGAGCATCCTTACAGAAAGGACGCTGGCTCAGCTCTGAGTGACCGGGAGTCCAGGGTCCCAGACTCTGGAATCCCAAGGGACTCGGACCAGCTCTCCTGCTTGTCTGGAGAAACCGATGTGGTGGTCACTGCTGACACAGCAGAAACCAGCCATGCATTTGAGGAAGAAGATCGAGAAGGCCGTGGCATAACCTATGTTCAAAATAATGTGTTACCCCAGACACTAAAGAAGAGACAGGTAAAAGAGAGCATCCGGGCTGATGTCAGGAGAGAGTCCGTCTTTATTTCAGGGGATCAGGAAGCAAGGTGCGTGGCTCTTTCCACCCAGAGAACCTCTAATCACGATGTGAGAGGCAACTACCACTGGGATTATCTCCTCAGCTGGGAACCCAAGTTCCAACCTCTCGCCTCGGTATTTAACGATATTGCAAAACTAAAGGACCAACATTTACAGACGACTGGCATTCCTAAAGAGACGTCTTTGGTTTTCCCACCACCTTTGATTACCGCAGTAGCCCAGCCCGGGCTTAAAACAGTTCCACCAAGAATGCCAGCCAGAACCCCGGGGCAAGTGCTTCACAAATACCCAGACTCCCCCCTTCCCTACCATCTCAGTTCTCTGCCTGAAGCCATGACTCCCAGCTTTTCTCCATCTCTTTTCCTGCTGACTGCAAAGACCCCTGCTGTGACCCCACGGTCGTCACATGGGGAATCGTCGGGAACACATCTGAGTGGTACATGCCGTGAACTTAAAGCAGAAGATGAAGTTCAAATATAACCTGATTGTGATGTCACCATCGGTCATGAACGGTTGAACAAGACATTCTTAAGCTAGCTCTTCAAGATTGGTTAAAATGCAGTCAGGGTTTGCAGAATCTCCTCATTTAAGTTTCTCAAATTTCTTCCAGCCTTAATGAGAAGTTACCCCCCTCTTTTAACCTTTCTGTTTTGCTCTCAGGACTCAAGTTTGTATATAAAAGTAGTGTATATTCTGTCGTACCTGGTTTTCTGTATGATTAAATCTCCAAAGAACACCATGAGCTAGACTGACTGCCAAAATGTTTCTATGAAAATAAATGGAAAATAAGTATAGTGCAGTCTGGTCACATTACTGCTGATTACACTGCTATACTTAAAATAGATTAGTTAAGACTGAATAAGGAATGAATGTAGGACAGAAAATAATGGAGAGGGGAAATGGGGAACGATAAATTTAAATGTTAAAATGAAGTCATTTTCCGTAGATCTAGTATGTTTAGAGTTGTATCTCTCTCCTTTCCCCATATACCTCATTTAGGGAGTTTTGCCGTAATTTGAATTTTAATATGGTGTCTTTTGGACATCTGATGAGAAATTAAGAATGAAATTTGTCATAACTGTGCCAAATAAGAAAATTATTCCTGATTAAGTGAACCAGAAATGCATGGTCTTGATAGAGGGCCAGGATTGTTAGAAGCAATAAGTATATGGTTGACTGCCACCCAAGACATATTTGCTTGGCCTTCTTTACAAAGAGAATGATGATTTTTTTTTTCAATGCTCTGTCTTATAACATCGTACAGGTATAGAAATTAAATTTTAAAGATTAATTTGTAGATATTCTTCATTTTATTTTCTTCTAGATACAGTAACTTTGGGTGTGAAATAATTTATCCGTTCAACCTCACTTTTAAAAGTTTGCCTAGATAAAATTATGTTATTAGCTAATAATAAATTCCATAGAGTAATTTAGCACTATATTTTTAATTGAAGATTTTTTATATAAATATTTCTACTATAAAAGTTAAGAATGGATGTCAGAAGTCTCTCTTCCATCTGTTCATGCTCACCTTTAGTTTTAACTGTCATTAGATGGAGCAATTTGACAACATGGTTAAAATAATTGTTTTGTACAGCTACTGTTTCAGGTATATAGTGGTGTTGTGTGGTGCTTACATATAATGCTATATCCTTCTCTCTGGTGAGCCTGAGAATCCATCAAAGATTCTTATCCCTTCCAGAAAAGCAGAGGGCATAATGCTGCTGATGGTCCAGAAGTCATCCATGGTAGGCAACGTGGCCTTGCTTTGGGATAAGAGTTTAGGATTCTAATGTCAAGTCTAGAAGGCATCTAATATGGTTTTCTTTAGTTAGTGTGAGCTTCTGCTGTAGAAATATTTCCTTTATTTTTTTCAATAGGCCTCATCTGTAAAATTATGTGAGGTACCTAATTTCTCTTAACTAGAAAACATTGCAAGATGCCATGTTTGATATCTGGTTTTGTAGATAAATAATTCTAAGGCTTCCTATGCTGATTTTATTAATTACATATCTGCTGATTCTTAGAGTGGGAACAAGCATATAAAACCACATCAGAAATTATATGAAACATGAAGGCTTTTGGACAAGCCTAGAATTCTAGGGAAAGTCATTTAGTCATGGAACACTTAAATATTAAAAGATGGATGCATGTCTCTCCTTTTCTTCATGGCATACAGGGAAGAAGATTTCATGGTTTTCCTAAAGAAATTAATCATTTCAGTGTTCCAATATTTATTCTCTTTGACTTCCTTCAAAAAATTACTTTGAGCATACAAAAGAAAACCTGTACTAATTTTTTTTTCCTAATTATATATGGAAGTCTTGTTTTGCAACAGATTTATTACTAGGAACCAAAAACATTTTGTTGTTTTTAATTAAACAAGTTCTTCATTTTACTTATGTTTAAAAAAGAGTCATCCATCTAATTCTTCCCTGAGTTATTGGCCTGTGATTTGTTACCCACTCTAGACACAATTCTGCATTTTTCTAGACATTTAATAAAAACAGAAGACATGAGGTATTTAGAGCACTTCCTTACTAATATCTGGTGGATTTTTAATTGATGACTTTATTATACTGTATCCAATGCCTCACCACCACCAAACAGTGCTGCTAATGGAGTTAAAACTGAAAATGTGAACACACTGGCTAAGTGTTTGCAATCAATCCTATGTCGGCCCTTTCAACTAGAGTGCTTTTTTCCTGAGTAAACAATTTAATTTGTATAGTTTTCCTTCAAGTTTAATATTAACTTGCTTCATATGTTCTGTGTTACTTTGCTGATCTACACACCGGCTTTAGCACTCTGGAGGGGGTACAGAACTTGTTAGTGGAAAATCATATTAAGCCCCAAATTCATAAGCTATAAAATAAAAGACAGTTGTCTCTTGCGGAATTTTGGCTGCCTGAAATTCTGGACTTTCTTGTTGGCAGCTTCAAAATACTGGTGTAAATCAGTACCAAATGGATATCAAAATTCCATGTCCTAGTAGTAATCATTGAATTGGTTTCCAAAACAGATTCCTGGGCAAAGAAAGGGGGAAAAATTCTGTATCTTTAGGGATTTGGTCATTTAACTGTTCTTTAAGAATATTAAAATGTCCTATAAATTACTGGCTTCCTGCACGTACACATACCTAGTCTGGGATGGCTGTCCACTTGAGACAGGAGCTGTGCTTCTCAGCACCTCTACCCTCAGCCTCAGAACCCCCCTTGCTGTGTTTTCCACAAGTTACAGGGATGAAAATGAATTATTAATTTTAAAACTATTGCTTTGCCATTTTACACATACCTTAACTTTAGCTAAAAAACACAAAACATAATTAAAAGGATCTAAGATGATGATCCACTTCAAAGCAGTGAGGTACATGGAGTGAATTCGGTTGCTGGATTCTCGCAGGATATTACGGATAAATGCATTGGGTTTATCGTCACAGCATGTTCCGGTTGAGCTCCCAAGTCTGTTTGGTCATAGCCTTAGGATGAGGATAGTTAGGAAGAGAGTTAGGATGGAAAATCATTCTGTCCAAGAGGAATACCGAGATCAGTGAAGCTGTAGAAGCTTGGCTTTGACCAAGACTGGGCATCCAGCATGAGTCACTGAAGGTAGGTTTCATCCATTACTGAGGTAGAGGGAGAGAAGGAAGGAAGGCTGGAAGAGGAAATAGAAGAGTCAATCTGAAAAGCAATAGTTTAGGGCACAGGTAGAGAAATGCAAGAAGGCAAAAGGTTAGGACCAAAAACTATTTTTCAGTGTAAAGATGTCACTGAGTCGTTTGTCCTTCATAAGTTCATCTTGTCAAGGAATTTTTTTTTTTTTTTGGAATCTCTTTTCCCCTTCTTCCCTTCTGTTCTTTTAAGTATCTCCCTTCATTATCTGAAAATTTAGGTTTATCAAGTTGTGAACCTAAAGCTACATGACAATGACCTAGAATACATTCTACCATGAAAAGGTGAATTTGTTGTGGTTCTTGTTTCGGGGTTTTGGGGTGTGTGTGTGTGAATTATAGAATAAAAAATTGGGAATGATTACTTTACCTGCTCACTCCACATAACTTTGGCATTGAGAGTGACACAATTTTTAGTAGGTGACTTTACACATATTCCAAGCAATGGATAGTTTAAAAAGCAGTTGGGACAGAATATAGAATTTTAGTACCTAGTCTTTTTTCTGGTAGCTCATCCTTTTTAAAAATGAGTGCTTGCCTGAGAGCTGTGATTTATATTAAAATATCACATTTTATATAACTTTTAAACCACAGATTAACACACAGGCATGGTCGATAGTTTTCAAATATTGTGAATTTTATTTGAATTCTGGTGGTATAAATTATTTTGATTCCACATAGATCAAAGAAATGTGTCTATTAGAAACAAAATTATGGCAGTCTTAGTATGATCCAGCCCAAAGTGGCTGGAGTATCAGACTATACCTTTCACTTGTAAACTCAGAACTTGGCTATTTGATGACAATTTAGCACTTCCTACTGTTTTGGTCTACATAATTTTCCTCATTTCACCCAATATATTTGCTAAACCAAAACTGTGAAGTGAGTAATAGAGAGGGAGAAAGCATACCAAATAAATAACAGATGCACAAGTGCATCTCTTGAATGAGAAAGCATTATTTTGGTTAGAAAGCTAAATACATGGATTTCGTTGCTAGATAGTAAACCCTCAGGGCAAAGGCCTGGTCTCCACTTGTATTATGAAATACAGATGTTTCTGAGAATGAATGAGTACATATGTGAATGGGCATGGGGGGGCTGTAAGGTGAGGGTGTGATACATAGGCCTTGAACCCATTAGGTGGGAATTCTAATATAATTCTGTGATTTAGCCAGTCAAAAGACAGAAAGAAAGCAACTGTAAGATCTTGTCAAAATATTATAGAATATTTTAGATAAAATCAAGTGACTAGAAATTTTTCTGTAATCTGATTTGTTTTCTCTTTCTTTCTCCCTTCCTTACAATATTCATACATTTCTTGTGAGTTTTAGACATAATAGAAACAAGTTATTGATGACATTCAAAAACACATTGTTTGAGACAGCAACATTACATGACCAAACACATTGGTTTCATTTAATTTCAGATCCTGTAATAACCATGCCTGCCCTATGGCTGGCAGAATCAAGTTCTATCAATATGAAAAGGGAGTGCAGTTCTGTAGAAATGCCTAGAATGTTTAAATCAAAATGTATTAAAATTTAAAGTAAAAACAATATGAGGAGTTTATGAAAATATTCTATGTGTGCATATACTTAGTATGTGCTAAAAGTGATATTTTAAACAAGTACAGGGTATTTAATAAACGTATACTAAGTAGGAGGTAAATATGAAGTTATTTATCCTCATACCATAAAAAAAATTAATTCTACTCAGATTAATGAGTAAAAATTAAAATTAAATCATAAGAACCGGAAGAAAAGCACAGAATAAAAGTGAGAAAGATCTTTTTTAAACATAAAAGCAAAGGTAGAGTGCTAAATTTGAACTTAGCACCTAATAATAGAAAGCACTATAACAAGTTATAACAAATAATTATAAGAAATTATAGAATTAATATTATAAGAAATAATAACTGAGAAATGCTTCATAAATTTAATCAACAAATATTTACTTAGTACCTCTTGGGTACAAGGTATGGATCTGAGCTCTGGGAATATAGGAATCAACAGAACAGAAAAAGCCAGTGTGTTTACAGTGCTTACATTTTACTGAGGGAGATAACAATAAAAATATGCTTTCAAGTAATGTTAAGTGTTACAATATAAAGAAAACTAAAGAAGGATACAGGGAAAACCAAAGAAGAGATTGACAAAGTGGTAGGGGAATATAGCAGTACTGTTTTGTTTTTTTTTTGTTTTGTTTTGTTTTTTGTTTTTTTTTTAAATTATTTTATTTATTTATTTGAGAGAGAGAATATGAGAGAGAGCACAAGATGGGGGAGGGTCAGAGGGAGAAGCAGACTCCCCGCTGAGCAGGGAACCCGATGCGGGGCTCGATCCCGGGACTCCAGGATCCTGACCTGAGCTGAAGGCAGTCGCTTAACCAACTGAGCCACCCAGGCGCCCCAGCAGTACTGTTTTGATTGAATGTTCTGGAGAGGTGTCTCTGATATGATGTTGTTTGAGTTGAATGAAGTGAATGAGCCATGGAAAGAGCCAAAGGGAAAGCAGTGAAGTTACATGTGTCAGCAAGTATGGAAGCCCTGAGGTCAGAGCCATGTGGAGTGTTTGGGAAAGTATAAGCCAGCATGGCCTAGAACCTAGTGGGAGGAAGAGTAGTAGGAAGAGTAGGAAGTGAGATCATGGAGGAAACTAGAGTTCAAACCCTATAGGACCTTGTAGACTGGGATAAAAGGCTTCAGATTTTGTTCCAAGTGTTAAGGGAAATCACTGGTGATATTATATGATTTATATTTTTAAAGAGTAAGTGGCTACTTTGTGGAAGATAAACCAAGGGGTGGGAGAAGGTTAGTGCAATCATAGTACCCCAGTTAATTGGTTATTGCAGTAATCTCAGCTAGTGATGATTGTAGCTCAGTGTGGGTATTATAATGGAGGTGAACAGAGTCAAGATATATATTGAAAGTAGTGTTGCTAGCTCTTGATAATGAATTGAATGTGAGGTTTGGAGAAAATCAGACATGAGTCTAGGGTTTAAGAGAATTTAGGCTTCTATAGGAAAAAAATTTGGGAGTCATCAGACTATGGATAGTAAAGTCATGGGACTGGATGAGATCACTGAGGAGTAAGTGTAAATAGAGAAAAGATCCCAGGACTGACTCCTGAAGCACTAAACAAAAAGTCAGAAAAAGAAAGAAGAGGGGCACCTGGGTGGCACAGTCAGTTGGGCATCTGACTTTGGTTTTGGCTGGGTCGTGATCTCAGGGTCATGGGATCCAGCCCTGCACAGGTCTCCGCACTCAGTGGGGAGTCTGCTTGGATTCTCTCTCCCTCTCACTCTGCCCCTCCCTCTCCTCTAAAATAAATAAATAAATCTAGAAAGAAAGAAAGAAAGAAAGAAGATCCAGCACATAATTCTCAGGCAAAACTATTGAAGAGAGATAGAAAAGCAGGGTAGTCCAAAATCCCAAAAGCCAAGTAAAGAAAGTGGTTTAGATTGTAGTTGGGTCAACATGCCAACATTAGTGTAGATTTTTAAATCTTCCCAGTCACCTTACCAAACAGCCAGAGAATCTAGAACAGTAAAAGTAAAATGGACATCATCTTTAACAAAAAGTGAAATCATTCCTACAAATTCTAGAATATGAGCCGGTAACTAAAAGCACCAACTATTAGCAGTAACAGAGGGGAGAAAGTAGGAATTTCTGATTTTCTTTGAGCCTGAAAACAAAGAATCACCAAAAGTACTTACCTACTTAAGGAAAAGTCTGTTCTTGGAGCAGAAACCTAGCAGGATGGTCTGAGAATAACGATCAAAACTGGGAAAGGGCTGAAGAGCTCCTACTTAACTACAGATGAGCGTAGAAAGACTAAAGTATAAATTATATTATGCTGGTGTGTCCAAGTTCCCAGAGTTTCCAGAAATACACAATCAAAACTTCTAGAAGAACAGAATCCCACACTAAGTAAAGTCTACTGAAAGTAGAATTTAAATTTATATGATTGGTAAAGGGAAAGAAGTCCTAGATACAAAACAGGAAAGGGGACCAGAGAAAGTAGATGATACAGTGAGGTCCTACTTATAAGTACTTTGCAAAAAAAAAAAGAGAAGAGGGGACTCTAGAGCCATGAATCTAGGAAAGCTATCCTGTTCTGCCACCACTCCACACAGTAACTTCCTAAAATAAGAGGTCCCATCTCAGTAAAGCATGAGCAGCAGAAAATAATTGCAATATAAAATATATTGTAAGCAAACAGACTAGTTCTCTGAATGATGTGCCAGTGTACAGTGGAGACACATCAGAAAATATGGCAAAAAAGATCAAAGAAAATTGTGACTTAATATCTCAAAACTAGCTAAAGGAAATTAAGAAAACAATAAAAACTATAAAGGTTGTGTAATCAATCAGAAAAGTTCAGAGATAAAAAAGACTAGCCGAGAGGAAGACATTAAGTGAAAAACAGTTCAATGAACAATTAAGAATAGAAGAAAAAATTCAGAAGACTAGACTGGAAAGAACAAAAAGTTAATAGACATTAATGAAACTATAGTAAGTGAAATAGAAAAATGGAAAGGAAAAAATGAAAAACACCAAATGGAATTGAAAAAATGAGTTTTAGAGTTGATAGATTTAGCAGAATGTAAAAAATGATTTAACACATGTCTAAATGTAATTCCCAAAGAGGAAACTAAAGAAATGAAACAGAACAAACATAAAAACCATAATTTAATAAGGCTTTCCACACAAAATCCAAAATTTGAATCTACATATTAAAAAAGGTGTACCATATAAAAATCAACAGACAGCAGTTAATAACAAGATATATTTTAAAAATCTCTTAGCTTCAAAGAGAAAGAATATATCCTTTGGACCTCCAGATAAAAAAGCCAAGTTACAGGGAAATAATGTAATTGACTTACTTTTCAATAGCAGTATTTTAAGCCAAAAAACTGTGGGGTACTGTTTTTAAAATACTTGAAGATAATGGAAGCCAAAAATGTGTACCTACCTAAACTTATCTTTAAGTATATCTGTCTTGAGGCTATGAATGTGCAAAACCTCAAGGAATATTCCTGAAGGATCAACTAGGGAATGAATTCAGACAACTGAGAAATACTGGGGAAGGTTCACCATAAGGACATTAAATATATTTAACTATAGAGTCGATGGTAGATGTAAAGGTGGTAGAATAGTATATATTTAATATATGTCCTCACAATAGAAATAAATTGCAACTACAAAAAAATGGAGGCAAAAAAAAAGAGTATATGGGAATAGAATACTTGCTAATTGCCTTATAGATACCAGGTGGGGGTAAAAGTTATTAAAATTAGAAAGAAGATGAAATTTAAAAGAAAAAAAAGAAATTAAAGGTAAGAACAAATTAATGAGTTAGAAAAAGAAGTAAACAAAAAGAAATCTACAGAGCTTATGAATAAATAAATTGGTTCTTTAAAAATCAATTAAATCAGTTACGTAAATTGAGAAAATACAAAACAATAAAATAGTATATGAAATAAATAATATACAAAATAAGAAATAGCAAAGAGGGAATAATGATAGTTGTCAAAAGAAAGGAAGTTAAATCAAGAGACACTTTTCTCCACAACTCTACACAAATTCATTTGAAACCCTAAAAGAAATAGCTAATTTTCTAGGAAAATATGATTTGCCAAATTTGACCCTATTAAACATACAGAATCTAAACAGAACAAATTTAAAAAATGAAATAAAGATGTAAAGAATCTTCCCACAGATAGTTCTATAGTGAAGTTTTACCAAACCTTTAAAGATCAGATCATACAAATACTATTTAAACTATTCCAGAGCACGGAAAATAATGAATATAGAATTGATGTCAAAACCTAAAAATATCGCACAAAACATAAAACTGTAGCCTATTCCCATTTATGAACAAGTATGGAAAATTCTTAAAACATTAGCCAAAAGTTAAAAAATAATGCATCATAACATCAGGAATTTATTTCAGAAAAACAAAGATAATTAAATTTTAAGAAATTTTCATGTTCTAATTGCTTTTATGTTTAATTGTACAGATTAACTTCTACAATATTGGATTATGGTGGAGATATAAGGCATATTGTCTTTCTCTTGGCTTTTGCAGCAAAGAATAAATAGAATTCATCAAATTAATAGAGCTATGAAGAAAAAAATAATACAAAAATGTTCTTTAATGGCAAAAGGTGCTTAACAAAATTTATGTAAAGAATACTCAGTAGTCATTAATGGATACATCCTTATAATAGATACTTCTTTAAAATGATATAATGGTATGTAACCCAAAACCGGTATCTTCCCCAATGAAGATACATTAGACCCTTTGCTGCAAAAGCCAGGAATAAGACAATATGCCTAGTTATCTCCACCAAAAGCTAATATTGCAGAAATTAGAAATCAGTCTGGACAACTAAACAAGAAAGCAGTTAGAAACATAAGAATTTGAAATAACAAGGTTAAAACTACTTTATTTGTATATACTATCTTTCTGAAAAATTCAAAATAATTGATGGAAAACTATATAGACAATGAAAGGATTCAGTAAAGTTGGAAGATACAATATTAATATGCAAAAATCAAATCAATATTCTTCACATATATGAACAATAATCAATTAGAAGATGAATGGAAAAGAAAATTTCATTTATATCAGAAAAAAAATCTAAGTAAAACCTTAACAACACCTAATATCTATGTGAAGCAAGTTATAATATCTCCTGGAGGACACAGAGGAGACTTAAATAGATGTTTTGGGGTTTGTTTGTTTTTGTTTTTTAAAGATTTTATTTATTTATTTGATAGAGAGACAGAGAGAGTACAAGCAGGGCGGCAGCAGGCGGAGGGAGAAGCAGGTTCCCCGCTGAGTAGGGAGCCAGATGTTGGACTCAATCCCAGGACCTGGGATCATAACCTGAGCAGAAGGCAGCCACTTAACCGACTGAGTCACCCAAGCATCCCTAAATAGATGTTTTTGAATAGATTCAATGCTGAAAAGATGTCAATTGTTCCTAAATAAATTTACAAATTTAACCTGATCCTAATACCAATACCAAATTTTTCTGGAATTAAATAACTTGATTATACAGTTTATTTGGATGAATAAACAAGAAAGCAAACAAGAATAGCTAGGAAACACTGAAAAAAAATGTGTGTGTGTGTGTCTGTGCATGCAAGTGTTTATGCATGCACTAACCCTATCAGATCTATAATTATATCACAAAGTTTATAATTCAAATGGGGTGGTATTGGTGCATGACTAGATAGACTAATAGAACAAAATAGAAAATCCAAAATGAATCCAGGTGCATGAAAAGCCTTCCTGTAATGATGGATTAGCTTGTTATATAGCAACTGCCCTGCTGAGAATAAGTAAAAAGCTGAGTAATAATAAGAAGGAAAAGAAAAAGAAACAGTTTTGTGTTTCATGTGTGTAAGAAGCATCAGAGAACTGCCAAGGTAGTGAAGACTTGAGAAACCATGACTCTGGAGAGAACAGAAACACAGAGAGGTATACCTGATGTACTGTGTCTCAGACCCCATAGAGGCTGAGTGGAAAAGGTCAGCTGCAAGATCGAAAGATTAAAAAGTGCCACTGGCAATTTTATGGGGACAAAAATTAGAGTTAAAGTCCAATCGTGGAGGACAGGCTCTGGTAAATACACCAGCCTATTATAAATTGGAACTCCCAGAAACCTACCACAGGAGTAAGAGTAAATCAGAAAAAACAAGCCCTCATGAAGCCTGTAGCCAAGCTTTGAATAAAATCAATTACATATTTGCATATGGTGATCTGCCCCTACTCTCACTGCTTGTCAAAAGTAATATTTAGTCCTCTATAGAGAATAAAATTATTCTGAAACTTTGTGATTATTCATAACAATATCTGTCATTGAATCCAAAATGGCTAGGTGTACTGAGAAAAAGGAGACATGGCCAAAGCTAAAGGAAAAAATATGATAGAGACACAGGAGATTCATATACTGGCATTATCCTATGTGGACTTTAAAATAAGTGTTCAAGAAATTGGATGCCATATGGAGAACTTCAGGAGAGAACTGGACTATAAAAAACTATAAATCAGGAAAAAAAAACTTTTTAAACTATAAAAAAAGGAAAAGGAAATTCTAAACTATGAAATACTACTGCCACTTCACGCCCTCTAGGGTGGCTATAATAAAAAATACAGATAATAATAAGTGTTGGTGAGGATGTGGAGAAATTGGAATTCTCATATACTACTGATAGTGATATAAATAGGGCAGTCTCTATGAAAAACAGTCCAGGAGTTCCTCAAAAGTTAAATATACATAGAGTTACAATAAGGACCCAGCAATCCCACTCCTAGGTATATACCTAAGAGAAATGAAAGTTATGTTCATACAAAAACTTGTCTGTGAATGTTCATAGCAACATTATTCATAATAGCCAAAATCAATTAACTGATAGATAAACCAAATGTATAGCTACACAATGGAATATTATTTAGCAACTAAAAGGAACTAAGTACTGACATATGCTACAGCACAGATGAATTTGAAAACATTATGCTAAGTGAATGGATTGTCACAGAAGACCACATAGTGTATGATTCTATTCATATGAAATGTCCAGAATAGGCAAATACATACAGACAGAAACCAAAATAGTAGGGCCTAGGGCTAGGAGTATTTGGAGAAGATGGGGAGAGCCTACTAATGGGCATGGGGTTTCTTTTTGGAGTCAAAAATGTCCTAAACTTGATTGTGGTAATAATTGTACAGCTCTGTGAATGTACTAAAAACCACTGTATTGTCCATTTTAAATAGGTGGATTATATTGTACATCAATTATACCAATAAAGATTGATACAATAATTATTAAATACAATAACTGATTATTAATTGTTAAAAATTACTAAAAATACAATAATCAAAATAAAGAACTCAGCAAGTATGTTTAACAGATTAGACACAGATGAAGAGAGGATTAATAAATTAGAAGATAAATCAAAAGAAAACATACAGACTAAAACCTAGAGAAATGTTTGGAAAATATTGAAAAGAGATTAAGACATGTGTGGAACATGGTTTAAAAGATCTAACATGTGTATAATTGGAATCTCAAAAGGAGAATGAAGAGACTAGGCCGGAAGCAATATTTAAAAAGATGGTGGCTGAGAATCTTGCAAAACTGACACTAAATCACAATTCAGAATGTGCTACAAACCCCAAACATGATAAGAAAAAAAAGAAAAGAAAATTATGACTAGACACATCACAGTAAAATTTCTATAAAACAAAAGGAAAAATACTAAAAAGATTCAAAGAGAAATGACAAATTATCTTGAAAGAACTAATTGCATATGGAAATATAACACGATCAAGGCAACCCATCAGATTAGTGAAGAAAAGGAAGAATTTCTTGGTAAGTGGGGTGGGGATAACTGGAGAGCCACATGGGAAAAAAAAAGATTGATCTATTCTTCATACTACACACCAAGATAAGCCATACAAATAAATACAAGTAAACACAAGAAGGAAACCTGAGTGTATACTTTTATAAGCTAAAAGTGGAAAAATCTCCCACAAGAGTCAATATCTAGAAGCAATAAGGGAAATGAGTGATAAATTTGACTAAACAATTTGCATGGCCAAAAAATCTCTAAACCAATCACAATGTTCAGGAGGATGGATTCGCTGGCTCCATGTTCAAGCTTGTGGTAAGAGAGGTAAGGACATGTGATGGGTAAGCACCTGACAGAGAAAGGTCAGTTCCTAAAATGAACAGAAGTCTATCACCATAACACCATGAATTAGATGCTGTTTTTCACATTGCATGCTCACTTTGCAAATATACTTTTTTGGCTAAACCATGAATTGGCCAGTTTTAAGTGGTATTTCACAGGGTAGAGTTTGCTTGTATACTAAGTGAAAGGTAAAAAAAAACTTATAATGTAAGTAACTGAATCTTCATTTGCTCTTTGAAACTGGATTTCTCTTCTTCATTTTAATTACCTTATTTCCTTTCCTGTCATTTCTAATCTGTCACTTATTTTTTTCTCTTCAGGTAATGTAATAGACATAATTTGTCTGTTGTTAGACTATTAAAGTAGTTCTCAACAATGAGACAAAATCCATTGGACTTCATTTTATAAAGTTTTACTTTTTCTAATCTAATTTATTTAAAAATATAGATTCTCCTTCCTATGTAAAAACTCTGGGAAATCCCTGTACTACATGCTAATTACCAAAAGCATATGTGCTTAATTTTATGAAATGGACGAATTGAAAGTAATGAAAATAAAAGGCTTCAGATGATTGTCAGATGATATAAAAGGGAAATATATTAACCTTTGTGAACTTAAATAAATAATAGCTAAATTTTATTGAGTGTTCATTATATGCCAAACATTTTGCTAAATGTTTTATGTGTGCTCTATTTTGTTTAATCTTCAAAATAACCCTTTAGGGTAGATACTAATATGGTCCCTTTTTACCAATAAGGAAACAATGGCTTAAAGAGTTAGTAATTGGTAGAGCTTGGAATCCAACTCACTGGTGTTACTAGAAGCTCTTCTCTTAGCCCCTTCACTACATTACCTCATAATTTAAAGTTCCTTAAGAATGTCTAAGTTTGTTTGTTTATTTTAATTTAAATTCAATTTAGGTAACATATACTGTATTATTAGTTTCAGGGGTAGAATTTAGTGATTGTCTAAGGTTTGTTTTTTTTTTTTAATCATAAACTTCTATTGGCTCCATTTTAAAAATCCTTTAATATGTGCAAATCACGTTCAACAAACAACAAATGAGCCATATGGCAATTGGACAGGTAGTTTTCCTATATTGGGATCTGCAGGCAATTCCTAATTTAGGAATTATTTTACCAGACACATACTAAGTATAATTTTTCTGATTCTCACCTTTTGTTACATACAAAGAAATTTATTTTAAAAATAGGACCAATGATATTTCTGAACAAAGGCTGTGAACGTTTGCACATTGTTTCAGTCTCCACTGCAAGCAAATAGCAACAAGAGATAAAATGTTTTAAGCAAAAATAAAAGGAAAAAATGACGTAGGTTCAAAAACAAGATAATCCTCTCCATGGCAATATCTAGTAAAGTTGAACATGTTGCATCCCACAAGTTGGTTAATTCCACTTCTAGGTATATATTCTAGAGAAACATCTCCCAAGATACTGAGCAAGAATAAAACATAAACTCAACAGAAGGGCGTGGCTGAAGTTTGGGCTTGCTCTATCCAGGAAGTAGTCATTACTAGACACGGACATTCAGGGAAGTGCTAAAAAGGGTCTATGTGAGTTGAGAATCATTACTAGTTGTGCTTAAAATGCCCGGGGCTGCATCAGGCTGCTGAACTCCTTCACCCCATAAAAGGATGGGCAAAGATAGGTTGCTGATCACCTGGGATTTTGGCTGTTAGTAAGCTGGGGAACTTGAGAACCTGAAGGTAAGTACCCAATCTCATGAGTAAGAACTGAACCAATCTGCCCGCACCTCAGTGATTATTCTACAACGTCCCAGTATTACTGACAGTAGTACCACTTTGAAAGTCACCGGGGATCTGGTTCTGGAATTAGCACACCCATTAATGTCAAGAATCATAGAAAGATCTCCTACATGACTATTCTAAAGTGCACCTGTAGCTGTATATAATGCAATAGGACTAAAGAAAAGAAGTAAGACGTACACGTTTGGAAAGAAAAAGACAAAAGAATCTCTACTTACAGACAATACCACTCTCCAAACAGGGATTCTATATGTAAATTATTAGACCTACTAGAGAATTCAGCAAATTTGTGAATACGAGATCAGCATCAAATATCACTAACATCCTTATATGGCATCAATAATTGATTGAAATATGTAATAGAAGAAAATCTCACTCATAATAACAATGAGGACTATACAAAACCCAAGAATAAATCTCACAACATCTTGAAGACATTTTGAAAGTTTTTAACAATATCGTTGCAGGAAATAAAAGACCTAATTAAATGAAGGCATGAATGGAAGGGGAGACTCAATAATTTGAAGATGGTAATTCTCTATGAATTCATCTACAAACTCAAAGCAATTCAATCAAAAGGCCAGTGTGCATTTCTGTAGAATTGGGCAATGCAATTAAAAAATTCATACAGAAGAGAAAAGATCCAAGAATTATGGAGCTAGGACTGAAGAAAAAGATAGGATGGGGAGGAAGGAGTCACTTTTCCTACCAGATATAAAGAGATGGAATAGAATGGAGAGGCCTAGGAATAAAAAATATGCATGGAAATCTCATATGAAGATGGTTTGCTAAATTAGGAAAGGTTGGATAATTTAATAAATGGTGCTGAATTAATAAGTTATTTGTATAAAAATGAAATTGAATCTCTTCCTCTTACATACAAAATTAAAGTAAAAATTAAAACTTTGAAACTTTGAAAAGAAAATATAGGAGAATATGACTAGAGTAAGGAAGACTTCATTAAACAAGATACAAAACACACAAACACAAGAAAAAGACAGATAAATATAATTACTTCAAAACTAGGAATGAGGATTGAAAAAAGACACTATACAATCAAAGTTATAAAAGAATTCATAGTCCAGAAGAAGGCAGTTACAATCTACATATGAAAAAAGGCTTGATATCCATAACTTGTACCGTTAATAAGAAAGTAATAGTTTAATAGAAAAATGGGCAAGGAAAGGAAGCTCGTATGGTCAATAATCATATACAGCCTCGATGAGATATACTATTACACCCCAATCAGACTGGCAAAAATAGAAAAATCTGACAGTAGTAAATGCTGGTAAGAATGTAGAGAATCAGGAACTTTCATACGATGTGTGTGGAAATTTTATAGTTTTCATATACTGTTAGTTGTCATAACCATTGTGGAAAGCAATTTGGCAATATTTAGTAAAGTTGGAGATATTCTCTCTGACAACCTAGTTAATTCCATTTCTAGGTATACTTTAGAGACAATCTCTCTTATGCATGTAAGGAGACATATAATAATGTTTATCACAGGACTGTTTCTAAAAGCAAAAACTGGAAACAACATAATTGGCCTTCAAAAGGAGTATTGACAAATACGTGTGGTATATTCATAATGCTAATCGCTAAAATGAGTGAGCTAGAATTATTTGTTTCAATATGAATAAGTCTCTAAAACATTATATTGCAGAGTAACAAATATCAGATGATATACTTACATAAAAAGCTTAAAACATGACAAAACAGGGCTATATAAATTCTCTATCGCTGTATGCATATGTAGTATATGTGTAGCATCAGTATAAATATATGCTTAGGAAAATAAACAAATTCACACTGATGCTTACCATCGGAGGAGAGAGGCCCTGGGTCTTCAAATGTGTTTGTAATATTTTACCACTTTGAAAAGTCTGAAGCAGATCTGGCGAAATAGTAAAACTTTCACAGAGCTGGGTTGTTAGTAAGATTTTTAAATTGAAAACATATAGCACTGATTACAAATATCAACACCACATAAAAGGATTTTCCTTTAAAAGCATGGCTTTATCTAAGTTCACACTTCGACTTCGAACTCGCAAAAAACTGATTTGTCTTCTAAAGGACAGTGCTTTCTCCATGCAAACTGCAGCAATGAATCCAAGCATTCAAGAGCTGTGGAAAATTTTTTGGGCAGTATGCTTTAATCAGCATCTCCTGCCAATGATTTTTCTTTTCTTTCACATTACAAAGAATGCCAGTAGAGCGAACGCAATCATGGAACTGCGCAATATTACTAGGGGCGAACCACAGAACCTGAGAACTGCCGGGGCTTTTTAAATACACATTTTAATTTTGAGCAAAAGAGTCCCTTGTTTCTGTGATGAATGTGATGTGGCATTTTCTGATTGGCAAGTGACCCATAGAAAGCACCCAGGGAATAATCATGTCACAGTCCAATTTCGTAATTAAGTGTAGTTTTGTTTGTGGCCTTAATTGCATTTGTTGGAAGCTAAGTCCTTGATTTCCCAATCACGTCTGTGTTTTTACTTGCCCTGTGTAAAAAATGAATAAGAGGAGGTACGTCTCCAAAGCAATCCAAATCTGGGAGATTTGTTTGGTAGGGATAGCAGCAGAATATTTATCTCATTATGTAGCTGCCGTCGTCCTCCCGGGAAAAAGCTGAGGCTTCGTATCATGTGGGCATTTTTACTATAACCGGGAATGTGCCCTGTCAGCTAAATGCTGCTCACCTGATACTTCTCCCTAAACTCTGGCACCTCCATGAATAAATGGGCTGCCTTAAGGGTCTAGCTCCTTGGTCCAGCATTATAGAGAGAGATGTTTCATCCTAGCACGACCGTCACTTTCGCTTTCCCTCCAGAATGACGGAAAGAGGTTTAAAAATATGAGAATGTATACGAAAGTGCTTTGTATGCTGGAAACTATTTTACAAGTGTCAGAAAACCATCCTGGATGTAGGGAAGCATCACATTTATGGAACTCCATGTCCCTTTCCTTTTAAAGGAAAAGGGATGCCTAGCGGCTACTGGCCCTTTGGAGCATGAGGTTTCCTTCAAGGAGAGGTGGCTGGAACGAAAGGATATGGTATTCACCATGTCCAAGCAAGCCCCAATTTTCTCACGAGGATGAACTATCCCAAGCCCACAATCAGAGTCTGGCAAGCGGCAGGTTCCCAGTGTACCCGTGCTGATTCCAAAAGCATTATGCCGCGCTAACGAATGTGTGGGGACGGGTGGAGCGAGGAAGAGCCCGTCCGCAGCTGAGCAGGGCAGACTGGGTGCGGAGACAGCTTGGCTCCACCTGCAAACCGCTTTGTGTCCACTGTTCACAAGCAGCTCTGCGGACTGACGTCCTCCCCACCCCCACAGCTCCCCACCTCCACATCGGCCTTTCCGAAGCTCTTTTCTAAGAAGGAAGCAGATTGTTTTGAGCAAGAAGAGGAAAACAAGTGATACACAGCAGAACCTTCTGCCATACCATGGAAGATAGCGCAGCTGGAGGAAGATAGGTAATACTGGTTAAGCATTAAGTTGCCTGCGGCGGAGGAGGGACGGAGTCTAAGAGGAAACATTTGTTCACCTCTGTACCCTGTGAAGTGTGTTGTGATGCCATTTGACAAGCCAGTTCAATCATGTAAGTTCATTTACTTAATTAACTCCTCAAGAGGACCCGTTCTCGAAAGTGATGTCATTTTTCCTTAATTGAGACATAAATGAATGCATCAAGATTCAGAGGAGGCTGCCCTTCTGAAATGCTGGTACCTAACGGAACACAGGAAAGGCCCCCTGTAAGTCAAGGTGAAGACCACAGAATGTCCCCTGAGTGACGACAGGCTATTGTCGATGCACTCACTCTGAATGTCTTCTAGGACAATACCTTTGGACAATAGGAGGCAGTAGTAAATACTCATTTTCATTTCTCTGAGACTTATGTGGCCAAGCAGAGCCATGGAATGTGTCTTACCTCCCCGCCCCTCCTTGGCCGATCCTCCTTCTAGAGCAGCACTCAGGTTACTTCCCACCTGCCTCTACTCTTTCCTCCACCTGAGACCACCCTTCCTTGGACATTCCGTTTTCAACATGTGAACAGGGACAGCACACAGTCAGACCAAAGCAACAATGTTGACAATTTATTTTCACTGGAAAGAAAAGATCATCTTAAAAGTCCATAATGATCTGTGATTCAACAGTCTTACACAATTCACAGCGCTCACCATAGCACATACCCGTTATACGCGAACAATGAATCATGGAACACTACATCAAAAACTAATGATGTAATGTATGGTGATTAACATAACATAATTAAAAAGAAGTCCACAATGATCATAACGGTTGTCATTGCCATCGTTGTTCATTGTAAGGGGACAATTAGAGATAATAAGTTGATTTAAGATAATTTAACAATTCACGTTTTCTTCATTTAGTAGAATATTAGTTAATAATATAAAATTGTTATCTCTTAGGAACAATGATAATAATGTATGGAATTTTTCTGACAAAAGGCAGTATTATATAAAAGAGCAGACTTCCTTATGAGCTGTGTCACCTGAGCAAGTTCTTAACCTGCTGGGCCTTAATTCCCTCAGTAGTATGATCAGGACAATAATAACACCTTCCTCATAAGGTTGTCAAACCATGTAAAACACTTGGGACAGCGTCTTGCTCATAAGTGCTCCATCAACATTATGCTATCTTCTTTAAAGGAGCATTAACTTTAAGTTTATTCATTTATTTTTAAAGATTTTATTTATTTATTCCAGAGAGAGAGAGAGCATGTGTAGGGGAAGGAGCAGAAGGAGAGGGAGAAGCAGGCCCCCCGCTGAGCAGGGAGCCCGATGCAGAGCTCGATCCCAGGGTCCTGGGATCATGACCTGAGCTGAAACCAATAGTTGGATGCTTAACTTATTGAGCCACCCAGGCACCCCTAACTTAAGTTTAGAAGTAAAAACAGAATCTATAGGAACATCGGCATCACATATGCCCGATATCTTTCTCTCATGGCAGTCAAGCCACTTTAGAAGCCAATGATTTCTGTGGGGTCTGAAGTTTGACATTTAATAATGTCAAGTGGCCTCTTATCAAAAGACTCTCCACGGTAACTGTCACTAGAATTTGCCCACATCTGGTAATACACATGAGCACTCCACTAGCAAATATATTTACAGAGAAAGCATGATACGTTGAATCTTTTCTTTCATCTAGGAAGACCACTTCTCTAGATTTGATCATTTTTAGTGAGAAACTACAGACATTCTTGTAGAGAGGTAAGGAAAATTTTTACAGGGTTGCAAATTCCTCAAGGAACAGAAATGGTATATTGCTTGAAATATAGTCAAAAGCTGATTTTGCCACAATTTGAACTTCATTGATATATTATAATACTGCATAAATATAAATATAAATAAATATATTTATTAATATATAATATAAATATAATATTTATAATAAATAATATAAATATATAACTATAAATATATTATAATACTGCCTAAAAGAGTTTTAAATACTCATCCTAGGCTCATCTATAGGCTTGACCCTATAGAAAAAGTAAGAAAATTTAGAAAGATACACAATTTTAAAAACAATTTTGTTCACATTTTTGTGTTTTTGATCTGTCAGCTTTTTCGATCCCCAAAATATTACTATCAAGAACTTTCCTTTTCCTTAGAAAAAAAGCAAAGAATGCTATGGGAGTAAATAAATAAAGTTGTCAATAGAAATAGCTAGAAATTCTAGAGAAGAAACCTGATTCATGATGCCAATTTTTAGTAGGGAATTTTTAAATATATTTTTTCCCTACAGTTTCCCCATATTACAAAATTACTTCTTCTATTTGGTGGACCTTCTGAAGAAATAATCTATGCATCTCTTCTTCTGTCCCCCCACCCATTCCCTTCCCCTTGGCCAGGGAGACGGCTGGGAGGAGCACAGTTTGGGAGGACAGCTAGGAACTATGGTACAGGTCCCACCCTCTAACTTCATGGCCTGATGCAATCACTCAGCCTGTAAACCTGGTTCCTCAACTTAAAATTAGGGGTGGAGAGTAATGATCTTCAGGAGCCCTTCCAAATGCTCACATTCTATAAACATAGTTTTTAGAAGATGTAATTAGCTGTTCTATGCCCGCTACCATAGGAATATTTGCCCTTGAAAGGTGTTTTTGTTTTTGTAACTGCATCTACCTGAGATGGAGCCCAGCCTACACAATGAGGAGGCCCCTCTTGTGGGTCTTCCTTTCTAAATACTCCCAGCTTCTTAGAATAATGGAGCATAATACCCCCCCATGAAAGCAGCAGCGCCTGAGGGCAGATACCTCATGGAAGGACAAAGAAGGATAAACAGCATTTTGATGTCAACAATTTGTTGTTTTTACAATTATTTTTATTTACAGAGTTTAATATTTTCAGCACAAAATTTCAGCCCAGCATAAGGTAGAAGCACTTGAACCTAAAAAGCTGCGTGATATTTACAAACCTCTAGAAGTGTGCCCCAGGGTGCTTTGGAAACTCCCAAGCTCCCGACACAGCCTCAGAGAACTAAGTGACCCGTTCAAGTCCCAGGCACAGTGAAGGAGAGAGCCTTCTGCCGTGACTCCTCTGTCCCTGCATTCCTCTAGCCTGGGGGACTGGGAACACCGAGGTTCTGTGATTTCTACTCGTTTTCTGTAACTGGACTCTCATTGGCTTCCCCTTGGTCATACCCATCTTGTACTCCAGCTCTAATGACATTATACCGATCTTGCCCTCAGGTGCTCTTCTGAATTCTAGCCGGCTCTGAGGTGTGTCCCTGTCCACCACATTTTCATAGCTTCCTGAAAAAAATGGTGTCAATTCCCAGGAGTTTGGGTAACTGTGCTTTTACCTTGGCAGTCAAACCGTTCAGCTATTGTAAGCCTCTCTCTGAGGCTTTGGTCTGAAGCTGTCTGGTTCTTGATGTCTATGCTACTCTGTTAAAAGAGCATGAATCACAATGAGGGCAGCCCCACAAATTGTAGTGTGGGTATGAGATGCCGGGCTCCGTGTGAGGTCTGGGGGTACAGTAACAAGAAAGAAATTGTTCTTGTCTGAAGTTGCTAACAGTCTAGGCCAGCATTCTCTGTCTGTGGCCTCAAGGTCATCAGAGTCTCCTGAAAAGCCACATGTACTCCTGGCCTTTTCAACCATCAGTTCCGGAATTTGAGAGGTTTTGTTTGTTTTTGCCTGTGTCTGTTTAGCCTCTTTTCTTGAGAACATAGCACACACTGTCTGCTTACCAAACATAATTCAATGATCAATTGAGATTGGAGTTTTGTCTGACTTCATTGGAGAAGATCCCACTGTTTAATGAGGGCATGGTCATTTTCATTTCTTTTTAATCTGTCACCCTTTAAAAAAAAATACTCTGTACAGTAGACTTGCTTTACATTATTAAAATGTTGTAAGTCGTTTGATACATTGTCCCCAGATGGGAGATGCAAAAGAGGGTGTTTGCCTGCAATTCATCTTCCAAAACTTAACAGACAAGTTGGGTAGAAAAGAGCAACAGAGTCTTCCAATTCTCTGGATGTATTTATTTAATTCATCTGCTTGCAAAATATTTCTGTATCTCATTTTTAAAAATATTATCCCAGGAAGAGAGTGACGAAGAGAGTTATAAAATTACCATTTTATACATGAAGAAACTAAGGATTGGTGAGTCAGAGGGTCCCCTGGGAGGAACAGGTTTATCAGCAGTGGTGTCGAGCCCAGGGACAGGAACTCTGGCATGGGTAAGAGAGGTGTGACGGGTGTCTTTCCAGTTCTGCTTCTTGATCCTGCCCACTTTTTCCTTGTCCATCCCATGGGCTTAGTGATCTGAGTGGCCCTTTGTTTCCTGGGTCTGTCATCTAGACATCCAAACAGTAAGGCTCTTAATCATTTTTTCATCACATCTGCCAACTTCTACATGCAGCCCCAAGGGTACATTGATCATTAGGCCCTTCCCATTCCCTGAGAAGGTGGTCAGACCCAAGGGAGAGCTCCCAGAGATGCTCTGAAACTCTGTTCTCAACATTATTCTCAGGGACCTGAGGGATGGGGGACTCCATAGAACTTGGAGCTTCTGGGCCTCTAAGTGCAGGTAAACTCAGTAAAGCTCATCTACATCAAAGCCAGACAAAATTCTTACCTTCAGGAGAGAATCCAACAAGGCTCTGGGGCAGGGCAGTCCTAGATGGGCACAGTTACGTCCATCTCCCTTGAGCCTACCATTGACGTCAGCCCAGTGAGCTTACCAGCTACTGCCTCCTGAATGCTCAGCCCCTATCTATTGCCCCTTCATCCCTGGTTGCCACGGGGGAGGAGGAGGTGGAGAGGGTAAGCCTAGAAACAGGTCTGATACTGACCAAAGGACACAGCTTCCAGAAAGAAAAAATAATTTGGATTGTGTATGGGAAGTAACAAAGCAAAAGAAGGATGAATTGATCTAATTATTACCTAAAATATCAGAGGATCTCACAAAAGGTTTCTTTGTTCATTGCTCACTTGGAGTTCAGGGACCCAAGAATAAATGACCAATATATCACAGTCTGACAGGGTCCAACCTACCATCTGATGAAAATGAGTATCTTTGCTCACAATGCTTGGACTGTTTAACATAGAAATGAACATATTTTGCTGTTAACATAAATCCTTTTCTTCATCTTACTTTGCCCTTTGTCATTGTGGGGGTGGAAAGTAGAAGCGGGAAAAGGATTCAGGACATTTAAAGGGAACAGGAGGTGAGGCAAACCATCCAGGATCTAGGCTGGCATCCTTCAGCTCCTAGATCCATTCAACAGAGGTCACCCTGTATTTCCTTTGCCTGCTCCCCAGGGCTGGGATAGGGACGGGATCCCATGTGGAAGCCAGTTAGGGGGTCCCTGCCACCCCGTGTAAGAAAATAAACCACAAATCAACAGCAGGAGATTTGCATTCAAGAAAGGAGATTCTTTGAATAGTTCCCAGTCCCGTTATGGAACCGAGTACTTCAAAACCAGATGATTTCGTTTGTGCTGATCTCTGGAGGAGAGGTAGGAGAAAACACGTGACTTACCACATTCTGAGGGATTTTCCAAAGCTTCTTTATCAACCATGCATGTATACATGACTCTTTTTAAAAAGTCTGCAAACTCTTAAACAGTATGACAAAGGCAACATCAACACTGACCAGTAACTTCATCCTTTTAACCCACTAGACACTATACAATGCAATTTTCCAAACATTTCTACCAAAGGAATTGCTTAAACATTGGGCAAATCTCCCAAAGAGCAAGGGTTGCTAGTTTTAGTGAGGCACAAGTGTCCAGGATCTGGCTGGCTGTGTGTGAGCCTGGGTCTGTTTTTTCTTCTCTCCATTCCAAGTATCTATCACTCCCAGGCACACAGCCCACTGCATGTGGGAAGTACTTCAAGGGATCATGTTCTGTGATCATCCTCACCCTCACACCAATCTTTCCAAGGAATGGTAGCCAAGGAGATTTTAAAAAGCACCTCAGTGGAGAGGCCACATAAACTCAACTCTCAAGGCAGATGGCCACCATAGTGAGAATTAGCTTCACAAGGGCAGAAAATGCAAGACAGTCACACAGCTCCACAATCCTGTTGACTCGCTCCTATAAAGCCTTTAGGCCATGCCAGAATTACAGAGAGGAAGAGTTGGGTTTCTCTGCAGCTCTCCCTGGGAGTGCACTGTCAAAAGGGACCAGAGTCTTCTTAGGTTGAAATGGGTACTTAATTGAAAGATTGGATGGTAAGAAAGCCTAGAAGTAGAAAGGAAGCTACCATTTGGTGATGGTGCTACTAAGGTCGAGGTATCTAGAAAGTGTGATAGTGTGACAGGATTATGTTTCTTCACTGATTGCGGCCTGGTGAGTTGTGAGTAGGTCTCACACTTATTTTCCTATAGTGGTAGCTTGATAAGAGTGAAGAGGAAATGAATGGCAAAGAGTCCTACAATAGTAGTGGGTCCTAGAGGGCTCTCTGCTCTAAGCCACTCTTTAAAAAGACAAAACATAGTGGTGATTTTTGGTCAACTGCGAGTGTGCTGAATGTCACTGAATTGTACACTTAAAAAGGGTTAAAACGGTAAATGTTATGTTACGTACATCTTACCATAATAAAATAAAAACATGCAAGTATGTAGAAATGAGACCATCTCAGGCAAAGCATGAGATGTTTTAGAGACCAAATGAGAGAACCAGAGGGCTCCATTCAGTTTGACTTTGGGAGCTGGACCAGAAGCACAAAAGAGCTCATTCTGGAGCCACAGTAATTGTAGGAGATGAATACTTTTTTTTTTTTTTTTTTTTTTTTTTACTGATGTAAATCATCCCCTTTGGTTTTTGTTATGATAGAGATGGAAGGTAGAAGTAGGGCCTAGGATTCAGAGCCATCACTGGGGGGCAGATAGGGCTGCCAAGAAGATGTCTTCAAAAGAGTTCACCTGTTCTTTACTAAATTATAAAACAAAGGTAAATCCAAAGCTATTTCCTCTGCTTAGCAGGAGTTCCTTGGGTAGCCTTTATACTTGATTTTCTATTATTTCTATTATTCTATTATTCAAGGATGATTGCTATCTGGTAGACTGGGCTGGGTGAGAGACCAAGAAGCTTGTTCTGAGAGCAGGAATACCAGGAGACTGGACCCAGGTACAGCAAGTAAGCCTAGATAGACACATCACACGGGAGTCATGGGTCCAGAAAGCAGGGCCATGGATATCAGGAAAGGGGCCATAACTGAGGCAGGAAAGTCACAGTGAAACAGGGTTCCCAAACCAAGACCTGTTGCCCAGGAAAGGGTCGAGAACATCAATCCAACTTACTGAGAAGGCAATTCTCAAGTCCTGGAAAAACTGTAAAGGATATTGAGAGTTAAGAGAAACTTGGACAAAGGAAGTATCCTCAAAAAATTAAAAATAGAGCTACCCAATGACCCAGCAATTGCACTACTGGGTATTTACCCCAAAGACACAGATGTAGTGAAAAGAAGGGCCCATATGCACCCCAATGTTCATAGCAGCAATGTCCGCAATAGTCAAACTGTGGAAAGAGCTGAGATGCCCTTCAACAGACGAATGGATAAAGAAGATGTGGTCCATATATACAATGGAATATTATTCAGCCATCAGAAAGGATGAAAACCCAACTTTTACATCAACATGGATGGGACTGGAGGAGATTATGCTAAGTGAAATAAGTCAAGCAGAGAAAGTCAATTATCATAGGGTTTCACTTATTTGTGGAACATGAGGAATAGCATGGAGGACATTAGGAGAAGGAAGGGAAAAATGAAGGGGGGGAAATCGGAGGGGGGAGAGGAACCATGAGAGACTATGGACTTCGAGAAACAAACCGAGGGTTTTAGAGGGGGGTTGGGTGGGGGATGGGTTAGCCTGGTGATGGAGGGCACGTACTGCATGGAGCACTGGGTGTTATATGAAAACAATGAATCATGGATCACTACATCAAAAACTAATGATGTATTGTATGGTGACTAACATAACATAATGAAATAAAGTAAAATTAAGGAAGTGTATGTGCTAGTTAATAGTAGCAAAGATTACATCCATATATGGAGCAATAACTACGTGCCATGCAAAGTACTGAGCAAGACACAATTATTCTATTTAATCTTCAAAGCACTTCAGTGAAGGTATCACTGCTCCTATTTTGCACATAAGAAAACAGGTTCAGGTTAAGAGAAGATACAGTTTGACTGGTAGGACCTCTCATAGTTTTATTTGAGGGAGAAGCAACCTTATCCTATCCTTCTTAGTGATTTTCAATGGGTGGCAAGAGTGAGACCACTTCAGCATTTTGACCTGGACCATCCTTTCCTATATAGGATGATTCCATCATTACAGGATATTTAACATCCATGGTTTCCATTCATTAGATGCCTATGGATTCCTATCCCTACATTGTCAATTATGTCACCAGTGAATAGAAACAGTCTTACTTCTTTTCAAATGTATATGAATTTTCTTTTCTTTTGTTTGTTTTGTTTTGTTTTTGTTTTGCTCTGTTTTGTTTTTGTTTTATTGCAATAACCAGAGCCTCTAATACAAAGTTGTTTAGAAATAATGAGAGGGAACCTTCTTGCTTTGTTACTGATCTTAAAGGGAAAGCATTCAGTCTTTTACTATAAAGTATGATGTCAGCTGCAAATTTTTTAGATGCCCATTTATCAGGTTGAGAATGTCTTCTTCTATACTTAGTTTGCTGAGAGTTTTTTAGTCATAAATGGGAGTTAAATTTTATCAAAGCTTTTTCTGCATCTATTAAGATAATTGTGTGGTTTTCTGTTTTAGTCTGTTTACATGGTACATTACACTGATTGTAAAGTTAAACCAAAGTTGTGTTCCTAGGATAAACCCCACTGATCATAATGTATTATTATTTTTTTTATATATGGCTAGACTTAGTATGTTAAATTTTCATAAGAAATTTTGAGTCTATATTCGTAAAAGAGATTAGTTTTCTTTTAGTGTATACCTCTGGTTTTTGTATCATAGTAGTGATATTCATAAAATGTTTCTTCCTCTTTTTACTTCTCAAAGAGTTTAAATATAAATCTGGCATTATTTCGTCCTTTAATATTTGATAAGATTCACCAGCTTAGCATGTGGGCATGAAGTTTTCTTTTTGGAATGTTTTTAAGCTATATAATTTAATTCTTTTAGTTATGTCAAACTAGTGAAGCATATCTATTTCTTTTAAATAGAGCCTTAGTAGTTTGTTCCTTCTTTCAAGAAATTTGTCCATTTCATCTAACTTATTCAATTTATTTGGTTTAAGCTGTTAATAACATTTCTTTAATATTAATGCCTGTAGGATTTGTAGTGATGTCTACTCTCTCATTCTTGACATTGGTAATTATTCTCTCTCTCTCTTTCTTTTTCCCTTGAACAATGTGAATAAAGCAGAGTTTCTCAAACTTGGTGCTATTGACATTTTGGGTCAAATAATTCTCTGTTGTGCGGAGCTGTCTTGTGCATAGTAGAGTTTGAACAGCATCCCTGGCATTTACCCACTAGATGCTAGTAGCAACGACACCCCTCCCAATCCTGTTGATCGAAGATGTCTCCAGACGTTGCAAAATGTCCCCTGGTGTGAGGAATCACCACTGGGCTACAAGTTTGTAGACTTTTGTCACATTAATTTTTAAAAATATATATTCTGGTTTTTTATTCCATTGTTTTCTGCTCTTTAAAATTACCTTCCTCTTATTTACTCCGGGTTTCATTTTTTCCAGCTTCATTAGTTTAAGATCTTCCTTTTTTTACTAATATAAGCATTTAATGCTATATATTTCTCTCGGCACTGCTTTAGCTGTGTCTTATAAATCTTGTATGTTATGTTTTTTTGTTTTCATACAGTTCACATTGTTTTATAATTTCTTCTTGGATTTCTTTAACCTGGGGGTCTTAGTCTGTTCTGGTTGCTACAACAAAACACCATAGACTTGGTGTCTTATAAACAACAATATTTTTTTCTCACAGTTCTGGGTGCTGGAAGTCCAAGATGAGGGAGCAAGCATTGCCGTGTTCCTCTGATGAAGGCCCTCTACTACCAACTCTCTGTGTCCTCCCAGGGCTGAAGGAGCTAGAGATCTTTCTGGAATTTTTTCTAAGGGCACTAGTCCCTTCATGAGGACACTGCCCTCATGACCTGATCACCTCCCAAAGCTCCACCTCCTAATACTATCACATTGGGTATTAGGTTTTCAACATACGAATTTTAAGGCAACACGAACATTCAGACCATAGCACAGAGGTTATTTTCAAATATTTGGAAACAATGACCAATACCTTCCTGTTATTGATTTTTAGTTTAAATTCATTGTGACAGCCATATTTTTTATTATTTCAATTTTTAAAAAGTTCTTGAGACTTGTTTTTATCCCAGAATATATAGTCTATTTTAGTGAGTGCTCCATGTGCACTTGAAAAAAATGTGTATTCTGCTGGTGTTTGGTGGAATGTTCTTCAAAAGCCCTGTCAGTTTGGTTGTATTCTTAAAGTCTTCTGTAATGCTACAAATTTTCTATGTATTTGTTCTATTAATTAACAAGAGAGAATTGTTATAATCTCTGTATAATTGTGGACTCATCTATATCCCTTTCTAGTTCTACCAATTTTTGGTTCATGTATTTTAAATTTTTGTTATTATGTACATACACATTTGTAACTTACCATCTTGATGAATTTACCTTACTAAGCATTATGATCTTTATCTTGATAATAGTTTTCATTCTGAAGAAGTCTACTTTGTTAGATATGACTACAGCCACTATAGTTTTCTTATAATTAGGTTTGTATTTTATAGCTTTTCTCCATCTCTTTACTTTTAAACTATGTGTAATTTTATATTTTCAGTGGGTTTCTTACAGACAGCATATGGTTGGGTCATGCTTTTTTAAAAATCAAAACTGACAATCTGTGCCTTTTAATTGGAGTGTTTGGGACATTGACATTAAATGTAATTATTAATATAATTGGTTTTAAATCTACCATCTTGCTATCTTTTTCTGCTCCTGCCACCATCTTATTCATTTCTGGTTTGTTTCTATTGGTCAATTTTTCTCCTGCTTGTGGGTCATATTTTCCTTTTTTCATCCTTGCCTGTTTTTGATTGGCTTCTGGACACTGAATCCGAAGGATTTTACAATGTAGGAAGCTAGAATTTGTCATATTCCTTTAAGTAGGATCAAACTTTGTTCTAGTGTGCAGATAAGTTACTTGAGATAAGTTTGATCATTTTGAGACTTACTTTTAGATTGTCTTGGAGTACACAGACAGCAGCCTTTACTCTGGGCTGAATTTATCTCCACTATTTTGGTAATGCTTTTCTGAGGACTCTAAACAATGCCTTTTACATTATGATGTCTCTCCACTCTGGCTGTTGGGAATATTCTTAGCCTTCTTTGAGCTGCAGGAATTGTCTAGCTTACTGCTTCAAATGTTCTTTCCTCCACCTTGAGTAATTTCAAACTCTCACTCATGTGCAGATTAGGGTTTAGCCAGAGATTCAAAAAGATTCCTCTGCAGAGTTCATTCTGTGTTGGGGGAGGATAGAGGCTGGGTGGGTAATGTGTGTCTAGCAACTTCCTGATGATACTTTTCCCCCCAAAATTCCAGCTGACTTGTCCTTTCTGAAATCCAATCTCCAATCTCTCTCTCCTGAACTCAGTGAAACCAAGAGGTTCTTTTTTGGTTCCCCTGCCTGCCATGGTCCTGGCCCTCAAAACTCCCTTTGGCCATGAACTGAGGCAGTTGTAGAATCCACCTTATTGTGTTTCCGTTCTTTCAGAAATCACAATTCTGCACTGCCTGATTTACAAATGTTTGAAAACTGTTATTTCATATATTTAGACCAGTTTTCTAGTTGTTTAAAGCAAGAAGGTAAATCCAGGGCCTGTTACTGTATTATGACTGAATGTGGAAATCTGCCACCTTCATTTTTACAGGTTATTTTCATTAAATGTACAGTTACGGTGGTGATTTTTTTTCTTTCTGATTTTAAAGATGTCTTTTTACTGTCTTCTAAATTCTGTTGTTTCAGATGAGAAAATAGTGCACATTTGTATTATTGTTCCCTTGTGCGTAGTATGAAAATTTTCTTGGGCTGCTTTCAAAATGTCTTTATCTTTGATTTCAGGCAGTTTGATTATGATATTTGTAGGCAAACTTTTCTTTGTATTTATCTTGTTCATGGTTTGCTGAGCATCTTGAGTTGTAAATTTATGTTGTTCCCTAAATTGGCAGAGATTTTAGTCATTATTTCTTCTAATTTTTCTACTGCCCCAATCTCTCTTCTTTATTTCTGAGATTCTAAGTTCATGCATGTTAGACCTTTTGATATTGTCCAATAGGTAACTGAGGCTTTGCACATTTTTCTGCAATTTTTTTTCCTCTCTGTTCCCAGATGGTCTACTTTATATGAAACTTTCTTCAAATTCACTAGCACTTTCTTCTGTTATCTCCAATCTCCTGTTTCGCCTATCCAGTGGATATTTTATTTCAGATATTAATGTTTCAATTCTATGATTTTAATTGTTACTAACATTTTTTATTTCTCCTCTGACATTCTCTATTTATTCATTTACTTTAACATATTTTCCTTTATGGCAGTAAGCACAGTTAGAAAGCTGCTTTAAAGTCTTTTTTAATTTCAACATCTAGGTCATCTTTGGGTTTGGCTTCATTGGTTGACTTTATTTGAGCACTGGTCACATGTTCTTATTTTTTCACGTGTCTACTAATTTTCAATTATATCCCAGACATTTCAAATGATATGTTGTGGAGGTTTCAGATTCCCATAGTCCTTCTTTAGAATATTGAATTTTGCTTTATCAGGCAATTTTCTCGACTTCACTCAAACTATAAATTCTCTCTTCCCTATTGTGAGAAGCAGCAGAAATCTGGTTTATTTCTTTTAGCCTTTGTTGGGCTGCTTGGGGCCTGCCTTATGCATGTGTAGTTCAGGGATCAGTCAGGGATTTGAGCAAAACTTTAATATACAAAATACAGGGCTCCTCCTCCAGGTTTCTCCTTTCTGAGATTTCCTCTTCAATTTCTAGCTGCTGCAGTGCCCCTGAAATTTGTCCTCTGATTCTTCATGCCAGTAGGACAATGGATTTTCTGGCCAAATTTTAGCCACCGCATCTGGCCTGGACTTGGGTCTGTTTTCAGGAAAAAAGTTAAGGAAAAAATGAGAAACTTATCCCATGATATTTCTTCCTTCTGCTGTCAAGTTTCTGCCTGCTTTTGTTTGCTCTCCAGTGCCTTCGTGTAGTTGTTATATTGTTTCTACAGTTCATAGTTATTGGAAGGATACTTGGTCCAATAGGAGCTATCCTTCCAGTATCATAAACTAGAATCCCATTGCTCTGGCTTGGATTCTTTTTTTTTTTTTTAATGCTTTTAATATACAAATACAAAGCCTTATACTTGTCCATCATAAACAATTTTTCTGTTCATTCTCACAGGTAAATCCAATCTTTCATAAACCCATCTATTCTTACCTCAGCTACCCAAAATGATATTATCACCCCAAGTACAAATATTTTGCTGTGTTGTCGCTTTTCCAAATCATTTATTAATTCATTAAGTCCTTACAGAACTCTTCTATTTACTGATTTCTATTCAGAAAAACATTCGTTTATCTACACCCTTTGTTCCTGTCTCTAAATTTTACACAAGATAAAATAGCCTCTTCAGGGGTGCCTGGGTGGCTCAGTTGGTTAAGCGTCTGCCTTCGGTTTGGGTCATGATCTCAGGGTCCTGGGATTGAGCTCCACATTGGGCTCCCTGCTCGCTGGGGAGCCTGCTTCTCCCTCTCCCTCTGCCCCTCCTCCCTGCTTGTGCTCTCTCTCTCTCTCTCAAATGAATAAATAAAATCTTAAAAAAAAACAAAACTAAAAAACAAATAGCCTCTTCACTACACCATGACCAGATTTTGAAAGCAGCTTGTGTGGAATTTTGTTAAAAGGTCTTTTGAAATTCTCGTTAGATTGTATCAAATCATGCCTTTTTAGCTCTTTAAGGATGCAAGTAAATGATTAACAATTTTTTTAAATGTTCCTTTGGAGGACCCATGTTGCCTTGTAGGTTATTTTAAGAGTTTGATAGTCCAATCCTTTATTAATTATAACCTAATATCAGTTTATCTGGGTTGGAAATACATATAATAATTTAAAGCCCTTGGATTCTCCCTGGATTTTTTTAACTAAGACTACATTTGTAATCCTCTAGTCTTCTGGCATGGGAGTCATAACATGTCAAACTTTACATTTTGGCCACCCATCCTTGCTGTGATACCTCAGTTACTCTAAGAGTGTGATCTGATTTTAGTGATTTAAACTAAATTTATTTTGCTAATAACAACAACTAATATTTATTGTGCATGTATTACATGCCAGACAATGTTCTAAGTGTATGATCTCATTTTCTTCTCCAGTAACCCTATAAATTGACTATCTTCCCATTTAGAGATATAAATCTATTGGAACACATCTGTTCCAACACCACAATGGTGGTATTGACCACCATTTGGTCTAAGGCTTCCAGTTTTTTTCAACGTGGAGGAAATTTTGGAACTGTACGTCTTCTTTTCCAGTATACTTTCAAAACACAAGCTTTCGTGATGCATTGTTTAAGCTAGCTCTGTAAGGATAATATAAGTTCCCTCCAGGGCAGAGAGGACTTTAAATAGTAGAAGAAATGGCAAACACAAGAGGTTGTCAATCAAAAAAGTACAAGTGCTGAAGCTGCCAGTAGAAATAGACTAGCATGTTGTAGGATAATAAATCACATTTTATTACTCTTAGAGCCTCATTCTTCCATTAATGTTTGAATAAAACAGTCATGTTTTATAATGTTTTCTTTTGTGTGTGTTTTCCTTACTCAATTTACCTGCCCCCAAAGTCTGTCTCTTTCTTTCCCCATTTGGGGCTATAGTTTTTCTTTCTCTGTCATTCAGTTTGAGGCATCCCCTTGGGCTTCTTCTCACTCTTAGGAGATCTTCTCATTTTTTTAAACTTCATTTTTGTTGAAAGATCCCTCTATCATTGTCTCTAAAAAAAAAGGTTTTATTTTTCCATTCTTCACTTTTCATATTGCTTAGCCAACTGAGACTCCTTTTCATTCTTTGTATTTTTAATTGCCATCTTCCGCCCACAGCGCTCTTTCTCCGTTCCCCTCATAATTTTCTTTTCTTTTCACAATTTATTTTTAATGTCCACAACTAACTAGCTTGTTTAATTGCCCCAGCATTTATAATTTCTCCATAGTGGCATCCTTTTCCTTTCTTCTTTCCTTAAACTTGTCTTCCAGCACTCACTCTGGTAATGCACTGAGTTGAAACAAGAATTCATTGCTTTCCACTACTTCAGTCATTGCCCTGCTTTTCAAAAACAGGTCCTTCAAATTACCTACTCTATTTTATTTTCAGACTATAATCTTCCCTTCAGCGTGGGTAAAAATGTGACAGGCATAGCTAGAAGATATAGTTAGAAGCTGCCTACATCAATCACATAGAATATCTGTAACAAAAGCACATCTGAACGTAAGGATGGGAGTGCAGGTGCTTGTACTAATGAAAGCAACGTATCTATGTGTTAGGAGGGAGTGGAAAATGGTTCTCTTAATCAAGGATATGAAAAATGAGGTGGAGTTGTTTTTGTTCTCAGTGTCCTGAAGTTATAATCCATTGAGAACAAAATCAATGTTGAAAAACATTGTTTAAAAAATGTGGGGTTTTTTTTAGAAAAAAAATTGTATTTTAGAGTCTTACTGCTTTCCTTTGGAGGTAGCATTTTACACTACCTTGTATTTGTTTGGTTCTTATTTCCAAAGTGTTTTTAAGATTATCTCAGTTAATTCTGGTAATTACTCTGAGAGAAAAGGACTGTAGGGATAAGCATGGAATTTCAGTTGTCTGACATGTAACTATTGAATAATAAACAAGGATTGAAATGTATGCCTATTGCGTTGTGTATTTTCTTTTTTTTTTTTTTTAAGATTTTATTTATTTGACAGAGAGAGACACAGCGAGAGAGGGAACACAAGCAGGGGGAGTGGGAGAGGGAGAAGCAGGCTTCCCGCCGAGCAGGGAGCCGGTGCGGGGCTCGATCCCAGGACCCTGGGATCATGACCTGAACCGAAGGCAGACGCTTAACGACTGAGCCACCCAGGTGCCCCAGCGTTGTGTACTTTCTCAGCTTTCATTTCTCTGCCACTGTCCCCACCCTACTTTGGCACCTCCTGGTTCTATACTCCTGTTTTTCTCTCCTTTTATAATTCCTAAGATCTTTCACATGTGTTGCTAGGAGAGCTAGGATGACTTGTAACTGAGGGAGAAGAAAGTAGTCATCATTTCCCTATACTCAGATGAAGTTGACCATATATATACTCTATGTGTTTAAACCTCATCTGATAATTATTCAAGTTCAAAGCTAATTCCTTTCCCAGAAGGGTTCCTTAAAAAAAAAAAAATTCAGCCGAGAGAAAGGACAGAAGAATCAAGGGTGGAAATGATAGGGAAGACAGTTTAGTAGAGAGGAAGGCTAAGAGCCCCACACAGGTAGGAGGCTGAGGGATAGAAAACGTTTTCACCATCTTTCTTGTTTTTACCTCCATGGCCTCTTGTAGTGTCAGTGACAGCTGTGACCCTCCCCCAGGATCTAGACTATCCAGGAGTCCAAAGTGTACTTCCCTTTGCTTCTTCATGGGGGGAGCAACACCTGAAAAGGCTTCTTTTCTTTATCACAAGCATTCGAAAATTCTCTCGAAGTGCTTGCAAGGCAGTCTGGTTTTTATCCCCTGCTTTGTTTACTTTCTACAAAGCCTCAAAGGACTGAGACCCCGTGTTTTCATGAAAATACAATCCATTTTTCCCTACCATTTTCAGGTTTGTGCCCAAGGTTACCCATTTCACAGCTCACGTTTAGCTTCCACTGGACCTGGTATAGGGTTGACATGGTATAAGGAAGCTCTGGGCTTACCCCCAGGTAAAGCAGGCCCAATTCTGTTGTAGACCATAATGCTGCTGAGCTTCCTCTAAGTCTTTTATCATCTGGTAGGCTTCCTCACTAAAAACTTCAATTGCAAGCATTTGCTTTATCAGCCTCTGGTGAGGGGTGGGGGGTGGGGGTGAGGGTGAGGCAGTGTGGGAAGTAGGTAGGAATAGAGGCACAACTGAGCATATATACCCTCTGTCTACCTAATTCTGCAAAAAATGTGATAACCCCATTGCACTAATAAATAGGAGAAGCCAGCTGGATAGCCAAGTCTCTGTGGTCTGTGGTCACAATTCTTGGTCCAATCTAAGTTGATGAAAACTTCTCTTAAAAAATACTTGGTTTTAAAACTAACTTGAATACCAAATCTGGTGTGAAATAGATCTTATCCTGTTTCCCTGCCATCAGTCACTTTTCAGATTTCATCCTGGAATACAAACACGCTCGATAAATTTAGTCTGTCCACAGAGGAGCACTATATGTTTTTAATGACCAATAACACTTTATCAGGAGAAATCTATTTTCCACGTCTGTAGCCCAGTAAGTGGCTGAGTGACCTGCCTTTTCCATAGCCACAACTCTTGCTGATGCTTTTCCAAAGAACCACATAAAACAAGAAAAATATGTTGTGAACGTTATTGAAAATAAACTGGTTTTTGAGACAATGAAAACATTTTATTTATTTAGATTAAAGCAGATTGGCAGTGGCCTGTTTTTAAACCATGTTGTCTATGAAGTCGAAGCAATGCATTCATCTTGATTTCTCATGTCCATTGTCCCTGTTTTAAAACAACTTCAACAACTCTCTGTTATTTGCTTGTTTAACTTCGAATCTGTTTGGGCCTAAAATTAACCATGTGCATTGAAATGCCATCACTTACACATAGCCAGCAGCCTCCTTTAGCCAAGCCACTTGACTTGGCAGAATATTCAGAGCTCAGAAGATGAGAGATTCTCTTTGATAATGAAGCCATGGTGCATTCTGGGATTTGGTAAGGGGAAGAAAGTATTTGCTAGGATCAAAGCTAAAACTGAGAAACTTCTCACGAAGGAGTTAGAAGTCAGGCTGTGTGGTACATCCCATAAGTCCAGCATGTATGTACATCCCATAATCTCCAGAATCAGCCTGACAATGAACAAGGAAGAAATGAATGATTCACACAGGTTCCAAGTGGTTTTGTTTTTTTTTTTTTAAAGATTTTATTTATTTATTTGAGAGAGAGAGAATGAGAGAGAGAGCATGAGATGGGGGAGGGTCAGAGGGAGAAGCAGACTCCCCGCCGAGCAGGGAGCCTGATGCGGGACTTGATCCCGGGACTCCAGGATCATGACCTGAGCGGAAGGCAGTCGCCCAACCAACTGAGCCACCCAGGCGCCCCCCAAGTGGTTTTGTAACCTGATACGATCATTTCTAAAATCATTCTCCACCTCTACAAGTCTGAGATGTGTGAAAAGGCATACGAAAATATCTTCGAGATAAAAACTTAGCACTATTTTTTTTTATATACTAAACTGATGAGGGGCACCTGGGTGGTGCAGTTGGTTAAGCTTCGGACTCTTGGTTTCAGCTCAGGTCGTGATCTCTGGGTCCTGGGATAGAGCCAGGAATTGGGCTCTGCACTCAGCTTGGAGTCCGCTTAAGACTGTCTCTCTCTCTCCCTCTGTCAGCTTTGCAACTGGCACAAAATTTAAAAGTGTTCTAAATATCTATCTAGATATCTAAATATCTAAGTATTCTAAATATACTCCAAAGTAAGTGACTACATAAGAAACACTGTACCTCAGAAATGAAGATGGAAGCATTTATGTGGGCCCCATCATCAGGGATGTGCAGATATATTTTCTAGGTGTCCCTTGGGTTGTACATATCGGTGCCATTGTTCATTTATAATTATTTCTAATTAAGTAATTATAAGCAGCACTCACACACACGTTTTTCTTTTCTTTTTGGAAAAGATCATCAAATCTCATATAATTAGATGATGAAGAATTTAATTTACATAGTATTTCCTAAAGAAATCTGGTCTTTTTCTTTTACAAAGTGCATTTAAATCATATTGAATATCGATAAATGGAATGAGGTGGAGAAATCACGGTTCTCAACAGGCGTACATGAAAAATCCAAACGACCTTTATAAGAAAGGCATTGTTAGAAACCTGGAAATGAAAGGAAAACTAAAAGAATTTTTCATCTTTCAGCTCTTGTTTTGAAAGAATAAGAAACTGCTTTGAAATTCAAATATCTTATTCTTAAAAACCCAAAGCATTTTCAATAAGGAAATAATTTTCAACTTTTTATTAAATAAGAATCATAGGAGTGGTGTTTAAATTATGTAAAATTCTGGATTAGTGGAGTACAAATTAAAGAGGAATTACAGTAAAATAAAAACAGATTGTACAAGCTTAGTTTTAGAGGTACTTCAAAACTTCAGCCACAAAGCAGGATTTTGGAACACGCTGCGATTCTTGACTGTGTGGGTAGCGGCTGTCTCCTGAGTTTGGAAGGGGCTAAATGCCTGAGTTGCCAGGGTTTCTTTTCTCATAGTATACCATATTGCAATGGCTTTGCAATCTTTCCCCAGAATTCAGTGTGAGAGGAAGACAAATTGGAACTTCAGAGCAAAAGTGAACAGCTGAGCTTTCGTCATGGGAGAAAGGGAAGATCTATAACTGGACACATATGATAGTCATTTACTTTGTTATTAATGCTTTTGAACCTGAGTGCATCTAGCATTACAGATATCACACAAGGAAGAGGCCATTGTTTTGGCTGAACTGAGCTCAGAGAAAGAATCCAAGGATCTCTCTGGTGGACCTGAATATTCTGGGCAAGTTTTTCCCATCACTCTTTGTTTATTGCCACTTGGCCCCATTTGTTATTTCTGTTATGGGCTACATATATTCACTGATTCATAGAGGCTCATATTGTGGATTTGGGGGGAAATAACACCTCAGAGCCTAGTTGGAGCTCTAACTTAACTGAAAAATAGGGTAGGAGTCATGTGGATAGAGATCAAAAGATCTGAGTTAGTAATAATAAGGCTATTTGTTCAATAGTGTTTAGGTGTAGCCAAAAATGAACTTAATCACATTTTCTGAATTAAACATTCACCCCAGAACATAAGCTTTCTGTAGTCAGGCATCTCCTCAAAAAGAAAGTAGAAGCCCAATTTTGCTCCCAAATTCATCCATCACCATAAATGGTAAATGAGACCTCAGGAGTATTACTTTACTGTGGTGGTTTTCAAATGTGTTCCAGGACCTGGGGACTCCACATACATTTTCAGGAACCCACAAGGCTCCTTTTACTTATTAAAATACATTCATGTTTTTCCATGAATCATTAGCTTATTGTTTTGTTTTTGGTTTCTAATAGTTTGTTGTTTTTAATGAAGAGTTTTTCATTGTATGGAGGCACCACAGTTTCTTTATTCATTCACCCACTGAGAGACATCTGGGTCGATTCCAGGTTTGGGCAGTTATGAAGAAACTCCTATGAACAATCACATATGGGTTTTTGTATAAGCCCAGTTTAACATTTTTTTTCTTCTTTGCATCATGCATTGGTGATGTATTTAAAACTCTTGGTCAAACCCAATGTCACACAAATTTTTTTCCTATGTTTTCTTCTACGTTCTAGAATTTGGGATTTTAGATTATGTCTACAGTCTAGTTTAAGTTCCTTTTTACATAAGGTATTAATTAGAAGTCAGTCTGGCCCTTTTTCATGATAGGAATGGGAGTATATTTCTTGCAGTTGATTATATTTTACTGTGAAAACAGAAGTCTATTAAATTGGGTTTTTTTGCCCAGGAAAATACAAGTTATTTTCCTTTCTTACCACTTGCTTGGGGTTTTCTAAAAAATTTTATTGAGACAACTTTGACATATGAAAATTAAATATATTTAAGGTATACAAACTGATGTTTTGATATATATGCATTGTGAAGTGATCACCACAGTAAAACTAAATAACTTATCCACCATCTCTAGATCTCATTACGCATATGTGTGTTTAGAAGATTTAACTTAAGATCCATAAATTTTTGTTGTTTACATTAGTAGGCAATAGGTATAATATTTTTATATTCAAATAACAAACATTTTTAAAATCATTCATTTTTAATTTTTTAAAAAGATTTTATTTATTTATTTGAGAGAGAGAGAAAGCACAGGAGTTGGGGGAGGAGCAGAGGGAGAGGGAGAAGCAGACTCACTGCTGAGGCTGAGTAGAGAGCCTGGTGGGCTGAATGCTTAAACGACTGAGCCACCCAGGCCTCACTCATTCATTTTTTTTTTTTTTTTAATTTTATTTATTTATTTGACAGAGAGACACAGTGAGAGAGGGAACACAAGCAGGGGCAGTGGGAGAGGGAGAAGCAGACTCCCCGCTGAGCCAGGAGCCTGATGCAGGGCTCGATCCCAGGACCCTGGGATCATGACCTGGGCAGAAGGCAGATGCTTAATGGCTGAGCCACCCAGGCGCCCCACCCTCATTCATTTTTAATTTCTAATGGGTGTGACTTCATTTCTTTCCAGGTTGAAGTAACAGGATATATATAACCTCCTACATTAAACAATTAAAAAAGAAAGACGGAACATATGAAACAATGGTTTTAGACATTGGATAGCATGTAACACATGACTGTGACCGAAAGGGAGGGGAAAACAACAAAGAGAGTCCAACAGTTGTTGCCCCAGCTCACTTCCTCCAACATTTCCAGGCTTGCAGGCAGAGAGGAAGAAACCTACATGAAGTGTAGCGGTATTTTGGAGTTGAGGAAATGCAGCTGGGAGTGTAGGAAGGCCAGGCAACTAGAGTTCACAGGGAAGAGTAGCAGAGAGAGAGCCGCACACAGACCAAGCGTCGGAAATGTGCAGAGAGTCCCCTCATGTGTTCAGTGGGGTGCTGAGGAGCACATGCATGAAAGGAAACTACCTAACGCTGGGAAAGAACTAACTGAAAGGAACACCCAGGACAAACGGCTCACTCGTGGCCAGGAAAGCTTGGGTTCCCACGTGTCAGAGTGGAAAAAACCGTATAATATGTAAGGCCCTGGGTAGAGTATTCAGAAGTGCATGGCCTCAGTAGGGAGGTGGTGAAATTAGTCCCACTAAACAAAGCTAAAAAGTGGACCTCAAAAGGGTCAAACTATTAATAAGCAACTTTGTCTCAAAATAAAGCTCAAAACATTTTAAGATGTATCAGAATATCCAGCACCCAAAAAGGTAAAATTCAAAATTTTTGCACCTAATAATAAATGACTGGGCATGCAGTGAATCAGGATAATCTGACCCATCTTGGGAATGACAGTGTATTTCTCATTAGAAATAATGCAACTTAGAATTCTATACTGAGAGAAAATATCTTTTTAAAATAAGGGCAGAATAAAGACTTTCTCAGATATACAAGACCTGAAAATATTCATCTTCAGCACACCTGCATTGGAGGAAACTCTAAAGTCCTTCAGGCAGAAGGAAAATAATACCAGAGGGAAATATGGATCTATATGGAAGAGTGAATAGCACTGGAAACAGCAAATATGTGGGTATAATATATATATATATATATTTTTTTTTTTTTTTCAAAACTTCAACATCATGTTAAGGTAAAAATAATGACAATGCATGGTGGGATTTGTAACAAAGAGAAAATTAAAATGCCTGAGGTGGGGGATGGGTGGTACAGATATGGGGGCTCAAGAGTACACTTACCCTGATGAGCACGGGGTAATGTACAGAATTGTTGAATCATTATACTAGACACCTGAAACTAATATAACACTGTATGTTCATTATAACTCAGTAAAAAAATTTTTTTTAACTTCTAAAGCTAACCTATGGTTAATAGTAGCTTGTTTCATGAAGTAGTGAACTAACTGAACCTGGAATATTCAAATAAGGGCTACAGGAAAAATGTATCAAATAGTTATTTAGCACATGGAGTATAGAGCACCTAGTGCTAATATAAGTGAGTCTGGGATTAGATGAAAACTGGATTGGATATACTATGTATTTGTCATTTCAAATTATGTGCGATGGCCTGAATATTTCATTCTTAAAACCAGCAAAATATTTTAGGTACGTGTTAGAGGATTTAATGTTGACCTCACTAACACTTAAAGTTTTTAAAGACTTTCTTGAGGAAAGAAAATGCATGACAACACTAAGACACAGAGTGGGACAGAGAAATGGAAGTATACACGCTTCTCGGCCTTTTGGCTAAGATCAAGTGTACAGCTTAAGGGTCTTATCATGTACATGTATTTATATAATATTACTTGTAGGTAGAGGATAATGAGTTAAAGACATATACTATCAACCCTAAAGCAACCACTGGAAAAATGGAAAAGGTATAACAAGTGTATTCATTTCCTGTTACAGCTACCACAAGTTACCATAAACTTAGTGGCTTAAAACAACATGAAGGTGTTCTCTTACAGTTCTGTAAGTCAGAATTCTAAAATGGGTCTGCGGTGTTGGGTTTCCTCTGGAGGCTTTCAGGGAGAATCTCTTCCCTTGCATTTTCTGGCTTCTAGAGTCAGCCTACATTCCCCGATCCACGTCCCCTCCTCCATTTTCAAAACCAGCAGCATAATTACTTCTTCTCCGACCTGCCTCCCTCTTACTAAGAACTCTTATGATTACCTCAGGCTCACCCAGATAATCCAGGATAAGCTCTCCATCTCAAGATTCTCAACTCAATCACATCTGCAAAGTCCCTTTCGCCACATAAAGTAATATATTCACAGGTGAGGGTTAGGACGTGGACATCTTCATGATTCCAGGTCACAATTAGCTTACCACAGCTAAAAAATCAACAAAGTAGATCAAATGGAATAATAATAAAAAAAAAAATTCTACTAATCCAAAAAGGCAGGAAAAAGGGGAAAAAAGTGAACAAAGGCCAGTTGGGGGAAATATAAAACAATATCAAAATTGTAGATTTAAACCCAACCATGACAATGGCATTAAATATCAACACTCCAGTTGAAAGGCAGAGATTTTCAGATTTGATAAATAAGCAAGATACAACTATATGCTGCATATAAGAATCCCACTTGAAGGGTAAAGACAAATAAATTCAAAGTAACAGGACAGAAAAAGATCTATTGTGTTGGCGCTAATCATAAGAAACATGATCATTTCATACTGAGAAAGAGATCACTTCCTCAAAAGGATACAATAATTCTAAATGTCTATGTATCTAACAGAGTTTCAAAACACTTGAAGTAAAAACCTGTTAGAAATGAAAAAAGAAGTAGACTAATCTACAATTATAGACAGAGATATCAATATCCCTCTCTCAATATTCAATAAAATAAGGGGAAAGAAAATCAGAAAGGATAGAAAAGACTTGAAGAACACTATAAGCCAACTTGACCTAAGCAACATTTATGGAATATTCTACTTAAAGAGTAGCCAAATGCACATTCTTGATGGTGTACAAAAACATAACCAAGACACAATGTGTTCTGGGGCACAAAATAAGTCTCAATAAATTTTGAAAGATTAAAATCATATAAAATATATTCTTTGATAACAATGGAATTATTTAAATAGAAAACAATAGAAAAAGATCTGGAAAAAACACAAATATTTAGAAACAAAACAACGCATTTAAAAATAATTTATAGGTCAAAAAAGAAAAAATACTAAAAACCCATTTTAAATTGAATGAAATTAAAAACACATCATATCAAAATATATTTGATGCAGTGATAAAAAATACAGAGCACTAAAATGCTTACATTAGGAACACCGATGACTTAAGCTTCCAGCTTCACAAATTAGAAAAATAATAGTAAATTGAAGCTGAATGAAGTAAAGGTATAGAAATAACAAATGTAAGAGAGCACAAATCAATGAAATTGAAAACAGAAAAAACATACAGTAAATCAATAAAAACAAAAGCTGGTTCTCTGACAAGGTAAATAGAGCTAATAAATCTCTAGCCAGACTGCTGATGATATAAAGAAAAGAGACCCAAGTTTCCAATATCTGGAATCAGAGAAAAGAATATTACCACCAATTCTATAGACATTCCAAGTCAAAGAACCTATCATGAATAATGTTCACCCAATATATTCAACAATGTAGATGAAATGGACAAATTCCCTGAAGGATACTATATTAGTTTACTAGGCTGCTATAACAAAATACCACAAACAGGGGGCTGAAACAACAGAAATTTATTGCGTCATAGTTCCGGAGCCTGGATGTCCAAGATCAAGGTACTGGGGGATTGGTCTCTTCTGAGGGCTACAAGAGTATGTTCCATGTCTTGCTTCTGATGGTGTTTCAGTGATCTTTTGTAGTCCTTGGCATGTAGAAGAACCAGTCTGATCTCTGCCTTCATCCTCACGTGGTTTTCTCCCTCTTCTTCCCATTGTCCTCCATCTCTCTTTCCTCACATGGCATTCTTATGTAAATTGCATGATACATGAAATTGCAACTAATTCAATCTGCAGAAGCAGACAGGAGAATCTAGCTGTCTTCTACCAAGTCAAACATTGAAGAGGTGTACGAACATATAAAACGATGTTACCCTTCTCACTAAATTTATTTTTGTTCGGGAAAATAGAGTTTATCTTCATAAACATACAGATGTTGACATGAAGTAAGCTTGTTACCATTATTTTTTTAATGAATTAACAAATAGTTTAAAGATTCGCTAATTTTAATTCTTAATATGGTAATTACTGATAAGCAGAAGCTATGTAAACAAAGGCTCTTTGGGGTCCTCGGTTTTTAGGAGTGTGGCAGGGTCCTTAAATCAGAAAGTTTGTGCTCTGGTCTAACGGAGCCATTTTATTTTATTTTTTTTAAAGATTTTATTTATTTATTTATTTGGAGAGAGAGACAGAGAGGGAAGGAGGGAGGGAGGGAGACAGCATGAGTGGGGGAGGGGCAGAGGGAGAGAGAGAGAAGCAGACTGCCCACTGAGCAGGGAGCCCGACGCGGGGCTGGATCCCAGGACCCTGGGATCATGACCTGAGCCGAAGGCAAACGCTTAACCGACTGAGCCACCCAGGTGCCCCTAACAGAACCATTTTAAAGATGACTAAGCTGAGGCCCACAGAGTGGAAACAAATTGCCCAAAGCAACTACCGTCTGGCAGAGCTTAGACTCAAAGCCAGGATTTCTCACTCCAGATGCTTCCATTGTACCACTCTGATCCTCTCTTGCCCTGAGTCTAGGTGAAGCTTTTCTCTATTTCTCCGTCTTGTCTGCCCAACTGCGACCACTGCCCCCAAAGGCACAAACATATCAGACTTGAGTTATAAACATGGGTCACAACTTGTCACAAGCCCCACTGACCTGCCCCTCCTCAACACAGATGACTTCTTCATCCTCACCTGGTTTGGAACTACTTTAAACATTACTCATTGTCCTCCCGAGGCCAATTATGGTAAACAGACTTTGAATCTCTACACCATTCCAGGGTGGTCCTCATGGAGCTTTTTCCGTGTAGCTCTATTTCTAAATTCTGTTTCTCTTCTTCAATGCATTGGCACAATGCTGTATTTGCATGAATTTAGAATTTCTATAAATGAACTCTGGAAACCTTAGCCTGTGTCAAGGTTATTTAGAGAGCAGAAGGAATGTGTCTTAACATGAGGGGTGGCAGGAAGGATGCCATCTCCCTGTCTGTTCACTTACCAGCAAAGAATGTGTGTACTCTGGAAATGAAAGACGTCATTTCTACAGATGCTCATGGATGGACTCTGGATTCATTGGGGAATTTCTTCTGTCTTCAGTTGGCGGTGCCCAGGAAAAGCAATGTAACGGAACTAAAAAAACAATTCCTCAGGCATATTTTTTTTCAGCTAGCAACAAGATCACCTTCCTCTAAGATAAATATAGGTTCATTTGAATATTAAGATTAATTACTTAACACCTGTAAACATCTCAAAGGAAAACTAATTATTTGGTTTGCAATATCACTGTTGAATTAGTCCAGACCTCCTTTGAGTGGAGGTCTTTTTCGCATTCCACTGCCACCTTGTACGATGCAGTGCACCTCCTGACTGAAGTCACTGCGTCCCTGAGCAATCTGGCACTTCCGGCCTCGAGGTCCGTCACACAGTTCACTGGGGTGGAACCTTAGTGTTTTGAGCTAACTATTAGCTATTGACCAAATGGAACTGTCCCATGGGTTCTCTCCAGCAGGTCTTACTCCCCACCCAGGTCATGCATTTCTCTCACAAATAATGCACCAAATCTCAAGCGATAACTCTTTGCTGTAACTTTCTCCCCTTCTGACTTCTTTAAACTTTTTTATTTGGTATACTTAACATGGACTTTTGATGGAAGGGAAATCTCTTGATGGGTTTGTGGGAGATAGTGCCAATTAGAACAGAAATACATGCATTGACATGTGGAGAACTTGAATCTGATCCCTTGTTCATCCAGAGTCTTCAGCATAGCTCAGTGACTGATTTCAGTAACTAAATACCAATCTGGGAGGAAGTTTTCATATCTGCTCTTAATTATTAGTTTTCCCCAGTGCTTATATTGTTCCTGAAGAATAAAGCCCGAGCCAAGTGGTGACGAAGGGCTCATTCTTTCCCTGAGCACATTAAAGATTCAGCGCACCTCCAAGGAGCCTCCAAACTGCAGCAGAAGCTTGCTCAGGGCAACTTTCTCCCAGCGGCCACTTCTGCAGACCACTGACTAGTTGGGCAATAAAGGGGAAAGAAGAGAGGATTGGGCTCCCACCCTCAACCCCCTAGCAGGAAGAGTCAATTTGCCCCTCCTTGCTTCTTGTTTTCCACCAGACTTTTCCAAAGATGTTTCACTTAACAGGAAGCATGCATTACTGTGAACATTGAACCAAGGAGATAAAGAAGGGAAGTCAATATTTAGAAATCGTTTTAACCATTTCCATACTTGAAAGTCAACAATGCAGCAAGAAATACTTTAGCAGATGTACTGAGCAGCACTCGAGTTGTGAACGTAAGACGTTTCTGGATGAAACAATAAATTTTTGAGCACGTCATATCCCAATGAGTGTAAAAATGGGGGCTGGAGGGGCCACGAATGGGAACTGAATTACAAAACGTGGAGCTCTGTCTTGCAGAAAAGGGCCGATGTAGGAACCACAGGCACTTTGGCTCCAAATCAACTTTTCAGTCATTGTAACAGAATTGTTGCACTGTCCTGAAACCCAAAGTCATTCGAGGCCAGGTTCCGAAGCAGAAGGCACAGGTTTGACACACAGAGGTAACTTGCATCTTTATTTTCAACATTTGGTAAGCAAAGGCCTCTGAGAATCACAGTTTCCCAGGCAGTCTGTGGGGAACACATGAGCCATACTGCAGGCCAGTCCCTAGGCAGCCGGCTCGATTGCTTGAGGATTTTGCCAAATAGGTAAATGCTGCTGGTGGAAAATGTGACCCTCAGTGCATGGGCATGTGGCTGCTATAACTGCCATGGGAGGAGAGGAAGAAGAGAGGACTGGGCTAGTGGGGGTTGGAGGACCCTGCAAGGCCCCTGGGCTTGATAATGGAGACAACCCCGCCCCCAATAGAGGCTCGCTAAGTTGAATGAATTCACTTCAGTTTCTCTTTTATCTTTTTTTAAAGATTTTATTTATTTGAGAAAGAGTGAGCGAGCGAGCAAGAGAGAAAGAATAGGAGAGGGTTGAAGGGCAGAGGGAGAAGCAGACTCCCCGCTGAGCAGGGAGCCCCATGCTGGGCCCCGGACTCGGGGATCATGACCCCAGCAGAAGGCAGACACTTAACCCACTGAGCCACCCAGGCGCCCCAGATTCTCTTTTATCTTATACTGGGGAAGACAAGGTAAAAACAAAACTTTGATAATGATCCTGACAATGGAGGAAAAGTTTGTGGGTTTTTTTCCCTTCAAACAGATCTCTTTCTCTTCGTGCATTTTCCTTCAAAATAATTCTATGCTTTATTCACAAAGAATTATATACATAACTTGAGATTCCAATGTATCATTTGGGGTGGAAAAGCTGGCAACAGAAGCAGAAAGCCCCACGTTGTTGCAATTATGTTTCCTTTGCAAACCACCCCGCCCCCCTTCCCCCCCGCCGTGGTTTCCCCAGCGAAGGAGCAGAGCTGAAACGTGGGGTAGAGCGTCCAAGGAAAGAGCTTAGGGACTCTCACGGTGAAAATGTGCCGACTCTTTAAAAGGTAGTAAAGAGCATCAGTGATAGAGTTCTGTAGACTCATTTCTCACAAAAATACAGCTGTTTACTGTTGATTTTTATGCCACTTAAGTCGATAAAAATATTTTATTTAGATGATAAATAAAATTAGCTTTGGGGGTTCAGTGAGCTTTGGGGCTAAATCATGTTGTTTTGCCCTCAGAAGCCAATTTGGAAATAAAGGCGAAAATGATGTTATCTCCTGGGAAAGACTGTATGTATAATGTGAGTGGGTTTTCTCTCTCTCTCTCTCTCTCTCTGTCTCTTTGCATTTCAATAGATGGAAAAACAGATGAGGTTTTAAAAATACAAAATGTTTCCTCAATCTTTGCTAAGCTTGAATAGAACTGGTTAAGAATTAAAGAATTTATCAACAAATGGAAAAAGCATAGAACACGTGTTCTTTCCTAATTAAAATCTCTTAAAAATTAATAAACACCAAATGTAGAGGTCTAGATGGATTCATGCACCAGGGTGCACACACAGGGGTTATTATGTGTAGGGGCACAGAAGTAGTTCCTTGCTCTTCGTTTGCTTGTTGACTCATCATTACTGCCTCAGAAATGGAGGGAAGCTCCAACAGATAATGATATGGCAACCGCTGTGTGCAGACGCCTACATTCAAAATACAAGTCAGATCGTTGGGTTGTTAAAGCATGGAAAGGGAACACAACTGCCTTGTTTTCAAAAGGGCATTGACTTTTTCCATGGTGTCTTTGGGGGCAGGAGTGAGCTTCACAGAATTTGCCAGTTAGGCTCTGAGTCTCATCCTGGTAGGAGAGGTTGAATGGGGAGGGGGGGGTGTTTCCAGAAATGGCTGAGAGCAAGAGACAATTAGGACCCACAGACAAAAAGAAAGACCAGAAGCTAGTCCCTGGGATGAGAGCTGGGAATCAAATTTGAGAAGTTGACACAAATTATAAATAGAAGGTGAGGCGAAGGATCAGGAACCATGGAGGTTATGTGCAGATAAAAACTGTAGCGTATTACGTATTTTAAAAATGGAGTATGACACAAAAGAGTTCAGGATATAGACTATAAATGAGACAGGGAAACAATGGAAAGGAAACAGCAGTGGAAAAGCTGTGCCCTTGGATGAGCATCAGTCTCGGAATGCTTCATGTTAAAAGTGAAGATTTAGGGGCGCCTGGGTGGCTCAGTTGGTTAAGCATCAGACTCTTGGTTTTGGCTCAGGTCATGATCTCATAGGTGATGAGATGGAGCCCCACATTGGCTCTCTGTTCAACGGGAAGTCTGCTTAAAGATTCTTTCCTTTGTCCCTCCCCCCATCTCTCTCTCTCAAATAAATAAATAAATATTTTTTTAAAAAAAAAAAGAAATGAAGCTTTAACTGCCAAAAGAATTGCAAGACACAGTTTGCTCAGGGATCCAGCCTGGGGAGGGGACTCTTGACATAGAGGCAAGGCCTGCCCCTTTTAACAAACCCTCACAATTTATGGATTTTTGTTTACTTTGGTTTTTGATGGTGGTTTATTTAGCTTCTGTAATTTTTTTAAACCCCAAGGAGAAAAGCGGTGATAAAATATTTACCCAAGTAGGTGTAACCATTTAAAATTTTCTACTCTTTCGCCATGCCAGACTCAATCCACCAACACATTCTAAAAAACAAGCACGCAAACAAAGCCAAATTGACTCTAAATTCATTTAAAAGCAATGTAGATCTTCCCTGAAAGGGTCTTGGAGAAAAGAGAAACCAATTGTATTGCCTATCTTTGGAGAGCTAAATTTCCTAACTATCCTCCTTGAACATTTCATTTCCTCCAGGAATTCTACTCCTGAAACAGTTTCTACCTCCTTACCTCCCTCTTTACCTGCTTTTCCTCTCTTCTCACCCTCCTTGCCCTCTTCAATTTTGCCCCTCACATCTTGGCTTCTGCTGGTAGCATCTTCTCTCCCATAACACAATTTCTGCACCCAATCAAAATGACTAGACATGACTGGCCTTCTCAGCTATTCCCATTCTCTCCACTTATCACCTCTCTCTTTAGCAGAACAAGCTTCAGGTACCTAATATGAGAAAGTGTTCTTTTTCTTCAGAAAGCAGGAGAAGATAAGGATTTTAAATACTTAAAATTTATTTTTCCCTTTCACATAAGGAATTTAAATCATTGCTTTGAGTTTCTTGCTCAGCATCATACAAATTTGAGTCAAGCATCTCAATTTAGATGCTGGCGTGGAATAGAAAGAGGACTAGGTCCAGTTGGGACTGTTGGGCTCGAGTCCCAACTCAGCCACTAAACTGACTGATGTGTACCTGGCAAGACTAGACAATTATGAGCTTTGTGCAACGTGAGGATGCTGGCCTGGACGAGAGGAGCTCTAGCGATGGCCAGAACTTGTGTAATTTATCACAGGTTACAAAGCACTTGTCACAGTTATTATTTCCTTAAATTTTCACATGGTCTCTGAGGCATCAGGGTCCCCATTTGACAGATGATAACCACAGGGATTAGGTAATTTGTCCAAGGTCACACAGTTAGAAAGTGGTCAGAGCTCTATCAAAACCATGGATTTTTTGGTGCAGAAGCATGAAATTTTAGTGTTTGGGATTTAATGATGCAAATTCCCTCCTAGGATGTTTTATTTATCTATTGAGAAAGCCACAAATACATTTGATGTCAGTGAGATCCAATAGCTTCAGGGACAACCGGGTATTTCTATTATATTTTAACTTTTTATAAAAATTTCTTTCTACCTCTTAATTACATCACTTAGCATAGGAATCAACATTTCTGCAAATTCATTTCTCTCATCTTTTGAATAAGCTGACAATATACAGATGGTACTGCTCTCAGAGAGTCAATGTGCTGGTTCAGTAACTTCCAAAATGTGCAAATCACTGGAGAGCTTGTTAGAATGCAAATTACCAGGCCCTACCCCAGGCACTCAAGTGGTCGGGAGCTTGGGTCCGGGTGACTTGGGCAAATAGCCCAGAGGCCACATACGAAGAAACACTGCTCTCATTTATAGCCTCTGGATATCCATAGCTACTGAGTTTTCTTGAAATGGTCAGAACAGGCTATTCCTTTCATGAAGTGCTTTGGGTTTGAGTAGAAATACAAAATCTACCCCACAACCTCTCTGCTATTGGCTTGCCATGGTGCTAAAAATCAGGCCTTCCATTTAAAACATTTTTTCTTTTCTCCAAGGAGGCCAATTTGACTTGAGGGCTAACATTACGCTTTCATGTTATTGTGAAATAGTTTATGCAGAGGAAAAAATCATTTGGAGTATGGGCAATTTAGGAGGGAGGAAAGGAGGAGATGTAATGAAGAACAAAGAAAAGCGGCACAGAAAGGGAAAAGGGAAAAACCAACCAGGGCACGTGTTACCTATAGCCAGGTCCTCAGCCTGGGCGCACACCCACCTGGGAAGATCTATGAAATATGAATGTCTATGTCCCACCTCCAGAGATTCTGATATAATTGGTCTGGGTGCAGCCTAAGCATCAGGATCCTCAAAAACTTTCCAGATGGTTCAAATGTGCAGCCAAAGTGGAGAATCACCGCTTTACGGTTTTGCCCCTGCTAGCTCTGCTTAGCCTACTGATGTGAGGTTTGTGTGCGACTGAAAATTATAGCTGTAAAATAGAACATCCAGGGAGCCCAGATGGGAGCAGGAAACTTTATTTTCCATGTTGCTATACTCCTGAGGACACAGGATGTATGGACTGGATCAAAGTGTAAGGTTTTTTTTAAAGGAAAAGCATTTGTCTTGCACTTTGGTCCCTAAAGGTGTAGATGCACATCCAATGGATCTAGACAACAGTGACATGATTGCAAGCCCTCTGGTGTTTAGTGTGCAAGTAAAAATTTACGGTTTATTGAAATGTGAACTAGCAAGGGTCTCCTAGCCCACAAATGGAGTCGTTAACAGCATGTGGACTGGCCGCTCACAGTAGAGAAGGCCGTTCTCTTTTCTCTGTGTGTTGAGGGAATTGGGTTCATGAGTTTTCATGATTTCCACATACGTAAAATCCCAGCCATAATGTTGCATTTCCATTAACTGAGTGGATTACAGTTGTGTGTTCTGGCATGACTTCCAGCAGCAGTCCCCGTACTGGTGAAGTCTTGCTGTTTGACACTGACCTATAAAACGTGTTATAATGATCTAAAATAAGGGAAAGAAATGAAAAATAAAACTGGCCACAAAGGCATTTTGAAATGAGGTAAGATTTGGAAAGGCTTTGGCACGTGCAGTGTTCTATAAAGTCAAGTCCAAGACTCAGGCTTTCTTTCATTTTGAAAAGATTCTTGCAAATAAAGCAGTAATATTTCTATGACAGAAGACTAAAGATTGTGAGTCCATAGCAAAAGCAGTCTTAGAGACAGAATCCAGAATCGAGGGCCTGCGTGCTTAGAGTTTACCCTGCACATCTTAGAGCCAGCCGCCGGCAGTCACAGAAACCTCAAGACTGTGTCTTCACCAAGCTCAGGGAGTTATATAAAAATGTTTAAGAGAGTAATCAGGAACGACCCCCCCCAAAAAAACCACCTAATTTCCACATGTTTGACCACCATTTAATGGCCAAAAATAAGATCATCAACATTCTTCTAATGAAGAAGCTTACACATGCCAAATTCAAAAATAAGATGAAATATTCCAACCAACCGTTTTCTACCAAACCAGACCCCAGGGTCACCTGCAGAGAAGATGTCTATTTCAAGTCTGAGAAACTCCCATACATCTCCCATACTTGTTCATCCTTTAAATTAAGTGAAAAGCTGTGTACAGTCGTGGTTAAGAATCAGCTTTGAAGACAGGAAAAGCTGGGTGTGACTCCTAGCTCTATCATTCACTGGCTGTGTGACCAGGTAGGCTACTTACCTTCTCTGAGAATCAGTTGGCTAATTTAAGAAGTGGGGATAATAATACCTAGCTACTTCATAGGATCGTTGTTAAGACCAAGTAAAACAATGAACATAAAGTGCCTAGTAAAGTGTGTGGTACAAAATCACTTCTCCATAATCCACAGCTACAGTGCTCATATTAACATGGAATTACCTTAGACCTGGCATCTACTGGGTGTTGGACATAGAGGACAAAGAAAATTAAAGATGACTTGCAAATATTGTGCTTGATAGCTATATCTCCTCCTCCTCCTCCTTTATATCATTATCTTCATTACCAGGATGCTCTTTGGGGTTTATTTAGAGCTTTCTACCCAAACTTTTAATAGTGATTTTTCTGACACTGGTCACTTTCTGTATTTTACTAGTAACCAAACCTCCTTTTCTTAGTCCTTACCAAGAGAAACAATAAAAAAAGAGGGAGAGAGGAAGAGAAGGAAAGAAAAGAGAGAGAGAGAGAGAAAGAAAAAAAAAACTGGGTTACACTTCAGTGAAGTGAGATCCTTATAAATTCAAAGCCCCCGAGACTAGGCTAGAAGCTGATGTTTGAATGGTAGGTGCAGGGCAGCCATGTTTTTTCTACCTCCCACCACCTGTACTTAACATGTGGCCACTAAATATTTTTGGAAATGAATGAATGAATGAAGTCTTCTCTGTTCTGTCCTTACAAATATTTGAGTGAACTAATGATGACACATTCTGCCCTGAATAGTTCAGTTCCTGTGGAAGTCGTTAATATTTATCCTGAAAACACTGGCTTCATTCATGGTTTCTGAAATATTCAGCACTTCCTAAGTAGTTTACCCGTGCATAATACCATCGCCAGTGTGTTGGCCATAAACTTCATTATGAATAGAGTGGACAATTAGGAGCATTTTTTGGCCTTCCAGCATGTAGGCCTCCTTCCCAAGATTTGGGAAATCTTCCATTGTATGGGTCTTAATTGGAAGTGGAGTGCCACCTCCCAGAAGCCCTGAATACCCTTATTGTTTCATACCCCTAGCAATCGGAAGGGACCTAAACTCAGCTCCACAGATGATCACCATGGGGCCTTAGAGTCTGGGAGTGAATATGACACAAGGAGCAGAAACAGTTGACAATGCCCTCCAGAGGCAGGGAAAGTGCTTGCCCCTGATCTCCAGCCTCTAGAGAGATATCAGGATCAAGAGTCCAGTGATGCAGCCAGGCGTCTGTCATTTGTGCTGTGACAACACTGTGTTCCCCGAATGTGTTCTTGCCTAAATTGTCACCTGCTCCTGCTAGCCTCCTTAGGGGTCCATCAGTTTTCTAAACCTGGTTCTCCAAACTTTCAGTTTGGTCTGTAATCTACTAGGTATGGCTCCAAAAATTCCTTTTCTGCTTCAGTTAACCAAAGTTGGTTTGTATTGCTTTCAACCAAACTGATAGTCACAGTAATACTAGTCAGCATTTTCTGTGCATTTTTATCACCCATCCAATACCTAGCATGGGAGGCACTCAATAAATATCTTTGTCGAATGAATGAATAGAATGCAGTAATCAGTAGATGAGCTTGAGACTGGATTGGACATGAAAAAGACAGGTGAGCAGCAAGAGAGCTGAGCAGCAAGAGAGCTGAGCAGAAAACGTCCAGGCTGAAGCAGCAAAAAAATCTAAGTTTTTGGTTTATATCCCCTGTGAAACTTACAGTCTAGTCAAGAAATGGAGACTGGAGACTGACATCCAAGAAATATTTGCAAACAAGACATAATTGTATATAAATAAGGGGTAAATGGGGAAAAGTGATGGAAGAATGTACGTATTATGTATGTTTGACATTCTGCTTTTGGTGTTTGTCTGTCAAATTATCCCTCATTTGCCAAGCATAAAGATGTGGGCAGGAAACAATCCAGAACAGAATATCCATGTTCTCATTGTATTAGTTCTGAATGATGTCAGCTGAAGCATTCATTCTCTGGGATCTGTGTATCGACAGAGCCATAATACCAGGTTTGTCTGCTGGGTTTGGTTCAGAAATAGCTACTGTGCCCTCTAATTAGAGAAGACAAGGAACAAGAAGCACTGTTCAGTGACATCCCTCATCCCAGTCGACCTCTGTTGAAGTTCCTGAGTCATGCAGATGGCTCCTCTGTCCCTCTATGCATCAGCAAAGCACATGCAACTTAAGATCATTTAAGGAGGATTTAATAGAGGAACTATTTTCAAATTGTGTAGGGAAGTCACAGGGGACAGTGAAGTCGCCTGGGGCCGTTACCTGTTCTAGCCCAAGGGAACAAGAGGAAAGAGTACCTAAAACTGAAGGAGAAAGTCATAGAGAAGTGGCCACCTAGGAAAAACCGTGACCTTGATTCAAGGGAAGGCTGATTCAAGGGAGTCAGCCTTCCCTAGAAAACCCTGCTGAAAATAAACACCCTGGCCTCACTCTCTTCCCTAACTTATTGAATAAAGTTAACCAGAAGCCATGAGGCAAGAAAGGCTGATCCAATTCTCTATTTAGATCAGCCTCCAGAAGCAGAGAACAAAGTGGAGAAGAGTAGGGAATTAATTTGGAGGGAAAAAAGAACATTATCTATCGTACTATAGAACAGTGGTTTTCAGAGGGGTACACCCTCATCTAATTTGAGAGATCATGAAGATTTTCTGAGGGGTCTGTGACAAGGAGAAAGCAGAGCTTTAAGACAAGCAAGTTCTAGACGCTTGAGTCGCATTTGTATTCTTTCATTGATCTGCCTGCGAATGTGCCTTTGGTTGAAACTACTTCTTCCCCACCTCCCTTTTACAGATGCCCTTATTAATCTTTAACAAAAAGGCAGATCTTACCCACCTAGAAAGAAAAACATACCTCTTATCCATTTTGATGTATCAAATGAAATATGAAATATGAAAAACTTTTGAGGTGAAACAAAGGTACAATTTGAAACATCGGTATCTATCAACTCTCTTTTATAAAAATGTATAATGTCTTTAATTTATTGTAATCAATTGTATACCAGTAAATTTGCAATGGTTATTCAAGCTAGAAGAAAAATCTTTTTAACATTGAGAGCAGTAGTTGTCAACAGTGGCTGTACATTACAACTACTTGGAGAGACTGAAGACACGGTAATGCCTAAGCTGCACCAAAGACAAATTAAATAAGAATCCCTAGGGGTAGGACCTACAAGCGAGCAATTTTTAAAGCACCCTAGGTAATTAAAAATGCAGACAAATGTGAGAACCATTCAACTATAGACTTACAGAACTAGAAACCATCGGTCATAAGAAATGAAGTTTTTAAAAATTTATGTGCCCGTTTTGTTTAAGAAGAATATTATACGATGATGGATAGACATTTAGATCTAAAATTATATTACATAGGGATCTTATGTATTACATAGGAAAGAACTGTAATTACATTACAAAGAAAGGTGAGCTGACATTCTTTGAAATAAATTTCAAACGGAGGCATTTGCGGAGTCTAGCTCTGGACAAGAGGCTGAAACCCAAGTAGAGCCTCAAGGGGAAGAGGCAGCAAAGCCCTCAGAGCTTCGGGCAATCCTACCGACTTGAAAGACAAAACTTATCGTTTGGGATGCCAAGGCATCTAGGACTTGGGGGCCAAGAACTTAAAGAAAGAAAATGCAAAGAAAGAAAAGCCCAACACTCAGCGTTGTCCCCTATAAATCTGCTCAGGGCAAAATGCTATGTCACTAAGCAAAAAGCTCCAGAAAAGCAGAGTGGCATTTTCAGCAGTCCCACAGGCCTAACGAGATCAAGAATTTGCCTTTCTCCAAAGAAGCCTCTCCTCCTCAGGACTACCTTTCCTTTGAAACCAGGGAACTTGACTGACCTAGCCCCTTTCTCAACTCCTTAGTCTCCTTTGCTCCCTCTTGTCATCTAGCCCTTTAAGAGGGGAACTGTGTTCCTTCAGGAACTGTGTTGAGAATGCCTTTCAGTGCACCCCACACTGTTGCTGCCTGTTTCCTCATTCCTTCCTGCGCAGTGTTGGCCTCCCCAATGCGGACCGCAAATAGGGAGACCTGAGGCCCAATGAGGGCCCTGGGGTAGTATCCGTTGACCCCTAAGACATTTATTTGGTTATTTAGTCCCTCCACAGGATAATGTTTGCGTGGTGTTTTAAAGATTTTTTTTTAAGATTTTATTTATTTGTTTGACAGAGAGAGAGCACAAGCAGGGGGAGCAGCAGGGAGTGGGAGATGGAGAAGCAGGGAGCCCGACACGGGGTTCGATCCCAGGACCCTGGGATCACGACCCGAGCCGAAGGCAGTCGCTTAACCAACTGAGCCACCCAGGCGCCCCTGCGTGGTGTGTATGCATGTATGGGTTTGGAATGAAGCTGGAATTCTTTGCAATTTGAAGGTACCCAAGGGCAGAGGCCGTGCGTATTCAACTAACTCCCTTCTTTCTGGTGCTGATGAGGTTGGTGATTTGAAAGCTTCACCTTTCTTACCACTTTGAGTCTCACAATAAGATCTCAAGTGGCCATCTTTCCCCTGACTATCCCAGCTTTTCACCAACGAGTCAGTCTCCAGATATGATGGCAATCCATGTGAAACCAGTCAGAAAGAAACCGTGCTTCTCAGGCAGTGTGTGAATCAGCAGCCACAAGTTTGCATTTTGGAAATAGTTTTGGCAGTTGGGGAAATTATCCTGAGCTCGTCGGGACTGTTATCTCTGAGTGGAAAGAAGGAGTCATCTGAGGGTGAGGTGGGGCAGAGTGAAATCAGTGGAGAAGAGGTAGCAATTAGGATAACTCAGCAGCAGCATGGGAAAGGTTAGAAACAAATATTCTGCTGAAACTAAATGTGACTGAGAGCCAGAGAATGCCTGGCAAACCACATAAGCCAAACCTGTCATTTCACAGATAAGCGGCCCGGAGAGGTCGTTAGGCAGTTACACGAGGCAGTCCACAGCCGAACCACACCAGGACTCCCTGGTTCCATTTCCAAGCCCATACCACCTCAGATGCTTCCAGAACACACTCTGCGCAGTGTTAATATGATGGGCTTCTCTGTTTGGACTTTGTGACTCCTAGGATTCTTTAAAAGCATGATCAAACAACAATTTAGCAACACTTTCCCAGAAAGTCAAAGAGGACAACAACTTTTCAAGAGCTAAGTTGCCCACGTTGTATGTACATTTTTTTTCTTCAGTGAGAGCCTTAACATCATCCTGGATGAGATGGTAGATGTGTTGACTCAGCCATCTTCCCAGCCTGTGGTTCCTTGACTTCATCCTCTGTTCCTCTACATCAGTCCACTCCAAGGCCCACAGTCCAGATATTGCCACTACCAGGACCTGTGGTCTCAGGAGAATTCCACTCTCTAATTTCTGTCTCCGGTTCTTCCATTTCTCACTCTAGTTATGTCTGTTCTGTGAAATTTCCAGTCCAACCATGCCTCCCTCCCCTCCCAACGTCTCTTGGCTTCCATTTCTCACCCAGCTTGGACCCCATAGTCAGTAATTCCAACCACAACCTCGTCCACATCTCTGAGTCCCTTACCCCCATGATCTCCGAGCGTTGGGTCCAATAATTCATTACCCTCCCTCAACCCCATCACATCCACCTCCTTTATTCCTGACCCACTGAGTTCAGCGGACGAAGACAACACAGTTGTAAGAAGTAGCCACCGGTGTATATTTATCATTGTCACCCTTACTTGAGCCCTCATTACAGACCATCAATCTTTTTACTCAGCCTTTCTTATTTCACACACAGCAGTCATATCAGAACTCTCAAGCCAGCACCTTCGCTTGACTTGCATGACTCCCAGAGGGGACCTCATCTTCTACAACACCAAAAAAGGACCCACTGATGTAAACTCCTTCAACTTCCACGTTCCCGTCCCCAAATACATGTATCTCACTTACTTTTACCTTCCTTAACCTTCTCTCAAAATATACGGAGCTAGTTGGAGACAAAGGCTGGTGCTTTCTCCCTGCCGTCCACATCCTCTTCCCAACTTACTGCATGGAGATATTAAAAATAACCGTTTCACTAAACCTTCCTCTTTCTCGCTTTTTACTTGTTAATTGAATGTCTCGGCCTATTGTCCTTTAAGTTTTACACACACACACACTCAGACGCACACAGAAACACACATACACACACGTGAATTTAAGAAGTCTGTATAAGCCAATAAAACTAATGTCCTTATTATGGATCACTGTTATAGAGCTCAGGGAAAAGTAAATGTTGGTGCATGTTAGGTTTATGCATTGGGTTTCTACACAGTCTCTTAGTGGGCTACTCCTACTTGTTCCCCTAGTAATAAAATACTGATTCTCAGCAGTTTACAGCACATAGTTAACCTACTGACATCATCTGAAGGGGAGTTTTCCAAAATCCCAATCTTGTTATTTCCAAAACTTCTAAATCAACAGGCCAGCTTGGGGGTCACTTTATAAGGCACTTCTGATACCCAGGAGCTCCAGGTATGTTTCCCTGAATTCTTTTTTTTTTTTTTTTAAGATTTTATTTATTTATTTGACAGAGAGAGACAAAGCGAGAGAAGGATCACAAGCAGGGGGAGTGGGAGAGGGAGAAGCAGGCTTCCCGCTGAGCAGGGAGCCCGATGTGGGGTTCGATCCCAGGACCCTGGGACCATGACCCGAGCCGAAGGCAGATGCATAACGACTGAGCCACCCAGGCGCCCCTCCCTGAATTCTTTTTTAACTAAGTAGCAACTGCACACATGAAATTCCTCCCCAAACACCATTTCCACTGCGGGAAATTACGTAGCTCTCCGCACATCAGAAAAATAGGCACTGTGAGGCCCCCGGATCCTGGAAGAAAACACACTCTGCATTTCACATAGGAAGGTTGAGAGAAAACACAGAAGGATGACATCCCCTAAAATCGAAATATTTGTCCCTTCTTCTTAAATAAAACTAAGTGTTCATCTGAGCCTGTCTTGACTTGGATCTAGGCTCCATCTACACTGCCATTGAACAAAATCCCCATATTTGAGGGGAAGGAGAGTCTATATTCTTTGGCTAAATTTCAGTATTTTCAGTTTAGATGTTTTCAAACCCCAGGCTGATGGCCACTGCGATGTTCTGTCGTTCATAAATTTAGGGAAGACGTACATTCAGACTTCCTAACACGCCCCTAGGTAGTTGATTCTGACCTTGGAGGCTTTTAATCCACAGAGAGGGATGGAATGGAGAGAATAAAGGCAATTGTTATTATGTTTTATTGTGACTTGTTCATAACCTACTTATTACACTTGGCACATGACAAGGTGTCCACAGCTGTACCTCTTTCCTGAATTTATTTGGAGCTAATAGATGATGGTCCCTGAGCCAGGCTGGGCTGGCCCCCGTGAATAGTGCCTTTTTGCAAAGCTATTTTGCCCTGTGTCTGAAATAACTTTGCATAACTCATTATTTTTCTTTATTGAGTCTAAATAAAGATGCATGTCATCTGATAGTTTATGAAGTAATGCACACATGCTCTTAATATGGCGAGCAACACACGGGGCTTGTGGGGAACTGAGACATTCAAAATCTCTTGCCTTTTCTCCCTCGCGTTTTCTCAAAAGAAGGGTTAAGAACAGGGTAAGTTATCTTGCATCAGACTTGACAGGAGGCTCTAAGAGTCTGGGGTAAGGTTTAAGGAATTATTTGTGCGTTTATATGTGTTTCCTCTTTTAAAATAGCCACAAGGTGAAAACCTGGGGAAAGTTCAATGGAATGTAAGAACTTGGGAATATTTAGTACCTGGGGCATTTTGAAGATTCCAAGAAAGACCAGGAACGTCTCTTCTTGCACTTACTGTCATGGCTTCCACAGATGTTGCCGTGGCCCTGAGCACCTCAGTATACCAGATCCCCAAACAATAAACGCAGTAAATTAAATGTGGCTCCAGTGGTTTTGGAGCTGGACCAAGAAGTTATCTTTATTAATGCATTCAGGGAAAAGGTCTCAATTTTATGATGTTGTTTCCTTAATGATAAAGACAGTAACAGCAGTGAACAAAAACACACCCAAGAAATCTGTGGCTTTTGGCAGCCAGGTTAATCCCCCTGTGTGCTTGGTACGGTTAGGATTTGACACCCTATAACCCGCCTACTCCCCGTTTTCTCATGCTGCCTCTCTTTGCTTTCTCTGACACTTTCTTGGCTTTCGCGGAAATTTTGACACATAAATCCCACTTGTCAAATGATATTGTAAAACAAGTATCCGAGTGTCAGCACATGGCACCACGGTCTGGGGACTAGAGGAGAGAAGGAGGAACACCTCTTGGCGGCTTTCATCTGCCTCCAGCCATCTGCAAGTAATTTGAAACCAGTTTCCAATGCAGCGAGGTTATTTGGCCTGGTAACACAGGCCCACAAAAAGAAAGGGCCAGAGTCATCAGAACCTGTAAACTCCGTAAGGAGTAGATAAAATCGTGTCTTTTTAAAACCTGTCTCAGACCAATCCATTAGCATTTAGTCAGATGGTCTGAAGTCTCTTTTTAGTTACAAATCCCACCAAACAGCTCTGGCCCGTTCGGGGCTCAGATTTGCCGAACGCCCCCTCGCCTCTTGGCCTCACGCTCTGGACTTGAAAATGGCTGAGACCCTGCTAAAACTTCTGTGTTCCTTCTTGGAGTCTGAATCTGGGACGCTTCCCCATCACTTCAGGATAAAACAGAGACTCATAGTCAAGATGTGGAAAGTCTTTTAGGAAGAAGTAGGTACTTTCTTTGGCCAAATCCATTAAATGTCTGTGGTTATTCTTTTTTTTTTTTTTTAAAGATTATATTTATTTATTTGAGAGAGAGAGAATGAGAGAGAGCGAGTACATGAGAAGGGGGAGGGTCAGAGGGAGAAGCAGACTCCCTGCTGAGCAGGGAGCCCGATGCGGGACTCGATCCAGGGACTCCAGGATCATGACCTGAGCCGAAGGCAGTCGCTTAACCAACTGAGCCACCCAGGCGCCCCTGTCTGTGGTTATTCTTAATCTTAGCAGACTTGCAGGGATTTCTGTGGAGATTTTGGTTTGGTCTGTGAGAATGGTAGAAAGTTCATGCAGAATGATGAAGTGAAAATCGAGGAAGACAGATCTCTGGAGGGGGAGGGGCTGACTGCTAGAAAATCTGAGTCAATTCCACGTTCCTGCTCGGACAAAGTCAACCTCCCTGGATGTCAGCTTCCCTATCTGTAAATGGGAACACTAATTAATAGGTATCTCACAAAATGGTTCCATTTAATCTGGCAATTTAGCTCAACCGCTCAGCAAATGTTAGTAGTGATTATCTTCTCCCCTCACCCCTGCAGTAAGGATCAAGTATATAAGCCCATCAGAGATGGTTTTACTGGGAGGCTACAGAAGGTTAAGTTTCCCGGTCCCTTACCTGCACCTTCTTTCACCTAAAACAGGCCCCAGCAGTGTAGCAAGATGTCTATAGACTTGTAATATTTGAAAGAATAAAATATGGCTACAGTAACAAACCGGTTTTTGAAGGACAGTGGTTCAAAAAGAATTTAAGGTCAGCTCTTGCGCAATAAAGCTTGAAAGAATCTGAAACCTACGGTTCTTACATAGAAGAGACTTGATAGAGTTTTTTCCAAATCTGACAAGAATCCTCAATATTTATATAACAATGTCACTAACAAGTTGTGAAGCTGAAAGAATGTTATTCGACAATGATAAAACAACAAATTTTGAGCATCCATGCTCAAACAAAGGAAATATGCTGAAGGAAATACTATTTTTCATTTCTCCCAATAAAAAAAATATCACAAAAGCACTGTCACAGGAAGAGGTGAACAAAGAGTATGCCGACAAAAATGTAGGGAAAAAAGTATTTTAGAGGTGTGTTACGAAATCAATTAATTAAAATACATACAAAATTTGGAGTTTGTCACGTGGTAATTATGGTGTTTTCAAATGTTGTAATTTGCTCTGATCGCCCATCTCATTATAAAATAATATTCACTTCCATATTCCATCTTTTCATAATTTTTATGATTTTTCTCAAAGAGGACCCCTCAAATTATACAAGCTGCAGGCCCCAGCAAATCTGGATTTACCTGTGCGGCCAAGGAATAGACTGTACGCTCCTGGGACTGAAGGCAGGCTGGGCTGTGCCACTTAACTTGTGGACACCTCATCCTTCCTGCCCTGCTCTCTAGTCCTGGTTTCCGTTTCCTGCCTACAGATCAGCCCTCCTCAACTCCAGTGTCACTCCAATAAGGCCCAGAAACCAGCCCGGTTGCCTGGGCCCAGCCTTCCCTCTTCTCTGGTTCTACCCCCCTCAGTATTCACCTGTGCCAACTCATGCTCTTGGTCAGGACTAAAAGACCGTTCACAGTTTACTGTATGACAAGAAATTACCTGAATAAATACAAGACTGTATACATTAACCATACAATCACATCATTAGTGAGTTTCCCAGACCTCTGAAGAAGTACATGTAAAAGCAAGAATACCAGTGTTTGGTGACTCTGGGACAGGAGATACTTTCTGCATCTCTCAGCAATGGAGGCTGCTTTTCTAGCTTGCTGGTGGTTAGCTGGGCAACACTGCAGAATAACCTCTCATACTGCAGCCAGTGTGGAAGAATATCTAAAGACAACAACTCCCCACTTTGTTTCTATTGTTTAAACCTTTTCACAAGCTATTTCCAAGATGTTTGAATAATGCAATCATCCCAAAGGACAAACCTAAGGGCTTTGGTTTACAAAATTTTGTAGACTTCCCATTCTACTCTGAGCCATAGCATGAAAACAACATCTGCCCTCATTTCCTACTGCCAAAACCCTTCCCTTAGAAGCCCCAGCCCAAGTTGGTGGTGTCCTCCTCACTCACTGCCAGGAGGACGACACACACCTGCCCAGTTTGGTCACCAGTCACCTTTCCAACCTCATTCTTGTACACACTGAGGTCCATGTACCTCAGTGGTCCCCAAACGGGGCTGATGAGAGTTGAAGGCTGATGAGAGGCAAAGTCACATGAGAGCATGTGACTAGTACAGCTCCTAGCCTTCAGACACACTGAGTTGAATTTTGGGGATGTGGGGCTGAGAATATTTGACATGTCCCTGGATAATGACAATGATTTGTTCTTCATTCTCAGATATATTTTCCACTCCAGTTGCTGGCTAGTTTCCCTTGTGCTATTTTACCAGCTTCACTATTCAATTGTCTTTCTTCCATAAAGTTTCAATCTACCATCCTATCTGAAAGAGACTCTACTCCTCTGTGTTCAAGGACCAGAACATTCTCCATCAGGTTCCCATCATTTTTTTGGTTTGGTTTGACAGTACAAACCTGCAGACCAGCATCCATTCTCGGCCCACTTAGACCATTTCCCACAGAACAACCAAGCTGATCTTTGCAAAATCTAAATCCACATTATACCAGTTAGAGTGTGTCCTGGGCCTTGCACTATGCAGCCTTTCCCTGTGGCTCAGTCTCCTTTGGTATATCTTCCATCGCAGTCACACTGTGCTTCTCCAGCTTGCCCCTCCTCAGTTCTTGGAATGTCCCATGTTATTTTCCCTGCCCCATGATCTTTGCACATGCTGTTCCCCTAATGCTTATTGCCCAGTCGGAGACTAAGCATGTTCTGAAAGCTACTAAAGCCCAGGCAACCAAAAAATGAGCAAAAAACCTTCAGAGCATATTTGGAAATTGAAAAGAAAACACGAAAATAATTATCACAGGAAAAGATCACAATTTTACTGGTCTTCCTAGATTCTTTGAAATTTCGGTTTAGTTAAGTATTTATTTTTAAACACATGCAGCAGGGAGGGCACCATCATTTTGTTCTGGCCCCCACTCCCAGAGGCTCTCATTCAGAAGGTCTGGGATGCACCTGAGAATCCATGTTAACAATTTTCCAGGGGGAGCCTGGGTGGCTCAGTCGTTAAGCATCTGCCTTCGGCTCAGGTCATGATCCCAGGGTCCCAGGATCAAGCCCCACGTCGGGCTCCCTGCTCAGCGGGAAGCCTGCTTCTCCCTCACCCTCTCCCCCTGCTTGTGTTCCCTCTTTCGCTGTGTCTCTCTCTGTCAAATAAATAAATAAAATCTTAAAAAAAAAAAATTTTCCAGGTGCTATTGGCGCTGCTGGCATTGATCAACCTGTATTTACAATTTTGAGTACACAACAGAGTCTATACATTTTGCTGAGCCCTTAAAAATACAGTTGCCTGGGCTTACCCATGACCAATTAAATAAGAGTCTCTGGGGACAGGGGCAGGAACCTTTATGTTAAGCTTCCCACGGATTTAATTATGCAGCCAGTGTGAAAAACCACTCGTTTAGGAATCGCACTCTGAAGCCACAATCTCTGCCCCTACCCCCATCCCAAAACATTCTCCACCCTCAGGACTGTTAACTTTAATCCTATCCTTTATTTTTTTTTAAGATTTATTTATTTATTTGAGAGAGAGAGAGAGTACACACGAGGGTGGGGGATAGAGAGGAGCAGAGGGAGAGAGAGAGAATCTCAAGCAGACTCTGAGCTCAACCAGGAACCCGACACGGGGCTCCTTCCTACAACCCTGAGATCATGACCTGAGTCAAAACCAAGAGTCAGATGTTTAACCCAGGCACTCCTTTACCTACCCTTTAGATGCAACTTGTGTCACTTCCTTTTTTATATTTCCTAATGTATCTGTGTCTCTTTCCTTCAGAGGTTATCTCAGACTATAAAAATAGATAATTGATATGATGATTTCCGGACTGTCTCTTTCTTTGCAAGGCTCTAAGTTCCATGTTCCTGTGTGCGGCTCCCTGCTCAGCGGGGAGCCTGCTTCTCCCTCTGCCTCTGCCCCTCCCCCCGGCTTGTGCATGTGTGCTCTCTCTCTCAAATAAATAAATAAAATCTTTAAAAAAAAACTAGGTTGAGAGACTTAATGCAAAAGGACCAGCAATACCAGAGGCTAGGAGAACAATCAAATCAGTATGTTTAAAATAAATATGCTTAAGAATGATTAAAGATATAAACGAAAAAATAAAAACCTGGAAAAAAGCAACAAGATGTGAATAAAGGGATATTAAAGAGGCTACAGTGTTGAGAGCATCATAGGCACAAGAGCTGCCTTGGTAAACCAGGGAGGTCTCAGAGCATCCCAAGTATGCCTCCACACTCCCACGGCGGCAGAGGACTGAGCAGAGAAGGGGACAGTCCTAATAGGAGGCTTGAGCAAAGAAAGAAGAAAAGGAGCCTCCCTGCATGGACAGAGGTGCCCAGAGGCCAAGGAAGACCTGCTGTCTCCTCAGCCGATATGCAGGAGCATCAGAGATCAGGGAGGCCAGGATAAGCGGTCTGACCGGAAGCTGTCTCCTTATTGCAGGGAAAGAAGAAAGTCATGCCAGGGAGAAAGGAAACTGAGGTCAGCTGAGGATTTACTTGAAGGAGCTAACTCAAAATCAGAAACAACTAACTATCCGGAATTGACAAGTTTGTTATCTGCCATCAAGGGGAATGGGGACTGAGTTAACAGAAATAAAGAAAGGTACTAAGCTGTCATGCCTAATTTTGCTTTTCATAACTCTGAAAGCCTGACCCTTTACACTACATAAGCAGGCCTTTGCTGTTTTGTAGTGAGAGGAATCTTCCTATTACATAAATAATTCCACTCTTAGATTTGTCTGCTTGCAAGTAAGATACGGTACTCATTTTAAATATTGTGTTTCATGATTTAAAAGGCAGTCCTCTGCCAAGGACAGAGGCACAAATCTCTACAAAAGAGTTTCTCATTCCTAGCCCACATTCCCCCACCTGTTGGATGTGGAGGATATGTATGAACCCCAATTTTGTTATGGAAACAGTAGCTCAGACTCCAAAAGGAGCACTTTCACTATAGATGAACTTACTAGTGTCCTGTTCATATAGTCAGTCTCATAATCCAGTGAATGCCAGGCTGCCTTTAAGAGATGGAGTTCTACTCTCTCTGTCTGTGCTGAGCAATAAAGGTCATCAGAACCTGCAAAGCTGAAGGCCAAATTTTGCACATAGAAAATTCACACTAAAGAGTCCAGGGGACATGTTATCCATGTTCTATCCATTGGAGGCCAGCATCATATATAGATGTTAGCACTTCCATCCCCTCTCTGCTTGCCCTCATTAGGGTTCTTGACCAGGCAGAATGATCTCCTCTCACTTTAATTCTGCCTGGTAGCCCATCTCCATTCACACTTGGACCCATAAAAGGAGCCAACTAAGAAGAGTAAGAATAACTCAGGGGCTTCTAGTCTCTATTAGTAACAGTTTCCCAAATAAGAACTTTTTAAAATATCATCACTGAAGCCTCAAAAGGGAGAGATTCCAGCTCTATTCTGATATGGATTTCATCAGAAAAATCCCCACCATCTGTAAGAGCCAAAAGAGATGCACAAAAAACATAAAGCACTTTAGAGTAAACCTAGCAAGATTGTGCAAAACATTTATGAGAATAACTTTAAAATTTGCCTGAATGACACACAAGTAGATTTGAACAAAGAGATATACCTTGTTCTCAGACAGGATGTATTAACATCATAAAAATGTCACTTCTGTCCAAGTAAATATATAAAGATACAGTGATAAAAATGCCACAGTGGGTTTTTTTTTCCCCCTGAAGACTGACAATTTGATTCTAAGGTTCTTACAGGAAATAAATGTAGAAGAATTAGCCAAGGTAATCCTGAAGGGGATCAGCAACTACTGTGAAAAACTCCCAAAGTCCTCTTCCCTGCTTGCATTCTTCTCTCAAAAGCCTTAAGGCCCTAGGGAGAAGCCGCAAATTCTCCTACCCCAGAGCATAGGTAAAGACACATTGTTGTTGAGGAAAAGAAAAAGGGGGGAAATCCTCTTATCCTGTCAAAGTAGCAGGAAACAGTCCTGGGCCCCAGATCCTATATCAACAGTATAGTAGTCCTCTCTTCACGGAAGGACTAAGATACTCTCCCAGACAAGGCCTGATATAGATACAATGTGGTGTTTGACTGACTGCCATGGGGAGGAAGGGTAAAAAACTCCACACCAAAGGCCCAAGCAGACAGGCTTGACCAAAGACTGAGGCTGGACCAAGATGACAGAGAATTCCCCTGGCACTCAACTCCAGCCTAGCAAGGAATGATTAACAAGAAAGAGCTACCTCTCAGTGAGTGGAGGCATGGGGGTGGGGGAAGCGAGACCATGGAAAGAGATCCCCTTTGTGGTTCAGGTCTGAAAACTGAGGCTGAAGCAAAATATTGAGAAAGAGACTCCATCACTCCAATCTGCACCCTAAGCACAAGGCATCACGATTGGAAACTGAAGGCAAGAAAAACAACAGAAAACGCAAACCTAGCTCAGGTCCTAACTAAATTGACTCAATTTTCTGATTTAACTGCCTGAGAGGAGGTATACCTATTTCCAGACATATATTCTATTTATTTTAGTATCTTGGTACCCAGTAAAAAATTATGAGGCACACGAACAAGCAAGGGAGGAAAAAAACAAACAAACAAAAAACACATCCTCAAGAGACAAAGCAATCAACATAAGCACACTCAGAGATGACCTGGATTTTGGAACTATCAAATAGACTTTAAATAACTATGACATATGTAAAAAGATCCAGTGGAAAATATGTACCACACGTACAAACAGATGGTAAATTTCAGCAGAGAGATGAAAACCAAAAAAAGGACTCAAGTAGAAATTGCTATAAATAAATACATGGCATCGAAGGTAAATATATAGAGAGATGAAGAATTCCATTGATGGGGCCATCAGTAGATTTGAACCAGCTGAGGAAACAACCAGTGAAGTTGGAGATACTTTAATAGAAATTACCCAAAATGAAACATAGGCTAGGATATTATAAGAAAAAAAAAAAACTATACTTCATAAACATATGGACAAAACTCCTCACCAAATTATCAGTAAGTCAAATTCAGCAATATATAAAAAGATAAAACATCATGACTAAGTGGGGATTTATCATAGAAATTCAAGGTTGGTTTGACATTTCAAAATCAATTAATGTATTTCATGTTATCACAGATTTTTTTAAAAGACAATAAGATTATCTCAATAGATGCAGGAAAAGCATTTGACAAAATTCAAAATCCATTCATAATAAAAATTCTAAGAAAACTAGAAATTAAAGATAATTTCCCCAACCTGATGAAGAGCATCTATGAAAAATTTATAGCTAATATCATAATTCACAGTGGAAGACTTAATAATTTCCATCTTAAGATAAGGAGCAGGGCAAGAATATACTCTCTCATGACTTTTACTCAACATCATACTGTTAGGCCTAGCCAGTCATATAAGAAAAGAAAAAGAAATAAAGAATGTACAGATTTTAAAGTAATAAGTTAAAATGCTTTTTTTCATGGTTGCCATAATTGTCTACATAGAAAAACTCAAGAGTCCAAATAAGCTATTAGAACCATAGGCGAGCTTAGAAATATTAATATTAAAAAATCATTTGTATTTCTCTATGTAGCTAGCTTATTTTTAGAATTGGAAATTGAAATTAGGAAAACAGTCCTGTTTACTATAGCGTCAAAAATATGAAATTTTTAAGTATATATCTAACAAAATATGTGGAATATTTTTATTGAAAACTAATATAACATTGATGAGAGAAATCAAAGATCTAATAAATGGAGACATTTATGAGATAGGAGACTTATTTTGTAAAGATGTCAAATCTCTTTCAAATGGATATACAGATTCGATCCATGCCAACAAAATTCAAAGTAAGGGTTTTTTTGGAAAAACTGACAAACTGAGTGTCAAATTATTAGGCGAAGAAGTAAATAACCAGAAAAGCAGTTGTAGGGTACAAGTATAAACATTCTTATAAATTCTAAGAAAATCTGGGAGGAAATCCTTGCTACCATAGGATAAGCAAAGACTCATACAAGGCACAAAAGCACAATTCATTAAAAATTGATTAATTGGACTCAATTAAAATTTAAAACTTTTTTCCTCAAAAAAGACTATTCAAAACATAAAACTTATACTTGGAGAAAATATTTGCAAAACACATAACTGATATAGGATGGATATCCAGAACATATAGATAATTCTCAAAACTCAATAGTAAGAAACCAAACAATCCAATTTTTATTTTTTTATTATTTTTTTAAAGATTTATTTATTTGAGAGAGAGGAAGAGTGCATGTGTGCCAGTTGGGGGGAGGGGCAGAGGGAGAGAATCTTTAGGCAAACTCCCTGATGAGCACGAAGCCCAACATGGGCTCCATCTCACAACCCATGAGACCGTGACCCTGAACCAAAACCAAGAGTCAGACACCTAACTGCCTGTGCCACCCAGGTGCCCCAAACAAACAATCCAATTTTTAAATAGTGGGCAAAATATTTTAACAGATTCTTTACCAAAAAAATATACAGCTGGCAAATAAAAACATTAAAAGATGCTTAATATCATTAGTCTTTAGAGAAACGCAGGTTAAAAACCAGAATGAGATCGAAGGAAGGAAGGAAGGAAGGAAGGAAGGAAGGAAGGAAGGAAGGAAGGAAGAAAGGAAGGAAGAGTGGGAGGGAGGGAGGGAAACTTGGACAGTAAGAAGTGTGGATAAGGATGTGTGGAGCAACTAGAACTAGGACTCTAATTCAGCGCTGGTATGAATACAAATTGATACAGACACTTTGGGAAACAGTTTGGCAATCTCTTATAAAGGTAAAAATATACTTAAAATAAAAAAAATTCAATCATTCCACTTCTAGTTATTTACCTATGAGAAATGAAAAATCTATGCCCACAAAAATGTTTCCAGGGGTTTTATTTGAAATCATGTCAAGTGTCCAAATGTTGAATCGATTTTTAAAATTTGTGGTACATAAATACAAGGGACTGCTATGTATCAATAAACCTGCTGATATGCACAACGTGGATTACACTGCATTATACTAATAAACTATACTAAGTGAAAGAAGCCAGACTCAAGATTCCACGATGTATGATTCCCTTTACAGGACATTTTGGAAAAGGCTAAACCATAGGGACAGAAGACAGATTAGTGCCAGCCAGGGGCTGGGTTAGGGGAGGAGACTGAGCAGAAAAGAGAACAAGAAAATTAGTGGGGTGATGGAAATGCTCTATAGCTTGACTGTAGTAAAGCTACATGATTTATACACTTGTAAAAACCTCATAGAACTCTACCAGGGTGAATTTTACTGTGCATACAATAAAATCCACCTACAAATTGTAAACATAATTAAACATAGAAAATAATTAATTAAATTAACTTTAAAATACAATTCCTCTAATTGTACATCCTCTATGGGATATATTGGGGTTTTTCTCCTTAAGGGATATATTCTAAGAACAAAAAGAACTGAAAAAAAAAATTTTAACTTAGTTATTCTTAGTGTTTGTAAGTAAAATTTGTATTGTAATTATGAAACTATTTTGTATACAGTATAGGATAAAGCAAGCAAATAAATATATTAATATTATTAGGAACTAATATTTGAACTATAAGAGAAAAGAAGCATTATATGAAATTAAGGTAAGTAAAAATCTTATCATTCTTTATTTTTAATTGGAACTCATATGAAGTCATAATTTATATGCATTCTAACATTGTCCACGTAAAGCAGTTAGAAATAGTAACAACTCAATAAGAAAGAGCAGAGTTAATATTTAACTACTGATTTCTAAACTATGATTTCTCCACATTCCACAGTATAAGATACCACAGCTTGTTACAGTAATAACTAATCCTAATCCCAGGTTTGGGGCAAGTAAGACACAGACAGTGAAGTCTAAGAAAACAGCAAAGGGCTCAGATAGTAATGGCACCATATCAAAGAAACACAGAAGCTTTCTTAGAGTAGCTTCCACTAACCCAATTGGGAACATTTGGGTGTCAAAAAGAACAAGGATGGCAATGAATGATAACACATTGAATTTTCTAAAATGAATCCATAATGATTACAGAGAAGGAGCAAGACCAAAAAATAAAAATCTCTTCTTTGTAGAAGAATACCAGTTAATAGGTGAAGAACGAATAATAATATTAGAAAAATTACCATTTTGCAATCCCCAAGTAATAATTGTAGCAGGCAAGAATCACTGATGGATCATGAAAATATAAGATGAGAAGTTGGGGAACAGAAAGTCACACAGTCAAGTATTTCCCCATGGATTATTTATTAAAACCAGAGGGAGAAATGTACCTCACTCTAGAGAGACCACACTGGTCACTAATTTAACCAAGTGACCAGATTTAGGATTACCAGTGGTGGAGCAATCTGACGTCAAGCACTCCTGGTGTAAAACATTAAGGAATATACAAAACCAATGTAATACTTTTGCCAAAGCACCCGAATCTAACAATGAAAAATCAAGCAGGAAAATCCACAATATAGAAAATTCCATAAGAAGACTAGCCTGGATTCTTCAGAAAGGTCATTGTCATGAGAACAAAACCAAACAAAAAGAAATGTGGGTGATTAAAAGAGAATGAAAGGGAAACAAAGGCAAAAATGAACTATTGGGACTTCATCAATATAAAAAGCTTTTGCACGGCAAAGGAAACAGTCAACAAAACCAAAAGACAACCAACAGAATGGGAGAAGATATTTGCAAATGACATATCAGATAAAGGGCTAGTATCCAAAATCTATAAAGAACGTATCAAATTCAACACCCAAAGAACAAAGAATCCAATCAAGAAATGGGCAAAAGACATGAACAGACATTTCTGCAAAGAAGACATCCAAATGGCCAACGGACACATGAAAAAGTGCTCAACATTGCTTGGCATCAAGGAAATACTAATCAAAACCTCAATGACATACCACGTCACACCAGTCAGAATGGCTAAAATTAACACGTCAGGAAACCACAGATGTTGGCGGGGATGCAGAGAAAGGGGAACCCTCCTACACTGTTGGTGGGAATGCAAGCTGGTGCAGCCACTCTGGAAAACAGTATGGAGGTTCCTCAAGAAGTTAAAAATAGAGCTACCCTATGACCCAGCAATTGCACTACTAGGTATTTACCCCAAAGATACAAATGTAGTGATCCGAAGGGGTACATGCACCCCGATGTTTACAGCAGCAATGTCCACAATAACCAAACTGTGGAAAGAGCTCAGATGTCCATCGACAGATGAATGGATAAAGAAGATGTGGTATATATATACAATGGAATATTATGCAGCCATCAAAAAATGAAATAACGAAATCTTGCCATTTGCAACAACGTGGATGGAACTAGAGGGTATTATGCTAAGCAAAATAAGTCAATCAGAGAAAGACAGGTATCATATGATTTCACTCATATGTGGAATTTAAGAAATAAAACAGAGGAGCACAGGGGCACCTGGGTGGCTCAGTCAGTTAAGCGTCTGCCTTTGGCTCAGGTCATGATCCCAGAGTCCTGGGATTGAGCCCCACGTTAGGCTCCCTGCTCAGTGGGGAGCCTGCTTCTCCCTTTTCCCCCTGCTTGTGCTCTCTGTCTTGCTATCTCTCTCCCTCTAATAAAAAAACAAAAAAAATATTTTTTAAAAAAAACAGAGGAGCATAAGGGGAGGGAAGGGAAGGAAAAATAAAACAAGATGAAATCAGAAAGGGAGGCAAACTCTAAGAGACTCTTAATCATAGGAAACAAACTGAGGGTTGCTGAAGGGGAGGGGGTGGGAGGATGGGGTAACTGGGTGATGGGCATTAAGGAGGGCACGTGATGTAATGAGCACTGGGTATTATATAAGACTGATGAATCACCAACCTCTACCTCTGAAACTAATAATACACTATGTTAATGAATTGAATTTAGATTTTAAAAAAAGATTAAAAGAGAATGAAAAGACAACCAGATGCAATGCATCAACCATACCTGAATCTTACATCAATCAATTGACCAATCAATCAATACAACGAAAGACATCTGAGAATTGGAGAAATTTTAATATGGACTTCATGCCAAATGATATAATGGACTTGTTATTACTTTGAGGGATATGATAATGGTTCTGTGGTTACATTCTTACGCTTAGGAGAGACATGATAAGGTCCACAGAGGTGAAGAGTCACAGCATCTGCAACTTAGTTGCAAGTAGTTCAGTAAAAATATATAAATAGATGGGGGGGCGGAGCAAGATAGTGGAGGAGTAGGAGACCTGGATTTCGTCTGGTCTCAGGAATTCAGCTGGATAGGGATCAAACCATTCTGAACACCTACAAACTCAACAGGAGATTGAAGAAAAGAATAGCAACAACTCTCTGAACAGAAAAGCGACCACTTTCTGGAAGGTAGGACGTGTGGAGAAGTGAATCCGAGGCAATATTCGGGAGGATTGATGGCGGGGGAGGGGGCCTCCAGCCGCTGCTTCTGGCAAGTGATAGAGCAGCGGAGCACAAAATCGGAACTTTTAGAAGTCGGCTCCGCTGAGGGACGTCGCTCCAGTGGCTAAGGGGGGGTGGAAACCTCACGGGACAGTGTGGTCTCAGGACCCTCGGGGTCACAGAAAGACCAGGGGTGCCTGAGTGCGGCAGAGCTCCCAGGTATCGGAGCGGGGAAGCCGGCTGCAGAGACGGAGCTGAGGAGCGGGCTCTCAGCTCGGGGCTGCCATAAACCGTGATCCACGGCACAGTCCGGCCACTGCTCTTCCAGCAGGGACCCAACAAGCGACAGATCCGGGGAGACTCCTCTTCCTGCCCCGGGAGGAGCCGCACGGGAGTGCACCGCAGGGATCTGCTGGGGTTGGAGACTCCACACCTAGTCGGGTGCCAGAGACAGAAACGCTCGGTCACAGGCCGGGTGAGCACGGAGTGTGGCCGGAGACCGGGGAGACGGGAGTGACTGACTGCTTTTCTCTGGGGGCGCACTGAGGAGTGGGGCCCCGAGTTCTCGGCTCCTCCGGGACACAGATTAGGAGGCCGCCATTTTCACTCTTGGCCTCCAAAGCTGTACGGAAAGCTTGCAGGGAACAAAAGCTCCCAAGAGCAAACCCCAGCAGGTTACTTAGCCCAGACCGGGCAAGGGTGGTGCAATTCCACCTCCAGCAAAGACATTTGGGAACCACGGCAACAGGCCCCTCCCCCAGAAGATCAGCGAGAACAGCCAGCCAAGACCAAGTTTACCGATCAATGAGAACGGCAGAACTCCAGCGCTAGGGGAATACTGCACATAGAATCCATAGCTTTTTTACCATGATTCTTTAGTCTTTCAAAGTTAATTTTTTTAACTGTCTTTTTTTTTTTAATTTTTCTTTTTCCCTTTTTCAACCAACATCTTATCAATCCCTTTTTTAAAAACATTTTTATTTTTCATTTTTAGAGTCATATTCTATCCCTTCATAGTGGTTACCCTTATTTTTGGCATATATATATAAGTTGTTCTCTCTTTAAAATTTTGAGATAGTTTCTTCTAACAGATCAAAATATACCCGAAATCTCTAGTGTATGGTTTTGTTCTACTCTCCTGCCTGATCACATTCTCTCCCTTTTTTTTCTTTTTTTTTTAATCCTCTTCTTTCTTTTTTCAAACAACTTCTTATCAATCCTTTTATAAAATTTTTTATAATTTTCATCTTTACAGTCATATTCCATCCCTTCATCATATCAACCCTTATTTTTGTACATATATAAGTTTTTCTTTCTTTAAAATTTTGGGAGGCACTTTCTTCTAACAGACCAAAATACATCCAAAATCTAGTGTGTGGCACTGATCTATGAACCAGCCTGATCATATTTGATCATATTTTGTTTTTTTGTTTTGTTTTGTTCTGTTTTTGTTTGTTTTTATCTTTTTCTTTTTCTTTTTTCTTCTTTTTCTTTTTCTTTTTTCTTTCTTTCCCTTTCTTTTCCCCCGGCTTCAGGTCTTTTCTGATTTGTTTAGAGTATATTTTCTGGGGACATTGTTACCTTGTTAGCATTTTGTTCTGTCATTAATCTATTCTCCTCTGCACAAAATGACAAGATGGAAAAAATCACCTCAACAAAAAGAACAAGAGGTAGTACCGACTGCCAGGGACCTACTCAATACGGACATTAGTACGATGTCGGATCTAGAGTTCAGAATCATCACTTTAAAGATACTAGCTGGGCTTGAAAAAAGCATGGAAGTTATTAGAGAAGCCCTTTCTGGAGAAATAAAAGAACTAAAATCTAACCAAGTCGAAATCAAAAAGGCTATTAATGAGGGGCAATCAAAAATGGGGCCGCTAACTGCTAGGATAAATGAGGCAGAAGAGAGAATCAGTGATATAGAAGACCAAATGATGGAAAATAAAGAAGCTGAGAAAAAGAGAGATAAACAACTACTGGATCACGAGGGCAGAATTCAAGAGATAAGCGATACCGTAGACAAAACGACATTAGAATAATTGGGATCCCAGAAGAAGAAAGAGAGAGGTGGCAGAAGGTATATTGGAGCCAATTATAGCAGAGAACTTCCCTAATTTGGGGAGGGAAACGGGCATCAAAATCCAGGAAGCACAGAGAACCCCTCTCAAAATCAATAATAATAGGTCAACACCCCGACATCTAATAGTAAAACTTACGAGTCTCAGAGACAAAGAGAAAATCCTGAAAGCAGCTCAGGAGAAGAGATATGTAACCTACAATGGTAGAAACATTAGATTGGCAACAGACTTATCCACAGAGACCTGGCAGGCCAGAAAGGACTGGCATGATATATTCAGAGCACTAAATGAGAAAAATATGCAGCCAAGAATACTATATCCAGCTAGGCTGTCACTGAAAATAGAAGGAGAGATAAAAAGCTTCCAGGACAAACAAAAACTAAAGGAATTTGAAAACACAAAACCAGCCCTACAAGAAATATTGAAAGGGATCCTCCAAGCAAAGAGAGAGCCTAAAAGTAACATAGACCAGAAAGGAATACAGACAATATACAGTAACAGTCACCTTACAGGCAATACAATGGCACTAAATTCATATCTTTCAATAGTTACCCTGAATGTAAATGGGCTAAATGCCCCAATTAAAAGACACAGGCTATCAGATTGGATTAAAAAACAAGACCCATCAATATGCTGTCTGCAAGAGACTCATTTTAGACGCAAAGACACCCCCAGATTGAAAGTGAGGGGGTGGAAAACCATTTATCATGCTAATGGACACCAAAAGAAAGCTGGGGTGGCAATCCTTATATCAGACAAATTAGATTTTAAGCCAAAGACTGTAATAAGAGATGAGGAAGGACACTATATCCTACTTAAAGGGTCTATCCAACAAGAAGATCTAACAATTGTAAATATCTATGCCCCTAACATGGGAGCAGCCAATTATATAAGGCAATTAATAACAAAAGCAAAGAAACACATTGACAACAATACAATAATAGTGGGGGACTTTAACATCCCCCTTACTGAAATGGACAGATCATCTAAGCAAAAGATCAACAAGGAAATAAAGACTTCAAATGACACACTGGACCAAATGGACTTCACAGACATATTCAGAACATTCCATCCCAAAGCAACGGAATACATATTCTTCTCTAGTGCCCATGGAACATTCTCCAGAACTGACCACATCCTAGGTCATAAATCAGGTCTCAACTGGTACCAAAAGATTGGGATCATTCCCTGCCTATTTTCAGACCACAGTGCTTTGAAACTAGAACTCAATCACAAGAGGAAAGTCGGAAGGAACTCAAATACATGGAGGCTAAAGAGCATCCTACTAAAGAATGAATGGGTCAACCAGGAAATTAAAGAAGAATTAAAAAAATTCATGGAAACAAATGAAAATGAAAACACAACTGTTCAAAATCTTTGGGATGCAGCAAAAGCAGTCCTAAGAGGAAAGTATATAGCAATACAAGCCTTTCTCAAGAAACAAGAAAGCTCTCAAGTACACAACCTAACCCTACACCCAAAGGAGCTGGAGAAAGAACAGCAAATAAAGCCTAAACACAGCAGGAGAAGAGAAATAATAAATATCAGAGCAGAAATCAATGAAATAGAAACCAAAAGAACAGTAGAACAGATCAATGAAACTAGGAGCTGGTTCTTGGAAAGAATTAACAAGATTGATAAACCCCTGGCCAGACTTATCAAAAAGAAAAGAGAAATGACCCAAATCAACAAAATCATGAATGAAAGAGGAGAGATCACAACCGACACCAAAGAAATACAAACAATTATAAGAACATATTATGAGCAACTCTATGCCAGCAAATTAGATAACCTGGAAGAAATGGATGCATTCCTAGAGATGTATCAACTACCAAAACTGAACCAGGAAGAAATAGAAAACCTGAACAGACCTATAACCACTAAGGAAATGGAAGCAGTCATCAAAAATCTCCCAACAAACAAAAGCCCAGGGCCAGATGGCTTCCCAGGGGAATTCTACCAAACATTTAAAGAAGAATTAATACCTATTCTGAAACTGTTCCAAAAAATAGAAATGGGAGGAAAACTTCCAAACTCGTTTTATGAGGCCACCATTGCCTTGATCCCCAAACCAGACAAAGACCCCATCAAAAAGGAGAATTACAGACCAATATCCTTGATGAACATGGATGCAAAAATCCTCACCAAAATACTAGCCAATAGGATCCAACAGTACATTAAAAGGATTATTCACCACGACCAAGTGGGATTTCTCCCTGGGCTGCAAGGTTGGTTCAACATCCACAAATCAATGAATGTGATACAATACATTAACAAAAGAAAGAACAAGAATCATATGATCCTCTCAATAGGTGCAGAAAAAGCATTTGACAAAGTACAGCATCCTTTCTTGATCAAAACTCTTCAGAGTATAGGCATAGAGGGTCCATACCTCAATATCATAAAAGCCATCTATGAAAAACCCACAGCAAATATCATTCTCAATGAGGAAAAACTGAGAGCTTTCCCCCTAAGGTCAGGAACGCGGCAGGGATGTCCACTATCACCACTGCTATTCAACATAGTATTAGAAGTCCTAGCCACAGCAATCAGACAACAAAAAGAAATAAAAGGCATCCAAATTGGCAAAGAAGAAGTCAAACTCTCACTCTCTGCAGATATGATACTTTATGTGGAAAACCCCAAAGACTCTACCCCAAAACTGCTAGAACTCATACAGGAATTCAGTAAAGTGGCAGGATATAAAATCAATGCACAGAAGTCAGTGGCATTCCTATACACCAACAACAAGACAGAAGAAAGAGAAATTAAGGAGTCGATCCCATTTACAATTGCACCCAAAACCATAAGATACCTAAGAATAAATCTAACCAAAGAGGCAAAGGATCTGTACTCAGAAAACTATAAAATACTCATGAAACAAATTGAGGAAGACACAAAGAAATGGAAAAATGTTCCATGCTCATGGATTGGAAGAACAAATATTGTGAAGATGTCAATGCTACCTAGAGCAATCTACACATTCAGTGCAATCCCCATCAAAATACCATCCACTTTTTCAAAGAAATGGAACAAATAATCCTAAAATTTGTATGGAACCAGAAAAGACCCCGAATAGCCAGAGGAATGTTGAAAAAGAAAAGCAAAGCTGGCGGCATCACAATTCCGGACTTCCAGCTCTATTACAAAGCTGTCATCATCAAGACAGTATGGTACAAAAACAGACACATAGATCAGTGGAACAGAATAGAGAGCCCAGAAATGGACCCTCAACTCTATGGTCAACTAATCTTTGACAAAGCAGGAAAGAATGTCCAATGGAAAAAAGACAGTCTCTTCAACAAACGGTGTTGGGAAAATTGGACAGCCACATGCAGAAGAATGAAACTGGACCATTTCCTTACACCACACACAAAAATAGACTTCAAAGCGTTGAAAGACCTCAATGTGAGACAGGAGTCCATCAAAATCCTAAAGGAGAACACAGGCAGCAACCTCTTCGACCTCAGCCGCAGCAACTTCTTCCTAGAAACATCGCCAAAGGCAAGGGAAGTAAGGGCAAAAATGAACTATTGGGACTTCATCAAGACAAAAAGCTTTTGCACAGCAAAAGAAACAGTCAGCAAAACCAAAAGACAACCGACAGAATGGGAGAAGATATTTGCAAATGACATATCAGATAAAGGGCTAGTATCCAAAATCTATAAAGAACTTATCAAACTAAACACCCAAAGAACAAGGAATCCAATCAAGAAATGGGCAGAAGACATGAACAGACATTTTTCTAAAGAAGACATCCAAATGGCCAACGGATACATGAAAAAGTGCTCAACATCGCTTCGCGTCAGGGAAATCCAAATCAAAACCTCAATGAGATACCACATCACACCAGTCAGAATGGCTAAAATTAACACGTCAGGAAACCACAGATGTTGGCGGGGATGCAGAGAAAGGGGAACCCTCCTACACTGTTGGTGGGAATGCAAGCTGGTGCAGCCACTCTGGAAAACAGTATGGAGGTTCCCTAAAAAGTTGAAAATAGAGCTACCATACGATCCAGCAATTGCACTACTAGGTATTTACCCCAAAGATACAATTGTAGGGATCCAAAGGGGCACATGCACCCCGATGTTTACAGCAGCAATGTCCACAGTAGCCAAACTGTGGAAAGAGCCAAGATGTCCATCGACAGATGAATGGATAAAGAAGATGTGCTATATATATACAATGGAATATGCAGCCATCAAAAGGAATGAGATTTTGCCATTTGCAACAACGTGGATGGACCTGGAGGGTGTTATGCTGAGCGAAATAAGTCAATCAGAGAAAGACATGTATCATATGACCTCACTGATATGAGGAATTCTTAATCTCAAGAAACAAACTGAGGGTTGCTGGAGTGGGGGGTGGGGTGGGAGGGATGGGGTGGCTGGGTGATAGACACTGGGGAGGGTATGTGCTATGGTGAGCGCTGTGAATTGTGCAAGACTGTTGAATCACAGATCTGTACCTCTGAAACAAATAATGCAATATATGTTAAGAAAAAAAAAGAAGAAGAAGAAGATAGCAGGAGGGGAAGAATGAAGGGGGCGAAATCGGAGGGGGAGACGAACCATGAGAGACGATGGACTCTGAGAAACAAACTGAGGGTTCTAGAGGGGAGGGTGGTGGGAGGATGGGTTAGCCTGGTGATGGGTATTAAAGAGGGCACGTTCTGCATGGAGCACTGGGTGTTAAGCACAAACAATGAATCATGGAACACTACATCAAAAACTAATGATGTAATGTATGGTGATTAACATAACAATAAAAATTAAAATATATATACATATATAAATAGATAAATAAGAGGAAAAATGTGAATAAGCGATACATCTAGTTATGAGGTCTATGGATTTTTTTTATTATACTAGTCTTTACCTTTTATGTAATTTGGAAATTTTAACGATAAGAAGTTTGGAGAAAAACTAACTGCCTTGATCAGTGTAGCCCAGGCCGGAGAGATATCTCTGCCCCATACTGAACAACGCATCTTGTATTGTGGTTGGGAGGAAGGAGTGAGCTTCTGAGGCTGCTACCCAGGGAGGGCTCTGGAGCTGCCGGGAAAACCGAGGCACTGATCTTTATCCCTAGGATTCTACTGCCCAAGGCCAGGGTACAAACTGCATTTTCCTCAACTGAGAACCTGGAAGATGCATACAATACTGAATAACCGAAGTCTGTGCTTCCCAGCAGTTTGAGAAAAGGCACTGAGCCAAAAGGTTATTAGTTTTAATTTTAGCTAAACCACTGGCAAAAATGTATGGCTGCCCTCAAATTCCTTGGGAATGGATGGAAAGCACAGGCTTCACTGGAAACTTGCAGCAAGACTGCAGTGAAATCGCTTAGGGAAGTCATTTTTATCCATTAATCGGCTTCAACAAACAACCATTCATCATTACACATCTCTTCTTAATCTTTAGTATCACATCTAATCAAATTTAGATACAAGAAAAGGCAAAGACTTGGTATAAAATTCCATTGCTTTTTAAAAATCTCGTCAAGATTTGTGAAACTACGTTTTTTTTTTGTTGGTTTTGTTTTTTTCTTTTTCTTCTTCACTAGATGTTTTATATAGGACTAGATGTTCCTCAAAGAATATTGTGGGGAGAGAGGGCCAGGGCTGGGCAGAGAGATGAAAACAGCAACTTTTCCAATGAAACAAATGGAGAAAGTTCTCCAAGCCACGTGTATACAAAGAGCCCATCCCAATCAAAGGACTCGATCTGATCCACTCCAATTAGGAGAGTATGCTTTGAATACTCAATTTTAATAAAATTGAAGCCAGGCCTTTGGTTGCTCAATCTTTTTAACCAGGTGCCAAAAATCTGGCCAAATGTATGGAAGCAGATTCCTCTTCTATGAACTGCTATGAGAACTTTGATGTTTATGCCTAGTAGAAGGAATCTAGGTTGATTACCCTCTCTTCCAAAAGAGCATCCCTTTCTTGGTAGAGAGCATTCCTCCTGATTTATCCAGCTTGGAAGGACACCATGAGCTTGGTGTTCCAAACCTACTTATTAAAGATCCCTTCCTTTTTTTGGATCAATCTTAAAAATCAAAGACTGTCACACAACAAAGTAATTTGCAATTTTTTTCTCCTGAAAAAAAATTATTTTTAAGATAATCCAAACATACTCTATATTTGCATTTTCAGTTCATTATTATTATTATTTAAGATTTTATTCTTTGAGAAAGAGGTAGAGAGAGAGCCAGAGAGAACATAAGCAGGGAAAGGAGCAGAGGGAGAGGCAGAAGCAGCCTCCCCGCTGAGCAGGGATCAGGATGCGGGACTCGATCCCAGAACCCTGGGATCATGACCTGAGTCGAAGGCAGACGCTTAACCAACTGAGCCACCCAGGCGACCCTGCATTTTCAGTTCTTTATTATTCTTTTTAAAAAGCAACAAAATGAAAACTCCATCCCTTTGATACTAGGGTTTGTAATTCCAAAAATGAGTTTCCTTTGTGTTTCTCAACCAACCTGAGATTTCTCCTGACAAACTCTTCGTGCACAATGTACTTACGGCCCGTTGTTCTTAAGACTTCATTGTAATAATTTAAAAAATATAACTAACTGGATATTCCAATGAAAATTCATGTAAATACCTCAGTACATAACATTTTTTAACGAGTTGCTGAATATAGCACCCCATTCCTGTTAGCACTTAGTACAAACATCTTGTCTTAATTCAACAGCTCGAATTTTCTTCAGACCTTGAGCACTCGATTAATTTCTGAATCTCAGCTGACACTGCCCTAAAAGGGTGAAAGAATTAATCACTCTGATGTCATTCCAGATAAGACAAGCACAGGTTTTAAAATGCTTGTCTTGCATGTGGGACTGGAATTTAAGACATCCTATATAGAAAATTCTTGCACAGCAACTGGGAAGTTAGTCGTGGACCTAGGCACTAGAAAAACATGTTTGTTTTTTGATACCTCTGCAAGGTAAATTTCATTATCCCCTCATTAAGGGCTATATTGGTAATTACACAGCACCCATCATCATCACTTGTAAAGAGAATGCTAGATGCATTGTTTATTTTATGCATAGGTACAGCCAACCAAACATGCTAAACCACTTAACACAGTTTATTGACACTGGCAAGGAACAACAATTTAGAAAAGCAAATGACGCAGATTGTATATTACGGAGTTTTCAAGGTTTCTCTCCCCCTTTCCCCACCCTGCCCTACTATTCTTTAGAACAGCTTTCTACATTGAAAACATGTCAAAAATTTGGAAAGCAACAAGCAATCAGGTATTTTTTTTTTCTCCTGAAGCTATGATTTGATTTTGTGCCAATCTCAAGCTGTGGACCTTTGAAATTTAACCAGTCTTACTCATCCAAAATATGAAGATCCATCCAACAATAAATACCTATATTTGTCAGGTCTTCAAGCCTGAACCAGTGAGCAAAAATCAAGCTAAAGCTTTATGAAGAGCAACTTTGTAACCACCAAATTTCAAGGCAAACAAATAAAGAACATAATATCATTCACGTATTTAGTATTTAGTTTTAGTTTGGGTGAAATACTACAGTTAACTTTATGTTCTATATGAAAAAATAATACTAGCCTCAGTCCACAATCACCTATATGAATAGATTTCCTTTAAAAGACAATATATGAAATTTAGAGTATGTATTGTAGCACAATCTAGAACTATGTGATATGATGATTAATTCATCACTGATCATTACTGCATCATCAGACGTCATCAGTTAACATTTTGGCATGGAGGTAATGTTACATAGTGGATGAGAACACAACCAAACTGGATTTTGTCCGGTCATTCACCAGTTCTGTGACCATAGGCAAGTTAACTGGCCTTCTTCTGCCTCAGTTTCCTTGTCTGCAAAATGGGGATGATAATATCTTCTCCTAAGTAGACTATATTAAGATTTCAATAAGAAAATATCTGCAAAATCATTAGCACAGCTCCCAGCACATAACAAACAGTTATTGATAGCTATTTCTTTTAAACTCTAGATGCTGTCTTTCTAAAATAGTATTTGGTTTAGTTCACAGAACAAATACATTGTTCTAATGCACCAGCAGACATTTCCTTGAGAAACCTGATCTTTTTCTGACCTCCTCTGATACCTGTCTAGCCTGCTAGGGCTTCTGTATTCCTATAGACTAGGAAGGTAGTACTTGCTTGCTAAGTGCATTACATCTGGTATCTCATCAGTCCTCACACTAATTGTATGAAGCAGGAATCAGGACTATTTCGTTTTCCAGATTAAGAAACAGAGGCTTAGAACCCTAAGGTTACATAAGCAGGTTAAGTGGTGGAGGCAGCATGCAAATCTGTGAAATCTGATGTTAAGTAATAATCACCACCTTAATATGTCAGGTCCTATATAAGGGGAAAACAATATTTAGAAGGTGCTGAAAGGGAACCAGGTACTTGAGACTCACCTTATGGAGAGAGAGGAAGGTGAGCTCAGTGACGCTTGTAATCTGTGTTTTAGCATCTGCAGGACAACCGAAATATCTCTTGATTCAAGAGCACCAGTCTCCCAGCTGACGATCACATCAGTATGCACCACACACATTTTTTTTTTTTTAATTTTATTATGTCATGATAGTCACCATACAATAAATCATTAGTTTTTGATGTGGTGATCCACGATCCATTGTTTGCATATAACACCCAGTGCTCCATGCAGTACATGCCCTCCTTAATACCCATCACCTGGCTAACCAATCCCCCCTCCCCCCTCCCCTCTAAAACCCTGTTTGTTGCACCACGCACATTTGAATCACATTCCAAGTCAGCTGTTGATTCTGCCTTCTGATCCTGGCGCGTGAAAACAAAATCCAAATACACGCAGCTAATATATTACCCTCCAATTCGGAGATGGTTAGATTGTCACGGGGAGAGAGCAATGGGTCAAATGTCCATTTCTACCTGGACAAGCTGAACTGCTCTGAGATTCTGGGCCAAATACCAGCGGCTGCCCTGGTTCTCATCCTTGTGCAGAGTTTGGACCCCACGGAGTGTGAGGCAGACCTAGCACTTCGTGTTTATTAACTTAGTTCACCCGCACATGAATCCTATCTGTGATCAACCGCACTTTGTAGAGGAGAAAACGGAGGCAGGGAACCTTCCAATAACAACCCGAGTCGCATTGCACAGTGGACGCCTGGCATGCGGGGGCCAAAGCCAGCGGGCGCCACAGCACAGGCTCGGTCTCCCAGCCTGTGGAACACACGCCTGGGAAGGAAAACAGCCAGCGCCCAGCACTTTTGACTTAATGACGGTATCTCTCTCTCTCTCTTTCTCTCTCTCTCACACACACACACACACACACACTCGTGCCTTCACTTTTACCTCAAAGTCTCAAATACATTTAGATTAAAAAACAAAAAAGGAGGGCACCTGGGTGGCTCAGTGGATTAAGCGTCTGCCTTCGGCTCAGGTCATGATCCCAGGGTCCTGGGATCGAGCCCTGCATCCGGCTCCCTGCTCCGCGGGAAGCCTGCTTCTCCCTCTCCCACTCCCCCTGCTTGAGTTCCCTCTCTCGCTGTGTCTCTCTCTGTCAAATAAATAAATAAAATCCTTAAAAAAAAAAAAAATGAACAAGTTTTGGAGATGAGTAACTGTTACCCATCCACGATGGTTGCACAAGGTGAATGTACTCAACTTCATGCCACTGAACTATACACGTCAAAATGGTTAAAATAGTAAATTGTGTTATGTATAAATTCGGCCCCTACAATAATAAAAAAAAAAAAAAAAAAAAAACAGCAGAAGCCAAAGGAGAAAACTTGCTTTGGGATTATCTGACCCAAAGTGCCAATCATATGGAGAAGCCCTAGGTGACAGAACATGTGACAGATGAGGGACATCCTGTATTGCTTTGACTGGTTTTACTTTAACAATTTGAATATTTGCTGTCTGCCCTTTCCCAGAGAGAATACAGGACAGAGTTTGCTTAAGCTCCTGAGAGATTCAGCAGTTTCTAAAGGAAAGGTGCTTATTTCAGTAGGCACTCTGAATTTCCATGGCCTGGGATAAAGGTTTTATCAAATAATGATGGTCGTGGTCCAAGGCAGTTTCCAGGCTGAGATGGCCCTGTCATCTCTGTGTTTTGGAGGAAAAGTGATTTAGTTACAATATTATCTCTGCTGGTTCATTCAAAATTACAGAACAACATTCAAGTGAGAACAGATTTTCAGATTTAGAAGATAACTTTTGCCCATTAATCAGCAGCTGGAAAATAAGAACAAAAACCTTGGAAAAAGCTAAAACCCCAAACTGTCACATCCAGGACTTCTGTCCATAAGGATCCCATCTCTCAGTGAATCAAAACCTTACTCTTGAAGGTCGGGGTTTTCATACCAACCAAGATAAATAAAACTATTAATTTTTTTTCAGAATGTCTGCTAGAAATATAAGTCCACATACCTGCTGGTTTTTAAAAAATCTGGTCTTAAAAACGGAAAATAAAATTTAATACCATGTTATTACTTACAGTTGTCATCGGCAGTGCTTCTAGCTGCCTTCTGAATTCTCAAGCACCACCCAGAGTTGTTTTTGTTTCAAAAAGGACTTTTCCCTCAAGATTTTATGAAGATCTCTAAATAGAATTGCATGCAATCCTATGAAGGGTATATTTTATTCATTTTACTTCCAGTTTGATTCTTACAATGTGAACTTTGTAATTTTCCAGAAAGAAAAAGCTGTATGTCGTGTGATACTGCCATTATGCTATGTGGACCTATAGGATTTACACTGTACAAATCTGCGTGGGCCTGTGCCTGGAAATCGTCTCTAAACCCTTCATCCATACAGACCCCCGTGGGGACTTTACCTTTGGAACCAAAATGCTGGAAAATTGTTTGTAATATTTAAGCTTTTACTTCATAAACCTGTTGATGGTGATACTAATAGAGATACGTGAGATGAAGTAAAACAGTTTGTGTAACTTTTTTTGAAAGACCTAAATTATTTCTAGAAGTCTTAGCAAACCTTCCTTTCAACCTATTTCACAAATACATATCGAGCACCCTGCATGTGCTAGACACTGTTTTAGGCAATGGAAATACAAAGGTGAACAAAGACAGACTTGGTTCCATGTTTGCAAAACTGACTTTTTTAGTAGGGGGGGTTAGACCTTATACTGCTAATTAAACATAACTCATTAAACTGTGAATCGTTTAATTATCACTGTGAGTGCTACAGAGAGAACTGGAGGGTGCTATGAAAGTTTACCTGGAGAATCTCACCTTTTCTGAGGGTCAGGGTCGACTTCTTCAGAAAGGGATGCCTGAGCTCAGCATCCCCCATAGACCTATCCAAGAGTCCCCAGCCCTACACTTTAAAGAAGCCCATATTTCCCATTGTAGACCATGCTCAGGGTGCCCTGAACCTCTAAATTCCCATCTGAAGGACCTCATCTGGGTCTAACATCCCAAAGGGGCAAAGTATGAATACCCTAGATTTCAGGGGGCTGCTTGCATTGGTGTGAGCATGAACAGACTTTGATGTGCACACTGGGATGCTCACAGTCCTTTCACAATGTGCAAAGGAACCAAGGGTGGGGAAAGAAGGGAGATGAGGCTTTGGCCACTAGCAAAGAACCATGAGTTGTTGTCCTTATATCCCAACATTCTCATGTGGAACTCCAGGGGGTCTGAGAAGTCTACATTCTCTCTGTAGCGTGTGAACCTCCATTTGCACTCTTGCTTTAAGTCCTAAAAATGTTATGGGTGGTCCCCATTGATCTGGGCTTTGCAAGATGAGTTGGCATTGACTGGGCAAGGAGAGAAGGAGCATTCTGGGCAGAGGGGCCCACACAGGTGATGGCTTTGAGGTGGAGAGGAGGAATGTGTTTAAGAACTGAGAGGAAGCCACTGCCTCTGGGATACAGAGAGAGACTCACCGTAGACTGGCTAAAGAACTGCCCAGAACAACAGAAGAACGTCTTTGAAGGAACATACTACATGACCCTAAATGACAGCTCTCTGCAGCATATTTTTGAATAGCTCTTTAAAAAGCATGAAATAATTCATATTGCTAAACTAGAATTTCTATAGAATGTATACAAAAACATTGAAACAGATGTTTGAAGATAATTTTCTTTCAAATACTGAATTATCAGTGCTCCATTATCATCATAATCCCATGACATATAGACAATCATCTCCCATGTCCCTCAAGTCTCAAGCCTAGGAAGTGTGTCTGTTCCCATTGTTACTCCACCTCAATTTTTACATCCAATAAGTATTCATAATATTCATTCATCTCTTTACTAATTTAACTCACCTGTAGTTTCCTCAGCAGCAGTATAGGAATAATATTATAATAGAGATGTTCAGAGGATGAAACAAGCTGATATATAAAAAGTACTCAGAACAGCACCAGGAAACCACTAGGCTCATAACAGAATGATATGGTCCCTGGACCCATAGGAGCTTCCAATCACAGAAAAGCAAACATGTAAGTAATTCTGTGATTAGTATAAAAGAGCAGCAAGATTCTAAAACCACAGAGAAGGAACTGATTCATTCTACCTGTATAACAGAGTAAGGTTTCACAGGGAGGAGATATTTGGTCATAAGCCCAGAGGGAAAAGGACAGCTACCTTCCTTGGCAAAAGGGATGACATGACAGCATGGGGTAGAAGAATGTGTTGGGAAAGATTGGCTCATCAGGGTGACAGACAATGGAAGGGTCTAGTGTTGAGAGTTGAGCATGCTGGGACTCAGAGTTGAGCCAGAGGAAGGGAATTGTAGAAGTTGGACCTTTATTTGGTAGGGCAGTGTTTCTCAAAGGGTGGCCATTGGATATTAGAATCTCCTGGGGCAGCTTGTTAAGAATAAGGCTCCCTGGGTCCACTCCAGACATCATGAATTGGAGTATGGGGCCTGGGGCACTTTAACAAGTTTTCCAGGTGATTCTTGTTTATCCTCATGGTTGCAATACCATGAGGAGTTAAAGGAAGTTTTTCAAGCATATAATTTATACAATGAGCTTTGTCTTACAAAGTGGCTAGCTAGGGGCAACCCGGTGGCTTATTTGGTTAAGTGGCAGACTCTTGATTTTGGCTCAAGTCATGAGCTCAGGGTCCTGGGATGGAGCTATGTATCAGACTCCATGCTCAGCAGGGAGTCTGCTTCAGGATTCTCTCCCACTTTCTCTTCCTCTGCCCCTTCCACCAATCTCTCTCTCTCTCTCTCCCCCTCCCTCCCTCAATTAAATAAATGAATCTTAAAAAAAAATCAAGTGGCTAGCTATATCCATACTATTGAGAAAACCAAGAAGTTCCCCTTTCAGAAGAAAAATACCTCTTCAGGAATGTGGGTTTCCCTCCCAGAAAATAAACTGGTGTCAGATGCTTATTGGATAGATATGGGGGGGAATCTCAAAGCAAATATATTTTTGCTTATATTATTCTCACAGTTCCCTGGGACACTGACATCCAATGGGGAAAAGATACAAATTCTCCTAAAAATAAGACTTGTTAGTTTTTCCCTATTATGGAACACCTATTAAAGACCCCTAACCTAAAATAGCCTTGGGGTTTGTGAAACGCTACTGAGAAGACAACATAAGTCAACAAAGAAATGGCTAATGTGAAAATTGGTAACGTTTCAGATTTCTAGGAATTAATGTCAATGAATTGCAGCACTTTCAAGCCTTCTTCCTTAAGATGCATTATCCTAAAACATTATGTATTACTCAGTGCAAGCTCCTTATGCTTAAGATTTTTAGTTTTACAACTCTCTTTCCAACGAGCCTGAGTGTTTAATAAAGAGAATAAAGAGTTTGTGGAAACCTAAACACATCACAAAGTTCTATTTTTTTGATTATTACCCTTTATTTTATGGAACATAACATTTTCAAAGCAAGTTTAAAATGGGAAAATTCTTGTAATATGATAAAAGGAGAGGAAAATATACAAAATAAAAATGTTTGTACATATACTATATATATATATGTGTGTACAAGTGTATATAAGTATGTGTATATATACAGTTATTATTAAAACTAGATCCCTAAGTATAGAGTAAAGATTAGAAGAACATAAAGCATCGGTTAACTTTTTGATTCCAGGGATGCTGACATTATCAGTGATTTCTGGTTCCTTCTTTGTGCTTTTCTATAATTTTGGAAACTTCAAAAATGAACTCACCTTAGTTTTATCATTTAAAAAAGCCCCCAGACTTGTGCATGGTGATGGGAGGGTGGGAGGTGCAAGAAGCAAGAAAGAGTCCCTGGCAGTCCGTAGGGAGTACCTTGGGCCCGGAGAAAGACGAAACCTCCCCAAGACCCAAAGCAGAACCAACTTCTCCTTCCTCTGTGCTCCCCTCTCTGTCAGGATCTGCCTGGTCGCTCAAGAGTGAGTTCTTGGAGGTTGGGAACTGCATGTAACTCCTACCTGCCAGTTCGGGCAGAGTCTGGCCCAGAGATGTTCCAACGTGGCTTCGATGAGTGACTGCTCTTTGGTTCCTTGGAAGCGGGAGCTGACATCTCATCCCGTGGAGCCAGGTTCTGGATCCTGTTGTCCAGAGGTTCCCACTTCACCTTGGGAGCTGATCTCCAGCCCAGACAGGGTGAAGAGAAATGCTGATTTCGTGCTCCACTCCGGAGAGCTGTAGGCAGGGCTAGTTTTCCGGTGTTAGGATCTAAGGAGAGAGCTCCCTGCTCTAAAATACCCACGCTGGCTCCCAGAATTTTACCATCATAGCTTCATTCCTTCGGGATCTGAATTCTTATAACAGTTCCCTATTAAAATGAAAATGCCTCTGGGAGGCATTAAGCCCTTGTCAGCAAACACCTTGCTTATTAACCAACACCTGAGCTGCCAGCCATCTGAAAGCAAGTGCCTGTTGGGAAGTCCCTTCTTGGAGAGGTGGGTAAATGGTGGAGGGTGGGGGCAGCTGGAAGACCTGGGACCTTAGAGTGACTGGGCTCAGAATGTCGCAAGATGTCTAGGCCTGGCGGTCAAGGGGAAGACCCCGGGTGGGACACATGGTGGGTAGGAGTGCTCTGGGCCTCAGTTCTCCAGCCTTCTGGGTAGTTTTGCTTTCTCGTCAAATGCACAAGACTAGGAATAGAAAACTAATTGGTAAGGAGTTGGGTTGTGTTTTTTGTTTGTTTGTTTGTTTGTTTGTTGTTGCTGTTGTTTGGTTTGTTTGCTTGGTTGGTTGGTTGGTTTTAGGTTTGTTTTGGTTTGGGTTTTTTTGTTTTGGGGGGGTTGGAAATAAAATTGGTTGTGATTTTTTGAGTCACAAGCTTTCACATTCAGTGTTTGGGCCCCAACTATGCATCTCAGCATTTAAATTAATAATTCTTTGTCTTACATTAATTAATCAACACATATTTAACACCTCTCATTTCTCTACAAATTTCAAAGCCTTCATTTCCTAAGCATTTTTAAAAATGTTCTCTGAAAGTCTTTCTGTTGGTCTGTGTCTTTTTGGAAATGACAGACTAGAGAAATATGCTGGATTTTCCCACTTTTGTGTGTATTATTAGTCATCATGGGAGAGCTAAACAGCACTCTGGATTGAGTAAGATTGCCTGAACAGTTTTCAAATATTTGGGGTTCAAAAAAACCCAAAATGTGTTTTGCCAAAGCATTTGCTTTTCTCTTCATTTTCTTTAAACCCATGTTTATTTCAAGGAGCATTAATTCCATGTGTTTTTAATGCATTTACACTCCGTTCATTAAAATGCTACTCTATAATAGTTCCTTGGCGTCTAAGAGACCCGTGGAGCCCTTCTGCTTTGAAGGGGTAGGTGTGCTGTCCCCACCCCACCCCACAGGCTGGAATGGCTCAGCTCCTTCCTGAAGCCCAGGGGGTCTAGGACATGGAGGGCCTGGCACGCGGAACACTTGTGCCCCGGGCCCTGGTGCCATGTTGTCCCGTCTACCTCTGCTGTGCACATGGGCCAGTTAGTAGTCAGGAAGGTCCCTCACAGTTTAGGGCTTGGTCAGAATCTAAGTGTTTCAGAATTCCATCCCTGCCTTGTGAATCCTGGTGACGCTGAGGACTTAAGGGCCAGGCTGCAGGCCACATGGCCTTATTAACTATCAATACCGAGATGGAGGGTGTGATTAGGCGCTGAGAATGTCCCCACTGTCTCCGTTACTGTGGTGGCCGGGAGTGACTCTACTTTCTAGGAGAGTTAATATGAACCTGATGGGTAGAAATTGCTCAGTAGGTCACAAAAGACATGCTTGACAGGCCATCGCCCCATTGTGTTCTAGATGCATGGCCCCACCCTGAATGCAACCGCATGGAAAGGAGTGAGATGCAGATAAAATAAATGGTCAGAAGAAGGATGTTTGCAGCCTGATGTTTATGGGTCAGTGGATTAGCTCAGGGTAGTCTGTTCCCAAAATAAAATGTCTCCATGCATGCTTGTGGTGGTTCTCCATTGACACGGTCATACCACATGTCAAGAACTGGGCTAAATTCTCTGCAATGTTACCCCACTTAGTTGTCATCACAGTCCCCTGAGGTAGACATTATTATCCCGACCTTGCCGATGAGCAAAATGAGGTGCAGGACAAAGCCACTTGCCTCGGGTCCTGTGGTGGAGCTGTGGTCAGCGGTGGGCAGGGTTTTCTTTGACTCAGAGCTGCCAGGTTGGCGTTTCCCAGGCCAGTCCAGGCCTGAAGCTGGGCCTTCCTTCACTGGAATGCCCCAAGTATCACCTCTTTACTGGAGACCGGTCCTGGAGGAAAAGTAATTATTTTGATAGGTCTTAGTGAGATAGGGAAACTGAAGGACTCCATAAACATCTGCTTTTTGCTCCTTTTCCTGCTTCTATTCTTGTTAGCACCTGCCCCCCCCCCCACTTGGCACATGCCTCAGAATGCAAATAGTGTATGTCCTCCTCATAAGGGACAAGGAGTTAATGATTTCTTTAGACTAGATAACATCTAGGGAAGGACCAGGTGAGAATGACCAGAGGAAGTCATCTTATGCATATTCCAGACCAGCAGTGCTAGACATCTTGATGCCAAGACCCACTAGCTCCAAAGAATAACACCTGGGCTCTTGTCTTTGTTCTAACCAGTTCCTGCATGCCTGAGGGGACACATCCACCCGACTACTGTCCTCAATAAAAACCCCAGACCCCAACAAAGTCAAGACTCATGCTCATTTCCTTTCCAAGTCTCCCAGACGCTCTGTCTGTATCTGCATTCTCTCTATATCTTCAGTAATCTCTGCTCTCACTTCCTGCTGGCTCACCTTTGATTTCCATCCTTCAGGAAGCCAAAGACCCTCTTGGCTGGTCCTGTGAGGTCCTCTCTGGGTCCTCGGACCCAGCCTGCTGGCATCATCTAGAAAAGGGCAGTGCTGAGGCTGGGGAGGAAATTTCCAAGGGCCAATCTCAGCATTAGAAGTGACTCAGATTCTTCTGTCCATCTTCCCTAAACTCTTTCTCTATCAAGACAAAAAACATGTGCTCCAGTTACTCATTGTCCCTCTTCAAGTGTAGGTCACAGCGTGGAAGACAATCCTCCAGATGTGGTCTGGCCAGCACCAAAGGGTGGGGCTGCTTGTGCCTACTTTCAACACTCAAAGTCTGTTAACAAAACCCCAATAGCTCTGCTTCCCCAGCCCACCATTATGTGGCTGATTCGTGTCACTGTGGCCTCACACTCAGCTACCAGTTAACAAACACTTTAACCTCTTACTCATTTACTTACTTCTTTCTTATTTTCTCATTCCCCACCAGCACCCATCCCTGTTAGGTTCCAGGTAGTCTAAACACATCTTCCTGTTCCTGAGCTGCCTGGGTCGAGTTTCTCATGCTCTCAGCTCCACTGGAGCTGGCTGCCCATTTCATTCAAAGTTCTTTCTCATTTGCAGCAAATACGGACATGGGCTGGTGAGAAGAAGTGCTTTTTTCGGCACCTGTCTGTGTACTTCTCTACCGTCTTTGTTAAAATCCCTAAACTTTCTTGTTCTTCCCACTCCATGAATACTTTAAGAAATATCCTTCAGTGTCTCCGGTATTTTTAGAAAATTCAGCTCATTCTGACACTGTGTCTACCTGAGATTTTTGTCACAGCCCAGGCCATGATTTTGGTATCCTCCTTAATTTGAGGGGCCTCCTTCCACCTTGAGAATGAGTCCTTCCCTAGCTGCAAGAGCATCCTGGGAAGGCATGATGATTTCTTGAACCTTTCCTTCTTTTTCACTCAAGTTTTAGGGTCAGAATTTTGTCTATTTGGAGGCTTCTCTATCTTTTGTGCAATCTTTCCTTTAGAATCTCTGGCTATAGAATTATCCAAACTTCCCCTGAATTTTTTGAAACCTGCTTTTCCAAATCCCAAGTTATGTCTAATGCCCAACACATTCATTTCTTAACAGAATCATTCAATGATAAATGGTCATATTTTTTTATAGTTCTTATTATTTCCGGACTCCGCCTTGACCTGCATTACTGTTCAGAATTAAGACCAAGTAGTAATTCTGTGTATTGCTTCCTCCCCTGTGTGCTGAGGCAAACAACAAATTAAATGAAGGCACTACCTTTAGTGAAAGGAGCCATTAAGCAGATATCCAAATAGATGAAATCCTCCATCTCTACCAGGAGGTGCTTTAGTGATGGTTTTGTAATCTACAAAAGGAAAGAGTTACCCATCTCTTGGAGGTAGCGGGGTTGCTTGACTTTACTTCCTCAGTAGTGTTTTTCTGACCCACTTTCTTTTTATTGTTTTTCAAGGCCTCTCCAAAATTCTTCCATGTAAAATCTCATAGACTCTGGGATTTCTGTGTCTTTGTGAAAATGGCCCAGAATATGAAGTAGAAGATGTTGGTGTATAACCACCCTTGCCTCTTTTATATATTGGGGGTGGGAATACTTTCCTTGGAGGGATGTTGGGAGAGTTAAGCAAGACAGTGTTTGGGCAAGGGGCCATGCACACTGGAAAGTATGGTACAAATGTTTATAATTATTTTTACTGAGTTATTATCACTCTATCTCTTCAGTGAAACATGTCTGTGGAAGGGGTATACCTCTCATTTACAACACTCCAGACTTGAGTCTTACTCTACAACTCTTTGTAAAACCATCTACAAATTTACCTTCCCATATTAAATTATCCAGGTCCCATTGCTGATTAGATCTAATCAATGTACCAGGTAATAAATAAAGAAACTTCTTGAAGACAGGGAGCCTCTTTTATTTTGAAACACCGGACACTAAGCACATACTAGGATCAGGCTTTAGGTGTCTGAAGAATATAGCTTTTTCTGCTTTACACCGTTGGTCTGGATTTTGCCTAAACACAGTCAAGCTCTGCGTGAGAAAGGGAAGTAAACATACGAGGTTGGCAGCCTATAGGTAGAAAAAATAATACATTTGTTTTACTATCAAACAGAGAGAAACAGGAAGGGAAAATAAATTATTACATAGTGCACAACTGAGATTTCTAAACTTAAAACCATAGTATTTATTTTTAAATACCTTTCATTAAGATGTAATTCACATACTGTAGACATTTGCCCATTTAAAGTATACAAACACTTCAATAATTTTGATATATTCACAGACATGTGCACCATCATCACAATCTCAGTTTAGAATATTTTTATCACCCCCAAAGAAACCCTGTACCCACTGGCATTAGCAATCACTCCCCATTTTTCCCCAACTCCACACCTGCACAGCTCTAGGCAACTGTTAATCTTTCTCTAGATATACATTTACCTATTCTAGACATTTCATATTAATGTAATCATTACGTGAATTTTTCTTATGACTGGCTTCTTTCTCTTAGTATAATGTCTTCAAGTTTCATCCATATCATTAGCATGTGAACATGTGCCAGTCAGTATTTCATTCCTTTTATTACAAAATAATACCCATTTTATGGATATATCCCATTTTTTTTATCCTTTTGTCAGTTTGAGGTGGTCTGCAGTTTTGGGTTGTTATGGATAATGCCTCTATGAACACTCATGTGCAAGGTTTTGTAGAGATGTAGAAATTTTCATTTCCAGGAGTATGTTTAACACTTTGAGGAATTTGCCAAAGTGTTTTTCAGAATTGCTGTACCATGTTACATTCCACCGGCAAATTTATGAGGGTCCATATATCTCTATATCCTTGCCAACTTTGTTATTGTCTGTCTTTTTTATTATAGCCACCTTAGTGAGTGTCAAGTGGTATCTCACTGTGGTTTTGATTTGTACTTACCTAATGACTAAGGATATTGACCAATTTTTCATGCACTTGTTGTCCACTTCTACATTTTCCTTGGAGAAATCTACTCAAATCCTTTGCCCACTTGTTGAGTTGTCTTTTTATTATTGAATTTTAGAATTCTTTATATATTTTGGATATCAGTCCCTTATCAGATATAGGATTTTTAATTTTTTTTCTCATTCTGTGGGTTGTGTTTTCACTTTCTTTTTTTTTTTTTAAAGATTTTATTTATTTATTTGACAGAGAGAGACACAGCGAGAGAGGGAACACAAGCAGGGGAAGTGGGAGAGGGAGAAGCAGGCTTCCCGCTGAGCAGGGAGCCCGATGCGGGGCTCGATCCCAGGACTCTGGGACCATGACCTGAGCCGAAGGCAGACGCTTAACGACTGAGCCACCCAGGCGCCCCTCACTTTCTTGACTGTACCATTTTCAGCACAATTTTCTTTCCTTCATTCATTTGTTTATTCATTCAACAAACATCAAACTCCTCTATACATTAGCAATGTGCAATTTGTAAAAGAAATTAAGAGCACAATTCCATTTAAAATAGTATCAAGAAGAATAATATATTTAGGAATAATATATTTAGGACTCCTCTAATTGCATCTCCATCTCTCTACCAGGGAGATAAATGGGAGAGGGATGGACTAGAACAGCACAGCACTGGCACTGGAACTGGGAGTTTCTCCAAGTCTCTGGGCTCTGGTTTGCTTTTGTTCAGATCCCAAACTCTATGGTGTTGACTTTCTTGACCAATAACACATCATTATTCAGATAATATAAAGAATATGCAGAGACAGTATGAGTAAATCTTATTAAAATCCTTTCACGTCTGAAAGAATTTAGGTTCCAAATGAGCCACTGTGATGCATGTTCAGGTCTGCATGTGAGAGAGGCATAAAATTACAGAGACTTTTCTCAGCTCAGAACAGATCATTAACTTGCTTTTACCTCCTGTGTCAGGGGTGGAAACCTGGACAGCTGCACAAAATCAGAGTCCTGTTACTGGAGACCAGAGGGATGGGAGGCAACCAAAAGCATCTACTGTAGACATTTACCATGAATTCTTTTGCCTATGGGACTTTGGTCATGGTGCAGGACCTGAGAGGGAAGAAGACCCTCTTTGGAAGACTGGCTTTCAGGGATCACCTCAGGCATCCAATCACACAATGGACAAATAGCTACTGAGCAAATCTGTCTTCAAAGAACTAACCCAGAGTTCATTATACTATAAAAGAATTAACTCAGGAACAGCCAGATGAAAGAGATGTACAGAGCATGATGTACGGGAAAGGGTGTGGATCTTCCTTATTCTCTCCAAACTCCATTCTCCCCAAAACTCCACATGTTCACCAACCCAGAAGCTCTCAGGACAATTTTTTTTTTAATGAAAAAGTGCAATTTACCTATTTCTTATTTAACTGCTTATGCTTTTTGTGTTATATCTAAGAAACCATTGCCGAATCCTAGGTCATCAAGATTTATTTCTATGTTTCCTTCTAAGAGTTTTATAGTTTCACCTCTTAAATATTGATCTATGCTCCATTTTGAGTTCATTTCGTTGTGCGGCATAAGGAAGTAATTGAAGTTCATTCTTTTGCATGGGGATGTACAGTTGTCCGAGCAGCATTTGTTGAAAAAATTATTTTTGCCCCATTGACTTGTCATGGCAAACTTGTTGAAATCAATTGACCATAAATGTAATGGTTTATTTCTGGACTCTAAATTCTATTCCATTGATTGTATATCTATCCTATGTCAGCACCACACTGTCTTGAATACTGTAGCTTTGTAGTCAGTTTTGAAATTGGCAGGTGAGTCCTCTAATTTTGTTCTTCTTTCTCAAGATTGTTTTGACTATTCTGGATCCCTTGAATTTCCATATGAATTTTATGATTAGCTTTTCCATTTCTGCAAAAAAATACTTTTTGGATTTTGATAGGGATCACATTGAATCTGTAGGCCAATTTAAAAAGTATTGTTTCCTTAATAATTTGAAGTCTCTGGTCCATGTACATGAGAGTCAGTTTCAGTAATTTGTATTTTTCTAGGAATTTTTCTATTTCTTCTAAGTTATCTAATTTGTTGCCATTTAATATTTATTTAATTCACTACTATTGTTCTTATTTTTGATATTTTGGGTCCTTTCAACATAAATTTTGGCTACAAACCTATATAAATTTTTTACCATATGCCACAAAAACACACATGCTTTTGTGTACATGTGTCATTATAACTTTACTGTTTAATCAGTTCTGTTTTTGCCCCTTAGAAGGCTGGTGTGACTTAGCTATGTAGCTCAATGTAGAGCACATGGTCCAAATTATTATAATTCTTGTCTCATGGTGATATGAGTACAGCCAATACTTATTTAGACAAGACTGCTTTAAAGCTGTGAGCTAGTCTGTCTTTTAAAATTCATTTCCATGTTCATTCTTTGCTACCTTTTGTGGAAGGTGGAAATTCACATAAACAGTGTAGATAGCAAAAAGGAAAACCACAAATTCAAGAACTAATTTTCTTTCTTTTTTTTTTTTTTTTTAAAGATTTTATTTATTTATTTGAGACAGAGAGAATGAGAGAGAGAGCACATGAGAGGGGAGAGGGTCAGAGGGAGAAGCAGGCTCCTTGCTGAGCAGGGAGCCCGATGTGGGACTCGATCCAGGGACTCCAGGATCATGACCTGAGCCGAAGGCAGTCGCTTAACCAACTGAGCCACCCAGGCGCCCCTTTTCTTTCTTTTTATTTATTTTTATTTTTACTATTATTGAGACACCCAGAAGCAATGAGAAAGGAAGATAATTTGGTTTCTGGAATTGTAGCTCACCACTTGGACATTTTGAGAACTCTCCTACTTGAAGTCAGACTTCTTAATATAGCTTTTATGTGACAATAATCATAGTGTTTCAAAGGCTAAGCACACACAAGATTGACAAACGTGGCATAAATTTAAACAACTCATATTGATTTGTATTAAGTTAGCTTAAAGAAGAATCTATGTTCCTTCTAGACTTGTCTAATTCAATAGTCAAGAGATTTCTTCCAGGGTTATAAACAATGAGAGTAAAAGAATGACATTCTTGTCTTTGCTTTTCATTCAAAGAACAAAGTGCATACTTAACGTTTACTAGAACAGAAAAAGCAAAGAAGCTTCCTTGTTTTTAAACATAGCACTAAACACTGAACGTACATGCTCTCTATACAATGACCATAAATCCAACTACAGTACATAGCAATTCTGTTCCCACATTTGCTCAGGAAGTCAGATATCCTCGATATCTCTCCTTCAGTCATTCACTCAGATGCAGTAAGTCTCCTAACTGTTGCCACTAGGGTTAATTCTGAACCATCTCATCTTATTTATTTTCCTATTCAACTGTAAAGAAAATCTCCTGGCCAAAAGAAAATATGATGCGGATTTGGATTTTGCCTAGAAATCTCTCCAGTTTGCTTCACTCTTACTCATTTTCAGTATAGCATTAACAAGCAACAAATTGATCAGAAATTGAAGTAAAAGGGCCTTATTCTGGCTACCCGTTTCCACCTTAAACCCTTTCCTGTCTAATTAAATCTATTAGGTAAGCATTTGTGGAATTCACAAGCTGATTTTCCTCTAACATTTTTTTTTTACAGGAAAGAAACACAGCCCAGAGAACAAGAATGAAGCTTCCATTGAAAGCCCCAGAAGGAATTCAAGTGGAAATACCCTGAGGTCCCTGACCACAAGACCTGGCCAAAGGTGATTGCCCTCAACTCTACTACCCATTGACTCAACCTTTCTTCTGTGTGGTAAGTACCCTGCCCTCAGGGGAAAGCAGGGTCTGACTTGCAGCCCTGCCCTTGTCACCTCATGAGACACTCCCAGAGGACATTGCACTTAGCTGTTATGCCTTCCTCTTGCATAGAAAAGCATCCCACACTGCCCCTGGGATACAATCCATGGATACTTTGCTTTGTCCTGATCACAGGCTCTCAATATATACTTTCTGTGGTTCAACAACATCAGCATCTCCTAGGGGCTTATCAGAAAATCAGACTCAGCTTCAATCCAGACCCCCTAACTCCAAATTTGCATTTTTATTTAACAAGATCACCTGATCATTCCCAAGCATCTTAAAATCTGAGAAGGACTGCTCTAGAGCCATGGTTTCCAAACTTTAGTGTGTACCAAAATCCTCTGGTGGGCTTGTGGAAATATATTATGGGCCCCACTCCCAGGGTTTCTTATTCAGTAGGTCTAGAGTAGAACTTGAGAATTTGTTTTTAAAGGTTCCTAAGTGATGTTGATTAGGCTGATCTGGAGACTATACTTCGAGAAACCCTTCCCTAGAGGTATACCATCCCACAATGACTAGGAAATGTCGAGGAATCTTCAGAATCTAAAATGATGTGATCTGCAAGTTATTATAAATAACTCATCATGTGACTGAAGCTACCTCCTTTTTTTCCCCCCACTTTGCCACATCCTCCTGCTACCTGCCGAAAGTCTGTAAGTCTGGTGTCCTCTAACACCTCCTGGTTCATAGCGCTCCACCCTCCCAACATGCCCTTCCCCACTCCCAAGCTGGAACACACCAGGGTGGCCACATTCTGGCTGCCATTGCTGGGAGATGTCTCCCCGGCCCTGCCATGGGCAACCTCCGGGCGAGTCAGCCCCAGGGCTGTCCCCAGCTGCCCTCCTGGCCCAGGCCCTCCTGTTTGCCACTTCCATCTGTGCACAGCCATTTGACTATTCTCCTGAGGAGAAGGTCAGCTCAGGCTCTGCCCTTCCATACCTCTAAACCTCGTGTGCCTCTCTCCCCATTTTCCTCCTCAGCAGAGTCAGTTGTACTGTTTTCAAGAGATTTCCATCTCTGCCCCCGGACAAGAGTTCTAACACAATTTTGGCACCGGACAGATTTGCCAGGAAAGACCCAGAGCCAGAGTGGGACATTACAGGAAATGCTGAGCGGCAGGGCTCCAGCCTGGGGCTGAGCAGGCTTGGGGAGGCAGTGCGGTCCTGCTCCCTGCAGGCCACCAGCTCAGAAAGTGTGCCCATTTCCCTGAAGAAGCATCTCACACACCCGGGTCCTCTGGAAAAGCAGTCTTGTCATGTGCATGTGTTCTAGCCAGTTTTTCAAGCCACGGTTGAAATCCATCAAAAATGTTTAGCTAAAAAAAGTTCAAAGTGTGGTTTATAGGAGGCCTACTTGAACGTGAATCCGCGATGGACTAAGACGGCAGAGAGACTACAGAGCACTCCCAAGTCTACTTTTTAGAGCAATTTCTACTTCCAAGGCAAGGGTGACTATTTCCTTTATATAAAAGCACTACCCCCTCACCTGTGCCCCCAAAAGCTGCTTCATGTAAAATTCTCCCATTTGCCTGAATGAGAAAAACATCTTTAATACAGTTATACAAATGTGATTTCCTCACTGGTGAATATCACATTTTTGTGGGTTCACAAAAAATAAAACTCCTTTTTCCTTTTGGCTGAAAATTGCTTCTGAAAAGGGAAGGCGGTTTTGGGTTTTGGTGCTTTCTTTCCCAAGCAGGACATGTTTTTTTGTGTTTTTTTTTTTTTGTTGGTTTTTTTTTTTTCAGTGGTGAGAAACTGCCTCTGTGATACACACAGTCAATTTTCACCTGCAAATAAATTGGTTTCACACTAAATTTCCCATTTGGACCAGGAAAGCTATGCTTTACCTGGTGAACTGGTAAAATGTTATCCGGACCACATTCGCCAGAGCCTATAAAACTGTCAGTCATGGAGGAACTTTCCCTATGAGGCAGGAACCACAAGGACATTAACCCTTTTGCAGTGAAAATAGGGGGAAAAAATTCAAATTCTCAAACAGAAGGCAAACCATGTCCTCTTGGGGCCCGAATGTATCTGGTGGCCAGGTGCGATCTCAGAGATTTGTCCCTCAGCTGAGCAACCAAGACATTTTGCAGACACTTTTCTCCCCACAAGATAGCACTCAACCTCTTGCACCCCAACACTTAAGAAACCCTCAGGTTAGATACAAGGCAATGAGGTAAATTCGTATTCGGGACAAATGATGCTTGCCAGATCCTGATTTACCAGACATTTTGTTTTTCTCACACTGGATTTTTATTGTCTGGATTTTGGTAAATTCCTTTCTCCTGGGTTCCTTCACTCACGGGGATGCTGAGGAGGAAGAGGGACCCTGACATCAGTGAGATGGTATGGTTTATGATCTTCCAGGGCCCCCTCTGGTGAGAATGAGGAGTCTTTGTGCATTCTGCCAATTTGCAGTGAAGTGGAACCGGAAGTCAGCGAGGTGGTCCTGAGTGGTTATTCACAAGCTGTGCTGCCTCAGAGGACTGGCAGTCCCTCACGAGTCCGTCTTCTCCTCTATAAAATGAACACAACTTAGTAGAGTTGCTTCTTAGAAAGGTAGTGAGGAAGGTAGGTTCCAAAGTCTATACATCAGGCAAAACGCATGTAAAATCAATACTGCTTTCGAAAATCTCCAGTGTGGAACAAATCTGTTTCCTTGATTGAGCCTATATTCAGGGGCCACATTAAAGGGGGCTGTGTATCTCTCTTTCCTCAGGATGAAGCCATCAGCCTATGAGGAGCACTGAGGAAATAAGATCCCAAGGAAGCAGCTGATTCACAGCTCAGGCTGAGGCAGGGACTTACTCAGGGGGACAAGGCTACAGTCCCTCCTCCTCCCTACCTGCCTACTCGCTGGTAGAGATTGTTTATGGAATTCAACTAAGTAAGCACATACTTACATAAAATATGATCATGTTGTATGAATGTGAGGATAGCAATGATGGTGATGAGGACATATTTGCCTAACTGTTCTAGGGGTAAGACACTTTTATATATCTACCTTCCTTCAATCTTATTTTCATAACAACCCTATGAGGTGATTTTTGTTAATTTGATTTCACAGGTCGGTAGTGAAGTTCAGAGAGACAGGGTTGAGACAGGGACCTGCGCTGCCTCCCTAGCTCAGGATGCTTCCATAGGAGCACACCTGACCTCAGGCTAGGCACAGAGAAAATGATGGGATTCCAAATCAGCCAATATTGAACAGCCAAACCACCAGGTAGAGAGCAAGGCTCTCATGCATCCACTCTATTTAAAGGTTTTGTTCTTATGATTGAAAACATTGGATTCATCATGTGTAACCATTGTAACCACCATTGTAGTCTCTGATGCATTTACAAAATGTAAACATAACAAAATGTCCCTAACTTTTTGGTTTCTTAGTTAATGTATCTCATCACTATAGGATGAGTTTCCTGCCTACCCTGTGGGGAATCAATAACCCTTACAATGGTTTGGCACAGTTAGGCACCTTAATTTACTACTTCACTCTGGCCTAAACTGAATATTTTTAAGTGCTTTCAATTTTGGTGTTATTTATAATTACAAAAAAACAAAAACAAAAACAAACCTTGTAAATAAGCTAAATCCATGGAAGATCCTACTGGGATCCATTTTTACTCCAACACCACTTCTGACACCAAAGGAGGGGGGCTTGGGGTTTTTTTTTTTTTATTCCCTACACTGACCAATTTTCTGATGCAAACTCAGTGTCCTACAATTTAATTCAATTTAATTCTGACACTTAAGAGCGTGGCAGTGAGTGGCAGATCCCACAAGTTAAGGACTCAGTCCCATAAGTCTGCTCTCACTTCAGATACCAGTCATAAGTCCAGGCCACCTACTTCTCACCTACTGGCTATAAATTGGGGGTTCCCACATTCCACTCCTTGGGTTTGACAACTTTCTAGAACAGCTCACAGAACTCCAGAAAATTATTTACTTACTATTACCAGTTTGTTATAAAGGATACAATCCAGGAATAGCCTGAAGGAAGATAGGCATAGGGCAAAGTGTGGGAGAGGGACGGGAGCGGGGGCACGGGAAGTTTCCATGTGACCACGCCCTCTCCAGGTGCACTACCCACCGAGGATCTCCATGTGCTCACCAACCCAGAAACTCACTGAACCCCACAGTTTAGGAGGGGTTTATAGAGGTTCCATCTTGTAAGCAAGATGGATTAAATCACTGGCCATTGACAATGAAGCCCAGCCCTTCTTTTCTCCCCAGAGGTTGGAGGGGAGGAGGGGGTGAGGAGAGGCTGAAAGTTCCAGCTCTCTAATCCTGACTTGGTCTTTTTGGTAACCATTTCCCATCCTGAAGGTAACTAGGAGCTGCCAGGTACCAGTCATCTCATAGCATGCAAAACACTCTCATCATTCCAGAGATACCTTAGAAGCTCTCCCATCAGGAACTGCGGATGAAGACCAAATATATATCACAATATCACAGGATATTTACACACTAATTAGGATGGGAACATACAATGGGATACAAGTACCAGTATTAAAAATTCATATTGTGGAAGACTACCTATTGGCATGGGAAAATGGTTATGACTACTAAATAAACAGTATGCTATCATGGCTATAAAATTTGTAAAAGTCTATGTGGTATGTGTGCATGCCAGAAAACAAGGTCCAGAAAGATATATAACAAGAGGTTACCACAAGTAACAATTTTTGTTTGCTTTTTAAAATATTTGTCCTTTTCCATGTTTCTCAAGTTTTCTACATCGAAGATGTCAGAGTTTTGAATCAGGGGGGAGACCCATTATTAAACAACAAAACCAAAACTTTAAATTGCACACATCCTTAGGTATGTTTGTAAAGATCTCCCTTCGGGTGCCAAGCAGGTCACATTGTCAAAGGCGGCCTGACAGCAGATGGGAACATGCTGACACCACAGAACAGCGCCCAGATTTCCTCCTGACCAGCACCCCCAACATGCCACCACCACACTGAAGGATTCTCTTCCCCCCAACTTCTTTATCTAACATTGGAATTCTCCTCCTGCAAAAGAACATACTAAGACAAGTTAAAGCTCCCATATAGCTAATATATCTATTTCCATTTTCTATCTTCCTTCTGTGGTAAGATGAACTATGCATGAGAAAATGAAGGATTAAAGCATTTTAAAAGTACATGAGGAATGTAAAATTACATACTAGTTGTGCTTGTGTGTGTTGTGAGAGAGCGGTTGGGAAGGGGTTGACTTGAATTATCCACAGAATTATCTCAGTGTCTCCTCACTGTGAAAGGGTCAGGTACCATGTAATAGTGAGCTAAGTTTAGTTTAAAAAGTCATGGCTTTTGTAATTATATGAATGAAGGAAGTGCAACAAAATCCTCTAAGCTCTTTAAAATGTAACTCATGGGGCACCTGGGTGGCTCAGTCAGTTAAGCGTCTGCCTTCAGCTCGGGTCATGATCCCAGCGTCCTGGGATCGAGCCCCGCATCGGGCTCCCTGCCCAGTTGAGAGCCTGCTTCTCCTTCTGCCTCTGCAGGTCCCCCTGCTTGTGTGCGTTCTCTCTTTCTTTCTCTCGCTTTCTGTCAAATAAATAAATAAGATTTAAAAAAAAAAATAGAATAAAATGTAACTCATAATATCTGTTGCTTGAACCTAAAATTTAAAGTTTTATCAAAATAAGATTGATTCTCATGGTCTATGAAACCTACATAGAAAGACTTCTACAGATTTGAAAAGATAGTGTCTTTTTAGAAATCATCACCGTCCATACCTCTAGGGAAGAACATCTGTGGTACGGACTTCTGGATGGTTTTTTTATTTGTTTGTTTGTTTTATGAGGTTGCAGAATTTTCATACTAAATTCATATTTCATTTTTCCAGGTCCTTAGATGATAGAAATGCTTCTGTTGTGGAATTCTGTCTCTATCAAGACTTTACAATGTTCATTGCTCAAGTGATTAAAAAATATACACTGTCCCTTTAAAAGAAACATTTTGATCTTTTAAATCCATACCAAGTCTCTTTTTGCCTCTATCAAAAGCTGGTTAGCCTCCAAGGAATAACAATTTCATTCTGGCAGAATATTGTAAAGATCTTTCACAAAGCTTATTGCAAATATTTTCATCCATTTTTGCTGTTCAAAGCTCCACAGAACTCAGAGGTGGCTACAAGCCCCCATCCTGGGGAGGACCGTGATGGATCCCAGAGATGGGCTGAGAACCAACCAGCAAATCCAAAGCAGCGGGAGCCTACAATTCCACCACCAGCACAAGGTTAAACCTTTCCAAGTAAAACACATCTGTCTTTCCCATTGTTCAGACTGATTCCACTCGGACTTCGAGAAGACTGTGTTCAGTGTAAATGTGATTTAAACTTCCATCTGCGAAAGCAATTCAACAACGCATTCAGGTTTTAAATTCTTGTGCTGAAACAAAAGCAAGTCCCCATCCCACCAGTGAGCTTATCAGTTCTTTTCCTCTTCACTACAGTGCCAAACAAGGACTGCTGAAGAAGGCAAAGGGAATGAGCAGAGCTATCAGCTGTCGCTCTTCATGTGTGAGTTACAGGGAGCTCTAAACCGTCCCAAACCAAAAATACCTTCTGAGCTGGAGGGGCTTCATCTGGGTTAGATGCAGTCAGACTCCAGTGTTCTGTCAGACCCTTATTTGGGAAGGTGGATGCAGAGAGTGAGAGAAGAAAACGTCTTTTGGGGAGGACAATGGTTCATTTTTTTCCTTTTTATAGAAAACGCAGAAATATTTTTTATATTTATATATTTTACATTACACAGATACTAAATGCTAATTGCATATTTAAGCAAAAGAATTATTGAGAAGGAGTAAAAGATTATGCAAAATCTTACCACCCAGAGAGAAGCAAAATGAATATTTTGGTATATTTCTTTCACATTATTCTATAATGATCTGCCCATCTATGCATCTACTGGTTGGATTCAGTTTGCTTCACCAACTTCAGGTGTGAACACAATTGTGTCTGTTTTGTTTTTTTTTAATTATTCTTAGATAGGAAAAAAATAAGCATCTCCCTCCTGAACTAACCAACAACTCTGGCATTCCCTCCGTCCAAAGAGTTTAGACTTTCCCTGCAATCTGATCCATGCAGGAGGACCAAGTGGGTGTCAGTCACTGAAACCCAGGGTCACAACTGAACACTATCCCCTCTTCCTCCAGTCCGCTGGACCCATGACAAGCCATGCTGCTGCCATGCCCTTAATGGCTTGGGTCTCCACACAGCCAGCTGAGGTCACCCTCAACAGGCTCCATGGTGTCAATTCTTTCAGGTCTTACGGGTTCAGCCTCTGTGCCCTGTTCCAGGATGACGGGATCTGGCATTTTCTGAGCCAGATTCAGCTTTTACTCTGAATCCTTAGGCTCTGATTTGAGCCTTATATATTGAGTAACTGCTGAATATTCTATTATACACATATAATGATTTATTTAGCCTCTCTCCTCTTACTGGATATTTAGAGCTTTTATTTCTATTTTCCCTAATATTATAAATAATCATAATGAGCATTTTTATTCACACATCTTTGAACACATCTCTGATTGCTTTCTAAAAGCAGAATTACTGGGTCAAAGTGTGTGAACATTTTAAAGCTCTTTTTTATATATTGTAAAACTGCACAGTAGACTCTTCCAATTAAACTCATAATGAGGTATCACCTCACACCTGACGGAATGGCTTTCTTCACCAAGACAAGCGATGACAAGTGTTGGCAAGGATGTGGCAAAAAGGGAACCCTCGTGCACCATTGGTGGGATTATAAATTGGTGCAGCCACTGTGGAAAACAGTATGGAGCTTCCTCAAAAATATTGAAAACAGAACTTCCACGTGATCCAGCAATTCTACTTCTGGGTATGTATCCAAAGGAAATAGAATCATTGTCTTTAAAAGATAATCTGCACTCCCATGTTCATGACAGCATTATTTACAAGAGTCAAGACATAGAAACAACCTTAGTGTCTTAGTGAAATTATGATTTTATATATATAATGGAATATTATTTAGCCATAAAAAGAAGAAAATCCTGCCATTTTCAACAACATGGATTAACCTTGAAGATGTTATGCTAAGTGAAATAAGTCACTCAGAGAAAGACAAATGCCATACGATTTCACTTATATGTGGAGTCTTAAAAAGACTCATAGATACAGAAAACAGATCAGTGGTTGTCAGAGGCGTGGGGGCACAGAGGATAGGTAAAATGGATAGAGGTGGTCAAAAGGTACAAACTTGCAGTTATAAAATGAATAAGCCCTAGGGATGTAATGTACAGTGTGGTGAGTAGAGTTAACAATATGGTATTGTGGATTTGAAAGTGGCTAACAGAGTAGATCTTAAAAGTTCTCATCACAAGAAAAAAAAAAAACTATGACTGTGTGTGGTGATGGATGTTAACTAAACTTATTATTGTGATCATCTCGCAATATATACATATATCAAATCATTATGTAGTACACCTCAAACTAACACAATATATGCTAATTATATCTCAATTAAATAGTATGAGATAATATGATACCATATGAACAATATTAGAATAATGGTATCATTAGCAACAAAGGAAATGGGAAGTAAAATAAAATTTTTAGAAGAGAATGAATGAATAGGAGAAAGAGCACACTTGTGGAAGCACAAAAATCAAACACAGAAACAGTGGTGTCTACTTCCCCATGGGCAGGGTTGATGTGACCAAAATGAGTTGATGAAAGAAATGCTATCACATTTATATTTACATTGCTTTATATTTTGTGTAGGTACTCATCTCTTTGCGAAAGGCAATTTAACAGGGATTTGACTAATCTCAAAAAAAAAAAAAAAAAAGAATCTTCCAGACAATGATGTGTAAGAGTGCCCATCTCACTCAACCTCTTATTAGTGTCCACTGTTGTCATAATCAACAAACCTTGCCAAGTGTATATTTGAAAATTGGTGTCTTTACTGTTTCAATTTGCTTTCTTTAATTTCAAACTAAAAAAAAAAATTGTCAGTATTTTTAGTATGGACTATAGGATGTCTTTTTTCTATGACTTCTGTGTCCCTGCATAAAGGCAGAGTTCTCTCATGCTCGATGTCATCAGGGATAGACAGTTTATTTGAGCACCCCCATCAGCACTCTGAAAGATGAAGACACCAACTGCCTGGGGGAAGAAGAAATGACACCTATTTTACATTTCCTCTTTTTGCTAACTGAGCTATTTGTTCTGAGTTGCAAAAGGAAGGTATTTTTGACATTTTTAGCTGGGAATTCTGGTTTATCAATTTTTTTTTTTTACTTATTATTGTATTTTCTTCCTACTTTTGTCTTCCAACAGAAAGAAATATATGGCTAAGAGTTACTCCCAGTACAAGATAATGAAGTTCTATCAATTCACACAGGGAATCAGAAAATTCAGCCTTTTCCATTGGTTGCAATTTATGCCATTTCACCAAGTGCTATGACCTAAGAAACTAAAACTTTGCCTGGCACCATGAAGATAATCACAGTCAACCTGTGAATATTTTGATCCTGGCCTTTCTGTAAATGATCATGTAAAACCGTTCAGAGACATAAACTCTTCTGGGGTCTTACTCTGGTGTAACTCATTGACCATCTTTGTGGTATTTTTTATTAGAAAAAAAAAAATGACAGAGGCCAGTGAAGAGAATTTTAGAAGTAATTAAGAACCCGTTTTGTAATAAAAGAAGATTCCCAAACGCTGGGGAATTTTCCTAGATACCGCCAGGTCCAACTGAAAAGTCAATATTCCAGAAAAAAAATTGTTCCAACTTTAGAAGGGTGTTTTAAATCTTGAGCCTAAGTTTTAGTTCATTGTTTTGCTTTTTTGAGGTTTAAACTTTTCTGAAAGGTAAAATGAAGAGAGAAGTCTTCAGAACCCTGAGAAGCTCACACACCCAAAGATGGTCGCTTTTTTACTGGGGAGATTCATTACTTGGATTTTTCATTTTTGGTTCAACTTGACCTTCCATTTATAGACTTCAAACTTCTAATAGTTTGTTGTTGTTATTTATTGTCACTGTCTCTTCACCTGCCACAGACATTATACATGACCCGATTCCAAGCACCCCCTTGTAAAAGGCACTTAATTAAATGAACAAACAAACCAAAGGATTAAGAATTATAGGGAACCTCTCTAAGAAACATAGGGTCCCAGCATTAGAAACAACATGGAAATAGATCATAGAATCCTGTCAACTATTCCAAATCTAATTTATGTGGTCAATAATATAATTCTTTCCATCTCTGCAGGAAACTTATCTGCCACACTCTTGTGACTGTATAGTTTGAATACAATTTCTCCTCTAACCATGCTCCCATTAAAATGTAACACATGTCCATAGCAAGCATTAAATCAAAAGACAAAGTACAGGAAATCATTTTCATGTGTTGCCTATGCTTGAAAAGGATGGAAAAGAGGAACGTTTGCAATTAATGCTGTCTTAATACTTCATGGCTCAGTATGAAGGATCATGCCTATTCTTGACCTCTTCTCTACTCTTCTTGAGAAATGATACCATCTCAATTTATTCCTCCTCTCAGGTAAACCATGAGGTTTGTGTTTGGCGAATGTTATCTAAATAGATTTTCTCATATGAAAGTAAAAATGAAGAATATTTATGTGTGTGGTCTTCCCATCAATGTAATTATAAGCAGAAACAAAATCTAAAGTGCTACTACAAGTTTTAACTGCCTCTACCAATTTCTCAATAAAAGCAGGAATCTCCTAGAAGAGGAAATATATTCTGGAAGCACTGAATGTGCTCTAAGATGGAAGGAAAACACAATTGCTTGTAAAACCAGCATGAATGTCAACTTCGTCCTCTCGAGCATGGTGTGTCAGAGCCCCTGCAGAGGACAAGGGCCAGGTGGTAGGTAGGTGAGGGCAGCTCCTCAGCATGGCCCTGCCGTGAAACCCAACCTGTCACTGGTGACATCAGGGTCAAGTTCTTGGTCTCACGGGGTTGGGACAACCTAAGATACTTAACATCATCTCCATTTGGAAGGTCAGCATCCAATTTACCTAAATGGAAGCTCAGAGGCATTGAGTCTGCAGCAACCTTCTTGAGAAGAGGTGTAGAGGCATGGCCGGTTTGGGGCTTCTAATGTTCATTTGTGAAAAAAGCAAAACTTCCACCTACTGAGACTGTCCGTGAACTGAAAAAAGATTGTTTTTTGTTCCTCTCATGTATGTAATGCAGTTAGATATACTCCTCTCATGAGATAAATATATATCAATAATTTAAATGACCCAGAAGCTCCTTTGCTTACAAACTGGCTAGTCTCTGGAAATGTATTCTCAAATTCAGTTGTTTATAAGACCAAAGTGATTTTATAACAGCAACTGTTATCCATTTGTTGGCAGTGAACAGAGTCACGATTCTTATGCTCGGGCTCATACCTTTTTTTAATAAGCATGAAAATGTGCAAGTTGAAAGTTTATAAGAGGTAGGCATCAATACTATAAATAGATGTATAACCCATGTGCTAGCTTCCTAGGACTGCTGTTACAAATTACCACAAACTGGGTGGCTTAAAACAACAGAAATTTATTCTCTCACAGCTCTGGAGGCTAGAAGTCTAAAATTCAGGTATTGGCAGGGTTGTTTATTTCTGGAGGTTCTGAGAACCTGTTCCATGCCTCTCTCCTAGTTTCTGGTGGTTGCTGGCAACCCTTGGTGTTCCTTGGCTTATATGACTCCAGTCTCTTCTCATGGTGCCCTCCCTACGTGCCTATGTCATGCTGTATGCAAATATCCTCTGCTTATAAGGACATTAATCATTGGATTAGGGTCCACCCTAATTCAGAATGACTTTATCTTAACCTGATTATATCTGCAAAGACTGCACTTCCAAATAAGGTCACAGTCACAGATACAGGGGTTAGGATTTGATGTATCTTTGGTGGTGACACAATTCAACCCATAACATCTCCCAAACAGGTGTTTCCATTCAACAGATTACCTTTGTGCAGATGAATGAATACATTTTGAAAATGTCTTACTTAGGATGCCTGGGTGGCTCAGTCAGTTGGGTGGCTGACTCTTGGTTTCGGCTCAGGTCTGGATCTCAGGGTCAGAGCATCGAGCCCCACATCAGGCTCTGCACTTAGCGTGGAGTCTGCCTAGGACTTTCTCTTCCTTTCCCCCTCTCTCAAATAAATCAGTCTTTAAAAAAATAATAAAGAATGTATTATTTGTATCTTACTGGGAACTTTAAAATATATATCCACTTAATTTGAGAAACATGCATATTCTACTATTGACATAATAACAACCGTTTGTGTTCATGTGTACTATTTATGGAGATACATATGCACCCATTCAGCACACACACACACACACACACACACACACAATCTTTTTATATTACAATACTTCTGTCTGAGAATGTAATGAAGCTTTACTGTGATGCTTCTCTTGCTAGGCGTATTTACACATGTACAAGCTGAACATATTGAAAAATGCCCAATCATCTTTGAACACATTCCACAAATTGGTAACTGTCCCTGGAGAAAGACACCCTTCCATTAATGAGATTCAGCATGCCTGTTTCTTAAAAAGTGGAGGTCATCAAATAATACATTTCAACTAGCACCCTGTTCCCCCTCTCCTTTTTGTTTCTTGAATCCAATGTTCATAGATGTTATGACTGACTGTTCATAAAACCTATTCTTTCTTCATCCTGTACATGCACCTAGATGACATTCTGAAGCCAGATAAATATGGCCACAAACCGGACTTCTAGTCAATGGAGCACGAGCAGAAGGGATGTGTGCCATTCTAGGCCTAGCTCATGAAACTCTCCTATACATGTTTCCTCCTTCCTTTGGCTTGAATCAGACAAGCAAAGCATCCTGCAAAGCCCTGTGTGGATGAAGAAAGCAGCCTGGGTTTCAGAATCACTGCTTGGTGATCAGGAGCACCCATCTTGAACCGTGTGATGTTTGAGTCATTGTCATCATCATTCAACTTGGGAAATGTCTGTTACAACTCCTAATGCTACAGTTCACACATCTGCTACAAGTGGGGGCTTGAGTTCACCTACCTCAGGATAGAGGTGGGTGAGAATGACTGAAAAGGAGTGTCATTATTGCTTGGTTGCTGTGCTTCCCCACCCCACCAGTGCCATGAAGCCTGTGCAGCTGATCACTCACTCCCATGACTTCAATCAAATTGCTGAATTCCGTATATACAATACTCTGCCATGCAAATTTCTCTCTTATTTCAGGTCATAGTCTTGTCTCGCTCACTAAATAGTAAACCTGTTAAAGACTTTTGCTTTGTCTCGTACAGCTCTTAGTTCAGAGTCCAGAACTATTGAAATGCTCAGTATATGTTTATTGATCTTTGGGTGGACTGATTCTTAACAAAACCAAGGGCAAGTTGTACCAGCTAAATAAGTTTTGATGTACTCAATGACTTTTAAAATCTAGTTTCAAAGCTATAAATGAATAAAAAATGTAAAGCATATGTATATTAATAAATATACTTAAAGTATAAACATTTAGATCCATAAATACTACTAAAATCAATTGAAATGTGTGTTGCTTTCTTCACTCAAGGAGATGAAAGAGGTTTTATTGGATTTTTCTTTTGCATTCTGAGAGAAGGCAGGACATTTTTAGAAGCATATTTACTTTGAACTGATAATTTCAATGTGTTTGCTGCCTCACATCTTCTAGCTCTGTTTTTTCAAACAGTTTTCCAACAAGACCTTAAAGTGTGTACCTTATATCACATATGCATGATAAATGTTCTGGAAGATTAAGGATAATATATGTTCATATTGTAGAAATCACATAAATGTTTGTGTATAATCTACCTAAAACACTGGACTTTGTACTTCATGGTACCTCATCTCACAACTCATTCCATTTAACAAGCTAGGAAATGGCTTGCAAAGTAGACTCGGCGGAGTAGTAGGCTACTCCAGGAGACAGCTTCATTGTTTTAGTAAAAGAGCATTGGTTGGCAAATAAAACAACTTCTATTCTTCTTGCAAGCATCCTGTAAAGACTGGGATTCTGGGAAAGTAATATAATAGGAATAACAAAAATAGCATTTTCCAGGATTCATTTTCTAAATCTCTGTAACTCTATAAAGAGTTTGAGAAGAACCAATAGTGAGCATAGCATAAAAATACTTATTAATCAACTCTCCATTAATAATATTAGTCCCCACCAAAACATTCCACCCAGCTTTACACTGGGTCTTCTTCTTCTGTTCCCAATATCTTTCCAGTTGCAACATGACATTGCAAATCTTGCAAACAATGTAGGGCTTTACAAAGATGAGGAAAATTTTTTTGGAGAAATACTGGAATCACATGGGAAGTTATTAAAAATGAGAAGCTAGCAGGTTTAAATACATTAGCAATTGAAGACAAAAATCAATAAATATAGGGATGCAAGAATAAAATGATTTGGATATCAAAATAAAATGACATTGGTCCTTGGAAAAACTTATGAAACCCTTGAATATTTTTGAAAAATAATCCCTGTATGATAGTACCTTCCTGTCATAATGCCATTTGTCACCAAAAATGGTGTTTTTTTGATCCCATCTTTCTATGTTCTAAGAACTGCAACATAGGCAAAGTTAGATAATAATACAAGTTTTGTTTAATAAATGAAAATCATATTTTTAATTTTAAAGACTAATTCTCAAACAAATCTTAGTTTTCCAATTTACTTGGAAAAGTTGGTATCCATTGTATTTATTTATTTATTTATTTATTTGAGAGAGAGAGAGAGAGAGAGCGTGCATTGTGGGAGCGGGGGAGGGGGGCCGAGGGAGAGGAAGACAGAGAATCTTAAGCTTCATGGCACTCGGCATGGAGCCCACATGGGGCTTGATCTCACAATCCTTGAGATCATGACCCTGACATCACGACCTGAGCCAAAATCAAGTTGGACACTTAACCAACTGAGCCACCCAGTTGCCCCATTTTAAATGTATTCATTTTAAGTAGACTTTTCTTGGTTCCAATTCTCTTTTGGTAATAAAGACCTCTGTACCTCTCTGACAGCTCTCAGTAGACTTTTGGTATTTATATGTTTCTAGTGCCAAAATGTGAAATGTTTAAAGATAGGTAACTTCTTTAATTATGTTTGATTCCTCTAATGCCTAGCTGAGCACTTTCTCATAATGTCGGGGGAATAAATGAATGGGGGAGTGGATGAATATAATAGGCATTCAGCACCTACCTTGTCAAAGGCCCTGCAATTTCCCCTTAAGATGGTTGTCCTGGGTCCTGGCAGTTTAAGTAGTCTATCTCTAGAGGCAGGGACCTGGACCAGGTGATCTCTTAAAGTCCTTAAAATGTAGCAATTCCTAAACTATTTTGCATTTGCCTTCCTTTGAAAATAGAACCTTTAGGTGTATTTTAAATATAGATACTCATCAACTCATATTAAAAAAACAGCTTCCCAAGATATCCAAAGGAATTGATCACTCACAAAACTCTATCTTGTCACTAACAAGGACCAATTTTTAGATGGGAAATCAACCAGCGCAACTTCCAAGAATTAAAACACATGCTTGAGAATGGCCTAGTGTAGATTCTAGGAGCCAGAGGCATGATAAACTGCTGCCAAAAAGGTCTTGGGACAGTCCAGAAAGTGGCTAGGAAGCTGGCTGGACTTGAAATGAGGTTGGCACCAGCAGGGTTTGCACACTCAGCCCGTAGCTGCCAATAGGCCTCTTTGATTCACTTCATGGAAAGTCACCCTACGTGGGGCCCTCTCTGGCTGGCCTGGAACTATATGGCTCAGACTAAACATATTAAATTCATTACAGCAAATTTGTCTTTGACCCCTGGTGGCTGCAGGGCTACAAGGAGGACAAAAAGCTCTGCTGCTGTCAGGATGTTGGAAATCTGCCGCTGGAGATATAGATGGAGGTGGGAAGATTTTCCACAGATTCAAAAATGGGAGTCATTATCCAATTAAGATGGATTGATTTAATGGCTTAGAGGATGATATAATGTGCCGGAGGGGGGACCCACAAAGAGCTTTTGTGAGTTTGAACAAGCACTCTGCAAAAGCATCCCTGGAGGTCCATACAGGAGTATATAGTTCTGCATGCAGAGCTCTGCATGTGCTACACTCAGGCCAATATTAAAAGGATTCTCTTATATCACCTCTCTGCCCTAAAGAGAGGGCAGTGAGAAACAACCTAATGCAATTCAAGTTGTTGAACACCTACTATGTGTCAGGTGCCCTGCGAGGGCACTGGACATGTCTTAAAAGTGCTCCAAGACTTGGCTCAGGCTTCCGAAAAGAGTCAAGGGAGGAAGACTGGAGTATCTGGATATCTCTGGTTCAGGCAACTCTTAATCCATCGATCCAATGCAAACATTTCTTTGGAGGAAGATAGGGAGGCAGTGAACAGAGAAGCTGAGTAACAGACATGGGCACAGTAGAAAAAAGCAAAGCATATTCACAAAGTTGCACAACCACCACAGCTATCAATTTCAGATCATTTTCATTGCCCCCAAAAGAAACCCCATGTTGGAGAGGTGATGTCATCCAAATGGCAATATAGGTTGTTCCTGACTTCAGTCCCCCTCACAAGAAGACCAACTAACAACTATTCACAGACAATACACCATTGTGAAAATCTCAGAACCTGGCGGGTGATCCTGAAGCAGCTCCTTGGACCACAGGGACAAGAAAGACCACACTGGAAGGGTAAGAAGAGCAGTTTCACTTTTGCTCTTCCCCCAGACTGGCACAGCACCAGCTGAGAGGGCCCTCCTGGCCTGTGGTTTCTCCAGGAGGAAAAGAGAACCCAAGATTGACATCCAGCTCCCCCAGCATTGTGGGATGCTTCCCAGGAGGCCCACTCAGGGTCTTGCTTTGCAGGAATCACTAGGGGAATCTGCAGGGCTTGACCACCGGAGATCAAAAAGAGGTGGAGAAGAAAAGCCGGGCTGACAGCAACCAGTGCTCAGATCCTGGCAGACCATGTTACTGCTGGCAGCAGTGCCTAAGCAGGAATCCCAGCCAGTGGCTCTGCCCATCTATAGAGCTGAATCAGTGGCTCCATCTGTCCGGAGAGCTTAGTTGGCAGTTTTGCCTGACTTGGGTTCCCAGTCAATGGACAATGTCAGCCATGAAGTTAGTGTTATGGTTTTGCCTAGACAGAGAAGCAGGTATGAAGCACGATCCAATGGCTGAGTGTAACCTCCAGTCCCTCCCCACAAGAAAGCTGGCCAGAGAACCCAGGTGGCTGTGGAGCCCCTTCTACAGCCCCCCTTGAGCAGTGAACCAAGACAGCAGCCTTGCCAACTGTTGAGTTTAGCCTGTGGCTCCACATAACGAAGGAGCCTTAATGGTGACCCCGGGCAGCTTCAGAGACTAGCTTATGGTCCTGACTAGCCATGGAACATAGCCTGCAATGCTACTCAGCAGCAGATCCCAGCATATAGCCCTGCCTAATTACTAAAAACAGCCTATGGTCCCCCTCTGGCAAGGAGCCCAGCCAGTGATCTCACTCAATCTTGATGCATTGCCTGCAGCCCCACCTTACTGGAGCTCAGACAGAAACTGTGCCCAACTGTGGAGCACAGTCCCCAGTCTCACCCAACTATGGGATACAGCTGGAAGCATTGCCTGGCCAGAAAGCCCAGCCACTGACCTTGCCCAACAACAGGGCAGAGCCAGTGGCCTACCTGATCAGGAAGCCCAACTTTCAGCCCTACGCAATCACAGAGCACAGCTTAAGGCCCCACCCAACCAGAAGCCATTGCAGGACTCAGCCTATAGCCCTGGTCACTCATGGAGTCCAACCAATGTCATTGTCCTGCCAGGGAACAAAGACTGCAAACTCACTCAACCAGAGGTAATTACGGAGCCCAGCTAGTGGTCCCTCCTAACCACAGAGCATAGCCTGCAGCCTTGCCCAAGCAAGGAGCCAAGCCAGTAGCCCCCTTGAAAGCAAAGCCCAGCCAGCAGGCCCACCCAACCTTTGGAAGCCAGACAGCAGCACCTCCCCACAACCTCAGAGCTTAGGCAGTGGCTCTGTCCAACTAGGGACCCCAATAGCAAGTCCTTCTTGCCTGAAGACTCTACCAGCTGACCCATCTAGTACTCCAAATCAGCTGACTGGTGAAGGTCTTTCCTTGCCAAGGCAAACCCATAAAATATGGAAAAGGAGACCACTTACCAACACAAAGACACAAAGATCATGAAGAAGAAAGTGAACATGACAAAACCAAAAGAAACCAATAAAGCTCCAATAACTGATCCTAAAGAAATAGATCTATGAACTGCCTGACAGAGAATTTAGAATAATCCTCTTAAAGAAGAAATGCTGAAAAAGTTCCTCCAGTTGAAATAGACACTAAATAATAACAAGAAAATGTATGAAAATATTAAAAACACTGATAAAGGTGAATCAAATTCAGAATATTCTAATATTGTAATATGGTGATGTGTTAATCACTCAACTCTAGTATAAAGGTTTAAAGGACAGAAGTATTAAGAATAATGATAACTACATGGAGCACCTGGGTGGCTCAGTCATTAAGCATCTGCCTTCGGCTCAGGTCATGATCCCAGGGTCCTGGGATGGAGCCCCACATCAGGCTCCCTGCTTGGCAGGGAGCCTGCTTCTCCCTCTCCCTCTGCCTGCTGCTCCCACGGCTTGTGCTCACTCTCTCTGTGAAATAAATAAATAAAATCTTAAAAAAAAAAAAAGAAGAATGATAGCTACAATAATTTGTTAATGGTTATATAATATAAAAGGAGGTATATTATGACATCAAAACGTAAATAATGGGGGTTGGGGAGTAAAAGGGTTGAGTGTTTATATGCAAGTGAAGTTCTTATCAACGTAACATAGACTCTTCTATCTATAAGATATTTTATGTAAACCTTATGGTAATGACAAAGAAAAAAACCTACAGTAAAAACACAAAAAATAAGAGAAGGGAATCAAAGCATTCCACCATGGAAGATCATCAGCCCACAAAGAAAGACAGCAAAAGAGGCAGAATAGAACAAAGGAACTACAAAACAGCTAGAAAACAGTAACGAGGCAATAGTAAGTCCTTACCTATCAATAATTACTTTAAATGTAAATGGATTAAATTTTCCAATCAAAAGACATACAATGGCTAAATAGATTTTTTTTTTTTTTTTTTTTTTTTTGCTAAATAGACTTCTAAAACTCTGACAGTATGATGCCTACAAGAGATTCACTTTAGTTTTAAGGGCACACATAGGCTGAAAATGAAAGAATGGAAAAAGATATTTCAAGTAAATGGTAACCAAAAGAAAGCAAGATAGTTATATCAAGCAAAGGAGACTTTAAGTTAAAAATGGTCATAGGTAACAAATAAAGTTGTTATGTAATGACAAGTGGTCAAATCATCAAGAAAATATAGTAATTATAAATATTTATGTACCCAATACTGGAGCACTTAAATGTATAAAATGTATATTAGCAGAATTTAGTAATAGCAATAAAATAATAGTTGGGGACTTTAATACCCTACTCTCAACAATGGATAGATAATCCAGATAATTAATAAGGAAACAGCATATTTGAGCAACACTATCAATCAAATGGACCTAACAGACATATACAGAACATTCTACTGAACAGTAGCAGAATACACACTCTTCTCAAGCACACAGAAAACATTTCCTAGGATAGATCATAGGTTAGGCCACAAAACAAGTCTCAACAGACTCAAGAAGATAGAAATTGTATCAAGTATCTTTTCTGACCATAAATGGTATGAAACCAGAAATCAATAACAGGAGGAAATCTGGAAAAATCACAAATACATGGAAATTAAACACTACACTTTTTAACAACCAAGGGATCAAAGAAGATATCAAAAGAAAAATAAAAAAATATCCTGAGACAAATGAAAATGTAAGCAACATACCAAAACTTATGGGATGCAGGAAAAGCAGTTTTAAGAGAAAAGTTTATAGCTATAAATGCACACATTAAAAAAAAAGACCTTAAATAAACAACCTAACATTATACCTCAAGAAACTAAGAAAAAGAAAGAAAGGATTCAAATAAACAAAATTAGAAACAAAAGAGGAGACATTACAACTGATACCACAGAAATACAAAGGATCATAAAAGATTACTATGAACAATTATATGCCAAAGAATTGGACAACTAGAAGAAATGGATAAATGTCGAGAAACATATTACTTGCTAAGAGTGAATCATGATAAAATAGAAAATCTGAACAAACCAGTAACGAGTAAGGAGAGTGATCAGTAATCAAACCTTCCTAACACAGAAAAGCCCAGGACTAAATGGTTTCACTGGTGAATTCTACCAAACATTTCAAGAAGAATTAACACCAATCCTTCTCAAACCCCCACCAAAAAAATTGAAGAGGAAGGTAACACTTCCCAACTTAGTTAACAAGGCCAGTATTACCCTGAAAGCAAAACTAGATAAGGCACTACAGAGAGAAAACTACAGGACGGTACCTCTGAAAAAAATAGATGCTAAAATTCTCAACAAAATACTAGCAAAATAAATTCAGCAATACATTCAAAGGATCAAACACCATAATCAAGTGAGTTTCATCCCTGAGATTCCAGAATGGTTCAAAATCAACATACAAAAACCAGCAGCATTTCAAAACACTAACAATGAACTATCTAAAAAAGAAAGAAATGATCCCATTTACAATAGTACCAAAAAACAACAAAATACTTACCAATAAATTTAACCAAGGGGATGAAAGATCTGTACACTGAAAACCATCAAACATTAAATGAAAGAAATTAAAGAAGACATAAGAATTGGAAAGATATGTTCATGGATTGGAAGAATCATTAAAATGTCCATACTATCCAAAGCCATCTACAGATTCAATGTAATGGCATTCCAATGGCATGTTTTTAAAAAATAGAAAAAATAATCCTAAAATTCATATGGAATCACAAAGACCCAGAATAGCCAAAGCAATCTTTTTTTAAGTTTTATTTTAATTCCAGTTAGTTAACATACAGTTTTATATTAGTTTCGGGTGTACAATATAATAATTCAGCAGTTCCATATATCACCCTCTGTTCACCACAAGTGTACTCCTTAATCCCCACCACCTATTTAACCCATCCCCCCACTCCCTAGCCAAAGTAATCTTGAGAAAGAAGAATAAAGCTGGAGGCATCACACTTCCTGATTTCAATCCATATATAAGGCTATAGTAATCAAACCAATATAGTACTGGCATAAAAAGAGACATACAGAGCAATAGAACAGAATCAAGAGCCCAGAAATAAACCCATGCATATATGGTCAACTAATATTTGACAAGGAAGCCAAGAATACCTATTGGGGAAAAGATAGTTTCTTCAATAAATGATGCTGGGAAAATTGAATAGTCATATGGAGAAGTATGAAACTGAACCCTTACCTTATACCACTCACAAAAATTAACTCAGTGGATTAAAGAATTACATGTAAGACCTGAAACAACAAAACTACTAGAAGAAAACATAGGAAAAATCCTTGATATTGGTCTTGGCAATGATTTTTTGGATATGACACCAAAAGCACAAGCAACAAAAGCAAAATAGCCAAGTGGGGCTATATCAAACTAAAAGGCTTCTGCATAGCAAAAGAAATGATCAATAAAATAAAAAAGCAACCTACAGAATAGGAGAAAATATTTGCAAACTCTATATCTGATAATGGGTTAATATCCAAACATATAAGGAACTCATACAACTCAACAGTAAAAAAAAAAAAAGAAAAGAAAAGAAAAAACAATTTAAAAATGGGCAATGGTTCTGAAAAGACACTTTTCCAGAAAAGATACACAAATGACCAACAGGTACATAAAAAGTGCTCATCACTAATCATCTAGAGAATAGAAATCAAAACCTCAATGAGATACCACTTTACTCCATTAGAAAGTCTGTTCTCAAAAAGATAAGAGATAACAAGTGTTGATGAGAATATGGGGAAAAAAGATGCCTTGCAGATTTTTGGTGGGAATGTAAATTGGTACAGCCACTATGGAAAACGGTATGGAGTTTCCTCTAAAAGTTAAAAATAAAAATAAAACACTCATATGATCCAGCAATTCAACTTCTGGGTATATATCAGAAGGAAATGAAATCACTATCTCAAAGATATATCTGCACCTCCATGTTCTTTGCAGCATTATTTATAATAGTCAAGGCATGGAAAACACCTAAGTGTCCATGGCAGATGAATGGATAAAGAAAATGTGGAATATTATTCAGCCATAAAAAAGAAGGATATCCTGCCATTTTGCAACACATGCATGAAACTTGAGGGTATTATGCTAAGTGAAATAAGCCAGGCAGAGAAAGACACATACTGTATGATCTCACCTCGATTCTAAAAAAACTAAACTCATAAAAACAGAGTAGATTGGTAGTTGCCAGTGGCAGGTTCGGAGGCTGATGGTCAAAGGATAGAAACTTCTAGTTATAAGATGAATAAGTTCTGGGCATATGATGTATAGCATGGTGACTATAGTTGCAATATTGTATTGTACACTTGAGAGTTGCTAAGAGAGTAGATCTTAGAAGCTCTTACCAGACACACAAAAAAATGGTAACTATGCGAGGTGATAGATTTGTTAACTAACTTTATTGTGGTAATCATTGCACAATATATAGGTATTTCAAATCATCACATTGTATACCTTAAACTTACACAGTGTTATATGTCAATTATATCACAATAAAGCTGGGGGAAATGGAAAGCTCCAAGAGTTATCAAACAGGATATATGGATTAGAATGCCATCTAGATGTGTCCTGAACACAAAGAAATTCTATTGAAATGGAGCATAAGAATTTAGGTAAAACAAACTCCTTGTCTTTAAGAGTGTTGGGAACAGGCCACCATCGAGGTGTTTAAAACCTCACATGTACATGTTGTTGGGCAAGTCCATCTTGAATAATTTGTGTCTAGAGTTAGAAGCTACTCATCAAACTTCCTGGAGTCTTTCTCAGGCTTTTAAGGGTAGTTCTGTTCTGGAGTAAAATTCAATGAAGATTTCAGGGCTTTACGTGTAGCTCTTATTAAATTATGGATAAGTTGCGATCTCAGACAAGACATTACACCTAGAATGGGGGATGAGTAAGTCCCAAACTCAAGGGCTGCTGCAAACCTTGGACATGGAAGCTACTTAACACCACATCTATTAAGGTGAATAAACTTATCCATAATTTTCCTCTAAAAAGAAATTTTGAATTGTTTTACAGAAAAGCCAATTATCCAAAATATTAGTAAAATAGAAATATAAATTCATAAACAAAAAGCAAGACTGCACATACACTTCTTCAACAGTATAAGCTAAAAATTTGCCTATAAACTTCCTTGCAGTCAAGGCAAAAAGGGCAACACAATTGGTTACATCATTCTCATGTTGGAAAGGAGGAGTCAAATCAGGTTTTTAAAGAAAAAAAGGATCTTCTACATATCTCTCATGTGGAACCTTGTGCAGAAAGCATTAAGTGATGTAATGAAAAATGCTCCTATCTTTTTTGTATGGGAAATTAAAAAGTGAATGCTATTTGTTTTTTGTAACAACTTTTGCTACAGGCTGAAAAAAAAAATTGTTAAAGCAAAACTTAGGGTAGATGAAATATTTTGCATTTCAATAGTTTAATTTGAGCCAAGGTTAGAAGTGAATAGATCCTTAGAAAAGTAATGGACAGCTTGACTCTTCATTTTAGAGATCTCACGTTTTTTCCTCTCTTCCCATGGCATTTATAATTCCATAGATAACACCTACAACGCAGAGTGATTTTCAAATAGGTGGGGTAAAGGCAATGGAAAGTCACTATCACATATTCTGAAAGGCTGCTCTTCAAGGGGTAGTTCTGCCCCTGTGACTTGAGAATTTCTGGTAGGTAACTTCCCTAGATACAGTTTCTCCCATCTTGGGTTTTTTTTTTTTTTTTTTAAGATTTTATTTATTTATTTGAGAGAGAGAGAGAGCACAAGCAGGGAGTGAGAGGCAGAAGGAGAGGGAGATGCAGACTCCCTGCTGAGCAAGGAGCTGGATGCGGGGCTCGATGCCAGGATCCTGGGATCATGACCTGAGCCAAAGGCAGACATTTAACTGACTGAACCATCCAGGTGCGCCCTGCCCCCCATCTTGGTTTTTGATGGGAGCGTAGTAGAAGACTTTTTTCAAGCTGTTTTCTTGGATGAGAGTCTGAGTACCACCCACAAGCACATCCCAAGGGGAAGATCTCATTGCCAGGAGAACACTGACAGTTTCGCCAGGGTTCTCCCCAAGAGACAGGTTGCAACAGTGGCTGGGGGCAAAGTCAGGAGTTCCCTAATGAATAGAGTTATATATTCACTCTGGTATTAAAAAAAAAAAATCTGAGTCAGTCTCCATAATCTCTTATTCTAGAAGAGCAGAAATGATATTGGCCTTAATGTTCTTTAAATTGTGGAACTGCTATGGTCACAGAAAATCCCCAGTAATTCTCCTGCAGAGGCTGCCAGGAAAACACCATTTCTATAAAGGAGGAGACTTCATTCTTCGTCATTGTGCTGGGAACCTGAGCTCCATAGGAGCAGGACTGGAACCTTTGAATCAGGTAAATGCCAGGTGTTTATAAACTACTGTTTAATAAACATGGTGTCCTTGACATTGAATGGGCAGTAATTAAAGAAATGACAACTTCTTTTGAGTCCAGAATATTAAACAAACCAACTGATTAAATAAAATATCGTAACAAGTGCCTGCAGGGTAGCATTAATGTAGAACCAGTTTCCTTTATTGATCAGCCCACGGGGTTGCAATGACACTGGTTTACGTATTAGGGTTACATTCTCCAGTAACTCTGCAATCTTTATGGCTACAGGATCCTCTGAAACTGGAACAAGCCCTTCTTTGACTTCAATCTGCTTTTCAGAGACCAGGGGAGATGTGGCAGGAGGGGAATACTTAGTTTCCACAGAAGCCCAACACTTGTAAATTTGTGAAAATGAATTTTATCTTTCCTTAAAAAAACAAATTTTTTAATTCATCACACTTTCCTTCCCACCCTTTAGTTTTTGATAAACGATAAAAATGAGCCAGTTATCAGAGAAGAAATAGTTCTTACTTCAAAAGAAACATAAATACAAAAAATAAGTTGGTGGTTCCTAACAGGAAAAATACATTTTAATAACTGTGCGATGAGAAGCTGCTTACGTACACAATGCAGATCAGATATTTGGAGTTAAGATGTTAGTCCACATAGATGGGTGATTGTAAACTTTATTGCTATTAAAAGATTTCAAATTGCATTCATGCTTCTTGTGTACACGTAATGAACAATGGGCAAAATAATGAAGATTGATATTTCCCTAAGTTGTTCTGTTTAATTCTGCTGTCTGCTCTTCTATAATGCTTCGTCTCTAATTGTACACAGTTTAGTGATCTCTAGGAGTACAGAAGTTGTAGCCCATCAATAAAAATCACAAAGTTGGTTTAAAAAAATAAATAAATAAAAGTATAGTAAAGGTATGTCCTTTGTCATCACTAGGAAAGAATATAAGGGACAATTTTTAATGATCTTTTTTATGAGCTCAATCAATGAAACTGATGATGTGGAGGAACGGAGGGAAAGGAGCAGAAACTTTAGTCATGGGCAATTGTACTTAGCCATAATTTATGCAAAAGGTTGGGCCATAAAACCTCTATTTGGCTCAAGAGATCTGCCATCTTCCTACTAATTGATCCCCTCTTATAGTTCTCCTTATGTGCATGAAGCTAAGCATATAAGTTTCTTACTGCAGAGGACATAATACTGAGCAGCCACAAGCACTGAGATGCTCAGGACACCTGGTGGAAACGGAGGCAGGGCAGGGGCATTTCACTTGCATTCTTTCCCTCAACTCCTGCTTCAACTCAACATCAAGTCCAGTTGACTTGGCCTCATCTCTTTCAGATCTTTCTATTTAACACACAGGCTCTGGCCTTAGCCACTGTCATCTCTTCCCTGGCTAAAGCCCTCCCAACTGATCTTCCGGCTTCCTCTCCAAGGTCTCCTTTCCACTATCAACCCAGATTGGACTCACAAATATGAGCATGACATTCACCTGGTTAAAAATCTTCAATGGCTCTCTATTACATTTAGGGTAACACACACACACATACACACACACACACTAACAAACATAAGAGCAGAGCCTTGGGGCTTGGGGGACCTCATCCCACCCCCTCCCCCTCATGTTCTCTCCTGCAGACACACTGAGTTTCTTTTGGGTCTTCATGCACTCTACCTCTTCCTGCCCCAGAGGATTCACCATGTTGTTTCTTCCACCTGCCAACTCCTTTAGCCTAAATAACCCCCTCCTCCAGGTCTCAGCTGCAATGCTATTTCCTCCATGTTCCTCCATGACTCTAGCCTGTGCAGAATGCCCACACAAGTTAGGTTGTGCTTTATCTTTATTCCTGTAGTGCTTCTCCATCATGCCTCAGAGCACTCTGAGCTACTTACTCAATACCTGTCTTTTCTAGTAACTGAAAGCTTCATGAAAGGAGAAGCAAGGCCCTTTTGTTCAAATTTGTAACTATAGATTGTAATATAGTAACAAATATTATCATTTCATTTTAGAGATAAAAATGTTGAGGCTTTGAGAGTTAAAATTATTTTTCCATGGTCCTTAAATGAATAGACAAGGCTGAGCTAATCTTTGTCCATTAGACTCAAAAGTCTAAAATTATTATTTGCTTGCCTCCTTATCTAGGATTCATGGACAAAGTAGAAATGTGAGAAATAAATACTGAATATCTATTATATTCTAGGAGATTTGTTGTTTCAATTAATCCTCATTACCTTCTGTAATATTCTAATTTGTCTCTGACTATATGTAAATCTCTGGAGGTTGGGGATGGTCTTTTATGTGTTTGCATATTTGGGATATAGCATTTGTTCCTGAACAGAAATGAAGAATGGTATGCTAAGTGATAATGAGTATTCACTGACTGCTTGGAGAGTGACAGCTTTGTAAGAAAGGGCTTGGGAGGGTCTGTGGGAGAGGAGTTGGGTCAGGATGACACAGTAAATTCAGGTCCAAACACACATACGTACCTACAGACACCCTCTAGGTCAAAAAACAGAGCAACAACCGATAAAGTATATAAACAGAAAGCCATAAAACCTTGGTTGGGCTGAAAAAATGAAACATCTCCATTGGCCAAAAATTGATCATAAATGCAAACTGGTGAGTGGGGCAAAAAATTGGCCTACTAGGCCGAGGACTAGAAGGTGGGAAGCAAGGGTGGGGTGGTTAACAGAAAATTGGCTCCTACAGAATGACTGAAACTCAAAATGTTTGGGTAAGATGAAGCTAAGGAAGAGAAATCAATGACTAGGGTATGAATTTACCCCAGATGAAGCTAACTTTATGGAATAGTCTGATAAAACATGAACAGAAAGATGTTTCAAAACTCAAAGAGGTAAGAAATAAGAAAAAATAAATCAACAACAAACATAAGTAAGTGCAGAAATCTTAAAAATAAAAAAGACATATATATGAAATAAAAATGTAATACACTGTCTGTATGCTAGAGAAGAAATGGTTGAAGAGTGCTGGAGAGAACTGTAAGATAGAAGTAAAGAATTTACCCAGAACACAGAGGCACTGAAATCAAGACTATAAAAGAAAAATCTACAATCATAGCAGGAGATTTTGAGATATCTTAATAAGATAATAAATAGATTAAACAGAGAAAAAAATTAGCAAGGACTTAAAATCTGAAGAAAAATAATAAGCATTAGCTAATAGATGCATTGGCAGTATTGACCATGTTCTAGGTCACAAAAGATATCTTAACAAATTTCAAAGATTCAGCATCATACAGGCTATATTCTCTAATCAGAAATTGATTAAACTACAAATCAAATAAAAATATAGTTTAAAAATCTCATGTTAGGAAATTGAAAATCCAAATCTTAACTTACTCGTGAGATAAAGAGGAATCACAATGTAAATTATTTAGAACAAGTTGCTAATGAAATTAGTTCACATAAAAATTTATAGGAAGCAGCTAAAGTGGTACTTGTATAAATTTTTTTAAATAAGAAAAACTGAAAATGAATGCATGAAACCCAAGCACCTAGAAAATGAAAATAAAAATAAGCCTATAGAAAATAGATAAAAGAAAAAAATAAAGATGAGAACAAATAATAATAAATAAGAAAAAAAGAAACAGAAAGAATTAAGAACATAAAAAGCTGGCTTTTGGAAAAATCCAATAAAACACACAAATCTCTAGCAAGGTCAATGAGAAAAATAATGTGAATATGCACAAATAAATATTATCAGGAAAAAGAGAGAGGAAATGTAGCTATGGGAACAGTAGAAAACTTTAAAACTCATAAGAAAATATCAAATGCAATATACATTCTAATTCATTTTTTAAAACTTAGACAATATCTCATAAAAATATCTATTACTAAAATTGTCTCAAGAAGAAATGGCTGGGTGATAGACATTGGGAAGGGTATGTGCTATGGTGAGCTCTGTGAATGGTGTAAGACTGTTGAATCACAGACCTGTACCTCTGAAACAAATAATACATTATATGTCAAAAAAAAAAAAAAGAAGAAGACGATAGTAGGAAGGGAAAAATGAAGGGGGGGAAATCGAAGGGGGAGACAAACCATGAGAGACTATGGACTCTGAGAAACAGACTGAGGGTTCTAGAGGGGAGAGGGGTGGGGGGAGGGGCTAGCCTGGTGATGGGTATTAAAGAGGGCACGTACTGCATGGAGCACTGGGTGTTATAGGCAAACAATGAATCATGGAACACTACATCAAAAACTAATGATGTAATGTATGGTGATGAACATAACATAATAAAAAAATTAAAAAATAATTTAAAAAAAGAAGAAATAGAAAACCTGATAAAATCGTAACCATTAAAGAAATTGACTAGTAATCAATTCTCCCATTAGTGGGAATGACAGTGGGTTGGGAAAGTGGGAGGAAATTGTTCTAGAAGTAAGTTCTAACAAATCTGCAGGAACAGATAAACATGCATTTTACAAATTTATTTCAAAGAAATGAAAGTGAAAGAAAGCTGTCCAATCTTTCTCAAAGGCTAGTTGGTCCCAAAATGAGAAAGGACAATGCAATTATAGTCCAAGTTTATTTACAAATACAGACGCAAAAATTAGTCAACTGAATTTAGTAGAGTTTCATCATGACCAAGTATAGTTTATTTTATTTATTTATTTATTTATTTATTTATTTATTTATTTTTAAAGATTTTATTTGTTTGATGGAGAGAGAGAGAGAAAGCAGAAGCAGGGGGAGTGGCAGGCAGAGGCAGAGGGAGAAGCAGGCTTCCCGCTGAACAGGGAGCCCGATGTGGGACTCGATCCCAGGACCCTGGGACCATGACCTGAGCTGAAGGCAGTCACTTAACCAACTGAGCCACCCAGGCGCCCCTGACCAACTACAGTTTAGTTCAAGGATGTAAGAATGGTTGAATATTAGACGACCTACTAATTTCTTATATTGCATTAACTGATGAATGGAAAAAGGTTAGATGCAAAAAAATTCAATAAATTTCAACATTTACTCATTCATATGGAAATTCTTGGTAAGTTGGGCATAAAAGGAAATGTCTTTAACCTGGAAAAAGGATTTCTATCAAACACTTGCATTAGACAGCATAATCAGTTGTAAAACTATAAATCCAGTCCCATTAAATAAGGAGCAAGATGCTTTTAATCGCCACTTGCCGTTCAGTTTTATACTGAGGATACCATCCAGTACAACTCACCAACAGGAAGTTCCAAGTGAGGAAGAACAAGTAGCCCCTGACAGCTATCAGCTGGGAGCATACTGGCTCTAATAACTGAACCACGGCATTCTCCTGAGGAGCGTAACCAATTTCACACCTTCATCTGGGACTGGGATACTGTAAGACAAACATGAGACCATTCTGTAAACACATCTAAGCACAGACAAAAACTAAATCACTGTGCAAACCACAGCCAGCCAGACGCGAGCGACTGCAGCTTCTCTGCCAATTACAGCATTAGCCCCCTCTTCTTCCTTCTTCTAGATAAAAACTATTAAGATACCCAATCAAAGAATTTCCATTCTCCCGCTTCCTGACAGCACCCATTCCAGAGCAAAAGCACATGCCATCACATCATCTGACCCAAGCTTCAGCCTGTAACCAGCCCTCAAAGCACAGCCATGCTACAATGATTCTCAGTTGCCTGCCTTGCTGCAGTAAAACCAGTAAATCTGACTTCATTGTACTGTAGGGTCTGATCCTGGGGGTCTCTGGCCAAAGATGGTCAGTAACAGAAGATGGATGCATGAAGCATGCATTATTTTGTAATGAAAGAGAAAACCATTTAAAAATTGAAATTAGGGGCACCTGAGTGGCTCAGTCGTTGGGCGTCTGCCTTCGGCTTGGGTCATGGTTCCAGGGTCCTGGGATCGAGCCCCGCATTGGGGTCCCTGCTCAGTGGGAAGCCTGCTTCTCCCTCTCCCACTCGCCCTGCTTGTGTTCCGTCTCTCTCTGTCAAATAAATAAAATCTTTAAAAAAAATTGAAATTAAATAATCTTCATACATTCGTATTTCAAGTGACTTTCAACCTCCAGGAAAGAGGCAGATCCTCAGCTGCCACTGGGTTCTTGCATTTCCAACCAGCCAGCCCTCCAGCTGAGCACAACTGAGCTCACTTAGCTCCTCAGGTATCGTTACCTTTGGGAACCACTGGAGATATTTCGGGCACATGTTAAGCACAGTTTCTCAACAGCAACACTATGGGCATTTGGGCCAGATCATTCTTATAAGAGGTTGTCTTATGCATTGTAGGGTGTTTGGCAGCATTCCTGGCCTCTATCCCCTAGATGCAGCTAGTATTCTCTCCATTGTGACAACCAAAAATGTCTCCGGATAATTTCCTCTGAGAGGCAAAGGGAGGGGCAAGATTGCCCAGGGATGTAGAATAAGGACGATGGAAAGCAGAAAGGCCCTGGGTGAGTTACTAGAAGGCCTGGGGTTGATTCTCTGCCTCTGTGGGTCATGGATTCCTCATCCTTGAGAGTGGAGATTGTCATTCTTGCCCTACCTACTTCATGAGGAGAGTGTGAAGAAGTGAGAGAAAAGATATAAACAGGCTTGAAAGTAGTGAACCAGATAACTACTTAGTCAACAAAGATTTATCAAGTGTCTTCTGAATGATTATATACATATATATATAGAGAGAGAGAGAGAATCATTATATATATATATCTTTATAGATATAGTACTAGTACTGATAGATAGATAGATAGATAGATAGATAGATAGATAGATATAGTGTTCTAGTACTATCAAAGAGTTCCAACCTAAAACTTAGGTACTGAACCCCAAGTCTGACTGTATGAACACAGGGAAATGACAAAATGGCATTATTAAGGATAACCTAAAATAATACAAAACAGCAACAATGATGGATTTACTGAGTCAGAAGGAGGGAAGAAAATAAGCAAGGAGAAACAACACAGTATGTGTGTTAATGTGTACTTAGATGCCAGGAACAATCATTTCAGGAGATTCTAAATGAATAAGAATTATAGAGCAATGATCAAAAATGAAGAAACATGGGGTCACAAAATAATAATTTGAATAGTTTTAAGTAAGAACAGCATAAGCCAAAAGTAATAGACCTCAATGATACAGGCAGGCTGAGTCCAAGGACTCACAGTAGGTCCCGAAGGACCAGCCAAGAGGGTCCTTGGCTTCTTGAAGAATAGAAATCAAACTTGAGCAGAGAAAGCAAAAACAGAATTTACTGAATAGTGTGAATAGCAGAAAGAGTATAGCAGACAGAGTGTCTAGGAGCCTCGGAAAGGAAAGCAGAATGAGTCTCTTCATCCCTTGGGGTTACAAGGTTCTATTGGAAAGGGGTCCAGGATACCTGTTCTTTCAGGAATCGAGGGTAGGGTTCAATCAAAGGTGAGTGCCAGGTGAATAATAGGTTATTTTATAGGTCGCTGAAGGTAGCGGGTGCTGATGCCAGCATAGTGGAGGCTTCTTGTGAAGCTAATGTCCTGGAACGTGCTCAGGATCTGGCTCTTCTTAGATGTCATCAGGTGTTTGGGACCTAGGCCAAAACTCAGAGAAAGATTAACATTCTTGCTACCCCCTTGAATGGGACCATGGTTTCTCTGGGTTTTTCTCGGGCCTAGCAGAAAAACAGCGGAGATGGAGCCTTTCTAAAATGGAGTCCCTTCAGATGCCCTATCTCACCAAGATGACTATTCAGGAAGTAGTATAGTTTACTCTGCGAGCCCCTTATAACATTTTTAAAAGATATTCCAAATAATGAGGTGAGCTTTGGAGTCTTAATGAAATTAAGGATTTCTCATAATGTTTTCTTTCTTTTTTTTTTAAGATTTATTTGTTTATCAGAGAGACAGAGAGCTCACGCACTCGAGGGAGCAAGGGAGGGGCAGAGGGAGAGAATCTGAAGCAGATTCCCTACTGAGGTGGAGCCTGACAAGGGGCTCAGTCTCACAGCCCAGAGATCACGGCCTGAGCTGAAACCAAGAGGCATTCTGACTGAGCTGCCCAGGTGCCCCTCATAATGTTTTCTTTCTAAACATAAAGATTTTTCTTTTTCTTTTCTGTTTTCTGAAAAATAGAAATCAGCTGTTTTCATTTAGAAATATTTTATTGAAAATGCCTTCTGAGGGACCTTTTAAAACCAGCTCTTAAACAACCAAATGGAATACTTGCCCTGCTTTGCAAAAGATCAGATGTTTCTTATCTCACTTTTTAAAATGTAAAAAAACGGGAACTGGTCTGGGGATATAAATCAAGTCTCACAGAACTGGATGCCAAGATTAAGATCTTTCTCCTACATGGTTATTTAATGCAGTAATGATGAAGGGAAAATAAGACCGTTCAAAAATGGATTCAAAGAGTTGAAAGATGTTACATGGAAGCTGGGTGAGCATCTCCAAGGAGGTCCCAGCAGGTCCACATGGTCCCAGCAGGTCATTGTGGGAGCTTCTCCATTTCCTGTTGATGTTGCAGTTAACTTAACAAAACAAGTTTTGGTGAGAAGACACACAGCCAGGAGCCCACCTGGTGCAGCCCACTCAACAGACGTTTGCTTTTCCCAGTTAGGCCACAGGTCCCCCCACCTACCTCAGTTACCCCCTTGCAGAAACTTCTTCCCAGTACGGGACTTGTTATCACTTTCCTTCTTTTACACTCCCTGGTGAAGTTTCACATTTTCCCCTATAGAAGTATCTGGCAAAGATTACAAAATAAATGAAATAAAGAGAATTTCAAGATACCAAATGGTATATGGGGGGGAATCTCAATATTTGATATTTGTAGCTAAATAGAAAACTTGACACAACCATTTGACCTAGGTTTACCATCTTTCCTGTGCTGTTTTGTTTTCTGGTTTGTTTTTCTTTTTTTTCAAGAAAACATTGTTGTCTGCAAACGAGTCTTTTTGGTCAGTATCATAGACAATAGGCTGGGCCTATCTTCCTGCATTAAGTTTGCACTTGACACCTTGGACTCCAGGAGACTTGAATTTGGGATTGTTTTCAGAGCTGCTACACTTTACTGTTTACCTCTACTCCAAATCACAGATACCAAAATGTAAGGCAATGTGCTGTCACAGTTGCATCCTTGCATTCATACTGTCCTTAGGTTTATCTTCATGTTTAGATCCTCACGCAGGATGGGCATTTCCTGTTGCTCGTGTCATCACACTGAGGCAGGAGGGATTAGGGTGCCTCTAAAGGATGGACTCCCATCGTGAGGATGATTAATTATGGGAGAGACGGAGACAATGCTTTCTCCTTACAAGATGGCAAAAATAGAAGAGATTCTTACCTGTCTGGAAAGGTTACCATGTGTCTACCTGGCCACTGGAGAGGCCACTTCTCACTCCCTTAGCACTCGCTATAGCTGAAGCAAGGGAGATCCACGCCTCTGATAGTTAAGAGGAAGGTGATTGAGACTTTTTAGCAGCTTGTAATTTTAACCACCCCCAGTGGCATGGACTTTACTAGACTGTCCATTATCTACCCGTCTATACATTAGAATACCCCAGGGGAGCTCTTTAAAAATACCTCATGCCTCTGCCCCAGAAATTCTGATTTAATTAGTCCAGAATGGGCCTGTGGTGTCTGCATTTTGCAGGAGCTTCCCACATGACTCTCATGTTCAATTAGGATTGAGAACCGCTGAATTAGACTCTCGGTCCATTTCTCATCTACAGAATCCAAAGTTGTTGAGGGAAGTCCCTCGTGATCTGTGTTTGCCAAGCACAGCCAGAGCTCTGATGAGAGTAAAGAATTTGCAGATTCAATATTTATAGGTTCTCACTATGACCCTGCTTGATGGCAGTGGGCCATGAAGATGTTTTCTCCCTTTCGCAGATGATGAATCTGTGGTTTAGAGAAATTAAATGATTCACCCACATTCATCTACCAGAAGTGAGAGCTTGGGCTGGGCCTTTGGCCTCAGAACCCTATGCCCTACTGTTGCCTAATACATAGATTATCGACTACATAGATGGATGGTAGGTCTAGTTCTTGGCTAGGTTCTTCATAAGTACTTCACTCTTTCATTGTATTTCCATATCTTCTTTGTGGATAGATGCCAGAGATTTCCCTGAAATTGTGTACCCCCTCAGTGTCCCTAGTTCCCTTCTGAATGCTGAACCCCCTCTGGAAGAAGCCCACTCAGTGCCGCTCAGCATCCCAATCCTGGCAAGCTGGGCTGCCCTGGGACAGCACCCACAGGCCCCCTAGCTGTACTCATTGTGTTCCTGGTGGAATTCTCTGAGATTCAGGGATAGAAATACCACAGAGTCTCTACCCTTGAAAGTTGTGGAGGCACTATCCAGAGTCCATGGAATATCAGGTAGAAGGAGCATCACATCAACTCAAAAGGATAAATTAGAAAGTCCAACTGAAATCATAGCAGCTGAGCAAATTGCAGGGTGCAGATGGGAACAGTCATGCGAGGATGACTCAGAAAGACTGGCTAGATTTTGGGCCAGATTTGTGGTAAGAACATTCAACCAGGTAGCTTGGAAAATATTTTAGAAAGCAATCAATCAATGTCAAGTATTATCCTTAGAAATGTGGGTCTCCGGGTCCTGTGAGGATGCTTTACTGCTGGTGGAATAAAAATGATTATGTCAGGGTGTGTTCAAAGTTCAGTGTGGATGCTTTGTATTTTATTTTTCTTAGCTTGGCAACCTCCACAAATAATGGTGCGCAACAGAATTAAAGGGATTGGAAATTCTCTTCCTGGAACTCAGATCATACATACTGTTTGGGTATTTGCACCCGATTCCTATTTATTCATTTGCTGTTTCTGCTGGTAAGCCCATGGTGTGTCCAGCACGTTGGAGGAATCTTTGATCCCATCTCAAATAAAATAGACTAATGCACATTTATTTTTGCCGTTTTCATTATCACTAAATGACATGCCAAAAAAACATTTCAATATAACCTCTGGAGAAAATAAGCCAATTTCCTAACTAACATCAGTCTGTCTCTTCATAAAATGGAACCACACATTTGGAATGCTCCAGCACCACGAGGCCAAAGGCACAGCTCCTCTCCTCAAGCTGCTTCCGAGCTGTGGTACGTGAAGTGCCTGTCCCGGGGCTCCTTCTGGAAGAAGCTGGCCTCCAGAGCCCCACAAACGATAGGAAAAATGAAGCCCAGCATAAATATGTATCAAGGAAGGTCTTACAGTTTCATATTTTTTTCCTGTGGGTATAATCTTGGTGCTCTTTCATTGAGGGAAACAACAAAAGACCGTTCCCAGCCGTTTCTGTATTAATCATGAAACTGAAAAACTAACTCAATAGCAGGAGATAAATGTGGTTCACAAATCATAACGAAGGCAAAACAGGGCTAGACACTGGGCCAGATTGGCCATTGGGTAGTTTAAGAAATGTCATGGGGCTGGCACCTTGAAGAACCGAGAAAACTCAACATAGCCTGCTCTCCGGAGGTGAGGGAACGTCCAGCGTTTCAGCCATTTGTTCATTCGAAAACTATTTGCAGAGGACCTCCTGCAGGTGCTGGGAATAGAGCGGTAAAAACACATAAAAATCCCCTAGTGCTAAAGACAGAAGATAAACAAGACAAATAAGGGAGGGACCCGCCTGTCTTCCCATTCCTAAGTCCCGTAATACTCTGCATACAGTAGGAACATAGTGAGTGCAGTCAGAGGGCTTGTGGCTGCTCTCCCAGGGCAGCCCAGCTTGCTGGGGCTAGAACCTGTGCCGCCCTGAGTGGGCTCTTCCTAGTGGAGCTTCCCTGGGCCTTGAAGTTCAAAGAAATTCAAGCTGCCCCCTCAGCATTGTGCGGCCACCACAGGTGGCAGGAAAGGCATTTTGCAGAACGTGGAGGCCAATGAGACAGTCAATAAGAAAGATTCTTCTGTGTAGACTCCCATGAGACGGCAGCTTGGGCCTCAGTTCTTCCAGGTTGTTTTGCTTTTACCCTGATAGAGCCCAATTCTAGAGAATTGCGTTGGGTCTCCATTGCTGCTTTATACCACCTTTCCACCATCCTTCCACCTGCCCGTGTATTTTCCCTTTTGCCCTTTCTCCTTTCCTGACCCTTCTTTCCACCCACTCCCACCTTTCATCCTTTCCTGCCTTCACCGTCCCTGTAGAGTTTTCCACAGGCTTCATGTTCAGTGCTATGCAAATTCAAAGGTGAGCAAGACTTGATCTTTGTCCGGTGGAAGCTGACAGCTAGCCTGGGGACATGAGGCCTGAAACCAGGAAGGAGGTGGATGGAGAGTTTAATGAAGAGACATTATACAAAGATATTGACAGTGTTAGGGGAGCTGGAAGGGATGGTGAAGCCCCCAGGAATTGGCAAGAGAGGGAAGCCATTCCGCCCCCTAAGCCCAATGGAGCAAAAGAAGGTTCTGAAACCCACGCCGTGGAAGAGAAGCCTCCCAGAGGAGCTGTGGCCTCATGCCTTCCACATGGATGCTGTCTTGCTCCTTACCCCTCTCTGCCATATCAGTTGCCCTCCTCCATCTTCTCCCCATAGCCCAAATTCAGTCTTTATTCTCTATTGTCTCTACTTTTCTCCATCAGAAAACTCCATCCTGATCTGATACGGTAGATATAAGTCCAAGCCTTTGACCCCTTCTTGCATCTTGTAAGCCAGCATATTGAGCTTTGGTCAAATGATGATGGAGGCTTTGTTTGGTTATTTGTTTGTTTGCCTAGTTTTTCCAGCTGAGAGGATGCTGACATCACAAAAAGGGGCAGGGGAAAGGGCACTAAATTCCAGCTGTCTCACCGCTAGTAAAGGGCTGCGTCCAGTTTTCTCACACCTCACCATAGTGAGTGTTAATTTTCCCTCCGAGAAAAATACAAAGTTGCTTCATGTGGAGAAGGAATATACCTCCTGTTAAATGACTTAAGAAATAATCATCCCAGAATTTGTGTTCTTCTTGATCCTGTTTATATTTAGAAGCACTATGCTAGCTGAAAATGAGTTGGTCTTTACCATCTGAGATACGGCACCAGCCCTACATTACTAATTTCTCTCTTGTTGCTTGGGGGTGAAGGAGAGACTCTCTCCAATCTGCCACAAGCTGAAAGGCAAAGGAGGAGAGAAATACAATCAGAAGAGGAACGAATTTGAAGAGAATTTGTGACATATACTGGAGTCTCGTCACTCATTATTTTGTGCCTTTAATCTTTAAAGAAATATTTTCTTGTGCTGTGGGTTGAATTGTGTCCCCCTTCCCCAAATTCCTATGTTGAAGTCTTAACCCTCAGGAGGTGACCTTTTTTGGAAAAAGGGTCTTTGCAGATATAATTAGCTAAAATGAGGTCATACTGGAGTTGGGTGGGCCCCTCCCAGCCCTCAGAATGAACCAACCCCACTAACACCTTGATCTTGGACTTCTGGCCTCCAGGGCAAGGAGACAATAAATTTTTGTTGTTTGAGCCACCGGGTTTGCGGCATTTTGTTATGGCAGCCCTAGCAAATTAATGCAATTTGAAACCTGGTGCTCTAGATATAACCAGACCAGATATAACCAGGTATCTTGGCTGCAAAGCCATGCTGAGCCTAACACAGGAAGAGTCTCCTCACTAGGAAAGTGAGCACCATCCACAGGCAAGTTTCCAGGCTCACCAGCATTTATGCATGGCTACTTTTCCAGAAAGCTGCACAGAAAGGAAATTTCCAGATTTGAGCAGCCCCTTTGCAGAGATGCCAGGGTCTGGGATGTTGAATCCTGTTACAATCCTCCACAGTGGTGATTATCACCAGAATTTGCTTATAATCCCCACTAACAAGTATGGGTGTCCCAGAGATATTCAGGACGGGGCTTTCTAAGATATCTCACTCCTCATCACCAGGCAAGTAGGAGGGTCGTTACTAATATTAATGAGGCTACGTTTGTACTTAACAGAGATAAAACCGGAAAAACTCAGATAACTTAAAATCTGTAATGTTATTTTAAATTGTAGCCACTGGTGTTCATGAATAGACATGCATAATGCAAATCACATCTAGAAGTCAGACTCTAATGTAACTCTTGGCAACCTAAATGACTGACGTTTTCTGGTGCCTAAAATAACAGGGAGAAGTCCCCTAATCTAACACTTTTTGCTGTCTTCTCTTGGCCTGGAATCTTTATGCCAAGTCGATTGTCCCAGACTTCCAGATTCAGAGGTTCTAACTTCAATGACCCTTACCAAATAATGCCCTGCATTTCTAAATACTTACACAAGTAGGCTTTTTAAAAAAGCTATAGCCTCACATTGACCTGTGTAAGTTAAAGAGAGGAGTTGGGGGCGCCTGGGTGGCTCAGTTGGTTAAGCGACTGCCTTCGGCTCAGGTCATGATCCTGGAGTCCCTGGATCGAGTCCCGCATCGGGCTCCCTGCTCGGCAGGGAGTCTGCTTCTCCCTCTGACCCTCCCCCCTCTCATGTGCTTGCTCTCTCTCATTCTCTCTCTCTCAAATAAATAAATAAAATCTTTAAAAAAAAAAAAAAAGAGAGGAGTTGGTATATATATCTTGATGGCAAAGAAAGGGGAGGCAGATAGAAACCAGAGAATATAGGAAATCCAAAGAACAGAGGGCAGGGAAGCCCAGAGCAAAAACAGACAATACCTTACAAGTAGAAACAAATTAATAGCAAGAAATCAAAAGAGATGAGACAAGATAGGTTGTAAGAAGCCCTCCAGGAATGCTTTTTGATTTCATGGCAAACATTACTTATATCTCCCAAGAAACTCATCTATAAAATGGTTCATGTCAACTACATTTGGGTATGACCAGCGTGGGAACAATAAAAGGCACACAAATCAAAATTACACCATTTCCTAAACGTGCTATATTGTAAATTTTATATTTAATTACATGGAACTTTGACACATGCAAAATTCCATCAAAATGTCTTTGTATAATTTCCTGGGAGGTACATTTACCATCAACTATGTTTGGCAAACTTTGAAGAAACCCTTCTCTGAGTCTGTTTGCTTTAGCCCCTCAGATCAGAGCCGCTGCCTGGAACACAGCAGGGGGCTGGGATGAAATCAGTGATAGTGTTGGCAGGTGATCAGCCAGACTTGTACAGAATATTTCAAATAACTGCCTGCATATTGCTTTATAAGCTTCAGCACTTTTGACTTTAATGGATTTTAATATTTTAAACACATTTAAAGTTTGCACGCCTTTAGTTTTTACACAAGGGCTCAAACTGGATCCAAGCGTTGTTTTATTTTGGTTGTTTTTTGTTGTTGTTGTTTTGTTTTGTTTTGTTTTTTGTCCTGCTATTGCTATGAGAAGCCGCAGGATTTTTTTCCAGCTCCATCATCACCACTGAATAGCAGTGCCTGGGACCCATCTCCCTGGCCCCTGGCCAGATGCGCACGGTGGCATGACTCCGATCTTAGCCACGTCTAGTCATTTGACTGTGAACAGCCCCAGGGACTCCAATGCGTTGCTAACTTCTGAGCCATCCCCGGAGCCCTCAGCCCCGGCTTCTTTGCAGATAGGAGGGCTGGACATCAGAAAGGAGCTGGTCCAGGCCACAGAATCACTTCTAGAACTCAAATTCTGAGCTGTTCCCTATTAATAGACAGACCACACTGACACTTGAAACATAGTTAAATGCCCAGATGTGGAGAATATTGTCTTGGTGCCTACCAAAAGAAAAGAGTGCATAGTTTAACAAGTCTTCAAATATTTTACAGGAAGAGATAGGAGGGAAAAAATGTGGCCAATATGATTGATTTTCTGCTATTTATTAGCAACATACTAACCAGAAGTCATTTTCTCTGTTGTGCCACAATGGAGTTAGTGATGTTTCAGGTTACATTTCTTAATAGCAGGGGTGGCTTAAGTTTGAGATTTAAGGGCTGAAGGATTTTGTAGGTTTTGAGAGATTTTTTTTTCCTCTCACTTCCCCCAGCTCATTTTTATCTCTCTGTTTCCACTTCATTAATCCACCCCCTGCGGCTTGAATGTCCATGGGAATGAGATGAGCCTGCGGGCGTGGAGGTGGGGGGTGCTAAGCAATGTGCAAAGTTGGGACGGTGGCTTGAAAGCCCAGTGACCCACACCCAGGTATTTAACGGCAGAGCGAGGCTCCTCATTCCCAATTGCTTGCTCATTCAATTTGTCACTCTGAATTGATGATCTGGAATCATCATAATAATGATAGTAATTACTTTATAATTTAAAGTGTTCCTATACACAGCATCTTCTTTAAGACTCTCAACCTCATGAGTGAGGCATTGTAGCCATAAGCGTTTCAACAGCGGTCTAAACTGAAGATGTGCAAACAGAATAAGCGTGCCTAAGGGCACAGAGTTGGCCCCCAGCAGCCCAGGGCTGACGTACAGCTGCAGCTCTGAGGGTAGAGAACTGCCTGTTGGTTCATTTACTGACCTTGTGTGCAGCAGACTCTACTTGAGAGCTGCCCTCTCAGTGTCTGGGGCACCTTTGGTTACGAATGCCCATGACATTGCTTCTTAAGGCACAGGTTTCTCCCCCTGCCAGCCCCACCCCACCCAGACCCATGAATATTCTTCTTCTTGTTCCTTCAAAGGGCTACTTACTCTGCACAGGAGTGCTAGTCCTCTGCTATCACCGCTATCACACTGGTGGGTTTCATCCCCTTCTGCGTCCTCTTCTTTCTTTTCTCTCAGTTCCTCTTGCTTCTCTGAGTCATTCTGCTTCCCGCTTATGTGACCATGGGTAAGTTATTTCATTTCTCTGTGCCTTAGTTTCCACAGATGTAGAAGGGGATATTAATACAACCAACTTCCTAGGATAGTCACAAGGTTTGAAAGAGTTACTATTTTACAACATGCATTTACGGGATGCCTGGGTGGCTCTGTTGGTTGAGTGTCTGCCTTCGGTTCAGGTCATGGTCTCGGGGTCTTGGATGGAGTCCCGCATCGGGCTCCCAGCTCCGCGGGGAGTCTGCTTCTCCCTCTGCCTGCCGTTCCCCCTGCTTGTGCTCTCTCAATCTCTCTCTCTCTCTGACAAATAAATAAATAAATAAATGAAATCTTTAAAAGAATAAAACATGTATTTACTATATACTAAACATTGAATAAGTATTAGTTATTGTTGTTGCACTTTGTATACCCTATAGAGACATTTCTACATCCTACAGCTTCTAATGTGCTAGCTAGCACTGCTTTTTGTTATTGTTTCTTTCTCTGCTAAATCCCGTCCTCATTTTGCTGGTATTAACTGGGGCTTTGTTTGGGTTGCCAAGAGTCTGGTTTCTGAATAAAGATTTCCTGAAGTAATAGAAAAAGAAATTTATTCTCATGACGGTCCATTACTTGGACCCTAAAGAGTCCCATTCACTTTGAATGATGAAGAGAGAATGTGTCCTAGCTGGAGAAAACTTGATAAAGAAGCCCCAACATGATTAAAAGTTTGGGAAATAAAATTTGCGAATGCACCCCAGGTTCTAGGCCTTGAGAAGAGGAAATTGAAGGGAGGTTTGATGACTGCCTCTGAATACTTCTGTATTTATTGAGAATACTTCTGTATTCAATGCTAATTGGCTTCTCTGTTGAGGCTCAGAGAAGAAACGTGATTTTTTTAAAAAGATTTTATTTATTTAGAAAGCGTGCACAAGCGATCATGAGCAGGGGGCGGAGCAGCAGAGGGAGAGGGAGAAGCAGACTCCCCGCTGAGCAGGGAGCCCGACTCGGGGCTCAATGCCAGGACCCTGGGATCCGACCGAGCAGATGCTTGCAGATGCTTAACAGACTGAGCCTCTCAGGCGCCCCGAGACCACGTGATTTTTGAAGGTATTCTCAGTTCTGGGATTCCATGAAGAAGAGTCATGACTACATTTACATTCCCACCTAATCGTTCCAACTGTCGCTCTAATTTTGCCTCCTGATTAAGGGCTCTTAAACCCTTATCAAGTTCTAGGAGATTTTGGATTATTCCTTTAACAGTTTGCCGCCTCCATTAGGTGGTCAGCTTTACAACTGGGTCTAATTCATTGATGAAACCTAACAATTCACACAGGTTTTTGAACTAGTAAATGCTAAGTACAAGTGTGTTCAATTAACCCACAGTCACAACCTGGATGTACCCATGCCTCGCCAGCCTAAGTACCTGTAGTATTTTCTGTGCAGGAAAGGGTTAACTCAGTAGGCCTGGACTGCCCAAATTCTGCACATTTCTAAGAAAAGCCTGTCTTCAGGACTAGCCTTTGGCCAACTCCTGGGAGATAACCTCTGAGCCCTTGGAATATTCTTCCTAGTAAGAGTGTTTTTGTATGCCTGAAGACCTGGGCCATGCTGTACCAGTTTTATCTAATACATATGACGTATGGTAAATGCTCCATGTGCCTTTTCACTTTGCTGATTTTAATCTGTATTCTTTTACTGTAATAAACCATAAGCATGAATGTAACAGCTTTTCTTAGTCCTGTGAGTCCTAGTTAACCATTAGCCTGAGAGGTGGTTTCTGGGGACCACCCCCAACACAGGTTCCTATTACTGCTATAAGAAATTACCACAACTTAATGGCTTTAAACAACACAAATTTATTCTCTTGTAGTTTTGGAGGTCATGAAACCAAATTGGGTCAGTAGGGCTGTCTTCCTTCTGAAGGCTGGAGGGAGAATCTATTTCCTTCCCTGTTCTAGCTTCTGGAGGCTGTCTGCGTTCCTTGACTCATGGCCTCATCTTCTGTCGAGCTCAGCATTATAGCATCTTCCAATCTCTTTCTCTCTGCTTTCATGGTCATGTTGCCTTTTATCCTTTCTCTGACACTCCTGCCTCCTTCTTATAAGGACTCCTGTGACTACACTGGAACTACCCAGATACCAGGACAATTTCCCCAACTCAAGATCCTTAATCAAACATATCTGCAAAGTCCTTTTTATCATGTAAGGTAACATATTCAGTTTCCAGGGATTAGGATGTAGACATATTTGGGGGTGGCATTATTCATCCTACCATAACACTAATGGGTTCATACCACACAAATACCAACATTACAGTGGCTCTCCATTTCCCTACTTCCTGGACAACTGGAAGACCTACCTCCCCTCCCTCCCCCTACCCAAAGAGCTGGCCCAGATATTTCTTAGAAATATTTCTTGGAATCCACAGGGATATCTTTCATATTTTTGCCCCCAGTATCTCTTCTTGGGCTGGGGAGCAAAGGGAAAGTGCAGAGAGTTCCTCTCTAAGGATAGTAGAGCTGGTGTCTTCTTGGAGAACACTGATTTCCAGCTACTCTCATGGACTGGTTCAGAAGAGAAGGCATTTAAAGCAGTTTTCCTCAAGTTGCAGTGCTAAGGATGACCACTACCAGATTCATCTAGCAAATTTGATAAGGTGAACAATCCTGGCTGCATTTCCAACCCATAAAATGAGATCGTGTGTGTGTGTGTGTGTGTGTGTGTGTCATTTGCTTTTAAAAGTCTGTTTAAAAATAAGCTCATTCCTGGGACGCCTGGGTGGCTCACTCAGTTAAGCATCTGCCTTCGGCTCAGGTCATGATCCCAGGGTCCTGGGATTGAGCCCCACATCCGGCTCCCTGCTCCGCGGGCAGCCTGCTTCTCCCTCTCCCTCTGTGCACTCTCTCTCTCTCTCTCTCAAATAAATAAATAGGGGTGCCTGGGTGGCTCAGTCTGTTAAGCGTCTGCCTTCAGCTCTGGTCATGGTCCCAGGGTCCTGGGATCGAGTCCCACATCGGGCTCCCTGCTCAGCGGGGAGGCTGCTTCTCCCTCTCCCACTCCCCCTGCCTGTGCTCTCTCTCTCTCTCTTTCTCTCTCTCTCTGTCAAATAAATAAATAAAATCTTTAAAAAAGAAAGAAACATGGGGTGCCTGGGTGGCTCAGTTGTTAAGCGTCTGCCTTCGATTCAGGTCATGATCCCAGGATCCTGGGATCGAGCCCTGCATCGGGCTCCCTGCTCCGCGGGGAGCCTGCTTCTCCCTCTCCTGCTCCCCCTGCTTGTGCTCTCGTTCTCTCTCTCTCAGATAGATAGATAGATAGATAGATAGATAGATAGATAGATAGATAAACTTATTCCTGAGATAATAACTCACAAGAAAACTAAGGAGTTTTTATAAGATCTGAGATTATATGACTGAAAAAATAGCACTAGCATCATGGAGAAAAGCAAAACATCTATTTTCTTTTGTCTTCCGGAAAGAATGTTTCACCCTCACTTTCCTAAGCATGTTTTTTGGTGGGTCTCCTTTTCCCCCAGAGCACCCTCTGAAGCCTCAGTTAACATAAAGCTCTAAATCTGGTCATCACTGCCATCATAGATTTATGCCAGATTCTCCAAACTATGAATATTGGCTTGAAAAATCATCCTTCCTTAAAGCACTCTAGGGGTTGTACTCATTCTTTCAATAAGTCAAATAGGGGTACCTGGGTGGCTCAGTCAGTTGAGTGTCTGCCTTTGGCTCAGGCCATGATCCTGGAGCCCCTGGATCAAGCCCTGCATTGGGCTCCCTGCTCAGCGGGGAGTCAGCTTCTCCCTTTGCCCCTCATCCTGCTCTGGTGCTCTCTCTCTCTCTCTCTCTCAAATAAATAAAGTTTTTTTAAAAAATAAGTCAAATAAAAATATTTCAAAAATGTATAACTGTGAGGTAACTGGTGACAGCCCAGAATGTTACAAAACTAAGGCAGGCGATCACCAGCTCAAGTAATATGTTAAGAATGAAGATAAGTTGGTATAAAGATAAATAAGGAGTCAACAGTAGCATTGCGAACCAGATTAATCACTGCCTTGACACTGAGTTTACTAGGTTGTGGGCACATTGGAAAAGGCCATAGGCAGTCTTTGAATTGGTCCTGATTTATCTGCTTATTTATCTGTATCACAGCAAAAGAAACTTGGGAATTGTGGTCCTGCTGCTCAAAATCCTTGAAGACAATCAGTCTTTGGGGAAAGGGCCAAAGAAGATTTGAATCCTTTTTGCTGGTATAATCCCAGCTAAGTCTACCTCCACATGGTATGCCCAACGCACAATTGATTCAGTGTTTTGGGTCATTTAAATTGTGCAGCTGGGTCACCAGGCACTTAATCCTGGGGACAGGGGAAGCAAACATGTGTTAATATAGCCCAAGATAGAAGTGGCCCACAGCCAATATTGTGAACTACTAAAGACATGGCCATGATGTGATCTCCATGTTACAAACAAAAAAAAACTACTTATGCTTCTTTTATTTGTTCTACTTTTCCAGAAATCAAGCTTTTGTGTTCCTGGTAGGTGGGTTTTGAGATGGCCTCAAGTTTGACTTTTGTGAGCCACTCTCCCTTCACAGAGTTCCTGTGAGGGAACCCCGCCTCCAAATTGCCAGGCTATCATGTGGGACAATTTTGCTGTGTTTTTTAAAGAGCTTACAAATGAAAATTATGCTTGTCAGTACATAAAGCCTTGCTATAAGGGAGAGGCTTTGTGAATTGAAAGCCTTGCCTTCAAAATTTTCAAAATGATGGCAAATTTAGCCAAATTGGGCAAAAGTGAATCAGGTTTCACAAATTTAGGAACGTTTATTTAAATCTTTAAAACATATGTTGCCACAGCTGTGTTTAGCATAAAATTATGATGTAAATAATCCTAATGAAAATGACGGCATATTTGTATAATGCCTTCCATCCAACAAGCGCCAAACCCGCTACACAACTGATCTCATTAGGCCTGACTACATCCCTTTGAGCTACAACGTAAATATTAGCTCCAATTTGTAGATGAAGAAATTGGGACACGGGCAAGATTATTTACAGCTAAGTAGATTAAGTTATAACCAGCCTGACTCTCCCATCTGTGGAATAAGTTGCAATTTAATCAGAGACCCCGAAAAGGGGATGGTTGAGGGAAAGGCAACTCTTCTTCCAAGTTCCCCATGTGGGTCACTTGTTCTAGCACTGGGGGAAGGAGGGAATGAAGAGCATAATGCCAGAGATTTTTTATGCAATATTCTTTCTAGGAATTCACTGTGTGGCTCTATGGGCAGATACTATCTTTTCAAAACGTACCAGTAAGGCTGAGTTGGGAAGGCGGCAGAAAGTTTTATATCTTGGGTTTCGTTGATGGGAAACACAAGACATAGGAAGGAAGAAGCTAATTCGGAACCCCACATGGCAAGGGCCAACAGTCACCATTACCATTCAATTCTCTGTCTTCTGGAAATGTTAAGATATGGTAAGAACTTTTTACAAAATGCCCATGGCAGGCTCAGATACTTCAGCTTGGCCTACAGAATGCCGTCCGTTCCTAAATCCAGATTCCCTTTGCGTGATAGAGTTAACCCAAGCATTCAAGCAGATTGCAGTTCAGTTCCTAAAACAGTCCCCCTGGGTTTCTGCCAGCTAATGGCTAATTCCTGCATGTCTCCTCCTCCTTCTATAAGGAGCTGTGAGATCATTACCTTACAATGTGTGATTCAAATGCCTAATTTCAGAACCTGCATAGCACCTGAACACTAGTGATTTTACCAAGTGTTCATTTTGACTCCGCTTTCAGCAACACATTTTGAATTATAGTTTTAAAGTGGAAAAGAAAGCTTTGCTTAATCTCTGCCAGTCAGTATCGATGTTAAGTATGTGCTTTCCAAATTCAATAAAAAAAAAAAAAAAAACTGCCTTCCTTCTATTCAGAAAAAAATTCCATGAAGCCATTTTTGCCAAAACCTGAATTTAAGTCTGCCCAGGAAAAGGCATTCTCTAGAAATAGAGGAGAAAAATAAACCCTTTTGAATGTCTTATAGACTTTACCTAAATTTGAATTCTCAAAGTGCCACACTATATTGAATTTTAGTAAAAATGTATTTCCCCATTCGTGGAGTGAGGCTCTTATTTCCACACTCCTTTCCCAAGGAGTGGGCTGGGGATAATCTAGGCTTTTGCTGCAGATAAGTCCAGGTTCCTACACTGTCTTGATAATTGATTCACTAGGGATGTGACCTAGGAAAAGCCACTCAAACCTGAATGTCAGGTTTCTCATATGTAACATGGAGATAAAATTATAGTGAAAATTAAACTTAAGGCAGACCTTACCTAAAGTCAGCCTAGAATGAATGATTTCCTTAAGTATCATCTTTCCAGCCACCACCCCTCCTCAGAATCTATAAAGCTTTCCAAAATCAGTGTATATTTTAATATGGGGTGTGTGTGTGTGTGTGTGTATGTGTGTGTGTGTGTGTGTGTACACATGTGTGTGTCTGGACTAGGTACACCAAAATATCCGTAGCAGTTATCCCTGAGAAGTAGAAGAAAAAACAATTTTCATTTTCTCCTTTATACTTTTCTGATTTTCTAAACTCACCATCATTTTATAACGAATATGTGCATTTTTAGAAATTTTAGAAAGCTAATTTTTAGAAGATCACTTTGTAGACCTATCTTCTTTGGAAAAAACAGTATCAAGTTATATATATTTAGAGCTGTTAAAAAAAAACCCTAGAAATGGCTAACCCAAGTTTTTCCAATTTTATATGAAAGGAAATTAAGGTCCCAAGAGATAATTACATTCAAAGTCTCCAAGTTAACTGAAGCTGGATCCCACTTCCTAGTGTAACTGGACACCCTAGAGCTCTCCAGCCCATAAGCATAAATGAGGTGGCAGTTTGACCTTAAGTGTTCTCTTTAATACCTCTCTCTGACACTTAGAAGGTTGCAGCCCTCCGTCTCGCTTTCTTTTTATGGCTCTAACTATTATTGTCTACCCTGCTCATTGATTCCACTGATCTGCACAGATTTGTCTAGTTAAGGTTAACTGATCTCTATATAATAGTGGTCATGAAATTATTTGACACGTGTACAGTTTATATTAGGGGCCTTGCCATCACTACTTTTCTCAGGGTCCAAAAAATGGGTGGCTGAGAAGCATGGCTGGGTCTAGAGTGAGATGAATAAGGCACTTACCCAAGGCACCAAATGTAAGGGGATGCCAAAAAGCTCACTAAACAAAATAAATAATATTTTGGTGGGACATTTTTAAAAATCAGAATGAATAAAAAAATAATAAATACTAAAATTTTAAATAAAGATAGGGTGGGGTAATAAGTTATACATGTTGGTCTTTGTCTCAGATTCCTGGCAACGAGTTCCTAAAACCCTCGGAATTTCCCGAGTAACAGGAGCATTATTTGTTATTCATAATGAGCCTATTTCAACCCGTACCTAATTTTACCCTAATGAGGTGACTCTTGGCTGGGCCCTAAATAGTTTCAGGATGAGGCTAGTCACAGGAGGGACCAATATGAGATTAGAGGGCTGGAACTTTCAGCTCTACCCCCCAACTCCCAGGGAGGGTAGAGGGTGAAAATTGAATCCAATTGCCAATGGTCGGTGATTTAATCAATCATGCCTACCTAATGAAGACTCCATAAAGATTCCTAAAAGATGGAGTTGAGGAAGCTTTCAGGTAGACGAACACATGGAGGTGCTGGTGTGCCCTGAGAAGGCATAGAAGCGTTGCATACCTCCCTCCCCAATACCCTATGCATCTCTTTCATCTGGCTGGTTTTGAGTTGTATCTTTTAGAACAAACCAGTAATAGTAAATAAAGCACTTTCCTGAGTTCTGCAAGTAATTCTTATGAATTATCGAACCTCAGGAGGGAGTCGTGGGAACCCCTGAATTGGTAGTCAGCAGGCAGAAGTGTGGGTCACTTGGTCACCCCATTTGCAGCTGGCATCTCAAGTGGGGCAGTCTTGTGGGTCTGAGCTCTTGACCTGTGGGGTCTGCACTAACTCCAGGAGTTAGTGTCAGAATGGAATGGAATGGAATGGAATGGAATGGAATGGAATTGTCAGACACCCAATTGGTGTTGGAGAATTGGAGAATTGGTATGTGAAAATGACAAGCATTTGGTGTCAGAGGACAAAATCACACATTTGGTGTCAGAAGTGATGTAAAAAAACCCCGCACAGATAAGATCAGTAACAATGCTGTGCCAGGCCATATTGGAGCCAAAGGCAAGAGGAAGGACAGTAATACTGATCCCACCTTAATTTAAAATGTTGATATTATAAGTTGTTGGCATTAATTTTCATTTTTTTTAGAAATGATGTACTAAAATACTTATCTTGATTACTGAGTTTCTTGGCTAATTAAATGAATCAATCACAAATGAATAAAATATGGTTAGAGTAATCAAGGAGTCTATAATGGGAGCAAAGATTAGGCTCTGGATTTCTTATCTGAGTGAGCAGCCACGGAGAATGAGCTGCTTCACAATTAACTAAATGCCCTCTTCTAAGATAAAATCCCAGAGCAATAAGGCTTTTCTCATTTGTAGACTGTCCCAGCTTCTCAAAATCCAGAATCAAGAAAGTAGCAATCTAACAAAGAGCACCACTAAAATGCAAAGGACTTGAGTGCCGGCAAGCTCTTCACTGGATATGGTCACAGCTCAGCCTGGCACCTGAGCAGGCCGTGGGTCCTGGAGCTCACTGAAGGGTGACCAGCAAGCAGCCACATGGGGGCAGCAAGACTAGAAAGAGAGTCCAGAGCAGGACCCAGAGGCAATGGACCAGATAACCCCAGGTCCCTGCTACAAGAGGCAGACATCAACCCATGGTGACGCAGGTGATGGTGGCCCTGGTTAAGTCCTTGTGAGAGTCTTGAAGGAATCAGCTTAGAAAAGAGCAATTCAGAGTCCACCATATACATGGTTTTAGCATCAACCTTTGGTGAAAAAAAAATTAAAAGGCATATTTCTTCCCTGTGCTTCACATAATACTCACACAGCTCTCGATTTCTGGAACTCTTGATATAAGCTTCAAATCTCTTATCGGCAATATTGGAACCACAACAGCTTTTCTAACACCCAGAGCACCTGAAGTGCTAGCAGCTCAAGTGGGCTGTGTGCGACCACGGTCTGCAGGCAGCTTGGAGCAATGGCCGACGGGATTGAGAGCGAGGGAATTCTACAAGCCAGAAGCAGAGGCTCTACAAAGAGGATCACATTTTCGACTTGAGGCCAATTGTTTTTCCAAACTATGCACTTTGGATTTTGCCACTTGAAAGATATTTTTTTTCCATACCCCACTTGAAAGGATCTGTTAAAATAGCTTACTTGGGCTCCACAGTCACTTTGGATACTTGTGGAGCATCGGAAGTAATAAAATTCACCAGATTTTATGAGACGTGGTGACAACTTTATTTGATAGATTCTCATTTTTTCTAAACTGTCCTTACATGATTTTTTTCCTTCCTATATTTTATGGTGCCTTTAGGATGACTCTGAAACTTTTAACCATTTTATCTTTTCTTTTTTCAGATTGTGATGTTGTTGCTATTTGGTGGTTTGACTTGGTTTTGCTTTAGGCTGGGGTTGCTTAGGAGTGAAGGGATACAACAGTAGTTTTCCACTCAGCTCAAATTGGCAATTACGAAGGCTTATGTCTCAGTCCCTCCACTGACAGAGGTGGGGAAATGAGGCCCTTAGAAGCAAGGACCTAACCAGTGTCATCCAGGTGGTTGGTGGCAGAGGCAGGGAAGGGACTCAGCTGCCCAGCCCTGCTCTCATGAAACCACACAAAGTTACAACTGCCTGGAAGCATCTACTACAAGAGCCAGAGTTGTTGCAGGTGTTACAAGCCCCCCTCCCTAGCAGGCTATGAGATTCCCAAAAGCTTACATGGAGCCTGGAGTAGGGGCAAAAGGTGTGGACCTTAAGCCATTGCTACCTACCTCTCCAGGAAGCAGCTGGTGAGATCCAGTCCTCTTCTGTCTGTTGGGCATTACCACTCCAGTGACTTCTGAGAACTTCTTCCGCCAAGTCTACTCCACGGGCCAATGAGTCCCCTCAGCATCCTCTAACGGTATCCAGTGTCCCTCTCTACCAGTATCCTTTGGCTCCAAAGCACTGCCCACAAGTGCTACACCCCACACCCATCCCCTTCCTTGTCCCTAGGAAGATGCTCTTTCCCTGCCTCCATACCAGCTGCTGCCTTCAGGTCAACACACTGGCCTCCATCTCCTACCAACGCTGAGGCGATCTCACTTCATCTCCATCACAGGCCAAAAATGCGACAGCTGTTTGTTTCCTGGAAGTCACCTAAAGCAAGGCCAGCAGTGTTGGGCTGGTTGTAAAAAGACACACTGATCTTTTATTTCTTATAAATCACTGTTCTCGAAGGTCTTGCTTTCTCCTGAGGTACTTTCACGGAGGAGATTGCACTCTTGGGGGGGGGAGGGGTCTCTCTCACAGCTCTCTCTTGTTCAGTCTGCAGTAATCTCCCTCCCTAGGTGGGCATCTCCAGAAGCCTTCCCAGCCACGACTCCCTTCCACTCACCCTCTCCACAAACCTCTGGTGTACCCTCTTCAGTAGGTGTCTATAGCCCTGGGCTTTAGTGATCTCCGTTGAGTACCATAAAAATCCCTCTGAGCAGAAGCACCTGCCATCCTGATTGGCTCCAAGAAATGGGAGCATGAGAGAAAACATTGGAAGGATAAGCAACTGAAATTTTCCAGTCATATTTGGCTCATGGGGAGAACAGATTCTTGTGCATTATAGAGAAAATATGTGAAAACATTACTCAAGAGCTTTAAATTTCTTTGTACTAACTAATATTTTAAGGGTATCATATCCAAGGCAATAAATTACACTTTGGAAGAGTTTGATGATGGGCATTCTTTTTCTACTTGCCTTAAAAATAAGGTCAATTTGTTTTTTAAAGTTCTTACTTTATGAAATAAAAGACTACGCTGGATCTTCTCCCCTCCCTCCTGTACTAGTTTCCTTTGGCTTCTGTACCAAATTACCACAAACTTAGTGGCTTAAAACAACACAAATTTATTGTTTTACAGCTCTGGAGTTCAGAACTCATAAAATCAAGGTGTCAACAGGGCTGCATTCCTTCTGGAGGCTCTAAGGGAGAATCTGTTTCCTTGCTTTCTCCAGCTTCTAGAAGCTGCCTGCATTCCTTGGCTCTTGGCCTCTTCCTGACATCACTCCTCTTGCCAGCTCTGCTTTCATCATCCCAACTCCTTCTTTGACTCTGACTCTCCTGCCTCCCTCTTTCACTTATAAGGATCCTTGTGACTATATTGGGTCCACCTGGATAATTCTAGAATAATCTCCCCATCTCAAGATCCTTAGCTTCATCACATCTGCAAAGCCCCTTTGCCACATAAGGTAACATCAAGTTCTGGGGACTAGGATGTGGATATCTTTGGAGGCCATTATTCAGCTGACCATGAGCCCTTGGCCCCTCTGACTTCCTTGACTTCCTTGACCTCACACTCAGGGCTCTCCTGCCACCCTGGCCTCTGACCCTTCTGACACCATGCCAGACACCAGAACCATCCATGGTCCTGGGCAGCCCTTCCCCTGTGAAGTCCCAGGCCCACTCCCTCCGCAACTCCGGTCCTTTACTTGGTCGTCCCCTCCTCAATGAGCCCTTCTCTGACTGCGTTGTTTATAGTCATCTCCAGACATTTGCTGCCCCCTTTCCCTAATTTATTTTTCTCCATGGTAATTAGCATCATCTAACATACTATATATTTTACTCATTTACTTTTTTTTAAATAAAAGTTTTTAATTTTTTTAAAAGATTTTATTTTATTTGACAGAGAGAGAGAGCTAGAGAGGGAACACAAACAGGGGGAGTGGGGGAGGGAGAAGCAGGCTCCCGGCTGAGCGAGGAGCCTGATGCAGGGCTCGATCCCAGGACCCTGGGATCATGACCTGAGCCAAAGGCAGACACGTAACGATCGAGCCACCCAGGCGCCCCTCATTTACTTTTTTTTTATTGTCTCTTTCAATTCTCTCAAATTTGGGCTTTATGAAGGCAAGGATTCCTTTCTTATTTTTTTTTTTTCTCTGCTGAATCTTTGGGCTTAGAAAAGTGTCTGGCACATAATAGATCTTCAGTATATAGTGGTTAAACAAATATGGCTGGGTCATTTATTAAGAACCTCCCAAGTCTGTATCTTTAAGTTTTATGTCTTGGGCTGGTTAGACTCTGGATAAAACACTTATCCTAAGTCCTGCGAAGTGGCCAGGATCTGGCTGCCCAGTAAATTCTGAGAGCCTGTTGGAGGAAGAGGGCTGGGTCCTTGCTCTCCAGCACACATAGATTCACTTAATCCTCCATTGTGCCAGATACCCTCTGTCTTCCCTCCTCGGGGATCTCCATTCTTAGGTGGGGTAAGAGGGCAGTGTCCAGGCTGAGTGCAATGGGAGAAGAGACTTGGGGGCCAATTGCTATTCAAATAGATTTTCCACCAATCCTCCTTATCTCAGATGCATCTCACCCTTGCTTCCAGGGGTACCAGGAGCTGTCAGTTCCTAAGGCTCTGGAAGACCCTGAAGCAGGGGTTTTGTGGGTTCCCTTGTTACCTACTATTACTCACTTTTTAAAAAAATTCCTTACCACTCATTCAACTGCTTTCCAACCTCATAAGTTGGGTTGTTGTCATAAGGGCTGCTGTCCCTTCTTCAGGTGTTTATACCTTTAGCAAATCCTTTCACTATTGTTTTATTTGGGTTTTAAGAGGAATAAAATTAGATGTAGTTCTTTCCATCATCTTTACGAGAAATGCCGCATATTTTCCTACCGTTTTGGGGCTTGGGAATTGATACATTGATCTATTGTGTGCTTTGTGCATGTTTATTATTGAGTACTTAACTTGAATTTTAGAAGAAATGTGTTTCAAATTTTAGCACAGTTGGGATTAGGCACACTTCCATTTATGAATGACACCTCACCTTTGAATATTCCTTTAAGTTACACAGGGCATTTTTTTTTAAATTTATCTCACTTAATATTGTGAGATAGGCAAGGATCTAAGACCCAGAAGAATTACGTAACTATATGCCCAAGATCAACACAGCTAGTCAGTGGTGAGCCAGCTCTCCAACATGTCTTCTGGCTTCTGACTGGACCACGTGGTCTCTCGCTTTGTCCTTTTGCCTTTCTTTTTACAAAGAAAACAAATTAGGAAAATGTGTAATGTGTAAGTTTTCATAAATGTGACACAGCACAGAAAGCTTGCTGAAAAAAAAGAGTCACATTCCTGAGATGTGAATGCTGGTAACCTCCCCACTCTGGTCCCGTTCAGGGAAGACGTTGTGCGGGCTTCTGTCGGGTCGGCCGCTCAGGCAGGCTTTGACTAGAACGTCTATGTCAGAACTGCCTGTGCCACACCAGGGCCTGCCGGTGATCTGGCTTAAGCGGAAAGTCTTCCCACTTGGTCTCTGTGCTTCTTGCCTGGCCTCAGAGCTTTCTGAAATCTCACAGAAAGCAGCTCCCTCCAGTCCCCACGATGTTCTCACATCTTTGCTCCCACAAGGAGATCGGCACAGATGTTTCCCATGACTCTGAGCTCTGAGAAGTTGTCAGGGCCTTTCAATCACTCTAACGGCCTATAAAAGCTTGCTGTATTTTCAGTTTTACTAAATATTTCTATAATTCAAAAATTATGGAAATGGATAATGTTTCTGTTCTCTGGGAATATATTTAACAGCTGTGTGCATACCAGATGCAAATGAATCTATAGAAATCAATTGTGCATTTTATAGACTACACTTCACATTACCCGCCTTCCCTTTTAGACACCTCAGGCTCTGCTCCTGCCAGAATGGTAAAGATGCTGGAGCGCTTTACGGGAGACAGTTTGGTTCTTAGTTCTACCGAGAGAAGAGATGAGGTTCCATCTGAGCAATCCGTGAATACAAGCACGGCTCCTCTTGCCTAAGCCAGTGCGCCTCGAGGTGAGAAGTCACTTGCTAACGGTGATTCTGACGTTAGATATTGGAGGAAATGGTTTGTTACTAACCTCCTCTAATTCCAGTTTCCACAGTTGTAAAACGGAGATACTGATCCAACAGAGCTAACTCAGGATTACATGCGGCAAATTCGGTTCCCAATAAATAGATCGGTAATTGTGTGGTGGAGAGTTGGAATGCTTTTTCGACTGCCCAACCCCTGAATTGGGGGCTGAAAAGGCCAGTCTTTGCTCTTCCTAACCTCTGGCCACTTCTACTCTATAGGATTTGAACTTACGCCAATTGCTTATGGCAGCCTGACTTTGAATCTGTAGCAAGTGACACAACACACAAAGGCAACTGCAGAGTTCTGGTGGGGCAGTGGCCTCCGGGTCCGGCCCTGGCCACAGGGCAGGGTCCCCACTGGCGGTGACTGCAGCACACGAGCAGGCCATTTCTCCATGCACCCCTTCTTGCATCCTCCTCTATTTCTGAGTTGGTTTTGCTGGCCTTCCTACCATTCTGTGAACTACTCAGTAGCCCTCTAAGAAGTTCATTTGGGGTACAAGATAGCTTAAAACAGGCAACTTCTCTCATTTATAATTAAGAGCACTGACTATTATGTAACATGACTTTGTTTCTAGAGTTTGGGGGATCCTACCTTGTGCCATAAAGTTCCAAGGACATTATGGAGATCAGAGCAGAGATTCTCCAGAAAGTTGTTTGGTGGAAACCGACCACAGGTCTTATGAACTGGGTTTACCTCCTCATGGTCTCCCTTCTGTCTTGTCCCTCATACTACAAGCCTCCAGTGTGTCAAGGCCATGACCAGGCAGGGAACGCAGTCCGAAACAGTCAGAAGGATTAACAGGTGGGGCTGCCTATTAATCCTTGACTCAGGGTTTTTTTGTAAGGATCTGCTGATTAATGAGGGTTGGGGAACCATCAGGAGACTATCGGGGTGGGGGGTTGGGGAACAACAGTCCCCGTGGTTAGATGTCCTGGACAAATCTCTATAGAAGAACTCCCACTCATCAGCCTGCAGCATCAACAAGCACTCTGGTTCCCCAGGCAGATAAGCAAGACTTCATTTTGTGAATTCACTCATCCAGTGTTTAGACCCACACTTCAAACGAGATGACGTCATACCCTTTGGTTCCACCCCAACCTGCCTGGGTTTAAATCCCAGTTCTGCCACTTACCAGCAGTGAGACTTGGGGCAAATTACTAAAGATCTCAGTGTCCTGGTTTGCACATCTGTGAAATGGGGATAATAATAGCACCTACTTCACAAAGGTGTTGTGGGGATTAGAGACATCAGAACATCTCGGGTGCTTAGAGTAGGGCCCAGCACAGCATAGGCACTCAATAGATGGTAGCTATTATCATCAAAAATTGCTTGTTGCCAAATAAATGGTGCTTGTAGCCTGAGGACACTACTTAAAGTAACTGAAGTTACCTTACAAGATGACTGTAATTGAGTCACAAGAATCACTAACTTGTATAATAGCCAGCATTTTACAAAGAACTTTTTTTACATAGAGAGTAGTGGTAGTTAAGAGCATCAGTCTTGACATCAGATGAACTTGGGTTCAAATCTTAATCTGTCATTTCATAGGCAGGTGAACTTGGGCCTCAGGTTACACATCTATGATATAGGGGTTAATAATACTTACTTCTTGGGGCTATTTTGAGGATTAAATTTTATAATATACACAGTGTAGCCCAGTTTCTGACACATGGAAAGCACGCTACAAATAATTATCATTTTCACAATGATAACTCCTCCAAGATCCATGACCCCTAAAAAGGCAGAAGGACTTCAAATTCCACATTTTCCACCTAAATATATTTACAAAAATGCTCCATGATCAGAATGCTATTGTGATTTTCATTTTTGGTGGATGAACTGTCAGGATCTGTCCAATTTTTTCAACCAGGGAAAGAACTTTCAGTGATCCTCAGAATTATTCTAACATTATTTCTATCTCTAGTTGTGCCCTTTTAATACTTCAGTTCAGGTGATCCCAACTCAGGTTATTGAGGGTGAGGAGAACAGAAGCTAATCCATGTTCAGGTGATTTTTCTCTCTTGCCTATGAGCACTTTGGCTTTTGATACCTTTACTGGATACACCCTTGTCACTCTCTCACCCTTATTTATGTTAAACAAGATAATTTCAAGCCTGGACATGTGTCAGTCTCCAGAGTGAAGAGCCATGGTTTCAGAACCTTAAATTAAAAACAGGGAGAGCATCAACAAGCGCTCTGGTTCCCATTCCATTCATCAGAAAGAACTCCATCTTTCTCAAACTCACTTTCCTGTAGTTCAGCCCTGCTTTCTCTCTGAACAGACTTGACAGAAAAATTATTTGGATGTGTTATGTGCTGTCATCTCAAGCCAGCATCCTGACGGTTTATGCAAAATGACATGGCGGCCCAGGAATTTCTTACGGACACCTACCTCACACTAAAGTTGCGGGAACAAGTCTTCCCACCTCGGAATTTTAAGTAACAGTTTGACATTGCCCTAATCTTCTGGTTGTTGATTTCTTAGAGAAGGAACTAGCCCTGGAAAGGAGGGGGAGGGGAGCAACAGGAAATATATTCTCATGTCCCTAAAGACAAGGTTATTTCTACCCAAGGAAGGAAAATCTTCTCCCACGTTCTCCAGCGGAAACAAATTTCTCTGTCTATTCCTCTGTCTCTCTCCACCCCCTCCCTCCTTGTTCCCTCTTTCAACCCACAAAAATGCTCAAAAGAGCTTGAACATCCAACAACTCAAAAACAATGTCAGGAGTCAATTTATTATTCAGCTTTCAGGATTACTAGTTTGCCAAGTGGAATTGTCCAATATTGAGTAATTGAGTAGTTATGGCACAGCTGGTTGGCAGAAAGCCTCTTGCCTGGGACAGTGGGACTAGTTCCTAACAACTGTGAGACTTTGAGCAAGTCATTCGACCTCTCCGTGCCTCAGTTTCTTCATCTGGGAAAATAGGTGGTGGGTGGTGGGGAATAGTTGGATAATTTAGTATTTAATGATGCAATGTTTTATAGACCTCAGCTGGGGAAATTCTGTCTGTCCCCCAAGAACAAGAACTAATAAGGAATTGTTCTAGAAGTCTTCTCTCAGAAATACAATAATTATTAGTTTATATGTAGAAACTGTGTTAGAACAAGGGATCTGCATTCATGGCAAATAAAGAGGTAAAAGAATAAGATCCCAAGTAAACTTAGTGCTGGAAGGGCTGGTAGGAATCCTCTGTCCATCCCCTCCTTCTACAAAGATGGAGCCAGAAGTCCAGAGTCGTCAAGAGTCAGAAACCCACATCCCCTAGCTCCCAGCACCCTTCTCCATATGTAGGAGGCCTGATGCTGTCCCTCAACCACCAGGGTTAGAATTACTCAGCCTGTGAACTCTTGTTCTCTTCTCTTTTTGGCAAATAGAATTGTAGGACCAGAATGATGGATGGTTTCCCATCATTGCCTTTGAGATGTTAGGATTCTCTCACGCATTTCTGTGGGTACAGAGGGAGAAACAAAGAGAATTTCCATCATTGCCTTTGAGATGTTAGATAAGACTCTTTCACTTATGCATTTTTGTGGGTACAGAGGGAGAAACAGAGAGGTCAACTGGGTGTTCCTTTTAGGGAAATGGCCCTGATAATGAGTCAGTGCTCTTACAGAAGAACAGACCTAGGGAAATTACTTGCTCACTTTATGTGAAGTATTCTGTCTTTACCTAGAAACTTGCCACTTATACGTGGCCTTATCATTTATATAGGACATTTCTTTTCTTCAAAGTCAGAAAAACCATTTGTGTCTCATGGAGTCTCATTTAATAATTATTTTTCCCATTACATGTAAAATTAATATGCTTAGACATAAATATGCTAATCTTTCCAGCTGCTGACCTAACCTGATTCTGTCTTCAGCTCTGAGTATATCTTAAAGTCGTGGCAACTATCATGTGTCAACATTAACTAGCCTTAATTACCTTTTTATACATAACTAAATTGTTTATTTAACTGGTGGCTGCATTGCTCACTAGGAGTGCTTATATTTAAAAGGGAGTTAAAAATCAATAAACAACCTTATGAGCTAAACAGCAATACAATCCTGAGATACCATTTTGCCAGGTTTGACATATATAGCAGCCCTGAAGGCTGCTTAGAGCCATCAGTTAAATAAATCATCCGTTGTACATTGACAGCAAACAGAGAAAGGAAAGTTCTACTGCATTTGACATAAGAAGAAAACCAAATTCACAGCTGAGAGTGGGAGAAAGGTAGAAAAGTCAGTGTGCTAACTCTTCCAACACCTAACTGTTCCTTTTCTATGGGGTTGGAAATGAGCCAAATTATCAGCTAAATCACAGGCAAAATATTTTAATCATATAAACCTTTAGACAACACAATTATAAAAGAATATTTGGGAGGATAAAGATTTAATTCTTTCTTCCTCGTTTTTAGCAGAAGGATGTTAGCTCGTTTTGAACTCTACCCCTTTGGGGTACTATTTTAATAAAGGACTGAATTTATCCAAGTACCTAGCTTTAAAAAATGTGGTTCCATGTATTTTGAAAACCAAGCCAAGAAACACAAGACTCATAAAATCCAACCATATTAAATGACGGTTCCTTTTTCCTTAATCCACCACCACAAATATCAATTAAATGTAATTATATTAAATGGGTTCCCCTGAGAGCAAATAAAGATCTGCCAGGACACAAATTGCTACCCAGGTGAACAATATATAATTTTCTTGAGTACACAGACAAATACAGATGGTATACTCCAGAATGTAATGTAACAAATGTGTGTTTACTGTAACATATACATTTATTTATTTATTTTAGCTACCAAATGGCAGAGGGCCAAAAATTACTAATAAAATATATGAGTTTTTCTTTCTCTTTTCTTGGATGAGAGGATAAATATTGCATTTTATATTAATAATTGCTAATTAAAAGGCTATTAACCTGAGACGATAATAACTACACAGACTCAACTAGAAACAAATGCCAGAAATGAATTTGCGCAAGGTTTGGTTAAAGAAAAAAAAAGTTAAACTGATTTAAACAACTATTTTTCTTATTAAAAACAAATGTTTTACTGAGCTTGCTAGGAGAGGAAGGAATGAATCCATAAATAGGAAAGTAAAACAGGTAGGATAGAATGTATTTTGTTAGCTCTTTTAGGAGCTAATTATTCACTCCTGTGGAAGTAAAAGAGCAGAGAGAGAGGTGGGATGAGCGAGCCAAGGGACAAAACAACTTTCACAATTATGAAAATGAGCTGCCCAACAGATGTCGAAATTCAAAGATCTCAAGGCATATTTCTCAGGAAAGGTTTTTTTCTCCTCCTTCTGCAGGAAAAATGAGCAAATGCCATGCTCAGGTTCTTTTTCATTATATGATATGTAAGGTCTGAATTTCTTCTGTTAGATGTTCTCAGGGATGGAAATTTAATTCATTCTCGGTGTTGTATGGAAAACCCTGAAAAATAATCAATTTAAGATTGACCATGCTGAGGGCGCCTGGGTGGCTCAGTTGGTTAAGCGACTGCCTTCGGCTCAGGTCATGATCCTGGAGTCCCTGGATCGAGTCCCGCATCGGGCTCCCTGCTCGGCAGGGAGTCTGCTTCTCCCTCTGACCCTCCTCCCTCTCATGCTCTCTGCCTCTCATTCTCTCTCTCTCAAATAAATAAATAAAATCTTTAAAAAAAAAAAAAAAAAAAGATTGACCATGCTGATATGTCAAGTATTTTTAGTCTCTGCCCTTTTTAAAGTAATACAAATAATTATCTCAAAACAGAATCTTGGAAGCAAAGGCATTTTCCTTTTCCTATTGCTCACTCTCTTCAGATTGGAATCCCTGCTCCCCCCGCCCCACCCCACTGACTTCCATAATAAGAATATTCCACTTTCAAACCTAGGAAGTGCTATTATAGGAAGGCAGAAGTTGGGGCTTTTGAACCTATTTCATCCTCAGCTTTCTCAGCTAGAAAACATCAGAAGTGGCCGCTAAGCACCCTTCAGTGATTCTATGATTTCCTATAAAATGTTAAGTAACATGATCTTGACATAGGACTGATCCTGATGAATTTGATGTTGCTATATAAGTAGCTGTGTGCTCTTACCCTCTTCAGGACCCAGGGTAACCCTCGGGTGTCACTTTCACGTGACACTGGGCTTGAGGGCTCTCCTCCCTCCCATGGATGCCCCTCCAGCCGCCTAGAAACACTCCTTAGGGGTTGGGGTGGCTTGGCTCTGTTGAGCTAGTCCTGGGACAGTATGAGGACCAGAAAAGTGGGATCATTCACCCGGACTTGCGGTCAGGTGGCTGCCCTTTTCACCAGGTCAGGCTCGTCTCCAGGAGGAATGGGCAGATGGACCCCACAAGGATCCCTTTCCCCTTCCTCACCTACGTCTTCTCCAAGACACCGCCTGCTCCCCAACGTCAGTACCCAGACCTCCTTATTCACCCAAGTTTCTTCTTTACCCTGTTAGGCGTTACTAAACCCCAAGCTTCCTGTTCTGTCTTGTAAATAGTAACAACCTCCTCAAGTTGGTGAGTTTTAGCTGTCCTCTCCTGCCCAGCTCTGCAGGCTGGTGGGAATCATGGAGGGAGCTTCCATCCTAGGACAGCAAGTGAAGGGAGGCTACAGCATGGTTCTGTCTTCCTTCCTTCCTTTCACCCTTCCTACCTTACTCTACCTCCCCACACTCTCTTTCATTTCTCTGTCCCCTCCCTCCCTTCCTTCCTTCTTTTCGTTCTTCTTTTTCTAGAGATGTTACTTAATCTTAGAAATATCACTTAATCACACTGCAGTTCATGGCACATCATCTACACTGGTCCAAGGAAGGCTACTCACTTGGTCCATTTGTTCCTTCATTCTCCCTTTGCTTCCATTCCCTTCTTCTTTTTCCCTACTCACACCGGGAAATAACTGTAATAGTTAATACAAATCCTCTTGTTTGTATATGCACTTTTAAGATTCATAAGCTACTTTTCTGTACATGTCTTAATTTATGTGAGTGGTATTATATTATACATCTCATAATATTTCTTATAAATTGTCACTCAGCCTCTGATGCTTAATACCTTGCCTGTTGCTTCTACCAGCTACCTAGCATTTCGTGACATATATTCAACACACGTCTCCTGAGTGGTGACTGCCTCGACCTACCTTCGACCACAAACAGCACTGTAATGAACATCCTCGCACTTTTCTCCTTATTGACATTTGGGAAATTTTATCTGGGACAACTACTCAGGAATGGAATGACTTAATTTGACCTACTACTGCCAGGTTTTTCTCCAGAGGGGCCATGCCAAGTTTCACACCCACCTGTGGTGCATAAATGTTCCTCTATCCCCACCTCAGCACCCCCACCAACAGCATCTGGTCCCTGGAGGCAATTTAATGAAGAATGATTATCACAGTTCATAAAGTGGCTCGAATCTTCTCTACATTCTCTGGTCCATTGCTTCCAAATTCTTCCCAAATTTCAAAAAGAATGATGTCATACATCTGGGTACATACCAGAGATTTTATTTTTAGAAAGAATGTGACAATATTATTATCAAATTTCAAAAAGAATGGAAAGAAAACTGCATTATCCTGGTCTAAGAAGTCCCCAAATGTCCTACACTAGGAAAAAATCAATGATGTGCAAGGCTCCAGAAGAAATACATTAGGGTCTACTGGCCAGTTTGAAGATGTAGCTGAAAGATGGTCTCATCTGGTAATGCTCTCATCCATTAGGTCTTAGTTTAGTTTCATCCCAAAAGCTACTCCTAACCTTCAAGGTAAGATAGGTGCCTCTCCTGAATGTCAAGCCTGTTTGCTGTCTGTCTCCCACCCTAGGCTCTGTTGGGCAAACTCCATAAGAGCTGTGCCTCCTGTTTTGTTCATCATTGAACTCTAGTGCCTAAAAGAGTGTCAGACACATACTGGTCATGAAACAAATATTTGTTGAATAAATGAACGCATAAATAGGTAAAATGATTCTGGACTACCAAAGACTAACACAGTGCTTGATCCGGACCTTGAGTTAAATAAATGGATAAATGCACAAACAAATGTCCATGTCTATCTCTCTTGTTCCATCTCCCCTTGTCCCCTTTGGGCTCCCCCCATCATATATTCCTCCTTGAGTTTTTGCTAGATGGCAGGACAGGGCAGCAACCAGCAGAGCCTTAGCTCATGTTGCTATCAGCTGCCCCTTTCTCACTCCAGGATATAAGGTGTTGGGGAAACTAGAAATGACTCATGCTCATGGAAAAGTTGTGAGACCCAGGGCAGGAGTGAGAATAGCCAAGAGGTAATACTCCAATTTGGTGTGCATGAGCATACACACACCTTCCCTGCCCTCCCTTCCTTTGCCCTCCTGCCCCCCTCTTACCCCCTCTTTTCCCTACCCCTTCTAGGCTTTATCCTTCATGACAGTCTAATGAAGGGCTGGTTTGGAGGTGGAGGTCCCCTGATTACACACAGATCTATACGTGCGCATACCAAAGAGAAAATGCATATCATCATATTAAGACCATTTGTTTTCATATCTATACATTTTATAGTGATCTAAAGTTGACAGTTTCTAGGCATAGTTTTCCCGAAATAAGCCCTCCATATTTTTCCTGGATGTGAAAGACCGTTTTCACAGCCAGAAAAGAGCACTTGAGAAATTCTTGGGGACTGAGTGGCGCTTCGGGCCATCTTCCTTGGTTAACAAGAAGTGAATAACTCATCTTCAATTGTGTTTCTACCTAATTAAAATCAGCAAAAGTGCCTTTTGAATCAAAGCCATCCCACCCAAGCTATTTGGACCAGAGAACTCAGACATTTGATAGCTCAAGCCCAAGCCAGTTGCATTCCAAATATGATAACACATTTGCTTGTGCAATACAGTCTGCTCCATGTTTTGACTGAAGGTCTGTCACCTCTCTGCATCAACCTTGGCTTTCATGCAGAGATTGCAATGGGACCTTGACAGCACAAATCATGGGGCCCTGCCACAACCTTCACTTTGCAATTACTTTAAAAGAGAGCATTTATGCTAAATTTATGTTCCTTGAGGACACAGCCCATAACTTCCAGCTTTTATCATAGGGTCTTACCGATATAGTAAGATATCAAGATTGGTTGACTTATTGATAAAAATTTTAAAACTCAAATTAGTGCTATTGTTGATGTTGGCTCCTCCTTCTTAGGTTGAGGACACTCCCATTGTCTTGCCCTACCTCTGACAAAATCCAGGTCTAAGAGCCCCACTTCCTCTGGCATGAGATCATCTTGGGATCCATAGAAGAAAGGGGCCATTTTCGGGCAAAATAAATAGCCTCCATTTCTATAAACCAAGTTACCTAAACCAGCCAAGAGAATTTCTTCTAAAAAGGAAAAAGAATATATTGGACAAGCAGATTTTTTAGAAGACCTCCATCCTTGGAAAATAAATAAGGATTTATGTTTCCATGTCATGGAATTTTCTCTGAATGACCTGCACCAGAGGGCATTTCTGTCTATAATTAAATAGTATGAAAACCCTCAGTAACACCACTGCATGAGAGTGTTCAGCTGTGCAGGCACTGCCTTCTAGATACTTAGACTTTTTGGAGAACAAAAGGATGAGTTGGTTTGGGCCAAGTGACTTGGGTACATTGGGATGAATCATGGGATGTGTCTTCAAACTCTAGATGATTATAGATGTCTTACGGAAATGTATCCTGTAAGCCAGGACATAAATGCCATCAGAAATTATTTCTGGAACAAAGCAGGGAATACATACACAACACTACATTCTAGATGTCCATATGCTAGACCCAAATAAGGGAAGACCTGAATGCCTAGAACCTCAGTCTGACCAAAAATAATGCCTAACATTTATTTGGCAGTTATCACTGTTTTATGACACTGTCCTAAGCACTTTGGATATATTAACCTATTTCATATTATTACTATCCCCATTTCACTGATGAGGAAACTGAGGCACAGAGAAATTAAGCAACTTACTCAAAGTTACACAGTTCAACCAAGGCATTTGGTTCCAGGGCCTTTTTCTTAAAGAGGATTCTATATTACTTGCCTGGTAGACAGCCTGGACTCCAAGGAGGCCAACAGAAGAAGCACAAAGCCCAGCTCCTGCCTACCAGGACCTCATCGTCTAGGGAAGAAAATGTTATGGTGGCGCTTCTGGACAATACAAGTGTGGGGTGCACATCCAACAGGCTCAATCCCCTGGAATAAAGTGGAAGAGATTCCTACCATGGAGAGAATGTCTCTGTGGTTGCTACTTTGGCATTTTCCTATAATTTTAATGAGTAATTCCACTGACTTGGATATCTCATCTCATGAAGACCACCCCACCTGACTCTGGAAGGTTCTCCGGAGTGCCAGCCCAACCCCACTGAGAGCAAGGCCTGCATCTGACTGCCTGCCCCCTTCTCCTTCCCAGCCCCACTTTTAAAAGAAAATCTGAGTTTGTTTCAAGAATTTTAAAGTAAATGTTTTCAATCTACCAGAGCCTGTTTACAAATATGAAGCTATTCTATATTTTTCCCTCACTTAAAGTGTGCCTGTGACAACATACAATGACCAGGACTTAGACAAAAAATATATTAAAAGACGAATATTGACGTATTTACTCTACAAAAATACAGTTAATTCCTCTATAGAGCAAGCTTCCTTCATGGGTTTAAAAATATGATTCAAACTCCAACCCCTCCCCTAAGCTCTGCCATATACACTCCATCTTGTTTCATTTTAAGTGATTCCCCCCACACACCCAGGAACACATTTATTGTGTGTTTACTACATATGGTTATCTGGGAGCTTATCAGCAGAATTCTCCCCAACACCTAAAAATATGTAGAACTAATCAAAGTTGAATACAAGTGGTTCTATAAACATTGGAGTCCCCATCACCCCCTTATTCTTGGCACTCTAGATAACTAAGTCCACATCTTCCTTGGGCTCTGGATGAGCACATGAGCTTGCTGCTGAAAAGAAGAAACTGCTGTTCCAGTTACAGATCAGGGCTGGAATGAGCACCCTGAGTCATAGCTGCAACCCACAAAAGAATATTGGCTCCGAGGAGGCGCATCAGAACTGACAGTTACCTTAAGGTAAACAATCTGACTATAACGTACAGTTTTATGACCCCAGTAAGTGACTTCCACTCTGCCTCACAGGTGTTACATGCACATTCTTTTTCTTTGTTGAGGAAATTGTAATACCCTATTCTTAGCACCCCAGAATCCCCTCTCCCGGAGAGCATATTAAATGACTTTCCAGTTTCCAAGGCTTAGTTAAGAGCTCTGTAAAAACAACTACATATTTTATTTTACACAGGCCATTGCTAAGCATGTTGACTGATTCTCTCCCTAAAAGCTGTTTTCAGCCAGGAACCCATTCAATTTCGCATGAAAGGACTTTTAAAAAGACTGCTTTTTTTCTTCCTTTCCTTTTTGCTTTATTTTGTTTTGTTTTGCTTTGCTGTAACATCTTATCTAAAGCCCCCAAATAATAGATCATCATTAGCCAGTATGTTGGGAGTACAGAGACATCTAAAATAACTTGCATGCCATCCCCACCAAATGCTTGTATGGGTAGCCCAGGATCTGGTTTATTCAAATGCTGTAAGATGTCCCTGAGAGGCCACACTTCTATCTCTGAGCATCCTCTTTGGTTTGCTCTCTACAATTTGGCCAGATGAGCCTCATGAAAGGAAAGAACCTCCTCTACTCCCTGATGGAGCAACAGAGAGGCAAGTACAAGTACACGATTGCCTGTGATTCAGACGATCTGAATTCTGACTTTGTCTGTGTCTCAGTCATTCTGGGCCGCCGTACCAGAATGCCACCGACTGGGTGGCTTAGACAACAACCATTGATTGCTCACAGTTCTGGAGGCTGGGAAGTCTGAGATCAGGGCACAAACATATCCCATGTCTGGTGACTTCCCAAGTCTGGTCCCACTTCCCAGCTTGTAGATATCTACCTTCTCGCTGTATCTTCACATGGCAGAAAGAGATTGAGTTCTGGTCCCTTTATCTCTTTATAAAGGCACTACTCCTCACAAGGGCTCTGCCTTCATGACCCAATTATCTCCCAAAAGCCCCACCTCCTAATACCATCCTATTGAGGGTTAAGGTTTCAACATATGAATTTGGGGGGCACACAAATGTGTAGTCCATAACAGTGTATTATCTCCCACTAACTATCTTTAATGATATGTGCTACTTCCCGGTAAATTTACTTCTTCTCTATAACAGGGCAGGATGCAAGTCAGGTCTTTCCGTGGTCTTATATTTTCAGCCTGGCACAATGCTTGTATAATAGGTGTTCAATATTGTTTGAATGAATGAATAAATGTTTCACAACTCAGATGGGGGGGAAGAAAAGATTTTCCCAACTGATGTTCAAGAAAACAGTCAGGTCCTAGATAGGCACCATCTCTATTGTAACCATCTCCATTAAAGGGATGTTGTGACCCCACCTTTTCCTCCTCCATGATTGGAAGGTCTTTGTCTGATTTCTATTCTCACTTTTGGGTGGAGGAAAAGCAGAAAGAGAAGGAGGAGATTGAAGAGGCTCCTCCTCTCCAAACACTCACAATAAATTTTCTCAATGACAATTTTAACTATGTAGAGGCTATAATTGCTTTCCTCAAAGTATGGTGGATAGAATTGTTCTGAAACCTTTTCTCGTTAGGGAGAATTTATTAAGTGGAAAAAACAATCAATCCAAATTTTTCTGGATGTTTGTTAAACAGATGAGTCTTAAAAGTTAATCCAAAGAGGCGCCTGGGTGGCTCAGTCGGTTGAGTGTCGAACTCTTGAATTCAGCTCAGGTCATGATCTCAGGGTCATGAGATCAGCCCCATGTTGGGCTCTGTGCTCAGTGAGCAGTCCGCTTGGGACTCTCTCTCTCCCTCTCCCTCTGCCCCTATCCCTGCTCACGTATCCACACAAGCTCTCTCTCTCTCTCTCTCTAAAATAAAGACATAAATCTTGGGGCGCCTGGATGGCTCAGTCGTTAAGCATCTGCCTTCGGCTCGGGTCATGATCTCAGGGTCCCGGGATCGAGTCCCGCATCGGGTTCCCTGCTCTGCTGGGGGGTCTGCTTCTCCCTCTCCCACTTCCACTGCTTGTGTTCCCTCTCTCGCTGTGTCTCTCTCTGTCAAATAAATAAATAAAATCTTAAAAAAAAATAATAAAATAAAGATATAAAACTTAAAAGAACCAGTTAACCCAGGATTCCTCTTAAAGACCAAAAAAGTAAACACATTTTTTATTAATTAAATATGCTTCTTGTTGCTAGCATATTTCTTTTAAATAGGTCACATTTTAGATATACTGAGTCTTAGTTTATTTACTTCCCATATTGATTAGCAAACTTTGCAACACTCTAATTAAAGTCAGTGTGTGTCTACATTTCCACTCATTTGGAAAGGAAGACTGTGGAGTCCTTAGGTCCTCTAATTTAGCTCCTTGACTTTGAGACTTAGTTTTCTCATCTTAAGTTGCCAGAATGGGCTAAACTCCCCAGGGCCTTAAGGAGTTGGGTGGGAGGTGTAGAAAAGGCACAGAAGACCTAACCAAAGCAGTTCCATTTTAATCTGAGTTGATACTGGTTCACTCTATAAGATTTTCTCTGATCAAAAAGAAGATTTGACATTAAAAAAAAAAAATCTGCAAACCCCTGGCTTAAATAAATAATGCTTGAGGTCCCTTGGGGTTCCAAATTCCCATGGTAGGGATTAACTTTATCATTTTCCCCTTAACTAAAATTTGCAATAAAATTGTTGAATCTTCATTTTTAAAAGCAAGAAACAGCTATACCTTCTCTGAGGATGAGCTTTTGGTAAGGAATGTCATACCCTCATTTATAACGGTTTCTCTGGAAAGGCGTGGCTCCCCATATAGAAGACCTACTTCATGTAAGAATCCCAGGAGGGGCAAAGCAGAGGCAAAGAGCAAGGGACTGTACTTCTGCCACTGAGAAGGGAGATAGTTGAGGGTAAGAAGACAGGGGCAGTGGGAGAATCTCAGCAAGAGAAGTTGTGGGAGAGAATGGCTCTGGAAAGAAGGTAGTCAGTGTGGAAGGGGGAAATGGTTCTGAAGTAGCCACTTAGCTTGTAGAGGAGGAAGGACATGTGAGGAGCCTTTCACTGGCAGGACCTTTCACAAAGTCACAGAGGGGAGAGGGAGGAGGAAATAAGAGGGAGAGAAGTGATAGAACAAAATAAGGAGAACATGGCAACAGCTTGATAGACTTTGAGAAGACTTTCTAAATAGTGCTTGCCAGGGGCGCCTGGGTGGCTCAGTCAGTTGGGTTGAGAGTCCAAACCTTGATTTCAGCTCAGGTCATGATCTCATGGGTTGTGGGATTGAGCCTGGCATCTGGATCCTTGCTCAACGGGGAGTCTGCTTAAGGATTCTCTCCCTCTCAATCGGAGAGGGAGACGAACCATGAGAGACTGTGGACTCCAGGAAACAAACTGAGGGTTCTAGAGGGGAGGGGGGTGGGCAGATGGGTTAGCCTGGTGATGGATATTAAAGAGGGCACGTACTGAATGGAGCACTGGGTGTTATATGCAAACAATGAATCATGGAACACTACATCAAAAACTAATGATGTAATGTATGGTGATTAACATAACATAATAAAAAAATAAAAGAAAAAAAAGGATTCTCTCCCTCTCCTTCTGTCCCTTGCACACATGTGTGCACTCTCTCTCTCCCCCAAATAAATAAATAAATAAATAAATAAATAAATAAAATCTTTTTGAGGTAAATAAAAAAATTTTTTTTAAATTAAAAAAAATTAAAAGTGCTTGCCAGTGGAAGAGAAATAAAAGGTTAAGATCCAAAGAAAACCAAATACAAATTTTGCAATAAAAGGAAGGAACAAATAGGAACACATACACACCCCAGAATGGAAAATGAGAAGAAAAGTTGAACTTGGAGGATATGGCCCAGGGAGAGTCCATTTTAAACCACATAAGAAAAAGATGCATCTTTAGTAGAAGCTAACAGCCCTAAAGATCAGCTTCTGAGTCAAACTATCACTGGATGGTCTTATGATTGCCTAATAAATGGCCTTATTAATTTCATGGCACTCAAAGGGCTCAGAACACACTCTTAAAACATCTCAGAGCTAAAATCTGAGGGCTAACTATGGCCAGCTTTTATTCACAATGCTTTCATACATACCATCTGCACAACATTTATTTCTCTTAATTTCCTCTTTCTGTTAGATTTTTATCAACACTTTAAAAAGTCTTTGAGGAAAATAAGGAAGATGCAGATTTCTACAGAGAAGGAAAAAAAAACCTAGTTGAAGGAAGTTATTCGATTGAAGATCTAGGGAACCTTGTTTTGCAAATCTAAAAAGTTAAGTGATTTAAATATTATAACTTGTTTCTGTGGAAAGGAAACACAAGTCTATTTTTAGTCCTTATTCATTATGAACTCTCCATGCCCACCAAAATAGGCAAGGCGAGAATCTGTGAGAGGTGACAAGCTGAGAAGGTCATGTTTCCTTCGGGTTTGAATCTTTCCATGGAAATTCTGCTGGGTCTGTCCTGAAATTTGTCACTGTCTCTCATTTTTAAAATAGTGACAACTAATACCTTTTATTGATACTAGGAGTAATTATTTATTTATTTACTTATTTATTTGCCTTAGTCAAAAGAGTAAAAACACTCTATGATTAAGAAGAAAAGGTGATCTTAGGGGCACCTGGGTGGCTCAGTCCATTGAGCGACTAACTCTAGGTTTTGGCTCATGTAGTAATCTCGGGGTAATGGGATCAGGTTCCAAGCTCAGCAGGGAGTCTGCTTGGGATTCTTTCTTTCCCTCTACCCCTCCTCCCCTCAAATAAATAAATAAATCTTAAAAAAATAAAGAAGGAAAGGTGATCTTAAACAGTTTCTTAGAGCCACGTGCCCACACCCCAATTATGGCATTAAATGTTTCATGCAAATGACAAATTTAAAAAGACCTTGTTTTGTGCCAAACCTCTGATGGAGAACTTCTAAGGTGGTTTCCTCCTTGACCGGAAAGGGCACAGTTGTTCCTTTCTGGAATGTGACTAATTGAGATGATTTGCAAATCTTACTCTACAGAAATCCCTCTCCTTGGGGGCAGGACTCTTCCTCTCTTACATGCTATGGAAGGAATGAAACAAAAACAAAACAAACCCAGTAGGGAGCATTGCTGGAAGAGTGGAGAAGCATGGTGTTCCTATGGTGGCCAAAGCCAAGGAAGCCTTTGGATCTCTGCACCTCCTCTCACCAAAGCACGAATATGCAGAACCAGGACTTCCAGACCCCATCTCAGTACCCCTCCTTTCCCCTAGCCTGGCCTCCCCACTCCAGCAGGGCCAGGGCCCACAGAGCCCCCTAAACCAGTGCATGCCTTCTCACCTCTACTTTGCTTTCTCTCTGCGTCTCATTTGTCCCAGAACACAGTTGAAACCAGCCCCCCCACCCCTGCACTCCTCTGACCTGCCAGTGCACTTATCTCTTCCTTCTCTTGATTCCTTCCATGCCCAAAGTCTGACCTGAGAACCTGGTATTAAATCTCAAAGTACCTTTTCTTTTTCTCTAGATCAAGTACATTTGGTCTGCAATCCCATTCAAATGGTGAACTAAAAGACAGGCAGGCCTCTCATATCTTTTGTTGTCCTAATGGTTTTAGCCTAAACCTCGCTCAGGGATTACCTGCTGAGGTGACTCTATTCAACCTGAACAATGAGGACAAAGAGGTCACAAAAGCAAATACCTTCCAGAGGTAGGTCAGAATTCTTTCTTTTCCTTAAGCATGCAAAGGGGGTGACAGAATTCCCCACCAAAGTCCCTCTCTGCTCATAGTTGGGGTCAAATGGTAGCATCTGAGCAAGGAAGAAGTATTGGCAGGGGGTGGGGGGGGTGGGAATAGAGTTTTAAGTGTGTATTATTTTCCTCCTATCCAGTGGAGGTCTTTCCTCTCTCCTTGGTATTTCCCAATTTTAAAAATCATGTCTGATTTTAGAAAAATTAAAAGAATGTGTGGTTTATTAGAGCCAGTTTCTAAGCCTTAGAAATCTATTTTTTCTTTTTATTCATTCATCATGTATTTATTAAAAATATTTCGTTATCAAGTGGCAGTGGTGTCCATTACAATACACGCTAGGTGTACACTGATAAATAAAACATGCGTGGTTGTTACCCTCACGGAGCTTGCTCTCTCTCCTAAACAAGACAGATTCTGAGCAAGCACTTAAACATATAAGCAAAATACTAATGGGTGGATTGTAGGATCTCAATAAGACTGTTACCAAAAAAGGAAAGACTACAGAGAAGGGCCTTTTTAAGTAGAGCACCAGGGAGACCTTTCTTACTGAGTACTCACTGAGCACGCATGCACAGTAATTATCATCTCTATGTGTTCACGTGATACCCAGTGCACACTAGGTGCTTCTGGAAATATCTATGGCCCAGACAAAGCATGGTGAGCCAGGATTGGACCTTTCCTCACTGAAGATTATGGAGAACAGAAGGAAACACACAACATCTGGCTACCACCTCCTGTCACAAACGTTCTGGTCCCATTTTAATTTGGCTAATTGGATCGGCTGTTCCTGTGGCCACTCCTCCCCCCCACCCCCCCACCCCCCTCGCTTTGGGGGGATAACTTTAATCTCCAACTGCTTCATTTTCCACTTTGGTCACCAGGCAGAGGATGGAGAATGTAAGTCATTACTTTCCTCATCCTTGCAGGTAATTTGATACTGTACATGGTCCTTTAGAATGTTTCTTCTGTATTTAAATCTTGGCAAGAGCATGCTACATTGTTTGCAATTCTTCTATTCTCATTGCCAGCTTTTTCTGGAAAAATCCTAGAAAATAAGATGCAGGATACATCAAGCCACAACCATTTGGCTCCCTGGTGTCATAGGGTTTTTCTCATTCCCCTGTGCCCCTCATTGGTTTCCAGCGCTCGCACTCTCATGCTCGCTCTCCCTCTCTCTCTCTCTCTCCCTCTCTGTCACCCCCCACCCTTGTCTCTCTCTTCTAATTCTTCTGAAGAGACTCTCTGGAGACTCTCCTGGGACCACGGTTGTACTCAGGGGCTGCTTGAGAACATGCTAATCCCCTTCCTCTTTCACACCCTGAAAATTAAACATTCCAAAAGTACTCTTCTTTCAGGTGACATTGACTGGCTTAATCTCTGACAGGTTTTCTACTTTTGTTGACATTGAGAGGCAGAGAAAAATTAGGTGTTCTCCAATGGGCTCTCTAAGAATACAATGAAAGGAAGTTCCTAATCTAAACCAGCCCAGAATTCCAACGTTTTGGACATGTCCTACAATCTACAAATTGTTAGAGCTAGCTCCTCTAATAACAGCAGGGACTTGTTGGACTTCCAAAAGATAAATTAAGTTACCATTTGCTGCCCAGTGCAGCATTTAGGGAAGTTTTCTCTTCAGGGCCAATCCAATTGTTACAGGCATGAGAGTGTTCCTTTGGTGAACAGAGATGAAAACTGAGAGTTATTTACCATCGTTCATCACTAACTACATTAAAATATAAGCCTTGGCCCTTGAGTCAGAGTAAAACTTTGTTTTCTTGACATTTGGGTTTGAATGTTTTCAATATATTAAACCAGAGTCTGCAATAAAACACTGACTCTGTATTTGTTAGCTTTATGTGGGTCACGTGTCTGAAGTATTTCTTCTGAATAAATAGTTCCATCCAGATTTATTTGTGAGTGGCACTGGATCTTTACTCCCCAATGCATCTACTGAGGATCAGCTGCTGGGGGGACATTCCCAATTTTGTTGTGAATAGACAACAAAATAGGGAGTTTGGACCATCCCTACGTGGAATACCAAGCAGCAAATGGAATAGCATATCTGATTCAATTCTTGCAAAAAGAGTGGCATCAACAATTCAAAGATTCAGTCACGGATTTGGTCACGAACTTGAAAATGCTCAGTTCCTTATACCATATCAGCAGAGCCGGAGGATGTATCATTTCAGTATAGGGTTAAGACAACTCAGCAATTATATTAATACAAGCACAGGAGGGAGTTCCATCAGGGGGCTGAGCGCACAGGTAGATTTTTTTTTTCCTCTAAATTTTGGAATTTGACAAAATAATCAATTAGATGATTAGATCTGCTATGTAAGTGTATCTCCTTGACTCTTCTTTACAGACTCAACCCCACGAACATGGCGCTGCTATGTGTTGTCACTAGATTGAAAACTGCCTATTTTGTTACCTGAAAGGTTGCCTTATATTTCTGAAAACCAAATATGCAACTAAGAGTGATAATTGGGCGAGTGCACACTTGGCTGTGGTCTCCAGGCTCAGGTCAATGGAATGTCCACCCTTGCTCACCTGCAGGTCAGAGCAAGCAAAGAAAGGACTGAACTGCAGGTGCCAAAATATAAATGGAGCGTGCAGCAAACGCAGATGTTGCTCTCAGGGATTTGGCTCTTATTTCCTTTTAATAGAACTTGGGTCATATTTTTTTCTCTATTAAAATACTGAGTTGTGTTGTGGGTTGAATCATGTCCCCCAGAAAGACATACTGAAGTCTTAACCCCTGATATCTGTGAATGTGACCTCATTTGGAGATGCAGTCTCATTAAGATGAGGACATACTAGACGGCAGTGAGCCCCAATCCAATTACTGGTATTCTAATAAAGAGAGGGAACTCCAGACACATGGGCACACGGAGGATGAGGCCACATAAGAGGGAAGCAGACACCAGAGCGATGCATCTACAAGCCAGACGATGCCAACAATTATGAACAACCACCAGAAGAAGCTAAAAGAGGCATGGAAGGATCTTAGAGCCTTCAAAGAGGGTATGACCCTGCTGACACCTTAATTTTGGACTTCCAGCCTCCAGAACTGTGAAAGAATAAATTTCTCGTTGTGGAAGGAAACTAATACAGACTGATTTTCATTTTTTTCTTCCATTTTACTTAGTTAATCTTTAAGTCTTCTATTTTTAACTTGTACAGTGTTTGCCCATCAAGATTTGAAGGTTACATCTTTATTTAAAAATCTGTTTCTGGAAATGGCAGTTTTTGTAGCTGACTTTGCAATGGAATGTTTGCATATCAAGGGAAAAGAAAGGAAATGCTTGTTTGTGTGTTTAAATACTGCACTCTTGCCAAAATAAAATGAAAGTCTATCCATGATATGACAGCTAAGTGGGGATTAATCCTGCAGGAGAAAATCTGCAGAGATGAGCTTTCCAGCAGCATTGCTCCCATAGGTAGGTAGACACAATTCTATCTAAAACTGGGGCCCACCAACAGGCTTCTCCAAAACGTTTACAGTTAAGTGCAGATGGAGTGACGAACAGACAAGATCTGAATCCTTCTCCTAAAGCAGTGCTATCTCTTAGAGTGGCAGCGAGGATTCAGTGGGATAGCCTAGTTCCTGCTATGCCTTGAAGGCCCAATGAAGAGAAACCACTGCCATTATTATTACCTGTAAGGATACTGAAGATTTTCTTATTGCAAATCACTCTGGATCCTTTATGAAAGGAAGCAAGCTCCAGAAAAACAGGTGAAATATATTCAGGAGGTAAAATTTGCTAGCTCTTTTTCCAGAACACTTGCAAATCTCTTGATTCCCCAAATTCTCTCATTTCTATATCCCGGCTACAAATCTACCCCCCGCCCCTCCTCCATCCTTCCCCCCCCCACCGCACACACACACCCCAAATAATAGCAGCTAATGTTCACCCTAGCTTACACTGATACGTTCAACGTTAGCGATTGACATGGACAATGATCTGGACTGCAAATATTGTGTCTCCCTAGCAATAACCAGTGAACTGGAAAATATTTTATTGTAGGGCCTAAGGCCAAGCCAATACTACATTTCAGCTATGCGCATTCTTTTTGGTCCAGAATAACCCTTAAGCTTGTTGATACCTCTAGTTGCTAAATTTTAAGTAAGGTCATTTAATTTTGTGGAAAACAGTAGTTTGAGTTAAGGCACAAAAGCGATGTTTGAGTGTGACTGGGTTTAGAGATAACATCTGCAAGGATTGGTGGGTCCTGTGTCCATGCGTGACTTTTTTGCCTGATGAATGCCTATTTACCCTTGCCAAGACAGCACCCAGCTGGGGCTATAAGCAAAAACCCCCAGAGTCCTCTCTCTGGAGTACCCATGCCCTTCTGTGATTGCTGTTGCAACCTCTTGTCATGATTGCTGAGCCTTCCCCGACCCAGCATTCTTCAGGGACCACCAGAGGGTGCTCCCACCTCTGCCATCAGCGTGCCATGCCCTGCCTTCAGTGGTGAGAACCTCTCCCTCCCCTGGGGTAGGACCTTCTCCTCCCTTACTGCAGGACTGGGGAGGCAAGAGGTGCCAGGGATGCTCGCTCTTGTTTTACTTACAGGAGATGAGTGTGTGGTCTCAGTAGAACAACCCGGAGTTCTAGTAAAAGACTCCTTGCCCTGGCTATGTGCAGCGAGCAGAGAGTAGCCAGTAGGTTCAGATAGAGACCAAGTGTGGAAGAGCAATGAGTTTCCCAAGTTGTTTGCTGATATCAAATTTAATCATTTATTCTTATAAGTACTTTTTGTAACTTTTTATTTTAAAATGATTTGAAGCTTAGGTTGTAAAAACAGCACAAGGTACACCCCATATACACTTTACCCTGAGTAACAATTGTTTATTCCATTTGCTTTATCATTCTCTCTCTTTTTTTAAGATTTTATTTATTTATTTGTCAGAGAGAGAGAGAGAGCACAAGCAGGGGGAGCGGCAGGCAGAGGGAGAAGCAGGCTCCCTGCTGAGCAAAGAGCCTGATGCAGGGCTCCATCCCAGGATCCTGGGATCATGACCTGAGCTGAAGGCAGACACTTAACCGACTGAGCCACCCAGGCATCCCAGTCATTCTCTCTTTTGATAGGTCAATAGACAGATGTGTGTATACGTGTGTGTGCATATATATATATGCATGTATGTGTGTACATATTTATATATGTGCACAAATGTGTGTATATGTATTTACACATATAGATGCACATCATTTTTTGAATCATTTGAGAATAACCTGAAGACATCATATACTTTTACCCCTTACAGCTTCAGTGTATATTTCTTGGGAACAAGGACATTGTTACAAAACCACAGTGCAATTTTCAAAATAGGGATATTTAATTTTGATGTAATTCTATTATCTAATCCACAGCCCCTTTTCAAAGTGTGTCAAAGGTCCCCCAAATGTACTTTTATAGCCAACTGTCTGCCATTCCAGGATTCACTCCAGAAACACACAATGCGTTTGGTGGTCATGTCTCCATAGTCACCTCCAATTGGGAACACTCCTCCAGCCTTTGTTTTTGTAGACCTGTTCACTGTCAAAGACTACAGGCCAGTTATTTTACTGAATGCTCTTCAGTTTGGGTTTGAATGATGTTTGCATCTGCATTTTGGCAGAAATGTCCCAGAGTGATTCTGTGCCCTTCTCAGTGCGCCATATTAAGAAGCACATACTATTAGTTTGTCCCATTATTGTGACATTGACTTTGATCACCTGGATAAAGTGATGTCCACCAGATTTCTCCACTGTAGAATGACTATTTTCCCCTATGTAATTAATAAGTAATTTCTGGAGAGACACTTTGAGATCATGAAAACATCCTGTTTCTCATCAAACTTTCACTTGCTAGCTTAAGCATCAATTGTTAATTTTCTGTCCATCATTCTTTCTGTATTTATTACATGACATTCTATTTTAGTGTTTTTGATTGTTTGGGTTCTATAATTATTGGTATGTATTTTTCCCTTATTTATTATTTTTACTTGTGTCAGTATGAACTCAGATTTTTATTTTACTCAATGTGTTATAATCCATTATTATCATTATTTACTATTATGCTTAAATTAACCCATATCATTCAGTAGGAGCCCTTTCAAGCTGGCTTTTTGACATGTCTCCATTCATCTTTGAGCACTCACTTAGTTTCTAGCAAAATAAGAGGCTTAGCGGCACTTTTAACAAAATAATTACATGTTTGCATTAGCTATAGCCACAAAAATACCACTGAAGTCAGCCTCCCTCTTGCATGTCTTGCCCTGGAAGGCCTGTGGTTAGAAGGAAGAGGCTAGACCATGCAGGAAGGCCGACCCTGGCACCTTGTGCCTTCAAGGCTATAGATAAACATGTGGTGGCAGAAGCTTCTGTATGGGCTTGCCGTTTGGGGGCCACAGAGCAGAAGGAAAATGTGCTTATTCCATTTATTTCTTATTCAAGCACCTTTGAGTGTCCTTTGTCATGGCCTCATGACAATTTCTCTGGTCCTGGTATGCAGGAGGGATGCACAAGAGGAAAATGATCAGATTCAAAAAGAATCAAGGATCGTAGACACGCAGTGCCCATACCTTGGCCACCAGTATGCACGAACTGTATTTATATCAGCATCTTTGCACCAGGAGACAAGAGCGAGAGGCAGCAACACAGAATGTGGGTGGGTTGCAGAGCAGACTTCTCATGTGGCCTCAGACACTTCTCAGTTGGCCCACCGTGTAATGGGATGGAGAAGACGTGGATCCTGAAGGAAACGTAGAGGGAAGTTCATATTTCACGCTTCAACCTAAATTTCCAACCCCCTATCACAAAGGGTTAAGGTGGTTATTCCCCACTCATAAAAAAAAAGAATGTTAAAAGATTTATTTTAACCGCTAATCCCTCCTCAGACCTTAAAAGAAGATTAATGGTGTGAGCGGAGGATCTAATTCATTGCAAATTTTGTCTTAAGATTCCCATTTGCCTAGAAGATTACATGATTACAGAGTATTAATCATAATACAGACAAATTACACCTCTTGTTGGGAGGCAACAACACAACTGGGAGTTCAGTCCTAGAAAGTTGAGTTCTCCATAATGCTTATTGAAAGGAAAAGGGAGTAGTAAGTTAGTCACAGATTCAGCTAGAAAATCAAATTCTGCAAAACCTGTAAACAAATTGCCTCAGGGACTTTTCATAGATGGCCTTAAATCTGTGTTTGCCAGATATAAACCTTACCCCTGAAAGTGGGAAAACACAACATCCCAAATCTACATGCATGATGACAGACTTGAAAGAGAAATAAATTATACCCATAAAAGCCTTGATTTAATCTTTTGGGCATGGTTAGACTAAGCACATGAAGTAAGGCCAAAACATGTCCTCACATACCTCATAACAAAGTAAGCCCTTTTAAATGTCTTTTGCAATAGATATTAATCTTATGTTGTGGTTAGGTACCATCACCCTCAGCTCTCTGCTTAGAGAAGCATTTCCCCTCAACTAAAATGGAGGATGCGGAGAGAAACGAGGCCACGAGAACCAACTAAATGTACCACACTTTACCTTCTGTGATTTGGAAATGTGGTGACTTTAAAAACGATTTAGAAATAAATGTGTTAGCATGTGGAAAGTTAGCCTTAACAGAATGTATAAGGGGTCTCTTGGCACGCAAAAGGTGTCTGATAAAGTGTGTTCCAGACCAAAGCTCCAAATTAAGTATTTGAGAATGTCATCCAAAAGAAAGGAGGGGGGAGCCAAATAGTTGGCAAAAACACAGCTGAATCGTGAAACTGTACACCAGGCTGCCAAGTCTCAAAGAATACTCTTAGGTACAATTTACTAAACCAACTAAATAAGAGGCAGTCATAAATTACAGATGAATGCAGATGTTGGTAGACTCTAGAGTCACCTCTAAGCCTATTAAAACTTTAAACACTCTGGTGCCTGATAGCCTGAAAGGCTGAAAATGGTGCTGTGGTGAACTGCTTAAAGAAGATTCTGTGTGTGTGTATGTGTGAGAGAGAAACAGAGACTGATGGACAGAAAGAGACAGACAGAGAGGTCTCCCACTGGGCGCCCGTTCTCCCCTGCTGGTTCTGCCTGGTACCTCAGAAAATAAAAGAAAATGCCTGTGGAAACAATTACATGGTGCCAATGGAAAATGAAAACTGCTCCAAGAACAAAGGTGCCAACAGAGCTGTTGAAGTCACAGAGCTTTCACTGACTTTTAGAAACGAAATGCCTTCATTGGGGACTTACTTTAAATACAATTCCATTGAGACGATGCATAAGGAAGAGCAAGCGTGAATGTTACAGTAGGAAACCGGCTCCTACACTTTCACCCGAAGGAAATGAGACTCCATCAAAGGGCCAAGGGGGGGGACACTGTTTCCACAGCTTGGGGTCTCCTCAGACTCGGTGGCCCAGTTCTATTTCCTGGAGGGATTCTGTTTGCTTCAAAATAGCAAGGATGGTTTTAACCCCTATTAGTGTTTATGCTTTACAATTTACAGAAAGTGTATCATATACACTTAAACCTCTAAAGACCCAACTCTCCTAAAATGGTGACTATCTTTTATTCTGAAATATTTGCTTAGGGAAACCAAAATACAATTCTAAAACACTGCCTAAAATTTTGTCCGGTAGTGAAATTACGGGATCTTAGTTTTGAGATAATGATCAGAAAGAAAGGAAAATGGTCAAGAAGCAGACAATCTGAATCACTAACTGCCTTTACAGCGAGCACCATTCATGCAACTGCCCTAAACTCTTCCAAAAGTCTAGGCTGGTTCTCTACATGTCACATTCATCAGATGGGCAGATTCAGCTTACTCAAAACTGACAAAAGGAAAACATAAATAATCCAGAAAAAATAAAAATAAAACATATATAGGGGCGCCTGGGTGGCTCAGTCGTTAAGCGGCTGCCTTCGGCTCAGGTCATGATCCCAGGGTCCTGGGATCGAGCCCTGCATCAGGCTCCCTGCTCTGCGGGAAGCCTGCTTCTCCCTCTCCCACTCCCCCTGCTTGTGTTCCTGCTCTCACTCTCTCTCTGTCAAATAAATAAATAAAATCTTTAAAAAAAATAAAAATTAAAATAAAATAAAATAAAATAAAATAAAACATATATAAAAGAGACTGATAAACAACTCTGAATACAATATAAATGGCATATATTTAATCTCATGGTGAAAAGTATACACCCAGGAGTCAGATAGAACCTCAACTGTACCACTTACTAGTACTGATGACCTTGGGCAAGTTACCTAACTTCTCTGTGCCCCAGTTGTCATATCTGTAAAATAGAATAATCATGAAAATACACACTGGTATCAGTCAGGGTTCACCAGAGAAATAGAACTAATAAGACATGTATAAATCCTATTTCTATATATAGAAAGAGATTTTAAGGAATTGACTCATGCAGTTATGGAGGCTGACAAGTCCAAAATCTGCAGAGTGGGCCAGCAGGCTGGAGACTCAGGGAAGAGTGATGTTGCAGTTCATGTCTGAAGACCATCTGCTGGCAGAATTCTCTCTTGCTCAGGGGAGGCCTGACTTTTGGTCTATTCAGGCCTTCAACTGATTGGATGAGGCCCACCCAATTATGGGTTTTTATTCGAAGTCCACAGATTTAAATGTTAATTTCATGAAAAACACCCTCATAAAAACATCCAGGGTGATGTTTGACCACCTATCTGGGGACCCTCACCTAGCCAAGTTGACACATAAAATTAACCATCAGGAGTGCCTGGGTGGCTCAGTAGGTTAAGCATCTGCCTTCTGCTCAGGTCATGATCCCAGGGTCCTAGGATCGAGCCACACGTCAGGCTCCTTGCTCAGCGGGGAGTGTGCTTCTCCCTCTGCCTGCCATTCTGCCTGCTTGTGTGCTCGCTTTCTCTCTCTCTCTCTCTCTCTCTCTCGCTCTCTGTCAAGTGAGTAAATAAAATCTTTAAAAAAAAAAGTAACCATCAAACCACCTCAAAAGATTGTGGCCAAAATTAAATCAGTTAGCTTATGTAAAATGCTTAGGGCTGTGATGGGCACATAAGTGCTATGTAAGTGTTAGCGATTGCTATTATCTCTACTATTATCATTCTTATTAGGTAAGAAGTAATGAGTGGCAGGGAAGCCACTTGATGACTTCCAGGAGAGAGAGCCACTCTGTTCCCAAGCAGTTGGGAAAGGCCTCATAAAACAATGGGAAATTTCTAGAAGTGTGGGAAGAAGAAAACAGTGGCTGGAACACTGAGACTAGGTATGTCTTGAGGGAAATCAGACTCAGAGCGGAGGGAATTGTGCAGAATAAGAGAAGAAGCCTTAGCCTTCAGAACAGAAGGTGAGACCCTCAGGCCTCCTTTGCAGAGCCACTGGAAGCCTCTCTAAGGCCTCCGAGTGGGGTCAAATGAACTGAGTGGGGGGAGGGGGAGCATAAGAGCAGGAAAGTTGGAGGAATTGCTGAGCCAGAGATGGGGACTTCCAAGAAGAAATGATCACAACCACACACCCCCCAAATAATGAATGAAGAACGATAATTTTCTATACTGCCCTTAAGATCAGAAATGAGGAAGAAGGCATATAATGGAGTTGAAAATATGATCCGTTTTCTTGCTTAGGATATTGAAAACTGCCTGCACATAGATCCTGGTAAGGAGGAAGATTGGCCCAGTGGGAGAGTGGCAGAAAACTAAGCAACTTCTTTCAACAAGTGACATTTTCATTCAGTCTTTTCCTTTACTATGCAGCTTATCTCTCACTTTAAATAAACCTACTCTTCTGAACTTGTACTACTAATAAAACAAGACACTAATTTATTCTGCTCAGTCAAAAGGCTCAGACATAACACTGCATGTTAGACAGGGACAAACTGTGTTATTGCAGCCTAACTCCATTAGATATTAGTGCCCAAAAGAAAACGAGAGGAAGAAAGTTAAGTTATGGAATCAGGGCACCAGTAGTTCCTCATGCATGGGAGGCTGAGAAGGGGCCACTAAGAACCAGGAACTAAGAACGGGCTGCAAAATTAATTGGTCAAGACCAAGAAGACTCCCTTCATGCATGTCACTTCAACCCCCTTGTTTCTACAGTTTTTTGACGCAATTAAAGACTTTTTTCCCTTGCGAAAACTACACACATTTTATAATAGGTTTTAGTAAAGACATCAAATTCCTCTTATATAATTTTATAATTAACTTTGCTTGAATTTATCTTTTGCATCCATCTTATTCTCTCCACATCTTAGTGGTTAAAAAAAGTGAACCATGATCTTTGCCCACCAAAGTGCCTGAAAAAGATGATGACAAATGAAAGAACCGAAGACCCGGCATCCCAGATGTGAGCGTTTAGACACAATAGTGGTTAGCATCCTCTGACTTGTATTGATCTTGCTTTACAACCGCCTAAACTACCTTGAAAATTCTCATGTGCCCAAGCTAGAAAGCAAGGAGGCAAAGCCATAGGAATAAAGGCAGTCATAGCTTCTCTTTCCATCTTCCTTGAAAAAGAAAAAAGAGCAATGTCAAGTTTACTTCTATTTGATGTGTACTTATCAAACATCTATTACTGAAAGACTAGACATTGAGCAGAATTTAGCCATTGAATACCTTCTATGGGATAGTCACTTTTTATCCATCAATTCAAGAAGAAACAAGATCCTTTTCTTAAAGCTTAAAGAAACCTGATATAAAGATACTAGCCCCCCCAAAATAAAATGTTTAAGTAATAAAACATATTAGATAGTTGTCCAAACAAGTTGCAGAGATGGTGTGTCCAATAAGGTTTCTGAAGATAGGAGATGGATGAATTTTGGAAGCCTACAGAGCTGAGAAAAGGTGTAAGTCTTCAGCTGACTTCCAAAGATGGGTAGGATCTGGACTGACATTGAGTCTTGGTGGAGGGAGGGAAGTAACGGAAGCTTGGCTAGCAACAGTGAGCATGGTAAGTTTGGGATCCTTCCAGAATCCACCAGTAGATAAATCTTCCTGAGCAGAGAGTGTATGTTACAAAGGTGGAGAAGTCATAGGGTCACACTGCATCAGACTGCTCTCTGGGGAAACCCATACTTGCTTTCTTCCCTAGCTAAGATCAGAGTCCAACTGAATCACTATGGTGACTTAGAAGAACTGGCCCAGTGCTCAGCATATACTAGGTGCTCAATTAATGTTTGCTGAGTGAATGACCCATCTGCTTCACTGATGTCCATTTCTCCTGTCATACCCATTCCACAGCCATTCTGACTATGTGCATGAAATGAAGAGGTGGGTCAGACCCCTGAAAGCATCTCACTTGCCTAGGCTACCACACAGGGGTAGTTTGGGTTGAATGTGGGAGATAACCACATGCCAACCAAGTTTTTGTAGTAGGTGATGATGACAGAGTGTGAATCTTTCATTTTTCTTTCCTTGAGGATTTCAGAAAACCAGGAATTTAGGAAAACAGTACGTTGAAAATGAGTGAAGAGGGAGAAACTTTGAGAAAATAAAATACGTCCTCCTCTCACTGGTACCAAAATCCCTTGTGAGAGTAAAAAGGGCCCTAATTTAATGCTGGGGGAAAAAAATCACCATTGGCTTATTATTTTTACCATACTTTCTCCGAAACCCAACTCAAGAAAAAGGTGAGTAGATAACTAAGAAAAATCACATCTAGAAAAGGAAGACTCGGAACTTAATGAAGCAGTTCAGCTTCAGAGAACTGCCCTCGTGTTACTTCAGTGGAACCTTAAGAACCAGTGCATAATATGACACATTCTCTTCCCCCAGCAGTGGTGAACATGGAAGCACATCAATATGGAGCCTCCATCTTGGGTTTCTGAGAGACCGATGTGCAGCAAGCCTCTGCCAATTCACACAGGACATATCATGTGTATGAAAAGTAAACTTGTGTTGTGTTAAGCCAATGAGATTTCTGGGTTATTAATACAGCAACAACTAGGCTGTGCCAAGAAGAAATCTAGAATAAAAGTGGAAAGATGGAGAAGGAAATTAACAATCTTCAAAATATGTAATAAGTGCTAAATCCTAACATATCTACAATAAATTATTTTATTTGTGTAGGAAACGATAGTGTATCACTATCTGGTTCATCTCCCTTTCCTCTAAAACATTTGCCCATAATAACCTTAAAACAAATAAGGCAAGATATTAGGATTCTCATGAAAAGTCATTATATATTAAAGAACTTGAGCATGCATGATATAAACAAAAAAATATATGAGCTGTTATATATATGAGATAAAGATAAAAATATTGTCTGTGTGCATTCCATTAGCCTACCCTGGAGATAGATAAGAACAATAGCTAATATATTAAACATTTAATATGTGCCAAGTACTTTACTAAGTGCTTTCCTTATTTTGTCTAAATCTCATGACAACTCTAACATTCCCATTTAAATGGTGAGGAAACTAGCTCAGAGAGCATAAGGTAATTGCCCAAGCTCACACAGCTGGGAAGTAGTAGAGAAGAATCCAGGGTTTGGCCTTAGAGCCCACCGCTTAAGCAATATGCTATATAGTTTCTTCATTTTTGCCAAGTTCAGGGGGATTAAAGGATTCTCCCAAGGTCATAATATCAGCTAGCAGCAGAGCCTCTTTTTTTTTTTTTTCCTCCTTCCTCACTGCCCTGTCTCACCCCAGCCTCTTCTGGTTGTCTTCATCTCCTCTTCTCTGCCTGTTCCCCTGCCCCTACCCAGGACTCCCTGTTAGAATCCTGGGCGTTTCCTAGCTGGGGGGAGGGAGGGTGTTACTTTATAAAACTTCCTTCCCTACTTCAAACAAACAAACAAACAAACAAATGGCAGTGGCACATCAGCTGACTGCCTGAAGCCAGATCGTCCTGCCAGCCATCTCCAGGTCCACCACCCGCTGTTGGTATTGATGCGTGTGTATGATTATTTACGCTTCCCAGATGGACAGTCACAAAGGAAAGGTCACACTGAGGCATAAACGTCGGTCCGCGTGCCCCTCCCGGGGAGAGGCTGTTCCCACACCGCCAGCCCCGACGGATCCCGCCGCACTCCCGCTGGCACTTCCCTCCGGCGCAGGTGGTTCTCCTTGAGCCCCGCTTCCACGTCGTGGCAGTGATGGCGCCACCATCGCAGGAGCTGGATGAGACCGCGGGGCCCAGAAGGATTCCAATTATCCCTCAGGGTTTTTTGTTTTTGTTTTTAGCTGTTTTCTTTCCCTTCAGACCCAGAAAACCTGGATGGGGGTTGAGGGAGGGCCGAAAAATTAAGATCTCCGTTTACGAAAGAAACCTAGAGCCTGAGAAAGCGGCTGGGGAGGGGTGCCGATGACACCACACTTCCGTGACCAGGGTCCGGCACTGGCTGGGCGCCCCCACGGGGACCCCGGAACCGAGGCCCTGCCCGGAAGCCGCCGCGCGCGGCTCCACGAGGAAGAAGCAAGATGGCCGCCGCCGCCGCCGCCGCCGCCGCGGGGCCTCGCGCGCTGATGGGAGATCGAAAGCTTAAGAGCGGAACTCCTCACGGGGTTCTGGGAATGGGAGGCGGGGGTAAGTCAGAAAAAGTGGGTAAAAAAAAGGAACAACGATTTTGCCCCCTTGCCGCCACATTTATGAACCAGCGCCCTGGGGATTCCCAACAGACTTTCTACCGCCATACCTCTTTTTTTTTTTTTTTTTCCTCCTGAAAGTTAGTAGATCCGAGCCAAGTTTTTTCTTTTCTTTCCCTGGAGAAAACTGAAAAAAGGCCTGTGTCCTGCATTTTAAAACATCTGGTGGGACCATCAGGAGGAAAAAAAAAAAAAAAAAAATGCAAAGGCTATATATAATTTAACTTACCTTTTGGGATAGTTTTTATTGCATTTACTTTCTTGGATACACAAAAAAGTTTGGCATTTCCCCCATTAGTTAATGGGTTCGGAATTTTATTAATCAATGTCTAAATGTTCATAAAATAATGCCACCTTTTAAAACCAGGGGCAAGGACCATTTCCAAATGCTTCCAGTCAGAAGGAATAAGATTAAAATGCAGGTTGCATATGTGCTAAAACCAGTCTTTGGGGAGTGGGGCATAAGCTCTCAATTATCCCAACCACCTCCAGAACCAGAGATCAAGGCCAGAAATGTACCCCAGGCCTGAGGACTGGGCCTGCAGGGCCCTCAGCCCGCCAAGCTGAACTCCTCACTTCCTTCCACCCAAGCCCCACTCAAAACCCACCTCTGGTCCCGCCCTGAGAGCAGTGGGTCACCAGTCATTTGCCTCTAGGGAGCGTGTTAATGCTCAGGCCCTGTGGTTCTCCCTAGAGATTACATGCTGCCTTCTGGGTGCTGGCAAAGTTTAAAGTGTATCTTACATCTTACTTTTTTTCAGAGTACTTATTTCCTCTGTCATTCAGTCTGACTATGTTAAATTCCACTGGTTGGTAAAATCAATGAGAGCAGGGACTATGTTTTGCTCACATTTAATATCAAGCACCCAGCACAGACCCTGATACAGAGCAGATGCTTAATAGTTAACTGCCCAGTGATTCCACTCCTAGGTAAACCCCAAAGAAAAATGAGGGAGTTTGTCCTTCAAATATCATGGATGCAAGTGTTCATAACAGATCTGTTCTTAATTGCCCCAAACTGAAAACAACCCAAATGTCTACCAGTAGTAGAAAGGATACATAGAATGTGGGGTGTTTGTGCAGTGAAATACCCAGGAATAATAATTAAAAAAAAGAACGTACTACTCTATTCAACAACACAGTATTGAGCAAACTAAGCCCCCAAAATGTGTGATTGTTTGTATATTAAATTTCAAAAACAAACAACAAATCTACAATGACAGAAGTGAGACTAGTAGTTACTTCTGCAAGGGGATGGGTGGAGTCCAAAATTGCTCGAGGAGCTGGAAGTCCTTCCTTCAGATTGAGATGGAACAGATGGTGAATTATTCCCCATTGAGAAGGATCACTAGTGAAGGAAAGCTATGGTTTAGGGCTCTAAGAATTTGGCCCAATTAATTGCCCTATAAAAAGGAAAAGCTCCATGAAAGCAGTGACCTGTCCTTGTTCATCCTGAATTCCAGCACCTAGCATAGGGCCCATCAAAGAAGGAAAATATTTTGGAATGAAGTCAAATTCTGAGCCCTTCCACATTGCATGGCCATGCTTTTTCTCCTTTATGCTCCCATCCAGTGCCCTGTCAGACCTACTCAACAGTCTCCCCACCCATGAGAATCTGCTGGGCCTGGAGAGCCAGCTGCTACCTCTAGCCAATGTGTCTAAATGGCACACTTCAGATTCCTATCTTCAGCCAGTTCTTTCTCCTGGGCTTCATCTTTCTCTTCCATGCTCTCCCACTTACCCAGATTTGATGCTTCAGCCATCTTTAACATTGCCCTCTCCCTCACATACCAATCTGCTCTGTAGCCAAAGCCCATCTCATGCATCTGTTCACTCTTTTCAGTTCCTACCACTAGCACCCTGGCTCAGGCTTTGATTACTTCAAGAAATAACTCCCAGGAACCTCCAGTCCATAGTTCCCATCAGATCGATCTTCCTTGAGCATACTTTGAGTCCTGGTTCTCTCTTGTCCACAAACTTTCAAAGTCTCCCCACTGCCTGTCAGGTAAGATACCATACTACTTGGCCTGGCACTGAAGTTCTTCTAAAAATCGGCCTCAAAATACAGTTGACCCTTAAGCCAACCCTGCATACAGTCAAAAATCCATGTGTAATTTTTGACTCCCAAAAACTTAACTACATATAGCCTACTGTTGACTGGAAGCTTTAGTGATAACATAAACAGCTGATTAATATATATATTGTATATGTAATTGTTATTATTGTGTATGTATTCTTACCATAAAGTAAGCTAGAGAAAAGAAGTGTTATTAAGAACATCCTAGGGAGGGGCACCTGGGTGGCTTAGTCAGTAAGCTTCTGACTCTTGATTTCAGCTCAGGTCATGATTTCAGGGTCCTGAGATCAAGCCCTGGCTCCACCCTGGGTGTAGAACTTGCTTAAGATTCTCTCTGTCCCTTTCCCTCTGCCCCTGCTCCCCACTCCCTCTCCTCCTCTCTCACAAAAAAAAAAAATATATATATATATATCCTAAGGAAGAGAAAATACATTTACAATACTCTATCAATACATCATCTGTTTACAAGACAAATTATCTGTTAGTACCCAGATCAATATTGTCTTACATGATATAAAACACTGTATATGTTATATATACTACTTACACTTAGACATCAGAAATGAAAAGACAATTGAAAAAGAAATTCATATTTACTTACAGGTATAATGATTCATGCATTGATAATGAAGCAGGCAGCAATATGATTGCTTTATGGCAGCCCAGTGTAATCAGTACGATTGCTTCACGGTAACCTAGGCTATACACTAATTGAGAAGTCATTCTAAAATTTTTATGGCATACAGTATTACAGTCATATTTATAATACAGTATTAGAAACATTGTTATGCATATTTTTAAATAAACACCTGTGACAATAGGCTGATAGACAGTTTCTCCAGTTACAGAGTGAGAGAGAAGTACTGTGCAGTAATGTAATTCTTTGCAACCAAAATTATAAAACAATAATAAAACTAACACATTATTAATTTTATATTAAATAGCACTCACCTTATGCCTATGTAAAGATAGACTATCCAGCTCCATACAAGTCTTGGACGCACATGTTCTACAGGATGAATACTTAGGCAATGATGATGATAATGACATAAAAATGTCTCATACAGCTCTTGCCATACAGTTACTAGATTTTTACATGAAGATGCTCACACACATACACAACAGATAAGTTTATTAACTGTATGGCATGATGATTAGTTACTATTCATTAAGTGAAAATGGATCATCATAAAGGTCTTCATCTCATCCTCACGTTGAGTAGGGTGACGAGGAGGAAGAGGAGGGTTGGTCTTGCTGTCTCAGGGGTGGCAGAGGGGGAGGAGGTGGAGGAGATGGAAGGGGAGGCAGGAGAGGCAAACACATCATAATTTCTGTCTGACTTTTTTGCTTTTTCATTTCTCTAAAAATGTTTATACTGTACCAGTCCTTCTTCCACTGTTTGCTTTAGTTTCGGTGCCCATATCAAAAAGGGTCCATGTCCTAGAAGAAGTCAATTACAGTCTGGAATAATCAGAACCTTTCTGCCAGATTGTCTAATGTCAATTTGTTTTCTGGCACTGCTGCTTCTGCTTCTAGGTCTTCCTCCTCATGGTCTGGCTCTAGTTCAGAAGCACTCATCTCCATCAAGTCATCTTCTGTTAATTCCTCTGGTGTGGTGTCTATTAGCTCTTGAATTTCTACAGGATCCATATCTTGAAACCCTGCAGTCCCCACCTTTTTTTCTTTTTTTTTTTTTTGCCATATCCACAATCTCTTTCATGATTTCCTTGATTGGCTCTGTTGTAAATCCTGTGAAGTCATGCACAACATCTGGACACAGTTTTCTCCAGCAGGAATTTATTGTTTTGGGCTTGATGGCTTTCACAGCTTTTTTCTATAAGAATAATGGTATCTTCAATAGTATAGTCCTTCCAGACTTTCATGATGTTCTCTCTATCAGGGTTCTCTTCCGTAGCGTTGAATACCCTTTCCATTGAGTACCATGTGCAATGAGCCTTAAAAGTCCTTAGGACCCCCTAATCTCAAGGCTGAATTAGAGACATTGTGTTTGAGGATAAGTAGACCACTTCAACACCTTTGGTGCTGAACTCTTGGGCATTGTCCAATATCAAAAGAATTTTAAAAGGCAGTCCCCTACTGGCAAGGCACTTCCTGACTTCAGGGACAAAGCATCAATGGAACCAATCCAGAAAAAGGGTTCTTATTGTCCAGGACTTCTCATTGTACAACCAAAAGACTGGCAGCTAATGTTTATCTTTATCTTTCTCCTTCAAGGTTATAGATAAGGGCAGTTCTGATCACAAACCTGACTGCATTTGCACAAAACAGTAGAGTTAGCCTATCCCTTCCTGCCTTAAATCCTGATGTTCTCTTCTCTTCCTTACAAAAAAAAAATGACCTTTGTGGCATTTTTTTTTCCAGAATAAGATACTTTTGTCTGCATTAAAAACCTATTCAGGCGGATATCCTTTCTCCTTATTGTTTTTCTCAAGGGCTCTGGGAGCTCATCTCCTGCCTCTTGGTCAGCAGAACCTGCTGTCCCTGTTCTCGTGACATTTTTTAAGCCCTTTCTAGTTACCAAATCATCCTTAACTGACATTAGATCCTTCATCTTCTTTTTGCTTTAAGTTGTCATATAATGACTTTGCTTTTTAAAAACATACTAGAGTATATAGGTATGCCTTTCTTAGAGTAATCCTGCACTCACATAAAAGCTACATTTTCTTTTTTTTTTTTTTAAGATTTAGGGGCGCCTGGGTGGCTCAGTCATTAAGCGTCTGCCTTCAGCTCAGGTCACGGTCCCAGGGTCCTGGGATTGAGCCCCGTTTCGGGCTCCCTGCTCCACGGGAAGCCTGCTTCTCCCTCTCCCACTCCCCCTGCTTGTGTTCCCTCTCTCGCCGTGTCTCTCTCTGTCAAATAAATAAATAAAATCTTTAAAAAAAAAAAAAGATTTATTTATTTATTTTAGAGAGAGATAAAGCATGAGCAGGAGGGGCAGAGGGAGAGAGAGAGAGAATCTCAAGCAGACTCAGTGCTGAGCGAGGAGCCTGACACAGGGCTCGATCTCATGACCCTGAGATCACGACCTGAGCTGAAACCAAGAGTGGAACACTTAACTACCTGCACCACCCAGGTGCCCAAAACTGCATTTTCATCATGAAATAAAAAGGTATTTCACAAAAAGTGCGAGGTTTTCATTCCTGATGGCATAGCTGCAAGTTGCAGTGATGACTTCATGAAGTTTCCTTTTTTTTTTTTTTTGTAATGGACCTTATGCTGGATTCATGTATTCTTTTTTTTTTTTAAGATTTTATTTATTTATTAGAGACAGAGAGAGAGCACGAGAGGGGGGAGGGTCAGAGGGAGAAGCAGACTCCAGGCTGAGCAGGGAGCCTGAGGTGGGACTCAATCCTGGGACTCCAGGATCACGACCTGAACCAAAAGCAAATGCTTACCCACTGGCCACCCAGGTGCCCCCGGATTCATATACCTTGAAATGGCGGGCAACTGCAGCTGCAGACCTCAATCCATGGTACCTATCAAACATTCAACTTTTTCTTGCAATGTCATGATTTATCTTTGCTTCTTGAGAGCACTTCCTGATCACTAGTAGCACTTTGTATAGGTCCCATGGTGTTATTCATTGTTTACAGTATTGCACTTAAACTGATGAAAAATACATGAGAACTGTTGGAGATCACGTGTTACTGTGGTATGCAATTTACTGGAGAGATAAGCTGCTCACGTGGAGATGATTAGCAAGTGTCACGGCATTTTAAACAGATACAACACATGGGCTCACTGCAATAGCAACAGGAGGTGGCTACGAAATTATTACATCAGTACAGTATGTACTACAGTTAATGTACTACAGTCTTAGGCAGTTATGATTCAATACTGCATCTTTATGTTTGTTTACATTTCTCTCCACTGCAAAGGGTGCCATGTATGACCTGTATTTGTGAGCATAGTTTTGATAAATGTAAACCTTTTATAATAGATTTGTGTATATTTTATGGTAGTAATAATAAAATAGACTAGTTTCTATACATATTTTAGGCTTCATGACATACCTAACTTTTTCTTAATTTTTTTTTTTATATTTCTAAGAAAGGCTACATGGTTTGTCTGTGAGTTTTTTCAAATTGTTGCAAATCTCCAAAAAATTTTTCTGTTATATTTCCTGAAAAAAAATCTGTGTATAAGTTGATCCATGCAGTTCAAACCCATGTTGTTCAAGGGTCAGCTGTACCTTTTTAATCCTCACCTCCTATTACTCCTTCACACACACCCTATCTTTAAGTCAAATTGAACAATTTGAATTCCTCCAGTAAATGTGGCAGTTTCCTACCCCCCTCATCTTTGCTCATGGCTTTCCCTCCTCTGTGAATACTTTCCTCTTTTATCTCTCCACCTTTTTGCCTCTATAGCAACATCAGTTCCATTTGTAGTCCTTCCCATCCTTCAAAAACACCCATCCCACGTGTTGCCTCTCTGATGTGTGCTCCTAAACTACCCAGATGTTTGTTCCCTGTTCCTGCTCTCAATCAATTTTTAAAATCTATTTGTGTTATTCTTACAGGACTTACTGTATGCTATCTTACGATGAATTAGGTTCCTTCTAAACTGGAAGCTCATTTAGGACAGAGTATAGGTCTTATTCCTCTTTCAACTTACACGGCATCTTGTCCTTGGCTAATATTGATTAAAAGAATAAATGCATGAAGGAAAGAAAATCAGCCCTTAATTAGCTTTTACATAGAATAAAATGCAATAAATTAATTTATATTGAGATATAAATGACTGCCCAAAGGATTAGATACCCAAAGATATTTTAACTGTAATGGAAGAAAACCCATTAAATGAAAGAATGACTGTAATGATGGAACTTCACACATGTAGTCTTGGAACTTTCTGGCACCACCTCAGATCAGATCAAGAACTCTTCTGTTTTGGACAAAATCAGACTTAAGGACTGGCTAGATCTGGATATTTCAGGGTTTCCATGGGGCTATTTGTCTCCCATGTGGCCAGGTACAACCTTATAATACTACTCATCTCAAAACAAGACTCACTGCCATACTCTCTGCCACGCGTTAAAATGTGTAGCTTTGGGAAAGTGACTGACTTGTCTGAGCAGGACTGATAATCCTACTTTGCCAGATGCTTATGAGGACAAGTGATATATTTGCAATGCAGACAAGTAGGAGGTGCCAAGGTAGCCTTTAGCAGTAATGTTTTTACTTGACCCTCTACTATAGCAGGTGTGCCTACGGCTCTGTCTGGCTCCACGTGGCTTCGGCAGGAAAACGTAACCTGCCTCTCTCCCTCCTTGGACACTGAAGGGAGAGAGAGATGTTCTTTTTTTTTCTTTTAAAGATTTATTTATTCTTTATTTTAGAGAGAAAGCACATGGGGAGGGAGGGCCAGAGGGAGAGGGAGAGAGAATCTCAAGCAGACTCCTTGCTATGGAGCCTGACGCAGGGCTCAAGGCAGGGCTTGATCTGACAGCCCTGAGATTATGACCTGAGCCAAAATCAAGAGTCAGATGCTTAACTGACTGAGCCACCCAGGCACCCCGTGGAGGGAAATGTTCTAACCTCCTCTCCAGTCCTTGTGGGAAGTTATAATAGGAGGTGATTTGAGGCAGGTTCCCTGATTCTTACAAATTCTTCCATCTCTGAGTTCACTAAGACCAAAAGAGGTTTTCCCAGGAAGGAGAGAAACATTCCAGGCTGTTGACATAAAAATGCCCATGGGAATCATTCAGGGGAAATCATCATACAGTAAGGAGACTGAAGAGATCGTGTGGCAGAGGCTTCAGGAGAACACAAGGTCACAGAGTCAAGCACGCAAAGTGAGAAAAGGAGAATGCTTTTGCCAGTTCCTTTTGATGAACACGTACTCTTAGCACCAGGAACAAACACGCACACACGCACCTTAAAAACACCAACAACAAATGCGAAGTTTTCCCTTGGAAAAAATTATAGTCCCTGGCAGAAAATCAGTAAGTGAATTGTGAGGGGCCAGGCCTGTCCTGGCCCATTTTTGCTCAGACACTCCATACATGAAAGCTACTGCTCACTCATCGGGCCAGAATCCCAGGCCAGCCCTTCCGCTCTCTTTGGCTTTCCTCAGGGAGGATTCAGTCTCACTGCCAACTGGCAGTAAATCCGAACAAATTGGCAGGGTCCCACCTTGCTTTAAGTGAATGCATGTGCACCTCTCAAACTCACAGCGGATACCCATTAGCCTGGTCCACTACCCCTTTCAGGAAGGTTAAGATGGGCCTTCCACCAATGCTGACAGAGCCTAACTCTTGCAACTAGTCATCCCCTGAGGAGCAGGAAAAAGGCCTCTGCTCCGCAAGTCCCTTTACATATAAAGACTTTCTGTTTAAGGAGTCAAATGCTGGCTCTTTACCATGCACTGGATTTTCCCTACACATTTCTGTGGCTATGTGCTATGTCCAAAGTTGAGAGAAGTTGGTAGAGCTGAAAACCCCCAAAAAACTTATCCAGTGAGCATGAATCTAAGCATGCCCCCAAGGAACACAGCCCAGAAAAAAATTTTAATTAAATCTCAGTGGAAAACTCAGTCTGACCACAGTCATCATGAGTCTAAAATGGATCAGCTAAGAAATAACAAAGATAAATCCTGTGGGGACCCAGGTGGAATCTTGTCACTGCCCAGTGATGGGGAAAGGGGACTCTGCACTGTCTACTTGGGGGCTCTTGCCCTGTAACAGACGAGCAAGACCTGAAGTAAGGATGGGATAAAATGGAAGCCTGAGGAGCTAGAGGATTTACACTTGGCTTTCTTCCTCTCCGAGGGGACCTCTCTCTCCTTTGGTATGTTTTCCTCTTGTCTTTGTCACATTCTCTCCCCCACTTCATTTTAGGTAAATTCATCAAAATAATGGATTTCCTATTTGATGACTCTCTTTAGCTCTTTGAGAAATGTTGGAAAAGGGATTGGTTGTCATTCGCTACAGAAGTGTGTGTCAGTTGGGCAGTGGGGTGGTGCCATCAGTGGCAAATGTTTAAGGACAGTGGAGAAAGTTTAGAAATCCTTCTGTAGAGAGTGGAAAATAATAGCCAACAGAAGGCTGCTGGGGAGTGCTAAGGGCCCAGCTGTGATCCGAGGCCGCCTACATGAAGTGACACCCATCTCTGTGCAGGGCTATGTGGCTTGCTCCAGCTGCTGTCGGCAACCTGGGCATATGGACAAAACAGGCATGACCAAGGCCAGGCTGGCGAGTCTGAGGGACGGTGAGTCAGAGAAGAGAGGGTCATGGTGGAGAGGGGTTGAGCTCATGGGCAACCATCAAGTCTGCAGAAGAGGGAAGTAAAGGCAGGAGGTGGCTGGAGGATAGAAAATCTAGGGCTCAGGAGACCGAGGAACATTCTCTAAGTCCCAACTCAGACCTTGTCTTCTCTTTGGGGCCCTGCCCAAACAGAGATGCCCTAAGGGATCTGCTGAGATCAGGGGGCCTGGAATCCTCGAGTCTGATCTCATTTGGTCTTTGGCACACTCAGGAGACCTCCCCATTACACACCTGATTCAGCTCCTTCTCCACAAACCACACATTCTTTGCTTCACTTAACCCTCACACACGAGGTTGGGAGGAGAGGCCGAGAGAAGACTAGGAGAGATAGTAAAGACAGAGCTGTGAAAGGCAGGGATGGGTAGGATGGTGCCACGTGGCTTTCTTTTTTCTAATTCCTTGATGGACAACTTTTGAGGATGGAGAGGCAGGGACACAGGAAGTCTGCTGCCCTCATCTTACTGTTCACCAGCCTTAGCTCAGGCCACCAAGTAGGGACAAGAGGAGGCCAGCAGGCCAGCAGGCAGTCCAACCTCTGCTCCCCTTACTTCCCAGCCCTCTGGAAGAAAAGAAGAGAAGGGCTGCACTTCTGCCCCCTACCCCCATCTTCTGCACCCTCTGCACTGGACAGTGAATGCTGCACTTCACACTGATGATACAGAGGCTCTGCAGCATCCACAAACCCTTCCCAGGGATGCAGGGCCAAATTAGGTTGTGGTCTGTCCATGCCCTGCCTTACATTCTTTCAGGGGATAGACAAAAACAAACAAGCACTCTTCCTTTGAATTTTTTTGCTATGTTAATTTTTGAAAACTGACACATAGCACATCTGAAGAAATGCTCAGTAAAATTAAAATGCCATTTGAATGCAGTATCTGATTCCCTGGATATGCTGCACTCAGCTTCATCGTGCTGATATTTCTGCTTGGCCAGCCCGAGTGTCCTTGGCACTATATGTCTAACCTAAATTGGCCAGTTGATGAAGGTCTGGGGAATTGTGCGCTTGTTACAGTGGTTTTTGGAACAAAATTGGGGAAATCTTTTGGAAGGCAATTTGATGATACTATTAAAGTTTTCACTTTGTATAACCATCAACTCCACCTCTAGAAATTAATTCTAGAGAAATATACAAGGATTTATGAATGAAAAAAGTAATAGATGTGCTCTTTATAAAAGAAGAAAACACATTAAAAAGTAGAAATTTAGTCAAATGGGCACAGGCACGCCTTTTGCAGGTGTCCATGCAGGTCTCAGGCTCAGAGCCACGTGGCGTCGGTGCAGGCGTCATGTCAGACAAAGAGGACAATTTTGATGGTGACGACTTTGATGAAGTGGAGGAGGATGAAGGGCTAGGTGACTTGGAGAATGCTGAGGAGGAGGGCCAGGAGAACGTTGAGATCCTCCCCTCTGGAGAGCGACCACAGGCCAACCAGAAGCGAATCACCACACCATATATGAGCAAGTATGAGCGAGCCCATGTACTTGGCACCCGTGCCCTCCAAATTGCAATGTGTGCCCCCGTGATGGTGGAGCTGGAGGGGGAGACAGATCCCTTGCTCGTTGCCATGAAAGAGCTCAAGGCCCGAAAGATCCCTATCATCATTTGCTGCTACCTGCCAGACGGGAGCTATGAAGAATGTAGGGTAGACGAGCTCATCATCACCGACTGAGCTGGAATCATCTTCCTGACTGTGCCTTATCCTAGTTTCTATTTTCACATTCTTTATACATGTAAATAATAAACTGTTCAACCTTTCAAAAAAAATGAGTTATGGCACAAAGGAATATTTCTAAACCATTAACAATTATATATTATTATGTATCACAAAAAGATGTTCACAATACAGGAGGTAATAAAGGGAGTTACAGTGCAATCCTATTTTGGTGAAATAGAAAAGAAGAGAGGATATAGGAAGGGAGGAAAGGAAGAAAAAAAGTCTAAGGATATATACCTTAAAATGCTTCCCTTTGTGGTACCTTGACTCTTTATGCTTATTGTATTTTATAAATGTTCCTTATAAACTGTTATTTTTTAATTAGAGGGAAAAATCATGCTACTTACACACATGTACACCTTGTCAGCTAAGCTGACTCTGAGACACAAGATAACTGTGGGCCAGGCTCCTGCTGAGGGCCCTGGGTGTGGTGGGCAGGCTTCATGTCCTTGGTGGCTGGAGCATGTCCCCATGCTGCTTACCCACCATTCCACAAAGCCAGGCAGGTGAAGGCAGGCAGGAAAGGGGCATGAAGAGCAAGACTGACTATCCAAGTTCCCCTATTATAAGCACAGACATGTGAACCAAACCAAATCTCCTGTTACAGAATATTTTTGTCTTCAGAACCCAAGATACTGAATCTATAGGGAAAGAAGAAAGCCCTAACGGGCTATGCTGGCTCTAAGTAGATTATTTCTATCCATGGCTTTACATGCTTGGTCACAATAGTTTAAACATTTGCTTCTTATTGAGGAAAAATGGGGTGTGTTGTCCAAATGGTGCTGGGTTGCGAGGTGTCATAGAGCATGGAGCCAGGAGAGCCAGGAGCAGCTCTGTGATACTGGCATCTTGATTCATCATCTAGGCTTCAGTAATAACCTGTATATTAGTCAGTACTTTTCACACTGAGGAGCTCCATAGTTCAGTGGAGGTACAGGGGTTGGAGGGAGCTCTAGTGGGGGGCCAAGGAAGAAGCCAAATGTGCAGCGCCCTGGCCCCCCACCCCCAGTATAACCAGGACAGCTCTATCTCTCTTATATACTAAAGTTCAAGGTAAGATTTCATCTGGAAAATAGAATTCTATAATGACAGGTTTGAAAACCACCAGTTTAATAATGCAAGTCTGATGTTCTTTGTAATGAAGTATCACCCCTAAGCACAGTGGACTTACCAATCAGTACTTTTCAGTTGAAGCAAGCGTTGATATCACCTGGATTTTTTTCCAGTTTTCAGTGTGATTTATTTATTCATAGGAAGGCTGCCGTATTTGGGTACAGGCTCAGAAATAAGATGCAAGTATGCACCAGACAAGTATGTGTTATTAACTCATCCTCCCACAAAGAGAGTGCAAAATCCATGAAACTGGCATCTCTACAAGGCACCTGGCACCAATTTGTCCTGGCCCTGGGTAAGTAGCTCCATGCAAGAGTGCTCAAAAGTGAAGTAGAGCTATTTTGGGCTCTTTGCTTGAGTTTATTGGGTATTTTCTTTCCAAATGAGGAAATGGTTCATTGCTCTATTCTCCATGGTACCTGCTATTCACAATGGTGATGTCTGTGTCTGTGCATATATACCATCATGCAATGCCCTTTAGCAGTAGATATCTGCATTTTAGAAGTGCACTGAATAAGGAAGAATATATGCCAAACTTCATTTCTCAAAATGAAAGCAACCAAAGCAGAACTTTCAAAGCTATCTTATTTTGATTAAATAAGACTAAAAATTCTCTCCATTCCTGGAAATGAGGAAGAAGAGAGAAGAGCAGGAAGGCAAGAGGAGATGAGGGGAGGAGGGGGCAAGAAAGAAGAGTAGAAGATAAAGAAATGACCATTTATTTTGGAGCAAACTTTTTAATCAAGTACACTAGATTTCAGTTCTGGGTGGGCTGGAGAATTCTTAGCTTAAATTTCCATCAACTTCAAAAGCAAAAGCATCTATGGGAACCATGCATGGTGACCTGGATTTGACTGCATTTTGCTCTATCTCTTGTGCAATGGTGGTGGTGACTATGAGGAGCATGAAAGTCATGTTGACAGAATCTAGAGCAACTTTGCCAAAAAAAGAAAAAAAAAAAAAACAACCTTCACCTTTCCTCTCCTCCTCTCCCTCCCTTCCTTACTCTCTTCCTCCCACCCTCTCTCTTCCTCTCTCTCTCTCTCTTTCTCTCTCTCTCTCACACACACACACACACACTAGATTGTTAACTACTCATGGCTTCATGCTGAAGCCCCTCTCCCCACCCACCATGTCCATCCTGCCCAGAAAGCAGAAAAGGTCTGGGCAGCCTCTCTGAGAGCCATGCCTGGGATGGCAAACAGAAATCTGACCCCCTGCATTAAAATATGAGGAGCCTGGGAGTTTCCTGTAGCTTACAGAGGATTTATAGTGGACTTCAATTAAGTTGACGATTACCCATATTTAGCTGTTCACAAAAAGCTGGATTTGTCTTATTATGAAACATCTCCATATCTTTGTGGAAAGGCTTTGAAGGGTGATCTATTTTTCCAGCTATAGAGACTTTTATAACACAGTGCAGAGAAAAAAATGTGACTTCAGGATAGGTCTGGGTTTGCACTAGGGAGACATGCATTAGGAAGAGAATATATCTGGATTCCATAGTACACCTGCTGGCAGTAATCATAAAGCTAACATGTGTTACATGGCACCATCTCCAGAAACATCTCTGAGCCCTTCACCTGAAGTAGGTCATTTAATCCTCACAGGTTAACTCCACAAGTGTGGTAGGTCCTGTCGATATCCTCATTTTATTTTATTTTTTCTTATCCATTGTTTATTTTTTTATTAAATTTTATTTTATTTTATTATGTTATGTTAGTCACCACACATTGCATCATTAGTTTTTGATGTAGTGATCCACGATTCATTGTTTTCGTATAACACCCAGTGCTCCACGCAGTACGTGCCCTCCTTAATACCCATCACCAGGCTAACCCATCCCCCCACCCCCCTCCCCTCTAGAACCCTCAGTTTGTTTTTCAGAGTCCATAGTCTCTCATGGTTCAACTCCCCCTCCGATTTCCCCCCTTCATTTTTCCTTTCCTTCTCCTAATGTCCTCCATGCTATTCCTTATGTTCCACAAATAAGTGAAACCATATGATAATTGACTTTCTCTGCTTGACTTATTTCACTTAGCATAATCTCCTCCAGTCCTATCCATGTTGGTGTAAAAGTTGGGTATTCATCCTTTATGATGGCTGAGTAATATTCCATCGATATCCTCATTTTACACAGGAGGTTGGGCCATTTGCCCAGTGACACAGCTAGGAAGTGGTAAGCAAGATCAAATCTGGCACTCTGGTACCAGAACCTAGGATTGAAACCACTATACCACCTTCTTTCAGAAATGAATGAAATTGATTCTGCCTTTGAAGGAAAGTACCATCAGGTGGAGGAAGGAGGAAGCAAACCTGACCATGGACAGTATGGGGAGTGGGACAGTGCTGACTGGATCAGTGGAGAAGTACAGGACATCACTGTTCTGAATTGAAGCATTTGTACTCCAGGGAGGCATAAAAACTCAGTGACTAGCAGAGCATCTATTTGGTTCTGGGAACTGAATAGAAATTCAAATATTTTACTTAAGTGCCTTACTTATTTCCTGCATTCTTTCATTGCAGTATTTATATCTCTAGTCATAATTGCATCAAAACCTGGCAAAATTTGGCTTATCTTTGAGTAAGCTTTCCAGAATGGAAACTGCCCATCAGGGAGCAGCTATAAAATGGGATAGTTTCAGTTTCAGTGAAAATAGGTCCTACTAAAAGAGCTTGGCCAACCTAAGATAAAGGCAAAGACTTGCTGTCCAGGCTGGCAACACATATAGTGTATTGGCAACCCACAGATTCTCTGGCCAGCCGAATTTTCCTTGGTGACAAAGCAAGATCAAACCCTCAAGACTGAAGTGTCATCCAAAAATGTGGGAGGGAATCTAGAACAAGTTGAAAGTTTTCTTCTTTCTCTCTTTTTGTTTGCACATTAAGGTACTATTTACATATAGTAAATGTTATCCTTTTTAGGTATACAGTTCTGTGAATTTTGCCAATGGTCTACAGTCATGTAACCAGCATCACCATCAAGATACCAAATATTTCCATTACCCTTTTGTATTCAGTCCCCTCCCAACACCTTCAACGCCTAACAGTCACTGGTAATTTCTTTGTGCCTTTCCTCAGAATATCATATGAACAGAATCCTACAGTATGTAGCTTTTTGTGTCTTACTTCTTACACTTAAAATGCTTTTGAGATTCATTCATGCAGTTGCATTTATCAGTAACTTGTTCCTCAGAATGGCTGAGTAGTATTCCATTGTATGGATGTTACTACAATTTGTGTATCCATTCACATACAGGCTTTCATGAAGACATCTTTTCATTTCTCTTGGGTAAATATCCAGGAATGGGATTGCTGGATCATATGGTAAGTGTGTTTAATTTTATAGAAAACTTAATAAGTTGTTTTCAAAGTAGCTGTAACATATTGCATTCCTATCAGTTGCTCTGCTTCCTTGCCAGTAGCTGGCATTGTATTTTTTTTTTTTTTTTGAGCCATTCTAATAGGTGTGAAATGGTACCCCTTAGTTTTCAATTTGTATTCTACTAATGATTAGTGATATTTATCATCTGTTCATGTGCATATTTGGCCTTTCATATTTCTTTCTTAATAAAGCATCTGTTTACATCTTTTGCCCATTTTTTATATTGGATTGATTTCTTTTTCAGATGAGAGTTTTCATAGATTCTGGATATCAGTCCTCTTTCAATTATGTTTCTTGCAAACTTTTTCTTTCCATTTTCTTAGTAATATCTTTTAATAAGAAGTTTTAATTTCTATAAAGTCCAATTTATCCATATTTCTTTTTATGGTTTGTGCTTTTTATATCCTATCTAAAAAATATTTGCCTAGTTTAAAGTCACAAAGATTTTCTTCTTTATGTTTATCTAGAGGTTTTATAGTTTTATGTTTTACATTAATTCTATGATGTGTTTGATGTTAATTTTTTATATAATATGAGGTATTGATCAAGGTTCGTTTTTTTCTTGCATATGGCTGCTCAATTTTCCTGGCATCATTTGTTAGAGACTATCCTTTCCCAATGAATTGTCTTTGTTTCTTTGTCAAAAATCAATTAATCATATATATGTAGATATATTTCTAGACTCTACTGAATTCCATTAAACCATGTGTCTATACTTTTGCCAATACCACAGTCTTGATTATTGTATCTTTATAGTAATTCAAGTATCCTGAATCCTCCATTTTGTCTTGGCTTCTCATCCTTTTTATTTTCCACATACACTTTAGAACCAACCTATTTCTAGGAAAAACTTGCTGAAATTTTTATTGAGATGATATTGCATCTATAAACTAATTTGGGTAGAAAATTGACATCTTGACAATACCAAGCCATCCAATTCATGAATCCATATATATTTCTGCATTTATTTAGGCCTTTTTGTACATGTTTTGTTGGAATTTTCCCTGAAAGTATTTAATTTCATGATTTATGTTATTGTTAATGTCATTTGGAGTGCTCTTATAAATTATACTGTTTTTGTCCTTCAATTTCTAATTATTCATTACTAGTATATAAAAGCAAACTGATTTTAGTATGATGGCTTTGTATCCTAAAACTTAGCTAAATTCATTTATTGGATATAATATCATTTTTCTACACTGTTTGAGACTTTATGTGTAAACAATTATGTCATCTAAGAATAAAGCATTTCATTGTTTCCTTTCTAATATGAATTCCTTTTATTTCCTTTACTTGTTGCACTGAGTAGAATCTCTAGTACAAGATTGAATACAAGTGGTGAGAGCAGGCATCCCTGCCTTGACAATCTTGAGTGAGAATATTCAGTTTTTTATTTTTAAGTACCATGTTAGCTATAGATTTTTTACAGGTGCTCTTTACCAGGTTGGGGAAGTGCCTTTCTATTTCCGGTTTTTTGAAACTATTTGTCATTAATAAATGCTGAATTTCATTAAATTCTTTTCCTGTATCTATCAAGATTATCACAAGCTTCTTCTTTTCTAGGTTGTTGAAGTACATTTTCAAACATCAAACCAACCTTGCATTTCTGAGATGAAACCCATTTGGTCATGATGGATTATCATTTTTATATATTATTGGATTCAATTTATTATTTTTTAAAAGATTCTTGTTTTTATATTTGTGAGAGATATTGGTCTGTGGTTTTCTTATAATATCTCTCTCTGACTTTTGGCATTAGAGTAATGCTGGTTTCACATAATAAGCCAGGAGAGTCAATTCCATGTGGATTTTCAGTATTACCAGAGATCTGAGAAGGAATTAATATGATCTGACCCTGACTTGTTTGCCTTTCCTCCAGTTCTCTTATTTGCAGTTCTAGAGTTGGAAAAACTGTCATGTCTGTTTGGTAGAACCTTGCAATTGAAGAGAAGTGAAGGTTGATTTTCAAATGACCATTAAGAGGCAAGGAAATAAAATGTCACAGTCATAGGCTATTTTCTTCTGAGTAACAAGAAGACTATGCCATTTATACAAGGGCAGGTATAATTCTTTACTGACCAAAGTGGTTTTTGTTCAAGATCCTGGTTACCATAACAAAGGATCATGAGAGAAGCAGTCCTTATTCAATGATTACCACTCTCCAAAAGAGAAATTGAAATGAAGTGCCAATATGCCCATTAAATTTTCACTTTGTCTGGGTATTTAGATGAGAGTGTGCTTTCCTCATGCTGAGGAGATGCATTTCGAAGATTCACATTTCTACAGATGAGATTACAGATCATTGCTATCCACAAGGATTTTCTGTGGTGATGGAAATGCTCCATACTTGTGATGTCCAGTAAGATAGTCACTAGCCATATATGGCTACTGAGCATCTGAATGTGACTAGTGTGACCAAGAAACTAAATTTTAATTGTATTTAATTTTTTAAAGCGTAAATGTAAATAACCACAAGTAGCTAGTGACTACCAAATTGGACAGTGCAATTGTAGAGTGCCAACTTTGATTCTTGAACACTTTTAGGAACAAGTTCTCACTGAAGAAAGGGTGAGAAGACTTGGGAACAAGTTGTACGGCTAGAGATGTAAGGGTTTAGTGAGCAGCCTGCAGGTAAAACTTATATCAAATTGCAGACTAAGAGAGTCTAAATCCTTCTTAAATCAATTCTATTCTGATTCACTTTGGTATTACTATCAGGCTGACAAAAGTATGAGGTTGACAATGGATAGCAACATGATTGATTTTATTTGGAAATAGGTGATCTGATAGTATTCTATATTTTTTATATATACTCTGTAGGAGGCATCAAAGTGAATACTCAACATGACTCCTCTGAGGTTTGATTCTTACACACTGAATGAATGTTTTGGCTCTTAGGGGGTGGTAGCATGAATTTCTGAGCTTTATATCACCAATAGAAGACTCAAAAAGGAATCAAACTTCATTTTTGTTTTTTGTTTCTTGCAATTTAATTTTATCTTCTTTCTTTCTTTCTTTCTTTCTTTCCTTCTTTCCTTCCTTTCTTCCTTCCCTCCTTCCTTCTTTCTTAATTACAACTTGTTTGGTGGTTTATTTTTATTTTTTATTTGAGTATAGTTGACACACAACATTACATTAGTTTCAGGTATACAACATAGTGATTCAACAACTCTATATGCTATGCTATGCTCATCTCAAGTGTAATAACTAAGACAGATGAGGGGAACATATAAAAATAAATGGCATGCTTTAGAGTAGCATTGAGCTTGACTCCAGTTTTTATGCATTTCTCTCAAAGGACCTTTTATGTTAAATCACTTACATGGTATCAGAGATACTCACAGTGAACACAACTTAGAGATTCATCAAAATGACAAAACTGAGAGTCTGCAGGGCAGGAAAAGGTCACCAGACTCTGTACAGCGCTTGATCTGTTTGAGTCCTTAACAAATGCTCTCAGGATGGTGATGCCTTTGTTCTCCTCTATTCTGGTGGAAATGATTTAGTGAATGCTCTGCACCTTTCTCTCCCTTCAATGCCACCCTTGACCCCTCACCCCCACCCTTTCACATTAGATCTTTTTGCTTCACTGGCCTTTCCGGATGAGGAAGAGTCTCACCAGATCAAGAATGCACCTTTTCAGAAGAGGTCAATTAGTCCTGGGGAGTAATGAGGACTAAGCTGCCCTCTCCACTTTGACCATTGATTTAAACACTATTCACAGGCTCCAGGGTGCTAGCGAGGCAACGCTCTGGAAACTGATGAGGGACTCCACCTCCATTCCCATAACCCATGCCCAGTCACCCCAGAGAATCAGCCACCAGCCATTGCTCCCTCCCACCCAACTACATGGTAACCAAAACAAGCCCCTTCTGTGTACACTTTCTGTAGCGTGTAATTGCCAACTGGTGAGAGATGAATAGAAAGGAAATGTATTTAGAGAGCTTTGACAGAATTATCGTAACAAGGGTTATGAAACCCCAACTCTACATGCCAAGAGGCAAACTTTATGGCATGGCCCATGTCTGGAACCTGAACAGTACCAGGATATGTCCATACAGAAACTGTCACCTTCACCAATGCCACATACACCACGTAGGTCAGCATGGGCTTCCTGAAGCCAGAGACACTCAATATCAGAAGACCTTGGAGATTCTTGGAATTTTACCCTTCCTCAACATGAAGATCTCCTCTTCAAATCCTCTACAAGTGGCCACCATAAAGACACCATTATTTCCCCAAAATAGATCCAAATTGAACCAAATAATGCATGAGCTATTATACTTTCTATGATTTTATCATTTCTGCTCCAAGTTAAATTTCTCTGGTTCTCTCAATTGTGCTTCATGAGGCATGATTTTGAGGTTATTCCCTGTTCTGGTCACACTTACAGTCAAGGCCAGTAAGGACATTGAAGTTCAACTACATCTATACAGATGTCTTCGTTGGCTTCTAAATGTTTAATTTGAGTTTAGCAGAGTAGGGTTAGAGGTATGTGAAGAGTGGGGAGGTAGGAGGTCAGGGAAAGAAGAAGTGGTAGTAGCTTTAATCTATCTGTGAAGCAGCATTGGGTTAGGTAGGAGTGCATGGAGACAGGAACAAGGTTTTTCACTGCAAAAGAACTTCTGTCTTAGAAATAATCATATAATTTTTGAGCCCATATAAGGACTCATACCAGGCATTTCACATACAATAATCCTAACAAGAAAGTAAGCTTTACTATTCCCATTTTGTAATGAAACTATGAGGCTCATAGAGATTAAATGATTTGCCCAAAATCATATAGCTAATAAGTGACAAATACAAGCATATTACTCCAAAACTTCTCACTTAGAATTGTTTCCCCTGGGCCAAAGCCACATCCTAGAATTACACAACCTCTTGGGGTCCAGATGTTTTCTGTTTCAACTTTTCAGATCTGTCCAGTCACTCCTGTTTGGGTCTGACTTTACTGAGCTCAGCCCATTACCTGCTATGACCTTCAGTTCCTTCCTGATCCCTTCAGACTTGCCTGCTCTGAACTTGGATATATTCCTGATCCCACAAATTAGTCTGTGTGCCTAGTTCTCCCCTTATTGTTATGTGTGCACACACTCTTCAGCTCCCCCAAGAGAAAGGGAGATTCCAGTTCCCTGAATCACTGAGTCCATGTGTTCTCTTCCTGGCAAGTTCTGAGAAATGATACTCTTGGTGATGATCAAAGAAAAAAGTTAGCTCTTTAGACCTAGGCCTCCAAATGCCATTAGATAAGTTTTAAATTCTTCAAATCTTTCTAAATCTTGCTAAATTTTCACATCTTCCTTTTTGTGTGTGATCTTTCTCAAAGAATCCAGTGTCCCAAGGATGCTTCCTGAATTATCAGAGAAGGGAAAATGGAACAAGTATCCAGTTGTTTAAAGGCTCAGTAAGTTGGCTTTCAGCTTAGCTTATACCAAAATGACATAGCTTGAGTCAAATCTCCAGAGACCTTTTTAAAGCTATTCTGCTTGTAATGTAATTCAGTTGCCTGAGAGCCATTAGAAAGTTCACATCAAAAATCCCCTGAGGCTGAACATGGACATGGTATTCTTACTGAAGAAGTTGGTTCTCATGAACTAGAGAGCACTTGGCACTTTTAACAATTGTTTATGAACTAGAACCCCACATGGTCCAGTCTCTGCAAGCTATGGCATTCAAGTAAATAGCATTCAACAACTATAAGTAATTAAAAGCAATTCTAATGTTTTCTTGAATGTCTTAAAGGATGTCAAAGAGAATTGATTTATAACCCACTGTGGTGCTGCTGGACATCTCTTTTCCTATTGTTTTCCCTCTCAGGATCAGTCATATTCCCAACTTTCCCAAAGCTTCTCCTTATATATTTCATTCTCAAACTCCAATCCCAAAATCTACCCCCAAAAACAAGTTGGCATGGACTTCCTCTTTTCTCTTGGTATCCCCCTCCCCAGAGCTCTTCTGGGAACTCATAGGAACCGGCTCTGCATTCATACATGTGCAGTCCCACAGTGCAAGGTTAACACCCTATGGGCAAAACTTGACTGATAGGGAATAGGAGCTGATTGATAAATGTTCCCTTGTTTCTTCCTCTGGGCATTTCCTAAGCATTTCACATGGTCCAAGAGAGGTAATTTGTGAGATACTTAGTATGCTTTAATAAATTCCTTTGTTTTTCCTTGAAGTAGTCACAGTAAATTATGTTGTTTGCAATGAAGAATCAGGTCTAATAAAGATTCCAATAAGTTAGGGTTCCAGTTTTCCTGTGTCCTTGATAATACTGGTTATTATCAATTAAAATAAGCAAACAAGTGAAACAAAAATACTTCCTTAGGGTCCATACTTATAGGACAAGAAAAGCAAATAAATTTCTAGGGAGTACCCACAGTTGAGCTAGCTCTTAACTCTGTCAGCTACAAACTGGGTTTAGGATTCATATAAACCAGGGTTGATAGGAATTTAGCTGGAAGGCTATTTCTATCCTTTTATTACTTTGATTATGTCATTTTGTGACCCTGGGTTTCATGTGATACTTAGTGGAAAACATGTTTTACAAAGCATGTCTGTTTCTGATTGGTAAACTAGAGGATGAATGCTTATGACCTGCTGAAGGATATCATGGATTCCTTCTCAACCGAGGACCAGATTCCTGAAGCATTTATCTAAATCGCCTTGCTTCACAACAGCTTCTCAAACTTGTCCTCTAAATTACTCCTAATAGCAGAGCAAATACATTCCCTTTGGGATTTGATAGCAGAGTAAGTGCCACAACTTGAATTTAAAATGTCTGAAAAAACTAAAGTTTTACATTCTGTTCTCTAAAATGTCAATGTCTACTTTTATGTGAAAATAATAGAATTACTAAGAAGACTTACAATTAAATAAAATAGATGGAACAATGCATTGATCTCTGGTCCATACTACAGTGCCCCTAAAAAGAATTTTAAGTGATAAAAACCTACAAAGTTAAAGAGATCATGACAGAAAATGATATCGAAAAAGAGAGGCAGCCAACTATAGAAGATGCAAAATACATTAATTAATACTAACTGACTTAGCAGAGTAAAGAAAGTGAGGACCTTCAATGACCATGATGGGGAACACCAAGCAAACAAACAAAAATCCCGAAGATTTGGGCTGCAGAACTCTAGGGATGGCCAGGAATTTACGCACCAGAACTCCAAAGAAAACAGAATGGAGGATTGAGGCTGAAAACAGAGGAAATTGGTTGAAAGTCTATTTAGGGAGCACACAGATCTTCCTTCCTATACTTCCAGATGACTATAGCCCCAAGCTCCCATCGTAGGAGCAGATAGAAAGTTTATTTTTTGAAAAAACTAAGCCAAAGAAGCTGGGTAACAGAACTCGCAGAGTGTGGGAGGGAAGACAGGATTAGGTGAGTCTATCAAACATGATTACCCGGCCCTCTTCTCTCAGCCAGTTCCCAAAATGCTGGCAGCCATACATATACCCATCGGAGGAACTGACTGGCCCTAGGGAAAAGGCCTAAGAAATTGTCCTCTGTGGAACACCAGGTAAAACCCCAGGCTCCCGCACCAGTTGGGTAGCAAGGGTCAGGCTGGGAGCTGTCAGCCCAGGGTGTAATAAGGGATTGCCTGTAGAGAATTTAAAACCAGTAATTAAATCACATTAAAGTTGGTTGGCTTTTTATTATTTATTTTTTATGCACAATTGTGCAGCAATTTTAAACAACCTTAGTGATAAAATACTTCTTCCCACAAAAAACTCCTTTCTACATTTAAGTTCCAAACAATCGCTCTGGCTACTGTGGAATAGCAATAATATGTCTAGAAGCTACAAATTAGCACATTTTAATTCTCTACCTGGAATTAATTTGGAAAACTCCCTATTATTGAGTCAGTTCTTCCACTAACACAAACTCAGCTGTATATGTTCCTTTCAAGAGTACATTCAAAGGTTCAAATTCTCCACGTTGGCTTCAGCTCAGTTTGTGTCCAATCCTGTAACACTACATATTCCTGTGCTTAAACAGTAGATTCAAAAGTAAACAGTGACACCATAGAAATTGTAGAGACAGAAGAAAACTCTGAATTACTGAGTTTTGCCATTCCACGTAACCACTCAGAGTTTTCATTTATATTTAAAATTTAAAGCAGTGACATAGAGAAGTATGAAGAATAAGAGTTTTGTTTGGTAACTGTAAAATTTAGTATATGCATGAAATACTTAATTTGATTAATTTCTTTAAAATTAAAATTCATTTGGGGCATCTGGGTGGCTCAGTTGGTTAAGCATCTGCCTTTGGCTCATGTAATGATCCCAGGGTCCTGGGATCTAGCCCTGTTTTGGGATCCCTGCTCAGTGGGGAGCCTGCTTCTCCCTCTCACTCTCCCTCTGTTCTCTCTCCCTCTCTCTCTCAGATAAATAAATAAAATCTTTTAAAAAAAATAAAAATTTTTAAAATTCTAAAAAAATTAAAATTCATTCTTTTTATTGTTACTTGTTTTCAACTGAATAATCATGGAAATAATTATTATGACAGATTTCTGTCATTATTGCTGGAAATAATTTTGGCTATCCATGTATGATAATCCATGTATGATCAATGTATGAATTGATCTGACCCAAGTGTAAATATGCTAGGTACGCCTCTAGTTTGAACCCTACTTCACTCCTGTCGCAGCACAGTCAGCCAGTGGCCATCAGAGACATGAAATGCAGAGACTCAAGTTAACAAACAAAAAAAATGAAGCAGAGACCAAGCTGAGACAATCTGCAGATAAAAGAAAATATTCATGAATATTTTCATGAATAGAAATAACAAGAAGAGAAGATATTTCTAAAAGAAAAGATTTTCAGAGAACAAGAAAGACCTTGTGAGAATTAAAAATATAAATGCAAAATAAAAAATTAATAGGAAAAAAGAAGGTAAAGTGGTGAAAATTTTAAGTAGAACAACAACAAAAAAAAAAACAGGAAAATAAGAGAAAAACGATTTTTTAAAAGTAGAGGATCAATTCAGAAGGTCTGACCTCTGACTAATAGAAGTTGCAGAAAGAACACCAAGTAAACAGATGGAAGTAAAAAATCAGATAATATAGGAAACTTTCCCAGAACTAAAGGCCATGAGTTTCCAAGTTGAAATAGCCCACCAAGTGCTCAGGACAATAAATGAAAAACAAACCACACCAAAGCAAACCACTGTGAAATTTCTGAATATTGGGAATAAAGAAAAAGGTCCTAAGAAGTCCCGGACAGGAAACATAGGGCAAATACCAAGAGCCAGGAATCAGCATGCATTGGATTTTAAAAGCACTCTGAAATCTAGAAGATGCTAGAGCAATACTATCAATATCCTAAATTTTAAAAATAGTTTTAATCTAGAATTTCATAGGCAGCCAAACTCTAAGTCGGTAAGTATACAGTAAAAGTTTTCTGACATACAAGATCTCAAAAAGTTTACTTTCTATGTCCCCTATGTTAGAAAGCTACTAGAGGGTGTGTTCCATAGAAAGAAGAGAATAAACAGAGATAAAAGAATGCCAGACATCCAGAAAACGAGGAATATGTGACGAGAATTCCTTGAATAACAATAAACGGAATACCCAAGTCAGCAGCTATCCCACAGGCCTTGAAAGTCTTCAAGTTCAGATTGGAGCAGGAAAATTAAATATTCCAGAAACAACATCTCTAAGAAAGGAAAAAAAATAAAAAAATGGAACCAATCCTGAAGTCATGTTTCCCTGGAGAATGTGGAAACTAATTAGTGTAGGGATATAAGACTAAGCAGACTTTTTTAAAAAGACAATTTGAACTCTAGGAAAAACAAGAAAGGAAATGTCATCAGAGAGAGGTGTGAGTGATATTTACATTGTCCTAAAAATGCAAACACTGGGTAATAATTTAACAAATAATGATGATTTAACTGCCCTGGAAGGATGGGGGCTGGAGAGAAGTATGTGTGTGAAAGAGGGATCAACTTCCATCTTTCACAAGAAAAGTCAATAATCATGGTGAGAAGTAGCAGTATTGTTATATTATTTGGAAATATAGATGCTAAATGGTAAGGAATAAAGTTAAAAGAAATGGAAGCAGCTGCCTCTGGGGAGTATGACTTGTGATGGGAAGGCCAGGGAATGATACTTTGTTTTAAATCTTACACTACTATTTTACCATTTAAAATTATGGACACCTATTACTTTGGGCAAACCTATTTAAAGGAAAGAAGCAGGAATTCAGAATTTTATTGGAAACCCCCAGGTTTAAAGTGTTGAAAATGAATATACAATTACAACATAAAATGGTGGAGGGCACTTGAGGTTCCAACAAAACACTGCCCTAATGTCCCTGGGCCACAGGAAGGCTTTGAAGGGAAAAACAATGAATACTTATTCAGCACCTCCTGCATGCTAGGACCATTGTAGAAAATTGTCTGCGATCATTGTGACTGATCCTCACCACACCCCTCAGGAACTGGGGAAGTGATTTCCAGGTAAGACACTAAGTCCCTTGAGGATGAAGACCTTGACTGCAGGTATTTGTTTCGATTTCTAAGTGTGAGCCCCAGGCTGTCCGTGGACAGATTATCGTCACAACTTCGTGAGATAGGTAAAGCCATTTTCCAGATGAGAAAACAGAGTCTTGGCAAAGTCAACTGGCTTAACCAAGTCATAAAAATGGTTAAGTGGCAGAATCGTGATATGGCTCCAGCCTCCAGTATAGCTTCCCACTCTCTGAACCTTTGGCGAACAGAGACTGTCTTCTCTGTGTACTTCCAGCACCAAGCATACTCTGCCCGGCACGGAGGAAATGCTCAGCCAAAGGCCCCTGTCTAAAGCAGGCAAGGCCCTGGAGAAGGCTCACTTGGTTTATCAGCCCAGGTGAACTTCCAACAGAACCAAGCCCCCAGACGCCTCCTCCCTCTACCTGCCAGGCATGTGACCTACACAAGGGCTGTCTGGATACAGTTCCTGCAAGGACAGGGCCCTCCATCAAAACAAGAGGAACCATTCAGCTCTCCTTCAAGTGACCCAAGGAGTCCGTTTACAGCTCTAGGACATAGGCTTTCATACCGAAATGTCACACACTTTAAATTACAGGACAGCAACAATTTCAGTCTTTAAAAATAGAAAAATCAAACCTTTAATGCAAAAGCAAATGAAATTGTGGAAACAATTTTGAGCCCACGGGACTTTTGAAAATGTCATTAACAAACTGTGAAATCAAGGAGATAAAAATCAGATGCCCCGAAGGGGAACAGCAGTGCCCCCAGTCCCTCCTCTCAGCCTGAGTCATGGAGAACCCAGTTTCCATTCTGCAGGTCCAGGAAGCAGGGGTTACGGAGCTAAAGCATATCTCCTGCTCCACTCTGGCTCCCAGGGTGGCGGCATTTGGAAAACACAGAATGACCAAACTCTCCAACATGTGACATTGGACCTGCTGGAGATTGAGAGGATAATACATGGAAACCAGCCCTCTGGGAGAAGGCCTGGGAGGTAGAGAGGAGCTCTTCAAAGAATCTTGGAGAAGTGCGTTCATTCTCTAGGCTTATCTTTGCTGATTCCACATGTCTGCGAGAGAGTCAGAGTTACAGAGCCTATCTTCAGGGCTTTCACAATAATAAATTTAAAATTATTCTCAGAGGGAAGTGCTTGTTGTAAAGTGCTGTAGAGCATGCACGGAGAGCAGGGTAGGATACAAAATATTTTCAAAAGATCCTCTTGTTCTCTAAGAACTTTACAGTCATGCTAACATTCGCAGAATTTATGTTCTGCTCTTGAACAAAAAAATCCAGAGTTGGCTATCCTTATTACTCACAGACACTTTACAGAGCTAGAGAGATGGTGCAAGAATATCCAGAGAAGTGTGTCTGATCCTTGCAGGTCGGTAGCCTATCTAAATTCTCTGCCACAGGTGCCAGGTTCAAGAGAAAGGGAGCCTGAAGGGAGGGAGAAGCGAGGGAAGGCACCAGCGTGGTCTCTGAGCCCATGTACAAAGTGCATGGGTCTGAGAGGGCTGCATCCCGGAGCCCAGAAAATACACATCTAATGCCCCTCTCAACCTCAGGAAAAATCACACTCAAGTCCCCCAGAAAAGAATCCAAGGATAAGAAACAGGAATATTTCCATGGAAGTTCACACATGAGGCCACACAGGTCCAGCTTTCCTGGACCTGCTGCCCCATGCCTTTTTTGCTTTCCTGATCACTGGCTCCCAGGAATTCCTGAAGAACTTAACCCCAGCCCTCTGGAATATCTCATTTTCAGGCTCTTCTCTCTGAACACAAAGTTACCGAAAGTTGCAAGAGTAGAAGAGCGCTTATGATACCAACCCTGGGTGTTACACATTTTGGAGGCATCTGTCACACAATCCAGGTGCCTGCTAGACTTCCCTGGAGCCAGCCTCCTGAGGCAGGGTAACCCACCTCCATTCCCACTCCTGTCGGATGTCCATTAAAGACCAACAGATATCATACTACAGAAGTGCATGCTTCTTTAAATCATTCGCTCTTAGCATGGGCATCTCTCGTTTTAACATCAGAAGGGAAACTATTGGATATGAGGGCCAACATATCCCAGGGAAAGGCATGTTGCGAGACTGAATTGCATATCCTTACCTTCAGGAATATCGTCCAATCATCTTTGCTCCAGGAATCCTTGAAACCCTGCAGTATTTCCTAAGGAGCTCCATTTCCTCCTGACCCAAATGCACATTGGTGTAGCCATCCCATGTTAGGGCAGAAACGCAGGCTTTCCAACATGATGGGTCTTACCATCTTTTTTTTTTTTTAAACATTTTATTTATTTATTTGACAGAGACACAGTGAGAGAGGGAACACAAGCAGGGGGAGTGGGAGAGGGAGAAGCAAGCTTCCCGCCGAGCAGGGAGCCCGATGTGGGGCTCGATCCCAGGACCCTGGGATCATGACCTGAGCCGAAGGCAGACGCTCAACGACTGCGCCACCCAGGTGCCCCGAATCTTACCATCTTTTTGCCCAGTGGTTGGAAGAGGCATTGTTGCTCTGCTGCTTGGCTTCTGGCTCTGCCACTGCTCTGCAAATCAGTAATCCCGAAGTGCACTCATGCTTCAAATCAAAATGGTCTCCATCACATTCTCACCACCACCCAAACATTTTATGTGCTGCTGAGTATATGTCACTTTTCTTGGGTGCTCTTCAGTTTCAGTAAATGAAATCCTGCTCTCTGCCTCCAGAGTCTTTCTATATATAAAACACAAGCCTTACAATAAATGTTGCCTCGACTTTGATAGTGGGATCAAAATCAGTACAACTACTCTGCTGCTGTGTATTATAATAAAACCCCCAACATGCACACAAAGTCATACTTCATTTCCAACAATTTATCTGTGGTTATACTTAAGGGTGTTCCTAAAGATGTTTGTGCCAGTCATTTTTATGATTCAAAAAAGGTTGAAATTAGTCTGAAAGTCCATTAATAAAGCATTGTTTCGATTAATTATTGTGCATCCATTCACCATACAAAGATCTATTGTGTGCCACCAATAAGAATAAGGTCATGAGGTCTATGTACTGATAGAAAAAAATCACACAAAATAAATAGAATGCTAAAGTGGCCCACAAAACAATGTACAGCGTGATAAAGTTTATAACATATATATGGATGCAGAGGATGTCCATTCATTCACCCATTCACCAAACACACATAGAGCACTTGTATGTTCTTACTGTTCCAGGCACTATTCCAAGCACTGGGGAGACACCAGTGAACAAAACATCCCACTCTTACACAATTTACAATCTAGAAGGGTGGAGAAAGAGTCAATAAATAAACAAATACAAATATAATGTCAGAAAGGGTAAGTGCTATGAATAAAAATAAGGTAGGGTAAAGAATTAAAGTGTAGAGGAGGGGACTATTTTTTTTTTCATTTAAATTCAATTAGCCAACATATAGTTCATGATTTGTTTCAGATGTAGAGTTCAATAATTCATCAGTTGCATATAACACCCAGCGCTCATCACATCACAGGAGAGGACTATTTTAAATAGGGTGATCAGAGAAAAATTCTCTGAGAGATGACATTTGCATAGAATTCTGTAATAAGAGAGAGAGCAAAGCTCTTCCTGGGTGATACCAAGTTCAAGTGCTGGGAATAAAGCATGGTAGACACATCTAAGGCATAGCAAGATGACCCATGGCTGGCTGCTAGTGGGAGGCAAGGTGAGCTTAGCAAGGGTCAGTGTCTTTTGGAAACCATTGGAGGGTTTTGAGCAGGAAAGTGACAGAGGATTTTGGCTGCTGTGGGGAAAGTCTGTAAGGAGACAAGAGTGGAAGCAGAAAGACCAGTGCAAAGGTCACTGAAGCAGTTTAGGCAGAAGATGCCAATGACTTGAATAAGGGTAGTAGTCATGGAGTTGGTGAGAAGTAGTTAAATTCTAAAGGTATAATCACCAGGTTTATCTGTTATATTGGATTTGGCACAAGGTAGAAGGAAGAGTGAGAGAGACAGCACTGAAGTTTTTGGCCTGAATACATTTTTAAAAAACGAGACTGCTATTATGCTGAGTTAGGAAATACTAAAGGAGAAACAGTTGGGAGGGGAAATCAAAAGGATATCTACCAAAGTCTACGATACTGATCACAGCTAATACTCACATTCAGGCTTACTCTGGGCCAGGCTTTGTCACTGCTTTATATTTACAGCCACTCATTTAATTATCACAATAACTCTTCGAGATAGGTTACAATTACTGCATTTGGGAGTACAGTTTACTTCTATATTTATCTAAATATGCTCATCTTATTTGTAACAACATGTGAATGTTACATAATAAAGGAAATTGTGTGAGTGCATGTGTGTGTGTGCAATAATCCCAGTGAGAAAAAAATTATATATTTATAAATTTTCATTCTTGGCAAATCCCCGGTGATTGCTTAATGTAGGTTGATGTGAGAATGTGTCACACACAGTCTTTTAGCTCGACAGATTTTCAACTTTTTTTCCTGCCAGGTCAGATAAGTTCATATGCAAGACCCAGTCTCATCGACACTCCCAGAATAACACACAGATCCCTGTACCCTAATTTTAATCCAATCCCTTTCACCCTTGACTTTTAAAAACACTGGAATGCAGTGAGAGAGAAATAAATATTAAAGGAATAACCTTGAATCTGTTTTCATTTTTTATGTGAAATTTTGTAAATGGATTACTTTAAACTATTACACTTAATACAACCTCACATACAAATCCCAAATGGATAGAGACTCACCAGTGGGTCCCCACACCAAGGCTGAGAGCCTCTGGTTTAGAGGATCATATGAATCAGATTGCTGGAGGGCATTGATTTTTTTTTTATTTCAACATTTCATAAATGAGAGCTCTCATTTAGTTTTGTCTTTCTTTTTAATCCCTAGTATTTAACCACAAATTTTGTTTTCTCCAACAATTTCCATTGATGTGAATGTATTCACTGAAGTATAGAGAGTGGGGTGATTGTAGCTCTGTCCACTGGATGAACAGGGGGACATTTGGGGCAGGGGTCCCTGTGGTTACCATAGTGACACTCTCTGGAGAATTGTGCAACACTACCTGCTGTGGGAATAACTGATTTCCATGGAATTCTGACAGTACTTTGTTGTTATCTGATCCGTTCAGGGAACATAAGTACCTCAAAGATGAACCAATCATCTCCAATTTAAAATGAAAAGTCAGATTAGGCCCTGAGCTCATTCTGCTCCTCCATTAATGCTTAGTAAACTCCCTGATGCTGGAATTACACCAAGAGCAGTCACATTTAATACTGTAACTCCAAAATAAATATCTATTTTTATTTTCTTTTGAGAATGTAGAGACGAATCCCATCACAACATGAGTCTTATTAAATGAAGCTGGATATGCCTTGGATCAAATTTAGTCTCCTGAATCATGAACATTGGAACTGGAAAGGAATTAGAGATTGCATGGTCCAACCTTGTCACTTAATAGATAAGGAAAAAGATGCTCAGAGAACTTAAATGATCTTCCCAGGACCACACAGAAAGGAGGACCAGAACCTGGTTGACCTTGTCCTGAGCACAGTGTTCTTTCCACCCACTAGACCATGCGGTCTTTCTTGTACACAAGCACCTGCCAAAGCCACTGCTGGTGGTCTCAGTAGGACTCCCGCCCCCCACCCCCCACCCCCGCCTCCATGGTTCCAGGATAGGATTCAGGAACTGCTTCCCACAACCGCACCACACGCCTCATGTCTCCTAGAGCAGCAGAGATGGGCCATCCAGGAAAGTGGGAAACCCACTCGGGCAGCAGAACTGATACTATAGCGCCTCAGGGTTGGAAGCCCTGGGAGCATTTGGCCCTACCCTGAATTCCAACCTAGAGACTGTAAAAGGAAATTTGGAAGGACTAAAGAAAAGAGAAAAGGAGATAAGGATGGAAAGAAATCAAAGAATACTCATGGATATGTAGAAAAATAAGGAAACATAGTTTAGAAGCATTTAAGAATCAAGCCTTTACCTTTTAAAAGCCAGTTCCAATAATAACTATTATCAGAGCACTTCTACTTTCCTCATGAATATTTACTCAAGTTCTGAACAAGATAAGATTCAGATCACAATTATTTTCTTGCACCTTCTCTTTCACCTCAGCTGCATTTCCTTTAGCATACCAGCCGGTAACAAGATCCCAGCTTGCGCTGTGGTCAAGAGCCAAAAGCTTATGATAGGAATAGTTTTAAAGATTAAAAGTTGGCAGCTCTATAAGTTCTGCAGCAATCATGAGCAACATACTGTTAGCTTTGAGAATACATTTAGGTGTTGAAATATGATCTAGACTTGATGCCAACTGTATAAATAGCATTTTCCTGCCTATAACTATTTGTCACAAGTGAGTAACCAACCACTGACTTTTATGTACACTGCAGGGTACTAGAAAAAGGCTGGGTTTACCTAATGAAATAATTTACCCTCTGTTCTGATGACAAGCGTGACAATTCCCAGTTAGCCATTCTTTGCAAAGATTTCCTCACAGTAGTGACAAGGCAGACTGCCATGTCAGTTATGTAGCTGGCATTGTAGGGTCAGGTCCAAAGGAGCAGGTCTGTCCTGGAGTTGTACTGTTGAATTGTCCCTGCTGGCTCAAATTCCTGGTTAGCTGTCCCTTCCATTTACTGATTTAGTGGAACCTGCAAATAATGCTATCATATCACATGCAAATCAATTCACAGAGAAAAACTGTCTCTCTGCTTTAATATTAATAATGATTGGGAGGAAAAACAATGATTGGCAATCTTTCAGGACACAGTCTAGATCCTCAACCTGATCCTGCTGTTGGCCGCACCACCTTGGACAGGTTCTTGCCTTCTGGGCCTCTGTTCTCTGATCTATAAAATAAAGCCGAGGTGACGAGGATCCCTGCAGTCACCTCAGGCTCGAGCATTCTGTGATTTGGCTTTGGAAGAAAGCATCTATCTATATAGGGTCAGAACCAGAGAAACGTCTCTTGTAGCTGAAAACGACCCACCTTGGAAAGTTGCAAGAGAGCCAAGATGTCCATTGACAGATGAATGGATAAAGATGTGGTATATATACACAATGGAATATTATGCAGCCATCAAAAGGAATGAACTCTTGCCATTTGCAACAACGTGGATGGAACTGGAGGGTATTATGCTGAGTGAAATAAGTCAATCAGAGAAAGACATGTATCATATGATCTCACTGATATGAGGAATTCTTTTTTTTTTTTTTTTAAAGATTTTATTTATTTATTTGAGAGAGACACAGCGAGAGAGGGAACACAAGCAGGGGGAGTGGGAGGAGAAGCAGGCTTCCCACGGAGCAGGGAGCCCCATGCGGGGCTCGATCCCAGGACCCTGGGATCACAACCCGAGCCAGAGGCAGACGCCCAACGACTGAGCCACCCAGGCGCCCCGATATGAGGAATTCTTAATCTCAGGAAACAAACTGAGGGTTGCTGGAGTGGTGGGGGGTGGGAGGGATGGGGTACCTGGGTGATAGACATTGGGGAGGGTATGTGCTATGGTGAGCACTGTGAATTGTGTAAGACTGTTGAATCACAGACCTGTACCTCTGAAACAAATAATACATTATATGTTAAAAAAAAAAAGAAGAAGATAGCAGGAAGGGAAAAATGAAGGGGGGGAAATTGGAGGGGACATGAACCATGAGAGACTATGGACTCTGAGAAACAAACTGAGGGTTCTAGAGGGGAAGGGGGTGGGGGGATGGGTTAGCCTGGTGATGGGTATTAAAGAGGGCATGTACTGAATGGAGCACTGGGTGTTATACACAAACAATGAATCATGGAACACTACATCAAAAACTAATGATGTATGGTGATTAACATAACATAATAAAAAAAAAAGTCTTGTGGGCCAAGGCAATCCTTTCTTCATGATAAGGCAGGTACCAGCCTGGCCTAGAGGCGAGACACTGCTCATTTGGATGTTTAGGTGAAGGTCTGCAAAAGCATTAACATCTAAATATGCATTTCTGTTCTACCTTTCCCTTGGAGAGTACCAAGAACTTTACACATATGTAACCAAGAGCTGGTGTTCCTTCACAAAACTTTTCCAGATCATGATTAATTCTAGGACATAGCCACAGTCAACATCATCCTCCAAGGAATTCAGAAAGTGTCCGTTGTTCAGATACAGATTTCATTAATGTCACCTAATTCTTAATACCTGCTCACTAGGGTCTAGCTCTTTCACTCATTTGGAATCCTGATACTTCATGATTTCTGAAGCTCTGCTGACTGTCCCCAGAGTCAGCTGTCTTCGTGAATCTAAGGCAACAGGCCTGCCCTGGTTAAGGTACCACGTATGGTACATAATTAACACTTCTGAGCCCCAACTTTTCCAATAATAGTCTCCAGAAAATATTACTGAGAGACAAGGTAATAGCAGTGATAGAGTAGGCAGTCGGCAAAAGCTACATCCCATGCTAGTACTGGATTTATGTGGAGAATTCTATAGCAAATAACTATCAGAGAAACTGCCATATTTTAATTCTGTGTAGATTTACCTCGTTTGAAGCAATCTTAGTCTACAACTGTGTGGTGAACTATAGAGTAGTTGCTTTACAAAATGTTTATTAACTTTTCCATGAACAGAGGAGTCAAATTAATTCAAACATCTGTACCTGAAACACGAAAAGAAAAAAATCTTAGTGATTTATAAAAGGATCCAGAATAGCACTACATACACCTAGGAAGTACCTGCTATGGGCTAAGCATTGTTTTAGGTGCTTTACCAATATTAACTCTTTTACTGAACCTCAGAATACTTCTGTGAGGTAAGTTTATTAGTATCTCTCTGAGACTGACAGATTAAGTTTGCAAAAATCATATGCTAAGTGAAGGACCCAGATTTGGGCACTCCAAATCCATACTCCATGCTTCCAACCTCTGTTATGCTGACATTATAAAATGCTAATTTTTTTAGTACATATACAATGATTTAATTTTATATCTTTTTTAATCTTAGTTTTAAAACCAAAGTACTTTGACAGCTCAGAATCACAGCCAGGTCTATGAACACTGCTTCTCATGGATTTTGAAGGAGAGACATATATTTGTCACACATCTCTCAGTTGCAATGACAGAAACCCACCTCAAGTTTAAGCAGAAGAAAGACTTATTTTAGATCTAAAACTGACATAGTCAGGGTAGAGTTGGCCTCAAGGACCCCAAAGGACTCAAGATATGGCATCAAAGCTCATTCTCTCACTCTATTTCTCAATTCAGACTTCTTCTGTTTATTGGCCATATTCTCTTCTGTTCTTTTATTGAAGATGGGCCTTTTCGCAATCTCTCAATCTCCAGAGTATTAGAAACTGACTTTGTAAGCTGGACATACCCCAACCTTTCTTGTAGCTAGGAGTGATCATGTGCCTAAGTTCTGGACAATGAGTAGTAAGATGAAAGTCTTTTTATGTTTTGTGAAAAGAGAGTAGGGAAAGGTCTTTGCCCATTTTTTCCTTTATTCCTCCTTCATTTCTGTTAGCCAGAATGGAGACATGATAGCTGGAGCTAAAGCAGCCATCATGGATCATGAAGTAACTTGGAAAGAAAGACACATGATGGAGGAACAAAAGGAAGTTTCCCTCAGTCCCTGAGGAGTCATGAACAGAACAGCCATCTGCACTGTTTATCTTCAGATGTCTACAACGGAGAAATAAATTCCAACCTTGTTTAAGGTGCCACTATTTTGGGCCTCTATTACTTACAGCCAAACCAAATCTTAACTGAACCTAGAAATAAAGGAATATTTAAGCATGCCATGACATAGGAACCTAGACAGACAAATGGGACTACTGAAAGGTTAGGGGATGCTCACTTGGTTAGCATATGGAGAGAGAAGAGTTAGCTGTTGGTCTCCATGAAGAAGACCTCCCTGGATCCAGGAACCACACCAGGCTTCTGACCCATGTTACCTCATTTAATCAACCAGCATCAACCCTCTGAATTCTCTGTAGTTATCTTCATTTACCAGCTGAGGAAATAGACAGTCAGCTAAGTTCAATCTTTTCCCTAGGTTCACAGTGCTAGTAAGTGAGGAAGGACCAATTTGTGCCCACATGGAACTGTCTCCATAGCATCTGGTGTCTCGACTATTTGGACCCCTGTCTCTTTGCTCCCTGGTCTGGGGGCTTCACTGTGGTAAACCCAACGTATGGAAACATAACACAAAAGTTAGTCAAGTTTGCCAATATATTCAAAACCTAGTTCAGTTTTGCAGTGGAATATTATTCAGCCATAAATAGAAGGAAATCCTGCCATTGTCAACAACATGGATGACCTTGAGGGCATGATGCTGAGTGAAATGGGCCAGACAGAGAAAACAAATACCACCTGATTTCATTTGTATATGGAATCTAAAAAAACCCAAGCTTAGAAATAGAGAATAGAATGATGGTTGCCAGGGATTGGGGTGTGGGGTAAATGGGGGAGATGTTGATCAGAGTTATAAGATGAATAAGTTCTGGGGATGTGATGTACAGCATGTTCATGGTAGTTAACAATACTCTAATATATATATACTTGAAAGTTGCTAAAAGAGCAGATCTTAAATGTTCTCACCACACACACACACCCACGCGTGTGCGCACACACACATACACACACACACACAAAAGGTAACTGTGTGAGGTGATGGGTGTATTAACAAACCTTCTTGTGGTAATCACTTCACAATATACATATATTAAATCATCACATTATACACCTTGAACTTACACAATGTCATATGTCAATCATATCTCAATAAAGCGAGGAGGAAAAAGGCTTCCTTCAATTTTTAAAGTTAACTTACACCCAACTTTCAGGAACACCCATCATTCAAACTACTCCACTGAGGGCATTCTCATGGTGAGATAAGCCCCATCTCCCCTGAGAGGGGGAGACAGCAGTTTTGCTTTGTAAAATATCCTAACCAAGAAATGAAGTGCAGAGATGAACCATTTCTTCCCTGACTGCAGAGCACATTAGCAGCACTAGTCAGACTTAGATCTTTTTGCACCAGAGTTGCTTCCTTATAAGACCCTCCTCCTCTCTGAAAGTCCTCTGACTCTGTAGAAATCGTGCCAGAGTTCAAAGCCAGAGCTTGGTCCACCACTTTTATGGAGCTGATAGATTCTTGGCTCTTCCATATTTTCTCTTCTTCTTTTTCTTCTTTTATTTTATTTATTTATTTTTTTGAGTGCATAAGTAGATCTAGTTAGGTTTATTACAGGAACAAAAGTTCTTCTGGAAAGCTAATTCTTTTGAAAGGTTGAAATGAAAAATAATACTCCCTCCCCACCCTTCAGAGCCCACTCTGATTTAAGCAGATGAAAACGCTAGCATTTCTAAACCCAAGGCTTTATTTGGGATGTAGAATATAAAGTGTCTTTTCTAGCCATTGTGACAGAAAAGGAATGCACAGGTTTCTCAAGAGCAGAGCCCATGCTGATCTAATTTATGTATCTTCCTGCCAGGAATAAAACCTCATGGTTGTGGCACTTATTCAATGATTATTTGATATTTTAGGTATTCGATGAATATATGGAAATATTTTTAAATTGGGTTTTTAAACTATTAAAAAAAAGTAGTTTTCCTCTTAAACTTCTGGACAGCCACATTGAAAAGTATTCCTTACATGAAGAAGGAGATTAATGGTTATAGGTCAACACATGAAAATGTGACAATGATTAAGCCCAGACAGATTAAAACATTAGTCAATGAGAGACTTGAGGTACTGAGCCTGGTATTGGTTTTTGACGTTGGCAACAATCATTTGGAGTATCTTTCTTAGCAAGCCAGTCTCCTCTTATTTTTGCCCTTTCTTTATCTTAGGTGGGAGAGGAACAATGAAAAGTCAAACTGGAGTGTATGCACACATACAAGCAGATGTGTGTTCACTACGAAAGAGGGAAGACTATATGACAATAACCAAGGCACTAGTAAAGAAAAAAAGCCCTAAATGCCAAAACAATCTGTTTTTTAGATAGTTTTTAAAAGTCAGCTGAGGGACGCCTGGGTGGCTCAGTCGATTAAGCATCTGCCTTCAGCTCAGGTCATGATCTCAGGGTCCTGGGATGGGGTGCCACAGAGCCGGGCTTCTCCCTCTCCCTCTGCCCCTCCCCTCCACTCATGCACACTCTCTCTTGCTCATAAATACATTTTTAAAAAAATCTAAAAAAAAAAGTCTTTCAGTTGAGTTGCTCATTTTCTCAAATGGTAGCCCATTTAAAAGACACATTATTAGCAGGACTTTAGGGGGAAAAAACTATAAGAAAAAATATTTAAAATATTTTTTAAATGTTTCATCAGTTCTAAAGATGTGTTTTCTTTATCTTGACATCACATTGTTGTGTCAGTTTCCTAGGGCTCCTGTAAAAAAACTACCACAAACTGGGTGGCTTAAAACAACAGGTATTTATTCTCCCACAGTTCTGGAAGCCAGGAGTCTGAAATTAAAGTGTCAGCAGGGTTGTTCCTTCTGGAGGCTCTGAGCAAGAATCTGTTCCATGCCTCTCTCTTCACTCCTGGTGGCTGCCCACAACCCCTGGTGTTTCTTGGCTGGTACAAGCGTCACTAGAATTCCTGCCTCCTGCACGTGGCCTTCCTCTGTGCGTCTTCATCTCTGCATCTCTTATAAGGACACCCTCACTGGACTTATAGCCCACTCTGATCCGGAATGATCTCATCTCAAGAGTCTTACCATAATTACATTAGTAAAGGTCACATTCACAGGTTCTGGGTGCACATGTTTTTTTGGGGGGCCATTATTCAACACATTGCAGCAGTAATGGTTCCTCTCCTGGTAATCCTCGAGATTCATAATCTTACTTTCATCTCTAATCTCTTTCCTTTTCTCTTCATTTTGTTCCACTTTCTACTTCCCTTCTCCTGTAATACACGAAACAAAGTTTGTAACTTGATGACTCCTACTCCATCACAGTGTTGGACGAACTGGAGGAAGGTATAGAAACCTATAAAATAAAAGACTCCCAGTGTTGAAGTTAACTATTTTTAATCTTATTTAAACGTGCAAAACACAGAACTAGGTTCTAAGTTCCTTGGCATAAGGTTCTCAGTCAATCATGAAACAAGAACAAATTTACAAATTAATACAACAAAAGTACAAAACCAATAACATTTAAATGTAATCATTCCAAAAGGTTTTTATTGAGTGTCCGTCATGTGTCAGGCACTGTAAGAGGGGCTGGAGACACAGCAATAAACCAAACTGGCAACAATATCTGCCCTGGTGGATTACATTTCAGTTATATTAGCAACTGAATGAAGAACCAGATATTAGTCATATGCCAAAACCAAACTCTATTCACAACTGACTATATGTGACTAATTGTTACAGGGTGACATCATTTGAGTCCAGCATCTCTGCTACTGTTTACCATGTGATGACCCAATTCTGCAATCTCTTTCCTCTATTTTAACAATTATGAACATTTCCTCCATATAGTGAACTCCAACATCATTTGGCAGAATTGCATCATCTACATATTAAACCTACCTTTTTCTTTTCTCATTAGCCACAACAATTAAACAGTACATTATTCTGCCGCACCATTCCTCTTTCTTGTGTACCAAATCAACATGTCAATATATTAAACAATTTAAGAAACCAAAATCTTGCCCTATGGAAGCTCCTTTCAAGTGCAAATTTCACTGCAAACAAGTAATTTTGTCTTTGGAATGGATTAAAATAATTTGAGATTCATAGTCTGGGATGGTTTTTTGTTTTTTTGTTTTGTTTTGTTTTTTGTTTTGGGGAAGGGGGTTTGGTATGTCCAAACATATAGCTTGATTAAGATTCCCTATATTTCTAGAGCCTTAAATCCAAAAGCATGGAGAAACACTTGCTCCACCCCAGTGTTTCATGAATGCATCCTCTTGTTCTTTCTTTCCAGTATTTAGATTAAGAAATGGGATACATAAAACATATTTGTCCAAGTTCAACTTAATACTTTAAATTTAACACTTTAGCACAGTTGTTTCCTGCCAAAACATGAGCAACCCAGAACCACCACAACTCCATCTTATTAGCAAGGGGGAGAGAGAGAAAGAAGGAAGGAGGGAAGGAGGAAGAACACAATGATCCCACAGTGACCATTTATGGCCATTCACATATCCTTTTTGCCCCATGCTACCTGGGCCTCTGAATTCTCAAGGCCATTCACTAGAGCAAACACACTAGAGCTAATCATTCTTTATTGCCATAGAGATTTTTTTTTTTTTTACCATTATTTTAAAATCATTTAGGACAATTTTGTTCTTTGGGCACTTCCAGTGTTTAGAATCCTGGATAAACAAAACTTCTACTGAATAGCAGTAAGTGAGGAATGGTTATTATGATTTTCACATTAGAAGTTGCCAACCTAAGAGCAGCCAGACATGCTTACCAGCATATTTAAAAGTTAAATGCTATCATTTTGGTAATTATGTGGTGCCAACATTCAACCACAAATGCAAAGAAAACACAACACCTAAATCACACGGCAAGGTTCAGTTATAATGTGGTCATCCAGATGATCAAAAAGGCAGAATTTTTAAATTTTTAGTGAGAGCTTGCTGACCCTAAGAATATGTCTATAGACCCTGATTGCAAAACAGAGATCTGCAACATGGCTGAGACTTTTCTTTGTCCATTCCCATTGCCCCTGTCATGCCCACTCTACTCATGGCCACATCTTCCCTCCTGTTTTTGTTCTCATCCATTCCAACCTACCCCCTACATGGCAGCCTGACTGGTTGCCCTCAGTTCAACCAATATTTTTGAGACCTACTATGTGCCAGGTGCTATGCAAAGTCTTAGGGTTACAAAAGTGAAAGACACATGATTTCTATATGCAAGAAACTCACAAAATCACAACTTATATCCTCCCAAAGGATTCCTCTTTTCCAACAAGTATGTTAGGAACAAGGTAAACAGAATGTTTACTTTGCTCATTTCTTCCCAGACTCATCCCTCCAGATCCCACTTCCAATAACATGTTCAATAGCTCTTCTAGCCATGAGATAGACTTCTAACCCTCAGAGTTCACATGTAAGTTTATAGTTATATCTATATCTGTATCTACATATACTTGTATACACACACACACACACACACACACACACACATATTAGAGTTTGTGCTCTCTTTTCTTTAGACTGCGAGCTCCTCAGAAGTCAAGACTTTGGGCCCTAGAGTCATTTTTTAAATAAATATTCCTGGTGCCCATCACTATTTCCCAGGAGGCAAACATTTTCTCCTCTGCTCTTAAAATGAGCTCTTTGCTACCCAATTCAATCTGAAAATCAACCCAAGACTATCTCAAAGGACAAAGGTCTTTGCTTCTGGAACATATAACATTTGAGACAAGCCCAGGGGGACTGAGACCAGAGTCTGGAATTTTAGAAGCCAGCAGTCTAAGAGAGCTAGGCTGGGCCTTCAGTGCACCTGAAACCCCATGCTGCTAGATCAAGGTCACCCCACAGAAGGCTTTGTTCTTCCCAGAGTCTGAATCTAGGACTCCAGGCACAGTGGTCTGTGTGCTCTCTTTTACATTTGGTCAACCTTGGGGCTCCAACCTGAATCTCATCCTCCATTAGCTCTGCTTGGCTCCTTCTGTTCTGTTTATATTTTATCATCTAATAGTAAAACAGACCAAGTTTTACACCATGGCTGCCTGGGGTGATTCGAAGGCTTTGTAACTCCCATAATGTCCAGAACACAACAAAGTCAAAACCATCTGGACTGTCTAACAAAGCAATGCATAAAATAACCCATGACTCCAAGCAAGGCAATTTGTAATGATAGAGAACAAATGAGCTGTAGAAGCACTCACTTTAGTTCATTACATTCCAGAAATCATTCCCAAGATTCTAGCCATGGCAGAGGAGCATTGCACTCACGTTCATGTACCCACAAACACAATAATAGCAGCAAAAGCTCTCCTAAGACCCCTCCATATAATAACTCACTTAATCCTCATAACATCCTTATGAGGTAGGTACTATTATTACTCACATCTTCATGGACATGGAGATGTATTGCCAAGATCCTTCAACCACGGGGAAGAGTGGTCTGCAGTATCCATCAGCTGCAGAGCTGCCCTGTCTATGGTCCTGCTCTTCTCCCAGGCAGCCTATGTCAGGGGTGAGTCGGAGAAAAAAGGCCAGCCACATCACTCTGCCGTGGGATAACTCTGGAGGACACTATTCCCTCCATGGCTCCCCACTGGGTCAGCCTCCACATTGTCAGGCTTGCATCACTGTTTGAGCTCTCCCTTTGCCCAGTACACTTCTTCCCTCTTCTTTTTATAGGTGCTGCCCTCTAACCAATGCCCTGCACTTCAAACTATTCTTCCTCTGCTTCTGCAGATCCCAACCCAGGACAGGCCCCCCGGGGATTCCCTTCTCTCCACTTCTCTAAGTTAAACCTTCAACACTCAGCCCACATCTTCCCTCCTCCAAGAAGCTTTTTCCAATTCTACTGACCTTGAGCAACCTGTCCTCTGAAGTCCCACCAACCTTACATGCCACAGTCCTAAATTACACCCTGTCTTATTGGTCTCCTCTTTATCTGTATGTCCTGACTCCTAGCTAAAATGAAGGCACCTTTAGCATAGGAATCAGTGTCTTCCATAAATATCCTTTTTTATCATATTTTTAGAAATTTTAAAAATGCAAAAAATACAAAATGTTATGGTCATATCACTCAGAATGAACAGATGTCCCCATTTCAAGAAATTGCTTCCAGACTCTTACCACCACCCCATCCCATCACCCTCACCATGGACCAGGAAGCTTCATTCGCATGAGGCTAATATGTCTCTTACATACATGCAACATCGTATAAATGTTATATGGCATTTTATGTCTGAATAATTACATTTCACATAGGGAGTGTCATATTCTCTTATTGTTCTGGATCTTGCTTTTTCTACTCACCATTTGGATTTTTCCACTGCTAATTAACTGCGTTCCTAATACACATATAGAACACCCGAAAATGTTATTGATAATAGTGATGACGGTGAAAGACACACTGCATCAGGAAAGTAACTAGAAATTCATGACCTTAAATTTTTCATGACCTTAAGAACTGAGAGCTAAATGGATACTGTATCTATCCCATGTTCTTAACTTACTGGCTGTGTAATCTAAGGCAAGTTACTCAACTGATCTATGGCTCAGTTTTCTCATCTTTGAAATGAAAATGCCAATATCTACTTCACATAGTGATAAGTAATTTAGTTAATGCATTTCAGGTTCTTAGAAAAGTGTGTGGCACATAGTAGGCATTCAAAACATTGTATTTTAGAGTAATCTTAACTAATGATATTATCATAGCAGACCAAGGGTTTTGGCTCAAGAAATTTGAATGATCCAGATTTTGAACCTTAGGAAAATAGAGAAGAGAAAAAGTCATTAAGAAGTTTATTATATTATAAATTGTCATTAATTCTATCATTAATATTTGCCCAAAAAGCCCAACTCTTAAAAGTCTAGGCATTTTGCTTCTTTTACCCAGTTAGCTTCAGGCTTACGGCCAGTTGGTTGTCAATTATTTTAACCTCTTAACCTAACTCCACAGAACAGAATATTCTCAGAGAAATCTGAAAAGTGAATTTGTTGGCTGCATCTTTGCCCTCGGTTTTTCAGCTTGCACTTTAAAGAAATCTTAGTTGGTAAGGAGAAATCCCCTCTAAAGCCACTGTGACTAAGTTATTCTAGAGCTTCAGTAGTTTTTCTTTCTTTTAACCAGGTTTTTTAAAAAAATACTGTTACCCTTACACTCTCTCTATTTATTTATTTTGGCCTTGGTGGACTAGACCACAGCTAAAACTTTATGGACCTCATAAAATTCCCAACATTCTCAGACACGGGTCGTGATGTTTGTGCACTGCGCAGAAAACAAAGGTGCATTTATGAGGAGAATGGACACGCTCAGAGATTAATGAACTGAGGTCAGGCATATAGGCTTAGGCTGCAGCTACACTGCTTCACAGGCAACATATGGCTTGAGTGTGTCCCTCTCTTTCCCCACTCCCTCGGCTGTCCTCTGTTCCCTACGAGTGACACGGGGCCCTGGTGCTGGTGCTATTCCTCGATTACCAAGACCTCCCACCATGATGCTGCCCGTGACACTAACGAGGGCTTGTCCTGCCCGAAAAGAACTATGTCTGGAACTTTCCATCCTGCCCTCACATATTCACCTTCAAAAATTATTTGTCCTGTGTCTGCTTTCCTCACAGCTTGGCTTTCTTGTAGGTGAAAGTTGGTTAATCTGATAAAATAAATTAGTTACCCTATCATGTAGGGAAGGTCTTTCAGCCGAAGTTTTCTAGAGCCAGTATCTCAGTCCAAAGCAGTGGGTTCCATTGTTGAGGAAGCAGATAGAGCTTGCAGCACTTTTGAAATTACACCACACCAGTTGTTGCCTCATTACCCACTACTATGGCTGAATGTATATTTCCCTTAAAAATTTATATGTTGAAATTCCATCCCCAAGGTGATGGTATTTGGAGGTGGGGAGGTAATGAAGGTTAGGTGAGGTCATGAGGGTGGGGACTTCATGATGGGATTGGTGTCCTTATAAAAAGAGGAGGAGAGGGCGCCTAGGTGGCTCAGATGGTTAAGCGTCTGCCTTCCGCTCAGGTCATGATCCCGAGATCCTGGGATTGAGTCCTGCATTGGGCTCCCTGCTCCTTGGGGAGCCTGCTTCTCCCTCTGTCTCTGCCTCTCTCTCTCTCTGTCTCTCATGAATAAATGAATAAAATCTTTAAAAAAAAATAGAGGAGGATCTCTCGCTCTCTGAAATGAAGCTTCTCATACAGAGAGAGATCCCGTGGAAGGCCATGTGAGGATATATCCAGGATGAGGGTCCTCACCAGAAACTGACCATGCCAGCACCCTGATCCCACTTCCGGCCTCCAGAACTGTGAGATATAAATGTTTGCTGTTTAAGCCACCCAGTCTATGGTACCTTGTTTTGGTAACCAGAACAAACTAAGACACCCACCCACAGCCCTGGCCCCCAAAACTTGCAGGAGTGGGCAATACTGTATCTCACTGAACTTTTGCACAGTTAATCAGACATAATTTCACCTTGTACTTTATATGCTTTATAATTTTCAATACACTTTTATATTGCTTGATCTTCAGAACACCTCTCCCTTGCTAGGTAAAATAACTTTTTTTTTTAAAGATTTTTATTTATTTATTTGACAGAGAGAGACACAGAGAGTGAGGGAACACAAGCAGGGGGACTGGGAGAGGGAGAAGCAGGCTTCCCGTGGAGCAGGGAGCCCGATGCGGGGCTCCATCCCAGGACCCTGGGATCATGACGTGAGCCGAAGGCAGAAGCTTAACGACTGAGCCACCCAGGCGCCCCACTAGGTAACATAACTCTTGACCAATTAGTTTTCTCTTACCCATACCAAACAGAATTTCTCTTACCAAAAGGATTGCATGATACTGATTACTTAGGAGATTATATCAGCTCAAAAACACAAAACTTCCCTTAAGTGATTCATATTGAAAAGAAATAAGAAGTAGTTCTTAGTCCCTTGTAAGGATTAATGATTTATTATTTAGGTAAGAGTTTCTGTTCCTGAAAGAAAGTATAAATCCTCAGATAGTCAGTGCATATGGCCTTTCCATCTTTTAAGACCTGAAACCTCAGTGGGAATATATTACAAGATTCATTATGCCCAGAGCAAATAAGCATTGCTGTCAATCTTCAGATAAGATTAGGGTTTTTGTTTGGTTTTGGTTTTTGCTCAAAATAATTTCATCTATGCACTTTCTATCATGCGTGATGTTTTTAAAAACTGCTTTTAGCATTAACATCTTGCCATACTTCCTGTCCCTATATTTTCTCCCTTGTTCCTTATGTCTGCACAAGTTTTCAATTTAGATTATATTTCCAGCAGATGTTGTATCTTCTAGAGTGTTTGCTTTCTCTTCATTAAAAAGGACGTGTAATACATTTTATTATTTTGAAAGAAAATAGCCTGAATAAAGATGTTCAGAAATCCTGAATTATTGCTTCTTAATTGTGTGTGTGTGTGTGTGCGCGCACGTGCGCGCATGCATGTGGATGCATGCACACTGTTTCTGGGACTAGGAAAGCTACAGAGAAGAACGCTTGTGTTCACAAACACCGAAGGAGAAGAAGACTATCTTCCAATAGTTCCTAAAATTGTAATATAGACAAGCACTTAAAAACACAATAAAAACTTCTACTGAAGAGTATTTTCAATATTCAAAACCATGTATGTGTAAGATAAGATGTTTGTATTTTCTAAAGCACTCCCTTGATATAAATATTATGAATATTAGTTCACGATGTTAATAAACAATGCTCTGGGGATTTTAAACGTGTAAAAATCTGCATGTAGCTATATTAACACAAGTTTAACTACAATTCATTTTAATAGGCTGCTGCTCTTGAATGAAACTGGCTGCATTGAAAATTTTCTTTTTCCCTTCTGAGTAGAAACTTTCACCCAAATATTAGTGCCCTCCAGCCCCTCTCTTCCCTCTCTTTTCTAAAAAGGGAAATATTTCAGTTATTAACACCTTTTTTAGATTTGACTCTATGCTATCTCTCTGGAGTAATTTGGATTTTCAAACATCCCTAAAATACGTAATGACCTCGATTTCTATTAGCAAGATTCTAGACATCAGTAAGCAAGGATGGGGTGAATTTGGAGAGGCAGGAAAAGGGCACTTTCCCTCAGCTCCTGAGATCACCTGGGTTGCTTATTCTTTTCCCAGCAAGATTGACCTTGTTAACTGTAACACAAATAGCAAAAAGCACTAAACGACAACAGAATCTCATGGCGCTTGGAGACTATAAAAGTCTCTTAGTCTGTGAAGTTGGCACACAGAGTTATTCTTGGTTTCTCACCTCTCTTGAGCAGGGAAACCATTTTCCATACATTATGGGGTATGTTATCCTGATTATCTTGCTTTTGACTAGGTGACCACTAAGGTTGCCAACAATTATGAAATTCTGGGATTTCACTCAGCTTAGTAAAGCTGACACCAAATAAATATTGAATACTTGACTGAATGAATGAATGGGTGAAAGAATGTCCATATCTAAGATTAAGCTAGGACTGAAGTTCCAGGAGACAAGAGCAGGATTAACAGATCACTGCAAATACCTGAAAGAACATTTTGAAGACTGATATAATTTGATAGCCTATTATCAAATTAGCACTCTTTGGAATGGTGAGTCAGCCTTAATCAATAAACATTCTTTGAAAATGGCATTAAGGGATTGAATTTCCTTAGCAAACTATTGATGCAGCTTCTGAGCAAGGAGTATCTAGTCTATTATAGGAATAAGACAAACTGTTAATTAGGAAATGCTGTAATGAGATTTTCTGTTCTGCATAGGAAAATTCCAATTAATCACCAACTCAGCTCATCCAGCACTTCAGTTGGAATTCCAGCACCTCAGAAAACCATATTTTAGGGATTTACAACTTACACTAAACTTTTTAGATTACAGACACAGTCTAAAGTCTGCCAAAATAGACAAAAGAAGCCTCCTCTTCCCCCCAAATACCTCTTACTTGGTTTGGTTAGTAACAAACATTTTTATTTCACAATGAGATCTAAGTCTTAAAATAGATCTACCACCTCCCCCTCTAACAAAAATAAATAAATAAATATTTGATATTAGGTTCCTTCCTGGGATTCCATAGATAGAGCAAGAAGGAGAGGACCTGAGGACTAGGAGCTGAGAAAGAAGTGTTAAAAGGAGGCTGGAACAGATAAAAAAGTGAGAGACCTGGAGTGCAAAGAAAGGGGCCTGCTTACCCCTGAGTAGCCAGGGCAGTTAAATAGGACACCTCGACATCTGAGCACTCTTCCTTTCCTGAAGTTTTAGCAAACAACAGTCACAAGTTACAGCCAGGGGACTGGTGAGAACCACTGACTGGAGACTCACAAGGATATCCACCATCAAGGATATCAGCATCAAGACGCCAGCCCTAGTGTTGCCCACAACAACACATATCTCCTGCTCCCTACTTCAGGCCTATAAGAAGTCAGAAGAGCTAAAGCTGTGAGAGATCTCAAGAAAGCCAAAACACTCTCCATAAAATCCCAGGGGACCTAAATTCTTCTCTTGTTGGCCCCACTTCACCACACCCAGCTTCAGAGGCCAGCACTCCAAGGAATGGGAAAGAGATCTACTACCCAGGGCTGAGCACCATCTCAAGAGTTCCACGACCCTTCTTGCAGGTTTTAATGTCAATGAGATGGCCATGTTCCATGGGCTTCCCTGCCCCTCATATGCTTTCATTTGCCCACAAGTAAAGCAACAAATGAAAGATCAATAATTATTCTCAAAGCAGAGAGGAAAATGTATTTTTCAAAGGAGTTTGATGGTTGGCTTGATTTGAGAAAAACTGTTCCTGATTAGTTTATTTAGAAATTCTTAAGTTTAAATTAAGCATTCACGAATTAGGGGTTGAGGACAGATTTATTTGTTTATATGCTATAACCAATTTATTCTACTAAATTAAAAATTAATATTTTTACCAAAAAAAATCAAAAATTTATATGAGACATTTTCCCCTGAGATACATGCCTTTGTGTATGTGAGTGCTTCTTGCTAACCCTATGTGGAATGTATGCTTATATGTGAGTACTGTTAGAGAGTTATTCAAATATTGTCTTCAAATATTTTAAAGCCCTGATACACTGCCTTCAACCAAACACACATTAATAGACCCATAATGACAAAATATGATTTATAAATTTTTAACATAAGAGAAAAACTATGAGGATTACTTAAAAATAATGAAATAAAGAAATACCAACTACATATCTTCTAATTATGCAGTTACATTTAAATAAAACCCTGAGACAACAAAATCTTTGACTTCCATAAAAAAATCTGATAATCTTTCAATATTATTTTTATTTTTCTGTTCTAAGTAACAAAACTAGAATCCCCTACTTTATCTACTTTATCTTCCCCATGAAAAAGTATATCTCAATGTAAACAAGTAGGAGGAGGAGGAGGAAAGAACTCACAAATAAATGTTGTACTAGTAGGTATCTCCATAAGATGGAAACCAGAATTTCTTCCCCTAATTTCTCTGGTAGTCAAAAAAATCATTTACACTCTCACAGAGCACACAGAATTGTGGCTTACATATCATATTTTATAAAATTGATGCTATTAGTTGCATGTTAGTTCATGTTTTTTTTTCAGTTACAATAAATATCATCTCTGGGAAACTAGAACATTCAACAAATATGCTGAGAAATCCCCTCTTCATATGTCTACATGCCATTTTCCTTGTTGCTATACTTACATGTCTATTCATCCTCCAGCATACATCTTGTTTCCCATTTGTAATTGAAAGTGTACTTTCCTCAAGTATTTCCTGGATTCCTAACCCAACTCACACAGAGAAGAGGACGAAAAATTAAGGACAAAAAAAAAAAAAAAGAGAGAGAGAGAGAGAGTCTCAAGAACTGGTTACATAATATCAAGTGGTAGAGCATGCATGTAATTAGAATCCAATATGGAGAAAGAATAGGAAAAAGTGGAGAGAAAACTATTTGAAGTAATGACCACACTTTTTCTCATTTTTTTTTTAAAGATTTTATTTATTTATTTGACAGAGAGAGGGAGAGAGAGAGAACACAAGCAGGGGGAGTTGGAGATGGGGAAGCAGGCTTCCCGCCAAGCAGGGAGTCTGATGTGAGGCTCGACCCCAGGACCCTGGGATCATGACCTGAGCCGAGGGCAGATGCTTAATGAATGAGCCACCCAGGCGCCCCCACTTTTTCTAATTTGATGAAAGATACAAATTTACAGATTCAAGCTGCTCTATGAACATCAACAAGGATAACTACACTTCAAAGTCAGACTCAGAAGTCAGAAATCAGAAGCCAAATATAAAAAATAAATCTGGAAATCAGTAAGAGAAACATGGCACATTGTACACAGGGAACAGCAATTCAATAATTGACTGACTGTGGCTTCTCATCAGAAACTATGGATGTCAGAAGAGTGGCACATTTCTAAAGTGATGAAAGGAAAACTTGTCAATCCAGAATTCGATATCCAGCAAAAATATCCATCAATAATGAAGACAAAATAAAGATATTTGTCGTGAAAAGAAAACTAGGAGAATTTGTCACTGTAAGACTCATACTACCATGAATTCTAAAGAAAGTTTCTACTCAAACTTGAAATCTCCAAAACACAAAATTTTATATTCAGTATGATCTCTGCTAATACAAATATTATGTAGAGAAAAAAAGATAAAAAGGGATATGACAGAATGCTAAGAAATAATGATCCAAAGGTGGTGCAATTGCAGCTGATTTTATTTCTATTCTCTGTATTTTTAATCTTTCCTATCTTCTGTAATATATGTAAGTTATTTTATAGTCATAAAAATAAAGTAGTATTGATATTAAACATTATTTATAAACAAAAGTAAAGTTTAAAAAATAATGTATTGGGGCAGCTGGGTGACTCAGTTGGTTAAGCGTCTGACTCTTGATTTCGGCTCAGGTCATGATCTCAGGGTCATGATCTCAGTGTCATGAGATCAAGCACCACCTTCCTCTCCTTCTACCTGCCCCCCTAGCTCATGTGCTGTCTCTCTCTCAAAAAAAATAACAAAAATTTTTAAGTTTATTAATAGGGAGATACTGGTGCTTAACATTTTAGAGGACACAAAGATGTAGAAAAGAGAGTCCTTGTCATGAAGGATTCTGGGCTCTGGTAAAGCAAATTAAGACAAGTAAACAACATTTTTAATATAAGGAAAGTGTGGGAATGCACTAAACCTCAAACCTTGTGCTATGAGATTATAGAGCAGGACCTGCACATTCATTTAGGAGGATGAGGAAGAGTTTATACTGAGAGGATCATCATAGGTTTTGACTTAAAAATATGATGAGAGGGAGGAAGGAGGGATCAGTGGGAGAAACAGTCTAGTGATTGTTCTAGATTAGCACAAGGCATGGAGACAGAAAGGCCCAGAATATGTTTAGTGAGTAGTGATTGTCCAGTTCTACTTGAGGGTGAGTCCAATATAGGGAGGTGAGGCTAGAAAGAGGGATGTTGTCGCAGTCCTGAGTGCCAGACTGAGTAATCTCAGTTATTAGTAATGGGAAGTCCTTGGTGCATTTCTGAGCAGAAATAAACTTTAAAAGTGTTGCACTTTGGGAAGATTAATCTAGAGGGTAAGCAACAAGACTATTAAAGACTCTGTAGCAATGATTCAGATAAGAGGTAAGAATAGTGTCAGTGAAAATAAAAGAAGATATCCATTCATTAAATACATATTTATTAAGCATCTATTATCTATTTTGTTTCAGGTCTTGTGCTAAGTGCTGGGTCTATAGTGGTGAATTGAAAAAGCACAATCTCTGCTTGTTACATTGTGGAAAATAGACAAGTAAACAATTACCCCAAAAAATGGCACTCGAAATAAAAATAACTAGGTGATGTATGAGAAAATATGAAGCTGTGCTGGAGCAGGGAATATGATCTAGGAAAGGTATCGCTAAAGGGGTGACATTTAAGCTGAGCTGTAAAGATGAGGACTTAGCTATACAAAGAATGGGAGAGGAAGCAGAAGAGCCGACACAGGAAAACCCTACAAGAGGAAAAGCCTAGTTTATTTGAGAAGCTAAAAGGAGGCCTACAGTGCTGACACATTGATTGGTGGTGGTGTGAGATGGGGTTGGACACATAGGGAGAAGTTCGGTCATATAGGGCCTTGTAAGCCAAATTCAGTATTATGAGATGATACTCTAAGGAACCGCCTAGGCTGAACAGGAGTACAAGAAGCTCAAATGAACAAAGGAATGGTTAGGAAATGCTGGTATAATTTTGGATTCTCCAGGAAGCAGATGCCATGATGCAATCAGAAATGCAAGAGCTTTGTTTCAGGGAACTCCCTGGGCTAAGTAAAGGGGAGAGGAAGAGGGAGGAGTCGGGGAAATCCTTCAATCTCACACCTGGGACAGGAGAGGGGAAGTGAAAAAGGATTGGGAAGGAGGAGTCTGAGACGGCTGTGCATCTCTGAGAAATTCTCTGGTCAGCAGGGAACTCAGAGCCAAGGCAGCCCATGTCAGGCAGAAATACCTGGCTCTAGTGCTCCTCCTGAGTTTAACCACTGGCTGGGGAGCAGGGTTCAGTGTGCCATGGTGGATACTGAAGGCGCAGCAAACGGAGGCTCTCAGCTGACGACCCTCCGTGCAGTAAGTTCTCACTGAAGGGACATCTGAGCGGGGCAACTCCATGGCTCCCACACTTGGTAACTTGAAATAATCTATTATTTTAGGGAGTTATAAACCTATACTTTGCCAAAATATCAAAAAACAATCACATCGAAGATGGGAAGATGGAGTTTGGGTTAAAGTGTTTTATGATTCTACCTTCTTTAGAAGAGGATAGAGACATTGATTAATGCTAGGTGGCTGGCAGTATGCATATTAACATTTTAAGGGTCACCACTGAAAAGAATATAAAGTCTAGGTAATTACTCTTCAAATCAGTAGAGGGACCTGAGGAAGAGAGAAAATTTGATCATTCTAAAGAAGGCAGGAAGAAAAGAGGGAAAGAATGAAAGGGAAAGCAAGAAGAGTAGAAAGCAATGCAGAGCTCAGAGAAGTGAACTGGAGGGGATAAAATGGAGAGAGTATGGGCGTGATCACCTCCATGTCTGTCGTATCATCTACAGTTGCTGACCTATCTCTGAGGGTGAGGGTTAAGGATTTTATAAAGGCAAGCACTAGAAAAACTACAAATAATATAACAAGAAAATTTGGAGGGAGGTATAAATAAGCTAATTCCTCTTCTTTCATAGTGAGGAAAAACAGATGTTATCTAAAGGTAAGAAATCAATTCATAGAGGTATAAATAGAGTACTGAGGTAAAACAAAAGAGTTAAAAAATAAAAATGGTTAAAAATAATTGAGTCTAAGGAACTCCTGAGGATGTGGGAGTAAGGTAAACTTTCACATCTCAGTCAAGTGAATGCATTACCTTCTTAATAAAATAATAACTACCTGAGAATGGATGAGAGCACCTAGAAAAGGTAGACAAGGGAGCCGAGTTCTGCCCATTAGAGGGTTGGGCAGAGGTGGCAAATCAGCAAAGGAGACCAAGAGGTGTGGTCTGTGGGGAAGGGATGAGTCAAGAGAAGGTGGAACCATGGTAACCGAGGGATGAGGGTGTCTCAGAGACAGGGACCTTCAACACCAGTGTTAAATCAGGCTGAGAGAGGGCTAAGGTTGAAACCAAACTATGGATTTCAGCAGCATGAGGCCATCAGTCACCTTGACAAAAGCAATTGCAGAAGAGTGAAATATTGGTATGAATGATGGGGACATTAGGAAGTGGAAATAAAGTAAGTAGAGCAGGAAAAAAGATATCTTGGCAGTAGAATATAAAAAAAATTGGAAACCATGGATGTTAAAAGCCAACAGAGGAGAATTCACAGATGACTCCATGCCAAGGGACCAAAGAATGAGAAGTACTTTCAACAAAAACAGAAAAGCCAGGAGGAGTGGGTGTGGATTGTGGAAGGAGATAGTTCTGTCCTACCTGTTCAATCGCTTAGTCCAGTTTCTGTTTACAAATGCGTTCAGCGAAGAGTTCTTAAACTCACAGAAAGCAGAAGCACAAGTTCAAAGGCAGGCTAAGAGAGATGGAAGCTACAGAAAGTTCGTTTGATTTCTATTCCATTTGCTTTGACAAAATATTTGTTAAAAGGTACTGGACTCCCAGCCCTCGCTGGCAGGATCACTCACACTTAGTTATGCCTTTAGTTCTGAGACCCAAGAAATTTCCAGAAGGAAGATTTAGAAATCTGCTTTGAATTACAGTGCAGCTATGCAATATTCTTCTTAGTCAGTGGGATTTTTCTCTTTATTGTGCTTCAGAACACATTGGAAGAGAAAGACATTGGAACACTGGAAGGGCAGGAGGTCTCAAATTCTCTTTTCCAAGTTTAATAACTTGAATATATTCTGGTTAAGTCATCTTTAATAACCTGTATCCATTTAACTGTGATTTTTATTTTCTGTAAAGCCATTTTCCAAATTTTAAACTCCTCATAATAGTGTGATCCTCAGAACAACAAATTTAGAGTTTGTTATTGTCAGTGAGCCTTCATCATCTCCAGGTTCCAACATCCCTAAATTGGAAACACAGATTGAAAAGTGTATTCCATGGAGCGCAGAAACCTTAGGAAGGTTACTTTGACCTTTGTCTTCAGTGATGATGGAAGATGTTTACTCAGAAGTACTGAGTCCTACACTGTAAATAAATAAATGGATGGAAAGGTTTAAAAAAATGAATGAACATAGGAAACCATCAATCATATAGGAGTGAACAGTGATGTGAAAGAGGCCAGTGATCCAATGAAAAATATATGTGACAGAAAACACACACTGTCCGCTTAGACCGAGTCTTAGAATGTGAGCTGCATGAGAACAGATATCTCTTCTGTCTTCTTACCTCTCTGTCCCCCAAACCTAAAACATTACCTAGAGTTGGGACTCAAAAAACTAAAAAGCAAAATGGAAATGACCATCATTTGACACTTTAGGAGGGAAATGTGAAGGAACAAACAAAAACAAAAATCTGCCCTAACTCACAAAATGCTATTTTCCCATAAATCCAGAATCTGGAACTTTTTAAAAAATGGTTTTTTTTAAACTGTAAGAGTAAGTTCTGTGAATAGAGAGCAATAATTCATCTCTTTAGCACTTTTCCTGCTCTGGGATTTACAGTCACTATTTTATACCCAGTTCACACCACACTTCACTGAGAAAGCCCCTTTGACTATCACATCTGTCAAGGGCACACTATGAAGGTGCACACACGAGTTGTGTCTTTCCACAATGGCAGCTTTATTCAATCATAAAGCAAAGTTAAATCACAATTATAAAGCAGGTTCAAGATTCCAGACTCAATGACATTTCCCCATGTGATTAAACTTGGCTTCTTACACGGCACACAGGGCAGGACAGAAGACAAGCCACACAACAAACAAGCTAACAGAAGGGTGTAGGAAGTTAACGAACCAAACGCAAAGTCAGTCTGTGGGCATGCAGTTGAGATAAGGCCTCCATCTGGTCCAGGTCAGTTCTCAGCACTTAATTCTTCTGATGTTCAAGCAGCGAAGGATCTGGGTTCTGTACGTAGATGAATCGGGCAAAGCCTTCGGCGGCAGTCGCCTTTTTTAAGTGGTCAGAAGAGGCTGACAGTTTGCTGCTAAAATCCTCCCCTTTTTAAAGGCACTGAATTGGTTTCAGGTCCCCACAGACCTCCTCTGGTCCTGCTTGTTATTGTTCTGGGGTGTCAGCTGATGTTGGTCCCGGTGATCTCTCCTAGCTGCAGTACCTTAACTGCTTGTGTCATTGCTTGACACGGGCCCCTGCTTGACATGACAGACTCCATTTTGCTCTACAACATCCCTGACTCCTCCAGTCAGAAGGGTTACAAGACCCTGGAACACATTACCCGGGGCTTTTGAGATCTGCTTTTGCCAAGTTCTATGAAAAGTCATTCTGAGAGATGTTGAATTTCAAGTTGTATGCATTTCTCACTTTATAACACAACAAACCAGGGTGACCACACTCCTCCAAAGGGGAAAGGATAAAATTAAAACTCCTTTGCAACAGGAATTCGCATTAATCTTAAGCCTTGGACTCTGAAAATGTTCAAAGCAGGGAAATCTGAAAGTGTTTGTATCTCTCTGGTGGATTCCACATGTCAATATACATATTTTCCATACAACTATGAAGATATCTGCCAAAGTATGCTTCAAATCTAGCACTATTTCTGTTGCCCGAGAAAACCAGAAGATATTTACCCTCAAGTGATAATGACTTTAGGATATGGGAGGAGCTGGTTATGACCTGCAAATCAAACACACAAAAAACTCCACTGACACCCCTCGCCAAGCCAGCACTGATATTTCCCAGGGAGCCCTCCAATACACCAATTGACAACAGCCTCAGGCTTTCATATGGAAAGTTCATCGTAGCTGCCATTAGTTTTTATCATCCCATTGTTTCTTCCTGCGTAATAATAAAACAGGGGGCTATGCCGAGACAAATAGTACCAGATGGCCCATCAAACCTACACTTATCAAGTCCAAGAAATACAGATCAGCCCGAATTCGTCCATCTAACTTCGCAAATCCAGCCAGTGGCTATATATATCTCTGAATTTCTGCACATTGCTCTTCATTGCTGAAACCCGGGCACTTTTCCCCATTGTTTAAATATTAGTATTAGTATTTTTTTTAAAGATTTGATAAAATTTCTTTGCATTGAGTCTGATTTGCATTTCATCCTATATATCTAAAATATCTTGCTTCATGAACTTGCTTTTTAAGGGACACGAAAAGAAAAGCATTTATTGAGTATCTACTATTTCTAGGCACTTTATAAATGTTATCATATTTATATTTTTAAGAAGTCTACATAATAGATATCATTGTCTCTGTTATATGGATGAAGAGAATGGAAGTAATAGAAGTTAAATGACTTGCTCAAAATATTACATAATTGGTAAGTGGTGATTCAGGGATATGAACAGAGATCTATCTGGCACCAAAGCCAAAGGTTTTTCCACTCCTGCCATACTGCCTCATCACAGATCTGGTTACGTGGAGAGTAAAAGAAACATAACAAGCCTGCAAAGTGATCCATATGCTAAATATCATCATTAAAGTGGGATTCCAGGGCACCTGGGTGGCTCAGTTGGTTAAGCGTCCAACTCTTAATCTCGGCTCAGGTCACGATCTCAGGGTTGAGAGATCCAGCCCCATGTCAGGCTCAGTGCTGGGCGTGGAGCCTGCTTAAGATTTTCTCTCTCTCCCTCTGCCCCTCCCCTCCCCTCAAAAAAAATTAAATAAAGTGGGATTCCACATAATATTTATAACAAGAAGAATCAGGGTCTTCCCTTATATTTTTTCCCCCAAATTGTGCAAATACCATTGTCTCAATGTCTTAAGGATTAAATGAGAGATTATTTAAATTAACAAACTAGCTACATTTTTAAATTATGTAGACAGATACCATTGTGTAAATTCATGGGAATTGGGGTCAAATGACCTGAGTAAAAATCCAGCTTCTCCATTTAATAACTGTGTGGATTTGTACAAGTTACTAATTACTAAGATCTTCATATTTATGAAATTGTGTATGGCAGAGAATCGTAGAGCTCTCTGGAAACACTTCCCAACCTCCCTGCTATTAGGTTGAGGCCATGTGACTAATTCAAGCCAATGAAACATGAAAGCACGTGACCTGGGTCACCCTAGTTCAAGGCGGGTATAAACCAATGTACCTCCTCCATCTCTTTCTCTTTTAGCTGAAGCAACGTCTGAGACCATATGTTCCAGATGTTCAATCTGGTGTAGCGGCAAGACTGAGAGACAGGGGTGGCCCTGTTGCCATCAGACTTTTCTTAAGTGAGAAAGAAATTTGTGTTACGTTAAGCCACTGAGATTTTAGAGTTTACTTGCTATGGCAACTAAAGTTCATTAACCTCAATGAGCACAGGCAGATACAGGCCTACCTCATCTTGTTGCCCTTCACTTTATTGTGCTTCACGGATACTGCGTTTTGTTTTTTTTTTTACAAACTGAAGGTCTGTGGCTAGCATGCACCAAGCAAGTCTACTGCCACCCTTTTTCCTACAGCATTTGCTCACTTTGTGGCTCTGTGTCACAGTTTGGTAATTCAGGCAATATTTCAGACCTTTTCATTATTATTATATTTGAATTGCTACAATCTCATAATAAAACTTTAACAGATGAGGAGTGCCTCTTATGTGTGAGCAAAGAAAGTGGTTTCTTGAGATGGCATCTCGTCCTGGTGAGGATGCTGTGAAGATTTGTTAAAATGAAAACAAAGAAGTTAGAATATTCCATAAACTTAGTCGATAAGGCAGCAGCAGGGTTTGAGAGGAATGACTCCTATTTTGAAAGAAGTTCTACTGTGGGTAAAATGCCATCAAACAGCATCAGAGGCTACAGAGAAGTCATTCATGAAAGGAAGAGTCAATCGATGCGGCTAACTTCATTGTTGTCTTGTTTTAACAAACTGCCACAGTCACCCCAACCTTCAGCAACCACCACCCTGGCATCAAATATCAAGCATCAGCATCAAGACCACACCATCCACCGGAAAAAAAAAAAAAAATTACAACTCACTGAAAGCTCAGGTGATAGTTAGCATTTTTTAGCAATAAAGTATTTTTTAATCAAGGTATATACATTGTGGTTTAGACATAATGCCATTGCACACTTAGTAGACTATATTATAGTGTAAGCATAACTTTATATGCACTAGGAAGCCAATAAATTCATTTGACTTGCTTCACTTTATCGCGATGGTCTGAAACTGAACCAAAATACGAGATATGTCTAATAACTTCTGCCATACCACTTGAGAGTATTGTGAGGCTCAAATAAGAATATTGAAATAAATATTTGTTAGCCCTATGCTTACAAAGATGTAAGGCTTATTATCCTTATTATTCATATTTTTTAAGAAATCTGATTTTACTACTCCAAAGTTTTTATAGTGTCACAATTTTGTAAAAATTGTAGTTATCATGACAATTACTTACAAGAGAAAGGATGCTTCGGATATGCTTAAAATGTTGTTTTAAGTAAAAATGAATGTTTCACCTTGGATACACTATTTATTTTGTTCAACAAGTTTCCATAGATAGTAAAAAGATAACCTTAACTGAATTCTAATTTAACTAATGCAAATCTCTAACTACTCCTTTCCTAAAGAGGCTTTACTGGCTTTTACTTTCTAGGAAATGTCTCTTTTTTCTGATCATGTACACAGTAGAAGAGAGAAAAACTGGTATGAACATTGGCTTTCATCCCCATCCACACTAACATGGTAGCATGCCTGGCTTTCAACACCCGCTAACTATTGGCCTTGCTTGAACAAACCCAACTCATTTACTAGGTACCAGAAAAATCAGCATTCCAGGAAGGGCAAATGAACATTGTCATGGCCCCTTTCTCTCCATCCCCAGATGCTTGTAAACATGAATTCAGAAGACAGAGTAGAACTAGAGTCAGAGACCAAAGTATGACAATGATCTAAATTCACACACAAAAAGATGCTACTTAGAGCTATAAAATGGGTTGGTCTGGAGGCATGGTGGGGAGGGAGAGAGAGAGAGAGAATGTGTGTTTTGAGAGTGAAGATAGGATACACAAAAATGTGTTTAAAAGTGTCCATCGATGGATGAATGGATAAAGAAAATGTGGTAAATATATACAATGGAATATTAGCCATTTAAAAAAAAGAAAAAGAAAATCCTGCCATTTGGAACAACACAGATGGACCTTGAGGGTATCATGCTAAGTGAAATAAATCAGACAAATACTGTATGATCTCACTTATATGTGGAATTAAAAAGAAAAAAAAACTAAACTCCTAGATACAAAGAACAGATTGGCTGTCACCAGAGGCAGGGTGTTGGGGGGTAAAATGGGTAAAGGTGGTCAAAATGTATAAACTTCCAGTTATAGAATGAATAAGTTCTGGTGATGTAAAAAAATATATATATATATGTGTGTATCAAATATCCCTTATGAAACTTCTCTTAAAGGCTGCCTTGTTTCATTCTGTGGAGGAGGATTCCAATCTCAAGCAATGAAACCACCTATCAGAGATGAAATTTGTTTCTTTCTCATATTTCAGTTATTAGTTCATAGAAATGGTCAAGTGAAAGAGGGAACACACTTAGGAGACTATGAAGTTATTCACACACACACAGACACACACACACACAGAATACAAATTAAAAGCTTGTTTTCAGTCAAACTGTAAGTTTGGTTAATGTTTAGTATTATTGGGGCACCTGGGTGGCTCAGAAGTTTAAGCATCTGCCTTCCCACTCAGGTCGTGATCCCAGTGTCCTGGGATGGAGTCCCACATGGGGCTCCCTTCTCAGTGAGGAGCCTGCTTCTCCTTCTCCCTCTGCCTGCAGCTCCCCCTGCTTGCGCTCTCTCTCTCTGTCTGTCAAATAAATAAATATTTTTTTAAAAAGCTTTAGTATTATCAAGAACCATGCTAAGTCACAACGAAAAGCGGCAGAACTTTTGAGAACTGAATCAGAGAAAGGGCAGTGGGGATGGGAGGAGGAGGGCAAAAGGAAGGAGGAAGGGAAGGGGAGCAGGGGAGGGAAAGGGAAATTGCACCAAACACAGGCTAGGCTTCTGCCCTCACCGGGGGCTTCAGACCTCTGCAGTCAAACCACAGCCTCACTGCGTATACAGTTAATGGGAAGGTAAGAAGGTAAAAGGTTATCTGGGAAACCATGTATTCCCTTAAAAAGAATATATGAATTAGGAACAAAAACATTCTCCACTTCCCAGCATATTTTACAATTAAGAAAAGGCTTTTATAAGTCTGCCGGTAATCTAGCTGAAGAAGATCCAAAACATCAAGGTTTGGGGGTTTTTTTCCCTGAATTATTATGTGCACATAGTTTTTTTTTTAGAAAAATAAGGCAATCGTTAAAAGGATTTTTAAATGTTGGCAGGAGAAACGTTTCATCGTTACAAGAAAACTCTGTTGAGAAATGCTTTACAAAGTGGGAGCTAAGGCAGCCTAAAATTGATTTTCAAAGTGGTTTGGTTTTGTTCTAACTCACAAGCCGACTCTCACATCCCCAGGCCTTCCTGCTTTCCAGTGTCCAAGCCTGGCCAAAGAAGCTGTCCCGGGGAGACAGGGTCCCTGGGGTCCCACAGGGTCACTCTCGGCAGTGACAGAGAGAGACTGGTGCAAGACAGAGGTTAAAAATTCTGCTTCTCCCGGCGATTAGTGAGTGAACGACCAGCAGAGAAGCAAGCAGCCAGCAGATACCAATAAGGACTTACGTCTGAATCAATCACCTTTCCTGCTGGCCCAGTGCTGATCACTCACATCTATAAGCAGCTAATGTCCCCCAGCAGCAACTAAATAAGACCTCTGGAAAAATTGTCACAGAAAATTCAGACACAGGAAAAGATAGAGCATCTTCACTTGGATTGTAAAACTCACTGCTGTCTTCAGTTAGCTAACAGAGTGGGGAGCTTCCCTGATGGAGCCCTCTTTGGCTACCTAATTCTTGAAGAATCCGTCTGGTTTTCCCTCTGCCACCCACAGATCCTTAGGTTGTATCCAAACCTTGAATCTGCAAGGAAGACTATAAGCAGTACTCGGAGACCTTTTCCTTACTAGTAGGTCTGATTTCTCAGGATACACGCAACCACTAAAGCTGGCCTTCTGCTCCAGCCCTCTATATTGCCAAGTGGAGTGTGCTTGACTGGTCTCTGACCAGTCCTATTTTGGACATAAAGTAGTGACGGCAAATAGGTTTCCTCATGTGGGGCCATTCTGATCAGTTTTTGTGCCTAAAAATCTGTGTTAAGAAGGATTCTGAGGATATGTCTGCATTCAGGGAGAGCATGAAAAATAGGGAGAAATATATCACTTCACTTAAAAGCCTGCAGCTGCAATTTTGTAAAGAAGTATCAAGTCAAAAGGGAAAAGCAGGTGAACGAGCTGGAGATCAAATAAAGGAAAGGCCAGGGTTATGTGGCTGGTGGAGATGTGACTTTGTGTAGTTTTTTCTGGAAGTCAATTTGAAAATATACAGAAAAAATCTTAGCAGTGTTCATATTCTCTGGCTCAACATTTTTACTTCTAGAAACTTACACTAAGGAAATCAATATGGATGTACTCAAAGACTTGTCTGTAAATGTTCATAGAAGCATTGTTTTTAATAGCTGAAACTAGAATCTATATAAATGTCTAAAAAGTATTTTCTGAATTATGTAACTTACATAAATAAAATATGCAGTCTTTAAAATTATATGGAAGATATGGAAAAATGTCCACGATATGCTATCATATGAAAAATCTTCCAAAATAGTATGCATAGTACCATCCAAATTCATTTTAAAATACAGAATACAGGGGTACCTGGGTGGCTCAGTTGGTTGAATGCATTCAGCTCTTGATTCCGGCTCAAGTCACGACCTCAGGATCATGGATCAAGCCCCGTGTCAGGCTCCACGCTCAATGCAGAGTCTGCTTGAGATTCTCTCTCTCCCTTTCCCTCTGCCCCTCCCCCCACTCATGCTTGCTCTCTCTTTCAAATAAATAATCTTTTAAAAAATAAAATAAAATATAGACTATAAAGATATATATATGTATGTATATGTGCTTTAACATATTAACTCTGAATATTCTAAATCCTCTACAATGACTAGGTGTCACTTTTGTGATAATAATTTTAAAAACTTACTTGTTTTTAAAGACAATAATGGACTATCTAAAGAAGTCCTGCATGTGACCATCCAATTTCATTGCCCAAAAATTGTAACTTGGGTGAAAATGTAACTTAGGATAGAAAGTGAAAAATGTTATACAAAATAGCTAAACTTGTGGTGAGCACAGCATAATGTACAGAACTGTTGAGTCACTATGCTGCATACCTGAAACTAATGTAACATTGTGTGTCGACTATACTCAAAAACAAACAAAGAAACAAACAAAAGCACTTCAGTAGTCGCTCCCCATAAAAAAATAAATAAGGAAAAAAAGGTAAGTTATTTAACATATAAATAGAAAAGTATTGAAGTCTCCCAGAGGTATATTCACCGTCCAAATGGTTATGTCAGGATTTGTGAGCAATTGAGTAGACCGAGACTAGCCTCACCCTGCATTAGCAGTATGAGTCTTTTTTTTCTGTTTGGTGCTGAAATGTCTGATACAACCACCATAACGCACTTAGAATTATGGCTTTATCAGGACCACCACTAAGTGACTTAATAAAAAATAAATTGGCCATAATGCCAAGGGACTCTGAGCACATGTTGCTTGGAAATGGTCACACAATCACCCAAATGTGAACCACAAGGTTTTTTGAGAAGAATGTGTCCTGCTTTTTTTTGAAGCAAGTGAAAGGACAACTCACAGGTCAACAGACGTGCAGCATGGCTCACCATATAAGCCCAAGATGGGGAATTTGCATCCTATTTTGAGCACCACTGCACCCCAAGATGTTTGGTTGCATGCTGTCTCTCCCTCAGCTCTAGTCTTTCTATCCTGAAAGTAGGGTGAATAATCCTTGGTCATCAACTCATTTTGCCCCCAGAGAATGAATATCGTTGAGAGCATGTCTAGAAAGACGCTCTTTGGAAGTCTGTAAACAGTGGCTGTCTCTTTGTGAGTCAGAAAATTCTCTTTTCCTCCTGTTGTCATTTGTACAAAAGTCCAATGAAGGAAATTCTTGTTCTAATTTACTCATTTCCAGAAAAACCTAATCCTTAAATAACTGATGTAAGTACATTGGTACACACTGATTCAAAGTTGTATTCAGTCTGTTTAATCCTTACTTTCCCAAGTGGAGAGAAAAAAAGCAGCCACCTTGTTAGTTTGTGATCAGATTCCCCCTAGACTGTTTCCAAATGAAAGATCCAGTACAAGCATTTGCACTTGTGGTTAAAACAAACAATCATTAAAAAGAAAAGAAAAGAAAAGATCCAGATATCCAAAATGAAGAAAGGTAAATTAAAGAGGAAGAAGGCTTCTGTTTCCCAGAATCCCAATTAGCAGAAGAAAAATTAAATTTCCAATTTTAAAGAAATACAAAGACCTAAATCCTGAGAATGGAGAACTTGAAGATTAAATAAATGAAGTTAGATTTGCTGGCTTGCAAATCATTCTCTATAAAGTAAAATGTCTTGAGTGACCCATCCATAATAGACTTTTTAAAGGTAACATTTTATTTGAAAAGAATTTTCTAGAGAAGAGGAGGGAACTGAAGCCCCAAAGCTAAAATTGGGGTCTAAAATTAGATATCATGCACCCTGACAGGAAAGAACCTTCAATGACCAACGAGTGCTTATTTCTCCTTCCAGTGACCCTGAACCCACTTCGCTAAGTGTCTCTAAGATGAGGCTCCCACAGCCCTGCCCATATATTCACTTCCACAGTCTTTACTGGAGGAGGTTCTTCTGGCCCCAAGTTTGTTGGATACATGGAATGAGGTTGTTTGTGCTTGATACCAAACTGCTTGGAATCAACAGCTTAATGCTACAAGAGGGAATAGTCCATAATATTTGGCAACAGAGGTGCTATCTAGGATTCAAGCTACACATAACATTTTACTTCTGTATCTGGCACCAGCTTATACCATTCAAATATTTAAAAGCTTCTTTTCTCTAATAATACGTAGTATGGGATTTTCATGCTTATACCCACATACACATATATTGTGATTTTATAGATTCACGGCATTGGTCACCTTGCTATCATGCTTTTGTTTTGTTTTAAAACAGCACTGATCATTTTTAAATACCTGACATTTGCTTCTTCCAAAACTATTTCCCCTAACCTTCCTTTAAAAATATGAAATACAAGTGTAACAGGCAAAAGTTAACAGAATGTATGTGCAACAAAGAACCACATATGTGTGTATTTTTGTAAGTTGATGGGTGGGGGGATGTGAATGAGAGAGACCTACAGTACAGAGAATTACACTTCAGATAGGTATCTAAGCACAGGGCTTGCTCTGAAGGAGCTCCATTGGGAAACTTAGACAATAGTTTGTTATTTGTCTCCACATGTTGACAGTGGAATTCTATTGCTGTTATGGAAAAACAGCTAAGTCCATGTTGCTTGGTCTTCGTGCAAAATAATAAGAATGGCCACTACTCAGAAGAATTCGAAGAGAACATTAAGAGACATTCAATTCTCCTTTTGAGAGACAAATCTCATGAAAGCCATATTGTCGTTTGCCGATGCCGCTGCTTACCCTGATGGAGAAACTGCCATTACCTCCGAGGAGAGCCAGCCATCCCTAAAAGTGAATAAATCAGAAGGCACAGGTCTTTTCTCTTCTGGCAGCCTGACCCTTGACCCCCTTTCCTTCTCCCAGGCAGAAGCCTTTTAAAATTTCTTTTCATTTTTGTTCTGGATCACTGCTTCCATTTCTTCTGACTCCGGAGTGGCTGAGCTTGTCGCCAAATCCAACAGCTCCAGGAAAAAGCCCGAAGCTTCTCTAGACTCAGAGGGTTTCACCACAGCCTTCTCTTTGTGAGGCAACAGGCTCTTCAAAATCTTTTCTCATAGAGGTGTTTTATAACCTATTGTTTTATTTGGAAACAATAAAAATTCTTCTAAGAATCCCAAAGAAACAGCTCATAAGAGTGGCAAATACAGTCCAATCATAGAAGAAAACACAAATTTTTCCTAAACTGAAAAAAATCCCCGCACACACACACACTCACACATGTATCATAACAGATGTATCTGTTTTCATCAAAATGCTAGCAGAAGCTTCTTAATCTGATAGAATTTGGGAGATCAATGCATTTTAATTTAATTTGAAATTATCGTTATTTTCACTATTTTCTCCCTGAAACTTAGTATTTCCTTTCATTATTTACAGTTCCTTTGGCTTGGTCACACACACACACAAAAAAAAATCCCACAGGTATTTTCATATTTCCCAAAATTTACCTTCTGCTCATCTCTACTTCAAAATTATGCTAATTGTTAGACCGATTGCTGAATACTGCTATCTGATGCCTTTAACAAAGAAGTAAAAATGTTAGCATAACCCAAATTTGTTTTTCTTAATACTTTGATAATTTCCTTTCAGTACAATTTGTTTCTTCTTAAATTTATGTATTTTATAGTATGCATTTTTAAATGTCATTCTGAGAAGCCATAGGCTTCACCAGACTGCCAAAAGCGTCCATGGTTCTTTTTTTAAAAAGCAAGGAACCCTGGCAGTAAAGGCTTTAGACTAGAGTTTGTTCACCATTTAAATGGAAGCTGATATGGTTGGGACAGCCCATTACTTTCACTTTACCTCTTTTTCTTTAAGTGGTGTTCAGTATTGTCAAATTAATGTTGCATTTTCTATTCAAACCTGCATTTTCTATCTTTTTCTGGTGAGCTACAGAAACAAAAGTAAAACCGTGTTTCTTGGGTTTGGAGTGAGAAATAGTTTCCTTAAAGCAAATGCTTCTCAAAGATTCACCTGAAAAACTTTGCCCCAGCCCTCACTGTCCCTTTAAACAATGCCTCTTTCCCTGTGCCTCTCTGTTAAGGACAAAACTCATGGGTCTTCATGGTCGGTTTGAGCTCTCCTGGCCCAGGGTCATGTTAAGAGGCTTTCTTCTGCACAGTGTCACACAAAGATGGCTAGATTAGCCCTCAAAGAGGGAAACAGATCTTGTCTTTATTTACATGGTCAGGCTTCACAGTGAGCACCTCGCCTGACCTGTGCTCCTATACCTCAGGGTAACTTCCGGGTTACACTCACCGTTACCACTTTCCTTTACAGGCTCATCTATGTGATAGGCATGGATTTCCTTCCACAATACTTGGAGACAGGAAATGTCAGATTCATTTACTTCTCTAAATCATTAATTCTCTCCCCCAGTGAAGCCAGTGGCAAACTGTGGTCAGTACCGAGAATCCCTCCCTACCCTCAAAGGAATCCCACTCAAATCCAGGGCTCTCCCAGGGCCAGGAAACTAAGTGAGGTATCAGTTTTGGAACTGTTACCGTTTCTCCTAATTGATGCCTCTTGGTTCCCAGGAAACGCAGAGATGTCCTCTCAGTGGGCAGTGGTCCTCGGAGAGCCTCACTGCAGTTTTTAAGGCTGAAGAGCACAGTCCACCCTTTACAGGTCTCCCAATTCCCTGCGGGGGGGCTCCTGCCCCGAACTCAAACAGCCTCCAGCCCAACCCTATCCTTGCTCAGCTCAGCGAGTCTAACCTCCCCCTGGTTTGCCTGCAATGGCTTCCTCCTCTTGAAATACTCTCCTCTGTCTTCTCCTCACTGAGGATCCAACATCATTTCTTTCAATAAGCCCAGGCTTTCAGAAGCCAAAGAGGAGACAGGCAGTTTCCTTGTGGATGCCTGGCAATTTCTCCTCTTGACGTGTAACCCCAAAGTCCCTGAGCTAAGGGAACATAAATGCCTGACTACATTATGATGATAAAAGCAAAACCCTACAGCAACAGAAATAAAACACAAATTAGTATTTTTTAAGATTTATTTATTTATTTGAGAGAGAGAGCCTACAAAGCACAAGTGGGGGAAGGGGCAAAGGGAAAGAATCCTCAAGCAGACTCCCTGCTGAGCACGGAGCCCATCACGGGGCTGGGTCTTGTGACTCACGAGATCATGACCTGAGCTGAAACCAAGAGTCAGACCATCAAGCGACTGAGCCACCCAGGTGCCCCAACACAAATTAATATTCCAATCAAATATCCTGCATATAAAAGTAAGCATATCTGCTAGAGATACATTTCTAAAGAAAATAGATTAGTTTAGGTATTAATGTATATTTATAGAAATGGAGTTGTTTTATGTGGCAACTATAAATGACATTTTTGGAGTTACTTGATTCATCATGAGTTAACTGCCCCTCTCTCCCCCTGCCATAATGCACTTTAGCCTTCACCAATCTCAGAGTAGAAAACAAATGAGAGCCACTTATCAGGCAAAGGTTACCACCATTTTCAGCGAAGCATGCTGGAGGTTCTACATAACTTGTGACACCCCACCTGCTTTAAAGATAATAGCAATGACAAGCATCATCGAGCCACATGACCTGTTCCACGGGTCTCTGCTATTCTGGCAAGGCCACGCTGAACGTCTAACTGCATTCCCACTCACAGAGGAAAAATATCCCAATTCTTATGGTCATTACTCACTCTTAAAAGATTAATTTAACAAAAATGAATACCCACCACAGTAATGAATGTAATTCACTGGGAGAGTGGTTTGAGAAAGCTAGCCACACTGGAAAACATTACTTCTTAAATTAATGACAGAACTGAAGATTATTTTCAGGTTTGGTCAGCATTTTTAAAAAGTAATGATTAACCAGGGTGGGAAAAATCCCGATTAGTATTAAGTGTTTGCATGTTATGAGGCAGAATAAGCTAAATCCAAGGCTGGGACTTGTTATTCAGCCTCTCACCAACCACTTTACTAGCCAAGAGGGACAAAGGAGGTCAGACTGTGCTGTAAAATTTGGGGAACTAATAGAGCTGGTACATGAAGGCGTCAGTTCTATGGAACCATCATAACAAGAGCTAATAATAATAACTAACATTCATTAAGTGCTTACTATGCCAAGCCACTGGGAAAAGCACTTTATATGGACTATTGCATTTATGCCACAAAACTACACAACAGGGGAAGCATTACTATTATTATTATTATCCTCCCTTTACAAATAAGTGAGGATATTTAGGAACAGAGAGGTTGAGTAATTTGCCAGTGGTCACACAGATGGTACATATGGATCCAGAATTTGATGCCAGACAAGATAGCTACAGAGCCCATACCTTCAACCACTGTTCAGTGCTGTGGCAAGGACAAAAAATGCACACACCACACATACACACTTAAAACTTCCCCTACATTTGTGCAATGTGATAAATCACTTTCACAGGCGTTATCATGGTTAATCCTGATTTAATAATAATAATAGCCAAACTTTACAGAGCCCTGGTGATGTTTCAGCCTCTGTTCTTGCACTTTACATCTATTCACTTACTCAATTCTTAACTCTACAGGCTAATTATTATCACCCCATTTTTCATACGAGGAAACTGAGGCACAGAGAGGCTGCTATTTGTCCAAAGTCCCATAGCTAGAAAGTAGCAGAGCCAGAATTTGAACCCACTAGGCCAGACTGACTCTTCTACCAACCTGATGAAGAAGGTATTATTATGCTTATTTTATAGATGAGGAAAATTTCAGTAAAACTGGATGTGATTTGTCCTGGAAAGGTGTTGTTAATCTATTGTTAGTTTTCTTTAATTCCAGGATAGTTAACATACAGTGTTATATTAGTTTCAGGTGTACACTATTGTGATTCAACAATCCTATACATTAACCAGTGCTGATCATGATAAATGTACTCTTAATCCCCTTCACCTATTTAACCCATTCCCCACCCCCCCCTCTGGTAACCATCAGTTTGTTCTCTATAGCTAAGAGTCTGTTTTCTGGTTTGTCTTTTTTTTTCTTTGTTCATTTGTTTTGTTTCTTAAATTCCACATATGAGTGAAAACATATGGTATTTGTCTTTCTCTGACTGACTTATTTCACTAGCATTCATAATACCCTCTAGATCCATCCATATTGTTGCAAATGGCAAGATTTCATTCTTTTTTATGACTGAGTAATATTCCATTATTTATAAATTTCATGAAATAGATATGTTTATAAAAATATATTTATAAAAATAAACAAATATAAATATATATTTATATATAAATAAATATAAATTTATTTTATATATTTAAAGTTATTTATAAATTTATATATTATAAATAAATATTTGTTTATATTCATGTTATTTACATTATAAATATTTATATTTATTTATAAATATTTATATTTATATATTTACTATATATAAATTTATTTATACATTATATATTTACATTTATTTATAAATTTATATATTTATAAATATTTATAAAAATATATAAATATATATGAAATATCATATATATTTTATGTATTCATATATATGTGTATATACATATATACACACAAACACACACACACACACACACACACACATTATCTCTTCTTTATTCATTCATCTATCAGTGAGCACTTGGGCTGCTTCCATAGTTTGCCTATTGTAAATAATGCTGCTATAAACATCAGGGTGCATTTATCCCTTTGAATTAGTATTTTTCTATTCTTTGGGTAAGTACCCAGTAGTGGAATTACTGGATCATATGGTAGTTCTCCTTTTAATTTTTTGAGAACCTCCATACTGTTTTCCGCAGTGGCCACACCAGTTTGCTTTCCCACAAACAGTGCACTAAGTCTCCTTTTTCTCCACATCCTCGCAGACACTTATTGTTTCTTATGTTTTTTATTTTAGCCATTCTGACAGGTGTGAGGTGATATCTCATTGTGGTTTTGATCTGCCTTTCCCCCATGATTAGTGATGCTGAGCATCTTTTCATGTGTCTGTTGGCCATCTATATGTCTTTTTTAGAGAAATGTCTGTTCATGTCTTCTGCCCATTTTTAATTGGATTATTTGTTTTTCTGTATGTTGAGTTGTGTAAGTTCTTTATGTATTTTAGATACTAACCCTTTATCAGATATGTCATTTGCAAATATCTTCTCCTATTCCACAGGTTGTCTTTTAGTTTTGTTGATTAATTCCTTTGCTGTGCAGAAGCTTTTTATTTTAATGTAGTCCCAATAGTTTATTTTTGTTTTTGTTTCCCTTGCCTCAGGAGACATATCTAGAAAAATGTCACTACTGGCCAATGTCAGAGAAATTACTGCCTATGCTCTCTTCTAGGATTTTGATGGTTTCAGGTCTCACATTTAGGTCCTTAATCCATTTTGAGTTTATTTTTGTGTATGGTGTAAGAAAATGGTTCAGTTTCATTCTTTTGCATACAGCTGTCCAGTTTTCCCACCACCATTTGTTGAAGAGACTGTATTTTTCCCATTGTATATTCTTGCCTCCTCTGTTGAAGATTAATTGACCATATAATCATGGGTTTATTTCTAGGCTTTCTATTCTGTTCCATTGGTCTATGTACCTATTTTTGCACCAGTACCATACTGTGTGGGTTAGTAAAGCTTTGTAGCATATCTTGAAATTTGGGTTTGTAACACCTCCTGCTTTGTTCTTCTTTTTCAAGACTGCTTTGTTTAATCGGGGTCTTTTGTGTTTCATAAAAATTTTAAATTTGTTCTAGTTCTGTGAAAAATGTTGTTGGTGTTTTTATAGGGATTGCATTAAATCTGTAGATTGTTTTGGGTAGTATGGACATTTTAACAATATTTGTTCTTCCAAACCATGAGCATGGGATATCTTTCCATTTGTTTGTGTTGTCTTCAATTTCTTTCATCAATGTTTTATAGTTTTCAAAGTGCAGCTTTCACCTCCTTGGTTAAGTTTATTCCTAGATATTTTATTCTTTTTGGTACAATTGTAAATGGGATTGTTTTCTTAATTTCTCTTTCTGCTGCTTCATTATTAGTGTACAGAAGTGCAACAGATTTCTGTATATTGATTTTGTATCCTGGAATCTTGCTGAATTCATTTATCAGTTCTAGTAGTTTTTTGGTAGAGTATACAGTTTTTTATATATAGTATCAGGTCATATGCAAATAGTGAAAATTTCACTTTATCCTTACCAATTTGGATGCCTTTTATTTCCTTTTCCTCTCTGATTGCTGTGGCTAAGACTTCCAATACTATGTTAAATAAAAGTGAAAGAATAGACATCCTTGTCTTGTTCCTGATCTTAGGGGAAAACCTCTCCATTTTTCACCATTGAGTATGATGTTTACTGTGTGTTTTTCATATATAGCCTTTATTATTTGAGGTATATTCCCTCTAAACCTACTTTGTTGAGGGTTTTTATCATGAATGGATGTTGTGCTTTGTCAATGCTTTTTGCATCTATTTAAATGATCTTTGGTTCTTATCCTTTCTCTTATTGATGTGATGTATCACATTGATTGGTTTGTGAATATTGAACCACTCTTGCATCCTAGGAATAAAGCCCACTTGACTGTGGTGAATGATTTTTTTAATGTGCCGTTGGATTCGATTTGCTAATATTTGGGGGATTTTTTGTTTGTTTGTTTGTTTGTTTGTTTTGCATCTATGTTCATCAGAGATATTGGCTTGTAGTTCTCTTCTTCTGTAGTATCTCTACCTGGATTTTGTATTGGGGTAATGCTGGCCTCATAGAATGAATTTGGAAGATTACCTTCCTCTTCTATTTTTGGTATAGTTTGAGAAGAATAGGTATTAACTCTTTTTTAAATGTGTGGTAGAATTCACCTGTGAAGCCACCAGGTACTGGACTTTTGTTTGTTGATAGTTGATTACTGATTCAATTTCACTGCTGGTAATCAGTCTGTTCAAATTTTATATTACTTCCTGATTCAGTTTTGAGATGTTATACATTTCTAGGAATTTATCCATTTTTTCTAAGTTGTCAAGTTTGTTGGCATATAATTTTTCATAATATTATCTTATAATCCTTTGTATTTCTGTGGTGTCAGTTGTTCTTTCTCCTCTTTTTTTCTGATTTTGCTTAATTGAGTTCTCTCTCTCTCTCTCTCTTTATGAATCTGGCTAAAGATTTATCAATTTGGGGAATCTTTCCAACAAACTATCTCCTGGTTTCATTGATATGTTCCTACTGGTTTTTTTTTTTTAAATATTTTTCCAGGTTTATTGAGCTATAATTGACAAATAACATTGTATTGAAGTGTAGAACATAATTATTTGACACATGTATGTATAGTGAAATGATGACCACAATAAGTTTAGTTGACATCCGTCACCTCACATATGTTTTGTCTTTAATATTTACTTTTCTATTCCCTTCAGACATGGAAATATCTCAATTAAATGTTTTTAATTTGTGAAAATTGCTTGTGTTTTCTAGAAATTTTGCCTAATGACTATTTTTTTGTACTACTGTGTGCTTTTTCAGGCACCTGCATATCATTTTGTATTGTATTTAATTGTCCTATTGGGTTTTTTTAGTTCCTATTTCATTTCTTTATGCTTTACTCTTTATTATTTCCTTCTTTCTACTGGTTTGGGTTTTTTTTAAAGATTTTATTTATTTATTTGAGAGAGAGAGAGCACAAGCAGGGGGAGGGGAAGAGGGGCAGGGAGAAGCAGACTCCCCACTGAGCAGGGAGCCTGACATGGGGTTCGATCCCAGAACCCTGGGATCATGACCTGAACTGAAGGCAGACGCTGAACCAACTGAGCCACCCAGGCACCCCTGGTTTGAGGTTTTGTTTGTTCTTCTTTTTCTAGCTCCTTTAGGTATAAGGATAGGTTGTTTATTTGAGATTTTTCATGTTTCTTGGGGTAGTCCTGTATTGTTATAAACTTTCCTCTTAGAACAGCTTGCTGCATCCCAAAGATTTTGGACCATTATGTTTTCATTTTCATTTATCTCCATATATTTTTTTATTTCCTCTTTGATTTTATGGTTTACCCATTTGTTGTTTAGTAGCATGTTATTTAACCTCCATGTATTTGTGCTCCTCCCAGATTTTTTCTTGTGATTGATTTCTAGTTTCATAGTGTTGTGGTTGGAAAAGATGCATGGTATGACTTCAATCTTTTTGAATTTCTTGAGACTTGTTTTGTGGCCTAATATCTGATCTGGGGAATGTTCCATGTGCACTTGAAAAGAATATGTATTCTGCTATTTTAGGATGGAATGTTTTGAATATATCTGTTAGATCTCTCTGGTCCAATATATCTATCAAAGCCTTTGTTTCCTTGTTGATTTTCTATTTGGATGATATAACCATAGATGAAAGAGGGATGTTAAAGTCCCCTACTATTTTTGTATTGCTATTAGTTATTTCCTTTATGTTTGTTATTAGCTGCTTTATGTATTTGAGTATTCCCAAATGTTGGGTGCATAAATATTTGCAATTGTTATAGTTTCTTGTTGGATTGTTCCCTTTATGATTATATAATGTCCCTTTCTGTCTCTTGTTACAGTCTTTGTTTTAAAGTCTATTTTGTCAGATATAAGTATTGCTACTCAGGCTTTCTTTTCACTGCCATTTACATGATAAATACTTTTCCATCCCTTCATTTTTAAAAAAAAAAAAAATTTTTTTTAAGATTTATTTATTTATTTGACAGAGAGACACAGCCAGAGAGGGAAGGAACACAGTGGGGTGGTGGGAGAGGGAGAAGCAGGCTTCCCACTGAGCAGGGAGCCCGATGTGGGGCTCGATCCCAGGACCCTGGGATCATGACCTGAGCCGAAGGCAGATGCTTAATGACTGAGCCACCCAGGCGCCCCTCCATCCCTTCATTTTCAATCTATATGTGTCTTTAGGTCTGAAATGAGTCTCTTATAGGCAGCATATAGTTGGGTCTTGCTTTTTTATCTATTCCATCACCCTATGTCTTTTGATTGGAGCCTTTAGTCTATTTAATTCAAAGTAATTATTCATAGATATGTACTTAATTGCCATTTTGTTACTGTTTTATGGTTGGTTTTGTAGCTCCTCTCTGTTCCTTTCTTCTCTCACAGTTTGTTGGCTTTCTTTAGTGATATACTTGGATTCCTTTCTCTTCATTTTTTGCATATATATCTATCACCAGTTTTTGATTGTGGTCATGATTACATTTATATATAATATCTTAGGCATATAGCAGTTCATATTAAGTGGATGGTCACTTAAGTTTGAACCCATTCTTTACTCCTCTCTTCCCTACATGTTAGGTATATGGTGTAATACTTTACAGCCTCTTATTTTGTGAATCCCTTGACTGATTTTTATAGATATACCTAATTTTACTGCTTTTGTCCTTCCTACTTTTCTTACTCCTACTTATGGTGTTTCCTTTCCACTCAAAGAGTCCCCTCTAACCTTTCTCCTAGGGCTGGTTTAGTAGTCATGAATTCCTTTAACGTTTGTTTGTCTGGGAAAACCCTTTATCTCTCTTTCTATTCTGAATGATAGCCTTGCTGGATGGGGTATTCCTGGTTGCAGGTTGTTTTTTTCTTTTAGTACTTTGAATATATCATGCCGCTTTATTCTGGCCTGCAAGGTTTCTGCTGAAAAATCAGCTTATAGCCTTATTGGGCTTCCCTTGTATGTAACTATTTTCTTTTCTCTTGCTTCTTTTAAAATTGCCTTTATCGTTACATTTTGACATTTTAATTACTATGTGTATTACTATGTGTCTTGGTGTGAACCTCCTTGGGTTGACTGGGGGGTCCTCTGCCTCCTGGATCTGGATTCCTGTTTCCTTCCCCAGATTTGGGAGGTTTTCAACTATTATTCAAATAATATTATTCAAATAAATTATCTGCCCCCTTTTCTCTTTCTTCTCTTTCTGGAATCCCTATAATGCAAATGTTATTATGCTTGATGGCATTGCTAAGTTACCTTAGTCTATTTTCATTTTTTATTATTTTCTCAGTTTGATTACTTTCCATTACTCTGTCCTCCAGTTCACTGTCCATTCTTCTACTTCTCCTAGTCTACTGTTTATTTCCTCTAGTGTATTTTTAATTTCAGTTATTGAGTTCTTCATCTCTGATTCATTCTTTTTTATGTTTTCTCTCTTTTCCTTGAGGGTCTCACTGAGGTCCTCCACTCTTCCCAAGTACAGTGAGTATCTTTATGACAATTACTTTAAATTCTCTATCAGATATATTACTTATCTCCATTTTGTTTCACTGTCTTGCTGTGATTTTGTGCTGTTCTTTCATATGGGACATATTCCTCTGTCTCTTCATTTTGTCTGTCTCTCTATTTCTATGTGTTAGGAAACTCATTATATCTCTTACACATGAAAGTAATGGTCTTATGAAGAAGAGGTCCTATTTTGCCCTGCAGTGCAATGTCTGGTGCTTCAGAGGTTCCTCCTATGTGTGTTGTGTGTACCCTAGTATTGTGGCTGGGCCACATTTGCCTTCAGTCCAGTCATCTACAATGGCTCTCTTTGCCTGTTGTGGGCAGGGTTCGGTCCCTGTGTTGTAAATGAGCCAGTCTGGGGCTGTTTGGGGCTAGTGTTGAGTCAGACCAGGCATTAGCCAGAGATGCAGTTGAACCAAACTGTAGGGTGCAGTTGTCCCCTGAGAAGCTTTTGTTGGTGGGTGGGACCTGTAGTCACACCAGATGTCTGTCTCCAGCCCACTGCTGGGGCCACAGTTGGACTGATGTGTGTGGTTACCTTCCCCTCTCTCTGAGGCAGAAGTCACTTGGAGTGGTGCTGGTCCCTGTCAGGGTTGCTTGCACACTGCCAGGCTTGTGACACCTCTTTGGATGAGTTCTGGCCAAGGGCATATTGGAGGGGGCAGGTCCAAAGGAGAAAGCAGGGACAAGGCACCTGGTGCCAGCAAAGTCTGAGCCAGTCCACTGTGGGAGGGGACCTGCAGCTACCTGGGAAAATGCCTTCCCAAGCCAGAATGGACAGGAAGAGTCCTCAGGAGAACATGGGAGCAGGGCACACTGTGAGCAAGGTCCCCACTGGTCTGCTGCAGGAAGGGAGCTACAGCTGCCTGGGAAAACTGCTGAGGAGAGGGCGTGTCTGCAGGAGAATGCAGGGGCAGGGTGCAAGGTGCCGGCAAGCTAGGTGGAGAGTGTTAATGCTATGCTGGTTCCCACAGGTGACTGTGTATCTAGGGTGGGGTGTAAGGGAGGGAAATGGTGCCCACCAGCTCTTTTGTTCTTGGAGAAGTCTCACAATGATCCCTGCCCCTCCAGTACATGCTCTGAGATTAGTAAATAAATCTCCTTCCCATACACCCCATGCCTTTCTCAAACTGCGGCTTCTCTGCTGTATTTCAGCAGGGCTGTTTGTTGTGCTGTCTCTTTAAGGGCAGGGACTCTGCCCTCCCAGAGCAGAGCCTGCTGATTTTTAAAGTTCCAGGTGTTAAGCCTCACCAATTATTAGGCCCCTCTGGTTTTCAAAGTCAAATGGTATGTGGATTCATTTTCCCAAGTAGGTTGCCCTGATATGGGGGTCCAGTCCTCTCCCCTCTCCATGTCCACCAGTCCTTCCTTCCCACAGACAGTCCCACAGGTTTGTTTGGCTCCTGACCACATCTCTGGCCTTCCTACCCTCTTCAATGTGGCCTCTTCTCTATATTTAGCTGTAGAGAATCTCTTCTGCCAGTCTTGGAGTTGTTTTCTGGGTTATTTGCCCTGATGTGAGTGTTATCTAGTTGTATCTGTGGGACAAGGTGAGCTTAGTATCCACCATCTTCCCTGGAAATCTATTGTTAGTTTTTAAAAGTTATAAAACATTGAATAAACTAATATGCTATTTTGTAAATATGCATATGTGTGTATTCTTTATCTTTGTGGTAAGGCCAAGCAGTGGTTAAATGTATATAGGAATACAACTCAAACATTTAAATAGGTATGTTCTTGAAACCTTGGCCTCCTTCCCACCACTATGCCACTGCTAACATTTTGCCTCTATCACATCCTTCAAGACCTGAATCAAAATGTTCTTCCTTGCAGAAGCTGTGCCTGATTGTGTGAGCTTTCCAGGATATAGCCTTAACTCCACCCACCAAAATCATTGTTACGTGTATTAGAATTGTTTTACCAGCCTAACAAAAAATTCTTTAAGAGGAGTGACTTAAATGTTTTTTGAAACCTCCTCCTATCTTCTCTATACTCCCAGAAGCTGGCAGGCACATCCAATGCTTGGTCCACAGAAGAGTCAGAAGCCCTTGGGTTACAGATTTCAAGGTGGTTTATAAGTAGCATCAAGTGTAAAATTCATCAATCAGTCAGTCTGTTATTCAACAAGCAGTGAGTGAACAGATAAAGTCCCTGACTGCATGAAATTTATAATAATCACGGTGAGGAAAAACATATAATAAGAAAACAAACAAGTAAATATATCTCATGACTGATAATAATAACAGCTATGGGTAAAAACATAGTTAAGAGGATAGGGAGATGGGGCACCTGGGTTGTGCAGTCGGTAAAGCGTCCAACTCTTGGTTTTGACTCAGTCATGATCTCAGGATCATGAGATGGAGTCTGTTGTTGGGCTGCATGCTCAGGGCAGAGCGCAGAGTCCACTTGAGAATTTCTCTACCTCTCCCTCTACCCCTCCTGCTTATTCTCTCTCTCTCTCTCCCTCAAATAAATAAATAAATAAATTTTAAAAAAGAAGTTAGGGAGATGTAGGAAGCAGATAAGGAGGGGACTGCTCTTTTGTATAAGGAGTCAGAAAGGACCTTTCTGGCAAGAAGAAGATTGAGCAGAGATCTGAAAGAAGAACATGCAGATAAAATGCATTCATATCTGCAAAGCACTTAGAATACACTTTGCCCACTGTGAGCACAGTATAAGTGCTATCTCTTTTTATGGGAAGAGCATTCCCAACACAGGAGTTAGCAGGTGCAAAGACCCCAAGGTAGGAATGTGCCCAGCATCGTTAAGAAACTACAAGGAAATCTGAATGGCTGGAGTTGAGTGACTGAAGACAAAGTAAGAAAAGTGATGTGTTCAGAGAAGTAATGGGTCAGGGAGTAGGGGAGCAGATTATAGAACCTAAAAGCCTATAGTAAGAACTCTGGCTTTTATTCTAAATGAGGGAGTTGTTGGAGAGATCAAAGACAAGCAGTTAAACGATTGACATATTTTCAATGGATCACTGTACTTGTTGTATTGAGGTTAAAATGAAGGGGGTGGGTAGTGGCAAATGCCACCAGATAGAAGCAGGAAAGTTAGGTGGCAACTGCAATAATCTGATGAGAGAAGATGGAGGATTTAGACCAGAGAGGAGATGGTGGAGGTGGTGGTAAGAAGTGGTCAGATTCTGAATATATTTGGAAGGTGAATTCAACAGGATTTGCTTATAGATTAGATGAGCACAATGAGAGGATTCAAGAATTACTCTAAAGTTTTTTGTTTCATTTTATTTGTTTGTCATTTGCATGGACAATTGGAAGGATGGAGTAGCTTTCTATGAGAGCAGAAGACAGTGGGAGAGCAAGATTTGGGTTTTTAGGGGGCGGAAGTTGGAAATCAGGAGTTCAATTTGGGTCATATTAAGTTCAAAGTGGCTACTAGACTTCTTTTTTTTTTTTTTTTTTAAAGATTTTTTTTTTAAAGATTTTTTTTATATATTTATTTATTCATGAGAGACAGAGAGAGAGAGAAGCAGAGGGAGAAGCAGGCTCCCAAGGAGCAGGGAGCCCGATGCGGGACTCGATCCCAGGACCCTGGGATCATGACCTGAGCCGAAGGCAGACGCTTAACCGTCTGAGCCACCCAGGCGCCCAAAGTGGCTACTAGACTTCTAAGTAGAGGTACTGAGTGTACAATGGGATACTCAGTTAAGGATGGACAAGCAGTTTCCCCCTTTTTATGATGTCATGATGTACAGGGAGAGATCCAAGCAGGAGAGATGAATTGAGTTATTGCTAGCTTGTGGATTGTGTTTAAAAGCCATGAGGCTAAATTAATTCACATAGGGAATTCACATAATTCCATAAGTATGGAGAGAAAAGCAAAGAAGTTAAAGGACTAAGTCCTGGGATACTCTAGTGCTTAGGGGTCAGAAAATGAGGTAAAAGAGAAACTAGGAGAACATGAAGTGGAGAGCCAGTAAAAAACTCAAAGTTTTTCTGTAAAGAAACAGGAAAGAAGAAGCAACTACTGGGAAATGAGGAATCAAGAAAGGGTCAGGTTGCTTAAGGTGAGAGAAATTACAGTATGTGTATGGGCTTGTATTGGTTTGCTAGGGCTACCATAATAAAGTACTATAGACTAGAAGGCTTAAACAACAGAAATGTATGTTCTCACAGTTCCGGGGGATAGAGTTCCAAGGTATCAGCAGGGTTGGTTTCCTCTAAGGCTTCTCTACTTGGTTTGTAGATGGCCATTTTCTCCTTGTGTCTTCACACAGTCTTTCCTCTGTGTGTGTCGGTGTCCTGATCTTCTCTTACTATAAGGACACCAGTCATATTGGATTAGGGCCCACCTAATCACCTTGTTTTAACTTGATTACCTCTTTATTGGTCCTATCTCTAAACACAGTCACATACTGAAATACTAGGGGTTAGGACTTCACATATGAATTTGGGGGAGACATAAACCAGCCTATAAAAAGGTTGTTGAGAAAGATTCCAGAGTGAATCACTGAAACAAAGTCCTTAAATAGGCGAGCAGGGACGGGATCAGGTCCACAAAAGGAGGGGCAGAATGAAGACAAAATAAAGACAGAACGTGGATGGTTCATTCCATCAGAATCAGAATACCTTAACACACTTATAGGAGGATGGGTACATGTGGTGGGAAGCATACAGTTCTCTTCTAATTTCTTTCATTTTCTTTGTGAGCTAGGCAGCACGGTCATCACCAGATCATATCATTGGAAGGGAAGTGTTAGAAGTTGAAAAGATAACAGAAGGTCTATAGTGGTCATTTCAGATAGTAGAAGCATGAATGGACTCTAGGAAGATGTGGTATGGTAGCTGGGCATCACCATAGGCCCACTTGAGGTTAGCCAACCTGGATTATAACTGAGACCAATAGGCATGGATGTATTTTGCTCTCATGGTGTTCTGCTGCAAAAGTTCAGGTCCAGAGTAGACAAAGAATTAGATTAAACCAGTATGGCAAGGAAGAGGTGGTCTGCCAGACAAGTATGAGAAACATAAACTGGAATAAGGGCTTTGTGGGGCAATAATGATGACAATGGCATCTCTGCTAGTAGGGAGATACATTAGTTTTCTGGGGCTGTTGTAACAAAGTACCACAAACTGGGTGGTTTAAACAACAGAAATTTATTGTGTCACAGTTCTGGAGGCCAGAAGTTCAAAATCAAGGTGGCAGAGTTGGTTCTTTCTGAGAGATATGAGAAAAGAGTCTGTTCCAGGCCTCTCTCCTTAGTTTTTAGATGGTTATCTTCATGTTAACATGGCATTCTCCCTGTGGGTGTCTGTCCCTAACATGTCCCTTTCTATAAGGATGTCAATCATATTGGATTAGAACCCATACTGATGACCTTACTTTAATTTGATTTTATCTATAAATGTCCAATTAAGGTATAATTCTGAGGTACTAGGAAGACTTCAACATATGAATTTGGATGGGACACAATTCAATTCATAACAGAAAGAAAACCAAGACATAGGTCAGTCATAGGAGAAAGACACCTTAAAAATGGTAGATCACCCACCTTAGGAACAGAAAAAGAAAGGGAAAATTACAGCCAAAGTAAGCAGAAGAAAAGAAATAATAAGAATTACCGAAATCAATGACATAAAAAACAGGAAATCAACAGAGATAATCAATAAAATGGAATGTGCTATTTGAAGAGATCAATAAAATTGATAAACCACTCACAAGGCTAATTAACAGAAAAAGAGAGAAGACACAAATTGCCAATATCAGAAATGAGAAAAATAGACATCATTACAGATTATGGATGTTAAACAGATAAATAAAGGAATACTGTGAACAATTCTATGCCCACAAATGTGATAACTTAGATGAAATTGTCCAATTCCTTCAAAGATACAATTTGCCAACTCACACAAGAAGAAACAGACCATCAGAATAGGTTTATGTCTGTTAAGAAACTGAATCAATAATTAATAACCTTCCAAAACAGAAAGTGCCAGCCCCAGATGGGTTCACTGGTGAATTCTACCAAATATTAATGGAATAAAGAGGGGATACTTTCTAGTTTATTCTATGAGGCCAGTATTACCCTTATACCAAAGCCAGACAGACATTATGAGAAAACGAAACTACAGAGTAATATCTCTCATGAACATAGATGCAAAAATCCTCCACAAAAAATGAGCAAATCAAATCCAACAAAAGAATTATACACAATGACCAAGTGGGATTGGTCCCAGGTATGCAAGACTGGTTCAACATTCAAAAATCAATTAACATAACATTACATCAACAGGCTAAGAGAGAAAAATCACATGGTCATATCAACAGATGCAGAAAAAGCATTTGACAAAATCAAACACCTATTTATGATAAAAATTCTCAGTCAACTAGAAATAGAAGGAAACTTCCTCAACTTGATAAAGATTATTTACCAAAAAACCTACAGCTAACATCATACTTAATCATGAGAAACTCAAAGCCTCACTAAGATTAGGTACAAGGCAAGAATATCCCCTCAACCTCTCTTTTTCAACATCATACTGTGAATTTTAGCTAACACAATCAGAGAAGAAAAAGTAAATATAATGAATGCAGATTGGGAAAGAAAAATAAAACTGTTTTTGTTCACAGGTGACATTATAATCTATGTAGAAATCTGAACAAATCAACAAAAAAACTCTGGGAACTAATAAGCAATTATAGCAAGGTTGCAAGATACAAAGTAAATATATAAAAATCAATTGCTTTCCTATACACCAGCAATGAACAAGTGGAATTTAAAATTAAAAACATAATACTATTTACATTAGCACCTCAAAAAATTATATACTTAGGTATAAATCACTACAAGGAAACTATAAAAATCTGATGAATGAAATCAAAGAACTAAATAAATGGAGAGATATTTCACGTTTGTGGATAAAAAGACTCAATATTGTCAAGATATCAATTTTTCCCAACTTGATCTATAGAGTCAATGCAATACCAACCAAAATACTAGCAAATTATTTTGTGAATATTGACAAATTGATTCTGAAGTTTATATGGAGAGTCAAGAGATCCAGAATAGAAAACACAATATTGAAGGAGAATGAAGTTGAGGGACTGACACTACCTGATTTTGAGACTTATTATAAGGCTACAGTAATTAAAACACTCTGATATTGGCAAAAGAACAGGCAAATAGATCAATAGAACAAAACAGAGAGCCCAGAAATAAACCCACATAAATATAATCAATTACTATTTGATGAAGGAGCAAAGGTAATACAATGCAAAGTCTTTACAGCAAATGGTGCTGGAATAATTGGACATCCACATGTAAAAAATGAATCTAGACACAGACCTTACACACTTCACAAAAATTAACTCAAAATTAACCAAAATTTTATAAAGAGGACTGAACTAACTCGAAGAAGATTATAAAAATTCCTATCCTAGAAGATAACAGAAGAAAACCTAGATGACCTTGGGTGTGGAAATGACTTTTAAGATACAACACTAAATGCACAATCCATGAAAAAATTATTGATAAGCTGGACTTCACTAAAATTTAAAACTTCTACTCTGCAAAAAACCAATGTCAAGAGAATGAGAAGATAACCCACAGAGTGGGAGAAAATGTTTACAAAAGACACATCTAGTAAAGGACTGTTATCCAACATTTACAAAGAACTCTTAAAACTCAACAATAAGAAAACAAACAACCTGATTAAAAAACAGGCCAAAGACTTTAACAGACACCTCACCAAAGAACATATACAGATGGCAAGCATATGAAAAGATGCTCCACATCATTTGTCATCAGGGAAATGCAAATTAAAACAACAAGATAACACTACATATCTATCAGAATGGTCAAAATCTAACACACTGACAACACCAAATGTTTGTGAAGATGTGGAGCAACAGGAACTCTCATTCATTGATGATGGGAATGATGACAGGATTGGAACATAGTTCAAAATTTTTTTATAAATTTAAACATATAATTCAGTAATCATGCTCATTGGTATTTACCAAAAGGAGTTTAAAACAAACCTGCCCACACAAAAACTTGCACACAGATGTTTACAGCAGCTTTATTTATAATTGCTAAAACTTGGAATCAACCAAGATACCTTTCAGAAGATGAATAAATTAGTAAACTGTGGTACATCTAAACAGTGGAATATTGTTCAGCACTAAAAAGAAATGAGCTATCAAGCCATGAAAAGATGTGGAGGAAACTTAAATGTGTATTATTAAGTAAAAGAAGCAAATCTCAAAAAACTGCATACTGCATGATTTCAACTATATATGCCATTCTGTAAAAGGCAAAACTAAGGAGACAGTAAAAGATTAGTGATTGCCAGGGGCTGGAAGTAGGGAGGTGAATAGGCAGAGAAGAGAGAAATTTTAGGGCAAGCTACTATGTATAATACCATAATGATGGATACATGTCATTATACATTTGTCCAAACACACAGAATGTACAACAACAAGATTGAACCCCAATGTATACTATGGACTTTGGGTAATCATGATATATTAGTGTAGATCCATCAATTGTAACAAACATTTCCAACCACTCTGGAAATGTTGATAACGGGGAAACATTGATAATGTGGAAGGCTATGTACATGTGGGGGCTGAGGGTATATGGGAAATGTACTTACCTTCCTCTTGATTTTACTATGAATCTAAAACTGCTCTTAAGAAAAATAAGTCTTTTTTAAAAAGAATCAATGGATTATTGGTCCTAGCAGGGGTTTGAAGAATTTTTGGAGTTAAGGACTAGAAGGAGGGAGATGAGAAGATATGAAGAGAAGAGGAAGAGTGAAATGCTTATAAAATTTTGCTTAATATTAGCACTATGCTGGGAACATTTGTATACAACTCAGTCAATAGCTCACATCAGTAGGTACCTCTCATCAACCCAGAATTTCCTGTTTTCTCTGCTCTGTTTTTCTCAAGTGGACCTCTGTGGTGTTTACTTTCCAATCAGCCTGATTTTTTACTAGATGAAGTCCCAGTAAAATCTCAACAGACAACTCTAAAGATTTCTTTGACCACTCAGCAGAAAAAAAAAGTCACTGTACAGAGACATGGAGAAATCTAAGATGTCAACTCTGTGCCAGGTGGTGCATGATACATTGAAGAAGCCCTTCCAGAAGCATCAGGAAATCAGACAACTCTCCTTTCCATACACAAATTTCCTTCTCTCTGTGTCAGACATCCCACTAGCACTGCTGTGGTTCAACAAATAGTCATTGAGTTCCTACCGTTTCAGGCACTGTCCCAGGTGCTGGGGAGGAGTAGGTACCAAGGTAAGTTAAACATAGTGCCTGCCTATGGAAGTTTTAATTTCACTAAAAGAAAGCAAAGAAACTAAGGTAAGTTAACAAAAATTATAACAACATAGAGTAGGAAAAGTGGCATAACATAGACACAAAATAGCATGAGGATGATGGAAAACTATTGGGACCAAGGGTGGGATTGGGAATTAAGAAAGGCTTTTGTGAATGAGTTAATATTTGAGGCATAACTTCAAGAATAAAGAGAATTTCAATGGCAGAAGTCTGTGTGTCTGCACGAGTCAAGACACAGAAGCTGAAATCTGTAGGAACATGTTTGAGGAATGACAAGTAGTTTAATTAGCTTGGTGTCAGAAGAGCTTAGATGCACATGCACATAACCCAGAGTATAATTAGAAACATCTGGTGGTTTTGAGAAGGTAGAAGACATGATCAGAAGATAATCACATGAAGAATATTCTGACAAAAGAACCTAAAATGGACTGGAATGGAAAGTTCAAGGGGCAGAAGGAAGAGTTGAAAGGTGTCCTTATGATTTAGGCAAGGGTGGGTGTAGGGGATGGACAAGAGAGTAATGACTGCAGAATATTGCAGAACTGGACTCCATGTGACCTGATAATTTACTGGATGTGGGGGACAGTAAATGAGGAATTGGAGAAGACACCAAGTTTCTGAACCTGAGGACTCAGGGAACATAGAGCTATTCACAGATATAGGAAGGCCAAAGGGAGAAGCTGGTTTCAGTTCATTGTTTTGAACTTGCTGAATTAAAGATGACTGAGGACAGCCAAGTGAAGTTAACTAGCAATCAGAGTTGGAAATATGAGATCAGAGATTGGAAAAGTAGATAGGGCTAAAGAGGCAGAAATTTGGGTCTTTTTCACAGAGGAGCTGGTTAATATGGATAAAGTATGATAACAGAACTTTAGTTAGAAAAGACTTATGGAGAAAGAGATGGAAGAATTGGTTATAAAAGTCAGAGAGAAGGTTAAAGAAGGGAAGCGAGTGAGGGAGGGGTGCTCAACAACGTCAAATGCTGAAAAGTTACAGATGCAAATGAGAACAGAAAACAAAGTGCTGGATTTGGCAGTTAGTGGAACAATGAGAAAACCTCAAGATGCCAAGGAAACAGACAATCCTGCACCATCAACTGGAGCCTGTCTTGCTATATTTCAATGAAAAGCTATCAAGAGCATGGTATCTGATTAAGAGCATGGAATCTGATTAAGAGCATGGTTGTGTGAGTTGAAATTCCTGCTTGGCCACTTAAAAGCTCTTGGCCAAGCAAGTCAAGCTTTCTTCTTTATAAAAGGAAGCCTTATATAAGACAAACTTCATCTTTGTCATCTGTAAGAAATGCGGGATTTCTTCAGTGATCTTAGGTATTATTATTGATAATGTTCATTGCTCTGAATGGGCTGGACACTTAGATATTCTATATAGTTCATTATACCATGATGATTATAATATAATCATAGAGAAGAACTATATAATACAAAGGGAACTCATATATATTTCTTCTAAGTTAGACATACATTCTAGTCAATGTGTGTGACATCCGCTCATTCCTCCACTTGCTTTCATTCCCAAACCAAAAATTACCAAACAAAACCGAGCAAAACCAAACAAAACCCCCCACAGAGTAGAAAGGCAAGAAATTCTTAGTCAATGGGAAAAAAATAGATCACCTTTTTAAAAAACTATAGGGTCGGGGTGCCTGGGTGGTTCAGTCAGTTAAGCATGTGCCTTCAGCTTAGGTCATGATCCCAGGGTCCTAGGATCAAGCCCCAGGTCCAGCTCCCTGCTCAGCGGGGAGCCTGCTTCTCCCTCTCCTCCCGGCTAGTGCTCTCTCTTATTATCTCTGTCTCTCTCTCAAATAAATTTTTTTAAAAATTTAAGTTATACAGACACATGGTTACTATGGAAACAAGTACAGTGCAGACCTATGAAGATGGTACTAACATAACTACAAATGAACATTTCAGAATATGGCAGGGAGACAAATATATCTGTTCCTTTTCTATTCAAATATGTGGGAAAGGGCAAAAAGGCTCCAATTATCAGCCAAACCTGGACAATGTATAACTTAATAAATCAGATAAAGATATTTGACATTCCTCTTCTATAGTAAACTAAAGTGGTCATAAAATGCAAAATACTTTATCCCAAATGTACTACAGTTTTATAGGCTTAAGACAAGGAGGAGAATGGAGTCTGTTTCCCTCTCATTCTTGCTTAATTGTGTTTAATGTCTAAAAGGCAAGTGATAGTCCAGGCTGAATCTAATATATTTATGGGGGGTAAGAGAAGGGATCAGACATTTTATTTTGCTTTTTAAGTAATTCTTATGTCACATTTTTTGCAGTTGCATAGTGTACACAATTTCAATGTTTGTAAAATGCTGGTAGGGATTCAAAATATCCTTGCAGGAGGATATTTTGAAGTCAGGAGGAGACAGAGGATTTGCCTAGCACTACCCTCTCTGATCTGTGAAACTGTACTTCAAAAAATGTTGAAAAGATGCGCTTAGCATGTGCTGGGCTTCGGCCACGTTGTGGTATATAAATAAGGGTTAGCTTGCCACCACGAATCACACAAACTGTTAAAATACTAAGAAAGAAGAAAGTATGATAACTAGTTTCTCAACCTCAGAAATGTTGACATTTGGGCTGATAAATGTTATCCTGTGGAAAGGGGAAAGAAGTTATACTGTGCATATTAAGTTGTTTAGCAGCATCCTTGGCTTCTATCCACTAGATGCCAGTAGCACACTTTTCCCCACCCCAAATCATGACAACCAAAAATGCCTCTTGACATTGCCAAATGTCCCCTGAGGGGAAAATTTGCTCCTGGTTAAGAACCACTATAATACAGAAATAAAATCACAAATGATCCCTTGAAATTTTCCTTTGTTCACAGTACTGTGCAAAAAATAATCACTTTTTTTTACAATGAAGTTTCATAAACTGAAAATCCAAATTTCTCAATATTTGCCATATTGGAGAAAAGCTTTCTATGTTTAGTCACCAAGTAGAAGCAATAATCCTGGAAGATTTCCCATTCCCAGTATCATCAAGAGATTCACACAGATCATTCCATAACAAAACCCAGACATTCTGTTAAGTTTTGAAATACCCTCCCTTAATGTCAGATGCCTACGATCAAAAGAACCCAAACAATACACACTTAAGGTCTAAACTGTGGGACAAGAGTTACGGGGCAAGGGTTATAAAGAGGAATCTTATTAAGTTTACCTAATTCTACAGAGTAATTGCTGAAGAAATAACCTTGCACAATTCTTTCCAAGGAACAGAACAAGTATATTAAGTAGATAATCATTCTGCATTATTAGCCTTGAGATGCTGTTAAATGTGTGTGTGGGATAATAGGGTTCCCAGAGATTATGAATTAAGTGTCAATTTTTTCTGTCTCAGAGTAATCAGCCTTTGGATTCATTCATAAAACAAAACAAAACAAAAAAGACAAATCAAAAAACCCTAATCAAACATAGAAACTAAAAGAATTTGTAAAAGAAGCCATGGGACTTCCTGGTTCTAGACTCCCTTTATCTGGACCTCAGTTTCTCATCATTAACTGTTGGAGGTTAGATTACCTTATCTCTACAGCCCCTTCCCAAATGAACATTGCATATATTTTGTGTTTAAAATCCAAGTCACCTAACAGAAAATACTGGGAATGGTAAGAATTGATGAGACCATATGTTCCACTTTGGTACTCATATTCATATTCAGATGTGTATAGGTTTGTTTCAGACAAGACAATGAAAATCTCTATCTGGAAGACTTAGGTTACATAGTGCTTGTCTTCTACCATAGTACAGAGAGAATACTTCTTCCATTATGACAAGGCCGAGTTTGTTACTCTGGGAAGAAAGAGCTTAGTGTAGAGAATGGGAAATCCCAAACCTCTGGCCTAAGGAACTGTGGAAAGAAGATGTGAGCTAGAGAAAGTTCAGTTTTTCCAAAGACCTTCTATTCCTCCAAGAAACTTCATTTGTGGTTTTTTATTGTTGTCATTACATATATAAGAATATAATACACAACTGAATTTTTGAAGGAGAGAGGAAAAAAAATACATACCTGATAATTCAACTTGGAACATGAGTTGGCACATAGAAAATTCTGACTCAGTAAGGAGGAAGTCTCCCAAACCAGAAAAACTAGAAGACTCCACCCAGATTCCTTCTCAAGATGGTAAGTCTTTAGCAGGTTGTGCCAGGACCATTAGAACTGCTCAGAATATGGCTATATTCAAACACAGGTCCACAATATCACTTTGGCCATAATATTGGCTAAAACCATTAGCTGCTGTCTTATTTTTTACAATGAAATGATTTTATAAAATTAAAAAAATTTATTATTCAGAATTTTTTCTCCTTGGAAACAGACCAGCTGAATTGCAGACAAATCTCTGCTGAAAAGAATGAAAATGCATCCCAAGCTTTAAAAAGGCAAAAACTATGCTCTTCACTACAAGGCATTGCCCAAACTTCATTTTGATTTCCCCGTACAGAATTTCATATACACTTTACAATTAGGTCTACCAGCCCTTTATCTGTTATGTCATTTGCAATTATCTTCTCCTGTTCCATAGGTTGCCTTTTAGTTTTGTTGACTGTACCTTTGCCATGCAGAAGGTTTTTATCTTGATGAAGTCCCAGTAGTTCATTTTTGCTTTTGTTTCCCTCGCCTTTAGAGACATGTCTTGCAAGAAGTTGCTGAGGCCAAGGTCAAAGAGATTACTGCCTGTGTTCTCCTCCAGGATTTTGATGGATTCCTGTCTCACATTTAGGTCTTTCATCCATTTTGAGTTTATCTTTGTGTATGGTGTTAGAGAATGGTCCAGTTTCATTCTTCTGCATGTGGCTTTCCAGTTTTCCCAGCACCATTTATTGAAGATGGTGATATTCACCATCTTCCATTGGATATTCTTTTTTCCATTGGATATTCTTTCCTGCTTTGTCAAAATTTAGTTGCCCACAGAGTTGAGGATCCATTTCTGGGCTCTCTATTCTGTTCCATTGATCTATGTACTGTTTTTTGTGCCAATATCATGCTGTCTTGATGATCACAGCTTTGTAATATAGCTTGAAGTCAGTCATTGTGATGCCCCCAGTTTTTGTTTTCTTTCTCAACATTCCTCTGGCTATTCAGGGTCTTTTCTGGTTCCATACAAATTTTAGGACTGTTTGTTCCAGCTCTGTGGAAAATGTCAATGGTATTTTGATAGGGATTGCATTGAATGTGTAGATTGCTCTGGGCAGCATAGACATTTTAACAATGTTTATTCTTCCAATCCATGAGCATGGAATATTTTTCCATTTCTTTGTGTATTTCTCAATTTCTTTCATAAGTGTTCTGTAGTTTCTAGAGTACAGATCCTTTTCCTCTTTGATTAGGTTTATTCCTAGGTATCTTATGGTTTTAGGTGCAGTTGTAAATGGGATCAACTCCTTAATTTCTCTTTCTTCTGTCTTATTGTTAGTGTATAGAAATGCAACTGATTTCTGTGCATTGATTTTGTATCCTGCCACATTGCTGAATTGCTATATGAGTTCTAGCAATTTGGGGGTGGAGTCTTTTGGGTTTTCCACATGAAGTATCATGTTATCTCTGAAGAGAGAGAGTTTGACTTCTTCTTTGCCAATTTGAATGCCTTTTATTTCTTCTTGTTGTCTGATTGCTGAGGCTAGGACTTCTAGTACTATGTTGAACAACAGTAATGAGAGTGGGCATCTCTGTTGTGTTCCTGACCTTAAGGGGAAAGCTCTCAGCTTTTCCCCATTAAGAATGATATTCACTGTGGGCTTTTCATAGATGGCTTTTATGATATTGAGGTATGTTCCCTCTATCCCTATACTTTGAAGAGTTTTAATCAAGAAAGGATGTTGTATTTTGTCAAATGCTTTTTCCCATCAATTAAGAAGATCATATGGTTCTTGTCTTTTCTTTTATTAATGTGCTCTAACACGTTGATTGATTTGTGAATGTTGAACCACCCTTGCATCCCAGGAATAAATCCCACCTGGTGGTGGTGAATAATCCTTTTTATGTACTGTTGGATCTTACTGGCTAGTATCTAGGTGAGTATTTTGGTATCCATGCCCATCAGGGATATTGGTCTGTCTTTGTCTGGTTTGGGGACGAGGTAATGCTGGCTTCATAGAATGAGATTGGAAGTTTTCCTTCCATTTCTATTTTTTGAAACAGCTTCAGTAGAATAGGTATAATTTCTTCTTTAAATGTTTGGTAGAGGGGCACCTGGGTGGCTCAGTCATTAAGTGTCTACCTTTGGCTCAGGTCATGGTCCCAGGATCCTGGGATCGAGCCCCGCATCAGGCTCCCTGCTCAGCGGGAAGCCTGCTTCTCCCTCTCCCACTCCTCCTGCTTGTGATCAATCTCTCACTGTGTCTCTCTCTGTCAAATAAATAAATAAAATTTTTAAAAATAAATAAATAAATAAATAAAAATAAATGTTCGATAGAATTCCCTTGGGCCCTGGATTCTTGTTTTTTGGGAAGTTTTTGATTACTGCTTTCATTTTCTTGCTGGTTATTGGTCTGTTCAGATTTTCTACCTCTTCCTGTTTTAGATTTGGTAGTTTATAAGTTTCCAAGAATGCATCCATTTCTTCCAGATTGCCTAATTTGTTGGCATATAGTTGCTCATAATATGTTCTTAAAATTGTCTCTCCCCTTTCATTCATGATTTTATTATTTTGGGTCCTTTTTCTTTTCTTTTGGATAAGTCTGGCCAGAGATCTTATTAATTCTTTCAAAGAATCACTTTCTGGTTTCGTTGATCTGTTCTACTATTCTTCTGGTTTCTATTTCATTGATTTCTGCTCTAATCTTTAATATTTCTCTTCTCCTGCTTGATTTAGGCTTTATTTGCTGTTCTTTCTCCAGGTCCTTTAGGTGTAAGGTTAGTGTGTGTATTCGGGATTTTTCTAATTTTTTTTGAGAAAGGCTTGTATTGTTACATACTTCCCTCTTAGAACTGCCTTTGCTGTATCCCAGAGGTTTTGAACGGATATGTTTTCATTCTCATTAGTTTCCATGAATTTTTTAAGCTCTTCTTTAATTTCCTGGTCGACCCATCCATTCTTTAGCAGGATGCTCTTTAACCTCCAAGTGTTTGAGTTCCTTCTGAACTTCCTCTTGTGAATGAGTTCCAGTTTCAAAGCATTGTGGTCTGAAAATATGCAGGGAATAATCTCAATCTTTTGATATTGGTTGAGACCTGATTTGTGACCCAGTGATCTATTCTGGAGAAAGTTCCATGTGTACTCAAGTAGAATGAGTATTCCATTGTTTTAGGATGGAATCTGGTCCAGTATGTCATTCAAAGCCCTTGTTTCTTTGTTGATCTTCTGCTTAGATGTTCTGTCCATTCCTAGTATCCAAGATCTATAAAGAACTTATCAAACTCAACACCAAAAAGACAAATAATCCAGTCAATAAATGGGCAGAAGGCATGAACAGACACTTCTCCAAAGAAGACATACAACAGACACATGGAAAAAATGCTCCACATCACTTGCCATCGGGGAAATACAAATCAAAACCACAGTGAGATACAACTTCACACCAGTTAGAATGGCTAAAATTAACAAGACAGGGAACAATAAATGTTGACAAGGATGTGGAGAAAGGGGAACCCTCTTACACTGTTGGTAGGAATGCAAGCTGGTACAGCCACTCTGGAAAACAGTATAGAGGTTCCTCAAGGTGTTAAAAATAGAGCTACCTTATGACCCAGCAATTGCACTACTGGGTATTTACCCCAAAGATACAGATGTAGTGAAAAGAAGGGGTACATGCACTCCAATGTTCATAGCAGCAATGTCCACAATAGCCAAACTGTGGAAGCAGCTGAGATGTCCTTCAACAGATGAATGGATAAAGAAGATGTGGCTCATATATACAATGGAATATTACTCAGCCATCAGAAAGGATGAATACCTCCCATTTACATCGACATGTATGGAATGAAGGGTATTATGCTAAGTGAAATAAGTCAATCAGAGAAAGACAATTATCATGTGGTTTCACTCATATATAGAATATAAGCACCATTTATTGAAGAGACTGTCTTTTTTCCATTGCATGTTTTTTCCTGCTTTGTCAAAGATTATTTGACCATAGAGTTGAAGGTCTATATCTGGGCTCTCCATTCTGTTCCACTGGCCTATATGTCTGTTTTTGTGCCAGTACCATGCTGTCTTTGTGACCACTGTTTTGTAATATAGCTTGAAATCAGGCAACGTGATGCCCCCAGCTTTGTTTTTCTTTTTCAACATTTCGTTGGCGATTCGGAGTCTTTTCTGATTCCATACAAATTTTAGGATTGTTTGTTCCAGCACTTTGAAAAGTGTCATTGGAATTTTGATCGGGATGGTGTTGAAGGTATAGATTGCTCTGAGTAGCATAGACATTTTAACAATGTTTATTCTTCTGATCCATGAGCATGGAATGTTTTCCCATCTTTTTGTGTCTTCTTCAATTTCTTTCATGAGTGTTCTGTAGTTCCTAGAGTATAGATCCTTTACCTCTTTGGTTAGTTTATTTTATTTTTAAATATTTTTATTTATACTTTATTTTAAGGTATCTTATGGTTTTTGGTGCTATTATAAATGGAATCATTTCTCTAATTTCTCTTTCTACAGTTGCACTGTTAGTGTATAAGAAAGCAACTGATTTCTGTGGATTGATTTTGTATCCTACCACATTACTGAATTGCTGTAGGAGTTCTAGCAATTTAGGGGTGGAGTGTTTTAGGTTTTCCACATAAAGTATCATGTCATCTGCAAAGAGAGAGAGTTTGACTTCTTTGCCAATTTGAGTGCCTTTTATTTCTTTTTGTTGTCTGACTGCTGTTGCTAGGACTTCTAGTATTATGTTGAACAATAGTGATGAGAATGGGCATCCTCGACATGTTCCTGATCTTAAGGGAAAGGCTCTCATCTTTTCCCCATTGAAGATGATATTTTCTGTGGGTTTTACATAGATGGATTTTATGAACTTGAGGAATGTTCCCTCTATCCCTATACTCTGAAGAGTTTTAATCAGGAAAGGATGCTGTATTTTGTCAAATGCTCTTTCTGCATCAATTGATAGGAGCATATGGTTCTTCTCTCGCCTCTTATTAATATGTTCTATCACACTGATTGATTTGCAAATGTTGAACCACCCCTGCATCCTGGGGATAAATCCCACTTGGTCATGGTGGATGATCCTTTTAATGTATTGTTGGATCCTATTAGCTAGGATTTTTTTTGAGAATTTTGGAATCCATATTCATCAGGGATGTCAGTCTGAAATTCTTTTTGATGGGGTCTTCACCTGGTTTGGGGATTAAGGTTATGCTGGCCTCATAGAATGAGTCTGGAAGCTTTCCTTCTGTTTCTATTTTTTGAAACAGCTTCAGGAGAATAGGTATTACTTCTTCTTTGAATGTTTGGTAGAATTCCCCAGGGAATCCATCAGGCCCTGGACTCTTGTTTTTTGGGAGGTTTTTGATCACTGCTTCAATCTCGTTACTGATTATTGGCCTATTCAGGTTGTCGATTTCTTCCTGTTTCAGTCTTGGCAGTTTATAGGTTTCCCCGGAAGGCATCTACTTCTTCTAGGTTGCTTAATTTATTGGCATATAGTTGTTGATAATAATTTTTAATAATTGTTTTTATTTCCTTGGTGTTAGCTGTGATCTCTCCCTTTTCATTCATAATTTTATTAATTTGGGTCCTTTCTCTTTTCTTTGGGATAAGTCTGGCCAGTGGTTTATCTTTCAAGGAACTAGCTTCTAGTTCATTGATCTGGTCTACTGTGTTTCTGGTTTCTAATTCATTGATCTCTGCTCTAATCTTAATTATTTCTCTTCTAATGCATGGCTTAAGCATCATTTGTTGCTTTTTCTCTAGTTCTTTAAGGTGTAAAGTTAGTTGGTGAATTCGGGATTTTTCTATTTTTTTGAGTGAGGCTTGGATGGCTATGTATTTCCCCCTTAGGACCGCCTTTGCAGTATCCCATAGGTTTTGGACCAATGTGTTTTCATTCTCATTGGTTTCCATGAATTGTTTAAGTTCTTCTTTGATTTCCTGGTTGACCCAAACATTCTTGAGCAGATTGGTCTTTAGCTTCCAAGTGTTTGAATTTCTTCCAAATTTTTTCTTGTGATTGAGTTCCAGTTTTAAAGCATTATGGTCTGAGAATATGCAGGGAATAATCTCAGTCTTTTGGTATCGGTTGAGATCTGATTTGTGACCCAGTGGTCTATTCTGGAGAAAGTTCCGTGTGCACTCGAGAAGAATGAGTATTCTGTTGTTTTAGGGTGGAATGTTCTATATATATCTATGAGGTCCATCTGGTCCAGTGTGTCATTCAAAACTCTTGTTTCTTTGTTGATTTTCTGCTTAGATGATCTGTCTATTGCTGAGAGTGGAGTATTGAGGTCTCCTACAATTAATATATTATTATCAATATGACTCTTTATTTTGGTTAACAGTTGGCTTATGTAGTTGGCTGCTCCCATGTTGGGGGCATAGATATTTACAATTGTTAGATCTTCTTGTTGGATAGACCCGTTAAGAATGATATAGTGTCCTTCTGTGTCTCTAACTACAGTCTTTAGCTTAAAATTGAATTTGTCTGATATAAGAATTGCCACCCCAGCTTTCTTTTGAGGTCAGTTGGCATGGAAGATGGATCTCCCTCCATCCCTTCACTTTCAGTCTGGATGTATCCTTGGGTTCAAAATGAGTCTCTTGTAGACAGCATATGGATGGGTCTTGTCTTTTTATCCAATCTGCAACCCTGTGCCGTTTTATGGGAGCATTTAGGCTGTTCACATTGAGAGTGATTATTGAAAGATATGAATTGATTGTCATCATGTTGCCTGTGAAGTCCTTGTTTCTATAGATTGTCTCTGTAAATTTCTGTTCTATATCACTCTTGGGGTCTTTCTCCTTTTATAGAACCCCCCTTAATATTTCTTGCAGGGCCGGCTTAGTGGTCACATATTCTTTCAGTTTCTGCCAATCTTGGAAGCTCTGCATCTTTCCATCCATTCTAAATGACAGTCTTGCAGGATAAAGTATTTTTGGCTGCATGCTCTTCTAGTTTAGTACCCTGAATATGTCTTGCCAGGCCTTTCTGGCTTGCCAGGTCTCTGTGGATAAGTCTGACATTATTCTGATGTTCTTCCCTCTGTACATACGGAATTTCTTCCCCCTAACTGCCCTTAAGATGGTTTCCTTGGTTCTAAGATTTGCGAGTTTTACTATTACATGCTGGGGCATTGGCCTGTTTTCCTTGATCTTGGGAGGGATCCTCTCTGCCTCTAAGACACGAATGTTTGTTTCATTCCCCAGATTAGGGAAGTTCAAATATATCTTCTAGCCCTCTCTCTCTCTGCACCCCCTCAGGGATCCCAATAATTCTGACATTGGAACGTTTCATGGTGTCACTTATTTCTCTGATTCTGTTTTCACGATTTTGAGTTGTTTCTCCCTGGCCTCTTCTTTTTCCTTCTTTTCTATCAATTGGTCTTCTAGATCACTAATTCATCCTTCTGCCTCACTTACCCCAGCTGTTAGATTATCTAGATTAGATTGGATCTCATTGATAGCATTTTTAAGTTCTGCCAGTTCAGCTTTCATTTCTGCCCTTAGAGACTCTATGTTGCCATTAGTCTATTTCTCCATTCTAGCTATTGTCTTCATAACTGTTGCCCTGAAGTCCATTTCCGACATCTTGGCTTTATCTGTATCCATCTGTAAATGTGTGGCAGAAGTCACAGTCTCTGAGTCTTTCTTATTTTGGGGGTTCTTCCTCCTAGTCATTCTGTTGAGGGGTGGTTGAGGGAATGTACAGAGTCCAAATTATTGACCCCAACCCAAGGAAGATGCACCTGTTTTATAGAGACCTTAGGGTTGTCAGCCTTTTGTTCTCCCAGCCTGTCTTCTGGGGGAGGGGCCTGCTGTGCTGTTACTCAGGCAACCTTGTTTGGGTAGAGTGCTTTGCCCCCTGTGGGGGGGGCATGAGTTCAGTGAAAATCAGCTTTTTGGGGCTTCTGTTCTCTGGCGGCTTTCCCTGGCAGGTTTCTACGTCTCTTCCGAGAGTCAGAGCAGAAGAGATCATTTCCAACCCTCTGCCTCAGAGCAGAGAGATTGCAGTCTGTTCTTCAGGGAGCTCTCCAGGCCACACTATGTCCGTTTCTGTCTGTGCTGCTATAAACTGCAGTCCTGGGTTGTGCACCCCTCTGCAGTGCTCCCAGTCCTTGCCTCCAGGTTGGGGTATGTCTCTGCCCTTTGTGCTTCTAAAACCGCCAGCTGCCCCCAGTTCACACGTGGGGGCCCACCGCTCCAGGTTTCAGTCTGGGGGACTGCCCTAAAGTCCTTTCCCCGCTGCTACCAGTCTGCTTGTCTGTGCCCTGTCCCCAGTTCCAGAGGCTATCGCTCACCGGCGGTGCAGGATCCCCATGGCTCCCTCCCCCGTGTTTATCTTCCAATATCTGCCTGCAGAATCATGGCTCCCCGCTTCATACCTCGAAACCAACTGATATTCTGTGATATTGTTTGCAGAGATCCAGATATATCTTCTTACAGCTCAGGCTAATTTCATGGGTGTTCAGAGTGGTCTGGTGGATATCCAGCTCAATTCAGGGGACTGGTTGGAATAAGGTCCCCTACTCCTCTGCCATATTTTCCTCCTCCTAAAATAGGCTAATCAAATTTAAATAAATAAAATAAATAAAACAAAATAAAATAAAATTAGGTCTTAGTGTGTAGCAGACTCAGATGAGCCTCAAAAGTAAAAAACCAAAATTGGCAAAAATATTTTACTATATGGAGTAGAACTCAGAGGCCCTGCCCTGAAGGTTTTTTCCAGAGGCTTTGAAAACTCCCTATTATTACCACAGAACCTTACTTTTTCTACCTTTTTATACCCTACTCCCACCCCTTGCCAGATGTCCCACAGCTTTCAAAACATCCTGACAATTTTTTTATATAGTACTACATATTTTTATTGGGATCTTTCAGTGTACTAGGTTTTGTTTAGAGCTCTTGGGTTTTCATTGTTTGGGTTGGGATTTTACTTTTATGAGGTGTTAGGGCAGAAAAGGGGGTGTGTTTTGTTTTTATTTTGATTGCTGCACACTCTTCTAACCCTTCCCCTGGTGTTGACCCTTCTGAAAAGATGATAATCTCATTTCCTGTATCTTGGAGAGAAATTCTTAACAGGTCAAGAATGTTATCAGGTTTAGACAGTTATTTTAGCCTTCCTTTTCCTTCCCACTGACATTAAACACAAGATGAGTCAAAATGTGATTTGTTCCATGATTTCTTTTCAAATATGCTTGAAATAGGCACATGGTTTCAGTTCTGTTCTGAAATAGTCTGTTCCAAAGAAGTGCAGCTTTCTGCTCCTCCTTACTTGTCAGCATTGTATTTCTAGAAAGTATACTAAAGAAAGCTTTTTACTGGACATAAACTCAAAAAACTAAACTTAAACTGAAAGTAGATGACCTGAATTATGTATAAGAAACCGTAAAATCTTCCTCCCAAGACCCATGGGGAAAGAAAGGGACAAAGAAAAATATAATAAAAAGTATTGTCAAAGGCATTTGCTTCCATACCCAAAATAGGAATCTACTTCTTTTCTGACTCTGAAGCTGGAAAAAAAGGATGGATTTAACTGTGTAATCTTCTACCCTACCCTTCTGGTTGGACCTGAACCAGTGTGACATGTAAGAAGTCTCACAGGAGAGTAGAACAGTAGTTTTCTGTATTCTTGGAACACCTGTTAAGAGGTTATAGGGGGTTTTATATACAGCAAGTAGAACTCCAGTCTTCTCTCACTCTCGGTGTAAAAAAAAAAAAGCTTCATTAAAACATATCCTTTGCCAAAGTTTCATTGCTCAAAAGAGTCAATGTAACTTTCAAACCTTAGGCATTCTGCAAATTGTGCTTTAAACCCTTCAAAGAGCTTTCTTGTAAATTCTGAGCTTAAATATATTTCTCATCATTTTCTAGGCTACAGCGATTTCTGAATTAATATCTATTTAACTAAAACAGTGATTAAATACATTATTTTTTAATGAGCCAGCATATTATACACATACTTTGCTATCACCATATATAAAATAGCCATCTCATAAGTGCAACTGAGAGGTTAGCATAACAAAGTGTTCAGGAAAGACAACGGATAGCTAGAACATTTAAAATAAAATAAAGATATTACATATTCAGTATGTAATAGTAGACTGAGTTGACACCCAGGATATTTCCATTCTACTATAAACACATAGAAATGTTGAATTAAAAAATTATATTAAGAACGAAAGAAAATTAAGCTGAGAGTGAAAACAGGAAAGAGAAAGTTCCATATGTTGGGAAAAAAAGAGAGAACTCAAAACCATAGTGATGAGCTGAAGACAAATGACCCACACAGTCTTAGTCTCAGATACAGGTCAGGGCTTATGGTATTCAGGGAGGCACATTATAAGAACTGAGGCCCAGGAAAAATGGGGGGATTGAACTGTGTTTTCTGAATAAAGCTGGGAGCATGAAGGGCTGCCCCACATGTGAGATAAAGGAATGAGGGTATAAAATACCTCAGTGCACTAACTTCAGCTAGCTTCAAGAATCCTATCTTCTTCCTAAGGCAGCAGATAAAAGAAGAGTTATTTGTGAGTCATCAAAGCCTTAATCCCAACTCATGCTCAAGTACAGAGTCTAAATTCCACTCCCAAGTGGCACAGAAACCCAAGAGTAACACATCAACATAAATAATGGTCTGAAACATTGAAATCTGTAAAGTCCTGACTGATACCAATCCCAAAACACTCTATTAGGATACAAAGGCCCAGGGCACATAGGGCTCCAGAAGCAACCTCTGCTGCATATGAGCTAACAATAAATACGACAAATCATGAAAGGAACAAACCACCAAACAATGGGATAATTGGCACCTCAAGAATTAGAGAAAATAGACCCATGTGAAAAAGTATTTAAAATAAATGCTTACAATATTCAAAAATACAAAGAGAAGAAAAGAAACCATAGGCAGCACCAATGTCTTCAGATTTTGAGCATGATTTTGTCCATCAAAGGACAGAGGAGAGCACAGAGTCCAGCTTCGAGCAAAGTGAATTACATGGTACTTGAGAAGAGCTCATTTGTCTGGCCTGAATAAGTAGTTTGCTTTCAAAGGTGAGAATACCCACTTCAGGAAATGCTGTTAGTTCATACAAGTGACATCACGACTTATGTGGTTCAATAGTCTTTTTCCTTGCGCTAGAGAAATTGCACTGACAAGAGCAAAAAGACAATGCAATCCTTTTTTGACTTTTTGGCAAACTTCATGCTGGTCGTTTCATTTGCTACGTACCAGCTTTCATCCTCTTCCAAAGGTGGGTTGAGGGGCCTTGGGAAGAGTTTTGATTCTCTGCTCTTCTTGTCCAGTAAAATTACTCATTTGTTGTAATTTTTTCCAGTACTAATAAACTCTATAAAAAAATTTTGTTTTCACAGCATCATGACCAAGAAGTTTCCTCATTCCCTTGTTTCTATATCTTCAAAGTAGAAAGAAATTCCCCAAGTACAGCCAGGATTGCTATGCTTGTATAAGTCATCCCATAAACCCAAATTACAATCTTAGTCTTGTTCCTAACTAGTTGCCTGATCTTGGGCAAATTATCATCTGTTTATTCAATGGTGACATAGAAAAAAATAGCCTTTTACCTAAAAAGATTGTTGGAAGATTAAATGATACAATACAGTAGGAGATACATTCTAAGATCCCCGGTGGATGAAACCATGGATAGTATCGAACCCTGTATATACTATCTTTTTTTTCCTGTACATACATACTTATGATAAAGTTTAATTTACAAATTAGGCACAGTAAGAGATTAACAACAATAACTAATAATTATAACATTATACTGTAATAAAAGTTATGTTTATATGGTTTCTCGCTGTGTGTCTGTCTCTCAAAATATCTTGTACCATACTCACCCTTCTTCCAATGATGATGTGAGATGATAAAAAGCCTGTGTGATGAGATGAAGTGAGGGGAATGACATAGGCATTGTGACTTAGGGTTAGGCTACTAATGAGCTTCGAACAATACATCAGAAGGAGGATTGTCTGCTTCCAGCCTCAGTTGACAGCAAGTAACTGAAACTACGGATAGCAAAACTACAGATAAGGTGGGACTACTGTAATCTCTGCAAATGTTGTTTTCCTGGCTGCCTGCCAGCTTTCAATCAATAATCTTGAATTACATTAGCTTGGTTCATCTATGAATAATAAACACTTTTCATCTAAAAAATCATCAAAAATATATGATAGAGCACTTGAGTTTGCACAATCTCTTTGGACTACCTCAATCCTCAATTAATTTATTTTATTGACTGTTATTAAAATCTGGGTAATTTGTGGGGCACCTGGGTGGCTCATCATTAAGTGTCTGCCTTCAGCTCAGGTCACGATCCCAAGGTCCTGGGATCAAGCCCCACATCGGGGTCTCTGCTCAGTGGGAAACCTGCTTTCCCTCTCCCACTCTCACTGCTTGTGTTCCTGCTCTCGCTATCTCTCGGTCAAATAAATAAAAACTTAAAAAAAAAATCTGGGTAATTTGTAGTTCAGCTATTGTTTAACCAGATATGCAGGGAGAATGGGTTTCCAGAAAAATCTTAGGGACCACAATATTAACTACTTCTGGAATAAAAGTGGAATATTTCCAGATGGTGGTTGATTTTCCTTTCTCACAGATAAAATACAAATACATAACTGAGAATTAAATTGTACTGACTACCTAAGAGAGTATCCATCCAACAAAAGTTTCTGTCCCTGTCATTATGAATCTAATCATTTTCTGGAATACAGAAGAGAATCTGACCCAGAATACAGAGCCAAATATGAAACCTAGGTGGTAGTGATTAATATAAAGTCAGTATTTAGTGTAACAGGTAATGTTGATAGAGAACAGTAAATTAAGTAACTATGATGATATTAGGTTATAAAGACAAATTTCCATTTAGGAAAAAACTTTGAGACAAGACGAAGCCTAATCATCATTATGAACTTATAAATAGGAATAATTAGAAGTTAAGAACCATGCATATTCGGTTGAAACTCAAAAAACTTGAGAAATAACAGTGCTTCAGATTTCAACCTAAAAAAACTTCAGAAAATCACAGAGGAATCCTGGAATTAACAATCAAAACAGAACAAGGAAACAATGGCATTATCATTGAAAGAAACTGTCCCTACTCACCTCTTTCAGGATTTAATACAAATTTCACCTCTGCATAAAAAAATAATTTTATATATGTAAAATAAACATTTCTGTATTATTTCACTGGGAGATACATTGTATCATGTCATATATTTACCATGTCATATATCATGCCAAATCACTCCTAACACCAGAGGTCTAAAGTAATGACATATCTACAGAAATTATTGAAGAAAATTCAGCCAAATTTCTATTACTGTACTTGCTTGAATAGTCATGCTATCTTGACAGACCCTCAAATCTTTCTTTGAAACTTTACTGAGAAAATAACAAAGAAATTCCATGCTCTTCTATGACACTAAGTAAGATTGATCAAAAGATTTATTGACTATATAAAGATCCCAGGAAAACTAGGCCTAAAATTTCTTCTGCTCAAAACTCTGAGAAGGCAGTGGAGACAACACCAACAACAAGAAACCAAAAGAAGAAGAAGAAACTCATCAAAACTACTCACAAAAATGTCTACACCAATAGTTCTTAAATGATCAAGCTTTACCATCTGGAATCAATTGCCCTGTGATGGAGAAACAGATCTTCTATCAAGGTTGCTTTGTGATCATGTGGGCCAAGAAAAAAATGTAGGGTCAACTCCCGAAACATGTAGAGCTCGGTACAGAGATGAGAAAAGGTAAGGCAGATAAAGTAGATTATCTTTGACCAAAAATAAAATGAGCAAGATTAGAAATTATATTTTGACCCACTCATAAACCATCAATCCTGTGGCAGGCCTAGAAATTAGTCCTTAGATGTCTGATATATAAAAGAAAGATAAGCATATTATTACTGTATATAATCCCAATAGAATATATGTTCCATGAGGGCAGTGGCTTTCATCTGTTTTGTACCTTGCATGAAGTAGTTACTTAGCTATCTATTGCATATATGCATGGATAAAGTTGCTTCCATTGAACTGCTCCCCTAATTTGGATGCCTCTCCCATCCCCTTTTAGGTTGACGCCAGCCACATCCAAAACCTCTCAGATTTCAGAATCTTGATTTGGACAGGTGAGGTGGAGGCTCACCTCCTGCGGGCTGAGGATCTATGACACATGGAAAGCACAACTCTGTGGGCACACACAATATAGATATGAAATTTATTGCTGACCCAAGCTGAGGTCTAATTTACCCCTAAAATGTGAGTTATTAGGACTTTTATAAATTTTATTGTTAAGAAAATCAAGTCTGTTCTTCATGGGCAAAGAACCTTAAACAGAGTTTTTAAGTTATGGAGCTTGCCTTTATTTTCTGTTCTCTTCCTTTTTTTTTTTTTTTTAATAAAGAAACATAAATTCAAATGTATATAAAGAAAAGCAAAAGACTGATTTTGCATCTATTGATCATTTTTCTTTTTTATTTTGATAAAAAGCTGAAACATTGGTTTTAAAGAATTAAAGTAACCTTGCATTTCTGGGATAACTACCACTTTGTTTTTATGTAATATCTTCTTATATGTGATTGGATTTAATATGCTGAAATTTTATTAAGGATTTGGTATTTATGTTCATGAGGGATATTGGTCTGCAATTTTCTTTGTTTTGCTTTTTTTGGTAATATTTTTGACAAGTTTTAGTATTAGGGTAGTGTTGGCCTCATAAAACAGGTTGGGAAGTATTCCTATCCTCTCCATTTTCTGAAAGAGCTTGTGAAAGATTGGCATTTCTTCTTTAAATATTTGCTAGAATTCCCCACTGAAACCATCTGAACCTGGAGTTTTCTCAGCGACAAAGACCAGTTTTAGTAACACATTTTATTCTGCTCCAATCCACCTGAAAGAATGTACAATAAATACCTTCTCCTGGCATCTCATTTAAGATGTTTGAGCCACTGTTATTCAATAGACAATGATAGTGACCATGAATAATAACTGATGAATTATCAAGATCAAAAATTGACATGATGTTCATAGAAAAAAAATGCTCAATTTCCTATTTTGGATGAAAGATGACCTGACTATACCAGAGAATTAGAAGTCTGGTTAGGTAATCCATACCCAAATCCAGCAAGTCAAAGCTTGGGGACCAATACTTCCAATGCTTTCCAGAGCATACTCAGTATAATTTGTCTTTTCTGTTCTTGGCACTCATGATTACCGCCCATGTTCCTAATTTCCAGCAAAAATAAAACATCAATGAGCCTGCCAAGGCATTAAAATTTTACTTCAATGAAGTAAAAACTGCCAATAGAAGCCATATCTAGATTATTATAAACATATGTAATTTTTGTTTTTAATCCCCCATTCCCAAATCCCAATCCCTGTTAAATTTTCAGGACTTTATTTCACCCGTGTACATAACCAATATATGCAGGTAACTCCATTAAGAAAAGATATATATCTCTTCATTTGTCATTTTGTATTTTTCCATTCTCTATTATAAGTCTCAATAAAGAATACATATATTCTACCTTAAGGACTATAAAAAGTTTTAGACTGAATGTATCAAAAAACATTCAAATGTGTTTCTGTCAAAAGACAAGACATGTCCATGAAAAAATAAGTCTGAATTGTAATGAATGAACTAAAACACTATTCATTTCCTCTGTTGGCTGCATACTTATTCTAGTGAGTTTACATACTCCATTTATGTAAGGGATGCTTCTCTTAGAATTGCCTTCAGAAGCTACCCCATCCTCCTGACAGTCCTCAGTGGAGTGATTTGGATTACTGTTAACAGATGAAAGTCATTAATGGCTGTGCTGGATATTCTCCATTAGCTCCTCCAGAACTATTCTCCATGCCTCTCCACTCTGCTCTGTGTCCTGGGAGATTGATCTGTATGGGTCTATTAAGGTTCCCTGGCTCTCTGGCTTTCTCTCAAGTTTGGCCAAAGGGAAGCACCGTCAGAAATTTGAAAGCAAAGAGGAGAATGAGCTCAGAAATGTGGCCGTCTTCCTCCTCTAAGGTCCCCAGGTCTAGTGCGAGAGCTCTCACCTACATCTCTTTCTGCATTCTAATAGCAAACCCCTCCTTTTATCCCTTTCAGGCCCAGGAAGCAAAAGGAGTCCCCCATTCCTTGTTGGTTTCCCATTTCCTATTCACACCTTCTGTAAATAGATCCTTTATTAAAGACTCCTCAATCTCTCTCTCTCTCTCTCTCTCTCTCTCTCTCTCTCTCTCTCTCACACACACACACACACACACATTATGTGAACCAGCAATAAGCTTCTTGCCTAACCCTGACTAATAAAGGGGTCCAGTCTGCCAAACAAGATGGATGATCAAGCTGGGTAACATGTATTTTTAGTACAAAAGAAAGACTGTATAATCATGATAGTAATTTTTTGGCATTTCTCATTCATTGGTTCTGCAGTACTTTCCAAAAGAAAAGTTCCAAAATTATTTAGAGCAGGGACATCATATTCTAAACATCTAATCTCCAAAGGTGACTACTTCGATGAAAGCACTATTCATTTTGCTGTTCAAGTTCTGGGTGCTTGTTGTTTTTAAACATCTGATGACATTATCATCACATTTTATATCTTTTCATCCCTTCACACACACACACACACATGCACGCACCTTGGCATTGCTGAGTGTGTAATCAAATTTGGGGGCTATACAGGTCCAGATAGTAAAAACAGGAAATAGCTTATTATTAGAAAGAGAAAGAGAGAGAGATTGAGATAGAGAGATCTTGACGCTAGACTGGACATCATGAGGTACTGAGAAAGAAATAAGATTGTTTCCAAAAAAACATATTTCATTAAGTAGACATATGCAAAATTATTTTCATGTTGTGAGGGGCAAGTTGTTTATGTAAAACAAGCATACGTTGGAAGAATCATTGGTTTCCTCGGACTCTTTCAGAATCGGTTTTCTTTTTTAGAATATTAATATTTAAGACAAAAACTTGAAACCTGACCAGGTGGCTAGTTCTCTATTTGGAACCAGTTAATTTCATAGAGCTGGTGTTAAGCTATTCTTTTTCTTTTCTCTGTACTTAATGTACTACATTGAGTTGTTACTGTGGCTTAAAAATACATGACAAACATATTGAATGTTCCCAATGTTTTTAATTTAGATTTGCACAATCATAGAAATTAGAGATGGAAAAACTAGGATTCTTCCTCTTAATATGAACCGTAGTCCTCGGTCCAGGCTTGATTCTCTTTTTCTGATTAACAAAGCTAAGGCCAGAGGAGGTGGGGGGATGAAAAAAGCCCTCTGGGCAATTGCTCCCATTATTTCAGGATTTCTGGTCTAGCTTATCTCTTTAATGGAGCACCGTTACTTTAGTGATTTACCCTGGGGGCCAAACAAATAATGACCCTTTCTCTTGGCATTACACTTTAAACTTATTGGTTGACAGAAGTAGTGTCTCTGTCCCCTGCAATATATTTGAACAAAGATGTCATCACGGCAATTTACTATAGGATCAAGATTGGCTTAGAAAATGTAGCAACGTGAAACTCTCTAGTCCCCTCTCTTTGGGGCCATGAAAACAACCAAATTCAGTCTGCCTTTTAGTCATATTTAATTCATATGATGGAATACTGGCACACATAGAATCCTATGTCAGTTATTCTGTTAACAGTGATCTATATATTTAACTCTAATATGCCCCATAACATGTTTTGTTTTTTTTTTTTCACTCAAGAGGCAAAATGGTCTTTTAAATCCTATATTACTTTGGAGATTCTCCTAGTTTTGCTTTTCTCTCTCAAGCACAACTCAATATTAGACTGATACAGCTAGCTAAAAGGAACTTCATAAATTATCTAGTTGCTTACCTCATTTCGCACATGAGGTAACTAAACCTAAGGAGTGACTCGCCATTATCCCATTCAAGTTTTCTCCTGATATTCACTAACAAGACATAATATACTGTACTTTTAAGAATAACATTTAAAGAAGAATATGACTTACTTTCCAAGAGTTTAAGCCAAATATTTTTTAAATCAATTTGAAATTCCACTAAAATGTCTTATTTGTTTTAAATCAATTATTTCAAAACCAAACTCATTTGATGAAACTGTCCCATTCCAGTGTAAGTAAACTGAGAGTAAATCAAGACTAATCTGGCCCTTATTGGATGCTATGTTAGCTAGCTATATTTTCATACATCTCTCTTATCCTCCTTATCAGATTTTAAGACTTTTACTCTTTCCTTCTCCCAATATGCCTTGCCCTGTCCTTTCTAAGTAATCAAGTAGACTGAGTGATAGAAGATACTGACAACCCCAAATCCACAGCTCTTTATTCCAATTCATATAGTGATAATGCCAACATCAGTCTTGGGGATAATAAATTCTAATTTATTTTGCTTTAAAAATACACAGAGCAATGAGTTTAGAATTCTTAGCAGGAAGAACACAACACGTATCTGATCAAAATGTAACAGAGCCTAAAAGTAAACACAGCTTTGAACACTGGCATGGGAAAAACTCTAGTGATTCCCAACCATCCTCTTTGATTGGTTAGAATTGTCCTGTTGAGTGTCCAGCCTGAGACTAGCACTTACGACCAATCAGTACAATAAAGCAGGTAAAATGCTTCCACTTCAACTTAACCTGTAAATTCACAAGGATGACCTATTTGCTCTCTTTGGGCTAGAAAAACTACAAAAGGCTCGTTCTAATGGAATAGAATTTTTGTTCATTATAAATGTATCCTATATTCTATAGAGTTCATTTGGTACTTACTTTTCTGCTTCTTTGTTTAAATAAATAGTGATCTCCATCCTAAAAACTTCGATTTGTCTAAAATATTAATTAGTTAAACCTAAAAAATGTCTCCTTTTTATTATTTGTCTGACATCCTTTGGAAAGAATTTTTAACCAATAGGAAAAAATTAAAGTTTATACTGGAGAACATTTTCCTAAGTCCATTTGGCCAGGTCAGCAGCTTTGGAATTTGGCGGTGCCTGTAAATTTTATTTAATTTACTTTCACTTTGAAAGTTTGCTGAGTGAATAGAAGTAACTGAGGGAATCAGAGAATGATTGATTATAGGTATTTTTTTTAATATTGCCTAAAATATGGAGGAAAAGACATCAGAGAGTGAGAGGGAGTTGAAGACAAGGGAACCATTCAGTGGATTAAACAGAATTTTAGAAAGACAAGTTCTAGTTTACAGGATGAAAAGAGAGACTCAAGAAGAATTATTTAATTCTTCATGGATATAACTGATATTGTTTTTTCCTATAGAACACAGTCAATATTTAGATGAGTTTTACTAAAGGACTATCTTAGTAATAGAAGTATAAATTGGACTTCAAAGAGTGAAATGAGAAGTTTGAAGGATTTACAGGAAGTATTCCATGTTGTGACCACGAAAGAATACAGCTTTTTGTGTTGTCTGAGGAGGGAGACCAGTTCCTCTACCAAGCATCTTCATTTCCAAGGTCGGTTTCTCAGGGGAGTCATGAACCCCATAAGTTTTCATAAACTGAGAATGTCTAAGAACAATGTGGCACATTGGAGAAAGGAGATCAACCATAGGGGAGTGTCAAGGGTCACACAAATACAGACTATGTTCCCACATAGACCGTGGTTCCCATATATAGAATATTATAGTAAAAAGAGACTGACTTTAGGAGAATGATCAATTTTAATCTGAATTTTCCTTTAAGTGCCTGCTACAAATCAAGGAGGAGTGGACTTATTTTCTCCAAGTAAGTGTGGGAGACCTCCAACGTCAGACAACACAGCAGCAGACAAACTTGGAGCTTCTCTTCATTTCCTCTCAATCACAGGCAAATGAAGTATAAGTCAGACACAAAACTGAAGACAAATATCCTTTCCATGGACATTTTCTACCGGCATATTTATACAAGATAGGAGTCCTGTAGGTGGAGAGTGGACGCAAAGTAGGAATGTGCCATAGCCATAGCATAGTTTAAAATTCATCCCAATCTAGCTCAACAGACTTTTTTTTAGTCCCTACTATGTAGCAAGCTGTGTAACACAATTTGAGACTCAGAAGGGGTGAAACTAAAGAAAAAAATTAAAAATAAAAAAAAGCAGTAAGAAAGATAGTTTGCTCCCTGAAATGGAAATGAAACCAGAAAAATCACAGCCTGCACTGTTTCATTCTTCCAAGGAAAGAAAATTGCTGAAAGTACAATGCTTTTGGCTTGAATAACCAGCTCAGAACTGCTTATTCTGCCCTTTGGCCAGGCCTCCTCAGCCCAGACTTCAGCAATGGTCTCCTAGTGATCACAAAACATAGTAGTCTTCTTTAATGGGGTTAATGAGACCAAGAACAGCTTTTTCAAAGCTGTGCCTGGAAACCTCATGGAGAAAAAAAAAACAGGATAATTTAAATGTGTAATAAGCAAAAGCAGGCATGAAATCAGCAATATTCTCTCAGAAGTTATTGTAACTCTGGACTTGGGAAAGAGTATTTGACAATTTAACTCATGACATTTATTTGTCAAATTAATTCAGTGTAGCCCAAATATGAGTGTAGCCACAAAATAACCAATATGCAGGAAGAGGGGGAGAAAAGAGATGTCTCCTACAAAGATGAAATAATAGCTCTTAGGGTGCCATAAAATCCTAGATTTGTTGGATTTGCTTTCTGTCATAGGAGTTAGGTGTCCTGACTTTGCACAACGAACTACTGAGTATTTCTCCATGGATCTACTTCAGGCATCTAAAATGCAACATGTCCAAAACCAAATCCATTATTTTAAAATTCCAATACAGAGTGAGATCATTAAGGTTAGTTCAAGGGTCTCTAGTCAGTCAAAGGGACAACTAACTATATTGTGGATGTCAAGGAAAGCTTCACAGGAAAGACAAACCTTGAGCCACATGTTAATGAATGAGTAGGAGCTCACAAGGTGAATGAACGCATGAAGAATATTCCAGGCAAAGAGCAGAGCACACATAAAGGCAAGCAGGCAGGAAGAGCATGGGATGTTTTAAGAACTTCATGGAATGTAGTTGGTTACAATCTCTTTCTACTCACAACACTACTGATATCAAATGTGTGGGGGGTTTTCCTCACATCAACCAATTCCCTGACTCTCTGGACACCACCATTCAATTCTGACACTAACTACCCGGAGTTAGCACAGACCCCACAGATTAAGAGCTCTGTCCCACAAGACTGCCCCCACTTCAGATGCCAATAGAAAGTCCTGGGCCTCCAGGACTTCTAAGTGCTTCTAAGTGAGGATGAGGTGAAAAGAGGCTGAAGACAGAACTCTGAGGGCAAAAACTGACTGGCTATAAATCAGAGTTCCCACAAACCCATCCTCTTTGATCATTTGTTAGAATGGCTCACAGAACCCAAGAAAACCATTTCTTTATTCTTACCAGTTTATTATAAAGAACATTATGAAGGATATGAATGAATAGCCATTTGAAAAGATACAAAGGGTGAGATCTGGAAGGGTACTGAGCACAGGAGCTTCCGTCCCCATAAAATTGGGGTATGCTACCCTTCCCTCCTGGCACATGGAGTGTTCACCAATCTAGAAGCTCTCTGTCATTTAGGGGGTTTTATGGCATTTTCATTATGTAGACATGATTGATTAAACCATTGGGCATTGGTAATTAACTTCCCAGAGGTTGAGGGGTTGGAGTGAAATTTCCAAACCTCTAACCACATGGATGGTTCCCCTGGCAAACAGCCCCCATCCTGAAGCTAGCTAGGGACCCAGTAAGAGTCACCTCATTAGCATAAACTAGGTATGGTTGAAAGGGGCTTATGGTGAATAACAAAAGATGTTCCCTTCACCTCTATTACCCTGGAAATTCCAAGGGTTTTAGAAGCTCCTGTGTTAGGAACCAGGGACAAAAACCAAATTTATTTCTTATTATATCACAATATCACACAGTTAAAAGAGGGGTGATGGAGATGAAACAGGAGTGAAAGCAGCGGTCCAATTATAAAAGGACTTTATTAAATTTAAATTTTATCCAGTAGTCAATGGAAAGTTCCTGAAAAATTCAAAGAAGGAAAGTGATATATGGTCATAAAGGTGTGTTTTCAAGAGATCCTTCTAGGAGCAGTGTGGAGAGTGAATTGGAGACATTCAATTCACGACATTGAGCCAAACTCAATGAGGATTGGTAAAGAGCTATGGCAATGACATTAGAGAGACATGGTCAGATGGGGGAGACAGTACAGAAGTAGACTGTATGGGACTTCATAGGCTATCTGACAAGGGGAGTAAAGGAGAGGAAGGAATTAAGGATAACTCCAATTTCAAGTTTGAGTGACTATTTGGACAATGGCCCAAGTAGCTAAGCTAAGAGGAAAAAGGAGAGGCTTTGGGATGGGGCAGGATGCAGTGAGAACTCTTTTGGACATGCAGAGATTCCAGTGTGTCATTCTGGTGGAAATGTCAAGAAGGAAACTAGAGTATAGAACTGCTCAGAAGAAAGGTGTTATAAGAGCTAAGGATCTGGAAGTTGGAGGCCTGGCTGTGATTAACCATGGGAATAATAAGTGCTTCTAAGAGAGGATGAAGTGAAAAGAAGCTGAAGACAGAACTCTGAGGGCAAAAACAGACATGAGGCAGGATCCTCGGGACAAGCCTTGATAGAGACCCATCTCTTCAGTTGTACGAAGCTAGCCTAATTAAAGGGAGAAAAAGGTACATGCTTGGGGTGAGACCCCATTCTTGATGAAGTTCTGTGATTAAGGGAACAGGGGCCTGGATCTGACTTCAGGAGTCTTTCAGCAGGTCAATTCTTAAGAAGTGGGGGCACTGAAACAAATGGCATCTATGGGAGCCTGTTGAAGGGCTATCAGTATAACTATACCAACCAATGCAGAGTTAAAAGTGCTCCAAGTAGAACCAAAATTAAAGGTTAAAAGTTCATGTTTGAGATTATAGTGTGTGGTGACATGTGCGAGCTTGTGGATACAATTGATCCTCATTATTCACAAATTCTCTATTTGCAAATTCACCTACTAAAATTTATCTGTAACCTCAAATCAATGGAGGACTTTGGTGGTCATTTTTGGACATGCATGAAATGGTGAAAAATTGGGAGTCCCCAACATACACATTCCCAGTTGAGGTCAAACAAGTCGACATTCTGCCTTTCTATATCACCTGTTTACTATCAGCAAGTTTCCTTTTTACAGTCTATTTAGTGTCACGTATTTTGCACTTTTTGTGATTTTTGTTGGTTTAAAATGGCCCCCAACCATAGTGCTGATGTGCTGTCTGGTGTTCCCACACACAAGAAGGCTGATGTGATGTGCCTTACAGAGAAAGTATGTTTTAGGTAAGCTTCGTTCAGGCATGAGTTATAGTTCTGTTGGCCATGAGTTCAATGTTAATGAGTCAAAAATATATATTAAATAAGTTGTCTTAAACAGAAACACACATAAAACAGTTATGTATTGACTGGGCGATGAATGTGTGACCAGTCTTGTAGGAACCCAAGCCTGTATTTCCCCAGAAATATGTTTCAGTGTTCGCTAATTCAATGCTCACAGTGACTTTATAGGACATAATTACTGCAAATAACAGGAATTGACTACTTATGTAAAAGGCTAGAATGAGCCTAGAGTCGCATCAGTCCTAAGTGAAACTCCTAATTTACTCAGAACGGTTCATTATACAAGCACATAAGGTTCAGGATAAGTATTGTTTTGAGTTTTATTTAGGTTTCTGAGGCCAGAAAAAAAAATTTCTTTGAACCACATGAACATTCATTGCACTCATAGGAACTAAAGAGGTTAAGCATGTCCTGAAGTCCAGGCCTCCAGCCTGTCATGTACCTGCTCCGGGACCTTGGACAAGCATTTGCCCTCTCTGAATCCTCATGCCTCACCTAAAAAATGACGCAATGACACCACATGACCCCTCAGAGCCCTGTCAGGTCTGACAGTCCCTGTTTCTGCAGCCGGTCCCCAAGCAAGAGAAACTGCCATCACTTGTGACTTTAGGACTACATAAAGCTTTCAAAGAAAGATTTACTGGAGTGCACTTCCTGTATTTCCCAGAGCAACATGAGGACAAACTCATTAGGTTATTGATTTAAGGATCGGCAACTCTTGTCTAGTTTCAACTTCAATGACAAGAATATATCCAAAGAAAAACTGGGAAAATGACTGAGAAAATATCTTCAATTATTTCAAACTTAATGGCATTAAAAATAGAAAGACACAGCACAAAGAGAAGAGTGTCTAATGGTAATTATTTAAAGCAAATGGCTTTAGTGATCAAGGCTGGATCCAAACGATGTGCATGCCAGGCTACCCCAAGCACCCCACTCTCTTTTAGGTCTCTGCAGAGAACCCCAGCATATCTTACCAACAATAGCATGCTCCATTAAGCACTTGGCAAAGGGCTAGATGGACATGTGTAATCCAGACTTTTCCATGGAAGGTTAGGCCTCCCAGATGGAGTTCTCATTTTAAGAATGTATGCAGGATTAAGATGTAATCCATTGTTTTAAAGAATACAATGATGCACAAAATAAATGTTCTAGTTTATTTTTCCTCCAAAGAATTCTTTAACTCTATAGGATGCACTAGTAAACAGAATCCATTACTTTACAAAAGGTATCTCTCTTCCATTGTCAGAGAGTAACCCTAAGTAGTAAAGGGAAAAGTTTTAAAGATTAAACATACACACACACACACACACACACACACACACACACACACTACCTCACCTTACCTTTTTCTTTAGCCAATGAGAAAATTGCCATAGCTATATGCAGGTTCATACCTGACATCTGCGGGTGTCCAACCACCGTCTTCCTCCTCTCCATCCTACACTTGGGATCTTGTAAGCATGGGTGTAGACACCAGCACACAGTGACAGCACAGTCAACACTCAAAAAAACAGACCTATGGAAGAAGCCCTTGCAGGCTCTGGCAAGGAGTTCAAGGCCCCTAAACTAGGGAATTTTGAGATTCTGGGGACTCAGGATGTGGTCTAGAAGTGGAGCATGGCCTCCAGGTGAGCAACTCTCTTTAATTCTTCAGGTTCTTTACCCCCATGGGGGAGGGACATGGCTGAACTGGCATACGTGCACTCTCTCATGATGCAATTTTACTCTTCTCCATATTGATAACGCACAAGACTTTGCATGGTTTTTCTAAAGACCCTTCCAACTGTAAATGTCTCAGCACATTAAAAGTTGTCCCTCTTGGAGGATTTAAAGCATAATAGTACATTGCAATGTGTGTAATACACATGCAAATGTGTGATCACACACTGGACTGAACTTCTGGGGAAAGAATAAAGAATCTCTTCCATATGGAAGCAGCGCAAGACCTAAAATAAGTAAAATTAAAATTAATGTTTCACTGAGAAACAACTGTACACTCCTGTTCACATTTATGAAACGTAAAAATGCATAATCACTGCTCTATCTCCATTTAATAAACTCCCTGAGCAGTACCATGAAAGCTCTATGACTATAGGAACCTTGTCCATCTTTGGCACTTGGCCCGGTGCCTGGCATCTAATGAATGACCAATCAGTGTTTGTTGAATAAATAAATTTAATTCACTCTTTTAATCTGCAGACCTTCAGCGCCTCTGTTCTAAACAGTTGGTTTAATTTCAAACCCACATAATAAATTAGACCTGTGTCTCCTCTCCCATGACTCTTTTTGTGGCTGGGGATGTTTTTCATCCTAGGAAATGCATGTAGCCACATGGTGTGGCATTGTTTGCTCAACTAGTCCTTATTACAAGGACTCAATTTACTTATACAGGGCTCTTCAAAAGGTTACATGAGCTTTCAGCTTTTGGCTTTAGGCAGCAGACTGGGCCCTGGCAGCAGCAGCTGTGAGGAGACAATCATGAGACAGAAGGACAGCCGAGGGAGCCGAGAGTCAGGCATCACCGCTCCAGAACACCGTCGTGACGCACCACAGTGTCCCCGCAACCGCGGTGAGGAAGGAACCACGATCCACAGCCTTTCAAGTTCGTTTACTTTGCTCTTGTCATCTTTTCCTTCCCAAATGTCCTGGTTCTCAGAAGTCTACACAGCAAGCCAAGCAACTGCTGAAACAGAGGCAAGAATGCCATCAAACCTGCTAGGAGCTGAGGATGAGGAAAAGCAGGATCTTTGTGGCTCCTTTTCCCAAGATAAGGAGGACTAAACACATTTAGGTATTTTTAAATTATGCTTATAGTGCCATTACAAACTTGGCTCAGTCGGTGAAGCATATGCCTTTAGCTCAGGTCATGATCCTAGGGTCCTGGGATCGAGCCCCGCGTCGGGCTCCCTGCTCAGAGGGAAGCCTGCTCCTCCCTCTCCCTCTGCCTGCCGCTCTGCCTACTTGTGCTCGCTCTCTGACAAATAAATAAATAAAATCTTTGAAAAAAAAAAAAGAAATTACAAACTTAATTAAAAGACCCGTGATAATGTTGTCATTGTGTTATGTTAGGTAAAAAGAAGTGAGGTACAAAACTACATGCAGTGGGTTCAGGGCGGGCGGTCAGTCAAGACATACTGGTGCTGCCCACGTGGAGCTGCCACCCCCAGTGCCCCCCTGTTGCACCCCCCCCACTTTGGGGTCCCTTAAGCCCGCCCTGCCCTGCAACACAAAGGGGTTACAATGGGCTAGTGCCCCTGATATATATAGGTCATTCCATTTTTTTTAATATCATCGCTAAATAGAAGCCTAATTTTTTAACTTTTATCTATTTGCATGTGTGAGAGAAAATACACCAAAATGTTTAGTAGTGATTATACTGACAGTCAGAATTGTGAACGATTTTTATTTTCTTCTTTATGTCTTTAGGATTCTCATAGTTTTCTACATTAAGCAAAAATGACTTTATGGCCAGAGAAGAGAATGAGTGAGAATATGATTTGTTGAAAGGGAGACTCCTGAAGGAAAATAAAATCACCTCACTACTCACTCATACCTAACTCATTCCTGGTAGCAATTCACTATGCGCTAAATTCAATAACTGTGTCTTGAGTGCCTACCATGAGCCTAGCAGAGGAGATACCAAGTAATATAAAACATGACCTCTGTCAAGGAACTTACAGTCCAGTTGGGAGGTAAGATATACTACACACACACACGCGTGCACACACATTCACGCACACGCACACACGCACGCACATGCACGCACCCTGCTGACCTTTGCCCAAATATCATCATTCCAAGGAGGCCAACCCTGACCAACCCGTTTAACACTGTGGCCCACCTCCGCCTCAGCACACTGGATTCTCTTTCCCCAGCTCCAACCTTTCTTTTGCTACAGTTAGCACCGTCAAGGGCCCTGGGACAGCAGTACGCGGCAGTGTGTCCGCAGTGCCCGTGGAAGCTTCAGGATGTCAGAAGAGGAGCAAAGAGCACGGGCCTGACGGTTCCAAGGAAGCGCTCTGGTGAGGTGGGAGAGAGGGACAAGGAGGAAAGGGCATGCCAGCTTGGAAGGAGTTAATTTTCCTAACCCTCAAGCACCTCTCCTTGGGAGAAATGAAAGACTGCAAATAGCAAATGGATTTTTTTTAGTTGAAGGGCACTTCAGTCATCAGAGTAACTCACTTGTCATCACAATTTCAGGTGCGAGGAAATTTAATTCCTTACTTTCAGGGCTTACAAGCTAAGGTTTTCTAACCAGAAATAGACTTGAATTCAGGCTCCATGTGTGTTACCTCTGTGACCCTGGGCAAGTTATTCAACACCTCCAAGCCTCAGTTTCCCCATCTATAAAGTAGGGAGAAAAGCAGAGCCCACTGCAAGGAACTGAATGAGAGCATGAACGCAGAGCACTTCACCCCACGTCTGGAAGGGACGAAGCACCCGGCTCGGTCAGTGGTGGCTCTGATGAGAGGAGAGATGGCATCATTCAAGTGCAGCTGGCCCGCTATGTCATCTTCTTCCTTCTGATGTCTCAAAGCACACCTGCCTTTTATCAGGTCCTCTGTGTGTGTGCAAAGCTGTAACTGCACACCAGGCAGAGACGTTCCCAACATCTGCTGCTCGGTAAGACACTCATCTCCACTAACACCCACCACTTCCCTCCCGGGAGAGCCGGCCTTTGTTTGGCCAGTGCCTATAATCTCGCTGTGAGTGTTTGACTGATGCTAGCAGATACAAGCGATGAAACCAGAGTGGGCTCATGAGTTCAGCAAGAGAAGATGTCCTCAGTAGCCCGGGGACATGGAGAAATCCAACTGCAAACAGCTCTGCTCTCGTCCTACCCCATATTTTCAGCATTCCCCTGGAACAGCTTCACTTGTAGGGGGAACAGCCAGAGGCACAGTGCTCCCCTACAGCCATCAGGACACCTTCAGAACAGCCATTTTTCTCAGAAAGGGGAAAGTAAGACTGCTTAGTCATGTCAAGGTCTGAGGGGTGTGTCTGGGATTGAGGGAGTTTCAAGTGCTCTTATGAAACCCCTTTAAGAAGGTCATGGAAGAATGTAATCATCTTTTCAAGAAATCAGTTGGACCCTAACATCCAGGCCTCAGCGTTCTCCTGAGCAAGGCACCACTCTTCTTGGTAACCCTCAGAGACATGAGAAGAACATATGTTCTACAGATTTCTTGAATTCAGCTTCCCCTGTGTAGGACAACAAAGGTCAACAGTCTTCCTTGTCCCAAAGGAGAAGAGTTGTTTATGGTGTCAGACCACATGTGTTAGCAGCATCCCTGCCCTCCCTGTGCTTTGGATATGGGACTGTCAGTTTGTGAAACATCTCTACCTCACAGCATCCCAGCCAAGCACTAGAAATTCCATTTTACTTTCACTCTTGTCCAGCTCCTCAGGTGAAACCTCTCTTTGTCCCTACAGTTAGCACATCCATCTTGTCGATTTTCTCTCCCATCCAAGCAAAAACTCTAATCATATCATGAATTTCAAACTAGAGGAAACCATCCTAATTTTGGCCTCAGAACTGAACATATTTTTTAACTCATTTTTGAACTCTTGGTTTTGTTTTTGTTTTTCAGAACTCTCCTGCACCTACCTAAATCAAAACCAAATATAGTTTTCTAATTATTAATCTGGAACTAAAACAGAATAAAAAAATATTCTCTGAACCAACTGTGCCAAACCCAACTCTTCATGCCATTTGAAGGCAATGTTTGTGACATATCCTGGAGGAAGATACTTCTTTTGGAGTTGGGTGGGGCCGGAGGCCTGAAACAATCTGATATTACCCAAGTGAAAATTGCAACAATGGCGGAAGATGGAACTTGAAGCCAAGGCCAAAGTTGAGTCAGTGGTCTGAAATAAATGAGACCAGAGTTCCACAGTATTAACATATCTTTGTGAGGTAACATCAGAAATAGGTCATGAGTCAGCACCACATAAGCCCATCAGAGGCCAGACACAGGGCAAGAGTAAGGATCAGCAAAAGTAATGGGCTGGGTAGGCAAGAAACAACCAGACAGATCATGCAGATGGCCAGCAGATGCAGGGTTCAAGAGTCTGGGTCAGATACAGGAGATTAGTAGGAAATGGGAGAAGAAAGCATAAAATGTAAGAAAGCAGATAAAAAGGGCTAATGTCCAAAAAGATGTTGCTAACAGTGGAAAGTTCTCTGAAAATATGAGAGCCAACCAGCCTAGGCAGATTAGGCTTAAGCTAAGATGGCCAGGAAATGGCTACCACAGTTTCCTGAAGGCTAGCCTGACTGACAGTCTGGTCTTCAAAAGCCCATATCCTACATATGGCCCATGTGCTTGAAGCATGCTTTTTGAATGAATGGATGAATGAATGAATAGAGTTCCCGCAGATGCTGGCTATTTTTTCTTATATGTACAGTGTGCAGCCCACTCATAAAAGAATAAGTCTAGTGAAGTTAATAGTTTTTCCCCTGCAGGCACTGGACTCTTGAATCAAATAATTAGGTAAATACTACCTCGTATGTCTCTTTAAAACTATCTAGAAGGGTTCTTCGATTCCAAACAATACAGGTGACCAAAGGATGTTTGAAGAACAATACGCAAGCTGCTCTTCATGCTTCTATAAATCCAAGCATAATGCCTGTGCAGAGGGTTCTGATACCAAGGCTCAGCTCCTCCTCACTGAGAAGCAATTAAAGAAGCAATTCTGGTGTCACTGGGATCTTTTTCTGGCGGTCTCATGTACTCCTGTCCCCAAAGCCTGGTTTGTCCTCCATGATTATTCTTCTGGAGACACAGTTTAGATCAAATCTCTCACCAGCTCAAAAATAAATCAATGTTACTCCACCATCAATTAAATACAATCCACATTCTGACATAACCTTTGAGTCTTATGTTCCACTATCTCCCTCCACATGCCGTTCTTACCAGCCCCACAGAGCTGCCTGCTATTTCCACCTGTGTCTCACACTTTCTCACCTGTGTGCTTTGCTCAGGCACTTCCTCAGCCTGCAATGTCCTTTCCCCAGTTCTGTTCCCTGGGTGTAAATCCCACCTGTCTCGCATCACAGGCTCCTCCTTGGGCTATTGCTACTTCCCAGAAGCTCGATCCCTGTAATTTGAAGTACTATTCCAGCAAATGTTCTGCATAGCCTACCTCTGGATCAGATGATCATACACAACCCAATCCCATCTGGTTCTAGAGAAATCTGTCAATAGCATAGCACTCTCAGGAAGAAGTACTGAACATATGAGCAAACTACCAAGATGAGAGAAAAAGAGAGAATATACTTCTACAATGAGCCAGAAGTAAGTAAGGTTCGTCGACACACAACTCTGCACAAAAACTTTAAAAATATTCTACTAGATGGAGTAAGGGTGTGACTACAAAGGGAGAGCATGAGGGAGTTTTTAGGGGTATGAAATTGTTCTGTAACCTGATTGTACTGGTGGTAACACAGACATACAAATATGTTAAAATTCATAAACCTGAACACCAAAAGAAAGAAAAAGTCAAGTTTACTATATGATCTTTTTTTTTTTCAATTTTTAAGGTTTCTTCCAAAGAAGTGAACCATGCGTTAATAATCAGTCATTACTTTTCTGAACCAGGGTCAAATTAATGACTTGCCTTTTACATTCACTCAGCTCCAAGGAGATAAACAGTATTGGTTTTGTGTTTAGGAGGGAGCAGAGGGGGCCAGGAAAAGAGAATGTTTTCTGCCAAACGATACTGTAGTTTGAAAACTTTGGCCTTTGGTATATGTAGCATCAGACCTAATTTGCAATTCCCTTTCTCAGGTACCTTTAAAAAAGACCTTAATACAAATATAGCATACAGATTTATATACAGCTTTTCTTCACCTGCCTTAGATGTTTATATTTATTTTCATTCACTATTTCTTATCTAATTAGTTTAGTCATTTCAACTAAATCTGGCTCCAGGTGATGTAGGCAATTTGTTTCAGAGCCATAAAACTATACGTGTTTTTATTGTTACTACAGTTTTCCAAAGTATGCACCTATTTTATCATTTGTGACACGTTTTATCGGGTTAACCATTCATTTCTATATTATTAGCAATTTGAAGACTACCATAAAATTAGATACATGCATTAGAAATTACCTAATATGGTATTTTTTCCATTGTTCCTTTACATTAATCTAATTTCCATCCTCATCTAATTCCACAGCAATCTTCATTGAAATCCATGAGGGGTAGTTAAAATTCAGGTTCAAGTGAGAAAGGATTTAAATGAGTCCTTAATGGGGGCCAGAAAGCTGCCAAATTTAAAAGCTGCCTAATTCCTAGCCAGGTTATAAAAGACTTTCAACAGTGAAAAGGTACAGCCAAATTCTCAGCAGACCTTACTGAGGGGCAATGGTGACCAAGCCAAGTTTTAGTTTTTTGGTTTTGGGGTTTTTTCCACAGAGAATGCAAAGACCAAACAAAATATAAAAAACTCTCCACTTATTAAAGTTCTAAAAAGCACTTTCACTTGGCCAGGTTATATACACTGTATGTTTTATGGTGTGTCTTTATTTTGCATAACAGCAACTGGGGTATATAATCAACAACAAAAATGATGAAAATGTGGGGTATGGAAAATCCTTAGTGAAGTATTCATGCTGAATTAACTTCCATGATGAATCAATGTACGCCATGCACATGAAGTCACTGGGTAGGTGACTTAAAGGTAAAATTTCAAGTATCCAAAAAAAAAAAAAAAGTTTCTGTTGAGGACAAAACTGTTATCTCAGTTTTCTGACTGAGTGCTCAGTTAAAATTGCTCTAATGGAGGGAAAATAAATAGTGGCTGGGCTAAAACAAAAAGTCAATATACAAACAAGAAAAGGGAAGCAGTCTTTTCTAATATACCTCTAAACTTTCACACCTTTAAAAATACTCAAATATTTTCTCCAATTTTGTCTTGCTACTTTTCTTCCTCTGGGAAAAAATTTTAATGGTGAAGTATAAGAACGCTCTCCCTCATGACAAACAATGGTATCTTTCCCATATTCTTCTACCAATTTCTCACTGAAAAATTCTAGATCAAAATTCTGAGGAATTCCCGCCCAGGAAGGAATAATGCTCTGGAAACTTTAAAACTCACATTTTCACAGTATAACAAATAATCACCACATACAAATAAGGGAGAACTTTCTGCAGTCGAGAAACTGCAGTAGGATGAAGCATAAAATAAATCATAGTCGTAAAATAGAGGTCACATTTTGGGCCTTTTTCTGGTGCTGCTACGCTGGAGAGCTAGCATATTGCTCTGTAATGGCATATGGGACTTGGTAATCGTCAGTTCAGTAAACCAGCCATAAAACATAGTCCCATGTCCACTGCCTAGAAGAAATCAAGATGGGTCTAAAGGAGAGTAGGCAGGAGAATGAAGAGAAGCTGTCTCATTCTGCTTCCCCCGCCAGCCATCTGCAAGTGACTGTTATTGGCAGGGAAGCCAAAGTGATTTCTCCCAGCAAACCCTCATATTTTCTTAGCCTGGCAACAATGACCTCATCATTACTGATCCATCATAAGAAGGAGAAAGCCCACTTCAACTGTTGTTTCCAACAGTGGCAAAAGATTTGTACAGAGCCATCCATAGTCTCCTGGGCTCACTGGTGACAAGCTGGTGGAGAAGGGGCATAAGCTCTGGCCAAAGAACAGGGCAAAACAGTGGGCCTGTATGGAAGTGAAACCCATAGTCTCATTGGCACGGACTGCAACTAAGCTCTCCTCAAGGTCTCAGGGAGCCGAGTACAAGACAACAGTAACAACAATAGGTTGTCAAGAGAAACAAGGAATTGGAGACATGACCATAAGTGACTACGTGCTTAATATGAAGAACGATAAAGGGTGGCTTTAGAGAATAACACAGATGTTAAATAAATAGACCATAAAACATTATAAAATGTATACTAGTTCTAGAAATGGTATGGTCTTTGTTTTCAAAAATAAGTCAAGAATTAAACTAATTGTACAGCAATTTCAAATAAAACACATACAAATTCCCAAAATGCCTTTGCCTCAACCAACAGCTGATAGGAAACTTTTCTAATTACTTAACCAAGACGGAACCTAAAACTTAAATTTTTAAGCTAAACTAGTAGAGATTTATGTATGTGTTCTTTAATGTTTGTATTTGAAACAAGTGAGACTGCGGTCACTAATTTCCTTTTGGAATGGCCTCAGTCCTCCACTTTATTATCTCAGCATAGTACTGGGGAAAGGGAATGTGGAGGTTGTCAACTTCAATCTCTTCAATTTGTAGAATGGAAAGACCTAGATGGCTATGCACTTTGATGAGGGAGAACCAAGTGCTGAACAGACCTAACTTCTGAGCTAATGCTCATTGCACTATTGCAAAACAACTGTGCCGATTTACAGCTTATCTAACAAAAGACTAAAAAGAGGGAAAAAGTATCCATCCTTTTGACTTGACTACCATGAGAATGTCACTGTTTTCTCTTACAGTTTTTGTGCCTAAGACCCCAGATAAATCCATCTGTATCCATCCACACAGCTGGAAGTAAAGAATATGTGGCACTTTATTTGAGTTTATTTGAGTTTAATATAAGCAGCCTCAAAATAAACACTGGAAGTGTTTACTTTATAAATCATGTCTTGTTAAGTTAAAATTTGAATAATGGCTGGGGACCCACAATCCTTCAACTCAGCCACCTCCTTCAATGTTTCTGAGAACAATGCATGAATCAGAGAGAAAGATCAGGCAAAGACACTCTGTTATTACCCAGAGGCCTTTGCCCCAAACCCCATGATAGTTTTTCTATTTATGTCAAGACCAGAGGGAGGTCAAGTGGCCTCTGATCCCTAGCTCACACCAAAGTCTCACGTTCATCCTATCACTCTGATGACAAGCAAAAGTTAGTTGAAGGAAATGTGCCAAGGGAAATGAAGGGAAAACAAGAATTTCCTTACAGGGCCTTGAGCCAGTCTGACTTCCTACCACTAGGCCTCTCTAGGGCAGAACAAACTTCCTAGAAGAACAGTCCAAAATGAGACCACTACAAGTATAGACCTTAAACTCAATTTCTAATTACACCAAGGATCCACAGCCTTGTACTGTGGGCCAATAAAAATGCTTGACCTTGATCCACTCTTATCAGAATTCCTCCCCTTAGTCAGCTGCAGGAAAAGGAAAAGCAAACACAAAACCTTGCACTCCCACTGAAATCAAACCCCCTATTTAACTTTTCACAGTGGAGACACACCCCAACTAAGACCAGACTTAAATAGAAGCCTACATGGCAGACATCCAGCCAGCATCATCTCTCCTCTGGTCTTGATTGATAGGAATGATTCCTCTATCACCTTCAAATAGCCATAACCATTTGCCTATGCTCAGGCACAGATGATGAAGAACATCCACCAACTCTCCAAACATATAATAAAATCCTATACCTGGCCTGGAAATCTTAAACACTGCTCTAGCTCCCTGAGCCCCAGCATATTCATCTGGAAGTGGGGGAAAGAAATATAGTACAAACCATTGGGGAAAGGAAATGTAGTCTAAACCACTAAGGGAAAAACAAACAAACCCCCTCCCAAAAAAAAGCTCTTATTCCTTCTCTTGGATTGCAATCCCTTACTTTCAAGTGTCTTTTGTTAGCTTTAGTGCATCTTGGCCTGCCTCCCTCCCAGTGGGGTTCAAACTGTCTTGATACCATGATAAACCAAACATTGAACAATAACCTACAGGGTCAAAGCATGCCACCCAGTCCAGAAGGGCATTTGGCCAAGTTCTGTCTTCCCCTCTTACATAAGCCTACTCTTACTTTCTCAATGCTTTTTCCATTCATGCTAAGATCCATTTGATGGAAATTTTCTGAGTAAAAACTGGATAGCATCTTGTTAGGTCAGGTGGCTCTTTGCTTGGCAGGAAGGAAAGCCAACATGTAAATAGTCTCATGTTGCCAATTTTCTGTATAGAAAGTGATTTCTCCCTTGAAAATTCCAACACTTTAGAGTAAAAGCCCATATGGTCTAGGTTCTGAGTGTATGGGGGTCATGTTAGGTCTCTGGCCCACCAACGGATGCTGCCATCTGAGAGAAAGGAGAATTTCATTGAAATATGTTGTTGCAAGTTGAACAGATTTTGCCTCTTACAGACTTACAAAAGCAAGACAATTTTAACTATTTAGGTTTCACACCAATAGTAGATAGCCATTGAGCTAAGTATCAGATCATAACATATCATATAATCTGGATATTCTTTGGAAGAGTTGAATCCAGTCTATCAACATAAGGAATTGTCTACATTCCTCTTTAATGCATTGGCTGTTGTTAATCCAACTATTAGGTCTCAGAAGACTTTTGGTTTAACAAACTTTTTCAGTCCTTGAGACATAGGTATGTTAAAATCACCAGGATGCCACCCTTCTTGAGAGCTAAGACAGCTCTCTTCACCTCATTGGTAGACTATTTTAACCCTCCTCAATTTTGAGAAAAATTTCTCCCTGGGTGCTCTTTTCTGAGTGGTAGAGCTAAGAACAGGACCCCAATTTCCTCTTGTGGTTTTATCCACAGTTCCTCTTGGTTTTAGAATTACATATACACTTTTGGTGTGCCTCTTTGGCTCCAGCTACGTTATTAAACTATTATTACCTAACAATACTCTCATTAATCACCATGACAGATGGAAACCAGCCCTGGTCATGTTCTCTGAACTCAACGTCAAACGGTCCCAATGCTAATGGAGATGACGCCAGCCATGAATTAGCTCTAAAAGCTTCTGTTTATCCCACACACACACCCCTCCCTATTACTCTTCATTGCAATGCTTTTTTCTTGTCACAAGGCTCCATGCTTCTATATGGAGCAACTCCTTATGGAATTCTGGGAAATGGTTTTCATTGACAGACACCATATAATGATGATAAACAATGGACAAGTCAGCAGTCTTAAAACTGTTATTCCCCTAGCAGCACACTTCCAAATACATGGAGTATTTCTACAGGCTTAAGCGGCAGAAAGCTGCAAACCTGGAAAAAGTTCCCCATTCAACCTCCTTTCACAGACTGAGGAAAAGAAGTGATACTAAACAGAAAATGTAAATCACCAGTGAGGTAATACAGCCTGAATGATGCCTTGAAAGTGTTGAGGGTACATAAACAGTTTCTTTACAAAAGAGCTTTGTTCTGACTTAACTATGAATGGGGGTGTTGGTTCTCTTTGCTTTCCCTGAATAAGTACAGCTTGGAGTAAGAGTTCCATGTAATAGTGAAAGTCTTCCTCTGAAAAGATGCATACATGTTTTAAATTCAGTCTTGCAGTCAGGCTCTTTTAACTGAAAGCCATTTGATATCCTATCTCTTAAGAAGCTATTAGATGTATAACTCCACACAACTAACAGGTTATTAACAGAAGGAAAACATATAATAAAAAGGCCAGCCCTCAGGGGCGCCTGGGTGGCTCAGTCATTAAGCGTCTGCCTTCGGCTCAGGTCATGATCCCAGGGTTCTGGGATCGAGCCCCGCATCTGGCTCCCTGCTCTGTGGGAAGTCTGCTTCTCCCCCTTCTACTCCCCCTGCTTGTGTTCCCTCTCTTGCTGTGTCTCTCTCTGTCAAATAAATAAATAAAATCTTTAAAAAAAAAAAAAAAGGCCAGCCCTCAAAAGTATAGGGCAGCTAATAAAACTTTCTTTGCAGCTCCCACTGATGGATGTTAAAAATTGCATCCAAAAGATGGTTTTGCATTGGCTTGTTCGATGAGGGTGTTCTCTCCACTGATTCCATTAAGAGGTAAAAAGAAAGTAACATAAAAAAAAAAAAAAAAACACTCCAAACAGTGCTACTGCTTTTGCTATTGACATCAGTATTAGTTTCTTGCTACTAATTCAATCACTGAGTACCAAAGGCAGAAAAGAGCTGTACTGTCCAATATGGTAGACACTAGCTATATGTGATGACTTAAAGTTTTAATCAATTAAAATTAAGCAAAACTTAAAATTCAGTTTCTCTCTTACAACAGTCACATTTCAAGTATAAAATAAGAACATGTGACTTATTGGCCACCATATTGGATAGTGCAAATTATAGAACATTTTCATCATTGTAGAAAGTTCTGTTGGACAGCATTGGCATAGAGTATTCATTTATTTATCCATTGAATAAATATTTGTTGAATACAACTGTGACCAAAACTAAGTTTGTGCTCTCAAGGAAATAACATTCTACAAGGGGGGAGACAGACACAATAAGCAGTTAAACAAATAAATGAACAAGATCATTTTATCTAGAATTAATTGCTGTGAAGAAAATGAAACCAGGTCCTAGGAGAGGCCATGACTGGACTGGGGATGAAGTGGGGATGGGAACTAGTTTTAATCAGATGACCACTGAAGCCCTCTCTGAGAAGGTGACATCTAAGCAGAGCTTCACTGACCAGAAAGAGGCAGCCACAGAAATCTGGGGACAAAGCATTCCAGTTAGAGGCAAGAGAAAATACTCAGGCCCTAACACAGAAACCACTGGGAGCATCTGAAGGACAAGAAGAAGGCAAAGTGACTGGCATGAAGAGACATAAGTGGTGGGAGATGATGTCAGCTCTATCAGCACAGGCCAGGTTCAGTAGGGCATTGTCTTTCATGAAGGAGAGTTCAGAATTTATTCTTTAAGGAACCAAAATAGCACTCCATTGAAGTTCTCAATTTGGGAAAAAAAAATGCACTCTGAGAAATAACTCATTCTCTTATTCCCTATCCAAAAGCAATTGCCATGAAGAGCATGACCTGATTTGCAAAGAGCTGCTGATATCTATATTTATTCAGCATTTGGTCTGGAAGTCAATGAAGAATTTTATGAACATCTCATGACTTCCTCAACACTTCTTAGGATCTAGTAAGCATTGTTTATAGAGGGATGAGTTACTACAAAAATACATACATACGTACATACACATATAAAAATAAAAATTCACCCAATCAAAGACAGTGGGTGGCTTAGAAGTAAACTCCACACCAACAGCTCAATGCGTAAGAGGGAACAACTTTCAAGGACACTCAGATAAGTAGCAGAATCACCCTGCCCAATTACCAGAGAAAATATAATCATTTGTTTGGATTAGTAACAGACTAAAAGTAGACTCATATTCTAGTGATGGAAAGAAATTTGTCAAATCCTCCTTTTACAAGAAACTGAGGCCCAGAGAAGGTAAGTTACTTTTCAGTGCCACATGGCAAATGATTTTCTATTATCTAGATGAATTAATCATTTTTAAAATAAGGAAAAATAGGTTTTATTCATGAACTGAGCAAGGACATTTATGCATCAGAGATAAAAATCGTTGTTCAAAAGCCCCATGAAGGGGAGCCTGGATGGCTTAGTTGGTTGAGCATCTGACTTTTGGTTTCAGCTCAAGTCATGATCTCAGGGTCCTAGGATTGAGCCCTGCATCTGACTCCATGCTCAGCACCAAGTCTGTTTCAGATTCTCTCTCCCTCCTGCTCATGCTCACTCTCTCACGCATGAGTGAAAAAATAAATCTTTAAAAAAAAAAAAAAAAGCCCCATGAAAAAGCATACTGTTTACCTCACCTTTCTTCTGAATCTGCTAACACTGTCATGGTCTAGTGGACAGAGGTTGCAAGGCAAGGTGCTCTTAGTAAGCAGGGAAATGTGAGAGGATGGAGTAGAAGCCAAGGAAACCCTTTGACTTCACATGAAATCTCAAGGGACAGAAGATTTACCACTGACAATTGGAAGGTGTGCACAAGCAAAGGTGACCCATGTGAAAATTTTCTTCCTAAGATCTACAGGCCCTATGTACAAGGAATCTTGTCTTCTGCCAAGATTGAGGGAAAAAACAAAATATGAAAATATGAGTTTCCACCTTATTTTTCTTTTCTCCTTCTCCTTTGACTCGGTGTGTTTCTCAATCAGTCCTCAGTACTTTCTTCATTTCCCTTTTCATCAGAGGGACTAACTAGTCATTTACTGTTCAATGTTTCACACTGGCTATTTCTCTTTCAAACATTTTACATAACACTCTCAAGTTTGAAATTTCAGGCACCTAAAGTAAATAAAAAATACTTTTCCTACTTTTAAGAAACCTTGTTCTAATTAGGAAGTTCATTCTTATGTCCAGATGCTATTGGAAAATATTTTTCCCCCTGTAAGAATTAGATGTGCCAAAAAGTACAAGTTCTGATTTTTTGGAAAATTTTCAATGTCAAATTTTCTCTTTGTTACCTGGCTAATGCTTATGGAAAATGAACTGAAAGGAATCCTGGAGGACACATAATTAGTGACTAAAGGAACAAGACCTAAAGGTCAGGAGTTCCAATCCCTCACCAGGCTAAGTGGCCAGGCCTGGCTATGAAGTAAGATGCATATGTCTCCAGGCATCTGGTCTCCCTTGCTAAGGTGAAGATAACACTGACCACTGGCCTGATGCTGAAGTGGAGTTGATGCTCAAAACATGAATTAAGATCATTAGAAAGGTTGTCAAATAGACAAACACATCAACATGAATGAGCTTTTCCTTCCCACTTCTTTTTACAATATAGTCAGTGTCTTGTAGACGTATTTTGGGAACCCAAAACATGATCCAAGTGAAAAATCATACTAGATGATGGGTGAAAATATATGAAGTATTATTGCCAAACCTCTCTAGGGAAGGATGTAGGGCTGTGGGGAACCTTACAGTCTTACTTAAGGTTTCCAGTCAGGGCTGGGTCTTGCAACTGAAGATTACGACCTGCTAGTTAGGAACAGACCTAAAGTTGAGTTGGTATCTCAGTTCAAGCCAATGAACATGTGTATGATATCTGACTTGCCAGGGACAGCTGACCCCCAAAATGAAATCTAAGTGGATTATATCACAGACTCTAGATGTATCCGAACTGGATAATCAAACCCTTAACACTGAGTGCAACACTGTTGAGATTCCTGAAATGGTGAAAGGAATACAAACTGTCTGGCTATAAGTAAACTTTATTCATGATTATTTGTTATAAGAAAATAAGAATGACCACAGAATGTACCTTACAATAATTACAGTAAAAATTGCCCCTTTTTTACAAAGATCATCTAGTGCTAATAATCCTAAATTAAAATGTATTAGCCCTTCCACATGATGAGCAGCCAGAAGAATAATAATACGTCTTCTAGCACTAAACATTTCACCACAATCATTCTGGTTGCAAGCTCTAAAATCCCAATGCCTGGACAAAGAAATGAAATCTCTTCCACTCCCAAGTTCAATATTTTCTGTGGAGGATGTGGTTTATTCATTGTTAATCCCAACTCCTGCTGGAACACACTTTTCCAATTTGTCCAGAGAGTTGTCAACAGGTTGCCCATGTTGCCCTTTCCTTCCTGGGCTGCTGTTCTTTGTGGTATTTTGCAATAACTCATAAATAACTTTCCTCGCCACTATCTCTGCTCTACAAAGCAAACTGCATTTTTCTTCTGTTTTGGAAAAAATTGAAGTTTTTCAAAATAACAGAGTCACCAGATCAAAGAGGCCTGATCATGTGTACAAGCCCAGGAAAGCCACGCCTCACTGAGTCACTGAGTCATGAATGAACCCTTTTGTGAGTCCCCTTTTCAGTGGACGCAGCAGGAACACAATATAGGCCAACGTCCGTTGGCTTAAGTCTTTCATGTGTGTGATTGTGTGTGTGTATGTGTGTGTGTGTGTAGAGAGAGAGAGGGAAAGAAGGATAATATTTAACCAAATGCATAATCCTTACAAGGAGATTCTTGACTTCTACTTGGAAGATATACTTATTGATGGAAAAAACACAAGAGATTCTAGAGACAGAGAAAGTCAGGCATCACATAATAAGCCCTTCCAACTTTTATAATCCCTCCATTAGACAGCTCCCTTTTTCATTTACACTCTAAAGTCTCTAGCATCAAAGAGAAATGAAGAAAGATGGAAAGTAGACCTGGCTGATGCCTAAACTAGTCAAGACTAGAATCTTTCAAAAAGTGAGAGGCATTTTCAATAGTTTCAGAATGAGAATGACCACTGGGGTCAAAAGTGTTTCAAACCTTCCATAGCTGAACTCCCTTCCCTTCCTCATACAAACTCCCCAACATCCCTGCACTCACCTGGCCAGCCCTTGTAAAATTTTGTCTCTCACACTCCCAGGCTCTAAGTACTATGTTGGTCCTACTTGACAGAGACTCTTCCTACCTTACTTTTGTATGCATCCTCCTCCCTAAGTAAAGTGCTTCTCTTCTTGCCCAAGAATAGTTATTTAAATAAACACGTATAGAGCACTTACCATCATCAGTTCCTGCATTAAATGCCATTGTCAGAGAACCAAAGATAAATAAAATATTTTAAGGAGCTGACAGTCTGCTAGGGGCAGAAAACAAGTAAAGAATTACTATATTACAAGACAGGAAGAGCTCAAGTAAAGAATATCAGAAAAATTAATGATTTATTCCTTCTGAGTTAATTTGTGCATTCCTTGGGTGATGATTAGCCAAAACTTGACTGATCAAGAGGCTTTCAATTGGAGAAAGTGAAAGACATTCCAGACTGAGGAAGTAGCATCAGCCCTTAGCAAATAAAGTACCAAGAAATGGCCACAAGTCCAGGAAGGGTGAAAAATAAAAAAATAAATGGATAAATGTAGATCAAGACAGTTAGGAACAGAAGATATAGAGCCTCAGATGTTATGCTCAAAAGACATGGAGCCATTGAAAACTCTTCCGGCAGATTATCCCTGCAGCAGTGGGAAGGAGGGCATGAAAAGCCTTCCAAGCGAACAGAGTTGGATCGCTGATAGTAGAACTGACAAGGGGTAAACTAGGTCAGCAGCAATGAATGGGATGGGTATGAGAAAGAAGCAACAAAAGTGAACAGTTGGCAGGCTGTGAAAGATAAAGGGTGAACAGAAGGATAATGGTGCCTATAAGTAAGAATATTTTGGTGAATGACAGCAAATTCTGTTATGGACATATTAAATTTGAGCTGAAGCATCTATAAAAAAAGTTCCAAGTAGTTTGAATATTTGAAGTCTTCTTCATAAAGATGGTATTTGAAATCAACTGGATGAAATCAGAGAAGAAGCAGACTTGACTAGCTCACAGTTGAGCCAAAAGTAGCATAATTTCTGATGTATATTAAGTACCCATTAAGTATTTGTTTAATAAATAAATATAATCTAGAGGGAGGAGGTAAGCATAGAATTGAGGATATTGAGGAAGGCTTATATTTACAGAGGAGAGAGCAATGAAAAAGGGCAGAGGAGGATTAGTAGAAGAAATACAGAGATGACAATATCTCAGAGACTAATGAAAGAGCAAATCCTTAAAAGGAGCAAATATATTCAATCATTTATTCAACAAATATTTATTAACACCTCTTCATGCCACATACTTTTTTGTGTGTTGGGGATACAGCAGAAAACAAGACAAACAAGAACCCTGCTCCTATAGCGCTCACTTTCCAGGAAATAATTAGCAATGTCCAATCCCCATAGTTTCTGGAGATAAGTGGGCTGAGGTTAAGCAAAGAGCAACTGGATTTGACAATTAGAGTGTCTTCAGTGGTCAATCTTCAAAGGCCTTTAAAGAGCAGTGTAGTGGAGCTGTGGTACTAAAAATCAAACTTAACATTTACATGTCTTTTTTTTCATAAGCTCTTGAGGTCAGGAACCAACCTTATCTGTTGCTACATTAACACAATGTCTGGCAAACACTAGTTGGATGCATGTATGAGTGATAAGGGATTAGGAAACAAGTGTTTAGGGATGCCTGGGTGGCTCAGACGGTTAAGGAAACAAGTGTTTGGTGATAAAGAAAGAACACAGAATGAACTTTTAAGTAAAGTGAGTTCATTCATTTAACATCTGCCTGCTAAAGTAGAAAGATGGACCATTATCTTGCAAGTTATATTGGTCAGTGTTTAGCTAAAAACAAAAACAAAAACAAAAATAACCCAGAAGCCATTTGTATAATTGGGGTTTAACAGAGAAGCAATACCACTATAAGCAATGTGGAATAAAGGATATTATTAAAAGGACTGACCTTATGCAACTATAGAACTGGTAAAGAATCCAATGGAAGGCTATTGCCTCTGTGCGTCTGGTGCAGGCCTAAAGTTGCTGTAGGTCTGAGGACTAGCAGGCAAACAAAAGATGGGTATGAAGTAGGGAAACCCAAGAAGACAAACTGGAACCTATATCTGCCTCTTACCACCTCCAACCTCAATGACACTTGTGATGTACAGAAGGAATTGGTGCCCTTCACGATGAAGCTATGCATACATCTGACTTATGATTCTAAGAAACTAAAGAGGAGATCTGACAGGAGCTGGGGGAATATGGGCCCAGTGTCTGCCCTGTGTCAACAAGGTGAACCAGCAGATCAGTCTCTCTGCAGGAGCAGCAGGTGCCTTGTACCCCTCCGACCAATCTCAGAGTACAAGGCCTACTGCTTCACTTCCGCCCTCCAAAGTTCATGCATATTTCTTTTGTAGTCAACCCTAACTTCATCCTAACCCAAAACCACAGAGGAAATGAATTCTGGGAAATTGTTTTAGCCTAATTGACACATGGCAAAGCTACCACAGTCATCCCCTTGTCCATATACCCCTTTTAACTATACTTAACTTCCAAATAAAAATAATTTCAAAGTCATGCCTCTACCTAACTCTTGTCCAATATAATACACTAACCTTCTCTTCCCTAAAAAGATACAAAGTCCCTTTACTGCAACTAGCCATATGGTCTTAGCTGATATTTGTAACTTCCTTCTTCCATTACCCATTCCATATTCCCTTTGCCCTCAGCAGGTTCTCTAGCTGGTTATACTTCTTTGCCTGATGAAGTGACCCAAAGCTTCATTTCTGAAGTGTCTGGGCTATTAGAGTACTGCCTGAATTGAATAGTCATACCTGTCCACCGACTTTAATCACTGAACCTAGGAGTACAAAGGGGCTCCTGCGGGGACCACCTGAAATCCAGACATTTTCCTCCTGACTCCCATTGTTTAGTAGCAACCCTCAGTAGTGAGAACTAATTCTCCCAGCCAACACAGTAATCCCCCTACCATTGCTTATTGATTCACTGGTATGAGGAGCCCCAGTGACCAGGTGGCTCCTTTAACTTCCAGTTTAATGGAACCATTGCTATATCCCCTGGATAACATGGAAAACATCCTTCTTTGGGAACTAAGTCTCCTACATAACTCAAAGTCACAGGAATGGGGGAAAAATCTTTGCCAAGAGAATTCTAGGATTAATAGAGAAAGAAGCTACTCCCATTTCCACTCCTTGATTACCTGGGCACATGAATCCTGCCAATGAGCAAGAAAACACCATGTACTAGTTGCTGAATTAGAGCATATTTACCATTCTGAGGACGTTTCCTCAGCCATTGAAGGTGTTCCCACCTAGCTGACACCCTGAGTCTTCTCAAGGCCATTCCACCATTCTATCAGGCCAGCTGGGTTTTAGAGTGTTAGGGAACTTGGTAAGATCAGCGAATTGAATGCTATGAGTCCATTGCTCAGAAGTAATGCTTCATGGAATGCCATGATGATGAATAAAGCATTTTTGTTTTTTTGGAATTGCCTTTCTCCCTTTATTTATTTATTTATTTTTTAATTTTATTATGTTATGTTAATCACCATACATTACATCATTAGTTTTTGTTGTAGTGTTCCATGATTCATTGTTTGCGTATAATAAAGCATTTTTAAAGTTCCCAGGTGGCGATTTTGGCAGAAACAAGAAAGCCAAATCTGTATCCAGAGAAGGGTATGTTCTAGTGAGAACAAGTGCTGCTCCTTCTCAATAGAGGTGGTCCAGTGTAATCAATCTGCCAACAGTGGTGGCTGATCACCTGGGGAATGATACCATATTGAAGGCTAGGTGTTGGTCTCTACCATTGCAGGTTATTGCATAGCCGATTCCCCATTTCTTCTGTTGCATGAAATTCCATGTTGCTGAGAATACATAACCTCTAGCCTTGTTGCTTTAGCCACTTTACCCATGAGCTCATTGAATAAGGACAAAGGTAGCTAGGGAAAGAAACAGATTGAATTCTACAGAGCTATCCATATTGTCCACCTAATTATTTTGGTCATCCTTACTGAGATCACTCTCTGGTGAATATTCATATAGGACGTAAATATATTCATGCTCTGCCTTTGGAGAGGTCTATCTGCATATCTCTGCCTCAAATGTCCTTGTCACTAGCTTATAGTCATGTTCCTTTCAAGTGCTTGATAATCTAGCCAAACCATTAGCCTTTGTCAATGAATCAGGACATCTCTTCTACCAGGCCAAGTGCAACCATGCACAGTAGTCAATGTTCAGCCCATAGGAGGTTCTCCCTTTACTACTGTTCAATGCCACCCAGGAGTGGGCTATATAGTGCCATGACTATCCACCTTCAGGGGATGCTAGCCTATCATACAGAAGCCTCTGAAAACTGGGCCCAAATCTTCTAGCCATTTTAAGTAGAAAGGACATTTTTATGACAAATTATAAAATGGCCTGCCAAAAAAATGAGAACTTTGAAACGACAGATTCAAGGCTAAGCTTCCAGGAATGACTCCCAAAGCCATGTCGTAAAACCAGGCCCACCAAGAAAGCTGCTGTGCCTGCCATGACCAAGATGCTGTAAAATCAGGAAGCCTCTAGATGAAACTGGGCCATTACTGTAGCTATTGGATGCAGAAGGATGCCACCTCTGACACAATCCACTCCAACAGAAACTTTCATCCTCTGCTTCTTGACACCTGTAAAACTAGACACAAGACACTGAAGTCCCCCCTACAGAAAAATTAAACTCTTTCATGACTATTGCTTGTCGTGAAAGAAACAGAAATGTGAATCTGGCCTCATGATGTTTCATTTTATTTCCATTTTCCAAATCTCATGAAGGTACCTCTAACTGACTGACTGAGCCAAAATTATACCTAGAATCCTGTCTTCAAGGTTCTCTGGGAAATGTAGGTTTTATACATTTATACATACAAACTCTATAGAACAAGAAGGAGCTTTGAGTAGATGTTAAGTAAGCCAGTTAGTGTTATTACCGCACAGAAGAAGTAGTTCCAAAGTGAGGTTTTCTTATGTTAGGGGGAGATTTTACATAGAAAAGAGAAAGAATAACTGACAAAGCAAAATCATAAGAAGGAGATGAAGTCAACACATAGGTGTAATAGGCTTACCTTATAAAGGAGGAGAGACACTTGTGCCTCCAAAATAAAGGAAGGATGCACAGAAATGTTGAGGTGAAAAAGGGTTGTGCTGGATGACCTTAACATTTCAATAATGTAGGAGGCAAAGTCAGTCAACTGTCACTGAGTAGTGAGGTTTTAAAAGATTTGGGAGTGGAATGGGAAGGAAATATGGGAAATGAATGGAGAGTTGGTAACAGATAAGTGAAAGGAAAGAGCCTCAGGATCCTAGGTAATAGAAGATATGTGCATTTCTGTGTGTGAATTCATGTATTTGATAAAAGCCAAAATATTGGGCTTTTTGCCAATCTCCCATCCTAACTAGTAAGACATAATGGGTGCCTACACCATAGATGGCTGTATCCCAGCCTTGCTGGATTCCTGGTCTCCTCTCAACATCTATCTCCCCTCCCAGTGTAGCTGCGTATATATTTTTTAACAGAAAGCAAGAACCTTCAATTTAAGCTCTAAAGCGCTAATTATTAACCTTGGTTATCAAGGGTAACCATTTTACTTATTTTTTTAAATTTTTTTATTATGTTATATTAGTCACCATACAGTATATCAGTAGTTTTTTTTGTTTTGTTTTGTTTTGTTTTTCACTAGATTACTGGTTTATTGTAAAAGGAAAAGATGCACAAGACAAGGTACAGGGAAGGGCAGGGAGCCCCCACACCCCCTCCCTGGGCTCCGCTCTTCCCGCACCTACATGTGTCCACCCACCTGGAAGCTCGCAGAACCCCTTCCTTTGGGGATCTTTTTTTTTTTATGTTATGTTAATCACCATACATTACATCATTAGTTTTTGATGTGGTGTTCCATGATTCATTGTTTGCGTATAACACCCAGTGCTCTATGCAATACGTGCCCTCCTTAATACCCATCACTGGGCTAGCCCATCCCCCCACCCCCTCCCCTCTAAAACCCTCAGTTTGTTTCCTGGAGTCCATAGTCTCTCGTGGTTCATCTCCCCCTCTGAATTCCTCCTCTTCATTTTTCCCTTCCTTCTCCTAATGTCCTCCATGCTACTCCTTATGTTCCACAAATAGGTGAAACCCTATGATAATTGTCTTTCTCTGATTGACTTATTTCACTTAGCATAATCTCCTCCAGTCCCATCCACGTTGATGTAAAAGTTGGGTATTCATCCTTTCTGATGGCTGAGTAATATTCCTTTGTATACATGGACCATATCTTCTTTATCCATTCATCCATTGAAGGGCATCTCAGCTCCTTCCACAGTTTGGCTATTGTGGAGATTGCTGCTATGAACATTGGGGTGCATGTGGCCCTTCTTTTCACTACATCTGTGTCTTTGGGGTAAATACCCAGTAGTGCAAATCCTGGGTCATAGGGTAGCTCTATTTTTAACTTTTTGAGGAAACTCCACACTGTTTTCCAAAGTGGCTGCACCAACTTGCATGCCCACCAACAGTGTCAGAGGATTCCCCTTTCTCCACAACCTCTTCAACATTTGTTGTTTCTTGCCTTGTCAGTTTTTGCGATTCTAACTGGTGTAAGGTGGTATCTCAATGTGGTTTTGATTTGAATTTCCCTGATGGCTAATGATGTTGAACATTTGTTCATGTGTCTATTAAGGGGAAACCATTTTAAAAGTACTCTGAAGCTTACAATACTTTCTGGGATCGATCACACTTAAAATGAGAGAACATAATGTAAGTAATTCCCAAAAATCCTCAATTGAGATAGCAATTTAGAAATAGAATATTTTTTAATTCAATGAACCAACAGACATCTCTTGAATGCATACTGTTCTACATTATGGGAGGGTCTAAGATAGGGTCCTATTTTTGGCAAAACTGGCTCATTCTATAGACAAAAATAAAATAGAAATGTCTACAAAGTTGATAGAAGAAAATATAGAATATCTTTGTGACCTAAAAGTGGGGGAGAAGTGTTAAATAAAACCTTAAAAGTACAAAGCAAAATAAGTATTATAATAATAAATAATTTGATTATGACAAAATTTTAAAAGTATACCATTGACAAAGTGAGCAAACAGATGATAAATTGAAGGAAAAACATGTGTGTATAAAACCAATTAAGGACTAATAGAATATATTAAGAACCCCTAAAATTCAACAGTAATAAACTAAGGAAGAACGCCAGTAGAAAAAAATGGACAAGAAATATGAACAATTTACAAAAAAGGAAACCCAAAAGGCCACAAGTTTTTGAAGAGATGTACAAACTCATCAGTTATTAGAGAAATGGAAATTAAAACAATGAGCAACCACTTCACACCCACTAGACTGTCAAAACTTAGAAAGCTGGATAATAGGACACTTTGTAGATAATGTGGGGACAAATGGAGGAAACTTTCATGAACTCCCAGGGAGAACAGCCCTTCTGGGGAGCAACTTGGCAGTACTCAGTGTGTTAAGCCATTGAGGTTTGTTAAGAAATCACAGTTTTGTCCATCTTGACTAAACACAAATATTGATACCCAGTGTGAGAGAGTGATGTCCAAAAAAAAAAAAAAACCCACATTAAATGTGTGGCACTGGCAGTCAAGCAGCAAGCACTGAGAAAACTTGCGAGAGGCTAAAAAGTTAGTGATGCTTATTACATTGGTGAAGGAAGGAAGGAAGGAAGGAAGGAAGGAAGGAAGGAAGGAAGGAAGGAAACTCAGGGCAAAGTTTAGTGCATTAAGGGCTTGGCTTTCCCGTCTATTTTCCAGTTGGAAAAAATTACTAACCTAACATTTTCACGGATTCTATGTCCAGGGCACAGTTCTCTATTTCACCCGATTTGAGTATCTAAGAAGTGACTGAAGTTTCTTCTAAATGAATTGTATACCTATAATATATATACCTCTATACCTATAATATAGGTATATTGTATAATATATAATGTGTGTATATATATGTAATATATATATAATGTATATATATATCCATAATATAGGTATATTATGAGTAACATAGCACTAATCAGCTGACCGAGGACCTCAACCACTATTGTGGCTTGTCGTGAAATTGTATAATGAAAACCAAATACTGACTTGCAACAAAGTTTTGCAAATTAAATCTTTTGGAATCCATGCCTGTTTTAGCTATGAGAAGCGGGCATACAGAAGAGGTGAAGCATAGGTACCACCTGATGGAGAGTAGGGAAAAGGAGGCCCTTCCAGTGAGAGGACCAATTTGACATGAGACAGGATGAAAATGCAGAAATTGCTAGTGAAACTGATGCATTTCTGAAGCAACTTTCTGAAGCATTTCTGAAGATATGGCAAAGGTATAGCAAGGCAAGCAAGTCTCCATCTCCCCCGAATCTAGGAACGTTTTGGCCTTGTGCCCGAGAGCTTAGAGCAGGATTCTGCCCACTGGGAAAACCATAAAGGCTGATGATGCCAGCAAAAGGATGTTAGAATCTTTAATATTTAAATCACTAAGCCCCTCTGAGCCCTGCTAACACTTCAAATTAATGCTACCCATAGAAATATAATGCAAGTCTCATATGTAACTTTAAAGTTCCTAGTTGCCATATTTATAAAAGAGGTAGATAAAATTATTTTTAATAATATATTTTACTTAACCCAATATATCTAAAATATGTTCATTTTAACATGTAAGCAATATAAAAATTATTAATGGATATTTTATATTCTATTTTTCATATCTCTCAGCTCTTACTGGCTGTGATACTCTAGAGTTTAGAGAAAAGCCCCCCAAAAAATTCAGAGCTTTTGAGAAGAAGAAATTGGAACGTGTGCACTAAAGCCTTCTCAAAAAACATGCTTTTCAACATTTAAAAAGGCCTTCTTGTCATTTTATTCAAATGTTGGCCAATATGAGTCAATGTATATATCCAAATAAAAACAATTAAATAAAATATAAGCAAAATTGTGATAATGTATCCTTTTATTTATATAAAGTATAAAAATAGGCAAAACTAAGCTATGCTATTAGAAGCAGGATAGTGATTACCCCTGTGGGAGGGTTAAGGCTTGAAGGGGGTATGATGAGATTTCTGGGGTGTTGGTGATATTCTATGTCTCCATCCAGATGTTGGTTACATGGGTGAGCTCCACTGGTAAAAATTCATCAAGTTGTTCATTTATGATATGTGAATACTGTCCGTGTGTGTGATGAGTATCTGTACATGTGTGTATGTACAACTTCAATAAAGTTAAAATATAAAGTGATAAGAACTTGGACTTCTTTCTTTAATAATATGAAATAATTTAAGGATCAAACATTTGGATACAAATAGAATGCCTTTGCTGGCATCATCTTCACAAAGGATGAGTAACTCAAATATTGTGGCATAAAAAATTTATGATGCATAAATTCTCCTGTTTTCACTGGTGAATAAATCAAACATTAACTTTACTTTCACCTCAGTTAATTTGAACATGGCCATGTGATTTCCAAAAATTATCTTCAGAGGTGTATTTTGAAGTAGGATCCACAGCAAGTTAAAGTTGTGTTTGAATGTGAATGAATTGTCTTTATTTCAGGATATATGTATTCTTTAGATATTAATCTACTTCAGTTCTTCCTTATCTACACATGAAATATGCAGCACATTCCTTTGGGATCTCTTGGAAAATCTGTTCCTTATGAGAAACTTGGAACCTAGCACTTACTAAATACAACATTCAAAGAAAAATGCCATATTATCAATAAGAATATTATTACCTTTATTTTATTACATATGGTGATTAAGACTTATTCTCAAATGTCCAGAGCATTGCAAAGAAAAAGCCAAAAGGAAACCAACGAAATAATGAAAGATTAAAAAAAAAAATGTGGGATCAAGACTCAGTGTTATCTCCACACACGCACACAACAACAGTGAGTCTGGCACCAATTAAAGAGAAGCCAACAGAAACTAAATTCCAGATCTACAGTGCAGGGTGGAATGATGGGGTACCCTGGCAGCTTGATTCTGCAGTCCTTATACAAAACAACACAACTCCAACCATTCAAGGAAAGACTTACTTCAGGGCATGCCCATAAAGAAGAGGTTGCTTCCTACAGCCAGCTTCAGGATGGAGTCCTCCATGTCCTGCCAGGATACCACATTCATGCTTTAGAACAACTCTGCTGTATTTTAATGGCTAGCTTATTTTCCTCACTAAACTATGAGCCCCTAAAGGGGAGAGTATTTAATGTAATGCCTGACACAAAGTAAGTACTTCTTGAATTGAGTTTAAAATATTTTTTACCAAAATAAGAGAAATGCTTTAGTGTAAAAGTAGGGGAAAAAGAAAGCTGAAGACCTTTAAAATATATACTAGGCTTATTTTTTTAATTGCTCAGGAAGATTCATCTTAAGAGTCCTTTGGAGTAAGAACCTAGTACCTTGGAAAAGAGTCGCTTAGATTTGTCTTGCCTGCTGCAATATGCCAATGCTTGAAATAGTTCCTAGGTCCACGGTTGTTCCCTGAGTAATAGCTAATGAATGAATGTACAAATGAACTAACTTTCCAAAGCACTTCCAAAGACCATTACCACAGTGTTCTCCACTCTCTAGGACTCTCACCAGAAACTTTACAGCCCAACTCATCATAATCACCAGATGGGCTACTTCAAATGCAGATTCCTGAGCCCCACCTGTATTGTATTAGTCAGGGTTCTCCAGAGAAACAGACCAATAGGACGGATGGATGGATAGATAGATAGATACATAGATACATAGATACATAGATACCTAGATACATAAATACATAGATAGATAAATAGGAAATTGGCTCACAAGATTATGGTGGCTAGCCCAGTAGGTTGGGAGATCAGGTAAGTGTTGAATCCACAGAGTAGGCCAACAGGCTAGAAACTGAGGCAGAGTTTCTATGTCACAGTCTTGAGGCCCAATTCCTCCTCTTTCTGGAGCCTTAGTCTTTGGTCTTAAAACCTTCAACTGATTGAATGAGGCCTACTCACATTATAGGGAATAATCTGTTTTACTCAAAGTCTATTGATTTAAATATTAATCACATCTAAAAATACCTTCACAACAACATCTAGACTGGTGTTTGATAAAAAACTGGGCATCATGGGCTAGCTAAGTTGACACATAAAATTAATCATTACACCTACCATGAAAACTCACCTAGAAAGTTTGTTTAAAATGCAGAAGGTCTCGGGGTAGGGCCCAAGGAAGTGCATTTTTTTAAAGTTTATTTATTTAAGTAATCTCTACACCCATTGTGGGGCTTGAACTTACAACCCAGACACCGAGAGTCACATGTTCTTCCAACTGAGCCAGCCAGGTCCCCCAGGGAGTGCATTTTTAACAAGCATCCCATATGATTCTGATTCTGATTCAAGTGTTCCCTGGAACCACAGCTGGAGAGACACAGCAGTTTATATGCTTGCTGGGTAGCTTTTAAAGCACATGATACTACCCACATTCTGGAATTTGAAGGCAATAGCATGGTGTGCAGTCCAGCATCATGGTGAGATGGACACAGCTGGTTATCAGGGTTCAGTCAGAAAAGCAAAAACCCACCAGTTGCTTTTTGAACAGAGAGAATTTAATACAGGAATTATTTAAATAAATATTGAAGGACTGAAAAACAAAAGGGAACTCTGAGGTAACACAGAGATGGTTCTGCAGGAGGCAGCTGCCCCTTCTCAGGCTGGGGGAACTAAGAGAAGCAAATGCAATCATTAGAAACAGGAAGCCTGGAAGACCGACCCTGAAGAGTAAGGACCCAGACTTCCAAGGAAATGTGCTGTGTGACTAGCATTGGTGTCTCTAGAACTCAGAGGAAGAATACTGTGGAGCTAAAACCCAGGTCTCAAGGGAAAAGGCACTAGCTGTCTGGAGCTATATCTGTGAGGGGGTGCAATGAGCCTTATTCTGAGAATGGGGGGAGAACTGGAAACTGGAACCCAACTGTCACTGCCCAACTGAATAATTATTTCTGGGGCAACATTGACAAAAACAAGAAGCAGACCAGAAGTATCCAGTCCTTCCTCTCCCATCTTTGCAGCACCCCTGTAGTGCCCCCTATTGGCATAACCTAGCAGGGAGCCTGCTGGTCCAAGAGAAAGGCAATCTACAGAGTTCTGACCCCTGCATCACAAAGCACAGTAAGGGCGGGTGGGGGGACGGGGGTGGGGGGGGTTGGACTGATAGTCAATACCACGGATAATCAAGATATCGGTGTCACCAAAACCACCCCAGATGAAACAACAGCATCCGAAGGAGATTAGACAACCTGGGCCATATATGATAAAGAATCTCTCCTGCTTGGACCAGCACATCTTCTGTTCTCACACAACTAATGGCAGATCTTCAGTCCAGCAGTTCAAAAGCATACATGAGCTTTAGCAATTTATTGCAATTTAGCAAACCAAGAGACTTGATGAATTTAAGTAAATGTAAACATAATATGGTTCAGTTATAATACCTATAAATAATAAAGCCTGGAGATGTTCAGCTTCTGGTGCTGTGAACTTATTAGAAATGCAAATCTTGGACTGCCTTGCAAAAACAAACAAACAAAAAAAAAACCCTACTAAATCAGAAATCCTGGGACCGGGCCCAGCAGCCTGTGTTTTAACATGCCCTCCAAGTGATTCTGATGCACACTGAAGTTTGCAAACCACTGTGCTAGTGCACGCCCATAGCTTACTTCATCAAATTTCTGAATTGAGGGATCTTTCTTTAGTTCCTCCCTGATGCAAGGTTTCCATGTATCTTCTCTGGTTTTCATGTATCATCAATCATCATCCTGCCACAAGTATATGATTAATAGTCAAAACCACGCAGAACATAAATTACAGAAGTTCCCAATTTCCTTTGGCACATGCAGATAACTTGCCTGTTTGTATCTATAATTTTTCTCAGACTTGCCCTGTAGTCCAAGGGCCCAATTTAAGAAAAAAAAAAAAGTACTGTTTTTCATTTTATTTTTAGTAATAAGCTAAGTAATTAAGTCTTTTCTGGTTCCTGAAGCAATCCAACTTTTCAGAGAACTTTAAAGTGAACAAAGAAAATTTAGTTAATAGGCATGGACATTAGGGAATCAACTTACTAAAATTAAAGTCCTGGAGAGGTCACAGCATATAACCAGATTTAGGAGGATTAAACACATTATTGTGCTTCTTTTCTCCAAATATCCATGTTATTTTCCATATTAATGTTTTTCTCCATAGTTATTCAGGGAGGATGGATTTGTCACATGAAAATGCCAGAATAAGCTTAACCCCTCAAAGAGGTCTTCCAAATCAGAGGTTGCAAACTGGTGCCCAGGAACAGATTGAGCCAGCAGACAGATCTCGTTTGACCCACATACTGTTTTGTTTGTTTGTTTAATATTTGCCAATATTTTTAAGTTGGGAGCTTTCACATAAAAATCCAGACTTCTGGCTTCTCTTGGCCCCCTATCCTCCCATGACAAATATGGCTGGAGCCCTGAAGCATCTGCTCTCCCAGGAGGACACAGACCCTCCAGGTTACCCTAGTCCCCACCTACATCATTCGACTCACACTAGAGTTTATGATTTCTGCCTTATATCCTACCCAAGGGGCTTCTCGGTCAGGAGGAGGGTGTCTTCTGTCCTTTTAAACTAAAGGGACACCAAAAAGTAAGTTTCACTCTACAGATCAGGCCTATCCCAACTGCTTTTCTGGAATGACTTCCAGATTGCCTTCTGGAGTAAGCCCCACTCGTTCTCCAGACTGTTCTCCCAGATAGGTTCACGTCACCTATCCTCTCCATCAGGATGCCCTCCCTCACATCCCTCCTGGCCCTTCATCCTTTGGTCTGCTATTGAATCATTGCACAGATTTTTCAGGCCCTGAAATAAAACACCTCTTTGATCCCAAGACTCTTTCAAAGCCAATGTCCAGCCTGTTCTCACCCTTTCTCTTTCATCTCCACTTCTTCATTCCCTGGTCACTCACTACCCACCCCCCAATCTGCTTCACTCCAGCTTCTTCTCCCACCATCCTAACTGAAATGGATCGGTTGATATCACTAATGGTCCCCTACTTACCAAGTCAAATGGGTTGCTTCAGTCTGCATCCTTCTCCCCCTGCCTCTCTGTGTCCTTTCTTAATCCTCATCCTGCAAGTGTCTGTTTAGGCCTCACTCCCTCCTCTGAGCCCTCCCGGGGCCCTCAGCTGGGTCCAACACCCCACTGAGCCAGTCTCTCATGACATCCTATTCTTGTCACTATCATCCCACTCCAAACATATCATAACTCTCACTTAGGAATCTGTCTTCCCCCCTGAAAATTAGAGACTGTGCTTCATCCACCTTTGTACATACAGTGCCCAGTCCAGTGATTGGCATGCAATAAGCACTTGATAAATATCTATCGGTAAAGAAATAAATGGATGAATGATTAAATGAACCAAGAATTAAAGCATCTTTTAAGTTAATTAGGAGTAGGAAGGCCTAAAATCCTCCCAGGAGAAGCAATTTGTCCCAAAACAGCTTTATCCAGGAGGCCACCTTACATAAAGCAAATTAAATCAGGTGAAGAAAAAAGTATATGCTTTTCTCCTTTTCTTGGTAGACATTTAAAAGAGTTTGGATTAGTAATGTTCTTCCGTATCTACCAGGGATTTTAAGAAGTCACCACCCCAGAATATTTTACAGCTCCAGTTACACAGTGATGGAGGTACCCAGAAAGACTCTGCCCTTGAAAGAGAAAGAAAACCAGAGATCCAGAGCAATAAAAATAACAAAAAGGAATAATAAGGTAGGGATGAAATAAACATGCCCCCAAAGCCCTTTAGGAAGTCATTCATTGACATCATCACAGAGAAATAGCTTTATAAAATGGCTAGAAACAAGGCTGGTAAGCTACTCTCCCTATTTTTCTCCCTTTCCAGACTTCTGCTATCACTAGCTCCACTCTGGACCAGCAGAGAGGTGAAATGGAAAACAAAGAGAGAGAGGTTGGAAGTCCAGGCATTGACTCTCCGTGTTGGCAAGAAGTAAGGAGGAGGGACAAACTAGTCTGTGGTAGCAGGAAAAGAAGGTAAGGTCCTGCATCTATCTCACACTGGACAAGGGCTGCTCTGCCATGTGGTCATTCACACATCATGGTAATTTTTCTAGCCCAAATTCATTACATACAGATAGACAGATGATTCCAGACACAGATACAGATATAGATATAAATATACACATACATAGATTTCTCTGGGCTCAAAGAATAGGCTCTGGGAAGTTCCTGTGCTGCTGTCCCCTACTTTCTCATGTAGCTCCTGGCTTCCAGGCCACCATGGTAGAATTTCAACCCTTTGCAATAGCTGAAGGGACTTGGTGCTGGGACTAGCTGCCCATCACAAAATATCAAAGCATTTTTCATTCCCATTAAGCAACTGGAATCCTCAGGCAGGTTTATCCCTACATCCCTCCTTGTGTATCTAGAAACATCTGCATTGGCTGAAAGTATTCCACTTAGGCCCATGAGAATCACTAAGTCTCTTTCCAATATACAAAGAGCAGATGTATGGCAGGCATGGAGAAGCCCCATTCCATTTCCTTTGGTGAAGAGGGAGCTCACTTATGCCCTCTTCCACTCTCTCTTTTCCCTTTCCTCCACCTTCTTTCTTTTTCTGCCAGTTGACTGAAAGTAGTAAGGGAGGGGAACTCTCTGTAGAACAAGATGAAAAGGAAAAATACTAATTCCACGCATGCCTTTCTCCCAACTCGAGTGCCTTGCCTCATCCATCCCATAGCATCCCCCCAAAAAGATCATAGTGGAAAATAAAACTATTTCATTGATCAACTGATACACACATCATGTAACTTCCAGGCAATTGTTATCAGATATATTCAAAAACATAATTTGGAATTATCTCAAATTACTGCCTCATTGGCTCTGGGAATAATCAGTCATTTCTTAAATTAACAACAGCTTTTAAAAGGGATGACTCATATGACAAAAATAAACAAAAGTGGAAACTATGATAGCTAAGACTGCCATTTTATGTGAAAAATATTTGAAAGCTGTTAATGATTTTTCTACTAGAGATACGAGTTTTTTAAGTTTCTGGATAATTTCATCATTAACAACAACATTTTCTGAGCATCCCTATGGAAAGCATTATGCCCTCTGTTTTTTATTTGATAGTTACCGTAGTAAAAAAAAAACTAAGCCCAGTCTTAATATAAGAAAATCATAAAGAATTTGAATTATAAAATTCAAAGATATGGAGTTTGATCTCCAACATCCCATAGCTCCTAAATGCCTGTGCTTAAAACAATTATATTACTCGTTAAGAGCTCTGTATTCATATTGCTTAGATGGGGAAAGGCATGGCATTCGATGCCCCTGCTGGATTCAGTGGGCTGTCTTGAAAGGGCAAGGGCATATTATCACGATCACTTTGCCAATGGTGCCTGCACCAGGGCTGGCCTAAATTCAGCTCTACCAAAACCAGCTGCCTGAGCATCTAGTCCCAAGAATGCCACTGTCTGCCTGGTGTTTTCCAAAGCTATTCCCCTCCCTCACGACACTTAGGGGCAGAGAGTTGAGAGATAAAAAGGTTTGAGAGTCTAGGGAGGATTCAGACATCCTGACTTCTGGCAGCTCCCCTTGCCCTGTTTTCCTACAGCCCACATGGCAGTTAATCAGTGGTGAGTGCTAGAAAATCACTTAGCATTATTGAAACTTCTCTACCACATTGTTTTCTCAGAGCAACATATACATTATCTCTGTAGCATACATTTATATTGGGAATTTTCTGGATGCAATTATCCTTTGCAACTAATAAAATAAGAAGTAATTATAGATGGACTGTTAGCAATGCCACTTTAAATTTAGGTTGATATGTTTGTGGCCGTCTGGAATTCCAGATCCAAGTGCTGTTTATTACTTTCACCCACCGTTATTGGTGAGGACAGTGCCACTCATGGTGGGACCTCTCTGGGGTAGCACAACCACACTCCTTTGGGGGCCTCTCTGCTTCCTTGGGCTCTCTGTCTCTTAGCTCGCAGCTGCACTTTTGACCCTCTCCTGAACAGCTTACAGGGCACAATTCAACTCAAGCAGAGTCCCTATTTGCCACCCTGAACCCACAGGGTACTGGCCTGACTTTAAATGTCAGTCTAGTGTCTACTGATTTAAGTGAGGAGCACATATTGACATACAGAGACCTCAATCAAAAATTTCAGAAAGAGCCCACTTAGACTTGGACACAATGACTTCTCTGCATCTTCTACAATGAGCATGCATTGTTTAAAAAAACAACAACAAAAGAACCATATAATAAATGTTAAATAAACATAAAAATTCAGCAAGAAGATAGGCCCTTCCTCTGAGGCCCTGTCTACAGGAACTCTGGAGGTACTCGAGGACTTCCTATGGGGTAAATCAACTCATGGAAATTGTAAGGGAATTCACTTCTAGAAACAACTTCTTATACTGGGTCTTACTGAAAACAGTACCTGAAGATGTATACACTTACTGTATACAAGTTATATTTCCATACCAAAAAAATTTTTTTAAAGAATACATTGATGAAGAGTGTTCAGAACCTAACAAATGGAAGACCTGTTGCCTCAAGCTTCTCTTGACTCTAACATCTTAGAGGCATCACAAAGTATCCTCAGCACCCAGTATACATATGTCTGTTGAGAAGCTGAGCAAGTCTTATGAACATTCAGAGCATGCCCCATGAAGTCCTCTAGCCTATGAGGACAATATCACTTTAGAGACAAGCCAAGAACTTTGATTTTGTGACTGCCTATTGAATCAACAAGGTGGACCCAAGAGCTCAGTGCAGACAGGTGAGAAGGAAGTCAGGAAGTGTGCCTCAGAATAACGTCCTCCTGGATGGCTAATGCCAGGAAATGGTTGATACATCCTTCCCAGCCAGGGTAGGGAGCGGTCTCAGGTGGGACTGCTAAGCTTAAAGGGTCCTGAGGACGGAGCAACTGACAAGGCAGCTAGCACAGTGTCTGGAAAGAACTGTATGAAAGAATCACTTTAGCAAAGGAATCTGAGGATATGGCACTGTGAGCCATGGCCACTGTGGTAACTGAGGGCCAGGTTGCTGGAGGCATGGAGTCCAGAGACTGGGTCTTGCATCAGGGAAGCTCTGGAAAAGGTTACAAATAGGACAATGAGGTTGGAGAATGGCTTAAAGGCTAGCAGCATCAGTCCTGACCTCAGATAGCTAGACAGGGATTCCAGTTCTCCTATACTACTCACACTTGCAGTAAAACCCAAAGCAAGTCAAGCTCACGGTGCCTCAATTTCCTCCCTGTAAAACAAGGTTAATACTAGTAGTTACTGACTGTTATGAGAATTAAATGGAGTCATTCAGGTCAAGTGCTTGCTGTAACACATAGCATAGGAAAAGAGACCAGATGTCAAAATTATAATTATCTGTTCCCTTTCTCAGGCAGAAGAAATGTCAAGTCAGAGCTGGAATTTTGTCTTAAACACAATTCAGAGGCAGAAGTATAAAAATGAAGACAGCTGAGGGTAAGAGAAGATGGGCTGAGCAGGGGTAGTGACCAAATAAAATGTCAAAGGTTTTCTACCTTTTTCTTTCCCAGAATGCCAAGTGGGTCAGTCAGCACCCTGGACCCATACAGATGAGAACATGTCTAAGGAGAGGGGTTGGAGATAAGGGGGTAATGAAGGACTCAGAGGACAATCAACACCTCGGAAATCGACAAGACAACTCATGTTGTATTCAATGTGAATACCTAATGTGGCCAAATATGAATTCATTCAGATACTTTTTTCCATGAATTTATCCCTTCAACAAGCATACACTAAGTATCTACTACATGCCAAGCCCTGTGTGAGGTGCCCAGGATGCAAATATTTTTAAAGTGTTCAGTTCCTGCCTTAAAGAAGAGTACAGTCTGATAGTGTGTAAGTCAAGGTAGGCATTAACAAATTGACCCTGAGACTTCAGAAGTTTGACATACTAAAGGTTTATTTCTCCCTCATGTTTGCATGGTTAGAGGGGGCATATGGAGAAGAGGAAAGACCTACTCCCCACAGCGACTCAGGGACCTAGACTGACAGATACCCTTTACAACCCCGACACTTTCCACATTACTAGAGCAGAGCTAAAGAAAGCTGGAGGGGTTCACATGGACCCTTAAATGCTTGAGTCTGGAATGTCATACATAACTTCTGCAACAGCCACATTGGCCAGAAGTCATCACATAGCCCTGCCTTCCTACAAAAGGATAGGAAATGTGAGGAAACACATGGACATTCCATGAATCATAAGTGCCTCTGCCATAAGTAGGGAAGCAAACATGTGACAGTCCTTAAATACGACTTAGACATTGTCTGCTATCTCAGAGGAGAGGAAGGAAATAGGTGATGTTTCTGAAAGAACTGGAAAGGAGGACCAGAGATCATGGATGGAAATAGAAGCATCACCTCAGGGAACAATGATCAAAACAAATCTTTCTTTGAGTAAAACATCATAAAAGATGCTCTGCCCAGTCAACTTTAGACATCTGGAGTGCTGAGTAATCAAGTGTTCTCTTCACTACCAAGTTGAAATCCTTACTCCAGAACACTATAGAACTTCCCCTTCATTCACAGATCTTCATATTACCTATTCTGGTAAGGTTCATTTTGTAAAAGTGTGGGCGTTCTTGAAAAACTATAGGAAAATATACCGTTTGCATGCCAAATGGTGCTTTTAACTTGCAATTTAAACAAGCCCTATACTTTGGGAACAATTAATACCTGCCCTGCCCTGCCTATTCCTCAGAAGGAAGTGTGTCTAAAATGAGGCTCATATAGAAAATATAAAATATTATGAAAAAATACGCTGTGACTCTTGATAAGTTATTTTGGGTTGCTTACATTAGCTGCAACTCAATTATCTCACTGGCTCATCTCAGGAAATAACGAAGTCTTAGTGAGCCAGGCAATGTCATTCCAAAGAGACACATCCATCTTCCTACCCTTTATTCAACCAGTATCTATTGAGCACTCACTGTGCCAGGCCCTGGCACATCTATGAGCTCAACAGAAATGACCTTCGCCCTTACAGAGCTTACAATCTGAGCTATACATACATTGCCTTTGCAGGCTAGGAACATACACAAAAGCTTCAGTAAGGTGGCTGTTAGAGCATTTTGCAGAAATAAATACATGCCAAAAGTCACATCTTTTTAATCAATGAAGGAAAAGAGTGTACTGGTTAGTGCACCTCTTCCTACCTCTAAGATGATGTAATTAGTAAAATCAGGATTAGGATGACACCTGCTTGACCTGAAAACCTGAGCTTCCTCCCCTATTCAGTTCTGGGTCTCCATGAAAGTGTGTGATTCCTAGGCAGGTGGTTTTTACCCCCCTATAAGGTGATAGTGGTACATGTGCAGACTCATGGGATAAATAATTTTAGGTGAACTAGTCCTGCCCATGTCCTCCAAATCGTGCCATCTACTACTTCCCCCACCAGCAGCCTAGCTTTGTAATAACTGACCACAGGTGTATTCTACATTCTGACCTTTTCTCATCAGTTCCTTCCCCCTCCCTACTTAGGTAAACATATATAGCAGATCAAGTGTTTCAAAGGATCACAGTTCAAAATAAGATAGCACATCCCCAACCCAGCAAATCTGACTGGGGAATATATTTCTCAGAGCTTTCTCTTCATAGTACTGAGAAGCTCTCTTGAATTGGACAGGATTTCTCATGCCCTACCTCAACAACAGTGATGGGCACTGGGCTTCTTGGTTTTTGTTAAACATCAACCCATTCTTCAACAAAAAGAAACCAATATGTACAATCTTGATAATGTTTAGTGCCCTGAGGCAACAATTAATTTCTGAATAATGTTCTTCTGAGTCTGAAATGTCCCAGACTGGTTCCTTAAATATAATCCCTAAGCTAGGAGACTCTGGATCTTGAGCTGCTGGCATTTATCAGGCTTTGAAGAAAAAATAATAATAATAAATAACTATGACCACAAGTAAATGTTTTCTAACAAGCACAGAGCATATTAAAAAAAAAAAAAAAGACTTTCCTGACTGTAAGGTTGTCCAGCACCAAACAGATGCCCTCCCACGGTGGAACTAGAAACAAATAGCCAGAGGTTTCTTGGGAAATTTGCTGCCATTGGGAAGCTAGAACGCTTTCACTGTACTTATAGGATAAAAAGACCAAGTGTTGAGGACAAAAACGAAATAATACTACTCAGAAATCGTAAATCATAGGGGCGCCCGGGTGGCTCAGTTGGTTACGCAACTGCCTTCAGCTCAGGTCATGATCCTGGAGTCCCGGGATCAAGTCCCAGGTTGGGCTCCCCGCTTAGCGGGGAGTCTGCTTCTCCCTCTGACCCTCCCCCCTCTCATGCTCTCTCTCGCTCTCATTCTCTCTCTCAAATAAATAAATAAATAAAAGAAAAAGAAAAAAAAAAGAAATCATAAATCATGTATCATAACATTTCTCCATACTTCCTCTTGAGTTCCACACCAACATTTTTTATAAGCCATTCCTTAAGAAGTGAACAGTGCCCCCCACACACACCAAGTGGTGGGATTTAGAGGAATATTTGCTTTTTTCTTTTACCTTTTCCCTGTCAGATTTTTAAATATTTTTTGTACAATGAGCATGTATCATGTTTTTAAACAAAAGAAATAAAATAATTATTTCTCTCATGAGAGTAGGAATATAAAAAATGAAGAATTTTACTCAAAAATGAAAAGTGATCAAGTAAGTTAACCTGCTTTTTTCAGTTTCTCATCTGATATAAAAGCATATGTAGTAACTGCTGAAACTTATGAAACTCTTTTTTATGACTTATGGGAATCTCTGGAATGCTAACTGGCACAACACAAAATTGTCATAAATATTTCTTGGTCAAGTCACAGGAATAGCTGACAGACTTTAGCTGAAACTCCATTGATTATTAGTAAGTTGAAAAGGTATAGCAGTAATTTTTCTAAAAATAAAGAAAATTCAAATCAAAATGTGACTTTAATAATCCAGTACTCAAGGCCAAGTATTTCTTACCTTTTAAAAAATTTTTGTTACTGTCAATCAAAAGGTGACAAACAATGCCACTGCATAGCTCTTTGACCTCATGGAATTGCCACTAATTTCACACAGAAAATCCCAAAGAAGAAAGTGAAATCCATTTGGAGGTGCTCCCAGCCTTTTCCCCTCCTCAATGTTCTATGCTATTACTGCTGCTGCCTCATTAACCAGCTTCCCATGATACCTTCAAAACTCTTGTCTTGGGACCACACCTGCCCTCCATCCTCAACCACCAGAACAGCCTCTCAACTTCCTTGCCTTGAGAGAAGCTGGTTATCCTTGAGGACATGGCTTCCTCTGTCTCCCTCTCTCAAGTAGACATTGACATTATTCCAGACCCTTCATGATCAAGGTTGGAAGATGGGGTGAATCATCTTTCTTATTCCCCAGTGCTCCTTTCAGATCATTCCTCCTCCTGTTTTCCGGGAAAATCCCACTCCTCTTCAACATTGTCATCTTTATCTGCCATATTTGCCCGTCACTCCCTCATTCATTTACCACTTTAGTACCTAGCTCACTGTCTTCATCCCAACCTGCAAACACTCCCATCCAAGTGTGTCAGTTCCTTGATCTGCCTACGCCTTATGGTTTAAGAGGTAATGAGAGACTTTACTGGACAAATGACCAAGTCTAATCAACTTGCATAGGCAGGCATATTAATATAGAATAACTATGTTTGTTTTTTTATCACACCACCTCTAAAATACTAAACTCAAACTTCCTACTCTCTCATCATAATCTTCTGTCCTATTCTCACCACTGAGTTACTTCCCATACACCTACCTATCAGCCCCATTTGTATGTTGTTTCATACAAACAGCTTTGATTCTATTAACTGACCACTCTCTTGCCAGTATCATCAATTCATTTGCCCAACTGGCCTTCCATCATGTCTCCCTGGGAAAACCTAGCTCGGTGTACATCCAACTTCCCACCTTCTGCATGCCACATCTATGTTGCTTAGCATGGCTAAGGACCAAACTGGTAAATCACTAGCATAATAATCACAATAACAGCAACATCAATAACAGAAAATATTCATTAAGTGCTTACCACCTACCAGACACTGTGCTAAGTGCTTTACATGTGTTATCTCATTTAATCCTCCCAACAACCCCATGAACAACCCAGTATACTAATATTATCTCTATTACATGGAGAAACTGAGCATCAGAGATGTTACATACCTGCCCAAGGTCATACACATTGTGTCAGAGTAGGGATTCATGGCAACTTGACGGCAGGCGTGCCTCATTTCAGAACCTGCACACTTCACCACCACACCGAAGGTTCACAGTTTTCCACCTCCATTGGTGCTACACTGCCCTACAGTGCTGTTTCTCTCATAACACAGCAGCTTTCCCAAATCTTCCTTCTCCAAACTTCCCACTTTTAATCCTCACCCACACCTGAAGCTGAGCTCCTCAACTCCTGCTTTACAGGGAAAAAAAAAAAAGAGCCATCAAAAAAGAGAGCAGCTGCTTCTGTGAGAACCCTATGAAATTGGTATCCCATCCTTCCACCCTTTCCTCCCCCTTTCTAAGACTAATTTCTCCACTTCATCCTGAATCCCATTCCACCCACTCCTTCCACTCTGTCTTTTCACTCCCTTTAGCGGGTCAGTGGGCTCTTTCTCACCTCTGATCTCTACTACATGACTTCTTCTACCTGGAACAATGTTATTCCTCTCCTTCACTGACTGGGATTCACATGCTGCCACTTCCTCCAAGAAGGCTTTCACTACTTCCCAAGTGAGAGTGCAAAACCATCCCCTAAGCTCCCTTCCACAATGCTCTAAGCTTCCCTCTATCATTGTCTATTCTGTGGCTTACTTTCCAGGTTTCTGCTAGACAGCATACTCCCTAAGGCTAGGGGCCTTGTTCACTGTATTCTTCTCAGCCCTGGCATAATGCTTGGTCCACAATAGGCACCCAGAAATATATATTGAATGAACTAATGAATGGATTAATGGAGGCAAAGAGAGGCAACATGGTAGAGAACTTTAAATTTGGCATAGCATATAGACTTAATGAAATAAGAAAAAGAGTCATCGAAGGTTTTGAGAAACTGGATGAAATGATAAAAACAGAGGGTGTTATTCTTTTGTTTTAACAAAATTCATCTTGTCATGTTCTTTGGAATAAAAGGAATTACAAAGACTAGAGTTCTTAGGCCAACTAAAGCAATAATACAACCATAAAGTTACAAATGCCTTATCTAGGATTACAGTGCTTGAAATGAATAATATTTTGAAAAAAATCAGTAAGATTTCCTGATGAACCCATTACGTGGGCTGACTACAAATGGATGAGTCAAAATGACTCCATCTATTCAGGTTGCCATATTCTTATGTAGGTGAAGAGAATAGAAGGTGACATGGATGCTATAAGGCATTTTTGGTTACCTGCCTAATGGTTATTTAATGTTTTACTCATTTAATATATCCTTTGAACTGAACATGATGCCTTGACTATAGCAGGCACATACTGAACAAATAAACGAGTTTATATACCTCTTTTATTGCCTCAATCACTTTCTGTCACTAGGAAATACAGAACGTATAAATGCACATATACAGTGTGTGTGTTAGATATGTGTATACAAATACGCATATATGATTATACACACATTCCTATTTCCTCAAATGTCTTTCTTTTCAATACATGGAAGTCATAACAGCCACTTAGGATGAAATCTTTTATTTGGATTTCTCCAGTCAAATGTTAATCTCCTATTAACAATCTGTTCCAGATCTTTTTCTATATGATTTACCAATGTATGCATTTCTTTTTCCTAAAGATACTATTATTATCTGAATAGATTTCATCAAAGAAATGGAAATGGACAATAAGCACAGGAAACGATGTTCAGCATTTTTAGTAATTATAGAAATGCAAATCAAAACCACAATGAGATACCATTTCACATCCACCAGTATGGCTTTAATCAGAAAGACAGATAACAGTGTTGGCAAAAATGTGGAGAAATCAAAACCCTCATATACTGCTTCTGGGGATATAAAATGGTGCAGCCACTTTAGAAAACAATATGGCAGTTCCTCAAAAAGTTAAACACAAAGTTACTATTTGACTCAGCAATTCCATTCCTAGATATATACCCAAGAAAAACAAAAACATACAACCACCAAAAGAAAAAAATTGTACACAGTTGTTTGTAGCAGCATTATATATAATAGCCAAAATGTGGGAATAACTAAAATGTCCATCAACTGATGAACGGATAAACAAAATGTGGTATAGCCACGCAATGAAAAAGTATGTGGCCATAAAAAAAATGAAGTACTGATACATGTTACAACATGGATAAAATCGAAAACCTTATGCTAAGTGAAAAAAGCCAGTCACAAAAGACCTCCTATTATATTATTCTTTTTATATGACATGTCCAGAATAGGAACATTTATAAAAACAGAAAGTAGATTAGTGACTGGGGGAGGAAAGATCAAGGAGCGGTGACAGCTAAAGTGTATAAGGTTTTTTTTTTTTTAGGGGTAATGAAATGTTCCAGAATTGATTATGGTAATGATTATACAACTTTGTGAAGATATTAAAAAAACACTGAATTGTACAATGTGAGTATGATTGTATGGTATATGACTTGCATCTCAATAAAAGTGTTATAAAAATATTATTATTGACACACATTCTTTGATAGGCTTGTTTATATGAAGAAAAGGAGCAAAGAAAGTGTAGGGGTATTATTTTCAGCAGTGGATGGTTGGGCATATTCATACCAATTAATTGCTTTTCAGGAAACAGCTCAGGAAAGCAACATATTCAGCATTAATCAAGGACGGTTTGAATGCTACCAGTTTTATCTTCTCTTTGCCTTTACTTAGGATAAATCCTGTGCCAAATTTTGAATTAAATGAAAATATCTTTGTCTATCATTTTACTAAATTTGGTTCACCTGTTCTGTCAAAGAGGAAAGTGTCAAGGATGGGGGGAATTAGATGATCCAATTTTAAAAATATAAGATAAAAGATTCTTTCCTTGGGAGACAAGTTAAACTAAAAGATACCTCAAATTCATCTTGCTCTGAGACCTCATCCCAACTCCATTTTCTCATCTGTAGAATGTGGAGGAGAATAATTCACCAGATACCATTAAAGTTCCTCCTAATTCCAAAATTCTATCACTAATGCAAAGAATCCAACCCTAAAATATGTATGAGAACCATAGTCAAACCTATCTGGATGAAAGAGCAAACTTTGAGATTTCCCAGATGCTCAGATGAAAATCACATCTGGGTTAGTGGCTGGAAAACCTTATCTAAGAACTCATCCTCTACCCTGGTTCTTTTGTCTGAAGTAAGTAAATATCAGGAAATTCAATTCAGCATGATTGCTAGTCCTACTTTCTGTAGTACGAAGTAATAATCAAGATGTGTGATTAAGCCTGAATTGTTTCAGTCACTATGTGAACAGAAAGAATCACAAAAAGATTCCCTTTGAAATAAACTGGTCTTTTTAGACCTAAGAATTGAGATTGACCAATTTCTTCCAAATATTATGGGGTTTTTTTAATGGAATAGGAACTCAGCAAGGAATTTTTCAGGCCAAAGTGATACATTCCTTTTCCCCCTTGATAAATATAGACAAGTTGGGGTATTCAAAACAGGAGAAGACTTTGGGACAAGGAAGGAATGCAAATTGGCTCCTTTGCTCTGGAACTGGGAAGCAAAATTCCGAGGACTAGAAACCCAAAGATGCGGTGGTCCATTGGGGAAGTGAGTTCTGTAATGGAGAAAGCTAGAAAAGAAATGATACTAATAAAACCTAATGAATTTTCCAGGAATTGGAAACGCTGAGCAGTGAGCAGAAATTCAGAGGATTAAAGCTGGAACGAATAGAAAATGTATTTTATCTCTGTCTTTAAAAAATAATGTTTTTAGGGGCGCCTGGGTGGCCCAGTCAGTTAAGTGTCTGCCTTCGGCTCAAGTCATGGTCCTGGGGTCCTGGGATCGAGCCCCGAGTCAGGGCCCCTGCTCAGCACTGAGTCTGCTTCCCCCTCTCCTTCTCCCTATATGTGTGTGTGTTCTCTCTCTCCCTCTCTCTCTTTCTCTCTGAAATAAATAAATAAAATCTTTAAAAAAAATTTTTTTTTAAATAATGTTTTTAAAGATCCAGGCTAGCTAAGCAAGGTACTAAAAAAATGCTAACATAATTATACCCTAACGTTAGAGTCATTCTTAATCTCAAATGAACTAGTCTCTGCCTTCACTCCATAAGTAATGAACTAAACCAGTTTTAGACAATGAAATGGGTTGGGTTCACTCACACTGGCTCAGATAGTTTTCCCTCTTCCTAGATTTTAGTTGGTATTTAGGGAGCAGGCACATAAAAATTAGGCTTCCCTTTCCAATCCATAAATTTAATTTGACTTCAATGTAAGTAGGCCTTGACATCAACTTTGTGTGCACTTCAGCTCTGTTCCAGCTGGACCCGTAAAGTCTTTCTGTTATGGGGCAGCGAAGTGCCCGGTTTCATACCTAAAAATTTAATTTCAGGTTGCATAAAAGGTACGTATGTAAGGAAATATAAGGAAGACTCAAAATAGCACTATTCAAATTGTACTGTTATGGATGAGGAAAGGAATGTGGAAGGGAGACAGGAAAAATCTATTTTCCAGTTGTTTTAACAAAATGTCAGACTTTTTTCAAGATTTCTAAAATGGCCTTTAATTAGATTTGACGGGTGGTGTAGGGCTTGTAACTGGAATGAGGGTGAGCTCTTCGTGATTTATAAGAGACTACAGTGACCAGTTCAAGCAATCTATGTATAAGGCAAAAAATTAAATAGAAGCCCACCAAAGACTTATTTCTTACAAAAGTATGGAGACTCCTCAATCTGAGTTTCCAGAAATTTCTGCAAATGGGACTCAGTTTATAAATTTTTGTAGGTGGGGGGCACCTGGGTGGTGCAGTCGGTTGAGCATCAGACTCAGTGTTAGCTCAGGTCAAGATCTCAGGGTCTTGAGATCCAGCCCCGCCTCTGGCTCTGCACTCCGTGGGGAGTCTGCTTGAGAGTTTCTCTCCCTCTCCCTCTACCCTTCCCACTCATGCTCACCCGCTCCCTCTCTCTCTCTCTCTCAAATAAATAAATATTTTTTAAAAAAAGAAATTTTTTCAAGAGGAAATAAGAATTCCTTGGAAGCGAAGTTAGAATAGTGTCCTTCATTCTCCATATAAGGGTAACTACAAAATACCATTACATTTCTCCTACTTAAATTATATGTAGTGAGCAGAATTTATGGCAAAGACACTACAAAAGAATTCAAACATTTAATGAAATTACAGAAGAAACAAAGAAATCATTATCAGCTTCTAAGAATGAAAAACTCTTAGATCCAAAATGAAACTGCACATTTCCATCTACAAAGCTACCAATAAAGTGCAGGCTGTGCAAAACACTAAGAGGAAGTCTACTGAGGTCATGGGGTAAAAGAAATAAATCTGTGATATCTATGGGACTTCAAGGCAATAGGAATCTGTGAGGTCCTACTGCCAGCTACCATACTTATATTATGTAGCTCAACCCTCCCCAGGACACTGAGACATAAGTGTTACTCCCTGTCTCAGAGCTGAAGACACCAAAACTCAGAGAGGCCAAGCACTTCGTCCAAAGTCAACTCTGCTAGTAAATGAAGCCAGAATTTGAACACAAATCTGTCTGGCTCCAGAGTCCAGGCCATTAGATCACACTCCATGAAACATCCTGTGCCTTTATAATCTAAAAAAAAAAAAAAAATAGAAATAAAAGAATTAGGGTGGCTCAGTTGGTTAAGCGTCTGCCTTCAGCTCAGGTCATGATCTCAGGGTCCTGGGATTGAGCCCCAAGTCGGGCTCCCTGCTCAGGGGGGAATCTGCTTCTCCCTCTACCCTTGTCCTTCCCCTGCTCATGCTCTCTCGTGTACTCGCTCTCTTGCTCTCTCTCACTCTCTCAAAAAAATAAATAAAATCTTTAAAAAAAAAAAAAGAATTAGTTCAGCAGTCTTCCTTCTTCCTATTTCTTTTTTCTGTAAGGGACTACCTCATCCTGCATATAGCAATAATCCATGTACAAATATATTTAAATTCACTTCCATCCCCACAGACTAAAGTAAGTTCTGCAACATCCGCACATTGGTACCAGGAATATACATAGTGTATGGAAAGAAGCAGATATGCCCAAGATAATGCTAGCTTTCCATTGGACTTAAAATACTTAATGGCATTCAAGAAGGGGAGAATGCATCAAATGTGAGCTGTTTATGCTTCAGTTCTTTCAAAAATGTAGCTTCATTAAAAATAAGATTTTAACCATGATTTTTAAGCTTTCCCCCCCTCCCCCAGGAGTTTTACTCGTTTAATCTTGATAACAATCCATGAGGTAGAACGTGTACTCATTCAAAGTATTTGAAGCATATATAGCATTTTACTAATTGCCAATATGGGCAAGGTATAGTCTCACTAGACAAATATTAATAAATACTTAATTGGCATATTAACTGCTTGGATACAAATGGATTATACAACCAGGTTATTTAAATGTAAGAGAGGCTCAATTCACCATTTTCAGTGTGGGATAATATTCCTCCCTTAAAAATTGTTCTTTTTATTTGTTTCCTGTTCTTAAATTCATCTAAAACGTTTTTTCTTTGAAGGCCCACTGAGTATAAGAAACTGTAGTAGACACGAAGGAGGCTACAAAAACAAAGAATCGCTCAAGGACCAACAGTTTGACAGAGAACAAAATGCAGTACCACTAAAATGAATCTACAAAACTGTCACATATTAGGAGACATAAATTCTTGGCTGCGTATAGGAATCATTTGGTGAGCTTTAAAAAAAATACTAATAGCTGGGTCAAAGCCACAGAGATTATGATTTAATTGGTCTGGGATGCAGCCGGGCATTGGTGCTTTTAAAGCTCCCAGATGATGCTATGTGCCACTGAGGTTGAGAAGCAGAGCTAAGGGACCACAGTGAAGGGAGCAAAGAGGTATGTGAATGATTCTATTCAATAGCTCTTTGGTACATTGCTGGGATCCCGTCCCTCCCTTCTTTCCATCTGTCCTTCCTTCCTGAACTGACCCCTTGAAGTAGAGGTAGCATATAAACCGGGCCATGAAGAACGGGGCATCTTGAAGCATTGAAGATGGAGGATAGAGAAAAGGTGTCAGAGGAGAAAGAAATGCTATAAACCAAGGCAAGTATGCGAAAAGGAACAAGGAACATTTCAGAGATTTTATATTTGAATGGAGCAGAGTCTTGTGGGAATTATGGGAGGGAGTAGGCTAGAAATGTGGGTCAGGGCCCAGAAGCAGGGGGACCCAAGGTAGTTAAGTTTGGAGCTGATTTCAGAAACAATTAAGAAACCACTGATAATTTCTGAGCCAGGAAGTGATGTGATTAAGTAACTGTAACTGCAAATGGAAATTTAGGAAAAATCATCTAGAGAAAAGTGCTACATGGATTGTAGAAGAGAGCCCCGAGAGAGGGAGGCCAGTTAGGCCATTTAGGAAGTGATGGGGATGAAGGAAGCAAAGGTCAGAGGCACTGAACCGGGACCATGGCAATAGAAGGGCAAAGGACAGATTCCTGGCACACATGCTGGAGAAAGTGACAGGACTTAATTGGATGGTAAGAGACAAGGAGAGAAAGGGATCAAAGATGGCTGTAAGATATAGCAGTGGCATAATTAACAAAAATGGGAAGTCAGAAGGAAGAAGCAGGTTTTAAAAGGCAGATGATGAATTCCACTTGATATACATTTTGCTTCAGCTGCCTTCATATCAGCAATTTGGAAATACCCAGTGATAAGTCTGAAATTAGGAATTAGAGCACAACAGATGATTTCAAGGTAGGCATAGAGATTTGGGTGTCATATTGTCATAATTACGGGTCACTAGAGAAGGCAATAAGTGAGTTCTCTGAGGGACATAAAGGAAATAAGAGAGCACCTTTGGATAAACTTAAAGGAGCTTGTGAAGGAACCAGGGAGCAGGCAAACACAGAAAGGGACCAGGACAGTCTGAGTCATGAGACTCAATGAGAAAAAGAGATTCCAAGAGCCTGGGATCATCTATAAGGGCAAAGGCAAGAAAAGAAAAATCACAAATGAAGCCAGGAAAAAATGCTCAGTATGGCCAATAACAGATCACTGGTTACCAAAAAAAAAAAATACTAGAGTGAACACAGCATCCATAGTATGTGAGCTAAGACTGAGTCCACAGGGAGTTGAAGGTGGAAAGCAAGAAAGTAGACACAATAAGCAGTATCCACTGCTCAAAGGGTTTGCAAGCAGAGGAAAGAGGGAAACGGCCGGCAAGAGTATTCAGACAGACTGAAATCAGTAAAGGAGCACTGAATGTATACATGTGTAGGGGCTCAAGTCAATGGAGGAGACTCTACATGCCAGAGAGCAGTCAGAAATGTACTGGGGAGAGGGAGGCGAGTCATTAAGAAGGTAGGTCAAATGCAGTCAAGGGAAAGGATGGTGAGAAAAGAAGGCCAGATCAACTTTTTATTGGAAATAGAAAGAAAGAAGGAGGAAATTCATGAAAGGACAGCTCAGCAGAGGTAGAAAGAAGCCTGATGACCTGTGTTGCCTTAGTGAAGCAGGAAAAGGGCACCTTCAAAAGGTGCGGCTAAGAAGGCAGCAGAGAGGAGAGGAGGAAATGTTTGCAGGAGATGGGGGCAGGGCTGGAGTTCAAGCTACGTGCATCTGAACAGAGGCTCTCTTGTGGGCTCTTTATTGACTAGACAGACCACCTGAAGCAATCAAGGAAGCCAGATGGCACCAGCCACAAAACCAGCTCTACACACGCTGCCACCCAGAAATCACCTGAGTTTACCAACTCCTCTATGGGACACACGTTCCCCTCAACCTTGGGGTCCAACCCAATACATCTTTCCAGGTAGGGTATCGGGGTTCCTCCAAAAGGCTGCAAACCTCAGTCTGCCCCAGTGTAGCCCACTCTACCCAGTTCAGCCTCACTGCCATTATCTTCATGGGCAAGTCTCCTGTGCCCAAGCAGGCAGATTCTCAGCTCAAATTGCGTCCTCGAACAAGTCACATATCGTCCGCCTTCTCGGCTGGAAAATGAAGGGCGATGATAATGGGGCACTGCCTCCAGCACAAAGGGCTTATGAGGATTAAAGGACAAATGGCTGAGCAATTTGCAGTTATGAAGCTATAGAAAAGCTCAGTGATCATCTCTGCCTGGCTGGGCACAGTGCAGTTCAACAAACACAAAGGCCACATTCAGAACTTCCCAGGTGCCAAAACCCGCAGAGAGCTGGCCAAATGAAGCAGAATCAGAAGACAAAAGAAAATCCCTCAACAAAACAAGGCAAGAGGAAAGAGGATACATAGAGAAAAGGGACTGGGAGGTTAGAGGGTCATGGAGTATTCTGCCGCTGAAATTCCCCTGGACAAAGAAATCATTTCATGTTTCTCTTGGGGTTACAATATATGTGTGCATATATCGAAGACGGCACATTGACCCCGGAGCCATCTAGGAAATCTATCTCATGGAAAAGGAGAGGTCTCTGGTATGCACGGGTGCCACTTCTTTCCAATAAAATTGGCTGCACTACCATTTCAAGTCTTCTACAAAGAATTTCACTTGTGGAGCCCTTTCCTCCAGAAAAGCAGCAACACCTCAAAGCATTTGGGGTAGACTTTGTTTGCTTTTGCTCCTCAACCAGGGATTTGCTCCATATTAACTTCATGAATTGTACAGATTTTAGCTTTAGGTAACAGTCTGCGCCAAACTTTTTTAAAGCCTACTAAATGCTGAAAGTCACCAATCTTGCCCATTCTTACCAATATTCTAAAGTGCTAGCTAAGGAGTATCACAGCGGCATTCTAAAGAAATACACTTCTTGGGGGGGGGGTGTCAAACTTGAATTTGTTGCATAATGCAGGGGTTCCCAAGACCCCATCTAGTTTGCAGGCCCTGGAAAAACACTTTAAGACCCTCATGCACTAGAAAGTAATTACTTCCGAGCTCCCTGTTCCTATGTATCTGAGACGCTCCAGAGGGGCAGAGAGGGTGGTGGTTTACATATATTCAGAGCTGAGCCATTGTCTTCAGCCAGCCTGGCCCTGTGCTCCAACTGCTTTCTCCATCACACAGATCTGGGCTTCTGGGTTCCAAAGCCATTGCCACTTGCTTACTGAGGCCCCTACATCTTATGCTGACCTGCTCTTAACCACAACTGCTCCCAGGCTTCAGCCCCTTCTGAACTGCCAGCCTAGGGCATTCCTCATGGTGTCCAGCTTACAACTGCCATGACCTCTCTCCAGCTGATACAGGAAACATCTCTTTTAATGTTCTTCTTGTTCAGAAGAGTGAAGAACACTCACAACTGTGGTATTGGAGGTTCTTGTGGCATGATTATTTCACTTCTGCCTCACATGCAATCCTCCCTCATGGAACTTAAAAGTATGGGAGGGACGGCACAGTGATGCTTGGTCCCTGAGCCCTTCTGACACCAGGTCTTAGGCTTGGTCTGACCCACCTTTTCAAATTTCTTGTTCACTCCTATGACCTTCTTTCAGAGACCCTGTTCCCAATCTTCCCTGAACCTGGTTTCCATGGAGTAGGGATGGGGGTGCTGCTCCAGAGACAGTTAGATAGTTGGCAGAGTTAGTCAGTCATATCAGGATAGGTCTGAACATCAGCTGTGAATGAGTTTCAAGCTCTTTATTAAGGGGCTTCTGGGCCTCAGGTCTGAAGCTCATCCTCTTAGAAGGTCCAGTCCAGCACACTGAGGTGGGCCCATGATTCTCTGTCACTGTGCAAACAGCCAGGTAGGAAGTAAAATGATAGACTCTCCTTTTTTCTAAAGTATGCCCACTCTCTATGAGCACTTCTCTTAAAGTGTTACTGCCCACCTCCTCCCCCAAAATACGTACGCATATGCACATGTACACACCCCCCCACAGCCACGACCTCCTCACCTGACACAACTCTTTGCTTTAACTCCTTACTCTTTACCTTGATGGCTCTCTTCGACCCATCTTTCAAAGGTCTACCCTTATCTTGGGCAGACTGAAGTGGGGTGATGGGGCTGATAGTTCCATGACTAGCTCTGCTATCTTCGTACTAAGTCTGGCAGGAATGTCTCTAGCTCTGTCTTTGAAAATAGGAGGTACTTATCACTTTGTTTCCAGCTGGGGCAGCAGCTGAAAGGAGAACAATAGGATGTCATCCATTTATGTGTGTATTTAGGTGACAGAATACAAATTATTGAGCTGGGCAGAATAGTAGAAAAGCAATGATTCCAAACAATTTTAATAAAAATTAGCCCAGGATTATATTTGCTTCATGATGAGTTACTTTCCAGAGTAGACCCACAATTTAGTGCATAATAAAGAAATTATAGAGATTTACCAGATTTTCAAAAGAATAAGGAAGACATCCAACACAGCAGTATTTAATATTGATTATTTCACTAATTTGAAATCTAGTGACTCACTTTTACTTGTCAAGCCTGTTCTAGGCAGTAACTGTTCTGATTGCTCTAAGAGATCAAGAGAAATTGAAAATCAGAAAATTAATTTTAAAAGTGACTCTTTCATATTCCTATATTAAAGTAAAAACAAATACCCTGCATAGGATATAGTTATTAAATTGAATGATCAATCTTTAATGGAATCCTCAATACCAGAGTTTGCTCCTCAAGTAAAAAGTTCCAAATAAATTCATATACTTCCAAACCAAAGACATTGTGCTGTTTTGCATCATCCAGAAATGGTCACACATGATACATCTGGCTTGACATTTAATCCCTGCTGTCATACTTTGGGCTCTCTCTTTATCATTGACCAATATATTGTATAAACTTCTATTCCGAACCTAGGCACAGTAAATCACAGTACATTTTGTTTGGGATATTTTTGCAGAGTCGTCAAGTTTCGACACATAAAGAATTAGGAGCCGAGGTGTCCTTGACAATCCCACTGTTGATATATCCCTGCAGCTTTTGCCTCTAACATGCAGTACATCCACAGATGTTGCTAAAATACTGTTGGCCAAAGCAACTCAGGCAGCCTGTTCTGTCTGCCATGGTTTGCATATACACCTGCATCCCACCTGCACCAGAAAACAAGAGTTCTCTCAGAGCCTTGGCTTATTCACCAACACTTCCTCAGGTAACCGCCTCCACATATAACCTGTCCTTTACGTTCTCCATTTTCCTGGAATCTCCAATCCATTGTCCTGAGTGCATCACATCCTAACCAAACAGGGAAAACCCGTATGTGAATCTTCCACCTCCCCTTTCTCTGCCTTTTTTCAGTGTCATCTCGGGTCATCAGACCACAGGAGATTTCAGTTTTTCTCCTCCTATTGAAGTGACTTCTCAGAACAGATCAGGACAAGTCATAAGCACATTCAGACTGAAATCTAAAACTGACAAGGTTTGAACTTTTCCTTCATGATTTTAAAAATGATTAAGTCCCTTGTTTGGCTATAGCTGAAGCTCTGATTGTGCAGACATCTGCCACCCTCTCTCTGCAATAAACTCTCATTGTCATTTGTTTTTAACTATCTTCCCAGTCTCAAGATCTGGCCCCAACACAGCCTCGCCTGCCCCTCGCCATTTCACTTCTGAATATCGAGCAAGAGTCACCCTTTACTCTCTGCCAGCTACTTTACTCCCCACCCCCATCAGTGCCTCTCATCCCTAAAACTTAGCCTAATCTCTCCCAATAAACCATACTCTGCACTCACTCCTCTAACTTTAAGCAAAATCGTTAGACAGACTTCCTGAGAAATCTCATGTCCATACTTCCTGAAAGAGAAAAGAAAAACTAAATCCCCTAAAGTGAGTTCATAGCTCATTCCTATGTTATTGTAAAAATCAGGAGAAAAGAAGATTCTTTATCTTCTTTTCTCCTGGTTTATATATATATAGCAGCAAAAAGATGAAGGAAAATATACCAAAATGTTAGCACTGTTTTTGCTAAGAGATAAAGCTGATAGTAATTATTTCTTTTTATTTGATATTTTCACATTTCTCATGATGAATATATATTACATTTATAGTTTTTAAAGCATATTTTAAAAGAAATCATTTATAAGCTACACTTATTTGCAGCATAATAAATGTAGAAATCCAGAGAAGTCTGCTTACCAAGCTACCTTAGGCTGTTTCTTGATGATATCCCTCTGATTTCCACTGGGGGAAAATCAATTAAAGGATAAGAAGTAATTCTGGTTCAAGATGATAAACTGAACACATACACACACATGCACGCATGCACACACACACACACACACACGCACACACACACACACCCCTCTGCCTTCCCTGCTGATGAAACGTAGCAGAAACTGTTCTGGACCATCCTTTTCCTGTTCTCCTCTGCTTCCTGGGTACACAACTAAAACTTAATTTCTCAGTTTCTCTTGATGGGTCCAGCCAGTTAATGTTGGCAGACATGATATACTACACTTCAAAGCCTCTTTGTAAAATCTCTTTCTTTCTTTCTTTCTTTCTTTCTTTCTTTCTTTCTTTCTTTCTTTCTTTTTCTTTTTCTTTCTTTCTTTCTCTTTCTTTCTTTCTCTAGCTCTTTAGCTCTCTCCTGCCTGGAAGTGAAGGACTCACAGCTTGAAGGAGAATAAATCAGAAGACATGGCCAAACAGTTGGAACATCAGATTGGACTCTCTGAGGCAGAAATACATTATTACTATATTAAGCCGCTGAGATTTGGGGTTGGTTTGTTACGACAGCACACTCTAACCTACTCTAATACCAAAGCTCTAGTGAAAGTATAGGAATCCATGTAGAAATAAACACATTTTGAATGAGAGAAGGTTAAGGAAGGCAATTTGACGGAAGCAGCAGAACAGAGACAGCTGCAGCCCCAAATATGTGCAGGATAAGGCTGGATGGAGATGGGAAAGGGTCTCTCCATAAGAAAGCCAAAGATGATGGCACGGAGAATGAAAAGGTCTGAGAAATGGAGCAGAGAACAAGGAAGTGGGTGGATACCTGTCAATGGAACGGTTGTGCCAGTTACCCTGCTCACTAATAGGTCAGCCAGAGTTTACCTTCAAGGAAGAAAAAAAAAAATCTTCTCTAGGCAGCAGAAAAAGAAAAAAAACAGGGTACTAGGAGGAATGATTCAATAGGATTTCCTAAAATAGAAAAAATGGAGAGTTGGAAATTATTAGAGAACTAATCATCAAATATTGCCCAACCTGAAGAAAGTGCATTTTCTGATAAGGGCACATGGAGTATGCTTCACAGAAAATGTAAAGGGACCTCCCTGGACACAGAAGCATAAAATTTCAAAAGAGCAAAGAGCAAAAGAAGACCAAGGCAAAGATAATGGAATAGTCAAGGTGGCCACCTACAGAATTGAAAACGGAAGCACTTCAAAAGGCATTGTTGAAAGGGATGGGGTGGGGGACTTGCTTTTCATTATAATTTCTTCTATCTACTTTTTGCTTCTCGTTTTTGTGCATTACCTTGATGTATTTTTATTTGAATTTGAAAACAAAAGAAGTAAAAGTGCTGTCTACCATATCCCTAATCAAACACATACCTGTGAATTATGAGTAAAAAAAAAAAAATCACCCTACTTTTACAGAACTATTGTTTGCATCAGCAAATCATGCTAATTAACTTCAGAATAGGCACCTTCCCAAATACTTATAATCAACCTAGGCCTCTTTGGTTCTCTCCCTCGTTGGTTCTAATCCACATTAGTCATTGTCAGGAACAAGGATAAAATGTATATTTGTGTGGTACAGCTACAACTGGATTCAAAGTCCAAATAAAAGTGATTTAAATTAGTCACCACTGAAATCATCATCTTATTTTCCCTCCATTAACAACTATTAATTAAGAGTTCATTTTATGTATTCATACTCTGCCATTTTTCTGGGAAAAAATGAGATTAGAAGTCACTTATAAAACAAATATCATAAAATTCATCAAAATAGGGATTTTTTTTTTAAAGGTAACACAATGGTAGAAAGAGGAACTCTGACATGCCAACTATAATAGTAGATGAAGCAACACTGATTGAGCATAAAACTGGCACCATGTTTCCAGGCAACCGAGGCAAAAAGGGTTCTGTAAGTGGAAATATTCTCATCTCATACAAGAAAACAGACCAGTTTCTGAGGAACGACAAAGGTCTTTCTTGAACAAACCTTGAGAGAAATATATGGGGTGGAGCCTTACAGAGGGAGCATTGTGAAACATGAGGGCAATGTCCTTCCAGCAACTTCTCAGCAAACATAGACATGGGATTGTCCCTTTGACTGTGTTATTTATCACCCACAGCTCCCTACCACCAACACACCCACTCACAAAACCCACGAGGTGGGTGATTCCCAGACTTGCCTGATCATAACAATCAGCCGGCCTGCTAGTTAGAAATTCCATTTCCCCCGCCCTTCCACCGGACACTCTAATTTGATCAGTCTTCGAAAATCTCCAGCGTTAACACACTCGCCAGGTGAGCAGGCAAGTCTGGGAGACAAGGTGATAGGTGATAGTCTACAGCTGCAAATGAGCTTACTCCTCTTGTTGATTATGCCCCAGCTGTTTAACCTCCCTCCGCCTGACTCCTCGAAGCATCCTAAAGCTGGACTCTCTCCAGATGACAGCCTGCTCTGACATGCATTTGCAGAGAAGCATTTGAGAAAGATAAGGAGTGTAACATTAGTTCCTTGATGGTAATAACTCAAAACTCCTTGCTCCCTTCCTCCACAACACCAATTTCATCAGTATTACCACGAGAATTCACTAGAGGCTCCACATGATATATATCATGCACACGAACTGATACAAACACATCTGTGCTGATGTGCACATCTTTTTGTCATTACAGATATGTCGGCTGCTGCATAACTTTTTAAAGTCTTAAGATTACATCTATTATTTCTGAAACGAGGGGGGAAGAAAATCTCCCTGGGAAAAGAGCTACATACAATGGGGCATGCATTAGTTTTGCTAGACTCCCATGCTGAATTAATTGCACTTCCAAAACATTCTTGCCTGAACCACATTTCAAGAAGGCTCTAAGCTACAGAGAGAGAAAACTACCTTCCACACACATGGAAACCAGGAAATCAGAAGAGGCACCAGATTTCCCCCCCACAGTGTCTTATTTCTCTCCTGCCATTCATGAGAAACCTGGTCCAAGAAGTTGCATTGCAGGGAAATTGGAGATGAAATGGTCACAAAAGTCGAAAGATGTTTAGCCTAAGGACAGTTATATGTGTTCCAGAACAAAGTAAAAAAAGGTCAAACCTAAGTCAAAGGAATGGCTCAGCTTTCTCTAAAACAGAGACAGAGAATGTTTCTCAGCTGAAAACATAATAAGAGCAGGAGAGTAAAGAAACCTGAGATATAGCTTGATAGCATTCTCTTGTCCTGGCCAAATGTTCATTTGGATTGTCAAAAAGTCATGGAGAATCAAACTGTGCATGAAACTTAAAGGTGAAGTATGATCTATAAATAAATGAAAAGATCCCTAATCATGGGTTAGGAGTGTGGGGGCCCCCAAAATGCATTGCTCATGTACCCTGAAGTTTTAGGATGCATTGGAAGTCATGGTTCCAAAAAAAAAAAAAAAAAAAAAGCCACCTGTAGAGGTCAGACCTGCTACACGCATTCCAAATCAGCCTAACCAGTCAAACCCTGGCCATCTAAAAAGGATTAAAGATTAGTTATCATCTCAATCCTATGAAAGAAGATCTATATTTCTCTTTTAGACACAAAATTCTCTAGAGAGTGGTGCTTGCCAAACACTCTGAAAAAATAATCTCTCAAAATTCTTGCAACCCACTGTGTTATGATTTCATCTCATGAAATACAACACCTTTGCATTAAACCTCATAAAACTAAATCCCACTGGATCTCTTCCAAACTCAGAGAATAAGCAGCTCTGTTGGGGATGCTTAGAAAAGTGCAACACAGCCCCTTCTCATCTGGCCAGTTCCCACCACTGGGTCCATTTTGCAGGGAATAATTTTGCTTTACTTCTACCAAATATTTACATGTGATTAATCTCACATATAATAGATCTTGCAAATGCTTTGTGAATGAAATAACACCTTCCAACATCACAGTGTTAATTCCCCTAAAAGGATCTTTTAAGTTGAAACGTACACAAATTCATTTTGATTTTCCAATCTATGAAAGTTGTCTCTGGTTCTCCTGGATTTGTCTGTGGGCGGTGCAAAGTATGAATATAAGGGTCAGGAAGGACGACATAAAAGGCTCTCTGGCCAAAGAGAAATTCTCTTGCGTTTCCATTATATTCTTGACTCAAGAACAAGAGAACAGTTGCCTTGCTAAATAGTGTGACAATATCTCTATGTAACATACACATACATTCACACAAAGCAAATCTTCACATGGTCACATCAGTAGCTATATATTTTCCCAATACTGTCATTTTCAGCAAGAAGGTCATCCTTCCATAAAAATCTCACCAAGAAATCAATTGATGACCAGTAATTCAAAGCTTAATACTTTATGCATTCCTAGTATTATTATTACTTCTCTTCACTCACATTTATCTTCAGTCTTGCCATTTGTCTCAAAGGTGGATCAAACATCACTAAGGAGTTGTCTCCATCAACCCCATCAAGACTCTTCTGCTGGAGTTCCACATGTCTTTTCACATGCCCTCTAATACCATCCTCTTTCTGTCACCTGTAAAATGATGGGGTACCGACTATCCTTTGGTATCATCATAGGTAATTTTTCATACACCCCAGGAAGTATTACTTGAAATACAGCCTACTTTCTTGTCCTGGGAAACTTTTCTCTAGTGAGACACTCATAGGGTAGAATGGAGTTCCCATTTTATTCAACAATTAACTGTTGGATGCCTTCACTGAACTGGCATAGTGATATGAAGAGTATTACTAGGTAGTAGTAATTGCCTGCCCCAAGAAGACTCTATTCTCATTTTTTTTTTTTTTTAATTTGAGAGAGAGAGAATGAGAAACAGAGAGCATGAGAGGGAGGAGGGTCAGAGGGAGAAGCAGACTCCCTGCCGAGCAGGGAGCCCGATGCGGGACTCGATCCCGGGACTCCAGGATCATGACCTGAGCCGAAGGCAGTTGCTTAACCAACTGAGCCACCCAGGCGCCCTCTATTCTCATTTCTAATGCAGCTTCTAAAAGATATTAGTACAGATTTCACATCCCTTTTCACCTTTCCTATGTGCACGTATTTTTAGGATTCAATCCATCATCGTTCTTGAGTAAAAAGTCTGGGGTGATTAGCTAGTGATATTTGGCTGTGGCCTGGGAATTCCAATGTTCTGCAAAAGAGTTTCAGGTGGTCCCCAATAGCATTCAAGTTTATAATGCACTCATGTCTCTAATCAATTTTAGGAATATATTAATAATTTATCCAAAATAGGCTCCCAGGTATGTAAATTCATTCTTTCCACTACTTCCAGATTAGTGGGGGTAAATGTCACTATTCTCATGTGTCTAGTGTAAGAAAAGATGGGATCAATAGGTCTATATTAGTCTTTGTCCCATCAAAGCACAAAGCTTACGAACCACTGTCCTAGGCCTCCTTTATCTCACTCAGGTTGTCAATCATTTATATTGTAAATTAATACAGAGAAAGTATTTTATTTTTCAAAATACCAAAATTCTTCTCCCACTTTATATTTGCATCTACTGGATCTATGCAACTCCCTGTGTTAACCCTCTCTGGCTAGCCCCTGGAATACAAATTAAACATAATGTTTGTGTTATTACAGGGCTGATAAGGAGCCATAAGCAGTTATTATAAATTCCAGTGACTTTTTCTAATATAGATGTAAAAATTCCTGTTCTCTGAACTAATACACAAAAAAATACAGAATAATCAGATGGTTATTAATTTGTTTAATATGCCATTAAAAGATTTACTGATCTCCCCAAATCTGGCTGTATGGACAAGAAATAACCCAGCCCTCAAACTGTGTAATACAATTATGACAAGACATGAGACCTTAGGATGTTCCATTTCTCTGAGCTTCCTCAGTCTTCTCATCTATGAGACAGAAACAAGGGGCGCCTGGGTGGCACAGTCAGTTGAACATCCAACTCTTGGTTTTGGCTCAGGTTATGATCATAGCCCCCATGGAGCTCCGCACTCAGCAGGGAGTCTGCTTGTTCCTCTCCCTCTGCTCCTCCTCTCTCTCCCTCTCTCTCTCTCAAACAAATAAATAAAATCTTTTTTAAAGAAAGACAGAAACAATACCTTTTTACCAAGGTTTTTAGTAACCTTAAATGAGAATAATTACCTTTAAAAACTCTTTTTAAACTATCAGTTGTTGTTATTGTTGTTATTAATAAGCCCAGGTTGAACCTCCCAAGCCCATTCATTCCCAAGATCATTTATTCACTCTATAAATATGTTCTGAGCACCTATTAAGTGCCAAGCACTGCATGATTCAGAGATGACCAAAAACAACTATAGCTTCTGCCTTCATGGAGCTTATTATGGTCTGCCTAGTGATGGGGAAAGACATTAATTTAATAATCACACTAAAAAATGGAAAATTGTAACTGTAATAAGTGCTTTGAAGGAGCTGTACATAGTGCTGTGAGAATTTATCACAGAGGATTTGACCAGCAGGGGTCATTATGGTTCACTTATTTAACAATATTAATTGGGCACGTTAATTACCACATACTGTGAAGGTGCTGGGGATTCAAAGACTAAAGCATGATGCCAACCCTCAATCAGCAGAGAAGAGAAGCACATGTATAAATAAGCAAACAGAGTAACATCACAAGAGGACAGTGAGGCACAAAGGAAGAGGTAATCCTGTAGAGAAAGGAAGGGGTAAAGATATGAGAAAAGATTTTGTAAGGGAGGTGAGCCAAGTCTTAAAGGATAAGTAGAAGCTTCTTGGTTTCACTCCTAGAAAAGGCACTTCAAGAAGAAGCAATGTGAGCAAAGACAGAGTAATGGAAAGTGTATTCTATTAGAGCCATAGTTCTCATGGAGGGCAGTTCCCCTTCTCCCCCACCACCAGGGGATACTTGGCAATGTCAGGAGATATTTTTTGGTTTTTACAACCTAGAAGGAAGGGGGTGGTATTATTGGCATCTAATGGGTAAAGACCAGAGATAATGCTAAACATCCTTCAAAGCACAGACAGTCCCCTACAACAAAAAAGTTATCTGGCCAAAATGTCAATAATGCTGAGGTTGAGAAGCCCTGAATTAGAGGAAATACAGTAGAAAAGCCTCATCACTCATATATATGTCAAAGATACAGAAACACTTTTACTTTCATATGAGAAACAGTCCCCAGAATTGGATGTCCTTCCCCTCTGGCGTGTTGCCCACATCTCCATTTAAGAGACATCCAAGAAGTGAAGCACATACATGGGTCTGGGTTTTAAGGAAAAGGTCTGCAATGGAAATACAGGTTAGGGCACACCAGTGAGATGACTTCTGAAGTCCTGGGAGCAGATGAGATCCCAGAAGAATATGTGAGATACTGAAGATATTAAAAAGCCTCCCACAGAACCCTGGGGGAAAAAACTCCATTTAAGAGGCTGGTGAAAGAAGAAGCATCAGCAAAGGGAAATGGGAAGGGATAATCAAAGACTGGGAGGGAAACCAAAGGAGAGGGGTACCATGAAAGTCAAGGAAGCATAGGCTTTCAAAATTAAGTGACAATTATTCAAATGAGTTGAAAACATATGTCTACACAAAAACCTGCACACAGATGTTTACAGTTTTATTCATGATGCCAAAACTTGGAAGCAACCACCATGTCCTTCAATAGGTGAATGAATAAACTGTGGCACCTCCATACAATGGCATATTACTCAATGATAAAAATAAACAAGCTAGCAAGCCACAAAACGACATGAAGGAAACTTAAATGTATATTACTGAGTGAAAGAAACCAGTCTGAAAAGGCTACATACTGTAAGATACCAAGTATATGCAAAACGATGGAGATAGTAAAAAGATTAGTGGTTGCTAGGGGCTCCAGGAAAAGGAAAAGAGGGATCAACAGAGCACAGGAGATTTTTAGGGCAGTGAAGCTATTCTGTATAATACTGTAATAGGGGATACATGACATCAAAAATCTATATAACTGTACAACCCAAGGAGTGAGCCCTAATGTAAACTATGGATGTTAGTTAACAATGATGTACCAATACTAGCTCATCAGTTTTAGTAAATATACCACACTAACTCAAGATGTTAAACCTGTGACAGGGGAAAGAGGAGGTATATGAGAACTGTCTGTACCTTCCACTTAATTTTTCTGTAAGCCCAATAATGCTCTAATTGTTTTTAATATTAAATATTTAATTAATGTCTGTGCTAATGAATGAAGACTAATGTAGAAAAAGAAGCTAAATTTTAACTTAATGGTAAATTTTAATATTTTAGGTAAAATTTAATACAAAGGTAATATATAGTTTATCTTCAAGAACTGCCGCCCCCCAAAAAAATTTAGTGACAAACTGTTAAATGCCACAGAGAAGTCAAATAGGAAGGACCAAACTGAATCTACTCAACTTGACAATTAGGGTATCACAGTGACCTTTGACAGAACAGTGAAATGGTCAAGGCAAGGATTACAGTGCGCTCAGCATAAATTAGGGTAAAGAAGTAGAAAAATTAAGTGTAGAAGCTAATGCTACAATGGCAATCATATTGTAATATACAAATGTATCAAATCAACACCTTAAACTTACATGATATTATATGTCAAATATATTTTAATTTTTATAAATGCAGAAATAATAGTGTAGACGACTCCTTCAAGAAGCTAGGATGTGAAAAATAAAAGGAGAGTGAGGGAAGCAGAATAGAGATATTTTTCTTAATATAGGAGGGACTTGAATATGTTTGTAAACTGCAGGGAAGACTCAGCAGGGAAGGAGATGTGATAAATACAGCAAAGAAGTGAGATGACTGAAAAACAAGGTCAATGAAGAAGCCATGGTAGACAACTGACTCAATTCTTGGAGGAAAAAATAGGGACATTTTCCTTTGATATTTTAATGAAGAGATTTTGAAAGACAAGGGGTAGTGACCAACTGCCCAACAGAGAAGAGAGTAGCAAGACCAGCTTTGACTCCCTCACCATCATCCAACCTGGTCTTCAGTCTCAGATTCCTGTAGATCATAATCAGGAGTATTCAACAAGCTTACACAGGCCAGCAACACAATATAGATTTGTGTGATCAGGAATCCTAGGACCTGCTCTCATTCCCCTACCCTACAGCTATCACATCTGCACACCACAATTAGCCTCATTTCCTGGTGATCTGACCAAGTTGCTTGGCCCTCCTGGGACCATAGGTACATCATCTATAAAACAGAAGAAGCACCATCTTTCTAGCCTAGAGCTGGGTGCTGGATCAAGTGATCTTGGGACTGTTTCCTCTGTACAAACAGTGATATGGTAGAAGGACCACTGCTTTGACTGAGGAGTGAGCCCTCTGGTCAGGGAGATTTTCTTTCTAACATCATGGACAAGAAAAACAAGTCAACCAAGCAGTATTCTCTATGGAAAGTTCCAATATCTATCCTCCCCAAAGTCTAAACAACATCAAAAGATAAACTTGTGCTCTGAGGTCAATATGAACTTCAGCATGAGCCAATTCTAATGTTAACCAACACTGGGATTCATTGAATTTTTCAAAACCTTTCTGTGTATATCAAGGAAAGCTGCACTGAGATAATCACAGACGGACTAAGCAATCTCTGAAACAAACAGTTTAAATGACTTTATATAAAAATAAAATCTTTATCACAAACTTTTGATCTTATAAGCATGGCATTTTTTAATCAAGAGGGGGAATGTTCAAAAAAGGTGGGAAAAGACAAATAGGTTAAAACCATATCATTCCACAGTGTGTTTCCATGAGCTAGAGATCAAAGCCTGAGGACCCAAGGCATCCTATTCCCATAGTTCAACCACCCTGGTCTAAGAAGTTTAGCAGAGTAGAGCATGCAAGTCTTAATTGGAGGGTTTTCCAAAGGAAGATATTTCAATACCATAGTAATGAGTTGATAAACTTCCCCTAACCTCAACCTTGCACCCTGACACTTTCACTTTCAATTGCTTTTTCTACAGCCTCAGCCCACATCTGATCAGATTGAAAGTGCCAGGGATAGGCCATGGGGCAGCCTGAGTCACAAACCATACCTTCAGGGCCAAGACCAGGATCACCAGCAAAATGCTTGATAATAGCCTCACAGGAACATTAATGAAGTTCAAGGAGAACTGACAATCCTAAATGACTCCCAACTCATCCTCCTAGAGGTTCTTTAGACCAAGGATGAGCTAGGGCTGGGCCCTTCCATGGTCATGCCTTATTCTTATTCCTCCATTCCCACTACCACCATGTCTTCATCCTTTGACCAGAACCCAAGTACATTCTATGGAAAGAAGGTAGGTGCATGACCTAGCCTTGTTATGGAATTCATTCATCTAGGTCAGGAAACTAGAAACTGAATAGACTGTTCACTGCCAAATTTAGATCTAGAACTCGTCAGTAATGTAAGAAGTCAGATTATATCTCTGTATACTCTATATTAAATTATGAGCAGGAAATAAAACAAACTACATTGCCCCTGAAATGTGCAAACAAGAAATTAGTCATGGTGAGGAATACCAAGATGAAACAAAAAAGATCCCAGGAATTTATGTCCTAACTTTGATCCTTGGCTATAAGTATATATTGTTTTATAGTACAACATACACCATTGAACATCTCATACTACGAAATGATCTTCATGTGACTTTAGGAACACATGACATGTGTTAGGACCAAGTGTTTGCTGCATAAAGATGCCCATGTGGTGCCCAAGCTGCCATAATGAATCCCAAATGCTTGTAGATCATCTGAATACTTGGAGGCAAATATTGGTACATGGGGCACTTCTCATAAACTGCTGCTTAATCTTTGGTAATGTCTGATTTCTCCAGTTTAGAAATTAAACTCCAGATACACAAGGAACATGTACCATCTTCTCCTTTCCCTTCCTCTGTTCAATCCTCCCTCACTTCACTAACACACGCCCATTACTATAAATGTTTCCAGTGATAACCGATATTGAATTAATTAATTAATTAATTAATTAATGAGGTATCAAAGCCCTATCAGGTAGGTATGTGTTTGACTATAAATGAATTTTAAAAATAAAAGGCTTCACTACAAGGAATTATACAGCTTTGAGTTTATTTGTCTCTGGCGACAAGACCTCTAAGGGTAGAAACACCAGGCTGGCAAGAGCAGCTCAGAATGCTACAAGTCTGCCCTTGAGATCACAAGATGGCTGCTGAACTTCCAGATCCTACATCGTTTCCAGGAACAACAAGGTGAGAGGACTAAAGGCCTTATCCCCAACAGTTTTGTCTTTCTGCATGGGAAGGAATGCTATACCCTTGCATCACTGGCCATCCCAGGTAGAAATATCTAAGAAAAGTTGGTGTTTAGCAATTCAACCCATTTTAAAGGGAAAGGTGAGGGAAAAGCCTGCTGGGAATGAGACTGAGTGAACCAAGTCCTGGTGCTATCAGCAGAGAGTTATTTTCCCAAGAATAGTTTACACATACCTTGCTCCTCACTGATACTGTTTTGTTCAACTGATAGTCAAAGCTCTTGGGGTTGGTATTATCAAGACTCCTCTTCATTTCATTCTAATATTTCCAGAGTCCAGTGGAGAGCCTTACATTCTAGCCTTACATTCTAGCCTTTCCATTTGAAATTGATGTGGACAGCTCCTATTTCCATCCCAAACTTCTGTCCAATTTTATTCATTTCAATACCGACTTTTTGAAATTGATTCACTTTGTGAGCATTCTTTTTACCCTGCTTTGTTTATAAATGAGAGTTGGAATTCAAACTCAATCAGATCTGTACTCACCATCCTTTAGCAGCTTCTGGAATACCTCTGACTACAGAGATACATGCACACACTTTACCACTGAAAGGGTTCCCACAGTTCTTGCTCACTGAATTCTTTATAAACTTGCCTGGCATATGATCAATACATAAAATAGAAAAAGAATTATTTATGGGCTTGGGAAGTTGGACATCCTTATGGAAAAAAGTATCACACAAAAATCAATTCCAGGCCAATTAAGGACTTAAATATGAAAAGCAAAATCTCCAGAAAGAATGTTAGGATACTCTCTTTATGACATATGGTAAAGAAAGGATTTCTTAAACGAGTTGTAGAAAGCATAAACCATAACCAAAAAGACTGATAATTTTGCCCAAATTAAAATTACTTTGGAATGAAGTAAGACCATAATAACAGTTTAAAAAACAAGACCCAGAGGAAGTGAAAATATATGCAATTCATTTCATTAATTTTTTTAAAACATGACATCCAGAATATATAAAGAAGATCTATAAGTCAACAAAGATTTAAAAAAAAAAATAGGAAATGAAGGGAAACAGGCAATTTGCTCAAGAAGAAATCTGAATGGCCTATTAATATACAAAAATTTTTTGAACATCACTTATGATCACGGAACAGAAAAAAATTAATATGATACACACTCATACCCATTAAACTGATAAAATGTATGTCTGTGAAGGCTAAGTGTAAGGATGTGGGATAGTAAGAGCCCTCCAACATTGCCAGTGGGCACCTCAATTGGCACATACACTTCAAGAGCAATTTGGACTATCTAGTGCCTACTCCATGACTCAGCAATCCTGTTCCCCAGGATATATCGTGGAAAAGGTCTCTCAAGTATGCACAAGAACACACATGCAAAGATGTTCACGGTGGCATTGTCTGTGACAGCAAAAATTTGGAGACAGTCTAATTGTCTATCAGGAGAGTGAATTACATTCATCCAATGGAATACTGTAAAAACATTAAAAATGACTGAGCTAGAGCTTATGTGCCAAGATGGATAAATCTCCAAAACATGGCACCACCCTTAATCCAAATCAAAACATGGTATCACCACCAAAAAGGTACCACATTTAATCATGCAGAGTGCCCTGCCTTCCATTGCCACCCTCTGAATTCTATCCCTCCCCCAAGTCCTCACTCAACTGCTAGCCTTTCCAGACACTTTCCCTGCGGTTTCTAACCTTGATCCTTCCCTTTTGGTTTGCTTTGGTTTGCATCTCTCTTATGATACCCACACAGCAATACAACAAGAGCCCTCTCATCATAACCTCACCAACACTCTTTTTTTTCTTTTTTATTAATCTTGGATAATTTCACCAGGGGTAAAATCTCATTTGAATGTGTATTTATTGTTACTCTCGAGACTGAAATTTTTTCATATGCTAATTTTTTGTTTGTATTGCTTCTGTCTTACTCACTTATAGCATCCTTTGCAGCCTTTTGAACACAGTTCCTAGCATATATTGAAAACAGAAAACCAATTTCGTACTAAAATGAATTAAAAGCTAGAAATTCAATGTGAATCAACAAAACACTCAGACAAAAAAAAATAATAACTCCAACATAAGAAGTGTACTAAAATATAAAAGCATATTACTAATACTACAAACTTGCACGCTGAGGCCCTTTCTTAATTAGGTGAATGGAACACATACCTTTACTGCTTACGTGCTGCTGAGTATAAGGGGCATCCATTCCTTAAGGCTTAAATAGCTTCTGCTGGTTTGAGGAACAAGCCGTGTTTGACACAGACAGAAAGAACACATAAGCCAAGAAAGTCTGCCAGGAGCCAGTGTTCCCTACAAAGACTCTAACTTGAGACAGATCCCCCCTCCCAATAAACTTTGAATTCTGTGAATGTATGACCTTATTCCTTAAATTTAACGTATGTATTTTTGGAAAGGTTCCTACTAACCTTATGACTTCTGGGTTTTACAGCTAATAAGCAGAATCATAACTGAAATGATTACCTAAATACAGAGTCACCTTTCCTCCAGAAAATGCAAGCTATTTTTTTCCCAGCAGTTTACATGGCTTTTAGTGGTCCCTGGGTTTTCTATTATTTCTTTGTAGGATTCTAGAGATCCCAAGAACCATTTCCAGACAGCATAGTTTTTGCTAACAGCTTCCAGCGACTTATTCTGCCATTCAAATTCAGAGGTTCAAATTGGGAATCACATGCTCAATAGAAAAAAGCGCTGCAGCAAAGAAGAGCTATAGAACTGGAATGACCAAGATCGTAGCCAGTGACCATCACTGAAAAACTTTCCTCTCTTTTCATTTATGAGTAATTTATCACTCTGTCTGGACTTGGACATGTAGCATCAGCCAACCCAGATTTTAAAGGAGTGCTTGGCTCCTAGAGTGCTGACCAGACAGAATCTCCTCCTTTTGGGATAGCCAGGACACCAGGGTAGAATTCCTTAGGATATTAACTCCAGAATACTACTTACTTGGGATTTAACCTGTACAAAGCCCAACTGAATTGGGATCAGGTTTCATGGTTGTCACAGGACTCGAGAACAACCAGAAAGGACAAGTCTGTCCTTTTCATTACTTTATCCCCTTGAGTAAATACTATTCTGCCAAAAAGCAAAACCAAACAAAATAATGATGGCAGCATTGCCCAGAAATATGCTTCCTCTATATTCTACCAGCTTCTAAACTAATTTTCAAAGATAAATTTATGTGAAATTGATCTATACGTTGTAAGGTATTCAAGAGATGTTTCTGCTTTTTGTTCATTTGGCTTTTGTTTTGTTTTTGTTTTTAGTGTAATGCAAATAAACAAGACTTTGTACTAAATCTGCAACTGTCATGAGTAAATACATTTCACAAAGGTAAAGAAAAATCAGCCTAAACCAGACTTTGGTTTATATTAAACAGTTCCCTAGGGAACTGGGTTTTACATTTGAGCCCTGATTTAGCTAAAAGATTTATAAGGGCACATGTAGAAATACAGGTCCCTACTGGGTGATGAACCCTGGCTGAGACATAATTATAATTCTCTCTGCTCTCCATTCCACGGGAAACTGCTCCCAGGAGCCCAGAGGGGAGATGGTCGCCAAAGAAGAACATAAATGTTCTAGTAATATGACCACCTGGGTCACCTTCCCAATCTCCAATGCCAATCTAAAGGATATTAGAAAATGATACACAAGTCTTTTTCAGATACTCTTTTTCAGATACTAAATTAACAAAACCACTTACTTCCCTTGGAAAACTAATGTCAGTGTTATGTTTTGTAGGCCTTGAAGCCAAATTTGGTTGGATCTATTTGTGCTTGATCATTCCAGGTTGTCACTCAGCTAAGCCTGTCCTAAGTGCAGTGGCAGCCCTCGTGAGCCTGAGCTAAACATGATGTCGCCCAGTGAGATGTGTAAAACAAGCCAGGAATGGAAAACTGGAATTTTCCTTGTAAAAAAAGAAAATTGCTTAGTAACTTGCCGAAATTTCTCAGGAGTGAATTAACTCAGTGGGAGGCCTGATCTTGGTGGCCTATCCGCTTTGAAAATGTCCCCATCTCATCACCTCATGGGACAGAGGGGGAAAACCTGTTCATCAGTCCACTGGGAAGGGCCACAAGTTTCTTACAAGCTTCACGTGGTTGCAGTGTTGTTGCAGGAGTTCCCATTGTTGCTGTGGTCTCTTAACTATCACAGCAAAGAACACCCAGAAAACTCACAGGAGCCTGGCAATCAACAGCCAGGGTCTCAAGAATACAAGGGTCGAATGTCGGTATTCAGTTTTATAACGAAAACAAGATTTAACGAAGAGATTATAGGAAGAAAGTAACTATTCTTTCTCTTGATGGCTCCCTCCACACCACCCATCACATACCCTTACCTGCATTCTCCTAACAGCTAAATGCAACAGGATCCTAATCTGCAAAACTTTGGTAATATGAAATTTTGATAATATGAAAGTTTATAAAAATTACCATGTTACCAGTTCTCACTAAGAAAAATATACACATTTTGGGGAGCGTGGGTGGCTCAGTTGGTTAAGCGTCTGTCTTGGGCTCAGGTCATGATCCCAGGGTCCTGAGATGGAGCCCCAAGTCGGGCTCCCTGCTCCACGGGAAGCCTGCTTCTCCCTCTCCACTCCCCCTGCTTGTGTTCCCTCTCTTGTTCTCTCTCTCTCTGTCAATAAATAAATAATATCTGCCTGCCGCTCCCCCTGCTTGTGCCCTCTCTTTCTGTCAAATGAATAAGTAAAATCTTTTTTAAAAAAGAAAAGAAAAATATACACATTTTATACACTTGGAGTAGGTAAAGGTGTAAAAAGTTAGGTATGTACAAATCAGTACAAGAACATTAACAAAGTATTATTCTGAGTATTTTCCGGAAGACTAACTGTCAAGTGAGTTCCATATGGAGAAACTATTTTAAATTATTATTTTAATTCTATGCAGTTCTTTTGAATAAAACATTGGTCATCATTACTTGTTTATTCCCTAAAGTAAGATTACTTACATGCTTTTCTAATATTTCTGTTGAGGATTTCCTATTCCTTTGGCAAAAGTAATTTCACTGTTGTAGGTTTACTAGCTTGTCACTATTTTTATTTTTCATAATTATGTATTTTCACATCCCATGTAAGGTTTGCCTCATTTTTTAATCTTATAAAGTGTTTATGGAAATGGATGTCATTTTGGGTACCCCAAAATCAATCTTGCTCTATATCCAAATGAGTTTCATCTGCTAATTTGTGTAAGGATCTGTGCATAATAAATGGTCTCTTTGCCTGTGTGCCTTTAGTTTAGGAACTGGACAGTGGATTCACAGATGTCCCTTGTGGCTCAGGGATTAGGCAGTCTGATCCATGAACCACAAGCCACGCAGGATATAATACTAAAACGATCACATAACTACTGCATAAATAACAAGTGAAATGTTCCCATGACTGCCAGCCATTCTCTTGATCACTAACCTAATTTCCTATGGCAGAAAGCAAGAACGCAGGATGTGAATGTATTTAGGCCTTACACTCAGTCACAGAGGACTACTTCCTTATCCTTAGATGTGTGATATTCGAAGGTCAAGGACAAGAATCACCACTATATTTTGCTTAATAAGGACAAGCTTTATCCTCCATATTCACCTAATTAGGTCCAAATGGAAAAAAAAAAAAACAACTGGTGGTGAACATGAAAATAATATATGCCTTGAAATATTTATTTTATGGAGGTAGACATATTCTTAACAACTGACCTTTCGAAATTAATAATGATATAAAAAGTAAGAAGGAACATCAGAACAGAAGCTGAAGCAAATAGAGAAAATGAAAGTGTCCCCACATAAGGGGGCATCTGTGACATTAGGGAAAAAAATATACATAATGAGAAACAGGGAAGCCAGATGCAAGCTCCACCAACTGAGCAGTCAATGATGGGTGAAACTGAGTGATGCATCGTTAGTCAAAGCCGGATAAATATTCTGCTGCTAAATAAGAACCTATTACACCTAAGAGTTTGTAAATATCATTAAATGAGAAGGGCAAAGAAATAATAATGATGAAAGAGTATGCCTCATTGAATATAAGTAATCTAAAATATAATAACCTGCCCAGAGATCAAAAATAAATAATGGTAACATTTGTCTACACAGAATAGAAAGAGCAGTTCATTGAACCATGTAGAGTGAACTTGTTGGCTTTATCAAATATCTGCAATTATCTGCCCCTAGCTGTTTGGAAATGAGAAACCATCACAGTCCAGTTGGCACCTGTTTCCAATATGAATGCCCTTCAACTGCCGTGAAAACTCATCACATTAGTGGTGGGCATAAAATCTCAAAAGACAGTCATACATTTAAGACCTATCTGATGGGATCAGGTACTCAACCACATAGAAAATTATCTCAGTTTCAAAGCAGCAAAAGTACTGATGTGTCCAAGTACCATCATGAGGATGTTCTCTCACGTTTCTCCAAACTTTTTGATCCAATCCTGTTTTGGCTTTCAACAGGAGAGCCCAATGAATAAAGAGATGCATTTCAGTTCATTTGGCTGTGATTCATTTGAATACTGAGTGGTAGGTACTGTGCTAGATTCTGGCAGCCCAAGATAGAGAAGGCAGGATTCCTGTCCTTCAAGATCTCCTAGTCAAATATGGTCTTTAAAGAGGTGATTAAATAAAATGTGGGTGTCAGGGTGGGGCCCTAACCCAATATGATTAGTGTTATAAGATGAGGAAGAGAAATCACAGGTGCACATGCACAGGGACAACCACGTGAAGAGGCAGCAAATGGGCAGCCATCTACATGCCAAAGAGAGAAGCCTTGAGAAACCAAACCTGCTGCCTCCTTGATCTTGGACTTCTAGCCTCCAGAAGATAAATTCCTATTGTTTAAGCCACCAAGTCTGTAGTATTTTGCTACGGCAGCCCTAGCAAGCTAATACAGTACCCTTCCCTATATCAGAGTTGTTTGATGAATGCAAGAAATGGTAAGGGGAGTTGATGATCTTGAAAAAGAGCTTAGGAGGGAGTTTCCCATCACTCTTTTCATTCAAGGAGAATTTGAGTTGAAGCCCTATCAAGGATATCGCACTGGGTGGGAGAAGAGACTAGCTGAACTCAAACGTCTTTTCCAACACTTCAATTCTATCATTTTTCTCTACAAACATCAGTTTCTCCATGGAAGAGAACTATCACTCCCATGATCAAATATACTTTGGGGTCTCTTATCTAGAAATTAAAACTAAAACAAATGTTTTTAAATGCTTTTACTTGACTCCCTCTGACCCCTGCTTCATTTGGCTCCTCTAGTTCTCTTTAATGGTCTCTTACTGCTGCCATCATCTTGTCCCTACTTTTTGGAGATGAGTATTTGAAATGGAATTTGGAGGACTGATAGGATCTTACCGAATGGGAGAAAATGGACTGGGAGTTGTCTTTCCGGGTGAGAAGAAGGAGGGTGATGTTCCCCTGTCTTTACTGTCAGGGTCACAGAGATATGAGATGGTCTTTGAACAGCTGCAGCAACCACAAGAAAGCAGCATTCTAGAATCTCCTGACAGGCTCTAGAGTCAGCAGATCCGTGTCTACTCTTGCTGGTTGTGAAGAGTCAACTCAGCTTGGGGAACTGTAATCTGCCTTAAGTTCTTAGCCAGTCTAACCAGTTCTGTTGAGAGAAAAGAATAGCAAACACAATGGCTGTTGTTAATACAACATTTTCATTTTGGTCAATAAACTTCATTTCCCATGCCACCAAATCATTTCACAAAGCTGCTGCTAAGAGAACCCATTAAGGGATCAGGGTGCCCTTGTTATTCTGTACCCCTCTTTGGTAAAAGTGTTAATGAGCAGTACACGCCCCAAAACATGAATAGCACTCTGATTAAAAGACTAACAAATGTACTTAATGCCACTGAACTGTACACTTAAATATGGTTAAAATGGTAAATTTTATTATATTTTACCACAATTTTTAAAAAGTAACACAAAGTTTTAATCACGTAATAAAATAACACCTCTAAGCATGTTAGCCTTCTAAGAGACTAGGAAACTGTTTAATAGAACCATGTTGATCAGCACATGCAGTAGAGACAGGGATGGAAAAGCTGATAATTATACCATCTGTATCCAAAGAGATTTAAATGTCTTTATTCTGAGAATAACACTCAGAATGAACTCATCTGCAAAACGCTAGTCACTTTGCCCTAGTTGAATTTACAAGGTGACACTCTTAGGCTGTTTAAAACATCTTTCTATCTGTCTACTGTTTTTGAAGGAGATGGTCAAGGCCCAGGGTGGAGGGCCAGACTCCAGATGTTGTGGCTCACCCTGTCAGAACCAAATTCACTCTTTCCACTTGGATTGTCTCTCAACAACTCCATGTGATTGGAAAGGAGAATGGCTTCATTCCAGGAACTCCTTCTGTTCTGTGTTTGCTTTAAATGTATAATTTTATGTTTAGCTCTCACTCAGAGTAGTAACAAACTACACCGATTATACACTTGCTGCATGCAAAACATACCACTTAGTCTTGGGGCTGTGGCGGTACAAAAAAATATACTCCTGCCATCATCAGGCTTAGAATCTGGATGGCTTGACAAAGCATGTTTCTAATTAGTAATGGTTACTCTGAGGAGATTACCAGTGAAGATTAATTACAAGGGTTTTTCTTGGAGTGCCAAAACTGTTTCCCTCAGTTAATATTTCAACTACTTGTCATCTATGTTGTAATATAATTTCGACTTAAAATTCAAATTCCAATGACAGTAACACATTTTTTAAATAATTGAATCTTTTTCCAATTTAGTGAGACCAGTTTTCTTTTTAATGTGCGTGAAGTGTAAGATTTGTTTTCCCCTTTCTGGGATGACAGTGGCGAGTTCATTTCTGGCCCAGTCCTTCACAGCTGAGTGGCACTCCAACTCTCCTGGTGATTTGGGGCTTTATTTGTGACCTGGGCAAGTCTCTTAACACTTCGTTACATCTACATGATAAGTGATAAATTTCCAGAGGAAGCTTCTGTGGGTGGAGTTGGGCTGACATGATGAACTAATGACTACCTAGTAGAATAAAAATAAGACATAGCACTTACATAAAGTACTTACTCTGTATTTCTAAGTACTTTACTCCTTTCACCCTTACTCAGTGCATTAGTATTCCAATTGGTGACAAAACTGAGGCACAGAGAGTTTAGGTAACTTGTCCAGAATCTCACAGCTAGAAAGCCATGAAGTCAGATTCAAACCCCATGTGGTGTGAGTTTTTACCATCAGCCTGGAAGAAGCTGATATCACCTAGAAGATAGAAATACCTATCTCAAGTTAAACCTCAGGATTTGCTTTCTTGGCTTGTGACAATGCTGAAGAAGAGAATCTAAGAAAACATCTGCAATCTTCATTTGCCCCTCTGTGACAAAAAAGACTCTGGCTCCCCTCCCCGGGGAGTCTTGAAGCATGTTCTTCCTCTTTTTGGCATTCCTTCTTCCATGGAAAACAAGAGCATCAAAATAGCTTAAAGGGTTCCTTTATCTTTCTTCCCTCAATCTACCGTCTTTATCTAATTTCTTGGCAATTTACATTTCATTGAACATATTTTCGTAGCTGGATCACCTTAAAATTAAAAAAAAAAAAACCTAACCCATGAAGAACAGTAATGCATGTTATACAAAATATACCATCAGTGTGGATTTCTGGCTATAGCCCCAACACATTTCAGTTTGCTCAAAGATTTTATTTTATTAAAAGAAATTAATTCAGAAAATCACTTTCTTTCTTAAAAAAGAAAAGCTTTACTCTCCCAGGCTACATGCTTGTAAGTACTTTCTTCCTCAGCTACATAATGTAAACACATTCTTAAGCATATTTCCTTCAGTATGGCCTTCAGGTAGTGCTCTTATTTCCTATAGGTGGTTCTAAGGGAAATACCTATAAAAGTTCATTAATATTGCCAATTAGAAATGTAGAAGAACTGGTATAGGACCCATCAGCTCAGGTTTCTCAGTTCCAGGGAACAGCTTTATATTTCTCTAGCTCTCCTAGGAGTGGACTATTTTTATTTCCTAATGTTTGTTGATAAAGCCAGTGGCAATTGCAGTGGAATCAGCTCATTACCTAACTAAGTGTCACACAGAGTCTGCTCTGATACAAATCAAAATATAACCATACAAGAGGCTCAGGTGATAATTTGCCAGTTATCAGTTTTTTTCACTAACCCCAACTTACAGCGTATCAATCCATAAACCTTAACCGTATTTACTCATTACTTGACAATTATGAATCAGCAATAGTAGCTTAAGCACTATACAAAGCGTGGAATTAGACATGAAACGTGTATTATATATGTGGTAGGCATTACTACTGTTCCCTAATGTCCAATTCTTCTCCTTTCCAGCCACAGGGCATGATGGCACATTCTACCCCTCTGAAGTTCGGGGTGGACTTCTTACTGATTTTGGCCAACAAAATGTGAGTGAAAGTAACATGCATCACTTCCCAATGGAAGTATTTAACTTCTAGTAACGGATTCACCAGCCCTCTCTCCGCTTGCTAAGTGATTATGGGAGCACATCTTGATATGAAAGTACCATAAAATAAAGGAGCTGGGAATGCTAAGCTGGGAAAACAGCTGCCTTGGAAGGCCCCCCAACCCACAGCAAACTTTGCATTAGTATGAGACAAACTTCTATTGTTTGGTAATGATTGTTACCTAGCCCATTCTGACTGATACAGTATTATATGTTATCCATGATTTGCATCATACTGAACGCCAGGGGTGTATGTGTAATTTCTGAGTAAACTAGTCAACTTACTCTGCCAGTGGCCAAACATCATTTTAACTTGACCATCTTAAAAAATGATTACTAGTGTGTGGTTACAAGGAGCACTGGAAAAATAAATTGCATAAATCTGTGTACATGCTCTCTACCTCTATAAAAGCAAGGGATGGTACACATCTTAATGATCGATATTCAATCAGATCATCCTTGCACATAAAAAACAGCCCATTATATCTTGTAAGTCAAAAATCTATTTTAGCTAAATTAATTCTGGAAGTAGAACATAGATAGACACAATATACAAAAGAGTTTTCAGCTGTTTCATGCCAGCATGAAGATCCTTAGCAGAGGTCTCATGGGCACAAGTATATGAACAAAAGGACCACTACTCGTGTGAGTCTGTCAGGTCTATTCTGAGACTCCCCTTCTGAGTGTGAACACATTCCTCTCCCAAACAACATAAAATCATGGAGCAATAACCTTCAGCTATGGACTCAACATTTCCCCACCTGCCCTGTCAATCACCCTCACTGTAGGCAGAAATGAGCCTTCCAAGTATGTTCTCCAAGAACCAGAAAATTCTGCTTCCCAAAGTACTTTCTCCTCTGCACAAAGAGATACTTGAAATACGTGAATGGGAAAAAATGGTTCAGAAAAATAAGAGCTAACCCTTCTCAAATTCTAACCACGCCATTTTTGAGGTTAAGAGGAAAGGAGAAAAGCTCAATTGTTTTTTTTTTTTTTTCATTGCAAATCTAAAATTCCTCTTTTCAACCAAGTTGATATGGGAAATATCACATTGAGAAATACAAGAAATACAGCCTCTGAGTTGTAGCCAACCTGTCCAAATGCCAGAAGAAATTATGATCAAACTTCTATGTTAGGAGAAATCTGGACAATGAGGTGCTTGCCCAAACCCATCTTAATCATGATATGCATAACTCAACCACTACAAAAGCAGTACCACTTATGAACCGGTAAGAACCTGGAGAGGAAACATCAATACAGAAAATCCACTCATGAAATTAGATATGGTTCAAATACTACATTCAGAGGTAATTTATTAAGACATAATCCCCATTTCTTGACATGAAAAGTTGTTACAAATAGTATGTGTCATTTGATTGCCTTTTTACAAAGCTTTATATATTCATTTTCTCTTAAGTTAAAAGAATACAATTTTTCACTTTTTTCTGTAGATACAAGCAGTAAAATTAAAGAGATTTCCACTTTCCCCTTTATAATTTTGTGTTGCCTGAATATTTTACATGGGTTACTTTTGTAAACAACAAAGAAACATTTTGGGGAGGAAACCAATTCATGAGTGAAAATGAAAGTTTCATTTAACTTGATTTAATTTTCAATCCATTGCCTTCAGTCTTCTAATCAGTTGTCTGCTGTTGATTTGGGAAATGCAACCATAAAAAATACATCATTTATCTGGTGGTTAATGAGAACTTCCCCTGTATCTATTACAGTTTAGGGTTTTTAAGACACTGAATATTGTTCTCTGAAAGTAAATTTATAAACTAGACAGAATTTAATCCCTTTGTTAGTTTAAGCTGGTCTTAAATGAGGGCAAAGAACAGATCTCTCAAGATTTTTACAGAAGGATTTTCTGATTGCTTTCTAATAAGTCTTATGAATATAAAAAGACTATATTCTATCACAATTCAAAAAGCAACTAAGTTTCTCAGACATGATCTGCAAATGCCTAGGCCTTGTTATTCCTTTCCCCAGCAACACATATTTTGCTCTATGAGAAAAATCCCTTTATCCAAATGTAGTGGGGAAAAGTCTTTACCCTCAGACATATGTGCCATCTTCACCTTTAAACTAGAGCAGAGAAGTGGGAATTTTATTTTTACCTACAAATACTAAACCATAAACCCCTTACATGCAAGGACCTTTTGATAACCCCCACAGTGTATGGTAGAGGCCCAATAATCTTTTGATTGGATGGATGGAATTAAACCCCAAGGAACTTGAGAAATTCCTTCTTTAAGGTATTAGGCTGCTAATTACATCATCTATGGTTAAAGAGAAGAGCAGGGCAGAATATTTGTCCTTCCTGTGGTGACATGATAACGTTCCACAGAAATCAGTCCCGTGACTACCTGTCCAAGTCTTTCAGATACCACTAGAATATCCTAGGAAACAGTACACCTTGTCAGGGGGGGAAAAAATTATTTCCAAATGAAAGAAATCTGGTTTTGAGGCTGTGTACAAACAAGCTTGATCTCCCACTCCCCACCCCACCAGTCTTCCCTCTATCCCCACTACACTCAACTCCTCTGAATGGACCCATAACTAGCATAACAAGTAAACGTTTTCAACTTAATACTACGAAGCAAAAGGCAATTAAAGACATGTTTTCAGTATTTATTCCAGGGAAAAACTGATAATAGAAAACCTTAGATAATCTTGTTCATTTTGAAGCTCTAATCCAGACAAACTTGGACATGGAAAAATGTTTCTGAACTAGTACCAATAATAATAAGTTAAATGTACTCATAAAAGCACTCTTTTCTTCCTTATTTTCTTCTATGGCAGAACTTGTTATGAATTTCTTTAATTAATTAAGATTTCAAGGAAACTAACGGAAAACAGCAAAGCTCTGGACAACATGGCCAAGATGATCACTAGACACTTCACAGACTGGCCACCTACCAGAAACCCAATTTAACATTTGGAAATGTCATTTCTCTGCAATATTTCCCTCCCCACTGTACCACTGGAGATTTACAAACTATTAAGAAATATTAGGCTTACTAGTGAAACTTTGTTAACGTTTAGTGTCAATGAACTCAGTCAGAGGGCTGAGTCTGTGTATGCTGAATACTGTAGTTTGAAATTACAGGTTAAACTAAATCAACCAAAAGCAAATGTTCTTTCTAATTTACAGATTTATTTGTTGCTGCGAATACCTGTGGTTTACTGAAACTGAGTCTGTCATAAAAGGATGAATCACTTTAATGAATCTGACCAATTTCTTAGTTTGGGCGGCATAAAAATCTACCATTATAAGGACCCAAACGAATACTCAGAGTATGGAAAGGTGTCCCTAAAGTCAGTTCAGGAAGAATGACAAAGGGCTTTTTATTCTGGGATTTGTCTCTGGAAAGAGTGTACATGTGTGCAGGAACACAGATTCCATCTGTTGCTTTAGAGCCAACAGGCTGTATTGTATTGACTTTGTGTTCTTATCTGATGGCAATAAATTCCCACCAGAGTGAAACACCAGCTTAGCCAGTGACCCCTGCTGTTCAAATCAGACAATGGAGCAGGACTTTCTTCCCAGAGAAACTCTGTGGCTTCTGGACCGCCCTCTATGAATGGCCTTGGGATTTTGCTATTTCCATTCAGGATTTCCTAATGTGAGCAATTAGGAGATGCTTCATTTCAAGAGTCTCATCAGCAGTTGCAACACATCAGTGAGCAATAAACTGCTGGGACCCCAGAAAGAGACAGGAAAATTGGAAAGAAAGGGACGGGGAAGAGGAAAGGAAAAGTATCCAGCAGAGCTCCTTGCACCTCCTCATATGAGGTGCTCAATAAATATTTCTTTAATTAAGAGTGCCAAACGAACTAAGTGTACACAGTTGACACGAATTTCAAAGCTTTGAACCCCAAAGACCAAGAAATTACTATTGATTCAGCAAATCTGAGACCTTATGCTGTGAACAAAAGGCTGCTGGAAAGGACGTGTACCCTCAACAAATGGAATTTCCTTCTGAGAGATCTGTGTCACCGAGCTGCCCCCAGGTGTTTTGCTGGGTTGAGTTTTGTTTTTGGTTTTTGGGTTTGGGTTTTGGTTTTGAAGCAGAAGCAGTCCAGGGATGCAAGTAGGACATGCCCTGCCCTAGCCCCATTCTTTCTCCCCAAATGTCTAGGGCCATTTTCTCATTGAGGTAACAATAAAAGAAACAGAACTGAGTCTCTCCCAAAGCACCAACCACAGACAGCCTCCATGATGTGCCCAAGGAAAGTATACTATAAAACATCTTTCTCAATCCATCCCAAACCGGTGTTTGACTAAAACACTCATGTGGCTGGGGAAGAGCAAGAAAATGATCTTTTCCAGTAGATTATCACTGGGAGTGAAACTGGTTTTTGTTTGGTTGGTTGGTTTTTGTTTTGTTTTTTGTTTTGTTTTTATCATTTTGGAGCGCTTGTTTTTAATCATTCTAGTGAGCTCTAAAAGTATCCATCCACTGCCTTCAGGCCTTTCTCAAAGAGCAAACTCCCCGTACTTGGTTCAAAAGAGGTCTCTGGAACTTGGCTGGGGGGGAGGTGTTCACACTGGCTTTGGACCCACCAACCAGAGAGCTCACACTGAGTCGCGCAGTTACAGCTCTTCCGGGGCCGCCTCCTCCGCCAGGTGGCCGGCGGGGAAGGCCCGGGGACAGCTGCCGCTTCACCCCCAGGGAACCGTCGCCCCGCGCCCTGCGCCAGGGCTCGGACACAGCGCGCACCAAAGGCGTGGTCTCCGCCGCCCCTCCCGCGCGCCCTTCCTCGGCCAGTTCGCCCCTCCTGGCAAGAAGAGGGCACCGCGTCCGAACCTCCCTAGGCCCTTCGTTTGCTTTCTCAGCTCCAAACGGGGGCCCGCGGGCCCCTTGAAACCTGAAAGAAGCAAGAGAGGCGCCAGAATTCGGGTTAGCAATCGGTAAACTGTTGGTCCTCCGCATCGACTCTTGTTTTCTTAAAATACGAGGCAAGGGCTCTCGCTTCGCAGGCCCGGACCTCGGTATCGGAAATCCGCGTCGCCTCCCTTGCGGTGCGCAGCGGGGAAGCGGCTGGCACCTGCCCCGCGTGCGCGTGCGGCGACAAGCTTCGCGTCCAGCCGCAGTCCGCGCCCTCGCTCTTGAGCGCGAGCGGAGAGAAGGCCAAAGGCGAAAGAACAAGCTAGTCTCCCCCACCCCCAAAAAAAGCCAGCCTCACGGCCAACTTTTAAAAACGCAAAAGATCTCAGAACCTCAACTGCGTGCAGGAAGCCGAATTGCAACCCTACAGGGACCCTCTGTTTTGGGAAATGGCGCCCCCAGATGGCTGCCGCGAATCCCACGGAAAGATGCTGGGGCTAGAGCGCCTCTCGGTCCTGCCAGGAGCCGGGAAGGCCCGAGTCCCCAGCCCCAGGACGAGGGGTGACGTCACCCATCCGGCCGGCCTGTGCGCGGATGACAGCCAAGCGACGACGCTGTTGGAGACACCCAACAGGTCTAGACGCGTCCCCAAAGGCCGTGCGGGCCGAATGCACCCAGCGGCGGCACGCGTAATACCAGCAGCTGTACCTCACTGTGTGATCCGCTTCCAGTTACTTAACCCCTCGTGTCTCAGTGTCCCCGTGACTACTTACTTGCAAAATGATAATACCCACACCCACCTGTCGGGTGGCAGTGAGGATTTCAAGAGACGGGGTGCCCTCAGCCAGTGTGTTAGTGCAGCCTCTTAGCGTCGGCGCGGGTCGTCCTTCCCGCGGCTTCCCCAGCCTGCACCCGCCATGTCTTTGTACCTGTGTCCTCCCGACTCAGGACTTGCCGGCCATCAAGGCTCAAAGCCTCCCGGGAGGCGGTGCGTTTTAGTAAGGGGCGTCGAAAGGCAAGCATTCTAGTCGAAAGGAAAGGCGGTCAGTGGTACCGTCATCTGGGGGCTCAGAAGCTTGTTTCCAATTGAAGACTGGCCCTCCGTAGACGGTGCTGGGTTTTGAGAGTCAAGAAACCGGCATATTGTACCCGTGGTTCTCCCCCCTCTCGCTCGCACTCCTCGGAAGAGTCAGTGTTCGCGGGCCGGACTGGGAGACGCCATTTCCCCGGCTCTCCGCTCCTACCCCGCAGATGCAGGGCCCGCCAGCCCCCAGCTTAGAGGCCCCAGCCACAGGACTGAACCTCTGAGCACGACAGTGAGGGCCCTGCCTGCCCAGAAACTTGTAGCTAGCACAGCCCAGTCGTTCTGGCGACACTGGCGGGAAGGTTGTGCCTGGGGATTCTTCAGTGCCTTGACTACAGGCAACACTCAAGCAGGGAAGCGGGGCCAAATCCAGAACACGGATGGCTGAGGCTCTTCTTCAGGCCTGCAGCATTTGGGTGGGATTTCGTTCACTGAGGGGGGGGGGCGTATGGAGTGGGGGGAAGATGGCCAACCCCATCACCAAGGACTCACGGGCAGCCCCTTTAAGCAGATTGCCCGGCTCAATACTTCAGCCTTTAGAGAAGCGAGCACCCACCACCGCTTATCCCGGGTTTGGGTGATTACAGTTTCCGTTCCTAAAACGGGCCAGTACTGAATGGACTAGGGGCGGAGGGGTAGGCACTGGCTCTCGGTTTGTAAAAGAAAAAGCCTTTGTTGACTTTTGCTAGGTGGCAAGGCTCTGAGGAGGCCCGTAGGCCCGAGGGCCAGCCAGGAGAGCCGAAGAGTGCTGAGCGAAGGCGCCGCCGCGGAGCTGCACCACGTGCGCGCGTCTCTCGCGGTGGCACAGCGACCCCGGCTGGGGAGGCGCGCCGAGACTGTCACCCAGCACCCAGCATCGGCGTTCGTGCGGCTCTCACACAGACAGAGGTCCTTGCTCGCGTCCCGGCCTCTGTGGGAGGTTATTTTCTTGTTCCCCCTCAATCATCTGGTCTCGTGAACGCGCCTCTCTCGCGGACACGCGCTTGGCCGGATGCAGGGAGCGGGGGGGGGGGGTGGCTGAATGGAAAGGGAGTGGGGCGCGGCTCCAGGTGGGGAAGGAAGACGCAGCCTGCGCAGGATGAGATCGAGGTTGGGTGGCGCAGGTGCGATGGGGGCTCCGCGGGCCTCGGAACCTGACAGGTCAAAGCGGGACGCCGCGCGTGGCGGCGATGGAGACTCCAGCGCAGCTCCCGGCGCCCCCTGGCGGCGAGTGGGGCTGAGCGGGCTGCGAAAACAATGCCTGGGGCCGCGCCCGCCGGCGGAGCGCCTCGGCTCTGGGTGGCTCCTGGGTGTGCGGCCGCGCCCGGCCTAACCCGAGCCCGACCGGCTTCGGGCTCCTTGGTCCCGCGCTAGGGGGTCTGAAGGGCCGAGACGACCCCAGGGGAGGGCGTTGGGGCTGGGGGCGGTGGAGGCGGGAGAGCCCCCTTCCCGCCCCAAGGCCCAAGTCCTAAGTGCTAGCATCTCCCAGAGCTCAGGTTCTGATTAATTACTTGATTCGGTGTGCTTCCGTTTAGTTGGGGTTTATCTTCAAAACAGTTTGTGTTGGGGAGCGGGGGTATTAGGCCTCTTGGTGCTTTAGTTAGAAACGAAAAGACCCAGGGCTCGTTCCGCGGAAGAGCGGCCTTTTGCTGCCGCCCCAGGCCCTTCCCCAGAAGATCACCAGGGTCAAAGAAAACATGGAAGCTGGACTTCTAGGGACATAGATTCTTGGAGCCCAGAAGATGCTCTCCCTCCAGATGGCGATTTTCCTGATGTGTTTACGGCCAGGAAGGGGTCGGAAATAACACTGAGTGGGCTTTCCCCATCCACACATTTAACCCCCTCCCCAAAGCACTCGGACCCCAATGCAGGCCGGACGACTTGAACCTGGGAGGCCGCCTAGGCCACTGCATCTTTCCGGAAGGAGGGAAATAGGGAAGCTGCGGACAGAGCCTGTGGATAGCTCCCAGAGGCCGGGAAGTAATAACAATGCACTACCTTACATATGAAAGAACCTTGGCGGGGTCGCTCTCGGGGGGATTATCTGTTTGGATCAGCACCGCCACTGCGCGAGGGAGGCTGAGGGGGCGGAGACGACCTGACCCTCAGGGAGACTTGGGTGATTAGGGAGAAGGAGCCCCCCTACACACACACACACACACACACACGCACACACCCCTTCCCTCTCCTGTCACCCAAGCCCCGGCTTCCAGCTGTAAACTTACTGTTTGCAGTCATCAAGGGCAGTAGAAGAGCCCTGGCTCCCCGAGAGCAAGGGCCGGCCTGTCCACCTCTGCACACTCGGTGCCCGCTGGCGTGTGTAGGATGAAGGGACCAACGCTGCCAAGGCCACGACTAGCACTCGTGGATCTCTAGGCAGGGCTCCTTCCTCTGGCCCCTACCCCTTCCCAGGCTGCCCACCTGACGCTTTTTCTGCCAGTCGTATGGGCCCGGCACTAGTCTTTCCAAACCCGGCCCACACTCCAGCTTTCCTGAGCGCCGCGCCGCAAGGGCCTGTGTGTGTTAGGGCCCGCACTGCCTTCGAGCATTGAGTCATTCCTTTCATTTATGGAAGGGGGGTGGGGGCAGGTCTCTTTTCCAAAACCGGGAAATGGTGGGCAGTTGTGTGTGATTCTGACGAGATTCTGCAAAGGCATTTCCACAACGGCAATATCTAGACTTACTCCAACAACGTAACAACCCCAACGTTTTATTTCCTTTTCCGCGTAAAAGTTTTGCTCGCACGACTTTATTTATAATTCTGATTTTTAAAAGGGCACGGGGAATCACACCGTATGGAGGTGGGCCAGGCTGGGAACTGTGGCTGGAGATGGGAGAGGAAACCGAGCTCGCGGAGGCGACCTCGAGCGAGCAGGTCCCGGGCGCGAGACGAAGGCACAAAGAGCCCCAGGGCTGCGGCTCTCGGCTCCGAGAGAGGCAGCTCCACCGCGCAGCGCGGGGGTCGAAGCAGAAACTTCAGGCCGGGGTCAAACAAACCCCGACCTGGGCCTCGCAGGGGGCGGAGCGCGTTCCCGCCGGGACCTGGTGGCGAGGCCGCCCATCGCGTCCGCCGCCGTTACCCCATCTCCTGCAGCCCGCGCTCCGCACGCCCACCGTGGCGCGCAGCTGCCAGGCTTGTCTGTTTGTTTGTTGTTTGAAGCAATCCTGGAGCACACGATCAGCAGCATCTGAAGGGGGTGGGGGCAGAATTTCCTTCCAGGGAGCGCGTGAGGGGCATTCTCAACGGAAAACCAAACCAAAAGAGTAGTGACCAACCCTCCTCGGATTACTCTCCACTGGCTCCTCCCTTTCTCCCCCCACCTCCAGATTTGCATAAAAAAGGCCAAGAAAACTCTGGCTGGGCCCCAGCAGCGGCTCACTCTGCTCCCCCGGGTCGGAGCCCCCCGGAGCTGAGCTCGGGCTTGCCGCGCGAAGCGGAGCGGACAGCGTCTCTCCCGCGCAGTCCTCCCCGCGCCCGGCGTCTCGGCGCTCCCGTCGCCTGGTCGCCGGCTTTCCAGGCCCCCGAGCCGCGCCGAGCAGAGCGAGCCGGCCGGGACGAGCTCAGCCCCGTCTGCCTCCCGCTTCCCCGACTCCGCTCTCCGCCCCGCGGGGGTCGCGCGCCCACGATGCCGCAGGGCCCTGGCTCGCTGTTGCTGCTCGTCCTCGCCTCGCACTGCTGCTTGGGCTCGGCGCGCGGGCTCTTCTTCGGCCAGCCCGACTTCTCGTACAAGCGCAGCAACTGCAAGCCCATCCCGGCCAACCTGCAGCTGTGCCACGGCATAGAGTACCAGAACATGCGGCTGCCCAACCTGCTGGGCCACGAGACCATGAAGGAGGTGCTGGAGCAGGCGGGCGCCTGGATCCCGCTGGTCATGAAGCAGTGCCACCCGGACACCAAGAAGTTCCTGTGCTCGCTCTTCGCCCCTGTCTGCCTCGATGACCTGGACGAAACCATCCAGCCGTGCCACTCTCTCTGCGTGCAGGTGAAGGACCGCTGCGCTCCAGTCATGTCCGCCTTCGGCTTCCCCTGGCCGGACATGCTCGAGTGCGACCGTTTCCCCCAGGACAACGACCTCTGCATACCTCTCGCTAGCAGCGACCACCTTCTGCCGGCCACCGAGGAAGGTAAGCCTTTCCCCGTATCGCCACCCCCCACCTCCGGCCCCACTTCCCCGCCCACACCCAGTTCCGCTGAAGGCTTTCTGGGGAGAATCTCGCGGCCCACACCCCACATCCCGATGTGTCCCCGCCAGGGGTGCCAGTTTCAGGTGGGGCAGACGCTCTTCTTGCCCTCGTGTGTCATCGTGACAAATTTGAGACACCACACACACACACACACACACATGCCTCTCATTCCCTTCCGAGTTACACCAATTGCTTTCTTAGAGACAGTTAAAAGAAAAAAGAAAAAACGAAGAACTGAAAGGCGTTTTTTCCGTAGAGATATGCAGTTATTTTTAAAGATGTTAAGCCCTGGGGCCACAATTCTGAGAGCGTTGGAAGTGGTCCTGTGTGGAGTTGGTAGTGAGCACCCTGGCCAAGGACTCCTCGCCCAGCCTCATGCAACACGTTCTTACCACCGGGCAGAATTCTAGGCACAGAAACATTCCCATACAGGCAGGATAGCCAAAACGCACAGATAGTCTTTTAAGGTATTTTTGTTGTTGTTCCTTGCCGACTTAGGTTTTGGAAATAAGAGCCGGACTGGCTCGGAGCAAGTTGAAGATTGAGCACTGGTTGTACTGCTTGGGTATCTAAGGAAGGGGTCATAAAGGGAATCTCCAGGAATCATTTTTCTATCACTAATCTGCCTGTATCTTAGGAATGGTTTTAATTAACTGGAGAAAATCGTGCAAAAGAGAGTTTCCCAGGTTTTTAGAAAACAGAGGGGGAGGTCCTGTGCAAAAACCTTAAAAGCAATGAAAACCTCATGGGTTCTTGATATTCTTCTTGAAAGAAAAACATACACAATGTGTCTGAGCTGATTCAGGTCCCCCTGACATGGAAAGAGAGCTTCCTAATCCCTTGCAGGGCTCCAGCAGCCTCTCTCTTTCAATCTTTAATTGTTTTCCTATAGCCATCCTTGGTTAAAGAAAATGCACAGTTGTTTAGCAATCTTTCCTGGCAGGCACCTCGAGTTTGCAATCATCTTATTGGTTAGATTTCTAATTTATTGCAAATGTTTGGCATATTTCAAACATTTGTCCAACATATACCACAGACCAACCAATACAGGTTAGTAACATTTTATATACATTCCTAGAGCTCCTAATTGGAAATGTTTCATTTTGTTTGAGTGAGAGGAATTAAGGACAGTTTTATGTGTGTTACTTTTGTTTTTATTTCTTTCCACCATCAGCACCAATATTATAAACTACATTTCTCCAAATCGCCATTTTCCCCCTTCAAAATAAAAGTTTATGGTCTTCAAAATATGCCCTGCAATTTTTCTAATTTGATACATATCTCTTACATCATGAGTCACAAAGTTTTTTTCTGTAAAAATTCAATTTCTTGTTAATGAAAATCAAATTTTACCTAAATTTTAGACCTAGCATTAGCACATTTATAAATGCAAGAAAGGGAATAGTATGTTTTCTTTTTTCCCCCCAAACCAGATTCTTTTAGAAGAGCTTTTAGTAGGCTCTCCGATCCTTATGCTAGCGCGTATTCCCGCATTTGGTCAGACCCCCATAGACAGTTTGCTTCAATTATGATTCACTTCAGAAAAAGCTTTGGGTTTTTTGTTTGGCTGATTGTTTTTTTGATTTGGGATTTTTGGGGGGTGGAGGGTTGTTTGTTTTTGAGAGTTTGAAATGGACAAAGAGGAGCAAGAAGAACCTGACCAGGGAGGAAGATAACAATAAATAAAATAAATAAAAGCAGCTTGACTCAGCCACACACTTGACAGAAAGCACACGGGTGATGCAGAACCAGTGAGAGCAGGCTGCTGTAGTTGCTGAGGTGTGTTTCCAAAGAGAGAAGAGCCCCTAGGTAACCCCTATAAGCACTAGCCACCTATCCCTGTCCAGACTTGAAAATATCGTGAAGGGACCTCCCTGAGACACAACTCTCCTGAAGAGTCCAGCAGAGACTGAGCTGCACTGGTGTCCTGCAGCCGAAAAAGACAATCTTGTGGCATATTTTGTGGTAACCGATTTTCCAAAACCCCTTGAGATTCTTCTGGGGCGTTCTCTTCAGAGAGGCTTTGGGAGCAACTTTTTCAGGGACAGAATTTGTTTGGGGGTGGGGAGGAAGAGGTAAAAAACCAAATCCCTCTGTACACTTTGCCCACAACATTCTTTGGGGGGGGGGCGGTGATTTGTCATTTATTAAACACAACTATAGGCATTCTTGTTTTACCCATCAAAAAACAGGAGTCATGGAAGACTTTCTTAGGAATGAGTAGTCCTTTTCAAAGGAGGCAGAGGCTGGGGTCTTACCATACAATTGCTACTCTTGTCTGGATAAGCCCCTTTGAGTTGTTTACAAATGCCACCTGCTGTTTCCCTTGTAAGCAAATTTACTAATTTTTCACATTTCTAGCTCCAAAGGTATGTGAAGCCTGCAAAAATAAAAATGAGGATGACAACGACATAATGGAAACTCTTTGTAAAAATGATTTCGGTAAGTAATATACCTCCACCAACAAAAGATTTCACATCCAGAAGTTTTATTTACTAGTAAAACTTAAAGGAATAAAGATGTTACTGGATAAGACTTGGGTAAAATACCATCATAGCTCATCTTTCCCAAAGTCCTCTAACTTATTCTATCACAGTTGCCTCCCCATTTAACTATCTTGCCCTGAGTTGTATCTTTTTAGGTGAGATTCGTTGTTCTGCTAAGCAATAATCAAATAATGAGAATTACTCAAATTAGGAATTTTCGATGGCACATTTTTCATTTCACTTTGGCTTTTCTTGCCAGTAAGCATAATTTTGGGCCATGTTCTCTTTCAGTCACTTGATATGAGTACCAAGAATAGAAACATGTAAATATTAGCCTCAGCAAAACAGATTCAAGGCATTCAGTTAGCCAAAAGTAAAAATTTACTCCACCATCAAATATTTTTACCTTATTCACAGCCCATAACACTTTGCTCCTTTGCATTCCATCACTAGTGACTATGTGACTAGTGACTACATCCAAGGTACTGGTTAATAATTTGGGGGGAGGAGTTCTTTAAATTTAAAAAGAAGAAGAAATAACAGTTTAGGAATTTACACTGGCAAAATACATGAAAGGTGCCATATGACATAGTGCTTGGGGACAATAATGTGTGTGATTTGTTACCCAGGTTCATAGTGTGTAGGTCACTACCCTTAAGAGAGTATTTAAAAAGAAAGAGGAATGGAGACTGTCCACACAGAGCTTCATCAGCACCTCTCCACTGTCTTGAGGGCCCCAAGGTGAGGGCAGCTAGACACAGAATCAGTGTTAACTTTGGAGTCAGGAGTGGCCATGAACTTCACCCAGACATTCACTGGGACATTCTTGTCTTCATCCCATTCCAAGAGTAGGCACCTTTTGATGTTTTTGAGAGGCTGGTATCCTTTAAAAGTATTCAGGCAGAAGGTTGAACTTACTGGTAAGCAGATACGGTTCCTGTTCTAGCCAACAATAATGGGGTCTAACATCTGTATTAACATTTCTGTGTACTCAACAAAGTCCTTGAAACTGAGAGAAATCACTTGAGCACTACTGCTGGGGGCTGCCTTCCCACTGTCTCCTTACAACTTACCATCCCAGCAATCTCAGACCTGATCAGGTCCCTGGAACTCTGGAAACAATCCAATCACTGTTCCTTACAACCCTGGGTCTCTTCCAGAAGTGTCCTGGGTTTAACTTTAGCTGATCCTAGAACAGCCATAGCTTTAGAAAAAACTTCACACTGCCAAGGAAGGGAAAAAGAAAGGAGGCAATCCTAAGTCCTAACCGATCTATCCCCTCAGGAAGAACCACAAATGGGATGATAGGGTTTCGAATGTCTGTATTTAAATATATACAACTGTAAGGAGTAGAGAAGGCCAGGCATGCTGGTAGCAGCAATCTCAGATCTCCAGAGCCTTACCAAAACACATTTCTGAGCTTCCATGCTACAAGATTTGATTAAGGGGAAAATAGAAAAATACAATTTTAATAAAATGTACATTAAAATGTATATAAAATATCATTTTCTTCTGGTAGCTTATGTCCTTTGCGCTAGATTTAACCCAGATCTCTCTCCTGACTTTCCATGAAAAAGTTGGTCATATCATGGGGCTCTAAAATGATTGAAATTAGGGCACATGCATGTGCACACACACACACACACACACACACACACATTAATACTTGCTTTATGGCTTCCCTTACAAAAGCCCCACTTCCTAAGGATGTTCTATCAAGACCCAGGCCCCCAAAAAAGTGTGTGTGTGTGTGTGTGTGTGTGTGTGTGTGTATCCTAGTGTTCTCTCTCTTTAGAGGAGAAAGCCTTTCAAAACAACATGGATATCATCACATTTAAGGTATCACACACACAGATTACCTCGCAGCTATGTTTTCTATTTCCCCACACTAATTTTTGTCCCAAAAGGGATAATGAACCTGAATTGTAGGAAGTGCATCATATACTCCTGGTTTATAAGCAGCATTCTATATTGCCTCTATACTTTGGAAAGTAATGGAAGGGTAGAAGCAACAAGGGTAGAAATCTAATTTACTTAAGTCATCCACGAAAGCATCACCCTCTTTCCCCACTACACTCCTGAAGTACAGGGAAAATGTAGGCCTCCTTACTGCAATGGTAAAAGTACCGGTGCAGAAAGAATAGCCCAGAGCTGCCTGCCTATGCATCCAACCTGCTGTTGGATCAGGTTACCATTACCCCTGCCTCCTACCACTTCCTGCATCCCCACTCACATCTTCCAGGGCAGGAAAAGTTATTTTAGAGCTTTGATTCCCTACATTTGGCCCCAGCTGAAAATCCAGGGAGGAAATGCCTGCTGTTTTCGCATGGTGAGCTTTTGCAAAGTTGATTATTTTATAGCAAGAAAAAGATAAGTAATAAATCTTCCTCCTGGTGAAAAGTAATGGTTTTCTGATGTGTGGAGCTCACGAATGTTTAATTTGACCAGGTGCTCCATCACGAATGTTCTATCTGTGTAACATATAATCACTTCTCCCACCATGTAACCTTCCCACCCCAGGCCTGATGCAGAGACGTCAGGAACATGTGACATTTCCATGTGACTTATTCCATGACTTAAGTCCCATAAACCCTGAGAACTCAGTACTACGGTTTAGATGCACATCAGACAAAACAATGGTTGGCCAAATCACAGCATCCTTGATTTATCTGGTTGAGCTTCATTCATTTCCTGGTTGGCTGGAACAGCCATGGTTAGTCAAATTCCCTTTCTGAGATAGAGAGAGAGATCCGCAAAGCAGTTATACACACACACACACAAACCCTCTTCCTCTATGACTAATTTAAATAATGCATTAAACTCCATCAAAGTCAGGAAGTGCCATTCACACATCATCTATACAGAGCACTTGTCATTGTCATTAAGAGTCTTAGGTTACATTACAATTGGGCATGTTCATGTCCCAAACAGGACCAGAAACTTAAGAGACCACAATAGTGTTAGAGGAGGAGGTTTGGGGACCAGCGTTCTGACAACCTGACTTAGCCAGGACACAACCTAACTGGGTGACCTCATGTAAGTCACTGACTTCTCTGGATTTCAAATTCTTTGTGTATCAACAAGAGATTTCAACCGAATGATCCTTTCCAGCCTTAAAATTCTACCCTTTCCTTGCCTTCATGGAGTCTTGAAATTTAATTCCAGCACGTATGTTTGTAGGGTTTTCTTTCCCAAAGCCGACTGTTCATGACTGTAAAATGTGTCTTTTATAGTGAACCACTTACTTTTGGTCTTAGCATTCTAGTGAGTCTACATATACATTTTGGAAACGGTACATATATGATCTATAAACGCCTTGGCCTTGGACAGGCAAATGATAGCAGATGAGAATGAGATCTTCAGAAAAACACTTTTACAGCTAAACACGTTGTGCTCTTAGAGTCTTGGATATTTTTTCTCCTAGTTGCTTTACCAAATCAAATGCAGCTGCTGTAAGATCAATTCTCCTTCCCTGTAGTCTGTTCTTTAGAAAACAATGATTGGGTGATATAATTTCCTTACAGGTTTGTCCAAAAACCTCTCCAACGTAATAAATTGAGTTTAAAGTTTATGGCCACAGAAGGATCATGTTTCACCTAAGAGTCAGGCATTTCTTTTCATGCTGAAGTTTCCAATAGGGGAAGTCATTTGTTGAGGAGAGCGCAAACCACATGCAACCTACGTACAAACACAAGAAGAACACAAGGGCGGTGAGAAAGAAAAGTTAATTGAGTCCCGCAAAGAGATTTTTTGAAAGGATGGCTGATTTGAAATAAAGTGCCTGGCAAGCCCTTTGAGGCTTTAGAAATGAAGCCACCTGCTGCCCCCAGCTCCCAACCACCCCCCCCAACCTGCAGCCCCTGACAGTCTCATTAGCTGCAGGAAGCTCTTCTTCCCTCCCCCCAGGCCAATCACACAAATGAAATGGGGTGAGGAAAGCTCCCACTCTAGACCGTATTCCCTTCTTACAACTGGTGTGATTCTGTCCCCTCTTGTCTTCGTAGCACTGAAAATAAAAGTGAAGGAGATAACCTACATCAACAGAGATACCAAAATCATCCTGGAGACCAAGAGCAAGACCATTTACAAGCTGAATGGTGTGTCTGAAAGGGACCTGAAGAAATCAGTGCTGTGGCTCAAAGACAGCTTGCAGTGCACCTGCGAAGAGATGAATGACATCAATGCGCCCTATCTGGTCATGGGACAGAAACTGGGTGGGGAGCTGGTGATCACCTCTGTGAAGCGGTGGCAGAAGGGGCAGAGAGAGTTCAAGCGCATCTCCCGCAGCATCCGCAAGCTGCAGTGCTAATCAGCCCCCCAGGCCAGCTCCAGGGCCAGGCGGACCATTTCCGCTCTGGGTCCTCAGCTCTCATTTCCCAAGCACAGGCCTTGCGGCTCCAGCCGCCAGCCTGGAGCAGCTTCCCTTGCCTTTTGCACGTCTGCACCCGCAGCATCTCCTGACTTATAGGGCCTTAGGAGGCCTCAGGCACGAATAGCTGTTTTCATATACAGGAAAAACCCACCCAGATCTTGTAGAAATGTTCAAACTAATAAAATCATCAATATTTTTATGAAGTTTTTAAAATAGCTCACTTTAGTTTTGAATAGGTACAACTGTGACTTGGGTCTGATTGTTTTGTTTGTTTTTCTGTTTGGTTTGGGTCAACTGACTTTCACTTTCAGCTGAGGTTGCTGTAACGTGCAAATGGCTTCATTTTCCTACCTGGCCCAAACTTTTGTGGGTCACAAACCTCGTTGAGATAAAGCTGGCTGTTATCTCGACATCTCTCCACTCCAGCCTGAGACTCAGAGCCTAAGTCTTATAATAATTCACCTGTTATTTTACACCCTCCTTGGGGACTTACCACAGTAGCATGTACTGCATTTCTGGGTAGAGTACTTCCATTTATCAAAAGCACATTAACCATCATAGCATGAGTTCTTCGAATAAAGGGCAAAAGAGATTCTATAATTGACCTGAGTACTTTAAGCTTTGTTTAAAACATTTTTTTACTTAATTTTGCAAATTAAACCATTGTAGCTTACCTGTAATATACATAGTAGTTGACCTTTAAAAGTTGTAAAAATATTGCTTTAACCAACACTGTAAATATTTCAGATAAACATTATATTCTTGTATATAAACTTTACATCCTGTTTTACCTACTGCCTGTCTTCTGTCTTTTCTTCTTAGTGGAAGGAAGTGGGAAGGCCATGTACAAGAGTGGTCGCCTGCCCTGTCCTGAGCTCCAGCCCTCCCACGGTTTGAAGGGTCTGTTTCTTAAGTGACTCAGGAAAGTGTCCCCCGCACCCCCGCCCCCACTGCATACCACCTGGCTGCTGCCTTGTGCCTCGCATCTCCTACACATTTTACCACTGCAGACCCTGCGGGGAGGCAGAGATTGGCAGGCTTTGCGAAGGACTTCCCTGCTTTTGTCTCCTCTCAGCAGTTCAGCCGCAGCTACTCGGCGGCACTGCTCTAAACCTAAGGTTCATGAGTCTTACAGTTGTGCTTTTCGTCTCCTGAGATTTTTGTAATGAAAAGAACCCATTGCAAGAATGTTAGTTCCTTCTCCACTTAAACTCTAACCCTTAGATACAGAGCCCTGATTTGAAAGATATTCGCTGGAAGGCAGGGGGGAGCGAAGGGATGGTGAAAAACTGGCATCAGGGTGAGAAGGGGACAGACAGACCTCCAACCATATAATGTCCATTCAAATGCTTCATTGTTTTATGTGAGAACCTCCATAGAAATTCTACGAAGTGCATGCAGACACTAAGGCTCAGAGGGGCTAGAAAGACAGCTCCTAAGAGGCAGAGCCAGGGCTGAAACTCAGGCCTTTCGGACAACAAATTCTGTCTTCTAGTCCACCTAGGACTAGAGTACAGAAACATGGTGGCACTTATCTATTTAGCAAATATTTATTAGGAATCTGCTATGTGCCTTGTCCTGTTCTAAGTGCCGGGGATACATACATGAATCCTTGTTCTTATGGAGCTTATATGAGGGATTATTTTATAATAATAATCACAATTACAATTATATATTTATAACTTATCAGTTATATGTATATATATATATACTCACAGGTAATATGTGAGAGCAACAGAGTGTCCCCATCAAATCTGAAAATTTTCCTGGCATTCATGTGAAGCCTTTATCTGATAGCATTTTATTGATTTACTTTAAAAGTTTCCTGAACATACATCCATGACCTCTCTACAGTACTTCAAAGTCTTCTGGCACCAAAAGTCAATATTGCCCACTACCTGGGCTATAGGATTCCGACAATCCTTTCCATTTTCCTCTAAGTTGCTACTTGACTGTTTCTCATCTGATTCCACAAACTCAAGATAGACCCCCTTCCGACAAGGCACCTCTAGACTAGACTAGAAGAGAGATGCTCATGGATCAAGGCTAACACTCATTTTAAGCATTTCGAACAAGAGACCAGGGACCCTGTAAAAGGCAAAAAAGAGAAAAAGAAGATAAAAAAAAGAAAGGAGATAGTAAACCAAGGAATTAAGAATGAGAAGGGGGAAATATGTACAATGCATCAAAAACTAATGGAAAGCAGCAATCTGGAAGACACTGATGTATCTGAATGCTCCCCCTCCAGTCAAGTCAAAAGTCCCTTCCCATCTACTGGGAAGGAAAAGCCTCAGCTCTGAAGAGCAAGCGAATGCCAGACATGGCCTCTTCAGTCATATTTTGAGGAGCCAGCAGCACAGGCATCATTCCAATGTCTGCCTCCTGCCGTCATGCCTCTCTATGGATTTTCCAATACTGTTCCCATCTTGGATGCAGCTATGAGCCAATGAGACATGCCTGGGCAGGGCAGGTAGGTTTTTGTGTGATTTTTCATTCTGTTTGGCATGATGGTTCAAATATATATGAAATATATATTTATTATTATTGAAATAATCATGTTGTATTCTTAATTACTTTTCCAACTATCAGATTTCTTTTACAGGCAGATGAAAACATGAATGTCCATCCATTACTGGAAGAAGAGAGCAGGTAATCAGAAGACACTGGATTTCTGCATTTCCTAAGATGATCCATGATCTGTTAATAAACTGATAAAAGGCTGCAAGTAGGGGATCAGCTGAAACAGAAAAGTCAAAAAATCTGAAAACTACGTATCTACTATGCATGTAATTCCTCTTCCCTTTCCTAAATAACTTGAGAAATGATTTGTTGTACAAGAGCAAATCTATAAAACTTTTTTGAGCAGCATTTCCTAAGTGCATGAAGGACAAAGGTTCTATCCATGTGCACACATCGGTGTATTGAAATTCATAGGGTTAAAAAGAATCTAATGTTATCTAATAGCACCCTCCATTCCTCATTGTCTGTTCTCTCATCCAATGACAATTTGACAGGATTTTTTACTTTCAACTCTTGTTTACTATCAGGTGTTCAATGTTCTTGATGACGGAAGAGGATCACCTTGAAAAACAAATGCAGGCATATGTATCCCTCATGCAGTTACTACCTCTGGATTATGATTGTGATTTTTGCCAATGAAGCACACTGCAAACTAATTCATTAACTCATCAAAGATTTACTGAGCACCAATTATTGCCATGAATTTATTCATTCAATAATATATTGAATGCTTTCCTGCATGTAGGCACTGTTCGATGTAGTGGATACAAAGTGATTCCCCTCCTTCAGCTTATATTTTGAATTAGGAATCATATTAGGCACTGGAGATAAGATAGATCCTGCCCAAAGGGAACTAACAATTCAATAAGGGGGAAAGGCATGTAAACAAATAATTCTAATACTCTGTGTTAAGAGGGAGATGTATACACGCCCAGGGATGGCACAGAGGAGAGAGTAGTTAACTCAATACAAAATAGAACGTTTGGTTCAGGTTGAGCTTAGGATCAGGGCAAAGATGCTTTCAAGTGAGCTGTACCAGAGTATCTTCTATTAGAACACAGTCTAAAAAATTCAGTATTTATAATCAGTTTTACATATTGACCAATCAAGTATGGTATTGTGCAATTATCATGCTGAAGGTATTATTCTAGATACTACCAATAAACCTAGCATAAGATCCATTGCTTTTATAATCCATAAAATTCCCAAATTCTCAATTACAAAACAATGGATCAACATTTAGCTCAGAAACAAATAGCAATTCAACATAATAAAATATTTTTAAAAGCAGCCCATGACTGTCCAGAGAGTGATGCAGATAGGTGGGTGCTAAAAAAAATTTCAATTACTAAAGATAGCAGTTAATACAAATGGTGCTAGAAGAACAAATCAAAGGACTCAAATGCCACAAGATGTCCCAGTACAGAGTAATAATAATCATTTATTGGGGTGCCTGGGTGGCTCAGTCGGTTAAAGTGACTGACTCTTGGTTTTGGCTCAGGTCATGATCTCAGGGTCCTGGGATCCAGTCCTGCATTAGCTCCAGGCTCAGTGGGGAATCTTTTTCCCCTCTCTCTCCCTCTGCGCCCCCAACTCATGTGTGTTTTCTGTCTCTCTCTCTCAAATAGATAAATAAATCTTCTTTAAAAAATAATCACTTATTTAAAAATCCAGGCATTCTGCTATGCTATGAAATAAGCAAAACACTAGAACTCAGTAACTGGGTCCTCAGTAGAAACACACCTAAAAACCTATGCATTTACTCATGCATAGTATGTGCTCTCATGTACACCTACACACAAATGTAGCTCTGGCAGAAAATCTTCTAAAACTGCATAATTTAAGGGATATCAAACAAACCACTTACCCAACTAGTAACTACACTACAAGTGGAAAACACCTTGGGGTAGCTTTTGAAATTCAGAGAGACCTAGGCAATTTGATTCCTTCTGCAAACCTGAGACTATTCAACTCTAAATAAAGAATTACTACTCTATAAACTATGCCTAAGCTCAATACACTATCATCTCCTGTCCATCCTCAATTCTGAAATATAATTCTCAGAGCTTGTTTCTGTGTAAGGAAACACCCACAGCAGGAAAGAGCACCAGTCTACAGCCAGTCCTAGTCCTATCCCCTACATAACCCTCTACTGCACCAGCTCCCCATGCTCTTCAGGTTCTTGAGTACAATGGGTTGCTCTAGCTGGTATGGGTGATCAGAGCCTGGGTGGTAGCAGCTCAGACAGATAGGAGGACGAGATAGAGCCATAAATACTATCTACTCCTTTCTTTTTTTTTTCCACCTCCAAGGAAGGACTCAAGCACCTCCGAGCTGCCCTCTCCTCACTAGGCTTCTCTAACAGCATCAGGCTTCCAATCTGCACAATCCTAGGGCTGAGAATTCGTTCAATTATTCAACAATCTTACACTGAGCAACCTACTGTGTGCCAGGTGCTATCTTAGGTGCTGAGGTTCCACTGATGACGAACACACTATGAGCACTCTGAAGAAGCTCACAGTCTAATGTGACACATATACATGTGACAGACAACACTAAGTGAGACCCAAATTTCTCCAGACCTTCCTGAACATAGTCTTTCTGAGCCCTGTGTGTTCTTCAGGGTACAAATAAGTTCACATTAAAATAATAGTAAAAATCAAAATGTCCAAGCCCAGAAAGTTTAACTGGAAAATTCTACCAAACATTTAAAGAATTGACACCAGTTTTACACAACTCCTTCCAGAAAACAGAAGAGGGGATGCTTCTCAACTCATTTTATGAGGCTAGTCTGGTCCTACACCAAAACTAGACCAAAAAAAGCATGAAAAAAGAAAACTATAGACCAATATTTCTCTTGAACTTAGATACAAAAATTCTCAACAAAATACAAATCAAATCCAACAATGTATTAAAAGAATAATACACTACAACCATGTTGGATTTCTTCAAGGTATGCAAGCTCGGAAAGACATACCATGTTCATAGATTAGAAGACTCAACATTGTAAAGATGTTAATTCTCCTCAAATTGATCTACAGGTTTAATGGAATTCTTATTTCAAAATCTAAGCAAGCCTCTTCGTAAACACTGACAACATTATTCTAAAATCTATATTGAATGGTAAAGGCTCTAAGAGAGCCAGAATAATTTTGAAAAAGAATAAAGTGGGAGAAATCATCCTCCCAATGTTAAGGCTTACTGTTATACTATAGTAATCAAGACTGTGTGGTGGTGGTGAAGGAATAGACATATAGATCAATGAAACAGAGTAGAGAACTCAGAAATGAACCCATACAAATCTGCCCAATTAATTTTTTACAAAGATGTAAATGTAATACAATGTAGTAGAGATAGCATTTTCAACAAATGGTGTTAGAGCAAGTGGATATCCCACTGGCAAAAAAATAATAATCTAAACCCCACATTGTATACAAAAATTAACTCAAAATAGATCATGAACTTAAATATAAAGCATAAAACCATAAAATTTTTAGAAAATCAGAAGATAAACTTTATTTTTTCAAGACTAGTACTTGGCAAAGAGTTCTTAAATTTGGTACCAAAAGCATAATCCATAAAGGGGAAAACTGATAAAATAAGCCTCTTCAAAATTAAAAACTTTAACTGTCCAAAAGATCTTGTTAAAAGTACATCAAATCATGACATCGTACATTTCAATATCTTACAATTTGTCAATTCTACCTCAGTAAAGCTGAGGGGAAAAAAGAACCTGTTAATGGAATGAAATGACAAATTACAGATTAGAGAAAACACTTGCAAACCACATATTTAACAAAGGATTTGTATCTAGAATATATAAAGAACTGTCAAAACTGAACAGTAAAAAATCACCACGTACTTAGAAAATGAGTAAAAGACATGAACAGACATTTGGTAGAAGAGGATATACATAAGGTTTTGATGAAGTCCACATGGGCATGGGAGGAGGGAGTGGTAGTCATGGCCCAGATGCTTGGCACCCAGGTCCTATGCAGCAAAGGAGACTTCCTTGTAGTATCTAATTCCATGGTGGGCAAAACATTGTGCTCAGGATGCCAATAAAGCAGGGGTTCCAAAAACAGGGAAAAGGGAGAAAAGCATTTGATTTTGATATATTTTTTTAAATCATTAAAATAGTTAACATAGGGGAAAACCAGATCATTGTATACTTACTTACACCTTTTAAAATAAGAAGGAAAATTAGGAGGTGGTATGGGGAGGTCATAATACTCTTTTTTAGTCTTTTGTACTTTTCACAAGCTTAACTCTCACTAGCTACTGAAATTGAAAGGGGAGAGGTTCTGAGTGTAGCATGGTCCCTATCATATTTCCTGGCCTAATGCCATTAAACTCTTGTCCAATAAAGGATTAGAATGTGCAATAATAATAATAATAATAATCTAATGTGATGCAAGGCTAGAAAAGAAAAATTAAACTGAAAACCACCCCTAAACCAATAAAGTTACCCCCTGCCCAGAAGAGCTAGACCACCACCATAAACCCTGAACTTTTTATGTTATGAGAAAGAGTTATCTTGGCAAAGGAGAAGGTGGGAGAGATGTGCAGAGAGGGGGCAAAGTGGAGAAACCGAAAATCCAACAGTAATAGAGACCCCAATGCCCCACTTTCAATTATAGATTGAACAAATACTGAGAAGGTCAAGAAGGAACTAGATTTGAACAACACTAAAGTCAACTATACTTAACAGACATCTATAGAACATCCCACCAAACAACAGCAGAATACACATTTTTCTCAAGTTGTTATACAAATGGCCCAAAGATGGCCCCTGTATATTGGCCCTTATGTCATTTACTTTTTCACAGCAAATTGGTACCATTAGCTCAAAGCCAAACTCAAATTCTTACATATCCAAAATCATCATATTTTTAGCCATTTAGAACTCGCGTGCTTTGCATACCCTGCAAAACTGCACCAAATATCCACTAGCCATAGATAAGACAAACCTTGTAGTCATAAAAGACCCCAGACCCCTGTTGCCCTTTGGTGCTCTCTGACTCCGATCCTCCCCATCCTGCCACTGAATGACACCATCTAGACACATAAGCCCCCTCTCCATTCCCCTTTTCCCTGGCAGTTCCCTTTCCCTCTTCCCCTGTTAGCCTCCTGCTGGGAAGGACTTTCCCCTCTCCTGCAACCCCAGCAAAACATGGCCCTATAATATTACTGTGCAGTACTGCCATCTCACGTTCCTGTCTTTCCTTGATCAGCCCTAAAATCCTTAACCTCACCACACGAGTGCACAGGGAACATTCTCCAGGACAGGCCATATGTTAGGCCATATAACAAGCCTCAATACATTTAAAAGGACCCAAATCATGCAAAGTATGTTCTCCAACAATAATGGAATAGAACTAGAAATAAATCACAGAAGGAAACCTGGGAAATTCACAAATATGCGGAAATTAAGCAACACCTTCCTAAATGTGTTTGAAATTTAGGTGAATGAAAACGAAAACTCAATGTACCAAAAAGGAATAGACGCGGCTAAAGGAACGCTCAGAGGGAAACAGCTGTAAATGCTCCAATAAAAAAGGAGAAAGATTTCAAATCAATAACTTAACTTTCTGTCTTAAAAAACAAGAAGAACAAACTCAGCCCAAATACAGATTAGAGCAGAAATAAATAAAACTGAGCATAGTCAAACAATAGAGAAAATAAAAGTTGATTGTTTAAAAAGATCACCAAAATTGGGGCGCCTGCATGGCTCAGTCAGTTAAGCATCTGATTTTGGCTCAGGTCATGATCTCAGGGTCCTGGTATTGAGCCCTGCATCAGGTTCCATGCTCAGCTCAGTGGGGAGTCTCCTTCTCCCTCTGCCCCTCCCCCTGCTCATGCTCTTACATACTCTCTCTCTCTCTTTCTCAAATAAATAAAATCTTTTTTAAAAAATCGCCAAAACTGACAAAAATTTAGCTAGACTGACCAAAATAAAAAAAGATCTAAATTACTAAAACCAGGAATGAAAGAAGGATATTACTACCAAACTCACAGAAGTAAAAAGGATCATAAGGGAATACTATGAACAGTTTTATGCCAACAAGTTAGGCAACCTAAACAAAATTGGCAAATTCTTAGAAAGACACCAAATTCCAAAGCTGATTCAAGAGCAAATAGATAATCTAAATAGACCTGTAACAAGTAAAGTGATTGAATTATTAATCAAAAAATATCCCACAAAGAAAAGCTCCAGCCCAGAGGGTTTCACTGGTGAATTCTAACAAATATTTAAAAAATTAATATCAGTCATTCACAAACTCATCCAAAAAAAATAGAAGAGAAGGACACATTTCCCAAATCATTCTATGAGGCCAGTATTACCCTAATTACTACAACCAGACAACACAAGAAATCACAAGAGAAGACTACAGACCAATATACTTTATGAATACAGATGCAAAAATGCTCAACAATCCAGCAGCATATTAAAAGAATTATACACCATGACCAAGTGGGACTCATCCCAGGAATGCTGGCACGGTTTAACATATGAAAATCAGTCTATGTAAAACACTATATTAATAGAACAAAGCGCAAAAACCACATGATCATATCAACAGATACAGAAAAGTATTTGAGAAAGCCTAAGGAAAAAAGTGGTTGGGGGGGGGAGAGAGTGAAGAAAGGAGGGAAGTGAAGGAGGGAGGAGGGGAGAATGGAGGAAAGGGGAAAAGGGAGGGAAGGAAACAGGAAAGGAGGGAATGGGAAGGTGGGGAAGGGAGAGGAGGGGAGAGACAGAAAGGGAGAGAGAGCATAAGAATCCAGATTGGAGGGGCGCCTGGGTGGCTCAGTTGGTTAAGCGACTGCCTTCGGCTCAGGTCATGATCCTGGAGTCCCTGGATCGAGTCCCGCATCAGGCTCCCTGCTCGGCAGGGAGTCTGCTTCTCCCTCTGACCCTCCTCCCTCTCATGCTCTCTCTCTATCATTCTCTCTCTCTCTCAAAAAATAAATAAAAATCTTAAAAACAAAACAAAACAAAAAAAAGAATCCAGATTGGAAAGGAAGAAGTAAGCAACTACCTCTATTTATAGATGACATGATCCTACACATAGAAAATCCTAAGGAATCCACTAAAAAACTATTAGAACTAAAAAATGAGTTCAGCATGACTACAGGATCCAAGATCAACATACAAAATAAACTATTTCTATACTCTAGCATGGAACAAATTAAAAAATAAAATTAAGACAATGATTCCATTTAGAATTAAAAAAATAAAATACTTAGGAATAAATTTAACAGATGCAGTGTAAGATATGTACACTGAAAGTTACAAAACATCACTGAAAGAAGATAAGAACCAACTAAATTTAAAAAATCCCATGTTCATGAATTGGAAGACTTAATATTATTAATATGGCAATACTGGGGCACCTGGGTGGCTCAGTTGTTAAGCGTCTGCCTTCGGCTCAGGTCATGATCCCAGAGTCCTGGGATCGAGCCCTGCGTCAGGCTCCCTTCTCAGTGGGAAGCCTGCTTCTCCCTCTCTGCTCCCCCTGCTTGTGTTCCCTCTCTCGCTGTCTCTCTCTCTCTGTCAAATAAATAAATAAATAAATAAATAAATAAATAAATAAATAAATAAATAATCTAACCAAAAAAAAAGGCAATATTACCCCCAAATTGGTTTATAGATTCAATACAATCCCTATCAATATTCCAGCTGTCTTTTTTGCAGAAATTGACAAGCTAACTCTAAAATTCTTATGAAAATACAAGGCACTAAAAATAGCTAAGATAATCTTGAGAAACAAAAACAAAGTTGGAAGATTTTCACTTCCCATTTTCAAAACTTAATACAAAGCTACAGTAATCAAGAACAGTGTAGTACTAACACAAGGATAGACAGACACACCAATCAAAGGAATAAAATTGAGAGTCCAGAAATAAACCATTATATTTATGCAATTGATTTATGACATGGTGGCCAAGATAACAATTCAATGGCGAAAGAACAGTCTTTTCAACAAATGATGCCGGGGCAACCAGATATCGATATACGAAAGAATGAAGTTGGACCTCTACCTCACACCACATACAAAAATTAACTCAAAATAGATTAAAGACCTCAATGTAAGAACTAAAACTATAAAACTCTTAGAAAAAAAAAAACATAGCAACAAATCTCTACTGCCTAAGATTAGGTGATGGTTTTTTTAGATATGATACCAAAAGCACACATACAAAAGAAAAAATAGATACATTTAGGACTTTTGTGCTTCAAAAGATACCATCAAGAAATAAATAAAAAGAAAATCCACAGAATGGGAGGAAATCTTTGCAAATCATATAGCTGATAAAGAACTGGTATCCAGAATATACAAAGAACTCTTAAAACTCAACAATAAGAAGACTAGTGACCCAATTTTAAAATGGGCAAAGGATCTAGACATTTCTTCAAAGAAGATATACAAATGGCCAATAATCACGTGAAAAGATGTTCAACATTATTAGTCATTAGGGAATATAAATCAAAATCACAATGAGATACCGCTTCACACCAACTAGAATGGCTACAATCAACTAGTCAGATAATGACAACTGTCAGTAAAGATGTGGAAAAACCAGAACCCTCATACATTGCTGGTGGGGTTGTAAAATGGTATAGCTAATTTGGAAAACAGTTTGGCAGTGCCTCAAAATCTTCAACATAGGGTTACCATATGACCCAGCAGCTGTACTCCTAAATATATACTCAAAGAGAATTGAGAACATATATCCACAAAAATATTTTTATATGAACTTCCATAGCAGCATTATTCATAATAGGCAAAAAAGTAGAAACAACCCAAAAGTCCATCAATTGACGAGGAGATGGACAAAATGTGGTATAACCATCTCAAAGAGTATTATTCAGTCATAATAAGGAATGAAGTACCGATACATAGCACAACATAGATCAACCCCGAAAACGTTACACTAAGGGAAAGAAGCCAGACACAAAGGCCACGTATTGTATGATTCCATTTATATGAAACATCCACAACAAGCAAACCTACACAAAGAAATTAGTGGTTGCTAGGGGATGAAGGAAGCAGGAAATGGGGAGTGACTACTAATGAATACGAGTTTCTTTTTGGGGGGATGAAAATGTTCTGGAATTAGATAGCAGTGGTAGTTGCATTGTTTTGTGAATATACTAAAAACCACTGAATCATACGCTTTGATTCATGCTGAATTGTATGGTATGTGAATTATATCTCAAGTCCCAAGGCTTAAGGTGACACATGAATGGGTTATAATTAAGACTTGAAGCCAAATTTGTTTGATTATAAATCCTGTTGTCTTAATTGCCAACTATATTCCTGGACCTCCTTCCTTTCTCACATTACAGGCTTTCTGGAAACGGTTACTCACTCCTCTGGAGTTCACCATTGTCAGACACCAAATCTCTCTTTCACCTTTTCTTCTCGAGTCAGTTTGTCTCTGACTGTGGACAGCTCTGCCTGCGTGGCCTAGAGATGCCTCAAAAACAACCCATGTTAAACCAAATTTAACTTCACCTTCCACGACGTCATCTCCCTTTGATGAATCCTCTTACCCAGTGGTATTCTTCATGGGCTGGTGTCCCTTCCAGTCCTCAGGCCATAGAAAGCAAAGAGGATTAACCTACCCCAAGCCCAGTAAATGATCAGGTTTTTCATGCTTAAGTTACCAGCTCTGACTATTCTCTTTGATGATTCTTCACTTGAATGACATACTACCAAGAGATTTTTCATTTGCATTTCACTATTAATAAAGCCTTAAATGTATACTTCAAATATGAACATAACAGCAACTAAGGGGAAAAAATTAAGGCCCTCTCTCCCAAAAACTCTAGAGAGCCCGTAGTACAGAGAGTACCCCAACTCAAGTCTCACAGTGAACTGAAACCACACAGTGTACTTCTCCATGTTTCTAACAGGATAAAACTTCGAGTTGTTCACTTAAAGTCATCCCAAAAACTGGCCACTTTGATGGATAGTTCTAAGATTCAGGAAAATCTTAAACTAGTAAAGTCTAGTTATTCCCTAAATTACCCTCTACCTACTGTATCCAGGATGACTTCTAAAATGTTCATTCTTTTGAGACCCAGCAAAATGTGTTTAGTGTACAAATTAAACATACATAACTTTATGCCAAAATATTAAATTTTATTATTTTTTTTAAGATTTATTTATTTTGAGAGAGAAAGAGAGCACAAGCAGGCGGGGCAGAGGGAGAGGGAGAAAGAATCTTAAGCAGACCCTGCCTTGAGCATGGAGCCTGACACAGGGCTCTATCTTATAAACCTGAGATCACGACCTGAGCCAAAGCCAAGAGTCGGATGCTTAGCCAACCACACCCCCAGGTGCCCCAAAATATTAAATTTTAAAAAGTCATTAGACAACATGCCCAGCACAAAATTTTTGTTTATAACCATTTGGTAACTTGGAATAATTGCAAAGAAAAAGTGAAATCAACAACAAACAACCCAAAACACGGATATTCCATTTTGCTGATATTCTAAAAAAGTAAATATGTGTTTTATTTCCATGCATGCACTATTTCAACTATTTATATAAAGTGTCAGGATTACTGCATTTATAGAATAAATTGGAAAAAGCAACTCATCTCCAACACTCTTGTGTGGTACATATTCTTAACAGTTATGTGGCTAGACACGAAAATTTATGTTCATTCAGTACAAGAATAAGGTAACAGGTAGAAGGGAGCAGACTCAGGCCTTACCCTTTACACTGCTTTCCTTCTCCCAACCACATCTCAGCATCTCTAAGTATTGGCAAAAGTGGATCCCTGTTCTGATTAACAATGACACATTATAAAATAAATAGTAGTAGATGCACATCTGGACTGCATGGAATTATATTAAGGGCACAATTTAGGCCTCTTTTTGTATTTTAAGTTTATATCCATATTAATGTGCAGAGATCTCAGTGATCCTGTTATGGGTAGACAGCAAAAGGCTGTGGCCACAGTGACAACAGCCCCTCCTTCCCGGAAGGACATCTGTAGGCAATAGGCTAAGGGAATCCACCTGCCCTCACTCTCCTTCCATAAGCCAGGAAGAGGCCTGGGGCACAAGCAGCATCACCTGGAAATGTGACTGCACCACCAATTCAATCTGGCCCCAGGCCAGGCATTGTGCTAGATACAGTGGTAGGGTAAAAGATGACTAGAACAGAGTCTCTGCTCTCCCCATAATTGCAACTGGTGGTTCATACCAGCACGTAGAACACAAGGCAGTGTGGAATAGAGGCAAATGCAAAAGCTGTGGAGCATAGGGTTGAAAGAAATGTATTCCCACGGGGGATCTGGGAGAGTCTGGTGGGAGAACAGAGCCGGTCAGGCTCTTAGATGGGGTGGGGTGGGACGACTTCTGCAGATTAAAATGAGAAAAGAAAAGGGCATTAAAAGCAGAGATCATGGCTCAGAAGTGACCTTATTTGTCCTTAATTATAGAATGAAGATAATAATAGTACACCTACCTTGGAGGGTGGTTTGAGGATTAAATACAAAAAAAGTAGCTGGCCTTAGCAGGCACTTGAAAAAGCTGTAGCTCTTACCATGGGCAGGGAGGGTAGTAAAACCAGGAGTGCTCACTGGAAGGCTTTATACTCCAGCAAAAAATAACTGTGTCCTCTCGTCATTGCTTCTATGACTGATCTTGTTTCAAGCCCCCAAGTAGGACAAATATCTAAAGTTAAGAGAAACAAAGGAACATTAGTATTTTTCTTCCACGAGAAGGTGACTTTCGCAGAACACAGTTGTGTTGCGGTCTTGGCAATTAACCTGAGGTGTGGGAAGTGGGATGGCAGGTCCTTGGTCTCAACTAGAAATGACAAATACAACTTCCACACCAGGACAGAGTTTCCTGGGGTCAGCCCCGGTAAAGCCTCCCACCCAACCCAGCGATTGGGGGGCCAATAGAGCAGCGCTTGCTGCTATACATTCTTAGATAAAGCAATTCACTTCTCCTAACTTAATGTCTTCATCTGTAAAACACGGACAGTGATACCTGTCACTGGGGCTTATTCAGAGGCTGAGATGACACCAGATACATAGCGTGCTAGGCCAGCGCCTGGCACACTGTGGGTGTTTCATAAATGTTAACCCTTTTTATAGTTAGCGCAGTAGAGACTGGCTTGCCTGGCACAAGCTGTCCGGCTTCTAACTTACTAAAGATGAGACTTCTTCAAAGAGACGCCAGGAAAGGAAAACAAGGAGAGGGGAGGGCAAGGAGCCCCATCAAGGACTTTAAATGCGGTTTTCCCTCCCACTGAGAGGGCCCCTGAACTCAATAAACGAGAATGACCCTAGCTGAACTTCCAAGCTGGGAAGTATAGTTGGTTTTTAAAAGCAGTTCTTTTTCAGGATCAATTGTTCAACAGAACTTTAAAGCTTGCCCTCAGAAGAGGCTCAGTCCTGAAACCTAAAGGGAAAATCATGAAAAGCAGGAATGTGCCATCTCTCTACAGCGAGCGGGGCGCCCCACACATGCTGTTTGAACAGTCATTCTGCTGCCTCCCCTATTCCAATTTAACCAGAAACCTGAGAACCTGGACTGAGCTCCAGCTAACATTATTTAAATGAACCGGCTGTTACATGAACCTTAAACCACATGTCATTTGGTTGTGGGGCTGCCCTGGGCCAACAGACATTAATACAGAGGGTTCCCAGCTCACAGATGGATTGTGTTCCAAATATGCATTTGGAAGGCTGTGGTTTGAAAGGCAAAATGCACTTTCCCAAAGAAGCAACGTTGTAAATGGTGATTAGGGCCATACGCCAGCTCACAAAACTCCATGTAATCATAATATAGCTACTCTCTGTACATTTTAGCCCGAAAAAGAGTAGAGGTCAATAATATTACTATACTAATAACTGAAGAATGAGATCAACAGGGATGCTGGGTGGTTCAGTCGGTTAGGCGTCCAGCTCGTGATTTCAGCTCAGGTCATGATCTCATGGGTGGTGAGATCAAGCCCCACCTCGGGCTCCCCACTCAATGGGGAGTTTGTTTGGGATTCTCCCTCTCTCTCCCTCTTCCCCTCCCCTGACTCATGTGTGCATGTGCTTGCTCTCTCTCTCTCTCTCTCTCTTTCTCAAATAAATAAATAAGTCTTAAAAAAAAAGAATGGAATAAACAATAAAGTTGAGTATCTTTCATTTGTCTTGAGTGGTAGTCTTTAAGCACAGGTAGATTTAATGAATGGAGGATGAAAAGGTCTATTCAGTGAGGCTGAGAGGCCAGGGAACAATGGGACGGTAGTCAGGACCACCGGCAGTTGGGAATCAGACCAGCTTGCACGATTTCTACCAATTCTAAGAGGCTAGCATCTGCACCTGAAGACCAACCTAGCACCCAGTGTGTGGGGGGGGCAGGGCGGGGCGGGGTAGCGGGACTGAAAAAGTTAGCCGGAGTATTTCTTTCTTTTTATTTTTTAATTGTATTTTATTTTATTATTTTTTTTAATTTCATTATGTTATGTTAGTCACCATACAATACATCATTGGTTTTTGATGTGGTGATCCATGATCCACTGTTTTCGTATAACACCCAGTGCTCCATGCAGTATGTGCCCTCCTTAATACCCATCACCGGGCTGACCCATCCCCCCTCCCCCCTCCCCTCTAAAACCCTGTTTGTTTCTCAGAGTCCATAGTCTCTCATGGTTCATTTCTTTTTTTTTTTTTTTTTTTTTTTAAAGATTTTATTTATTTATTTGAGAGAGAGAGAATGAGAGACAGAGAGCATGAGAGGGAGTAGGGTCAGAGGGAGAAGCAGACTCCCTGCCGAGCAGGGAGCCCGATGCGGGACTCGATCCCGGGACTCCAGGATCATGACCTGAGCCGAAGGCAGTCGCTTAACCAACTGAGCCACCCAGGCGCCCCTCTCATGGTTCATTTCTCCCTCCAATTCCCCCCCCCCATTTTTCCCTTCCTTCTCCTAATGTCCTCCATGCTATTCCTTATGTTCCACAAATAAGGGAAACCATATGATAATTGACTTTCTCTGCTTGACTTATTTCACTTAGCATAATCTCCTCCAGTCCCATCCATGTTGATGTAAAAGTTGAATATTCATCCTTTCTGATGGCTGAGTAATATTCCATTGTATATATGGACCATATCTTTTTTATCCATTCATCTGTTGAAGGGCATCTCGGCTCTTTCCACAGTTTGTTAGCTGGAGTATTTCTATGCAGCCATTTCATCAGCCACGGTAGGACCTAGCTTCCGTGTCCCTCTCCTTTTAGACATGATTACTCCCATTTACAACCCAGTCTGCCCCTGACCCCAAGGATCACAGAAGTGCAGAACATTTGGTGCCTCTTTCACACTGATTTCTGAGATCAGACAAGCTCTCTCGGATACTAACATCACCTGGATGGTTTTAATTTGACACCCCCACCCCCGTTTAGAAGGCCTCTACTACTGCCATCCCCTTCAAGGAGGGGAGGCCCCACAGTTGTTTGGACTCTCTTCCTCTACCACCCTGCTCCATGTGATCAATACCGCACCTGGTTAGAGACGTTCAAAATCACCCATTCTAGCGGTGAGGCTAAGGATCAAATATAAATATTTCATCTGTAAATATGAAAAAGACATGAGAAAAGAGAAAAGGAGTAACTTGAAAAAGAAAGTTATTTGAAAAAGACCATTTGTAAGGCAATAGAGAGGACTTCTGTAAGATCTACCATTAGGTGGCACCCTCAGCCCAGGGCAGTTGGGTTGTCCTGCAAAGGACAGCAGAAAAGGGAAACATTAATGAGTGCTGGTCAGGAAATGGGTAGGAAGGCTGAAAGCAGCCACTTTGCAGTAAGTAATTTAACATACACAAGGCATTCCTGTGAAGTGCATTCTAGATTAACTCACATATACATAAACACAATAACTAATTCCCTTAAAATTACAAAATGTCTCATAATTTTATTTCTTAAAATTGGTTTATATCCCTTGCCTACATTCTATTGATTTACACTTTTTAAAAATTAATTTTTATGTAGAGAGTTATGTAGAAAGAACAGTTATGTTCTTTCCCAGCACTAATTCTTTGACAGCTAGATATATGCAAATACATTCTCTTGGTGCATGGCTTGCTTCTTTTTTTTTAAGATTTTATTTATTTATTTATTTATTTATTTATTTATTTATTTATTTATCAGAGAGAGAGAGAGACAGAGAGAACGAGCACAAGCAAGGGGAGCAGCAGAGGCAGAGGGAGAATCGGGTTCCCTGCTGAGCAAGGAGCGCGGATGCAGGACTCCATCCCAGGACTCTGGGATCATGACCTGAGCCGAAAGCAGACACTTAACCGACTGAGCCACCCAGGTGTCCTGGCTTGCTTCTTTTTAATGACAACTTTTTATTGTACAGAAGTTTAAAATTTTAACATAGACTAATTTACCAATCTTTTCCATTATGATTTGTTCCTTTTGAGTTTTAATATATTTTTCGCCATCTTGAGGTGATAATGATATTCGTTTAAATTGTCTTCTTCAAGTTTTGCTTTTTAAACCACCTGTTTTGTTTTGGCATGGCAAGCTAATTACTAAATAGTCCATGTATCCCTGATGATTTGTCACTCCTGTCCTAAAACTAGCTTCCTGTAAATCCATGTGTCTATTTGGGGAGCTTTCTATTCTGTTCCATGGGTCTATTTCTCTATTCCTGCACCAAATAGCATACTTAATTTTCTAACTATTCTTGAATCCACCTTGTTTTTCAAACACCTTTATGACATTAGCTCATTTCTTTCATTACATCATTACAATCATCTCAGGGCTCTAGATCAAGACACGACAGGAGGATGCATGAGCTATGGCTAATATGCTAAAGAGATTAGCGCTAAACGACAGGAAGGCTGTTGATCTATTCCAGGATTTATGACACTCAGTTGCCAAGCATTTGATTTGGGAAACAAATTTGCAAAGTAATTAACTTTGGTTGGGTAAACCACTCCAGAAAGCAATGGTTACCTTTCTGGGAAACAAGGTATTAGTTCTATATCTGGAAATGAGTCACGAAAGGAACCAGGTATGATACAGTAGAGTAGAGCAAGTCCATCACTAACAGTGGGGAAGAAATGGACTTTTTGAGTTTTATTCCCTGCTGACTGTTGAGCTGAAATCAGAAGGAAGATGACTCCCTTTGTGCTCACAGGTGTCTCCAGTGAAATATGTAGACATTTCTGGTGTCAATCAACCAGGGAAGAGAATCTCATATCAGGGAGTCAGAACTTATATAATAATAATAGGCCAGAAATTTATAGGATAGGGAAATTCTATTTCTACCCAGACATTTGTATGTGTGTGTTGGGGGGGTGGGTACCTGACTTAGAGGAATCCAGATGAATTTGAGGACATCCTAGACTGGAGAAAAAAAAAATGGCCTTTGCCACATGAAGACAGGCCAAGAGCTAGGTAGGAAGGCAACATGTCCAAATGAATTCATTATCTTTGTTCCCAGAAATCTGCTGCTCTTTCAATATTCCCACTCTCAGCACCCTCTGCCCAAATACCAAGCTGCTCAAGCCACATGACTGAGAGCCATCCTTGAGGATCAGTAAGTCTTACAGATTCTATCACCTAGATCTCTTGGCTCCATCCACGTCTCTCCATCTCTCCTCCACCCCATCCCTGCACATACTCACATACACCACCAAGGCCATTGCTGTCTTTAACTGGAACTACAGCAATAGCTTTCTGACTGGTCCCCCTGACTTGAACCACAGTTGAGTCTCCTGCCCACCCTTGAAGCCAAAAGGCACATTCCCACTGCACCACCTACCAGCTTTGAAACTTGGACAAACTTCTGCATCTCTCTGTGATTCAATGTCCTCCTGTAAAATGGAGATAATAACACCACCTACCTGCTAGCCTTGTGAAAACTGAATGAGTTAACACAGAGTAAAGTACTTGGAAGAGGAAGGCACTTACCACAGTTAATTGTCCTGAAAGTTTGTCTCGACACCCTGCTGGACCATAAGTTCTACAATGGCGGGGATGTGTCCATCTCTTGGTCAGTCTCCACTGGTAGCTCCTTGTAGGTTTTGAAAACTATGAGCCACCACAAACTGGAAGGGAGTGAGCCATATTTTGTAAGTCAGCCTATCTACTTACATGTTCCATTTTTGTCTATTTCCCTACCAGTGCATTTCTAGAGGCTTCCCCAAATGCTCCAGCCTGTTCCCTGCCATAAATCCATACTGGGTCTACAGCTGAGGGGAAGGAGAATGCCCCCTGAAGGTGGAGGGACAAAAGCAAGTTGTGGGTGATTTCCCAGGGGAAGTGCAGGCACAGAGCAGCACAGAGGCCTAGAGGGTCTGCCTTCTCTCCCCACAGGGTTTCTCCCCTTTGTCATCTTTGAAGGGGCCAAGTGTGACTTCATCAGGGACCTGTCCAGATTATTAAAACTGCAGACAACAGGGAAGGAGGGGCGCTGGGCCCAGGAACAGGAACGCAACTGGAGATGAAACCAAAGTTCAGTGTCCCAGTTTTGGACAGCCACCTGAACTTCCGTCTTCGGATAAAGGCTTCTGAAGGAAAGAGCCAAGAGAAAACGACCCCTCGCTCCCTCTCTCCTCTCCATTTCTCACTCTCGGTACTCCCCACATGTCTTCCCACCTTACTTCTGAGCGGCTCTCCGGCCCTGCCGCCTGGGACAAAACCGCCGGCAGGAGCCAGGCGCAGGACGCGCACGGTGGCCGACAAGTGCGTGACTGCAGAGGGAAAGATCCCCAAAGGCTCTCCTGGGCAGTGACAGGGAGGAGGATCCGGAGCCCCCGCCTCTGCGGGCGGCGGGGGCGCGGGCGCGCGGGCGCGGGGCGGAGGGGCGGTGCTCCCGGAGGCGGTCTGCGCGCGCTACCGCAGGACCCGGGGAGGGGCCGCCGCAGGCACAGCTCGCCCCCGGCGCTCGCGGGGCAGGGCGCCCCCCCCCCCACCGCGTGCTCCCGGAGACCCTCCCCCGCCCGCGCGGCGCCAGGGACCGCGCGGCTGAGAGCGGGCGCCGCGGCGGAGGCATGGCCGCGGGGGCCGCGGTGCGCAAGGCGGCGCCGGTGCTGGAGGCGCCTCCCCAGCACGAGCAGGTACCGGGCGCGGGACGCGAGGCGCAGGCCGGGGAACACGGGGCTAGAGTCCCGAGGCTCACGTGGGGGCTGGGTGGCCGCACGGACGGGTCTCCGAATCCCCCGCCCCGGCGCGGGATGGAGGGGCGATGACCTTTCTGGAAGGTGCTCGTTGCTTCGCCTCACCCTACCCTACCCCAGGGGAGATGAACCCCTCTCCATTTCCCTCTTTCCCTCTCCCTCTTCTGCTCCTTCTCCTCTTTCTCCTCCCCTACCCCTCCTTCTTCCAGCTTCCCCTCCCCCCCCCCCCCCCCCCCCCCCGTCTCCTCCTGAAGGACCCTTATCCGACTCATCCCTAACTATTCCCTGTCGTCCGTACTGGCTGCCCCTCTCTCCTCCTCGCTCCCTGGCAGAAGCCCCAGGGCCCAGGTGAAGGCCGTGGGCATTAGAAGAGGACAGCTGAAGGGTGCTGGGTGTACCTCACGCTTGACTTTACGGTTCTCAAACTGCAGCGTGCATCACAATCACTGAAGGCTAGTTAAAAAGCAGATAGACAGTTGGGCTCTGCCCCCAGCCAGGGTTTCTAATTCCTGACATCAGGGATAGTGCCTGACTACCTATTTGCAAGTCTGACTAGTTACCAGGAGGTGCTGATGCTCAAGCTTTGAGAACCTCTGGGCTAGCACTTTCCTCCCCCAGACTCTCCCCCCATTGCCCTTTGGTGATTTCAAATCCAAGTCATTAATATTTTTCATTTATAGATGATTCGTAGGCCATGATCACATACTAGGAACTGTACTACTCATGGGTAAAGAGGCGGTTAGAGGTATACTCTGGGAGTTCACATCCTGGGAAGAAAGTATAACAAGGATAAAATAACTCATAGAGGATGGGAAGAGATTACTGTCCCCAAAGAGGTTCGAGTGAAGTTTTGTAGGATTTCTAGGAGCAAGGAATTGCTTCTGACAGGGAGGGTGGGCAAAGCTGATTGGAGGTGGGGGTGTGGCATGGCTATTGTGAGCTGGACCTCAGAGGATGGATGAGATTCAACGTGGCCATGAGGGGAAATGAGAATTCTCCATGGAGGAAACAGGAATACCAAATTACTTGAGGTGAAAAAAATTGTTGGGGAGTGGTCGTGGATATTCACTATGATCCTGGCAGAAATCCAGGGTTCATGAAGGCTTATAGGAAGGCAGAGCTGAGTTATGACAAATCTTGTAACACACTATGCATTGGGGATCTATTCTCTAAAATGGGGAAGCTATAAGGGAACTCCATGACTTACTTGCTTTTCAGACCCAGATCAGATCATTCACAGTGGGTTATGGATGAAGAAGTCTGCAAGCTGGGAAGGGCAGAAGACTGGCAGAGTTACTTCGGCAGCTGATGTTTGCTGTCCCTTAAGGCTGTCATCACTGCCTTGCCCACTGCCCTCAGGAGACATGGTCCCCTGTTAACTCTTCCCCAGGAGGAACTCACAGCTTTTCCCTCAATCCCCCATAGCAGAGCCATGTGGTCCAGGGACCAACAGCCAAGGTGTCACCTGGGAGCCAATTAGAAATGCAGAGTCTCAGTCCCCCACCCCAAACCTACTGGCCTAAAATCTGCATTTTAACCAAACCCCTGGGTGACTGCACATCAAAGTTTGAGAAGTGCTAGTTTAAAACAGACTTTATAAGAGCTGCGGATAAGACAGGAAAAATAGATATGGTTACTGACCACCCCAACCCCGTAAGTATTTACTGACCACCCGGGGCGCCTGGGTGGCTCAGTCAGTTAAGCGGCTGCCTTCGGCTCAGGTCATGATCCCACGGTCCTGGGATCAAGCCCCGCATTGGGCTCCCTGCTCAGCGGAGAGCCTGCTTCTCCCTTTCCCTCTGCCTGCCGCTCTGACTACTTGTGCTCTCTATCTCTCTGTCAAATAAATAAATTTAAAAAAAAAAAAAGAATTTACTGACCACCCTGTATATTACAGCACCCTCTGACTCTAAACCTTACTTAGTTTCATTCATCATCCTTATTACCCCCTGAAACATGTCTAGTTGTATATTTGTTTTTCTGAGAACCTCCATCACCTTGGAAGCTCCAGCAAAGGAAGCACTTGATCTGCTTTGCTGGCTACTGTATTTCCAGAACCCAGCACAGAGTCTGGCAAATGGCAGGGCCTCAGGAAATGTCTATTGGACAAATAAGTGAGTGAATAATAAACATACAACCTCATGATCTGGGACTCTAGTCTGCCCAGCTCCCTGCGTTACCTCTTTATGACAAACACCATCTCCCTATTCCCCACCCTCCTCCCCAGCTATATCCCCTGTGGTCTTGAGAGCCAGCTACACCCTATCTGCTCCTGAGACTCCTCAAAGTTGGGGTGCAAGAGAGCAGATAGCGGGGATTCAGCAGTTTGCTCTTCTGCTTGTCTGAGGCCTGCTTTGCAGCCTCTGATTTCCCCCAGAGGACCTACCTCTGCCCCAACATTGTTCTCTGCCTTGGAGTAGGCCTGACATAACCCCTCCCTCCGCCTCCAGCCATGGAAGCTTTGTCCTCACCTGGTGACGTGGATTCCTTATCACTAAACACAGCCCTCCAAGCCTGACACATCCTTACCTCCCTCACATACGTCCCAGGGACACCAGTAGTTTGAGTTGACTGTTCTGGTTTTGTCAGGCATTTTAGCAAGATTTTTCTTCTTCTTTTTCTTTTTTTTTAAGATTTTATTTATTGAGAGAGAGAATGAGATAGAGAGAGCATGAGGCGGGGAGGGTCAGAGGGAGAAGCAGACTCCCCGCCGAGCAGGGAGCCTGATGTGGGACTTGATCCCGGGACTCCAGGATCATGACCTGAGCCGAAGGCAGTTGCTTAACCAACTGAGCCACCCAGGCGCCCCATAGCAAGATTTTTCTAACAGGTGGATTTTTGTGAGGAAAAAGTTGAAAGTGGGGAAACCCATTTGGAGGCAGCAGCTGAGGTGAGAAATGGTGAGGGCTGGTGCTGGGGGGGAGGCAGTTTTCAGATACAGTTGACCCTTGAACAACACGGGTTCGAACCGCACAGGTCCATGTATACATGGATTATTGACAGTGCAGTACTGTAAATGCATTTGCCTTATGGTTTTCTTAATAACATTTTCTTTCCTGTAGCTGACTTTATTGTAAGAACACAGTAATAATACATATAACTTACACAGATGTGTTGATCAGCTGTTTATGTTATTGGGCAGGCTTCTAGTCCACAGCAGGCTATTAGTAGTTAAGCCTTGGGGAATCAAGTTATACCCCAATTTCTGACTGTATGGGGGCCTGGCACCCCTAGTCCTTGCATCATTCAGAGGTCAACTGTGTATTGACTGAGTGTGTGGTGTGCCAGACAGGGGGTACTCAGGGTGGGGTGAGACCAGTAATAAATCACCAGTGACTATGCTGTGTGGTAACAGTGTTCAGTGGACAACAGATCTACTGGAAAGGCCTAACCCCAGAGGCTTCCTGGAGGAAGTGGAATCCAGGGCATCCCCAAATGGTGCCTGGGGGTGGAGGAAGAGCATTCAGGGAAGGAAGGTTCTGCTTGGCTGGAGCAGAGGGTGTGTAGAGAGAAATGAAGCTGAAAAAGGCCACGGGAGCCATGTTAGTGACAAGCGTAGCCACTTGGGTTTCGAGCGGGGGATCCGGTGTGATCAGTTTGCTTGTACTTGGATCACCCTCACTGTCTGAAGGGAGAAAAGGAGTGAAGGCAAGAGTCCCTCCGGGAAGAAGGGAACACTCTACACGCCGGCTTGGATCTCTCCTCAGGCTGAGGGAGGCCTTCCCTTGCCAAGCCGTCTAAAGGGTAACAGCCCCTCCCTGTGCTGGCCCTTCTTTACCACACACTCGGTTTCGTTTCTTCATAGAATTTACCACCTTCGGTCATCGTTTTCCTTACTTGTGTATTGTCCGTACTTTCTCTAGAACACAAGGCTCCATTCATGAGAACAGGAGTCTTGTGTGTCTTACCTTTATCATATGCCGGCTCTTAGCCCAGGGCCTGGCGCCCAGGAGGTACTCAATAGGTATTTGTTCAATGAATGAAGAGAATGGTTGGCATAGAGGCCGTTGAGGTGGAAGGAAGTGGGTTGCCGGGTATTTTCGTAAGGTCAGCAGGAGGGTACTGGGTTGGAGGTGGAAGGCTAGGGTCAAGAGTGGTGCCCCATATTTCTGTTTTGAATGATTGGATAGATGGGATGTGGAGCTGCTGAGTGAGAAGGGGGAACTGAAATGGAAGCAGGTTGGGGGGAAATTAATATGTTCAGGTGGGGGCAGGTTGAGTTTGTGTGTCTGAGGGACATCCAAGTGGAGATCTGTAGAAGGCACTTGGGTAGAAGAATCTGAAGCTCAAAAGTGAGCTAAAAGGGGAAGAGAGATAAATAGGAATGTGCTGCAGGGAAAAAGGACTTGGCGACTCAGAGACAAGGAAAAAGGAGAAGCAGAATCAAAATGACTTCTTCAACTGAGGGTTGTTGGAGTGGAGGGGGCTGGGAGGGATGGGGTGGCTGGGTGATAGACACTGGGGAGGGTATGTGCTATGGTGAGCGCTGTGAATTGTGTGATGAATCACAGACCTGTACCCCTGAAACAAATAATACGTTATATGTTAATAAAACATTTTATAAAAAGTAAAACATGTTATTCCTAAAAAAAAAAAAAAAAATGACTTCTTCATTTAAGTGACATATGTTCATGCAGAATAGTCAGTATAGACAGGTATAAAAAAAGGAGTAAATATTCCAATAGACATCAGCATTCATGGATCATTCCTGTTAGCACTTTGGTGACCATTCTGGACATCTTTCTTCCGGATGGTTCTTGATTCTATGTGACTCTATATTTACATTAATAGGTTTACATTATATAAAACTGTTTTTGAAGCATGCTTTTTCTCTTAACAATATGTCATGGAGATACTTCTATGTCAATAAATATAGATCTGCACAATCATTTTAAAGAGCCAACAGATTTCCTTTGTTATAGATATATCATAACTCATTAACTGATCCCGCATGGGTTGACATACAGATTGTTGCCAATTTCTCAATATTATAAATAAAACTATGCAAACACCCGTGTCATCTTTCCCTGTGTATTTTTCTCTTCATTTTGTGAGAGAATATTCCTAGACTATTCTACATAGGATAAACGAACACTTAAAATTTTGACATGCCTCGCCAAATTTCTGTCCAGAGAAACTTGTCTTAATGTACACAACACATCTGAAGGGCATGAGAAGACCATTTTTCCTCATCAGCTCTGGCTACTAAACGTTTTTCCCCTTGTCATACTTTTAAGTGAAAATCATATCTTACTGTTATGGACTTTTTTTTTCTTTTAATGTTAATTTTTATTAAAATTATGTACGTCCACATTTTAAGGAGTCAAATAGTTCTACAAGACTTAAAACAAAAAAAAACAATGGGACCCCATGACCACTGCACCCTTTCCCATTCCTGAGTTCCCACTCTCCAGAGGCAACAACCTTCAGCTGTTCTCAGGAACCAGTGGTGGACCCTCCCCGGCAGGCGGCAGGCGGGGGTCCGCACAGGGCAGCAGCGTTCTCATCCGCACAGAAGATTCCAGGGCTCAGAGAGCTTTATCCTTCCCAATCCCACGGATGTCCCTTCTCCCCTTCAGCCCTGCAGTGGGGGGGGGGGGTTCCAGAAGCAGGAGAGTGCAGGGGCCACTTCCCAGCCAACCCCATGTATCCCACCTCCCCACCCCCAGCCCACAGGCACCCTGGGTTCTCTGCCCACAGTAATCAAGTGATTGTGCCTCATCCAGGGCTGGAGTGAATGGACAGCCACTGTACCTTTTCCCCTACCGTCTCTGCCTGCCTGCCCCTGGCCCAGCCAGCCACCTCACTGTCCCTAAGAGAAGGTGGGGCTGGGGGACCCTGGGGTCTAAAGATTCAACTAGCCCTCTCAATGGACCCCATGAGGCTCTCCATGTGACCCCAACCTGGTTTTTGGTCCAACCAAATTCCCCAAAGTCCCACAAGTTTTCCACCATCCCTCTGGGCAAGCCTCGGACTCTGAGCTCCTCCTGGCTAACCACCCTCACCCTCAAAATAAAGTTCCAACTTTTATTCTGCCTAGGAAAAAAAAAAAAGTCTGTTGTTTTTTTTTTTACTTAATAATTTCTGATCTCTACCTCGTACTTAAAAATACTTTGTCCACTACATGATTATTAAAACATTTACCCATATTGTCTTCTAGTGCTTTTAAGACTTTCTTTTTTACATTTAAATATTTGATCCATCTGGAATTTATTTTGAGATGGGGTATGGATACAGCTCTATATTTTTTTCCAAATGCCCAACCAGTTGTCTCAGCAATATTTGTTGAACAATCCATTTTTTTTTTCTCACTGACTTGAAGTGACTCATTTATCATATGTACTTGGATCTGTTCCTGGACCCTGTCTGTGTTCTGTCCACTCATCTGTCTTCCTATTCCTGGACCAGTAATACTCTCAATGAATTTCTGTGGCTTTATTGTGTATTTCAGCATCTGGTAGGCCACTTGTCCAGTATTTACTCTTCTGAGTTTTCCTGGCTATCCTTATATGCTTATTTTTCCAGATGAATTTTAGTGTCATTTTAATTCCAAAATAAATCCTCATAAAATATTAAATGGGCTTGCATAATAACATACTAGAAAAAATTGTCAAAAAGTAGACTCCACCCTAGGAAAAAAATATTGTACTATAGGGAACCATTACTAGAAAAGAGATATCTGTGAAAATATCATCATCATCATCATAATCATTATATTCACTTTTTCCCTAGGAAATGAGAGTATTTTTCAGTACACTTGATCTAACGAAGTTCTTAACTTGTGTTTAGCAGAAAACTTTTCAACTCTAATTTCCACTCCCTAAGCTTTTCTGGTCTTCAGTAGAATAATTTATCATACTTCACTAAAAATGACTTAGAATCTGGTGGATAGTTACACATTTAGGCCCAGGGCTATATGACTAGTAAAAGGCAAAGGTAATTTTTCTTCTCAACTAAAAACTCAGTTCCCTTTTTTTTTTAAGATTTTATTTATTTATTTATTTATTTGAGAGAGAGCATGAGAGAGAGAGAGAGCACCAGAGGAAAGAGAGGCAGAGGGAAAGGGAGAAGCAGGCTTCCTGCTGAGCAGGGAGCCCGATGCGGGGCTCGATCCTAGGACTCTGGGATCATGACCTGAGCTGAAGGCAGACGCTTAACGACTGAGCCACCCAGGCGCCCCCTCAGTTCCCTTTTTTAAGTTGACTTTAATAAGAAGCACTGTGAACCCCATGATCCTGAATAGCAAAAAGAGAAGCAGCCAGGGAGTCCTATAGGTTATAACTCTTTTTTTTTTTTTTAAAGATTTTATTTATTTATTTGACAGAGAGAGAGACAGTGAGAGCAGGAACACAAGCAGGGGGAGTGGGAGAGGGAGAAGCAGGCTTCCCGCTGAGCAGGGAGCCCGATGTGGGACTCGATCCCAGGACCCTGGGATCATGACCTGAGCTGAAGGCAGACGCTTAACGACTGAGCCACCCAGGCGCCCATAACTCTTTTTTTTTTTAAGATTTTATTTGTCAGGAAGAGAGAGCGAGAGAGCACAAGCTGGGGGAATGGCAGGCAGAGGGAGAAGCAAGCTCCCCGCGGAGCAGGGACTCCCATGTGGGGCTCGATCCCAGGACCCTGGGTCCACGACCTGAGCCGAAGGCATCCGCTTAACCAACTGAGCCACCCAGGCGCCCTAGATTATAACTCTTAATTGAGTTAATTGGCCCTTGGATTAAGCACCAACAAAACTCTTATGTAGCATCTTATTTATACTCACAACATTCCCAGCAAAGTTAACAAGAGCAGCTATTCTATCAATCTCCAGTTTCTAATACGGGAACTGAGACAATCACAGGATAGTGCTGTGCCCAAGGTCACCCAAGGAACCAGTTAGCTCAATGTTCAGTGCCTGGTGGTGCTAAATGGATGCATGGTTCAGGGCTCTAAACCCATGCAATGTTTTTTAACCCTGAAACAGCAGTCCGCAGAGAGGGAGGGACCTATCAGACAGGTGGGGACTCCGGTACTACTACTCCCTAAGGGTGGCCCCTAAGGCTTTGCTCCTAGAAGGCAGCACTGGAGCCCAGCTGTTTGAATGTCGGGGACCACCTGATGGAATCATCCAGAAGCAGGGGAGCCATAGAGAAGCTGCTGGCATCACCGGCTGCTTCACCCACTTCCCCTTTCCTGGCATTCTCTGGCAAGTCCTGGTACTGTGCAAATTTTGCCTAAGCCTCTCCCTAGCGGTGTCATCTGAAGCCTTGTCCTCTCTTCTAAGGGAACCGCTCAAGCCTCTGGCAGAAGCACAGGTTTTATTATGGAATCTGTTTACCCTGAGTCAGAGAAACCTAGACTGAACTATGGATGGCACTGTTTTTTCCCATCGGTCAAACTTGCTGGTGCCATTTGAAGAATACAGAAAGAACACCTAGTTAGGATCATATTTGTGTAACAGATGCTTTATTTGCCTTCCCTTCTTTGCCATCATTGGGGATTTTTGCTCTAAACATATAGGACGAGGGATTAAGCTCTCTGTGCTCTCCATGAAAATTATAAGATTATGTCTTTTCAAGGACTGCCTTAAAGGTCTCAAATGACCAAATGTAGTGGATTAGCTGTGCTCAAGGGAAGGCAGCACGTGTTACAATCTGTAGGTCATCCAAAAGCACTTCCTGGGGTGGGGTCTGTGCTCTCCAGCTCAGTCTGCAAGGGCAAGGCTGTAGATTAAATTAGCAGGAGGACACAAAAAAATGCTCCAAACAAGTAAAGCCTCTGGTCATCTCTGTCTCTAAAACCTTGAACTTGGAGATATTTACTCACCGGCATCATTTAATACACCAGCAAGAGATGTTTTTTAGGATTCCCATATCCTATCCCAAAAGCCAGGGTGACACCGCCTACTGGGAGGCCACTCTCTACAGTCTTCACTGAATTGCCAAATAAACTATGGGACTGGCGCCTCATCTGGTTCTCTGACTTAGGAGCAGAATCAAATATTTATTAATACTAACCTGAATACTCTTGTTTTCTGTGTGTGTGTGTGTGTGTGTGTGTGTGTGTGTGTGTGTGTGTGTGTGTTAGTTCCGGAAGCAAATATTCAACTAGGGCTTTCATCCTAAGTTACTCTAGTACTAGGAAACATCACTATTTTTCATGGTTTGGGTTTCCCCTGTAATGCTATAAAATACAAGCTGAAAAAACAGAAATTTTGAGAAGGGCTCTTTTTGTTTTTTCTGTTTTTTTTTCAGATCTCTCACACAAAGCTTTCTGCGGATGATGAGTGGAAGTAAGTGATGAGTCTTTTTTTTTTTTTACAGCTGTTATACTAAATATTACATTTCCACCTTAACAGTTTGAGAAATTAAATGAAGCTATGATTTATTTGTAAATGTCTCAGGCTACAGAAGGCGGGCTAGCACAGCATGCATGCGCACTGATAGCATGAACCAAAACCACGGGGATTTCACCTGTTTCCTACAGTGTGCTTCACGCAGTCCCACAAAGCTAGATTTGTATGTCCCTTCAAAATAGGGCAGTGTCAAGTTAGTTTTTATTTTAGGCACAAGATACATCTGGTTTTCTTTATATGCTGTTTCCCCTGTGCTCTGGTAGTTACTAGGGGGCCATTAGGGCTCTGTGGGCACCAAAAGAAATGAAACAAAAATGAAAAGTTCCTCCTTTTTTGCATTATGGTAATCAATTATGAATGTATTCCTAATCAAAATAGGAAATACTTATTATATTTACACACTACTTTATACTTTCCAAAGTACTTCCACATAGGCTAACCATTTGAGATATGTTTTCATTATATGTATATATACACAAAATAGATGAATGTCATAAAGCATATTTTGTTTTATATCTATGCAAGCCCTATTTTAGACCAGTGATAAATTCACTTTTCTGTCTACATGGCCTAAGTTGAAAGTCTATTCATTAAATAGAATATTAAATAGTTATTTTGGATTTGGGGCTGTAAAGACTATAAGTGCTTGTACCCTTTTATTTTTCTTCACTTCCCATTTCTTCAAAGGAACGAGTGTATTTTTTAACGAACTTCTGAAAATCATTCTTGTCTCTTAAGCTCAGCTTCCAACGCAGAGACTATTAACAATGTAATTTTATTCAGGTTGCTTACCTGATATGGACTTCAGCCTCTTCATCTGATAAATGTAGGGGTTTCAGTACATCTAATGTACCTCCCAGCGTGAAGGTTCTAAGATTCCATCTCAAAGGTGAACTCAGTATTTACTAGGCTCTGCAGGCTCATTTCTACACATTCTCCAGCAGGGGGCACCCTCAGTGCCCTTTTCAGAGGCACTTGGCACTTCACTCTTTAGTGTAGCTGTAGAAATTACCGGTAAAGGGGGAGAACCCAACCTGCGTACCCAATGAGTGCCTTTAAAAGGTCACAATCTTATGGCACAGAATATTACCCTGCAGTGTTTTCTGATGGGTACATCAAATGCACACTATAACCAGGCATAAGTGGAAACTTCAAGAGATTTCTTGACTGATGATGCCCCATTGAGGGTGAAATGCTAACCACTATTAATAAAGTATTTGATTGGCGACATTCATAATTTTCCCATTTCCCCTAATCTTGACCCTGGACTGCTCTCTCTTCCTCTAACCCTGTGGTTCTCAATCTTGGCTGCACCTTAAAATCACATGTGGAACTTGAACTGCCATGACAAGTACCACAGCCCTGGTGGCTTAAACAACAAAAATTTACTTTCTCATGGTTCTGGGGGCAAGAAGTCAGTCAAGGTGTCAGCAGGTCTGGTTTCTCCTGACACTTCTTGGCTTGCAGATGCCTGCCTTCTCACGGCACCTTCACATGGTCTTCCCTCTGTGTGAGTTTATATCCAAATAGCCTCTTCTTAGATGGACACCAGTCAGATTGGATTGGGGCCCAATTCAGGGATGGTATTGAACCTTATTTACCTCTCTAAAGTTCCTATCTCCAAATACAGTCACCTTCTGAGGAACCAGGGAGCGGGGGGGGGGTAGGACTTCAATATATGAATGGGGGTGGGTACGGGTCAGCCCGTAACACGCAGAAAGGGTCATTTAATTGACCTGGGCACAGCTTGGACACTGGGACTTTTAAAAGCTCCCCAGTGATTTCCAATTTATAGCCAACATCAAGAACCACTGCTCTAGGCTTTCTTTGAAGTCACTTTGGCTATAGGAAGTTAAACCAGATTACATACTGTTATAGTGTTTTCTCTACCATTACGCAAACCCAAGAGTCCAGCTAAAAACTGAGACATTCAGTCATCATCTGAACGTTTGTGCCGGCCTAAAATAATACGTGGGCTTCTCCTTTCTCCTTATAATGAAAAAAACATGTATACGGCTCACTCAGGAGTGTTCTGGATCCCTTTGGATAATATTCTCTCCATTGACACCATGTGCAGGATATCCTTTTACTTCAGAATATTAAAAGTTACTTGAAATTACCACTATTTTACTGTTTTGACTTTCAAAAACGGCAATTGCATATGATTTAACCTAATAATCATTATTATTCCTCATTTAAGAACAAATAAAATAAAATGGGCTTTGCAGTTTTAGAACAATCCTGTGAAGTACAGAGGGATCATGATTTTAAGTTTGCAAAGGAGGATACTGAGGTGCAGAGAGGATGAGTGACTTTCGAGAGTCTGTATGGTGACGACGTGGCAGATTGGGGACTGGCACCCAAGTCTTTCCAGAGCCCATTGGTGACTTTTTTGGCCCCATCACTTCACTTGAAAGGACAAGGCTGAGGCTAAAACCACACAGGCTAGCTAAGGGCTGAGAGGAATTGGTTTCTCTGATGAACTCAGGCTCCTCCTCTCTGCAGCCCCCTCCTCAAGCCTGGGAGAAAAGGAAAAACCAAGAAAAACTTAGGAAAACTGTAATCAAACTTAAAACCCCCTACATTCAAAATCTCTAATTGCTTTCCATGAGCCCAGACATTTTTTTTTCCCCTAAATGTGCTGTGCAAGGGTTGAAGGCTTTTTCAGATGACCTCATTTGCTGGTTCCAGCTTGCAGCAGGAGAGGATGTACAAGATGCACCAGGGCCATGAGTCCATGCACGTGGAGATGATCTTGATCTTCCTCTGCACCCTGGTCATCGCCCAGATAGTGCTGGTACAGTGGAAACGGAGGCATGGCCAGTCCTACAACGTGAGTTGCCCCAGGGGCTCTGGAAGCCTGCTCCTATTCCTGCCACATCCCTCGTTTCTTACCGCTTTGAAGGAAATGTTTTGGTCTAAGTCAGTGGTTCTCAACTGGGTGCAGTCTTGCCCCCAGGAGATATTTGGCAACATCTGGAAACATTTTTGATTGTCATGCCTTAGTGGGAGGGGAGAGGGGGATGGGAATTGCTTCTGGCATCTAGTGGGTAGAGGCCACAGATGCCGCTAAACATGCACAGGACAGCTCCTCACGGTAAAACGTCAATAGTGACAAGATGAAGAAACCCTGGTTTAAGTAAATCAGTTTTCCTTTAGCATGAACAACTTCTGCCAATGGCCTAGGAGAAGGAGGATTAGGAATAGTAGCAACAAAAGATTGAGGCTAACTTTGTTTAATTAGCAATAAATTCTCTTGGCATCGATAGCTAGCATATCTATGGAAATGTGTTAATGCAAACGTTGCACTGACCTCAGCAACACAGAGCATGATCCCATTTGCACAGACCAATCCCACTTGAGCATGTCCACTGGAACTTTGCCATCTTGGGGCCTCAGGATCATAGCCGGGGGCCATCTTGGACCTGAGATCTTGCCATCGTAATGTTTCAGCCGTGGTTCTCACATCTTAAGGGGCATCAGAATCACCTGAGACATGAATCACATTGTTAATCAGATTCCCAGGTCCCACCCCCAGAGTCTCTGATTCAATAGCAGCCCAAGAATTTGCATGTCTAACAAGTTCCCAGGTGGTGCTGATGCTCCTGGTCCGAGACCACATTTGAGAACCAATCACTTAGACTAGAGTATGTTGCAAAGAAAGAAGGTCCTCAATTAACGCTCCACATGGTGCTGGCTCTTGGACTGGTCATTGTATAAGAAGACTTGTCTGTGACATACGAAGTGCTGGCTTAGACCAGTATTTTATTGTATTTTATTTTTACCCATCATAAAAACTATTCCTGGTGTAGCACATGATCTAAAGGAATTCTTTTGAATTCTGTATAATGTTTAAGTTTAGACAATTTGTAAATTTTATTTAGAAAGGGAAATCTTGTCTTTTTGTTGTTTAAGCAAACACATTTATTTTCTGTCGTGCCACCATTGTCTTGTCAATTAAAATAAACATCCTCTATATTGTACTTGAACAAACTGTTTTTAAAAGAAAAAGGCTAGGGGCGCCTGGGTGGCTCAGTTGGTTAAGCGACTGCCTTCGGCTCAGGTCATGATCCTGGAGTCCCTGGATCGAGTCCCGCATCGGGCTCCCTGCTCAGCGGGGAGTCTGCTTCTCCCTCTGACCCTCCCCCCTCTCATGCTCTCTCTCTATCTCATTCTCTCTCTCAAATAAATAAATAAAATCTTTAAAAAAAAAAAAAAGAAAAAGAAAAAGGCTAGAATAAAACTTCATTAGTTATTCACTCATATCAAAGAAAAGCTCCTTAAATATATCTTAACCATGGTTTTCTTATCTGCAAAATGGAAATAACCTAATATACAGAATTTCTGGAGTCCTTAAGTAAGAAGAAAACTGGATTCCTAAGGAAACCACTCGTAGCCCTGTTCCATCAGTCCTTTATAACTGATAATGATCTCTGGATTAGACAGTTTCCATGGCAACACAGGTGTAGATGTTACACAGAAAGCCCCCTGACCTGGAAAGTAAATGCCTCGTGAGCCAACTGACCTACACTATGTCCCACTAGAATCTGTCCCTGTCTTGTATTTGGAGAAATCGCCCCTTTGTCAACTCCCTGAAGATGTATATCACGGCACCAGTCGACGTGGAGCTCACACACTGGCTCTGCCTAGCCACAGATAGATCTGCCCGTGAGTCAGAGGCCACTTGAAGGACTTGTTGCCTTTGGAGTTTTGAACCCTTGATGACTCAGGCTACACTGTCACCAGGTAGACATCCCTGAGCTTAACAACTGTTGGTGATCTGGAGTGGTCTTCCCAAATTGTTTCCTGTTGCTCACCGTCACAAGCTGTGCTGCCTGAAATAACTCTCTGGGCTTGTTACTTTGGCTGGCACCCCATCCCTCACCAATAACTAGACTCCCTTAGTCACCCCACTTCCGCTCTCCAAGGTTGCTGTTTCTGTGTTCTTCTGTCACACAGCTCCTCTATTTTATGGTTACCAACAGGGGCTCTGTGGTCCTAAGGATCCCCTTGGAGGTGACCAGATGCCTGTGATAGGAGCCTCCCTTAGAGTGATCCTGCCTGGCACTTTAACAGAACCAGGAGCCTAGGTGAAGATACCCCACAGTGGTCAAGGACAGATTTGGGGTCACGGTGGCCCTGTTGGGATTCTCCTAGATTAGCTCATAGACATGATTGGCCTCTAGAATATTTTCCACTTCTTTGCCCATCAGTCCATCTCTATCCCAAAGGAATGCGTGGAGTAGCCCCTTTCCCGGGCATGTCTCTGTTGATAATATTTGGCTCAAGGTGAGAGCCAGCACATGAGGCTGGTATTTCTCATACTGCTGCCTCAAATTTGCCCCATACTTTGCAATTCTTCTTAAGGGTTCACCCAGGCATCAGAACACGGCCATTTCAGGAACTCTTGGTGGTAGCTGCAACCACTGAATCTGGAAATGGTTTCCAGAGCAACAGTAGCTGATTCCAGCCCTGGTTTCCAGCATTCTTATTGTACTCTGCGTGAACCGTATCAAACCTGCGTCTGACATCCTACTCAATTTAACATCTTTGGGATGGAATTTGATATGGTCATGTTTCCACAAATGCTGACCTGAACAGCCTTATCATCCAGGGAGAACCTAACTTTTAAATTGTTTCTCTTGGCATCTAAGATTATGTGACACCTCGCAGAGCTACAGAGAGCTTTGAACACATTTATAAGATTCATGGCTCTTTTTTACAAGGGGCCATATAAGAGAATTTATTTCTATTATTCAATTTTGTAATCTCCATCAGTATATTAGTAATATATTAATATTTATATATAAGTTACTATATATAAAGATTTATATACAAATTACTGTTACTATTATAGTTGTGGTAGTGTGCTTTTTATACATTAAGTTACCTTGGGAGATAATTATTTTTTATTCCCTTTGTGAAATATAGTTCAGAGAGATAAAATAACTTGGTCAAGGTTATATAACTAATTAGTTGCAGAGTAGAGACTAGAATCCAACCTCCCTAGTTTTTTTTTTTTCATATCAAGGATAAGCTCCTTAAATATCTCTGAGCCATGGTTTCCTAATCTGCAAAATGGAAATACTGAAGAAAGGAACCTGTTTCCAATGTTACTGCAATTCAAAAACATTTCCCTGTGAGAACTTCTAGCATAGTGACTGATATATAGTGAGTGTTCAGTACCGTTAGTTGACTCTGAATACATTCAAGGGCTATTGATATATATAACAGTTTTACAAATTTAGTCATACATTGTAAAAGCAGTTTACTAATGAAAGAATCCTTTTCTGAACCCTTTTGTAAAGCTAAAGTGAATACTCAGCTATTAAGGTGTTAGGAGATTTCAATGTATTGTTTTTTTCAAAGCAGTGCACCTGTCTCTCCTGCCTTGCCACACCCTCTGCTCTGCCATATGGTTTACCTGTAGAGTGTTCCCCAGGCTGATTTTGTGAGATATATTAATAGCAACCAGAGGCAGGATGGTGAATGGCAGAACACCAGCTTAGGAATTAGAAGACTTCAGCCACTCATTTAACCACAGTGAGCCTCAGGTTCCTAATCTTACAAATGATGAAATTTTTTAAAATAGGAAGGACTTTTGGTTATAGCTCTAACATGTAGAAAGCTTGAAAATCATCATCCCCATCTTATAACAAGAAAAAACTAGACAAACTGAATGTCAGTAAGTTTTCTTGGATCGATCAGAGAATTGAGGTCAGTGGAAAAACCACCACCATAAATCTGGAAAGACAGGAGAATGGAGGGAATCATATCTGAGATCTGGCGACTGGGAGCAGAAGTTGTAAGAGCCACACAATGGTAGAAACCCTTAGGGGTAACTTCGAAGAATTGCTGCAAGTGGAGTTTAGAATAGTGTATGAGTGAGAAACTCTTGGGAGCCACAGTGTTAGGGGCTTCCCCCTTTTTTTTTTTTTTTTTTTTTTAGGTTTTAGCTCTAGGAACCCCACCAGATTCCCATGGTATAAAGCCAAGAAAAACCCTTGTGCATCTGACAGGGGGAGGGAAAAGTAATTATTCTGAACTAGACCCAGAGTGTTCTCCATAACAAAGACCTACACAGCAATGTAAATCAGAGCCTTCTCCACTGTGGGGGAAGAGAAATTACCCAACTTCAGCCCCCTCTAGCCTTCCTGTCTCACCTAAAGGGAAAACAAAATATTTAAAGCACTTGTGAAGGTCATGGTGCAGAGAGAAAGGCCCATGAAAAGATCAAGACTTAATCACAGAATAATAGAACACTTGCACTGTCCCCATGCCTTACCACCACATCAACAGGTGTCCAGTATAACAGAGCATTATAGCTGAAAGAGCTGCAAGATTCAGATGCTATACAAGAAGGAGTTTTTATGGAAACCCAAAGACAAAGAGGGAGACACAAACAAGTATACTAGTGGAAATTGAAGCCTCTGATATCTACAGCAGACATTAATCACAGCACAACTCCTAGCTAAATTAATACAAAAGATTTATGTCAGTTCTTATTACTCCACACATTATGTCTGCCTTTCAACCAAAATATAAAAGTCATGCTAAAAGGAAAATAAGACACAATCTGAAGAGACAAAGCAAGCATCAGAACCAGACCCAGATATTGCAGATTTGGGAATCATCACACTAGGAATTTAAAATAACTATGGTTAATATGCTAAGAGCTCTAATGGAAAAAGTAAATAACATGCAAAAAGAGATGAGTGATGTAAGCAAAGAGGTGGAAATTCTATGAAAAAATAAATGCTGGGGTGCCCAGGTGGCTCAGTTGGTTAAGCGACTGCCTTCAGCTCAGGTCATGATCCCAGGGTCCTGGAATTGAGCCCCACATCTGGCTTCTTGCTCAGCGGGGACCCTGCTTCTCCCTCTCCATCTCCCTGCTACTCCACCTGCTTGTGCTCTCTCTCTCTCTCTCTCTGTCAAATAAATGAATAAAAACTCTTTAAAAAAAAATAAATGCTAAAATTAAAAAAGAAAACTGTAACTGAAATGAAGAATGCCTTCAGTGGGCTTATTAATAGAGTAGACATGGTTGATGAAAGAATCAGGGAGCTTGAAGATAATATTAGTAGAAACTCCCCAAACTGAGATGCAAAGAGGAAAGAAAAGAATTTTAAAAAACAAGAATATTCAAGAACTGCGGAACAGTTCCAAAAAACATAATATACACACATTGGAATACCAAAGGAGAAGAAAGAAATAATGGAGCTGAAGAAATATTTGAAGTAATAATGGCCAAGAATTGTTGTTTAATTAATGACAGACACCAAACCATAGACCTAAGAAGCAGAACAAATACTAATAAATCTATACCTGGACATATCAAATTCCTTCTGCAGAAAGACAAAGAGAAAATTTTAAAACAGCCAGAGGGAAAAACAGCTTACCTACTGAGGAATGAGGATAAGAATTGCATCAGACTTTTCTTCACCAACCGTATATGCAAGAAGAGAATAGAGTGAAATATTTAAAGTATTGAAAGAAAAACCCCACCAACCTAGAATTCTATATCCAGAGAAATTATCCTTCAAAAGTGGAAGTGAAATACTTTCTCTCTTAGATAAACAAAAGAATGAGGGAATTCATTAATAGTAGACTTGATGGCAAGAAATGTTAAAAGAAGTTCTTCAGAAAGAAGGAAAATTATATAGGTCAGGAACTCAAGTCTACATAAAGAAATGAAGAGTGTCAGAAAAGGAATAAACAAAGATAAAATAAAATCTTTATTTATTCTTAATTGACCAAATAGATAACTGTTTGTTCAAAGTAGTAATAGTAACAATGTACATTTGACCCTTGAACACCAGAAGGGTTCGGAATGCTGACCCCCCACATAGCTGAAAATCTGCATATAGCTTTTGACTTCCCAAGAGCTTAACTAAACTATTTATAGCCTACTGTTGATCAGAAGCCTTACCAGTAACATAAACAGTCCGTTGACACATATTTGGTATGTTATATGCTATATACTGTATTCTTACAATGAAGTAAACTAAAGAAAACGTTATTAAGAAAATCATAAAGAGGAACAAATACATTTATGGTACAGTACTCTAAAAAATCCACATGTAAGTGGACCCATGCAGTTCAAATCGATGTTCTACTGTATTGGGTGATTGTAGTATATGGATAAATGACATGAGTGACAGCAGTGTTATAAGAACGATGAGGGAGGAATTGGAATTACTGTGTTATAAGGTACTTGCACTACCAGTTAAACAGAATAGTATAATTTGAGAATGGACTTGGGTTAGTTGTAAATGTATATTGCAAACTCTAAGGTAACCACTAAAACACTTCTTTAAAAATATGTAATTGGAGCTCCTGGGTAGCTCAGTCAGTTAAGCATCCAACTCTTGATTTTGGCTCAGGTCATGATCTCAGGGTCATGAGATTGATCCCCGTGTCTGGCTCCGTGGCATGGAGTCTGCTTAAGATTCTCTCTCTCCATCTCCCTCTGCCCCTCTCCCCCACTTGCATTTTTTTTCTCTCTCTCTCTCTTAAAAAATACATATACTAAGAGAGGAGAGAAAATGGAATCATAAAATTCTCAAAGCCAGAGAGGCTAAAAACAGGAGGGGGGCAGAGAGGAAAAGAAAGAAACAAAAAACTATGCAACAAACAGAAAACAGTTACAAATATGATAGATATTAATCCAACTATATCAATAATCACTTCAAATGTGAATGGTCTAAATACACCAATTAAAAGACAGAGATTGTCACTGTGAATAAAAAACAAAACAAAAGGAAACAAAAAAACAAAACCTAATTATATGTTGTTGACAAGAAACTCTTACAAGAATACAGATATAGCTATCAGGGAGAAAAAGGGGTGTTACATAATGATAAAAGAGTCAGTTATTTAAAAGGACATAACAATTCTTAATGTGTATATACCTAACAAGAGAACATTAAAATACACAAGGCAAAGATTGATTGAACTGCAAGAAGAAATTGACAAATCCACTGTTTAGTTGGAAATTTCAACACCCTCCTTCAGTAATTGATAGATCAAGAAGGCAGAAAATTAGTAAGGATAGAGTTGACTGAAAAGCACCATTCATCAATCTGCATTAATTGATATTTTTAGAATACTTCATCCAACAACAGAAGAGTACACATTCTTCTCAAGCTCACATAGAACATTCACTAAGATGGACCACATTCAGGGCATAAAACACACCAAAAATTTTTTTAAAGAATTTTAAATCATACAAATTATGCTCTCAGACCACAAAAATTAAATTAGAAATCAGTAACAGAAAGATAGCTGGAAAAATCCTGAAATATTTAGAGAGTAAACAACGCATGAGTCAAAGAGAAGGACTCAAGAGAAATTAAAAAATAATTTTAACTAAATGAAAACAAAAATACAACATATCAGAATTTGTGGGATGAAGTAAAAGCAGTGCTTAGAGGGAAATTTATAGCATTGAATGCATATCTTAGAAAAGAAGAAAGATCTAAAATCAGTAAATTAAGCATCTACTTTAGGAAACTAAAGAAAGGAGTAATTTAAACTTATAGCAATCAGAGGAAAACATAATAAAAATTAGGGCAGAAATCAGTTAAATTAAAAACAGGAAATCAATAGAGAAACATAATCACCTCTAGTTATGCTCCTTACAGCTGGCTCATCCCTTTCCTGGGATCCAATCTCCTTTTCCCCAATATTATGAACAGCTCTATACCCACAAATCTGATCAACTAAATGAAACAGACTAAGTCTTTGAAAAATACAAACTATACCAAAACTCACACAAGGAGAAATGAATAATTGAATAGGCCTATATCTATTTTTTATCCAGATATAATTGATATATAACACTGCATTAATTTTAGGTGTGCAACTTAATGATTTGATATGATGTGAAATTATTACCACAATAAGTTTAGTTAACATCCATCACCACACATAGTTATAATTTTTTGTGTGTGATGAGAACTTTCAAGATTTTCCCTCTTAACAACTTTCAAATATACAATACATTATTGTTAAGTATAGTCACCATGATGTACATTACATCGCCAAGACTCATTTATCTTATAACTGGAAGTTTGAAGATTTGTACCCTTTGACCACCATCACCCGTTTAATACACCCACACATCCTGCCTCTGGCCTGTATCTATTTTTAAAAATTGAGTCGAGGCACCTAGATGGCTCAGTCTGTTAAGCATCTGACTCTTGATTTCAGCTCAGGTCATGATCTCAGGGTTGTGAGATCGAGCCCCTCATCAGGCTCTGCACTGGGCATGGAATCTGCTTAAGATTCTCTCTCTCCCTCTCCCCCACCAAACCGTGCTCACACTCTGTCTCACTCTGTCTCTCTAAAAAACAAAAAACAAAAAACAAAAAAACTGAGTCAATAATTAATAACTTTCTAAAAAAGAAAGCACCAAGCCCAGATGATTTCGATGGTGAATTCTGCCAATCATTTAAGGAAGAATTGATACCAATTCTTTACAATCTTTCAGAAAGTAGAAGTAGAAGGCACATGTCAGAACTCATTCTTTGAGGCCAGCATTACCCTAATACCAAAATCTGACGAAGACATTACAAGAAGGAGAAATTATACCAATATCTCTCATGAACATAAATGTAAAAATCCTCCACAAAATATTAGCAAATCACATTAAACAATGTATGAAAAGAATTATGCATTATGACCAAGTGGGATTTATTCCAGATATGAAAGGTTGGTTCAACAACTAAAAATGAATTTATGTAATCAATCACATTAAGAAGCTAAAGAAGAAAAATTGTATGATCATATTAATAATGTAGAAAAAAGCATATGACAGGGTCCAACACCCATTCATATAAAAACTATCAGCAAACTAGAAATAGAGAAGAACTTCCTCAAATTGATAAAGAATATCTATAAAAAATCTACAGCTAACATTACACTTAATGGTGAGGAACTGGATGCTTTCCCCTTAAGATAAGGAAGAATACAACTTTGAAAGTCTCCTCTCACCACTCCTATTTGAATTGCACTGTAAGTATTAGCTACTGCAATAAGACAGAAAAAGGGGGGCAGATAAAAAGTATACAGCTTGCAGACGACATGACTATGTGGAAAACTCCAAGGAATCAACAACAACAAAAAAACAACCCTGGAACTAACTGATTTCAGCAAATTTGCGGGATACAAGGTCAATATACAAAGGTCTATTGCTTTCTTACATACTAGCAATGAACAACTGGAATTTCAAATTAAAACATAATATTGTTTACAATAGCACTCAAAAAAATAAACAGGTATAAATCTGACAAAATATGTACAAGATACATATGTAAAAACTGAGAAGACCTAAAATAAATGGAAAGATAATCCATATTTATGGATTGGAAGATTCAATATTGTTAAGATGTCAGCTCTTCCAAGCTTGATCTATGGGTTCAATACAATCCCAATCAAAATCATGGCAAGCTATTTTGTGAATATCAACAAACTAAATCTGCAGTTTATATGGAAAGGTAAAAGACCCAGAATAGACAACACAACACTGAAGAAAAACAATGTAGGATTGACACTATCCAACTTCAAGACTTACTGTAAAGCTATAAGTAATCAATACAGTGTGATATTGGTGAAAGAATAGACACATAGATCAATGGAATAGAATAGGGAGCCCATAAATAGACCCACACAAATATAGTCAACTGATCCATGACAAAGGAGCAAAGATAAATCAATGGAGAAAGGATAATCTTTCCAACAAATGGTGCTGGAATAACTGGACACCCATATGAAAAAAAAAATCTAGAACATGTATTTTACTAAAATTAACTCAAAATAGATCACAGATCTAAATGTAAAATGCAAAACTATAAACTTCTAGAAGATAACATAGGAGAAACAAAATCTAAGTGAACTTGTGTTTGGTGATGGTTTTAGATAGAACACCAAAAGCATGATCTATGAAAGAAAATATTGATAAGTTGGATTTTATTGTAATTAAAAACTGCTCTGTGAGAGATACTATGAAGAGAATGAAAAGACAAGCAACAGACTGGGAGAAAATAACTGCAAAACAAATATCCATCCCAGGACAGTTACCCCAAATATGCTTAAAACTCAATCCTAAGAAAATAAGTTAAATGGCAAAAGATCTGAAAAGAGAGCTCATCAAGGAAATATACAGATGGCAAATGAGCATATGAAAAGCAGTTCATCATCATATGTTATTAGGAAATTGCAAATAATTAAAACAATAATAAGATACTAATACATACCTATTAGAATGATTAGAATCCAAAAATATTGACAATGCCAAATGTTGATGAGGATGCAGAAAGCAGGAAATCTTGGTGGGAATGCAAAATGGTAAAGCCACTTTGGAAGTCAGTTTGGCAGTTTCCCACAAAGCTAAGCATAGTCTTCCTACATGATCCAGCAATCACACTACTAGGTATTTACCCAGCTGAACTGAAAATCTAGATTGACACAAAAACCTGCCTGCAAATATTTAATAGTGCCTTTATTCATAATTACCCCAAACCAGAAACAACCAAGAGGTCCTTCAAAATAGGAATAGATAAGCAAATTGTGATATATCCATACAATGGAATATTAGTCTGCAGTAAAAGGATATAAGCTATCAAGCCATGAAAAGACATGAAAGAATCTTGGTTAAACCAGGTAATATGAAAAGGCTGCACGCTGTAGGATTCCAATTATATAACATTCTGAAAAATGCAAAGCCATAGATCACTGGCATGATCATAATAAATCGTTGACTATCAACGGTTCAAGGAAGGAAAAGGGAAGAACAAACAAGTGAAATGGGGACTTTGGGGCTGTAAAATCGACCTGCATGATATGGTAATGGTGGATACAAAACTGTATGCGTTTGTCAAATCCCATTGAACAGTACAGCACACAGAGTGGAGGTTAAGACCTGCCAATTTTTAAAAAATTCATTTAGGAGATTAGAGAATCCTCCGTAAATGAGGATGGTGACAAGAGACTCTAACTGCATTACAAATGTATGAAACAACCTCACTGAAGGGAATTAGTGGGGAAAGGTGTTGCTCTAAGTCCCTCTGGAAATCAGAAGAGTCTGTAAGATTAAGGCAATAGGAATTGCACATGAGCAGGGTACCTCATTGATAAAAGGGTCCTTTGAGAGTGTGGATTAACAATTCCGATACTGCTCTGTATGTATCCTGGAGGGAAACAATTAAGTAAATAGATGGCAGATGGTGGGAGCCAGGTTACTTATTATTTATTTACACCTTGAAGGTATTATTTACTATATATAAAATAGTATTAGTTTCACATTATTTCATGAATAATTTGGATCATGTATTTCAGAGGTGAGGGGACTAATCCAAAATGCTGAAAACATTTTCAGATTACAGCTTTTAAGAAATATGTCTATCTTCTGAAGTGACCGTCTAATTTGTCTTGGATTCTGTTCCATGGTCTGTAGGAGCTGTGTATGTCAGAGCAGCTTATTATAAATACCTAAAACAAAGGAAACATGTTATTTAGAAAACAGTTTAAAAATACAACATTAACTGCTCCTATGTGATGTCAAAAAGTGAAGAGAGAAAGTAGATCGGAAGTGGAAAATTCTTATTTTGTTTGGAATACTACTAAATATCTGGATGTTACCAAATAGTCACAGTTTTAGTACAATATACACAGAGCATCTGGATATTTGAATTTTTCTCTTTTCTGATCATAGTGTTGATATGGTGTGGACATGGCAGAACTTCAGAGTTAAATTATTTCTAAATTTTTTTTTTTTAAAGCACTTGTTAGCATTTAATGAACCCCCCCCCAATGTGGCTTCAAGCTACTAGAACGCAGGCTCCCCGACACCCTCAATCTTCTCCTCTGCTCTTCCACTGAAGAATTTGGCCTTCACAATGACAGGCTGTTTTGGGAGTTTTCCCTTTCCCAAAACTTTGTAGTAGCCCGATCGCACCACACCAATGATAGGAGCAGCTCCAGTCTTGTTTTTGGCGGCATTTACCCGTGTCTGCTCACTGACCAAGGTCCACAGTTTATCAAGGTTGACAGTTGGGCAGAAGCTCTGATTCCTCTTTAAGTGGTAATGCCTCATACCAACTTTTCCGAAGTAACCTGGGTGATATTTGTCAAAGTTGATCCTGTGGTGATGCATGCCACCAGCATTACCCCAGCCTCCTGGGTGCTTCCGGTGCTTGCCCACGCGGCAGTGGCCGTGGCTCATGTGGCCCCGAAGTTTCCGGGTCTTCCTCAGTCTGGACGGCATGTCAGCAGCCCAGACGGAAAAGCTTTCTAAATGCTTTTAACAGCATTTTTTTTTTAACACATTCAATTAAAAAATAAAATGTCATTCAACACCACCCTCTCTACCTTCTTTTTTATATCCTACTTTCCGTATCTGCAGGAAATAGGGGGAAGGTGCCAAAAAAGAATCCTTGTACTTCCCTTCAAATCAAGAGAAGGCCTGATGACTCCATACACAGGATTTGTGCTTCAGACACACTTGCCTCAACATATAGGCAAATAATTTGCCACAGATTGAAATATTGCTCTATTTAAATCAACTTCCTGCCTATTAATAGCTGTGAAACACTAGAACATATTACTGTACCAGTAAAGCCTTATGCCTGCCTCTTTTTAAAATGAGGCAACACACAAATACATACAGAGTTTCATACATACATAACATTGCAGAATCTCCTTTAAGAATTTAAAGAGCAAAATCAACAGTCTGAATTGATTTGAAGGTAGAAGTAAGGACCAAGTGAATTTCTAATGGCCCTTCGTGTGCAAAGATTCCGTCCTTTTACGTGTTTGATTTATGTCCACACTCCTTCATTGCCTTTGTACTAATAATAGCGGCAGTATTTCCTGGAGTCATTTATTTACTTGATAATTTTCTGCTTACCTCTGGCATCTCCTTGCTCTTTTATGTTGTGTGATCCATTCATCATTCTGTATAATTAGGCAAATAAAAAGCTATCTTTGTTTTGAATTGATTTGCTATTCTTTTCAGATTCATCATGTGCCTAGCTTCAAGAAAAAGCATGGTACCTTTGGGCAGCATCTGATTCATCAGGAAATTCCTCTGCCACAACGTGTGGGTGGGGAGAACATTTGGTGATGTGATCCAGATGCACAGGCTGCCCTTCCCAGGAATGCAGCTGTGTTTTATATGCACATGCCCAGATGGTGACCCCTCTGGCATTATTAATGTGTCCCAGCTGCCAGGCCTCCTCCTTTGCATGCATGCACCTCGATTTCACATATTTTGTGTATTTATTTATGAGGCACCAAATTCCTACATTTCATATGTGGCAGTTGATATTAAAAAGGAAAAGTTTTAACTGCTCTGGAAATTGATAAAGAATCTTTTAAACTGATATGAAATGTGGCCCTCATTTCAAAATGACCTCTACAATTATTGAATTCCTAATGCACGTTTCTGATCTTTCCTCTTAACGTGTTGAGAAAATACGGCACTTTAAAGATAGTTAAGAAATTACATATTTGCATTCCTGATATAATGGTTTTTTGCTTTTCTATTAGTTCTGATCTCTCGGGCCTATTTTTAAAAAGTACTGTTTGTATACATTTGAACATTGTTATTCACTGCTAATTAAACCCAGGCATCAAGAGAAATTTGGGATCTTCTAGAAATGGGTTGTACTTATAGATTCACAAGGAGAACTAGTATTATAAAAATATAATCCAGTCATTGCTCCAAAATATTATAGATTATAATAACTCCATGGATTTGAGGAAATGTATTAGTCTTGTCTATTTTGCCTTATGATCTAAAGTATAAAATATAGAGGCATGGGAGTTTGCTGAATTAAAACGAACTGACTCTTATTATTTTTTAAAAATTCAGGATTTTAATGGGGGAAATGTAAAGATGAATCAAATTGGGGTTTGTTTGTTTTTTTTTCAAATTTCTACTTAAATTCTAGTTAGTTAACATACAGTGCAATGTTGGTTTCAGGTGTAGAATTCAATGATTCATCACCTACATACAGTACCCTGAGCTCAAGATCAATCGAACTGTTAAGACAGAAAGATGAAAAATGCTAAAGACAGATGACCAGATTTTGAAAGATGGAGTTCATGTCCATTTTCTTTTTTAATATCAGAAGTAATGAACTAAAAAAGCCAGAAAACATATCATTTATCATAGATAACTATCTCCAAAATCAGCTATAGGAAATAAATGACCCAAATACTGGTGTGATCTTCTTTTAAGGCGCCGCACACCTTTACTATCAAGAGCAGAGGGTCACAGTTACTAGTGCTGAGTGCTAAAGTAGGTCTGTGTTGAGTCTTACTTAGTATGTGGTTTCTGGCCCTCAGGAACAGTCTTCTACTTCCTTCCGTAAAGCCTGTCTGTCCTATTTAGATATATATTCATCTTGACTTCATAAATAAAGGTGCTACCCCGATGTTTATAGCAGCAATGTCCACAATAGCCAAACTGTGGAAAGAGCCAAGATGTCCATCAACAGATGAATGGATAAAGAAGATGTGGTATATATATACAATGGAATATTATGCAGCCATCAAAAGGAATAAGATCTTGCCATTTGCAACGACGTGGATGGAACTGGAGGGTATTATGCTGAGCGAAATAAGTCAAACAGAGAAAGACATGTATCATATGACCTCACTGATATGAGGAATTCTTAATCTCAGGAAACAAACTGAGGGTTGCTGGAGTGGGGGGTGGGGTGGGAGGGATGGGGTGACTGGGTGATGGACACTGGGGAGGGTATGTGTTCTGGTAAGCGCTGTGAATTGTGCAAGACTGTTGAATCTCAGATCTGTACCTCTGAAACAAATAATGCAATATATGTTAAGAAAGAAAAAAAGAAGAAGAAGAATGTAGCAGGAGGGGAAGAATGAAGGGGGGGAAATCGGAGGGGGAGAAGAACCATGAGAGACGATGGACTCTGAAAAACAAACTGAGGGTTCTAGAGGGGAGGGGGTTGGGAGGATGGGTTAGCCTGGTGATGGGTATTGAGGAGGGCACGTTCTGCATGGAGCACTGGGTGTTATGCACAAACAATGAATCATGGAACACTATATCTAAAACTAATGATGTAATGTATGGGGATTAACATAACAATAAAAAATTAAAAAAATAAATAAATAAAGGTGCTAACTCATGTATTCACTATAACCACACTCACGAGGTAGGGTAGAAAATTAAAGCGATTATAAGCATACCCCAGAGATATGGTGGGTTCGGTTGCAGACCACCACAATAAAGCAGGTATCGCAAGAGAGTGAGTCCAATGAATTTTTTGGTTTTCCAGTGCATATCATAGCTATGTTCACACTATCCAGTAGTCTATTAAGTGTGTAATAGCCTTACATCTAAAAAAACAATGTACATACCTTAATTAGAAAATATTGCTAAAACAATGCTGTCACCTGAGCTTTCAGTGAGTTGTAATCACTGATCACAGATCACCGTAACAAATATAATAATGAAAAGGCCTGAAATGTTGCCAGATTTACCAAAATGTGACACAGAACCACAAAGCGAGCAAATGCTGCTGGAAACATGTTGGAAGCAGGATTGCCACAAACCTTCCATTTGTAGGAACACAGTATCTGCGAAGCTTGATGAAAGGAGGCATGTCTGCATCTGACTAATTCAGGCCAGAGTAAAGAATACTCTTCCCTGAAAGTCCTGCCTGGAATTTGAAAACATAAAAAGGAGGTTATAGGGATATTTTCTCCCGCAAACTCTCCAGATAGTCCCCTCAGATTGGTTCCATGTGTAATTTTGTTCAAGTGCATGTGTTCAGTAACAACCCTAGTGCTCTCCCAAAGATTTAGGGCAACTCTCAAAAGACTTCAGATCAGGTCGTTTATGGGGACGAAGCAATAAAAAAAATGAAAAACCTCAGAAGTGTCTTCTTATTTGATGTGGAAAGAGGAATGGCTGTGGCCTTCCTTTCACGGACATCTTGAAGTCTTATCACATAATTTTGTTTCTTGACCTTAAGGCTATTACAACCGAGACCTTATTAAAGGACCCAAAAAATATATCCAGAGGCTTTTTTTTTCTAAGCTGCCTCCTTTTATCACAAAGATGAAGAAAGTAATAAAAATAATAAAAAAATTTAAAAAATGACATCAGTCTTTGTTCTACTCAGATGACAAATGTATGAAATGCATGCTCTAACAACTCCTTCCACATTCACAGGCAGACATAATTAACCAATTATGGTACTCTTTACACCAGGCCCCGGGGTTCAGAATCCCCCTCAGCAGAGCATTGCCCGGTGCCACCACCAATGAACGTCCGCACCTGAGACAAACCCTCTTTGCCATCTCCCTCTTACGTTGGTGCTGAGCAAATCAGAGGTGGTTAGTCTGCATGTGATCAAACATAAAAGATCTTAGGTTTTGGCTATTGTTTAAACCTATCTGCTTTTCACAAGAGAAGTGATAGCTGGTATTCAGCCTGACCTAAGGAATGGGCATGTCACTGTGGTAACCATATCAAGTTGACGCACGAGCCAGCAGCTCAGTCTCTCCTGTTTCTGCCACATGGGATTGGGGCCAGCCAACTTAACCCTCTGAAGGCCGCTCGCACTCAGGTCAGTGGTACAGGCCGCAAGGAGTTACACACAGATGAACAGGAAAGAGTCTGCTCCACATCTTGGCTTGCCTGGAAGAGGCACCAGTACCTAAAAAGGAAAGGCCAGAAACAAAAAGATGGGCTGCATATCGAATAGTCCAGGGGGTGAGGGGGTCCCACAGTTGGGACTCCAGGGTTAACCCTGCAGGATGCACTGGGGTAGCAGGCAAAAGAGGTCCCAGAAGCTGCTGTGACGTCACTTCCTCCTTTGACATCACTGTGCATTTGTACATGTGCTCGTGATAGAAGAAACAGCCGCTTGGCTCCCTGTATTACATACTGTTTCCAGAGCACTTTCCCATCTGTGATGGTTTGATCCCCACCTCAGTCAGCACAGGCAAGCAGGGCAGGCATTGTTATCCCCTATGTTACAACAAAAGTGAGGCTCATTTGTCCAAAGTCACTTAGCTTTTGAAGCCCAAAGTTGCTTTCATCTGAAATATCTAGGCGAAAAGAGGTTAAAAAAAAAAAAAAAAAAAGAATATTTTGGGTTCTTTCCCATTTGAATTTTCAGAGGATCATACCAAGTCCCTCCAAAACTTTGCATGTATAGAAGAGCTTACAGCTGGATGGTGAGCTAGTTGCATGTTATAGACGGGATGGCAGAGGTGGTTTCCCCAGAGTAGCTTCAGAATCATTTACTAGGGGACTTGACATTCTGGGCCCTCAGTCATTGAAAGAGACTTTCTGTTCATTTTTCTGACAGCTGGTGACACTGTTGCAGATGTGGGTTGTCCCTCTCTATTTCACGATAAGGCTTTACTGGTGGCGGTTTCTGTCTATGTGGGGAATGTTCTCCATTATTACCAGTTACATCCTCTTCAAAGCTACCCGAAAACCGCTCTCAGGGAGAACACCAAGGTATGTATTCCATTCGTTCCTTCCCTGACATCCTCTTTATTGTAAGCACTAAGAAGTATACTTTAATTCCATTTTCCCCGGGTGGGGAAGGAGGGCATTACACTTCTTTTGCCTTCAGTAGCAAAACTATTTAGAGATTAGCTATACTGCTGTTAGTTCACGTTCATTATTTAATGGAGACTCAGACACACCTATAACATTTATTACTTCAGATGAAAGCCAGAAGAAAGAGAAGTGAAAGTATCGTTTAAACTTTCTAGAGCACTATTTGCATATTTATTTTCAGCTCAGCATTTTGTTTGACTACATATAAGTTGGGTTACACACATTTTATAATAGAGCAAGAATTAGATGTTTGTATTTCTAACAACTATGTATTTTACATCGGATAAATCATAAGCAATGGACAACTTATTCCTCTCATAACAAATGAGGCTTTAATATTCCAATGATCATCTTAATTACCATTGCCAACCTCTTGACATTTCTATAATTCCATCATATTGTCTACAAATCTTTCCAAAGTGCTTATAATCTCATAATGTGCCCCTACGTTTGCTTTCGCTCTCTTTGTTCTCTAGATAAAATCTGAATCTGAATCTAGATAAAATTGAAATAGGATAAAGAGAAAATGTGTAAAGTGTTACATGGTAATAGGACAATGTCAAATTTTGATCTTTGTTGAAGAATAAATCATAAGCTCCTGTGAAATGTTTTTATGAGTATTTAGCCATTCAGATGTTTGTTCTTAATCCTCTAAAAATGTGGGAGAGACAAATACCAACTTTTCCTTCTACTTTGGAGAAGATAAAGTATGTGGTGAGAAATCAGATAAATAAATGTAATGATAAAGATTAATCTTCAAAGGCCTCTTGGCTGGCTCAACTGGAAGAGCATGTGACTCTTGATCTCAGGGTCATGAGTTCAAGCCCCATGCTGGATGTAGAGATGGCTTAAAAAAGTAATTTTTTAAAAAGATTGATATTCAAATAAATTCAGGTTGATATTTTAATTTAATCCCACTTTGGGAAGAGCTTTGGGGTGGTGTTAGGAGACCTCCCAAACTGGCCAGTTTGGGGTTTTAGACAGCCTTTGTATGGCCTGGCTTGCCCATCAGCACATGGACATATGGCACACTTTCTCCTTCTTAAAAAATGTCGGTTATTTAAGACTTGTGAAAGTGATCCAAATTTTGGATGAACCAAAATGTACTTGTTTCCATTCCGTGGATATAATCTATATTGTATTTCAGTGAGACTAGTTCACTTCTCCACTTAGAATGAATCACCCAGGTAAACACAGTATTTCTGTGCATCTCAGCTCATTCAGTGCAGAGGAACGTCATGACAAGGAATACGCAAATGATGCCTCGTTACACTCCACGCCTCATTTATCCCAGATGGCCAGGGGCCCTTGCCCATCATGCACCCACTTCAGCTTCTTCTGCCTGCAAGCTCTGAGCCCTGGCAGAGCCTGAGAGCCAACACGCCCCACTAACGTTTAAGGAAAGACCTAGCCACCATTTGAAGAGATGACAATGGGAAAGGCTAATTAGGATCCCATTTCTTCTAGAAAAGCAGTCTGGATAAAGTTCTTGTTTATGAGAGGTAGCAGGTCCTAAAGATCTTTATGGATCTTTGTTTAATCATCATATTATAGGTAAGTCACTTCTTAGGTATTTTCCATTTGGAAACAGGATTTCATTACAGGCTAGGAAAACTGGTCAGAGCAAATCAGCCTGGTGCAAAGGCAAACCCAAGGGGAGGGGTCCCCTGCACCGGGGCGGTTTAAAACCCAGCTGTTCCTCCCCCAGAGTATATCAAGCCCTCCCTGTGGGTCAGAATAACAGAGAAGGGGAAGTGAGGTTCCTCTCTACCGCATAGGGTTCATGCTCAAAAACAGGCCACAAACCGGCCACAAAGAGCCTGGCTTGCCCACATCAATTGCAGGCCAAGCTGTCCTTTGTGGAGGCTGAAGCACTAATCTGGTTTCTCTGCCTTCCAGTTGTAATCTAAGTAGCAAGGGGGTTCTGGGCTCTAGTGTTCTAGAAACGTGTGCCCCCAATAAGCAGGAAGATCTGGGGGTGGCGGGGATTTGGAAAATCTAACACATCTGTAATAATTACATGACATACTGAGCATTGACTGTGCCGAGGCTTTTGCACATGAACACAACCTTCGGAACTACCCTAGGAGCTAGTGTCGTCATCCGCACCTTATAAATGGGGCAATCGTAGGAAGAAGTGGCCAGTGTCCCACAGGCAGTCACGGGGAGGGGGAGTCCAGAATCATACCAAAGACTACCAGAATGCATGGGGCGCCTGGGTGGCTCAGTCGGTTAAGCGGCTGCCTTCGGCTCAGGTCATGATCCCAGGGTCCTGGGATCGAGTCCCGCATCGGGCTCCCTGCTCTGCGGGGAGCCTGCTTCTCCCTCTCCCTCTGCCTACTTCTCTGCCTACTTGTGTTCTCTCTCTATCTCTCTGTCAAATAAATAAATAAAATCTTTAAAAAAAAAAGACTACCAGAATGCAGAACCCCTGCTCCCAACATCATGCTGTGCCTTCACGACGTCAACAAATCGCTTGGCACAGAGAAACCCGGCAGTTTAAAAAGTCAGGAACGCCTGAGGTGCTGGCACAACCTTGAGAGGGGCCCCTCAAGGTGCAGAGAGGGTACGTTGAGTTGGAGTACGCGTGGAGTTCTAGGACCCCCACTCTGGTGCTGGCGGATGCTGTGGGGGCGGAGGGGGAGGCCCTCTCAGAGCTGGCGGCTCTCCGCACTGTCACCCTTTTAGCAACATAAACTTCCTCCTCCACCAGGCTGCACTAAGCAGTGATCCAGACTGCTAGGCCCTGGCAAATCAAAAGGATCGGCAGCCCAAGGAGTCACTGTGGCAGAAACACAGAACCCTCTCTGGCCCCTTTTAGAGATGACAAAGGGCTAAGAGCGACTTGACCCACCTTGTGCAGTGTCTGCGAGTTTCCGAGTTTCCGGCTCCACGGAACTCCCCTGGGTGGACCCCTCCCGCGGGGCGGGATTACACCTGCAGGAGGAGAGGAGGGGGCGTGGCCCACATGGCCCTGCTAGCCACTTGCCTGAAGTGGGGAAACCTTTCACCCATAGAAATGATGTGAATGACAACTCCTGTCTCAAGCCAGCCCACCAACTCCCATGTAAAGCATCATGTTTCAGAAGGTCCCTTCGGACTGGAATTCGGTGAAGCAGGGCATCTTTTAAAATAACCTCGAAAAACATTGCATCAGTAATATCATAGAACGTAAGCATTTGGAGCAATGGCTCCAACAGGGAGGAAGCTGGCAGAGGTGAGAGAGTTGGAGGCAGGGCTCCAGAGGTGGGAGGTGAGACGGTGTGGTAAAGTCTCTGGAGTGCGATTCTGAGTGAAGAGCGCTGTGAAAGGCAGGAACAGGGGCTTCTGAGAACCAGAGGGAAAGAGCTGAGAGACAAACAGGGCCTCCTGCTTGGGAGTAACAGTCCAGCCACCCCCTTCTTTTCTCTGGGCGCCAAGGACAGCACCCAGCTGCTCCTTCTCCTTCTACCACCTCTTCTAGTTCCAGTGGGCAGAACCTTGCTCTGTGACACATGCCCAGTGGGTCTGGGCTCCCCACCTCTTCCCACATCCTCCCAGGCATGAAGCAGCCACGCGGGCCCTTCTGTAGTTTTTCTAAGGGCTTTTACTGACAGGGATAAGGGAAACAAACAGGGTACGGGGCTCCATTCTAGATCATCTATACCCTTCCCCGCTATCCCCAATCTCCCACTTCTCCATTTCAACCCCATGGGAAGAAGGAAAGGCATTAACAGTGGTCATGGTACATGCTGGGATACACAGAAGACCGATCCACATAGCAGGAGGCTCACTCGTGATTCCATCCCAGGGCTAGGGGAGGAGCTCTGTGAGTGGAGAGGACTTAGGATGAGGCTGAGCTCACTACTAATGACATCTGCCCTGGGGCTGCGGGGTGGAGGGGCAGCAGGAGCAGGAGGGGGGAGAAACTCCTGGGGGAGGAGGTCCCCTCCTCCTGACTTCTCTGCTCATCTTTTGCTTACCTCCAAGCTACTCCTGCCAAAGCCACTCTAAGCTAACCCTAGGGCCAAAAAAGAGATGGGGAGGCAGGATCCCAGATAGAGAAACCATCCCTGAAGATCACTCTTACGTGAGGAACATAGATAAGTTACAATGAATTTGTATATGCGTGTGCATACTATTTAGTTTGTTGATGTATTAAAACTGTAGATTATTATTGAGTTTAGCTGATATAAACTACTTGTGTATATTACATGAAAAATAGAATTCTAGAAATTAAAAACTGACTTACAAAAATGTTTGAGGAAGATAAAATACTTTATAATATATCATGTTCTGTATTTCTCCCCATTTTACACTCCACAGATTGGTCTACAAATGGTTTCTTCTAATCTACAAACTCAGCTATGCATTTGGTGTTGTGGGTTATTTGGCTATCATGTTTACAATGTGTGGATTCAATTTATTTTTCAGGTAAGTATCTCCAATTAAGACCTTCATATCTCCAAGCACTGTGCCACATTTGCCTGGCCGCATTCTCTGTATCTGGAAGTATTTGGCCCTATGATGTTCCATGCCCACATTGTTTATAGTAGATATCATTGGTAGAGTAAATGTCATTGGTGGAAACAACCAGAAAAGTATAAGAGGAAACCCTAGAGAATAAAAAATTTTCACAATTTATAAGCTTTAAAGAAAATCTGTACTATCTGATAGGCAAATTTTAAAGATCGCCATTAAAATTAGGCTTACATTTGTGGTAGAGTAATTCTTACTGAACTACAAATTTCCCCTCCATAAAATTCCGAAGTGTCATTTCCTTGTATATATCTTCTTTCTTAAAACCTCTAGAACTATGCTGTCCAGTGCAATATATGATAGATAATGTGACTATTGAGCACCTGGAATATGAAATAAAGTGTTTTGCAACTATAAAATACACACTAGATTTCAAAGTATGAAAAAATAATTTTTATATTGACTACATGTTGAACTACAGTGGGGTGTATTGGTGAAATTATTTCCTGTTTCTTTTTAATGTGGCTACTAGGAGACTTTTTTATTTTATTTATTTATTTGACAGAGAAAGAGAGCACAAGTAGGCAGAGCGGTAGGCAGAGGGCGAGGGAGAAGCAGGCTACCCAAGCAGGGAGCCCGATGCGGGGCTCAATCCCAGGACCCTGGGATCATGACCCGAGCCGAAGGCAGATGCTTAACCAACTGAGCCACCCAGGCGCCCCTAGGAAATTTTTAATCTATATTTCTGTATTGCCATGGACAGCACTGCTCTAGAATTTTGTTTCTGGTACCCATGAAATCCCTTTTCCTGAGGACAGTCAGAAAAGGACAAAACTAAGTGCTTAGAACTTGAGTGAGAGGTAAGGAGATAACAGCAAGAAAGCCTTGGGAGCAGTCAAGGAAATCAGGATAATCGTAACTCAGAACAGAGCTCCCACCAGAAGGATGGTTGCTGAGATGTGCTGTGGATGAAGGTTCTCATGGGCAGAGCCATGGCCGTGTAATCAACCTGTGGTCTGGAAAGGGAATTTACGACCTACCACACAGCTGTGGGAAACAGCTCAAATAAAAAATTCCCCAGAATATCTCTCACATCGAATTTCCTCTAAGTCTCTGGGACCTTAACAGAAATTGAAAGGCAGAGATTGATGACCCTTAACTCATAAAATAGGGAAGGAAATTGGATGGAGTGTCAGCCCTGAGGGGAAGGACTCTTCCTATGGCAACATCACTGATTTTATAAGCATTTCATGTCACTTTCAGAGCAGGAGCTCCCACCATTTTCTAGCAGGAAAGGGATAGAAAGTAATTGTACAGATCTATGATTTCTATATAATTTTGTGTACAGAAAGACACTGATTTCCTTTTTCAGCATACCATCTATATAACTTTGTTTTAGTGACTGTAAAAATATTCATAAGGATTTTATGAAATCACTGAGCCTATAGTTGTCCCAAGACTATTTTCCATAAGATTGTAAGATCCTTAGCCATGACTTCTCCTACAATGAGGCACACCAAGAACTTAACCCTTCAGGCTGGGAAGGAACTATTTTTTCACTCCTTAGTGTTATTGACTATCACTGTTTTAAGATTCTTTTCTGTGGAACCACAAATCTGTCACTATACTTTTTATCAGTTAGATTATAATACATCCTCCCCTGAACATGGAGAGAAGATAATCTTCATTCCTCCCCATTGCCCCAATTCTCAAATATACTCAGGCAAATCTTGAGAGAATAAAGCCATCATTTGTGTTGGAATTCCCAATTCACATCACCAGAAGATCTGTACCTCGAAGTCTACAAAGCTCTCTGCCTGTACCGTTTCCTCCTCAAACTAACAGAGCACAGAACAACCAGAAAAGGTTTCCAGAGACAGACTACCCAGCGCCCCTCCACTTCTCACTTGCTGCCTGACTCAATCAGATCCTACCCAGGTGCAGAGCTAATATTTGAAACTGTTGACAGATATAACAAACCATATGTACAATGATTAAGATTCATTAAATTAGGAGCTAATTACGTTAGGGGCTGATTGTTTTTTTGTTTTTGTTTTTTTTTTTTTGACACAGAGAGGGAGAGAGCACAAGCAGGGGGAGTGGGAGATGGAGAAGCAGATTCCCCGCTGAGCAGGGAGCCCGATGCGGGGCTCGATCCCAGGACCCTGGGATCATGACCTGAGCCAGAGGCAGACGTTTAACGACTGAGCCACCCAGGCGCCCCTGATTGTTCACTTCTTAAAGAAATATTTCCCTTAAAAATGGGGTGGGGATGGGGCGCCTGGGTGGCTCAGTGGATTAAGCGTCTGCCTTAGTGCAGGTCATGATCCCAGGCTCCCTGCTCAGCAGGGAGCCTGCTTCTCCCTCTCCCTCTGCCCCTCCCCTGCTTGTGCTCTCTTTCTCTAATAAATAAATAAAATCTTTTTAAAAATTGGGGTGGGGGTTATCATAGAGAATCCTATTATATTTGAAATATGATCCAACTTGCAAAATTTTTTTCCTGATTAATACACAGCAACTACGGCACAGTAGCCAAGGGCCTCAAAATTGGAGCTTGAGCCCTAGTACCAATTGTCATGTTAAGCAAATCATTTCTTCTAAATCTCCACGTTTTCAAATGCAAAGTGGGGATAATCCTATCTACCTCCAGCATTTGTTAGGGAAGTAAACTTTTGAAAGCCTTCTGTAAAATCTAAGTTTGATAGCAGGGATTCCCAACCTGAGGAACTTCTAAAAAGCAATGCTCTGCAGACCCCACCCCAGGCCACTTACAGTTCAACAGTCTTAAATCTCCCCCAGGTGATTCTAATCTATATTGAAGGCTGAGAACCACTGCTCTATTAAGGAGGTTCTTAAGGTTAGCTGCCCACTGGAATCACCTGGCTCTGGAGAGGTTCCAAAAATATTGCTGCCCAGACTTCACCCCCAAGAGAGTCTGATGTCATTAGTCTGGGGTTCAGGGGGCACAGTTTTATAAGCTGCCCAGGCCTTTCTTTGCACAGCCCAGCTTGAGAACTGCTAGTTAGAAGACCCTCTCAAGAATTACTTTGTCCACTTGTCACTGAGTAGTAAAATCTGAGGGGAATTTAGAGAATTTAAAATACTTTAAAAAAAAATTTTTTTAAATCAAGTAATCAAATTTCTGTTAGATATCCTGGCAGGAAATGTCCTCTAAGCTGCAGCCCTTCCCGAGCCCCACAAATGCCACGTTCTTATTTTACCTTACACTGTTGTTTTCAATAGAATCAAGGCTAGAGATTCCATGGATTTTGGCATCGTATCCTTGTTCTACGGCCTCTACTATGGTGTAATGGGGAGAGACTTTGCAGAAATCTGTTCGGATTACATGGCCTCTACGATAGGGGTGAGTGTTGCTTTCATTCTCTGAAACCACTACAGCACACAGAGAAATGGTCTCATCTTACACGTTTGCATCCGTTTTCAGAAATACATCGATCTTTTTTGGTTCTCCCAGGCCAGCTGCTCCCTGATTCTCCTTGCATCAAAAATTATCTTTGCTAATTGCTTTAAAAATATACTCCTTATTTATATAAAGTGGTTGGGAAATAAGGCATCTCATCTTTTTATTTATTTATTTATGTTTAAGTCATCTCTACACCACCATGGGGCTCAAACTCACAACCCTGAGGTCAAGAGTCACATGCTCTACCGACTAGGCCAGCCAGGCACCCCCAAAGGCCTCTTTTTAAATAAAATAATTATTTGGAAGCAACCATATCTAGCATACTCCAATTGCCAACATTGAAAGGATTAGTAGGGGTGCCTGGGTGGCTCAGTCGGTTAAGCGTCCAACTCTTGATTTCAGCTCAGGTCGTGATCTCAGGATTGTGAGATCGGGTCCCACGTTGGACTCCGTGCTGGCCATGGAGCCTGCTTCAGATTCTCTCTCTCCCTCTCCCTCTGCCCCGCCCCCATCTCTCTAAAAAAAACAAAGGAAAGGATTAGGAAAAATTTAATAATAATAAAAACCTTTCTATCTGCCTAACACAGAAAGTCATATTTGATGCACATAAAGTACTCTGGACTCCATCAGTGCCTCAGGGTTACTCCTCATAAAGATCAGTTATCATTATACAGCATTAGAAGTAGAAGATACAAAAACTGTGCCAAATGTATCCTGACTGTATAAAATTTTAAAAATACCCCTAATAGCTTTTTAAAAACCTCTCTTAAGAGTAAACTCCAAATAGACATACTTTCTGGTTAGATGGATTCCAGATTCAGATATTAGAAGCATTCATCTACGCCTGACACATGCGCATCTCTCAAACTCACAGGGGCTCCAGGGATGACCCAGTGGTGTCAAGAATTCCATGTCTCTGCCCTCTACTGGTCTCTTGGTACACAGCAGATATGAAATGGAAAAGCTAGTGCGAGTGGCAAGGGAAGAGTATAATTCAGGACTGTTCTTCTCTCTCTCCATTTATGGGGCAAGACTAAGTAGACATGACTCTAACTTCATCCCCATCCCATCCGCCCTTCTCCATTTATGTAGGCTCTATCTTGCTCTTTTCCTGTAGCCTGGAATCCACTTCTGTGGTGAAATGCTGGAACAAGCTACTTTTTGGAATTCCTCTGCCATGCATCATCTATGGGACAACTGCCTTTTTTATAATGTTTATGGTGAGCACAGGAGGGAACATTTCCACTCCTACTTCCCCCAGCAAAAGCCAGAAGCCACACTCCTTAAAAAATACGTAACCCCTGTGGCAAGGAGCACACCTTGTGCCCGGATCTTTTCTAATACCATTCTACAATAAAAGGAACCAGGGCTCCTTGGAGAAACGGTTGATTCTAGGTCTTGGCAAGGAACATACAAATGCGCCTGGAGTATCTTGTATTGCCAGAAGTTAAGGAAGTGCTTGAAAAACCAACCAGACAAAAAAAAATACCACAATGATGAGGGTTATTCAAAAAGATACAGAAGCCAACTGAAAAAGCTGCCAATGGCCAAAGCTGGAACGATATGTGCAACAAAACAGTAGTAGTAATAGCAGTAGAAGCTGCAGCAGCATTGGCTTATAACCCCACGTCTAAAATAAATTATCATGAGTCCATATTGATATGAACGAAGGAATGCATGAATGACTGGAGGAGAACAGACAAATCTCCTATGCAGAAGAATTCCACGTAACTTATGTAGGTACTCCAACCTTAAGATGGCTGTATGCTTAAGGTTTTTGTGTCAACTGGGTAGGCTAAGGTGTTCAATTGTTTGACCAAACACCCAAACACTAGTCTAGATACACACACACACACACACACACACACACACACACGCTATCAGGTCCTTTTCTCTGGAGAAACCTCACTGACAGTGAGAGCATAACGCCCCTCTCCTTATGAATGGGCTGCTCATGGTGATTTCCTTCCAAAGAGTACAGAATAGGAAGGAATAAAAGAAAGAGTAGCTTTGGGGCACCTGGGTGGCTCAGTCTGTTGAGCGTCTGCCTTCGGCTCAGGTCATGATCCCAGGGTCCTAGGATTGAGCCCCCTGTCGATCGAGCCCTGTGTCGGGCTCCCTGCTCAGCGGGGATTCTGCTTCTCCCTCCCCCTCTCCGTCTTTGTGTGTGCACTCTCTCTCTCTCTCTCAAATAAAGAAATAAATCTTAAAAAAAAAAGAAAGAAAGAAAGAAAAAGTAGCTCTATTATAGTGGAGAAACCTGACAGACACTGCCACAAGCCTGGTGATCAAGGCTAATAGCAACAGTGGTAAGTCATATTGATAGCATGTACCTTCGCTATGGTGTGATAAGAATGTCACCTCTGTTATCTTCCTCCCTAAAACCCATAACCTCAGTGTCATCAAGAGAAAGACACCAGCTAAATTCCAATTGAGGGACATTCCACAGGATACTCCCCCAAACTGTCAAAGTCATTGAAAAAAAGCAAAGTCTGAGAAGCCACCATAGCCAAGAGGAGCCTAAGTGGTATCCTAGATGAGATTCTGGAACAGAATAAGGACATTAGACTTAAAAAAAAAAAAAAAAACCTAAGTAATCTGAATAAAGTATGTATAAAGTATGTACTTTATTTCATAGTAAGTGTCATTGTTGGTTCACTGATTGTGACGAAGTTACCATACTAATGTAAGATGTTCATAATAGGGCACATGGGGTATATGGTATATGGGGGCTTGCACTATCTTCATATCTTTTAAGTCTAAAACAATTATTCAATGAATATTTATTTTTTAAAAAAAAGCTTCTTAGGGATTCTAGGGCCGCCTGGGTGGCTCAGTGGGTTAAGCGTCTGCCTTTGGCTCAGGTCATGGTCTCCGGGTCCTGGGATCCAGCCCCACGTCGGGCTCCCTGCTCGGCAGGGACTCTGCTTCTCCCTCTCCCTCTACTCTTCCTGTTTGTGCTCTCCTTCTCTCAAATAAATAAATAATCTTTTTTTTTTTTTTAAAGATTTTATTTATTTGAGAGAGAGAGAAAGTGAGAGCGAGTGAGCACGAGCGGGGTGAGGGGCAGAGGGAGAAGCAGACTCCATGCTGAGCAGGGAGCCCGACGTGGGACTCGATCCCAGGATACTGGGATCATGACCTGAGCCGAAGGCAGCCGCTTAACCGACTGAGCCACCCAGGCGCCCAATAAATAAATAATCTTAAAAAACAAGCTTCTTAGGGACTCTAATGTGCTGCCAATATTGGAATCATTCTTCATCCTCAGTACTAGAAAGATGCAGGTATCCCAAGTTAGAATTCTAAAAGCATTGCACCCAATGGGGTTAGTCTGTGTGCTCCTTCTCATCACATGGGAATTAAAAAATATAGCGATGCCTCAGCTTACTCCAGACCTGTGCACTAGTCTCTAGAATAAGAGAAAGGGTCAGGCTATAGGTAAGCTTAAAAAGCTTCCTTAAAAAGCTCTGAACTACAGCCCTGGATAAAAGACTTTTCCCCTTGAAGGATTCCTCATTGGGGAGGTTGAATTGGAGGTCATAGTTAGCCATGTGCTTTGGGTCCATGTGGGGTTCAGTGGGTTCTTGCCTGGAGACCCTGACCCTACTGAAGCATTCCTATGGGGAAGAGTGTTTCAAGTTCTAAACCGAGGAAGAAGCAGTACAGACTCAGTGGCTTCCCTGTGTTCCGAGAAGGAATGGCATGTGCCTTCTTTTCCAACAGTGCTCTGTGTGTTTCCCCAGCAGTTCTCTAGCATCAGTGGGATGCCCACGAGGAGCTTGTCAGAAAAGGTCTGTGCCGTCTGTGGGCAGATCATCGTGGAGCTCGATGAAGAAGGGCTCACTGAGAACACCTACCGGCTCGCATGCAATCATGTGTATCCTTTTCACAGGAAGCCATACGGGCTTCATCAAGCCGTGATGGGAGGCAATTTCATATACTCTGTGTTGGTCACGGGAGTTGGTAACTCACCCCTTCCCCCTCCTCCTTCTCCTCCTCCACCTCTCAGCATCTCCTCTGCCTTGCTGAGCTAGCTCCCATCCCCCAAACCCCAGGCCTTGAGCCTCCACCATCTCTCTTGTTGAGACTTTCTGATAATCCCTGCTGAAAAATGAACTGCTGCTCTTCTGCTAGTAATTGCCTTTTTAAAACTGAATCTTACTGCCATACGGACTAGAAAAGCTGCAGCGTGTGCCCAAGACTCTGGCTGGGAAAGTTAGCAAAGTCGTAAGTGAACAGATAGCCAAGAAGGACCAGGGAGAGAAGGGTTTGGGGGTGAGAAAAGGTGGAGTTTCGGGTGCAGGGAGGAACTCAGGACTCTCCAGGTGGAGCCTGGGTCTGAATCTCACAGGACTGAACACAGCAGACTGTGCCTGGAAATAATCCCGGGAACTGCTTGTGTCCACACTGGTAGTGGGGGCAGCCAAGTATCAGCTTTCGTCTTGGAAAGAGGACAAGGCCATAGGCAGCAGGATACCTCTGATTACAGAAGGAGGGACCAAGCCTTGAGCGCCCAGTTCTTGGACCATTTGACTCCTCTGCCTGTGAGTTCTGCCCCAAATGGCTGATGGATCTTTAGGTGTTAGGAACCAGACAAGCCTGGGCCTGGAAACTAGCATTCTTTGGGAATTCCAGTAACTGTGGAGGAAGACCTCAGTATGTGGAAAGATACTGGGATCATGAGCCCTAAGCCAAGCAGCCCATGCTGCCCCAGCATATAACTCTGGAGACCAAAGTCATGTTTGGGTTGGCGGACAATCAGTATTTTAATTCTTTTGTAAATACAGGGGAAAGAAGGTGTCATTTATCTTTATTTTATAGTCAATATCAATTTGATAATGTTGCTCTACACTCAGTTCAAAGTTCTGGCATTATGAGGTGGTTAAGCCACCTGTCTTTCGCCTCTGAAGCCCACCTAACTCAGTAATACTCTAGACGTGCAGTGCCTATGATTTGGTTTAATTTGGACAGATTGCATTTATTCAATCCTGAGAGGTAAAAAATGGACTAAATGCATCTGAAATGTAATAGGACCCCTCACTCCAACATTTAAGCCTTACTATTTTAAGATAAGAAACACAAAGGTATTCCACATGGAATTCTATGGTGGCTTTTCAGTGTGATACCTTTCCCAAAAAACTATCCTTCTTTGGAAGAAATTTTCCAAATCTGGCCCTAGTTTTAAACGTGATTTACTTTTCAAATGTTGGACCAGAGCCCTTTCTGCCATTTGCAAGTGGAAATAATTTCTCTCTCCACCTTTAAAAGTGCTTAGGAATTGTTGTACATGTGTGCATATGTAATCTAAAATGTAGTCACCCTTAAATTTGCTTTGCAGGGAGGATTATTAATGGCCCACTTTAGCATGAGTCATATGAGCAAGGAGTGGGAAAACATGACTTATATTAACAAGGTGGGGCAGGGGAAGGAATCTGAATATTGCTCTGCAGCAATTCTGCCACCTTGGAGACTTTTCAGCATCGAGATTTTGAAGATGAGACAGAGAATATTAAAGAGGAGGTGGACATTTCAATGCTGTCTCCATGACCCCTGACCTCTATACCTATCTAGAAGATGGGGCTGTACTCCAGCCTTTTGAATAAAGGGCTGTAAGGGCTTTGGGTTTAAAATCTTTGCTATAGGGGCGCCTGGGTGGCTCAGTTGGTTAAGCGACTGCCTTTGGCTCAGGTCATGATCCTGGAGTCCCAGGATCGAGTCCCACATCAGGCTCCCTGCTTGGCGGGGAGTCTGCTTCTCCCTCTGACCCTCCCCCCCCCATGCTATCTCTCTCATTCTCTCTCTCTCTCTCTCAAATAAATAAATAAAATCTTTAAAAAAATAAAAATAAAAATAAAATCTTTGCTATAATACACCGCTTTATGTTAATTCAAGCCTATTGCAAAAATGACCCAATTCCAAGAACATAAAACAGTGGAAACTCTTAGTTGCAGAAAGATCTATATTGAGGACCTATATACATGGCCTTGACTTGTCTACACTTCACAGTCCTCCATTTGTTAGGGAGGAAATTTCCACATCATTGCTGTTCACATGGGTGACAGCAGGCTAGTCAGAAAAATCGTGTGATCTGGATCCAGAAAGCCACACTGGGATCAAGAACTGTAGAAATAAATAAACTAGTAGGATGGATCAATAGGATGGATCTCATTACTGTTAATCACTTTGCTCAAATCTACAATGTTGTGGAACCCGAGAAAATATATTTGCAAAAGTAATTGGTTTTGAGTGATTCATTCAAATATTTATTTAATAAATAGGCCTTTAGGCACTGCTTAAGGTGCTGAGGACAGAAAAGAATGAGACGTCATCCCACAGGTAGCCGGTGGTCCAGAAGAGACGTGTATGCTCATGGAATGTCATGATACAATGTGATATGAGCTCTAATAGGAGCATTCCCCTGCTGCTGTGGGAAAACATGGGATGCGCTCTCAACTTTAGGGGCAAAGGGTCAAACTCTGCAGACAAGGCGAGATATACAAATGAATCTATAAATGCCTAGAGTTTCAGAATTTTATTAGGTTTATAGTCTATTAAAAGTAAGTGACTCCTTATCAGTAATAAAAAAAAAAAACTTGAGGTAGGACTTATGAAGCTAACAGAAATATGCATTAAGTTTGCGGTTTATGACTACAAATAACTGAAGCTTGTCTAAGTGCCTAGGACAAGTCTGATTACATAGTAGGTAAGGAATAATGCACAGAAAGTAGAACAGGGAAGTGCTATGGTGAATGCCTAAGAAGAGCACAGTCAGCGAGGCAGAGAAATGCCATGATACATTTACATAAAATATTACTGTAAAAAAGCACTTTCATATTCTTTATCTACTTTAAATCTTGGGAGGATCAAGTGAAGCAAGAAGAACAAGTAAAGCCAAGGAGCTGTATGGACTCCTCAGGGTCCTAAAGCTATGGCAGCTCTGACTGCAAGCTCCCAGTCCTTGGGGGTTCCATCGTCCTGCAGAATCTTCCTTAGATAGTGATGTACACAATCAGGTCACGACTGACAGCCACTCTCACCCTCGACTTCCTCCCCGCAGATGGGGTCATTTCCATTATGCCATCATGAAGCAGACCTTGCCATTTAATATCTAGAAAATTCCCTAACAAGATGCCTAAGCTTTCACGAATTCTGCATCCGAGGTTGGTGTATAGTTGGTAAAAAGCAGACTTGCCCTTACTGCAAAGAGAAGGTTGATTTGAAGAGGATGATCAGTAACCCGTATCCTTTTTTTAAAAAAAAGTTTGAAGTATTATCTTAAATGTTCCTGGTAATGCATTCTTCAATCTGTATTTTCATTTTCTTCATTACAGTTTTAGCAGAAATATTTGTTTTCCCTAGCCATTTATTTCAAAACGACTTCCTAGTCTCTTTTCTCCCCTGGGCCCATGTTACTACTCTGGCTAGGAACTTGAATGCCAAAAAAGATACATTCTACTCTTCATATTCCATATATTCCACTATAAGCACTTTAGTGGAAATGTAATGGGATGTTGCAAGAGATAGGTAAATATATGGCAGGATTAGATAGATGGATGATAGACCTATAAATAGATGATGGATGGATGGATGGATAGGTACGCAGGCAAATAGATGGATGACAGTGGATGGGATGAGTGGATGGGTAGACAAACATATAGACTAGAAATGAAATTTTTAAAAAGATTTTATTTATTTATTTATTTATTTATTTATTTGCGAGAGAGCGAGCATAGCGGAGGTTTGAAGGGGGAGCAGCAGAGGGAGAGGGAGAAGCAAACTCCCTGCTGAGCAGGGAGCTCAAGGTGGGGCTCGATCCCAGGAGCCCCGGGTCATGACCTGAGCCAAAGACAGATGCTTAATCGACTGAGCCACCCAGGTGCCCCTGGAATTGAAATTTTAAAAGCCCCAAATGTGAACTAGGGTAGAGAAAAAAATTTTTAAGGTGTACTAAATTTTATTATTTCCAGAGAGAGGATTTTTTTACCCCCTGTATTTTGGCCTTTTAAATTCCTTGGCACGCCTCATCTCGTCTTGGGCTAAACCCTAGGGATAATAATAGTGAAAGAAAATGAGGACCTACAGACAGCTTATGGCAACAATCAGGATTTTTATAGACACCAGTGTTCTCCAACTGAGGCCACAGGAAGCCTCAATGGTCCCATCCAGAGCTGATTAACAAAGACTTAGTCCTCAACCCCACTGGCCCAAGACCATAATATATCTCTTGGGGGGCGGGTAGGAAATGGGATTAAAACATATCCCGACCTTATGCAGAAAACATTGAGAGGTTGGCGTCAACCTACCAAGTACTCTCTCTTCTCCTAAGAGACAGCCAGCCTTTCTATACATTCTGTGTCCCGGTCAGCTACATTTTACAGTGCTGAAGGAGACACCGCCCTTGTTCCCTGCTCCCCCTACTCTTCACCAACCCTAAATATACAGGTGTAACCATGGCTGTTGGCAGCAGTGCTCCCATCCCTGAGAACTGCAGATCAAGGAAAGATTTGCCCTTAGGGCAGCGAGGAAGCAGCACCGTGGGTCTCTGTGTCTTAGGGGGCGGCAACAGAGAACACCTCTGCGGCCCCCAGCTCCATGTACAGGCCTGAGCTTTCTCAGGGAGTCAGTGCAACTCAAGCACAGCCACCGCTAACGGCTAACGATGGGTGTGTGATGCTTCTCCCTCCCTCCTTTTCATGCACTCTCCCTGAAGTTCCCTTCTAATACGAGGAGACCGAGTCCAGAACCACTTTTGGTTAATACCTTATGAAACGAAAATATATGCATCTTTGTTATAAAATTGATGATAATATAATCCTGAACGTCACCTTAAACGATCATGTAAATAACAAAGGACAATAGGTTACTCTATATAGTCTTGAGAGAGTAAACTTTTGAGTATTACATGTGCTCTTTTTATTGAGACTCAGTAAAAAAAAAAAAGCTACTTGGGGAATATTTGCCTTTATGTATATAACATTGCTATCACAGATATTATGTATTAATTATGTCCCCTTAGCACAATTTATCAGCGAAATCAGGAAAAAGTGTATCTTATCTGTGATGTTTTTCTTTGAAATACACAATGCGCTCCCTCTGATGAGCCAGTCACAGGAAAGCCCAAGGCTGCCTTGGCTCACTTACAAAAGCTTCCATGATCCTTGGTTTTCCAGTGTAGCCATTTCCCCTTTCCCACTCTTAGTAGTGACCCTCACCTTTAGTTCTTGCTTCATAGTCTGGGACTTTATTGTAAACTGTTTTGATTTACTTTTGGAAATTCGGTGTAGTGTAAATAACAATGATAACCAAATGCTATAAAAATCACAGAAGGGGATTTTAAATGAGCACATAGAATTAATAAGAAAGGAAATAACCACTCATTGCATTGCTTATTATATTTGCAAATGAGATTGAATATTTCTGCTACTTGACTGCATAGAGAGCAACCTCCTTAACTGAGAGTTAGCTGGGAGCGCACACACTTTCTGTATGGACAAATCCTTGATTGGCTTCGTTATTTGGTGGCCTGGCAACCCGTGGTGATTGGAATAGTTCAAGGCATTAATTACTCACTACGGCTGGAATAGTACAGCAGACCTACTCTGGAAGCAACGTGTTGCATGTTGAAATATTTTTAAATCCTTGGTCCTACATTTATTATTGATAATCTTTTTTTAACTTCAGAGGTGAGCCCCAGAGTTTAGAGAACTGAATAAAACTCAGGGCCCTACAAAAGGCAATCTGTCTGTGTGGAAAGAATTTAAAAGAGAAGCTGAATGTCAAAAGTTCAGGAAAAAACAGAAGTAAAACCAATGAATCAGTAAAGTCGTAATCAGTAAAAGTTTATTGTGCACACATCAGAAAGATCGTTTGCAAATCAAGAGCACTCAGACAAAAACACAGAATGAAGCTCAGAGGTGTATGTTAAGGCAACAGCTTATATAGTGCAGACGCAGGGACTGTGTATTCTTCACAGTGATTGGTTACAATACTGGAATTCTCTTAAATGAAAGGGAATTGGTTAGTGATCACCTCATATCAATTTTGGGAAAACAAATTAAGTCTTGCTTATGATTTTCAGAGGCCTAAGCAAGAAGTACCCGGATCAAGTTAGCCTTATTTGTCTTGCAAACTAAGCTAAATCAAGCTTTGCTTGTAAGACTAAACTGGTTTGGGGGCACCTAGGTGGCTCAGTTGGTTAAGCATCTGCCTTTGGGTCATAGTCCTGGGGTTCTGGGATCGAGCCCCGTGTTGGACTCCCCACTCCGGGAGTCTGCTTCTCCTCTGCCTCTCCCCACTGGCTTATGCTCTCTCTATCTCTCTCAAATGAATAAGTAAAATCTTTAAAAAAAAAAGAAAGACTAAACTGGTTTTGTCCACTCAGGGAGTTTTCAAATCTGGTCTCTGTGTTTGATTTTAATATGAACAACAATATAAACAAATACAGCATACTTTGCATCTTTCCCATTGTGATCATTTTCTAATCCATGCAACACATTTGTTACAACCCACCATGGACACCCAACCTCTAATTTGGCTGATAATGTACTTTACATACAACCTTTAGTGATAGCTAATATCTTCTGGTGAGTTCAACATCTTCAAGGAAGTAGGCAGAGTTGTTATGTAATCTACAGCTTCAGGATATGGTCTTCTCTGCTCTATGTGCTTGTCACCACATGGCGGCTTTGACCAGAAAGCCCTTCGGCATAGACGGTGTTATTCTGGAAAAGTCTAGCATTAGGTGCCACAGCCCATTTAACAGGCCGGGCTGGAGGTGCGCTGCGTTCCCTGGGCCTGCCAAGTGCACCTGCCCCACATAGGGCTGCACTAAAGGGGAGGAGAACCACTCTCTTCCGTTGTGCTCTGGTTTTATTCTCTTCATAGCGCTTATCGATACCTGAACTCATTATGATACATTTATTTTTTTATTGTGTGTTTCCCCTCCATGAAGGCAGAAGAATTTGAGAATTTTTATTGTGTGTTTCCCCTCCATAGTTCCCTGCTGTACCCCCAGCACATGGAGCAGGCTGGCATCTAGTAGGCACTCAATAATTATTTGCTGAAAGAATGAATTAATCCAGCAGGAAGGGATAAAAGTAATGGAATAGGAAAGAACGGTCAGAAAGAATTAACTCAAGAGCAATACACTGGCCTCCCAAAATGTATTCGTTTTCAACTGGTGGTGAGCAGTTAAAACAGCCACCACTGTATACCTAATATCAGACATCTGTTCTGCACACCTGGAGACATCACACTTACATGAAGTAGAAAGGAAACACGCCTATTGTCAAAAACCTAGGCAATGTACCTAACTTAATGCTCTTCAAAGTCCTATCACGGTTGTAATGAAGATAACTCATGCTAAGATTTTTACCTGTTGGTAATATTCCTTCTTGAAACTGCTCAGTACTTCAGTATTGTGATTGGTTCACCATCCAGATTATTAGATTTAACTCTGGTTTATTTCTCTACTCAACAAATACTTCAATAGTTCGATACATATTATATACCAGGCATGTGCAAGGATTAAGGAGATAAAACAAGATTCCTGAGCTCATAGTCTACTGACAAAAGTCTTCACTGTTGGATAAAGCATTAACTAAAAGTTTTTTCTTCTATAAAAGAAGGAGCCCTTAAATTGACCTCTGATGTATTTCCCATTTATCTTTTTTTTTTTTAAGAGAGAGAGCGAGCGGGGGCGAGGGGCAGAGGGAGGGGAAGAGAGAGAATCTCAGGCAGACTTCGACCTGAGCGAGGAGCTCAACGTGGAGCTCAGTCTCACGACCCTGAGACCATGACCTGAGCCAAAATCGAGAGTTTGATGCTTAACCGACTGAGCCACCTGGGCCGCCCCTCCCATTTATCTTTTATGGACAGCTGCATGAGGGTAGCCTGGTTAGTACTTGGATGGGAAGGTAGCCTTTAGAACCCTTTAGAACTCTGGGCAATTAGACCAGTATGTATCTATGTGGAATTCTGAATGACCCTCAGAGTTCAGAAATTTTGGATAATCACTAAACAACCTCACACACAAAACAAAGATGCCATCTTCTTTATAGTTTAGGTATTTAAAATCTAATCCCAATTTTGTAAGGTAATATGTTCATATACATTGAAAAAATTATGCAGAGCTATATACACTACACAGTTACCAGTGGTTCGCCCAAGGTGAAGGGATAAGAGTGGATTCTTACTTTCTTTATATGCTCCTATCTCTTTTCCAAAATTTCTATGGTGAACATGTTTAACATCTGCGATGAGAAAAATAAAGATTATTTTTATAACATTACTTTCAATCTACCAACTAACTATGGAGCTCTTTCTCTTGCTATTTAAATTATTGGAAATAAATCTACAGACCAAGTCTATGTTAAATTTGTCTGGTTCTCATGATAGTTAACATCGTGCTTAAATATAAGACATAAAGAAATAAAGCAAGAGGTCCATTATTGTCTTTGGTTTTTGTAACACCCTTCCTTCTCCTGAACTTGTCCTTTTATTGCTTAGGCTGGCTACTATCTCCTCCATAACACTTTCCCAAGAGTTGGTATGAGAGAGAAGAAAGACTCTGTGAGTTTCCCCAGGACTAAAACTGCTCTGCCCTTAATGAACTTATTTCTCTGGAGTATTTTTCTGCAAAAAACAGGGTCCCTTGTATCACTGCTAGTACCCATAACAGAAAAATATACATTTACAAACTAATCTATAAGAAGACAAACCACTTCTTGGAAAAAAAATAATAGCTAACATCTACTATAGTCACTGCTGTCACCCCACGCTAGCACCCATGGTTCCCATTCTCAAAGACTTGGTCCTCTTGCCCTCCTCGACCCTCCAGAGGGGATGGTAACCAAGGGGCATGCGCTCAATAGTCTACCTAAACTACTGTACATTCAGACCTACATGATGTAGATACTAGTGTTCCTATTCTAAGGGCAGAAAAATATTTGGGGTCAGTTAAGTGACTTGCCCAAAGATACACATCTACTGACCCAGGTTTTTCTGACTCCAGAGCCCAATCAACCACACAAACCCAGTTCTGGCTAAGAACAGAGCAGGTCAGAGGAAGTTCGCTTCCTTTCACAAGTGGTTCCCAGTTTAAGAAGAAATTTCCATTGTATCAGTAAATAGCCCTTAGCTTAATTAATTGCATTAAACGTAATGTAGAATTAATTCTAGATTATAAAAATTAACATGTGGAGGGCTCCTGGGTGGTTCAGACGGTTAAGCGTCTGCCTTCGGCTCAGGTCATGATCCCATGGTCCTGGGATGGAGTCCTACATCGGGCTCCCTGCTCAGCGGAGAGTCTCCTTCTCCCTCTGCTACTCCCCCACCCCCCTGCTCATGCTCATTCTCTCGCAAAAATACAAATAAAATCTTAAAAAAAATTAACATGTGGACGTAATATCTATCTTTAAATTATTGTGTATCAACTATTTTGGGGGTCATTTTGAGGAATCACTAGGTATATACTTGTTTAAAACTCTATTTAGCTCACATGTGCTTTTGTAAATGTTCAGAGGGGAGAAAAGAGCCTTTTTGAGAATGAGAAATAATACTTTCAGAAGAAAAAAAAAAGCAAGATGCTGCAGGGAAATGGATTAGAAGATGGAGTAACTAGAAACTCATCAGAACTTCACACAGAATTAAAGGCTGAAGGAAGATCAGAGTTAGGGATGTGGGAGCTTCTTTGGAAGTCCTCTAAATTGAGTTATTTTATTTATACTTGACCCTTGAACAGCACTGGTTTGAACTGCATGGGTCCATTTATGCGCAGATTTATGATTTTCTTAATAACATTTTCTTTTTTCTAGCTGACTTTATTGTAAGAATACCATATATAAAACATACGCAAAATGTGTGTTAATCGGCTGTTTATGTTATCGGCAGGGGTTCTGGTCGACCGTAAACTACTAGTAGTTACGGTTTTGGGAAGTCAAAAGTTATATACACAGATTTCCGAGTGCACAGCGGGGAGAGGGTATGTCACGGCCCCTAAGTCCTGCGTTGTTTAAGGGTCAGCTGTACTTCATTAGTTTCATTTTCATGGAAAGATATAATTTACTGTTTAGTGTGTTCTATATCCTCTCTCAAGTGACTGGGACTGGAGAAACCTATCCAACACTCAGACCCAGGTCACGTGAAAACACCATCTAGGTATTTTGCATCCTGTAAAGTTTAATGGGGATTCAAGGCACTTTTTTTCTAGGGATAGCAACAAGTTTGGCTGAGTTCCCCAACCTTTTCCCTTGTTGTTCTTGAGAGCAGTCACAGAGAGGAGACAGCTAAGTGGGGTAGAGAATGCCATCTCCGGGGATAAGAGTCCTTGCAGAAAACTGACCAAGAATTCATAGGAGATCTGTTCATTTGTGCTATCTCCTAATGAACTAAGCCAATTGCTACAGATAATTCTGATGTCAATAATGGACTTAGATCATGATTATCTCACAGGATAAAGAAAAACCAAGAACCTTTTATTTTCAATCTGGTAGTTTTTATAAAACAAAATATGAACAATTTTAGTGGCTTTAGTAAGCAAGTCTGCAAAGGACAGTGCATTTGTGTAGTTTGCATAGAACTGTGTCAGAATGGACTTAGCTACCACTAGTGACATAAAGACCTCCACCAGACCCAGACTGGCCTTTCATGAAGGAATCTAGGACTTTATTGCTGTTCTCAAATTTAACCAAAACCCTTCCTGCTGAGTTTCATCTGTGGGCCACTCCAGGTAGGTCTTGGTGTTCATTATCTTCCGCAGCTTACAGAAACGCTGGGGGATGGCCTTTTTCTCAATGGGCTCCAGAAGAATGAGAATGGCAGCATCGTTGTTCTCATCAAAGAGGCGAAAATGGGAGAAGTCCAGCTCATACTTGCACCACTCGCTCTTCACGAAGTTCTCAGACAGCACGAAGATGGTCTTGTGGCTCTTCTCGATGGAGTCGATGATATTGTCAATGATCCATTTGCCGGGGATGAAGTCCCGCTTATGAAGACACAGCCTGAAGGGAGGGTCGAAGTGCTCCAGCTCCTGGACCATCACGTTCTCCACCCAGTAGGCATCGCGCTCACTGTAAGACACAAAGGCATCATAGCAGAGGTCCCCGGGGGGCGCTCTCCTGGGCTTCCTTTTGGCCTGGAGCCAGGCCCACATCATCTTCAGGTACCACAGCCCGTGGCAGCGGTGGCACAGGACCCCCGTGAGCAGAAGCAGCAGGAGGAGGACAGAGCCCACGGCAGACACCAGAGCTGCCCGGTGGCATTCAGAGGCCGGGAGACGCGCGTCCCGAACCCGCCGGCCGCGCACGGAGAACGGAGAGTCACACCGGTAGTTCTCTGGCCAGTCGATCAGGATCTGGACCAGCGCTCGCTGCTCCTGAGTGAACGACAGGAATTCACAGGAGCAAAGGAAATTGTTACCGCCGGCGTCCAGGGCCTCCAGTGTGTGGAAAGATTCAAGCTGCTCCTTCGAGAAACTACTTATTATATTTCTGCTGATTCTCATGACACGTAACATGGGTAAGAAGGAGGCATCCGGTAGAGTCTTCAACTTATTTTCGGAAATATAAAGTTCTTTGAGTTGTGGCAAAATCAGGGAAAATGAATCGAGATTGTTATTGCTAATATCTAAAATTTCCAGTGTCCAGGGGATGCAATGGGTGACACTGTGTATTCTCGTGTTGGATAAGTTCAGGTATTTCAACTTCTCTGGCCACTGACAAGTTTCAGGCATAGAAACATAATTATTCTTACTAATATCAAGGTTAGTCAGGTTTTTCAGAGTAAGCAAAGTTTCTCCGGTTTTTTCTAACGATTTCAAACGATTTTGCCTTAAAATTAAGGTTTGCAGGAGAGGCCAGGCATGCTCACAGGCTGAGTTTCTCAAGTATTCCTCAACCATTAAATTGTCACTGAGATCCAGATATTCTAGTGATTTTAGATGTTGTGAAAGTGAACAAGGAACCAGAAAAACCTTACTGCTTTCTACTGTGATTCTTTTAACTTCTACTGTAAGTGAATAGATAGTACTCATATCGTAAAATGAGTAAAAATATGGAATATACAACCTCCGTACTGTTAATATCTCTATCCCACCTATACTTTTCATTTTGTCCTTACCGGGTATGTCAAAATCACCAAGTCCATCCAGGGTACAGTCCTCAAACTCAACTTCTGACACTCCAGAAACATAATTCAACAGTTTCACAACTTCGCTAAAACTTCCATCAGTGACTTTCACATTTCTAAATGTCCACTTTTTAATCAGTGTTTTTGTTTCACTGATGGATGCTTCTGAAAACCGGAAAGTGTTCAAATAAGTGTCTCTCAGTTCTAAATGTTTCAAGGAACTTGAAAGATCTACAAAAATCTCCAGCAGTAAAACAGGCTGCTTCATACGAAGAGCCAAGTGGCTGATGTTCTGAATTGACTTCAAACTCTTTGGCTCGTACCTCTGGAGATTTGAAGCATCAATCTCCAGTTCCTCAAGAAAAGTGAGTCCAGCAAAATCCTTTTCCTGAAGCTCAGTGAAGTTGTAAATATTTCCTACTTTCAGAATTCGCAGATTTGTGAGCTGAGAAAAAAGAGGAGTTTCCCCGAGTGATTTGTAAAGATTTCCCAGTAAGTTTAAGAACTTCAGGGAAGAAAGGGGCCTGAACCAGAAAGATGATAAGTTAGATAAGAGATTATAGGATAAGTCCAAGTGTTCGAGACTCTGCAGGGAAACAAAAGATTCTTCCTCTATCGTGGTAATTCCATTAGACGCCAGCTTCAGAGCCTTGAGGTTCACACAGCCCCGCAGGTCAGTGTTGCTGATGGAGGCGATCTCGTTGTTGGAGAGGTCGAGGCTTCTCACAGCTGCCGTGAGCCCTGCCGGGATGGAGCTTAAAGATTTGGAGCGGCCATCGCAGATACCGGTGGGGTCACAGGACAGAGAAGAAGCCTGATCAGGGGCCTCTTCCTTGGAGAGGTTGGTTACAGCCCCCAACACCCATACTGTCCACAAAACACGTGACATGGTCCGGTGGTCCAACCTACAAATAAAGGAGGTTCAAATGAGCGATTGTGTTTGACGGCTTATCAAGATTCCAGTTCCTGAGAAATGTTCTGTAAGGCATAACACACACACACACACACACACACACACACACACACTGAGCTACCAGGAAATAACAGAGAGGCAAATGGACACACACACACACACACACACACACTGAGCTACCAGGAAATAACAGAGAGGCAAACGGACACACACACACACACACACACACACACACACACACACACTGAGCTACCAGGAAATAACAGAGAGGCAAATGGACACACACACTGAGCTACCAGGAAATAACAGAGAGGCAAATGGAATCTATGAACGGGGATAACAAATGAATTCCCTGACACATTGAGCAATACCAACACAGAGATTCTTTCCCTGTGCCATGACTTAAAAGCCCAATACCATCTGGGAGTACAGAGCAGGACTCACTAAGCATGAGCCGAAAGAATGATTAAATGAAAGAATGGAAGAATGAATAAGCAAGCAGGTTAAGAAATGAGCTAGGCTTGGGTGGCTCAGTTAAGCGTCCCACTCTTGACTTCAGCTCAGGTCATGATCTCAGGGTTTTGAGATCAAGCCCTGCATCGGACTCCCCACTGAGCTTCTCTCCCTCTGCCCTTCCTCACCCCCTGCTCATGCTCACGTTCTCTCTCTCTCTAAAATAAGTAAATAAATCTTTAAAACAAAACAAAAAAAAGAAATGAGCTAGGCTTAACCATATGGATTTGCAATCACTGACTCCTGCACTTCAAACACTCTTGTATTTAAGCATGCCTCCTCCCTGCCTCGATGTCCCCTGTGAGTTAGAGATCTCACAGAGCCCAGCCACACCTCTCACTGGACAAGGATTCACTGAGCGCAGCTCCGGTGGTAGCATGCTTTCACCGAAAGATAAAGGTCCCGTGCTCCTCAAGCTTGTCTGGCACTTACTACTAGCAGGCAGGAGGGATGCTGGGCACGCCCAGCAGAGCATGGTGGTTTGCTGGGCTGAGGGACAATCAGACCATCAGAACCTTCCCTTCCTGCAGAGAAGTGCAGAAGCAGTGCTCAGTCTCCATGCGCTGTTCAGATGAATGTGGGGGAAATAAAGCGGTCTGCACACTCTCCACCACCGCAAGATTCCTTGCAACCGTGAATCCAGCACTTTCTCTCTCTCTCTGCCCGCTTTCTGGGCCCTGTATCCCTCTTTGGCTCCATTCAGCTCTCTCGGTCCTTTTTTTTTTTTAAGATTTTATTTATTTATTTGACACCGAGAGACACAGCGAGAGCAGGAACACAAGCAGGGGGAGTGGGAGAGGGAGAAGCAGGCTTCCCGCCGAGCAGGGAGCCCGACGCAGGGCTCGATCTCAGGACCCTGGGACCACGACCTGAGCCGAAGGCAGACGGACGCTTAACAACTGAGTCACCCAGGCTCCCCTCAGCTCTCTCATTCCTTGTGCCTGCACTCCTTTGTCTGTATTTGCTCACTACACAAACTGTACAAAACACTTTTAAAAATGTAACCCCAAGAACACCACTTTTCATGGGTAAAACTAATTTCCCACATTCACAGAATGAGAGATTATCAAGGCCTAGGCTATATAATTTATAGGCACAGAGAATTAAAACATACATAATGTTAATACATACTTGATTTAGAAATTTAATAGCTGTTGCCGCCAGATTTTTTATGGCCGCCCCAGTGCAATTGCTTTGCATCACCTCCTGTCTTAGATACGTGGGGCCATCCCGTGCATAGTTATTTGAGACCTAACAATGTAGCCTGACATCTTCCTATGTCCACATGGAGAGACATTTCTGGCTCTTTCCCGGTGGGTCGCAGTGCTTCACAGTACGGATACCCCCGGTTGGCACGCCCATCAGCACTGTGTGAGAGCCCAACTGCTCCGTATCGTGCCGCCATTGCGCACGGCCAGTCTTTTTCATTTCAGCGATTCTAGTAGGGAGGTAGTGCCATGTCCTTGTAGTCTAAATTTCATTTCCGGGACTAATAATGAGTCTGAACATCTTTGCAAATGATCATTTGGAATCCTCATTTGTAATGTGCACTGTTTCAGTGTTTGGTCTACTGTTTTCTACTGGGTTGTCACCCTTATAATAAGTATTATAAATATTAAATTCTATATATTTAATAATTAATTTAATAATTTATACATTATACATATATATAAAGCTATAGCCTCTCAACATAGATGATACATGTGTTACAAGTACAGGCATTCGTTAGAGATACTGCGGGCCCAGTTCCACAACAATAGAACAACTATCCCAATACAGCAAGTCAAATGAATTTTCTAGTTTCCCATGCACACACAAGCTATGTTTATACCACACAGTAGTCTGTTAAATGTGCAATGTCTTAAAAACAATAGTACATACCTTCATTTAAAAATGATTTATTGCTAACGGAGGCTAACCATCATCTGAGCTTTCAGTGAGTCATTATCACTGATCACGGATCATCAGAATGAATATAATAATCATGGAAAAGTTTGAAATCCATACGGTTAACTTTCTGTTAACACCAAACACCAAAATGTAACACAGAGACACAAAATGAGCATGGAAACCTGACAGCAACAGACTTGCTCGATGCAGGGTTTCCACATGCCTTCAACTTGTAAAAAACGCAGTACCTGCCACGCGCAATGAAACAAGGTCTGGCTCTCTCCTCTCCCATTCTGCGCCTTTCCTTGTCACTTTCTACACGGACTCTTCTGATGAACAGATGTTCTTACGGTTTTCTATTTTGTTTCTTAGTAGTGATTTTTGTGGCCTGTTTAAAAAATCTTTCTTATCATGAAAATATTCTCTTTATTCTTTTTGCTTTCTTTCTTTCTCTTTCTTTCTTTTTTCTTTCTCTTATTTATTTGAGAGAGAGCAAGAGCAGGGGGCAGGGAAGCAGCAGAGGCAGAGGAAGAAGCAGACTCTCCTCTGAGCAGGGAGCCCGATGTGGGGCTCAGTCTCATGACTCTGGGATCATGACCTGAGCTGAAGGCAGACTGAGCCACCTAGGCGCCCCTCTTTATTATTCTCCAAAATCTTTATGGCTTTGCCTTTCATTCTTAGGGATTCATATTTGACGTAGTGGACAGGATTCATTTTATTTCCAATATGGATATTCAACTGACTCAACACCATTTTTAAAAAGATCATTTTGGGGAAACAATCAATAATATTTACCTTTGCCGATAGCCACATGTCCTCATAGGGGTAAGTGTGTTTCAGGGCTCTCAATTCTTTTTTTTTTTTAATTTTTTATTAACATATAATGTATTATTTGTTTCAGGGGTACAGGTCTGTGATTCATCAGTCTTACACAATTCACAGCGCTCACCATAGCACACACCCTCCCCAATGTCCATCACCCAGCCACCCCATCCCTCCCACCCCCCACCACTCCAGCAACCCTCAGTTTGTTTCCTGAGATTAAGAGTCTCTTACGGTTTGTCTCCCTCTCTGGTTTCGTCTTGTTTCATTTTTCTCTCCCTTCCCCTATGACCCTCTCTTGTTTCTCAAAATCCTCATATCAGTGAGATCATATGATACATGTCTTTCTCTGAATGACTTATTTCGCTTAGCATAATACCCTCTAGTTCCATCCATGTCGTTGCAAATGGCAAGATTTCAATTTTTTGATGGCTGCATAATATTCCATTGTATATATACACCACATCTTCTTTATCCATTCGCCTGTTGATGGACATCTAGGCTCTTTCCATAGTTTGGCTATTGTGGACATTGCTGCTATAAACATTGGGGTGCACGAACCCCTTCGGATCACTACATTTGTATCTTTGGGGTAAATACCCAGTAGTGCAATTGCTGGGTCGTACGGTAGCTCTATTTTCAACTTTTTGAGGAACCTCCATACTGTTTTCCAGAGTGGCTGCACCAGCTTGCATTCCTACCAACAGTGTAGGAGGGTTCCCCTTTCTCTGCATCCCCGCCAACATCTGTCATTTCCTGACTTGTTAATTTTAGCCATTCTGACCGGTGTGAGGTGGTATCTCACTGACGTTTTGATTTGTATTTCCCTGATGCTGAGCACTTTTTCATGTGTCTGTTGGCCATTTGGATGTCTTCTTTGGAAAAATGTCTGTTCATGTCTTCTGCCCATTTCTTGATTGGATTCTTTGTTCTTTGGGTGTTGAGTTTGATAAGTTCTTTATAGATTTTGGATACTAGCCCTTTATCTGATACGTCATTTGCAAATATCTTCTCCCATTCTGTCGGTTGTCTTTTGGTTTTGTTAACTGTTTCTTTTGCTGTGCAAAAGCTTTTTATCTTGATGGAGTCCCAATAGTTCATTTTTGTCAGGGCTCTCAATTCTGATCCAATGTCTATTTGTCTTATCTTTGTACTGGTAAAACTATATTAAATATATAATATATCTTAATATCCCGGAGGGCAAGTCCTTCCTGCTTGTTCTTCTTCTTCAAGTGAGGCCTGGTTAGTTTTGGCCCTTTGCATATTCTTATAAATTGCAGAATCAGCTCCTTTTTCTTTTTTCTTAAGATTTTATTTATTTATTTTGAGAGAGAGACAGAGAGAAAGTGTGAGTGGGAGAAGGGGCAGAGGCAGAGGGAGACTTTCAAGCAGACTCAAGCTGAGTGTGGAGACCAACCCGGGGCACTCGATCTCAGGAGTGTGAGATCACAACCTGAGCCAAAATCAAGAGTCGGACACTTAACCAACTGAGCCACCCAGGTGCCCCAGCTTATCAGTTTCAAAAACAAAACTTGTTCATTTTAACTGGCAATACCATGAATCTGTAGATCAATTTGGGAATTACTGACATCATTACAATACTAAATCTTCCAATCCGTGAGCAAGATACATTTTTCCATTTATTTAGGTTTTCTTTAATTTATCACAAGAATATATTATGGTTTTCTGCATAGATATCTTGAGTGTATTTTTTGAGATTTATTCCTAGGCATTTGATATTTTCAAAGCTTTGAAAATAGTAATATGTACTTATGTGTCATGTGTATGTGTGTGTGTATATATATGTGTGTGTGTATATGTATATATATATGTATATATATATTCAATTAAATTTTATGGGTTTACCATGCACTTAAGCAAAATTGCTAAATTGATTTAGAAATTCCACAGTTTATAGATTATTTTTATTTTCTACGTACACAATCATATCACTCAAATATAATTTTTTTCTTTTTTCCAATCTGTATACCTTTATTTTGTTTTCTTGATTACTGAATATTGAATTTTATCAAACTCTCTTTTGTTTTCCTGTATCTATTGCAATAATAACATGAATTCCCTCCTTCACCTGGTAATACTAGTGATTACATTAATCAATTTAGTGTTGAGACAATGTTGCATTTTTAGAATAAACCTGCTAGTCTGGATATATTATCCTTTTTATATTTTACTGGATATATTTATTTACTAATATTTTCTTTAGAACTTTTGCATCCATATTCAGAGTAAAATTGCCCTATACATTTCCTTTCCTTGGGTAGAATTCACCAATGCCACCTTCTGAGCCTGCAGTTTTTGTTATTATCTATACATTTATCTTGATTTTGTAAAATACATTAAATATACTTAACAGCTACGGAACTATTCAGATGTTCTTTTTCTTCATCTGTCAGCTTTTGGTAAATTGTGTTTTTCAAGGGATTTATCATTTTCTTTTAAATTTTCAAATTTATTGACACAGTTACTCAGAACATCCTCTTACTATTTTAATGTCCTGTCTTATTCCTTAGATGAGTTCTTTGTGCCTTTTTTGATTGTCTTGACTGTCAGTGGTTTATCATTTTTTACTAGCATTTTCAAAAACCAGCTTCTCATTTCATAGATCCTCTATTTCTTTTCTATTTCACTAATTTCTATTCTTATATTACAATTTCCTTCCTTCTGCTTCCTCTAGATTTATTTTACCGTTCTTATTCTAATTTCTTAAGGTAGATGTTTGCTCATTAATCTTCAGCCATTCTTCATTTCTAATATATTCATTTAAGGTCAGACATTTTCATCTAAGCACTAGTTTAGCTCTGTTTTCCAGGCCCCCTTCTCTTCCGTTTTTTCCATATTTTGCCTTTCAAGTTTCAGGCTCGCTATTTTCTTCTGATCCACTTTCTAGTTTATTCTTCTCTCTCCAGCTGTGCTTAATCTACTGGTAGATCCATCCATGGCTTTTAAATTTTGCGGTTATTGCCATTTTCATCTATTTAACTTCTCTTTGGTTCTTTTCCCCATCCACTATGTCATTTTTTATAGTTTCCAGTTCTCTGCCAAAATTTTCAGTCTCGTCCTTCATCACCTTGAACACAGTAAGCCTCGTCTGATAGGCTGCATGACACTGATAGCCTTGAAGGACAGGGAGTTTAAGGTTAAGGTCTGGGGCAATCATGGACGGAAAGGTAAAGCTGAACCAGGGAAACCGAGCCCTCAGGGAGACTGTAGCACAGCTCTGATTTATCTGGGTGGCTCAGACAGTCTCGGTCTCTGAAGATGGATGAAAACGATTTCTGGAATGCTAGTGCTCACAGGTACCTGCAGAAGCAAAGGGAAATTCTAGAAGAGGCTAAGATTATCCGAGGCCTCAAATTTATTCCTACAAACAGTTTTTTGAAGTGAATGTCCAGTACACCATAAAAAAAACAACCAGGTACTACAGGGAGCCAGCTAATGAGTATGAGAAGAGCTGCAACAGCGGCCAACGGAAACGAACCATTAAGACTATTGATCCAGTATTGTCCCCACCTCTAAAATTGACAGGCAGAAGACGAAATGAGATTACTATTTGGTACTATAGTTATCCCACTGTCTTTCTCCTGAATCAGTTATTGAAAAAAATCATCTTAGTATTGATTATTTTAGTACTGGGCAACCAAAATTTACTTGATCATTTCCATTTTGTAATAAACAGCACCAATCTTAAGAAATCTATACCAGTTTTCAGCTGAGATTTAAAGGTCAAATACATCTATTTTTTTATTTTTCCTAGCCTTTTGTCTTTAAACTGTAAAATTCATAAGAGCAGGGATCTTGGGCTATTTCATACAAATATTCTAATATTTGTATGAAATTTACATGGTGACTTTTCAACAAATAATAATTACTGGTGATCCCAAAACTACCACTAACAACCTGACACTGAAGATGAGAGTCACATCCCTCTCCTCCCACTTCCCCTCTACATTACAGCCTGGGACAGAGAGCTCCGCGGAGTAAGACACTGAGAAAGGGAAGAGCATGGCTACAGTTAGACTGAGTGGGATCCTATCTAACAAGAGTTGTGGGTCTGGATAAAGTATAAAATCATCTGCTTGAAGAATTCAGAAAATCGACAGAGCGGTGAGGCATTACTGGCCCAAGACCCAGGAAAAGATGGCAGTCTGACAAGTAAGCCTGGCAGGACAGGCAACTTATGCTATGTACATCTGCTGCTCCAGAATTGGGAGGAAGTTGAAGGCCCGTGGCCCCCCGGCCCAACCACGACCAGATACCCACATCAGGGCTAGGGTTGTAATGGTCGGGTGAAGCAGGAGGGGTGAAGGGACGCAGGGCCCAGTGCATGGTTGGGAACTGAAAGTGCACTCTCCATAAAGCCACAGGCTGGGAAAAGGCTACTCCTTATGTGAACAGGGATCTAAAAAATCTCTACCCTCTGGCCCTAGCTGAAAGCCAGCCTACCAGAAATCTCCTGTAAGAAATCAGAACTCCAGGCCTGCCGTGTATGGTGTGGATCCAAATATTAAAAGACAGAATAACTAAACATTTTTTTCGAATTGGAAAAAAAAAATAAGTTGCCAAATTATAAATAAATTATAAATGCCAGAATATATTGAATCCCCAGCAAAAAAAAAAAAAAAAAAAAAAAAAAAGAATAAAAATTCCTCACCTAGCCTGAAAACAATGTAATGATATCCTCAAAGGGCAGGGGAGACACACCCGCCAATCTAGACGTCAAGACCCATTTAAATTATCATTCAAGAGTAAAGGTGAGATAGACATTTTCAGACACTCAAAAGCAAAAAAATAATTTTTATCCATAGTCCATCATTGAAAGAAGTACCCCAAAACATATGTTCTTCCGCAATTTGGAAAATAAACCTGGTAAGAGTAGACAGCAAGGAGCAACAACTGCATTTTTTTTAATTTAATAATTGATAAGAAAGAAGACAGCATTCAAAGACTCAGGCATGGCTTTTTGGTATGAGGAAAAAGTAATATAAATTTTAAATGCCATTGTGGGGGAAAACATATTTTTGAAATGCAAGCCTCTTATTTATAAGAAGTAAATACAACTTACATTTATTAGATCTTTATAAGAATGTCACACTCACAATGCCGTTTAACCATAAATCATGCTCAATCACGAAAATCAAAATAAGATATTTAATCAACCAAGCCAAATTCTTAAAGAAATGCAAAAAATTAACTGATAGCTTAGAAACTTACAAAACATGCTGTAAACTTCTGGCAATTTTCATAAAATGAGTGCATTATAAAAAGTTTAAAGATGCAAAAGTTCTCTGCTTAGAACAGGAAGAAACTTAAAATACCTGTGAATAAGCCATTTTCAAATAGGATGTTTGCCATTTCCTTTTTTTAGTCTCTGCTTTCAAGTCAGGCCACCCTATCTACCAGTTGCTTTTCTGGTAAAAATCTGAGTAACAGTGCAGACAAGACCTTCTGCAAGATTAGCATCATCTCAGCCAGCTGAGCTGTTTACCCCTAATCAAGCAATCAATTCCCGCCCCCCCCCCCAAAAAAACAGTAAAAAACACAATCCTGGCTTGCATCTAAGTTCTAAACACAAGTTCTCATTTACGGAAGTTGGAGAAGTTAGAAGGGGAACTTCAGGGCATTTTTTAAAATTTTTTTATTGTTATCTTAATCACTATACATCATTAGTTTTTGATGTAGTGTTCCATGATTCATTGTTTGTGCATAACACCCAGTGCTCCATGCAGAATGTGCCCTCTTTAATACCCATCACCAGGCATTCTTATTTAAAGAACTCACCTAAACTTAAATGCTCTAAGTTATTTTCTCATTAGAGACATAACTCAGATATTTTAAGGATGGAGGAACACGCAGGGGGCGTGAAGCTCACCCCCGCGCAGAGGCCGGGCTCGGGGTTAGGGTGCGAGAGTCCCGGGCGGATCCCGAGTCCCGACCCTTTCCCACTTCTCACAGCGAAGGATATCCAACGCGCGGAGTTTGGTCCCTGCAGTAACCAAGGCGCGCAGACACGTCCCCAGCCGGACGCACGCGTATCACCTGCAAGCCCTTACCTGACCGTCGTCGCCCCCGCTCGGAAAGAAGGGTGGCGTGCAGACCGGGGCTTCGGGTCGGGTCCTCGTTCCCCGGGTGCTCTCCCCCAACCCCAGCTTGCCCGCCGGCCAACCAGCCTCGGGCCCCGCGCGCAGGCGAGAGGGAAGCGGGGATTCCCCGCGCCCGCGTCGGCGCCCAGCGCACCCCGGCGCACGGCTGCGGGGGAGCTTTGGGGCGCGGCGGCGAGAACGGCCCGACGTACCTGGGAAAGGACGGAGCCGCCGTCGGGCCGCGCCTCCTCGCCGCCTCCGGACGCGACGCGCCGGGGCCGAGGCGGGCAGCGAAGGGAAAAGTGCGCGGGCCGGATGTCCCTCCTCGCCGGCTGCGGGGACCGCCCGTCCGCTAAGCGCGCCGTCGCGCAAGGGGAGGCGAGGCCCGAGCTCGGTGCGCACGCCGGGCGCTGTGGCCCCGCGCCGCCCGCCTTGGCCCCGGGCTGCGTCAGGTGACCTTGACGGAGGTGGCGGCCGGCGGCGCCCGGGTCCGAGGAGGGCGCTGGGGCTGTTGGAGGTCAGGGGCGGAGAAAAGAGAATCGAGATTGCCAGCGGCCGCCGTACCTGAATTCCCGAAGCACAGAGGAGGATTTCAAAATCAGAGGCTAGTTACCCAACCAGTGTTTTCTTGAAGCTCTGGTATTCAAAGCCTCCCGTACCCGGAAACGCAGTCTTTAAATTCCCCTTCTCCGTTTCTCTCCATCCTCGGGAGCTCAGATTCATGCTGCTCACCCCGCCCTGCTTCAGCATGTATTCACGGGCCAGTATATCCCCAGGGTCCGCTCCCACCAGCATGGCTATGCTCTCCTATATTAAAATAGCTTACCAGTCACTGTCCAGACTAACTGAGCAACATTTTGCCTGAGGAGCAGATAAGGACATTTTTTTTTTCAATCCTGGGGCAGTCCCTGGTGGTTCACTGACTGTAGGTCCTATGTCACATCCCTACTCTGGCCATGAAAGATGGGGGCTCCCACTTACCTCTAAGATTTTGAATCCAAATCCCAACCTTGCGCCTTCCATCCCTGCCTCTGAAAGTAATTCCAAAAACAGTCTTAGATTGGCTTTTTCCATTGCTGCAGAACCTAGTGAAGAATATTTATAAGGGAAACAAACTACCTTCTAAAAATTAAACTGCCTTAATAATATTCATGCAGTACATTTTATATTCATAATTACATTTGATCTTCACAAATTAAGGCGAAGAAAACATTCTTCTCTTTACACAGGAAGAAATGCCATGCAAATTGTGGCAGGACTGAGATTTGAAATGAGAATTTTACCCTAAATCCAGGGTTTTTTGTCTTGCCCTATTCCACATCCCTAATCCTCATGAAAGTTTCCAATATCAGGCAAACTTAATAGGCATGAATGTGAACTTGAGAGGGTGGAGTCTGATTTTCTATACAGGTTACTGACTATGTGGATATTTCTCCCTATCCCTAATGATCGGGGCTCTGCTGTTGCCTGAAAGACTTTCTTCTTCCTATAAAATTCCCACCTCTCTTTTTCATGAGTTCTCAATTGTGTACCTCAGAAAACTTCTTTCCGGGGCGCCTGGGTGGCTCAGTCGTTAAGCATCTGCCTTCGGCTCAGGTCATGATCCCAGGGTCCTGGGATCGAGCCCCGCATCGGGCTCCCTGCTCTGCAGGAAGCCTGCTTCTCCCTCTCCCGCTCCCCCTGCTTGTGTTCCTGCTCTCACTGTGTCTCTCTCTGTCAAATAAATAAATAAAATCTTTAAAAAAAAAAAAAAGAAAGAAAACTTCTTTCCAATATTTCCCTCCGAATCTAAAAACAAACAAACAAACAAGACTCTTTTCTGTCTCTATATATCTTCAGTTGAAATGCCTAGATTGATGTTATTGCTTTCTATCCCAAAGCCAATTAGAATGTTCTGGCAAAGTCAGGGAGAAATCATTTACCCACAAGTTATTACCAGTGTCATCTATGTACAGTAAAGATTCGTAAACGTTTTTAAAGCACTTTCAAATATATCTTTTCATCTGAATCTCATAAGAACACATGAAATAAATAGTTCTGATATTATTGCACCTTCAGCTCAAGTGATTGGAGAACTTCTCCTAAGTCACATGGCTCACAGCTAGGTGACAAACCCAGATCACACTCCAAGACTCCTTAGTCAGTCTGCTTTTTTTTGGCATAAGACCTACAACTCACTATAAAGCTTATTTTTTAAGGTTAGAAAATGAGCACAGAATATGAAAAGGAGTTTGGGAAGGGATAACTCATGGCAGATATTTGTATTTTTGAGCATCTGACTGAAATTCTAAAATGAAGTTATCAAAATTCAGAGTCTGTCTTTTTCATATAAAGCGCCTTGTAATAGTTACATAAAATACTAGAAATACATCTGTCAAAAATCACTTAATGAAAAACTAATATAATCCCTACACTATTTTATTTTATTTTATTTTTAAGATTTTATTTATTTGACAGAGAGAACACAAGCAGGGGGAGTGTGAGAGGGAGAAGCAGGCTTGCAAGGAGCAGGGAGCCGGATGCAGGGCTCGATCTCAGGACCCTGGGATCATGACCTGAGCCAAAGGCAGACGCTTAAGGACTGAGCCACCCAGGCGCCCCTCCCTGCACTATTTTATACACGTTTTAAACACAAATGCCCATTCCTCAAAATTTTTCTATTCTGAAAAGATTTCACTAACATCTGCAATTTTTGAAGAATGTTCTTAATACTGCCTGTGGGAAATAAGAGTAAAATTCTAACTCAACCTAGAATGAAGTTTTGAAAACTGAGAATATTTCACTGTATGAATATTTCCATTTTAAAAACTAGAATTATTCCTCAACTCAAACACTTCCTGTTGGGGGATGGCCTTTTTCCCAACGGGCTCCAGAAGAATAAGAATGGCAGCATCCTACTTCTCATCAAAGAGGTGAAAATGGAGGGGGGGTGCGCCTGGGTGGCTCTAGTCGTTAAGCGTCTGCCCCCAGCTCGGGTCATGATCCCAGGGTCCTGGGATCGAGCCCGGCATCAGGCTCCCTGCTCAGCAGGAAGCCTGCTTCTCCCTCTCCCACTCCCCCTGCTTGTGTTCCCTCTCTCGCTGTGTCTCCCTCTGTCAAATAAATAAATAAAATCTTAAAAAAAAAAAAAAGGGCGAAAATGGGAGAAGTCCAGCTCATACTTGCACCACTCGCTCTTCGCGAAGTTCTCAGACAGCACGAAGATGGTCTTGTGGCTCTTCTCGATGGAGTCGATGATATTGTCGATGATCCATTTGCCGGGGATGAAGTCCCGCTTATGAAGACACAGCCTGAAGGGAGGGTCGAAGTGCTCCAGCTCCTGGACCATCACGTTCTCCACCCAGTAGGCATCGCGCTCACTGTAAGACACAAAGGCATCATAGCAGAGGTCCCCGGGGGGCGCTCTCCTGGGCTTCCTTTTGGCCTGGAGCCAGGCCCACATCATCTTCAGGTACCACAGCCCGTGGCAGCGGTGGCACAGGACCCCCGTGAGCAGAAGCAGCAGGAGGAGGACAGAGCCCACGGCAGACACCAGAGCTGCCCGGTGGCATTCAGAGGCCGGGAGACGCGCGTCCCGAACCCGCCGGCCGCGCACGGAGAACGGAGAGTCACACCGGTAGTTCTCTGGCCAGTCGATCAGGATCTGGACCAGCGCTCGCTGCTCCTGAGTGAACGACAGGAATTCACAGGAGCAAAGGAAATTGTTACCGCCGGCGTCCAGGGCCTCCAGTGTGTGGAAAGAAGCAGGGTGCTCTGAAGAGAAAGTATTATTTTCCAGAAGGAATTATCTGGTGGTGTCTTCAGCACATACCTGAAAAGGTCAAGTTCTTTAAATTGTGGCAAAATAAAAGATATTGCTAACGGCTACTATGCCTTGTGCCTGGGAAACACTGTGGGTTAAACTGTATACTTTTGTGTTGGATAAATTTGAGTATTGGACCTTTTCTGGCCACTGATAAGTGTTAGGTACAGAACCAAGTGTACATTTACCAAGATTAAGATTAGTCAGGTTTTTCTAGGGTGAGGAACATTTTCCGCAGTAGCCCGATGAGGGGCTCGATCCCAGGACCCCGGGATCATGACCTGAGCCGAAGGCAGACGCTTAACGACTGAGCCACCCAGGAACCCCCTTATTTTATTTTTTTAAAGATTATTTATTTATTTGACAGAGAGAGAACACACAAGCAGGGGGAATGGCAGGCAGAGGGAGACGGAGAAGCAGGCCTCCCGCCGAGCAAGGAGCCCAACGTGGGACTCGATCCGAGGACCACGGGATCATGACCTGAGCCAAAGGCAGCTGCTTAACCAACTGAGCCACCCAGGCACCCCGATTTTGTCTTAAATTCAAGGTATGCAGGGAGTGACAGGTATCCTTATAAAGTGAATGCTTCAGTTATTCTTCAACTATCAAATTTTCACTGAGATCTAAATAACTTGGGGATTTAAAATACTGTGACAGAAGTTACGGTATCAAGCCAACTTGGGCAGTTTCGACTGTAAATATCTTTAGTTAATATAAAAGCATGTCTTTAAAGTTCCATCATCTCAGAAAAATTCTCGCAATTTTCTTGAAGTACACGGTCTTTCAGTTCTACCTCTAATAACTAATTTTCAAATTTTCTTGTTTTACTACTTTAACTCATTTTAATATTAGTTTTTTCGCTATGGCCTTGACCGTAGGGTACTCTTCTGTTACCTCTCATCTTCTATGAAAAGCAACATCTCTTACTTCTAAACATTTTGAAACCTTGAAAGATCAACCAAAACCTCTCAGAGTAAAATTGACTGCTTTCTATGGGTCAACAGGTACAAACTCCCAGTTATAAGATAAATAAGTTCTAGGGATGTAATGTACAACATGAGAACTATAGTTAATAAATACTGTACCGTATATTTGAAAGTTACTAAGAGAGTAGATCTTGAAAGTTCTCATCATAAGAAAAAAATTATAACTAGGTGAGGTGATGGGTGGTAACTAAACTTAGTATGGTAACCATTTCATAATATATACTTTTCTCAAATCACTATGTTATAAACATTTAATACAATAATATAAGTGAGTTATAACTCAATAAAACTGCGGGAAACACTGTACTGAGATACCCCTACATGCTCACAAGAATGACTAAAAGACTGACGATACCGAGTGTTGGTAAGAATGTGCAACAACTGAAATTCTCATACATTGCTGGTGGAAATGCAAAACGGTACACCCACTTTGGGAAAGTTTGAGAACTTCTTATAAAATTAAACATGCACTTAATTTGTGACCCAGCAATCCTCTTTCTAAGTACTTACTCTCTAAACATGAAAACATAAGGCCACACAAAGTCATGTACTATATTCAAAGCTAGAAACAACTCAAATATCTATCCACTGATGAATAGATTTTAAAAATTGCTACTTAACTATACAAGAGAATACTACTCAGCAATGAAAAGGAAGAACTGATACATGCAAGAACATGGATGGATCGTAAAAGCATAATGCTAAGTGAAAGAAGTCAGACACAGCAAATAGATACTGTAGGGTGCATTTAGATGAAATGCTGCACAAAGCAAAACTATGACAAAAGGTCATCCAGGAGAAGCCAGGGAGCCAGGTGGCAGGAGGGGACTGACTGCAAAGAGGCACCTGAGAACTTTGGGAATGCTGGAAAGGTTCTGCATCATGATCGTGGTGGTGGTTACACACTGCATGTCTTTGCCAATGCTCATCAAATTGTATCTTTAGATTGACAAGTTTTATTGTACATAAATTATCTCAATAACTGACTTCTAAGGATCCTTTTTTTTTCTCCTTGAGCAAAGGATAGACAGACACATCAGTCCTCCAAAAGAGAGGAGCTGGCTTTTTGCTAGCCCTTTGAGAGAAGGAAGGAGAAAACATCTAATTTCTCTAGCAAGTCATAAAATAAATATACTCACTTATAAAATATCTCCCTTTTCCTTAATAAGTTGACATTGATTTCTCTCACAACCAAAAGAGCTCTAAATAAGATATTTATCGATGGAAAGAAAATTAAACTTCTTAAATACCTCAGAAATTCCAAATGACCTAGAAACATAACACTATAAAATCTTTTTATATTGTATTCAGATAGTTTTATCCTTTATGTAATGTTCATCTTCAGCTTGCCATCTTCCTAATATCACTCCATGCCTATTCAGAACAATTCACCCAACTTCCACAAAGTCTATTCAAGGACTAAACTCATGATCCTGTAATGATTCCAGAAAATAAGATATTCTTGGCAGAATAATTTCAATGTTCATTCTGGAGGGAAGGAGGGATGGGAAGGAGGTAGGGAGCGAGGGAGGGAAGATAGATTAAAGAAAATCTCTCCAAATAAAATTGACTGTTTCATATGTTGGCCCAAGTGACTGATCTACATTGATTTCAGGCTTCTTGGTATATATTTCAGGATTAGAAGCATCAATGTTAACTCAGAACAGAAAGTCCATCAAGTCCTGTTTTTTCTTTAATGTAGAGAATTTGTAAATATTTCAGAAACTATTTGGGAAATGGAAGAAGAAAGAGAGAAAGAGACTTTCCCTCCAAGTTCTTTGGTGGACTGTCCCAGAAGCAAATGACCAAACCATGAGGATAATATACGAGGTAAGTTGTTATAGGATACACACAAGACTATCAAAGACAAGGCCAATAATTTTCATCTATTGCAAGAATTCCATTAGGCGATAGAAAAGGAGACTCCAAAATTTACACACGTGCGCTGAATGTAGCTGGATGTGCATTTCCTGAGGGCGTGGATGTTATTCTCCCTTTGCAGTGAAGTATTTCCAGCCCCTACAACAAAGTAGGCACTAATCGACGACTAGTTGTCAAGTGGTGAATTGACATGCCTTTTCAGAACATCAGTTAGGTCTGGAGAAATGGGAGTAGAAACACCTCAAGTGGCCATTGCAGACACACAGTGGGACTTCAACAAGGGAGAGAAGTCTGACCAATGGCTCCTTGCCCTGATTTCCTAACCATGCCACACAACAGCTGACCTCTTTTAAAGATGCGAATGAAGAAATATAGAGCTTGATTTCCAAACCTATAGTTAAAGAAAACCATGAGTGAACAACTGGTATTACTTTGCTCTCGGTAAGGGTTGTATGGTCTCATTGGGCAGGAAGGGTATGAAAAGAAGGCAGGATTTTTTATCAAGTTCCAACTTCTTTGGAACTCCTTGGAAAATATACTGAAATCAAATAATTGCTAAATCTGACCGTGTTGTGTGGCAGCCTGGGTGGAGGGCGCTGACTTCTATGTGGATGGAAAAAGGAAAGTCATGATATGACTCAATCCTACGGATGTAAGCTATGTGACCATGCCTTCTTAGGTTCTGTTCTAAGGCATAACAGATTCAAAACTACAATGAGATATCACCGCACACCTGTCAGAATGACTATTATCTAAGAGACAAGAAATAACAAATGTTGGCGAGGATGTGGAGAAAGGGAGCCCTCATGTATTGTCAGTGGGATTATAAGTTAGTGGGGCCACTGTGGAAAACAGTATGGAGGTTCCTCAAAAAACTAAAAATAGAAATACCACAGGTTCTAGCAATTCCACTACTGGGTATCTGTCCAAAGAAAATGAAAACACTAATTCAAAAAAATATTTACATCCCTATGTTCATTGCAGTATCATTTACAGTAGCCAAGTCATGGAAACCATCTAAGTGTCCTTCAATGGGTGAATGGATAAAGAAGATGTGGCATCTATATATAAAATGGCATACTACTCAGCCATAAAAAGGAATGAAATCTTGCCATTTGTGACAACATGGACCTTAATGATATTATGCTAAGTGAAATAAGTCGGGCAGACAAAGACAAATACCCCATGATTTCACTTATATGTGGAATCCAAAAAGCAAAACAAACAAACAAACAAAACAAAACAAAATCCAGACTCATAGAAAACAGATTGGTGGTTGCCAGAGGGGAGGGAGGTTTGGAGGCAGGATTGAAATGGATTAAAAAGTACAAACTTCCAGCTATGAAAGAAATAAGCCATGAGGATGTAATGTACAGCATGGGGAATATAGTCAATAATATATTAACTTTGTAAGGTGATTTTCCATGGTAACTGGACGTATTGTGTGACCATTTTGCAATGCATACAAATGTGGAATTGCTATGTTGTATACATGAAACTAATATCATGTTAATGCCAATTACACCTCAATAAAACAAAATAAAATGTATACTTCATTTATACTTGTGATTTTTAAGTTGAAATTTTTGTTTGTGGAAACATGGATTGAATACTTGTTATATATGGAAACAAGAAAGGTTAAAGTTCACCATATTTATAAGCATATTAGTTTTATAAGAATTATTTGAGAACTCAGGGAAGTTTTGTTAAGTCAAACAATGGAAACATTTAAAGAGGACATGAAGTATATTACATTTATAAGTCTAGCTTGAACTATTTTATTTATTTATTTATTTTCATTAGTTTGAACTATTTTAAAGATTAGCTATGTTTGTAAATAGGACAAACATAAGCCAAAGTCTCTTTTAAAGTGATCTATAAATTTTGGTAGATTTATAAATAGCTGGTCAAACCTAAAACCTTAAGGAAAGACAAGGTTTTTAACTTTGTGAATTTAGTAATTTAGATATTAATCATAAAGCCAAAGCAAACTTCTGAAATATCTCTGCAGACAAAAATTTTCAAGGACATTTTAAAAAGCCAATGTTAACAAAATTAAATTTGAGTCACTAAAAAAAAAATTTGCCAAGCCCTTCCGTCCTCCCCACGTCAAGTGCCACTCTTCCTCATCGGCTGCCTGTCGCCATCACTTCCTGTCACCTGAGATAGTCCTGGCCACGTCATCAGTCTGCTCAGATAGGTCCTGTCTGTGCCTATCTGCCCTTCCTTTGGCTATGGTTCCTTTGAGCTTTCAGTCACTGGTAAAGATCCAACCGTGTATCCATTATTTACCATGTAACAGTTCCAGCCCACATAGATCACTAAAATGATTTGTGCTAAATCCCAGTTCACATGATGGGATTAAATCTATCGTTCCATGGTGTCTCATGGTTTTCCACAAAGGGCAACGTCAGACCCAGGAACCCTATTCCCTGAGAATCTGTTACTTCCCCAATCCTTTGTAAGAACACCAGTTTCTCTGGGGCCATGGCCTCCTGGCATGCCATTTGACCTCTGGCCTCCTATGTCTGTCCCCATCTGCTGACTCCTTAGTCCCTTCCTTCCATTTGCTGAAGGCTTTGACACCAGCCCATAGAATTCTTCTTCCCAAGATCTTCCAGCAGCCCAGGGGGCTTCACTGTTCCCAAAGCCTCTCTGTCCCTTTATCTCCTCCGCCCAGAAGATTCCCTCTGCGCTACCTCAGCCACTCCCTGGACTTGGTCATTACTTACAGTCGACCAAGCTCTCAATGACTAATTCGGGCCTCTTGCATCTTGCTCAGAGTCCACTGATTTCCTTCCTCTTTCCCCAATCCATTCGTCATCTCCTTCCTTCTCTTCCTTGCTCATTCAGTGCAGCTTGAGGCAAACGTTTGGGGCAAGCTGGCGTTCACAGGCGGAGGGGTCAGCAGTCCCTGGGGCTCCCATTCTCTCAGCACCATATGGAGAGTTGTACTTGGCCCCAAAACTTCTGGTTCACCAGGAAAGAGCTCCTTCCCTCTCTTTATAGGGAAAATACCCAGCTGACTGTGGCCACCAGATAGTCGGAACATTCACGCCAGCTGCTGGGTTTGGGGGGGGGGGTGGTGGTGGTTGGGGCGCCAGCAGGAGGCCTCGGGGATCTGAGAGAGTGCACAGCCCCTCTTGTTTACAATCGTCGTAACACCTTCATTTGGTGTTGCCAAACACGGGCCTGAAGATCAGGGCTTTACCTCCTAAGACCTACCCAGTCTCCATAAGGCTTCCCTGTTCTTCAGTATGAACAATTTGTGTTTCCTCACTATAATAGCATGTAAAATCCTACACAAAACGCTTCACACCCTCCTAGCCCTGAATCAGATTGCTCTACCAAATAGAAATTCTAGAGCCAGCACTGTCTCTTCTCCTGTTTCTGTTTCTCCTGTATAACACTCAATCCCAAACCTAAAAGTGCCCTCCTGCCTGTTTTCTTAGAGGACAACAGGCATTTTTATTCCATTTCTCTTGCTAAGGCCCCTGCACTCCCCACCATATGTGACACTTGCAGCACGCTCCTCCCGCCATTGACCATCCATCTTCACCCCCTCATATCCTCTCAGGGATGACTTTACTTCTTACTTCACAGAGCACACTAAAGCCATCTGAAGAAATCCCCTCAACTTCCCACTTCTGAACCTCCATCCACACCCATCCTCCTCCCTCCTGCCACAGTAGAAGGGGGATCCCTCGTCCCAGTGTGGTCGGTCCACCCCCCACCTCTACCCTACCCCCAGCCCGGTGCAGTAGGGAACATTATCCCTCCCTGTGTTCTCTCCCTCTTGTACTTTCTGCCACTCCACCCCAACCAGACCACTCCTACCAATATTTACACCTGCTCAAGTCTCTTCTGGTTATTTAAAAAACAAACAAAAAACTCATCTCCCTCAAGCTTCTCTCTGTCTCTCTCCCTCTCTCCCCCTTCATAGTCCAAATTCTGAAAAGAGCTCTTTATATTCACTGTCCCCATTTCTTCACGTCTTGCCCAGTCTGCGCTCCTCTGCAGCCTGGCTTCCGCCCCTATCATTTCAAACAGCACTTGCAAAGATCATCGATGGCCGCCATGTTGCTAACTCCTGATATTTTTTATTCTTCACGTTGCCTAACCTGTCCTAGCAGATAGCATTGCTGATCGCTCCTTCCTTCTTAAGACATTCTCTCCCTTTGTTTCCAGGACCGCACACACCTAGTTTTCCCCTTCAACTCTCCTTTTCAAACTTATCCTTCCCTACCCTCTATCCCAAATCTAGGTCCCAGGTCACTCCTCACTGGCTGCTTGCTTCCTAAGGAACCTCAGTCATGCCCATCCACATGCCAGTTCCTCTCAAATTTAAGTCTCCTGCCCAGACATCTCATCCAAGCCTAGGTGAGACATCTGTCTACTTGGCTGTCTCAGAACATATCCACTCAACATATCCACAGCTCAGCTCATAATTATTTCTTGTCGAGGCTGGTCCTTTTCCGGCGGTCTTTATGTTAACATGTGGTGCCCACCATTCATCCAGATGCACCTGCTACAGGACTTAGTCCTACCGATTTTACCTCGAATCCACCCAACTCCTGTTATTCCCACGACCATGACCCAGCTGCCTTACTCTAAAACAACCTCCAGATCTACTTCACCTTCTCTGTATCCCTTCGTTCACACTGCATCTAGCAGCTCTGTTTAATGAAAATAGAATGGGAGCCGCATATGCAAGCTACACGTGTCATTTCAAATTTTCAAGTAGCTCCATTTTCAAAAGGTAACAAGAAACAGGTAAAATTGATTTTAATTACATTTTATTTCACCCCAAATATTATCATTCCAACATGGAATCAATCTGTTAAAATGAATGAGACATTTTACATTCTTGTTTTCATACTAAGTCTATGAAACCCAGTGCATATTTTACATTTGCTGTAAATCCCAACTAATACCAACAACATTTCAAGTGTTCAAGAGCCATGAGTAGCCAGTAGCTACCGTTATTGGACAGTACAGATCTAGAATGATCTTTCTGCAGCGCAAAATCTGATCATTTCACACTACCCCTGTATTGAAAATTCTTCTGTGACTTCTGGATTGTCCTTGGGATGAGGATCCTAATCCAGGTGGACCACACGGCCCTGCGGGGTCTGTGGAATGACTTCTGCTTAAACTCCTGGTCTCTGTCTCTTCTCCCCCTCACCATCGGTGTGCCAGCCACATTGGTCTTTCAGGTTTTCAGACACACAGAGTTTCCACCCTGCACACATCCCTTGCATAGCCCTTTTGTGAAAGCTGTCCTTTACCACACGCCCTTCACCATCACTGTCCACTCCCCCAGCACCAACCCCACCTGCCGTAGACACTCTCACTTCTGGTCTCGACTCACCCTCGTGTCCCTACTCTAAAGCCTAGATATGTGTCCCTATCCTTCGTAGCATTTATCTCCCTTTCTAACTACCCACCCACTTGTATGATTAATGTCTAACTCTCTCACCAGGATGTGAAAAGGAATTCGTTTTTATTTAGTTCTTCATTGCATCCTCGATGGTTACCCAGTAACTTGCATATAATAGGCATTTGATAAAAACTTTTGAATAAGTAAATGAGCAAATCAAGATAATCAGGAAATAAGGAACTATAAATTGGGGTACAGAAGTCAGGGAACACTATCAAGTTTGGCAAGTCGAATCCAAAGTGGGGATGGAGGAGGCGAAGGAAATTACTCCTGCTGAGACTCTGTCTTGTGCCAAGACCTCTGCTCATTGTTCTGTGTGTGTTCGTTTAAACCTATAGCGAGTCTATGAGGCGGGTATCCCCTCATTTTAAATTCAAGGAGGCTCAGAAGGGCTCAGGAACCTGCTAAGTAACACAATTGGGATTAGAACCACCATCTGTCTGATTTCAGAGCCCACATGATTTCACTAGATCTCCATAGACAGCTTCCCCTGCTTCATCATCTCGCTACACGTATTCAATGAGAATGTTAGTAAACACTCAAATACTAGAAAACTGAATTTTTGATGGGATGTGTGTCTGTGTGCCCATTTTGTTGCAAGATTTCTTTACACAAACGTGGCCCAAATGCACTGCACAGTTCAAGGATGATTGCCACACGGGAGAATCATGAGCGGGACAAACGCTGCCTACAAGGATGTCATTACTCTTGTAAGTCCCGGAAGAAAGTTAAACGATAATTGAATGTTGGCTTGAGTACGGGACACTGAAATCCCCGTTGATTTTCTGTCCTGTTTAAGTGAGGTCATGTATCCAATGCGCTAACAGAATGCTTGGCCTACAGAAAGAGATCAATAATTACCAGCTATTATTACCATCATTATCATGGCAGCTTTTCACTTCCTTTCCTACCGAAATATACAGGTTCTTAAAAATATGCGACGCCGGGTCCAAAAGACTCCCTCCGAGTCGCTGCCATAAATCAGCTTCTGGAGTGACTCGGGGCAGCCACCAACTATGGCCCATGCAGCGCACATCCAAAGCTGACTGGACTGATTTGCAGGGCTCCGCACATCCCGTTGTGCCCCCACCTCCACAGCATGATGGGATTATGGAGACGGGGCCTGTTGAGGGCCCGTGCTGTGTCTCTTCCACGTGTTAGCTTTAAGATCCAGCAGTTTTCACATGTGTTAACTGGGGGGATGATGCTTACCCAGAATCCAGCACCCAGGACCTGGTAAACACTCAGTGTTAGCTGTCCTTTTTAGGAAAGGCCGTAGGATTTAAACTACGGGAACTTCATCCTCTCTAGTTTGCTCTAGGTTCGGCCAGTCAAATCAAATTGTTGACAGAGCAGGATGTAAATAATGAGGACATCTGTCCTGGGGGAAAAGCATATCCTATAGTCACTTCTGGCTCCCGTCACCTTTGATTTCCTGATTCAAGGGGCTCCTACCCCTACACCCCCAGAACCTGTTGGGCTTTGTGACGGCATCACCAGGTCAGGAGGAAACAGCAGGAATGTGAGCCTGCTATGGGTACAGTGGGGTCGAGTCCTACCTTAACTGTTCATCTGTCAAACGGTCCAGAGAGCCTAGTGGAAAGTTAGGATGCCATAGCTCTTGTCTGTTGTGAGAAAAAATATTTCAGAGTGATTTTAAAATATTTCTGACAACATGAAGATAGAACAGGAAGGCAGTGTGGTGCAGTGGTTACCAACAGAGACGGTGAGCCCTGTTGCTGACTGCACCATCTCACCCGAGTCCTGTCCCTGCTAAGTGAATGTCATAGAGTCATGGAAATCAGGCAAGGCCCCAGGCAGGACGCACGCAGGGCCGGCATCCGTAAATGTGAGACATGGGTTGTTTGGTAAGTAGAGCCAAATGAATAAATGTGTTTGTTTTATGGAAAATCAATGGGAGAAACACCGCTGTCTGTCAATATCAGGGCACAAACATTAGGCAAAAGTAGGTAACGATGGGGGAATGAGAAGAGAAAGGGGGATTGTAGGTCGGTTGACTGATGAACTTTTAGACATGAAATCACACAGCTTCAAAGCTGTGTTGACAAAGAATAAAAATTTGGAGAGAAAATTAAACGACGTGAATGGGTGTGGACTTCTGGGTAGATTTTTCCCCCCACTCTTTCCTAAAAAGCATTTGTTTTTGATCTTAAGAGAATTGCGAGGGAAATTATCAGATAAACAACTACTGTTCAAATGATCGGGCCCCAAAACTGTCTAGTCTCTGGCCCACCGAGGCATAAAGCCCAGCAGGTGAGAACACACCTTATCCAGTGTAGACTGAGTGTAAAATCACTAACGCTCCCCATCACTTTACTCTCAAAAAGGCAGACATTATCAAGCAAGAATTGTTCCTGAGGGACCCGGAAGGGACAAACTGGCCAACAATTCTCTGTGGAAATTGTGCTGTGAACAGCATTCATTTGGATTAATAAGCCCCTTTGATAAAAGGCACATACACCAAGAAATGTAATTACTACTGGGCTTTCCGACTTTGATGTGACTATTGTCTCCTTCTTGTCAACGGGATGAGCTCAGTTTCCCTCAGAAGGTAAGGGTGTTGCTGGACTGAGTAGAGGTGCTGTTCTGAGGCAGACCGCATTGCCTCAGGCAGGCTCAGCTGGGACAGAAAAAGGAAAGTATTTGGGAAGAAGGGGAATCCCTCCGAAGTAGAGACTCGAGTCCAGGAAACACGAGGGGACAGAAAAAGGAGGTGGGGAGGAACCCACTTCATGAAACCTACACTGTGGAGGCATTTTGCCTCTTCGTCCAGAGAGGGCTACAGGCCTAGTCTGCGGGCCCAGCGGTGACTTATCGTTACTCCCTCTCACAGGAGAGAGTCATGGGACTTGGCTTTGGGAAGGAAAGGGGCATTGCTCTCTTTTCCAAGAATGAGGGACAGCTCTGCCAGGACAGTTCTCCCTGGTGCTCGCAGAAACACTAGAAGAGTTGTTCTGTTTCCAACCCCAGAAACTTGCACAACTGGGTCCCCACCAGCTATGCCAGGAACCGGGCCGGGTGACTCTGTTCGGCTCCCCGCTGTCCAATGAGCGGTTGCCTTATTTGCTCTTGCATAATATGTGCCACAGAAATTTCAGTTTTAGGAAATGAAAGTGACTGTGGAGAACCCAGACTTCCTTTAGGATGGAAACTGTCCCTTGCCTGGCGAAAGGCAGGGTTTGCAGAGGGAGGGTAGGAAGAGGCAACTATCAAGCACCTACTGGGTGCCCGGGGGACTCTTTCAGTCACCACATGTTTATTCAGCATGTCTTCTTGTCAGGCACGGTGCTAGCTGTAGGGGGACCAGCACAGAAGACGTGGTCCCTGCCCTCAAGAAGCTCACAGTCGTGGGGAAGAGACAAATCGAGCAAGTAGTTCCAAGAGGGACAACCTGAACCTGAGCGACAGGACCCAGGAGGCACAAGTCTCTTAACATCCCTATGAAGGAATTATGACCCCATTTTGCAGATGGGCAGCCTGAGGCTCATAGACATTACAGAAGCATCGTCAGGATTTGAACCACCGACATTTAATTCCACAGCCCATGTTCTTTCTATGGCTGAATTTAGGATCCGCCATTTGCAGGTCACCAGGGTGACAGCCTGAAAACAATTTACTCTTTTACAAGACGTTCATACCCTCAAAGGGTGAAGAGCTGCACAAATGGATCTATTTACTGAGAGTATTAGAAGGGGAAGCCACAGGAAATGGGGGTGGGTGGGTGGCCCCGAGTGTGTCATTCAGTGTTTCAGGGCCTCGGGTTCTTGGGAATGTCACCTCTTTAAGGGGCTGTTAAAAGTTTAAATTAGGGGAGGGCCACCTGGGTGGCTCAGTCGGTTAAGCGTCTGCCTTCGGCTCAGGTCATGATCCCGGGGTCCTGGGATCGAGCCCCGCATCGGGCTTCCTGCTCAGCGTGGAGTCTGCTTCTCCCTCTCTTTGCCCCCCACCCACTACTCATGTGCTCTCTCTCTCTCTCTCAAATAAGTAAATAAAATCTTTAAAAAGAAAAGGTTAAATTAGATGGTAGATGTGAAAAGTAGTCTGTAAACTCAAACCACTGTTCTCATGCTTATTACTATTACTACTTTTCAGCTTGGAAGACAGAGCCCCTCCCTTGGGAGCAAAGGGCAGGGGTGCTTGCTGCCCAGTTTGAACGATTTGAGTTCCCTAGTGGCAAGCTTCCTCGCCCATCTCACAAGCCACTGTGTGCAGAGGTCACCTGGCCGCCTTCACGTTGCCCTGTGGGAATCTGGGCTCGGTGAACTGTGCAGAAAGCTGCCCCCCAGCAGCTGTCCTGCCGTCAGTCAGGGAGAAGCGGCCCTTTGCCTCTGGCCCGGTGGCCACGTGTGTTCTGCCAGCATCCATGGAAATGAGACCGGCTAGTTTGCACTGAGGGGAAAATCTCCAGTACTTCGTTGTTCTTCACAGTGCTATCTTCATCTCCTGTTGCTGAGTTCACGGATGGCCACGAACTCAGGGGCTTAAAACAACACAGGTTTTCTTTAAAAAAAAAAAAAAAAAGATTTTATTTATTTATTTGACAGAGAGAGACACAGCGAGAGCAGGAACACAAGCAGGGGCAGTGTGAGAGGGAGAAGCAGGCTTCCCGCGGAGCAGGGAGCCCGATGCGGGGCTCCATCCCAGGACCCTGGGGTCATGACCTGAGCCGAAGGCAGATGCTTAACCAACTGAGCCACCCAGACTCTCCTATAGGTTTTCTATCTTACAGAGTGCTGGAGGGCAGACACTCCAAATGGGTTTCCTTGTGCTAAAAACAAGGAGTCTGCAGGGCTGCAACCCTTGAGGCTCTAGGGGAAAATCTGTTCCCTTGCCTTCTCTGCCTTCTAGAGGCCACCAGCATTCCGTGGCTTGTGCCTCTCTCCTCCATCTTCTTGTCGCTCCAGCTCTCCTCTTACTTATAAGGACACTGGTGTCTACATTGGGCCTCCCCAGATAATCCAGAATAATCTCCCCATCTCAAAACCAGCTGATTAGCACCCTTAATTCTACCAGCAACCTTAATTCCTCTTGCCCCAGTAGCATACCATGTTCACAGGTTCCAGGGATGAGGATGAGGACATCTTTGGGGGACCATTATTCTACCACAAGCTGTACTGAAAGGACACACAGAAGTTTGAAAGTTGACAGAGGGAAACCACTTCACAATAGAACATATACCACAAAACATCCACCTATTTGATTTCTGGCTGCCTCTTCATCACTCAGAAGAATTTTAACTATCACTATATAATAAATATAGTATGTTTATGAAGTTGCCTATGTGAGAAATGGCGCTTTGCCAAATTGAGGCCCGTCCTCATGACTTTCATTTTGAGGTTCATCTTTAAAACCACCAGATTCCACTAAGTGACTTCACATACATTATATAGCCCAAATTGTAAGTCAGACCGTTCCAGACATGTTCAGCGAAAATACTGATAGCCAGTTTCTCATGACACAATTAAGACCAATGGAAATTTTGTTTTATTGATATGGATTAAGAAACACTTATTTTACATGATCCTATTTTTTGCTTTAGCATAAAGTTAATTCTACCATGGATCAAATCCTATCAGCTTGGTGCCTAATGAGACTTGGAATTCAACAATAATCCTATGACAAAGTTTAACTGCTATAGCCATTCCAATACATGTGATATGTATACGTAATGCATTTACTATGTGTGCATCTTTTATGTAATGCATTTATTATGGGCAACTATCTCTCTTTTAAGTTAAGCAAAACAAAGTTCTTTCTCATTTTTTCATTCATCCAGTAAATATTTATTGAGTGCCCACTATGTGCTAAGCAATGATGCTGAAGAAATACAAGTGAACAAAACAAAACTCTGCCCTCGTGAAGCTTAATTCTTTCAGGTAGAGGGGGAGACCACCATGGCAGGAATGGCTTCACTGGGTCCTCTGCTCGGGCTCTCACCCAGATGAAATCCGGGTGCTGACTGGGCCTCTCATCACAGGCTAAGCTGGGAAGAAATTCACTTCCAAGCTCCCCTCATGGTTTTGGCCAAATTCATTTCCTCAAGTTTGGGGGTTAAGGTTTCAGTTTCTTGCTTGGGGTCATTGTTGGCTCCTAGACGAGGCCACCTGCAGTTTCTTGCCACTTGGGCTTCTCCAACATGACCCCTTACTTTATGACAGCTTTCCTTTTCAAAGACAGCAAAAGAGAGAGAGTTTGCTAGAAAGACGGAATCTTATACAAAGTAACATAATTATGGGAGTCACATCCCATCACCTTCACCATATTCTATTGGTTACAAGTAAGTCACGGGTCCCCCTACACTTGACAGGAGGATATTATATAAAGGCATAAGCACCAGGATTTAGGGATCATGGGGACCACTTTAGGGTCTACCTGCCACATTCTAGGACCCAGGATGAGTCCAAGGGACCAGCTGTTGTGCATAAGGGAAACTCTAGAACGTGGCCTCACCCAACCACAGTCTGACCACACGTCCAGAAGGCAGAGAGGTGGAAATACTTGGTGAGTAGCACTGATGACCTCTACAAACAAATAAGTAAATATACAATATGTTGAGTAATATTAAATGCTTAAGTACTTTATTTTATGTATTTGTTTATATTTATATTTTATTTATTTATAAATATATTTACCTATAAATAAATAAAATAGTGTAAAGGGGAAAGGGCTGATGGCATATGTGAATGTATATCGGTCCACACAGGTTATGCTGCTCTAACAAACATACGGACTCCACTGTGGGTCCCGGTAAGTCTCCAGGGAAATTTGCTCTAGGCAGTTACTCGATAATTCAGGCTACATCCTCCTGTGATCAAACCATCTGGAACATGTGGTCTGCTCTCTTGAAACAGCAGAGGATAAACATTGGTATTATACATTGGCTCTTAAATGCTTTAACCCAGGAGTGACACGCGTGATTGTTGCGAAAATTCACTGTCCAAAGTAATAATGGGCAAGGAAGTAGAATCTCTGTGTGGGCATGATCAGGAAAGACCTCTCTAATAAGGTGATACTTGGATAGACACCTAAAGGGAGGGAAGGAGTGTCACGTGCCTATCCAGGGAATGAGTGTTTCAGGTGGAGAAGAGTCAGTGCAAAGTTGTGGAGGCTGGTGCATTCTCGGTGTATCTGAGAAATGGCTGGAATAAAGTAAGAAAGACAGGGTAGGAGAGAGATGAGGTGATGGGCAGTCAGATCATGTAGAGTCTTGGGTGCTATGGCACTTAAGCATCATGGGAAGCCATGAGTAGGTACTGAGTGGAAGTGTGACATCGTCTGGCATACTGACAGGACCATTCCTGGTTGCTCTGTTCAGAAAACACTATCTCGATAGTTTATCTTTCAAACAAAAAGCCCCTGTACCTATAATCCAGCATTGGTGAGCTGGAGCATACCGTGCTCTCTTAAACCTTGGCTCTCCCAGAAGTACCTCTGAGATTGGATCTTTGCACTATTTTATTTTTTCTTTCAGAATGTATTAATTCTATATTTCACTTTGAATAATTATTGGACAGAAGTCGCCTTTCCAGTCATTCTTAGAGATCTGATCCCACTTGCAAATGGATACTTTTCAATGATGTGCTTTTTATGATCCCATCAACTTCTGATATTCTGCAGAAAACAGAGAGAGTAGGTATTTGGTTTTCTCCTTCTGAATCCCAGACTGAAAGGGAAGCCTCTATTTGAGCATGCTATTATGCAGCAGAAGGAAAGAGTAAAAGACGAGGGACCATGCAGGGCCTATTAGAGCTTCTCTTGGAAATTGGCACATTGTCACCTTTGCCCACCTTCCAGGGCCGAAACAAGACATTAGGCCAAGCCTGATGATGGGGCAAGGAATCACAGAGAGGTGCTGTGCACCACAGGGGAGATAGTGGGTGGGATCTACCCTGTGTCCAACTGAAATCAGTCTGATCTGAGACGTCCTTAGGGGTCATCAGCATAGAGTGAAGGTTGCAGCTGAGTGTGGAGTTCTCTAGGGAGGGAGAGAAGGCCCAGGGCCCAGTCTTGTCATTCACTCACAGGGGAATAGCGAGGCCAGGAGAGGAGTTAGGAAACGAGGAGTAATGGGGAGCAGAAGAGAACTTCCAGTGGGAGAATTCATAGTAGGAGAGGTTCAAAAAGGAGGGCTGGTCTGGAGGGTCAGATCTCATGGAGAAGTGGAGGATCCACTGCCTTGATGAGAGATGCCAGATCCCACTGGGGATATCTTAGAGTCGCTGACTTCCTGGTTCAGGTCACCAGGATATGGCAATGTGAACAGCAAAGACATAGCTACAACTCAGGGGCGCCTGGGTGACTCGGTTGAGCGTCCGACTGTTGATTTTGGCTCAGGTCATGATCTCAGGGTTGTGGGGTTGAGCCCCTCATCGGGCTCCCCACTCAGTTGAGAGTCTGCTTCTCTCTCTCTCCCTCTCCCTTTGCCCCTCCCCCCACTCTCACACACACACACACACACTCTCTCTCTCTCTCTCTCAAATAAATAAATATGGGTCATCTGTGTGGCTCAGTCGGTTAAGCATCCAACTCTTGGTTTGGCTCAGGTCATGACCTCAGGGTGGTGGAATCAAGCCCAGCGTCGGGTTTCCCACTCAGTGGGGAATCTGCTTCCCTCTCTCACCCTCTGTCCCTCCCCCGGACCACATGCACACGCTCTCTTGCTCGCGTGCGCATGCTCTCTCTCTCTAAAATAAATAAAATCTTAAAAAAATAAATAAATAAATCTTAAAAAAAAGATAGCTACAGCTCAGCTTCCATCTTCTGCTGCTATGGCCTTTCTCAGACACTTTCCACTCTGCTGTGTACAGGTAGATGTCCTGTCATTCAGGCATTGAACTTTCATGAAGTGCCTTCCGTGGGCCGAGTACTGGACTGAGCATTTTGGTGGGGGAGGGAGAGAGGTGTAGTTCAGGAAGGGACACAAGTTATCAGTAGCTATGCCCAAAGCAGAGGCCCAGTGGGAAAGATGTCTAAGGGAGCAAGGAGCCTTGCCCTGCGCCCAAGGTCCTGCTCAGCGGCTGAAGACTGGCATGAACCAGCCTAGGCCTCTCCCAGCTCGAAGATTCCCTGATTGCCCCTGTGTGTTAGGCCAGCTTCTCTCACAGGAATGACTGGAGAAGAACAAAAGGAAACAGAGCAGCAGTATATAAACATCTGATTTTAGCAACAAGGTGGGGTTATGACTCAGTTTATTCTCTTAGCTACAAAAGACACAGCAGAGTCTTACCCAGCTGACTCAAGGCTGTTGGCTCACTTGGGTTTCATGCCACATTAAAGAGCCTGCTGGCCATGTTTTCCCTTTATAATGCCCAACTATCCCAGTTGCCACAGGACTATTTTAGCTTTATGTCCTGGGCCACTGGGTTGGCTGATCACCTGCCATCATCCCTTCTAGTGAATTCTGCAATGAACTGCAAGGAACTGGTGTGGCAAAAACATGGATTTCAGTTAGCACCATGTGTGTGCTATATGACTTCCAAGCTATGTGATCTTAGAGGAGTTACTCATTATTTTAAAATGCAGATAATATTTGCCTCATGGGTTTGTTATAAAGTTCTCACCTCCCTTTGCTCCATGTCACTGGTCTCCGCTTTCGCACTTCCTGTTCCCTCTGTCCGGAAGGCATATTCTCAGATGGGCTCTTTCTTGTCATTCAGGTCTCTGCCTACCTGTTACCTCTTCCCAAGGTCTTCCCTGACCCCTCACTCAGGAGGACCTCTCCCAATGCTCCAGGGGGCTCTTTGTCTTGTCCCCATCTGATTTCCTTCCTAGTGCTGAACACGATCTGGAATTGCCTTGTTTATTTATGACCAAGGGTGGCAGCCTTCTAAAATGGCTTTCCCAGATCCCCATTTGCTGATATTCATCCCTCCCCCTGAGTGTGGGCAGGACCTAGGGACTTACTTCTACCAAATGGAATATGGCAAAGTGACGGGATGTCACTTCTGAGCTTATGTTCTAAAAGAGCGTAATTTCTCTCCCTCTCCCGCTCTCTCTCTCTCTCTCTCTCCTTGCTTGCTCTGATGAAGCTGCCCGAATGGACAGGTGGATGTGGCCAAACACTGAGGCAGCCTGTAGCCAACAACCAGCAAGAAAGCACACCAATGAGCCTGGAAGCAAGTTCTCCCTCAGTGGAGCCTTAACATGACTGCAATCCCAGCCAACACCCTGATGGCGGCCTCGTGAGAAACCCCGAGGCAGAAGTCCCAAGCTAAGCCACAGAAACTGTGTGGTAATAAATGTTGTCATTTGAAATCACTGAATTCTGGGGTGATTTGTTATGCACCGATAAATAAATAATTAATATGCAGATATATTGTTTATTTCCTCCTCTGGAGTGTTCGCACCATGGCAGAAGGGACCATGCCTATCTTGTTCACTTTGGTATGCCAGAGCAAAACACATAATCTGGCACATGAGAGATGCTCGATTTTATTGAGTGAGCAGAGCATGAGGTCACAGGCTACCTACAGAGCATGCCAGGACCAATGAAATAAAAATTTGTTGAATAAATGAGTGATGCTGCGACTAATTGTGAGGGGCTAGGAAAAGAGAGAGACGCTGGGCTGACTTATCTTGAACTATCGAGTGCGTAGGCCCCTACTGTGGGCTCAGATGTTGAATGAATAAGTTCCTCAATGAACAAACGGAGGGAGGGGTTTGGTTTAGCGACAGACTGGAAGTGGTAGGCCTGGTGTTGACACGAGGAGCGTAAAATGCCAGCACGATGTCTAATAGGCACTCAGAAATAAGTCTAGCTTTTCACAGAATATGAAGAGAGAAAAACAGAATAGTGTATATATCCCATTTTTTAAAACACACAGACACACACGCGCATACACACACGCGCGCGTGCATACACATACACGTGCATACACACACGTGCACATACACACACGCGCGCGTGCATACACATACACGCGCATACACACACGTGCACATACACACACGCGTGCATACACATACACGCGCATACACACACGTGCGCATACACACACACACGTGCACACACACAGTTTGGAAGGAAACATACCAAAATGTTAAGTGCTTCTTGATGGGTGGTAGGATTATAATGATTTTCTTTTTTTTCCTTTTGGTTATTCATATTTTCTACAGAAAGAACAAACAATAACGGTATTTCTGCTTAAAAAGCAGGGAAATGATGAATTTAAAAGTCAGTCTTATGTAAGCCACTGAAGATACAGGGGTGAAGGTGATAAGCCAGTGAGGAGAGGAGAGAGGTCAGTGGGTGCGGAGGGCATCATCCCTCGTCATTGCCAAAGCAAAATTTCTGGTTGGGTCGGAGCGCAGACATCTGGTCTTGGCTGTCATGTACGGCCACCTTCCACGCTGCCAGGCTCACTCTGGCCCATCCTGACAGCCAGTTTTCTCGGGAACATTTCTCCACCTGCCCTCAAGTCCCTTTCCTGCCCCCACAGCGGCCTAGCCGTAGTTCTTCCCACCCCCGCCCGTGGCCTGCCTCCTGCTGGCGGCCAGCTTCCGCAGCCCCTGGAGGCGGCCTCCACTCAACAGCTCCAGCGACGCCCCAGCGCCGTTCCCAGCGTCCCCCTGGGCGCAGCCGGCGTGAGAAACCGTGGCCTTCGCCACCGCTCCCGCCTTCCTCTCAGCCCCCCGCAGAACTTGATTAGACTTTCACTTCCCATCAGGAAGCCAGCATTTTACCGCAGTGTAACTACAACCTGTTTTTCAAGATTCTGCTTCGAATTAATCCAGCAATGATCCCTTTCATGGCTGCCAAGGTTTGGGGCATTCGAGTTACTATGGCAAACGGTTTGTTTGTTTGAGTAGCTATTCAGTAGTTGACATGCGTTTGCGCCCATTACTAACATTTATGTTTTTCTGAAATAAAAGCAAGGTAGGGAGCACACACCGTGTTTTGGAGCCAGCTTAGGCTCCTGGGCAGGCCCATGATCCCCATTAGCTAAGGGGGGCCTGAGCTCCCCGGTATATGGAAGCCTGGAGGGGTGAGTGCTGGGTACCACAGGGACTCAGCGCTGGATTTTGAGCAACTCCCAAGGATTAGCCCAAACGGCAGGGCCCCAAGTCAGACCACGACTGGCACCGCAGGTCTTTTCCCCAGAAGGAGACCCAGGCCCTGTTGCCCACCCTGGGGTTTTGACACCAACATTTCTCCAGTTAGGAGAGAACTAAAGAAACCATCCCCAAGTCTGTATCCTGTTGGTTCAACATCAACGGTGTTTAGCAATATCCGGCGCCCCGCTTTCGGACACACGGAAGTCCTTATGCGCCGCCCCCACCCGAGTGCGACCACGTGACCAGCTCTCACCAACGGGCTGTGAGAAGCGGCGTTCGGTGAGTCGGGGCTGCGTCGTCCCAGCGCTTCCTTCCGGGGTGGAGACGGCGGAGCGGCCGGAGTGGCTGAGGCGCACGAGAGGGCCTCGGAACCTGTTTGGGGATCAGTTGGTTACTGCCGCTTATAACTCAGCCTATCCTAACGAATCCCAACGAATACCAACTCAATTCTGAATTTTTACCTGTTATTTTGATGTAATGAAATTTCCTAAATGAAAGCAGGAAGGCAAACCAGTGGCTGGTTTGGCTTCCGCAGCACTGTGGATCGGGAACACACGATGGACTGGGGAGCCTGGCCTGACCCAGGACTGCTTGCTCCTTTTCTTTTCATACTGAATGTAGCCCGAGGGCTCACGTCCCACTCGAGCGGAGGCCACAGTGCTCCGGCCGGTCCTTCCATCGTTTCCAAGATTTTAAGTAAGTTCTACGTCTACAGTGAAGGCGTACGCATGCGATGGGCCAGATGAGGGGACACTGGGCAAAGTTTTCAATTATTTTTAATTTCCAAATTAATTTTCCTTTAAGTAATACATACATTCTACATCCATAAATAATACATTGTATTTTACTGACCTCTGTACTCTAGTGGGAGGATTAAATGGCTCTAATATCTAGGTCACACAGAAATTACTATTTTGAAATGTTAATTTGAGTTGGCCTAAGTATTACATGTATTTTAACAAAGTTGTATTTTAAAGATGACTTTTATAAACTTGTCTAGTATTTCGATTCATCATAATTAGACTGCTTTGCATTTTGTATGCTGGCTGTACCGGTATTTAAAGACATTCTTATGTGCCTTTAATCCTAACCCACGTCATTACCACATACCTCATTTTATAGGATTTTTATTGGGGAATGCTTAGTGAAAGTTTCACTTTGCCTTTTCCTTAAAATTATATCTTTTTATAGCACGATGTAACTTTTATTAGGACTTCAGTATTCGTTTTTAACATGCTTACTTTTCCCCACTGTTAAATAAAATATTTCCCTTCAGATTTAATTAAAATTTTGGGAGATAGAGTAATAAATAGTAATACATTCCTACAATAGACAGTACAAAAAAAAAGATACAGGGCGCCTGGGTGGCTCAGTTGGTTAAGCAACTGCCTTCGGCTCAGGTCATGATCCCGGGGTCCCTGGATCGAGTCCCGCATCGGGCTCCCTGCTCGGCGGGGAGTCTGCTTCTCCCTCTGACCCTCCCCCCTCTCATGCTCTCTGTCTCTCATTCTCTCTCTCACAAATAAATAAATAAAATCTTTAAAAAAAAAAAAAAACAAAAAAAAAGATACAAAAAAGAAAAACCACTTGCAACCCCACCCACCAGATGGTGCATCATTCCCTCCAACTCCATATTCTGCTATATAAACTATCATATTCTTACTGTATAAAACACCCATATTCATATGTAAAACAACTATCCATATTCATGCTGTATATAACTTTGTATCCTAATTCTTTCCCTGCCTATATTATTGTCTTACAGTTTTTAGAGGCTTCCTAGAATTCTAACATCCGTATGAACTATGATTTAAACATTCCTGTTGTAGAACATTTATTTCCAATTCACTGCTGTTCTAAACACTGTAATGAATATGCTCACACATCACTTGTGGTAGGCAGAAAAATGACCCCCACACCAAAGAAGTCCACATCCTAAACCCTGGAACCTGTAAAAACAGCCAGAAGGACTTTGAAGATGGGATAAATTCAGGACCTTGAGATGGGGAGATGATCTGGGTGGGCCCAGTCTAATCACATGGATTCTGAAAATAGGAGAATCTTTCCCAGTTGAGATCATATAAAAAGATGTGACAGTGGAAGGAAGCAGTTACCAGAGAGATGTTACATTACTGGCTTTGAAGATGGAGAAAGGGGGCCACGAGCAGAGGAACGTGGGTGGCCTGGAGAAGCTGGAGAGGTCAAGGAAGAAGGTCGATTCTCCTCTAGAGCCTCCACATGGGAATAAATATGGTGTTGCCAACATGATTTTAGTCCGGTGAGACTTGTGTTGGGTTTCTGACCGACTACTGTAAGATGATAAATTTGTGTTGTTTTAAGCGACTAAGTTTGTGGGAATTTTTAATGGCAGCAAGAGAAAACTAGTATCTGATTTTTGTGCACATCTTGTACTATTTTTTGTAGGAGTCAATTCCTAGAAGAGTCTTCAAGATCCCTGATATACATTGCCAATGAATTTATAATCACATCAGCAATGTAAAAAGTGCCTGCCTCACTTGCCCCCACCCACCCTGAAACTTCATTTCCTGTGTCCTGTTGTTTCATGCTTTCATTGAAATTGACGATAGTAATTATACAAAATACTAGTAGCAGCCAATCGAGGGTTTACTATTTAAACACTCATTTACTCCTCACAACTACTCTATGAGGTATGTTACCACTGTCATCCCCATTTTACAGAAGAGGAAACTGAGGCATGGAGAAACTAAGAAATGTGGTGAAGCTGGAGTTAGACCTCAGGAAGTCTGGCCCCAAAGGGCAGGCTCTTCGGTGAGTTCTCCATTCAAATTGAAACCCCTAGAAGGCAGGGTGATCTTCTCCTCTACCTCCTTGATTACTCAAGTGATTCTTGAGTTTTCCCCACTGTCACTAATCCAGGATGACAACAGTGGTCATGAAGAACTCTATGCATGGAGATTGACGTCTGGAAGTTCACTCATATGTGAAGAGCTGTGGTAACATTTTCTCCTACCTTGGCTGCTTTGCTGGTGGCCCTTGCTTGTCTCTCAACCACAGAAGAATTGGAGTATTCTCTATATAATTAAGACTCACTTCGACTGCCAGGTAATTGTAACCCTCCTTCCCCCCGATTCCTTTACACTCCCTGCTGAATACCAGACCCCACGCCAGGTGCGAGAGACAACGGGGAACCAGACAAGTGGGGAAGGCTGTGTTAGGTCTGATGCTGTAACACAGACCCTTAGCAGGGTCAGGAGTCCAGGCCACGAGGCCAGTGGGAAAACAGAGGAAGAGAAAGCCACGCCCCTTGCATCAGGGGCCCAACCCGGACTTGGCTTCTCCCGCTTACGCACATGTCACACAGCCATTGGCTTTAGTCTTAGGGCTAAAGACAGTCTTCCAGTCGAAGTGAAGATTTACTTTTTCTCGTAGAGAGTGGAGTAAACACTTACTTTGGTTTCTCACGTTTTCCTGATAGAGAATTGGGATCGATGAAAGTAGAAAAATAAAGTAGATCAACAATCACACTGAACAGAATGTACATCTAACGTCTCACCCTCTCTCTTCCCTGGGAGTTTTGAATTTGATTCTGAAAATGCTTTGGGGCTTTTTCATCAACCTATTTTTGTGTGTGGGAAAATATACTTAACACAAAACTTCCCATATTAATCATTTTGAAGTGTGCAGGTCAGTGGCACTAAGTACCCTTCACACTGTTGTGCAACCATCACCACCATCCATTTCAGAACGTTTTCATCTTCCCCAACGAAAACTGTACACATTAAACAACAACTCCCCACCCCGCTCCCCTCAGCCCCGGTGACCACTCTACTGTCTCTATGAATCTCACCACCCTACGTATCTCATACAAACAAGTAGAATCATACGGTAACTGTCCTGTGACCGGCTTAGTTCACTGAGCATCAAGTCTTCATGGTCCCTCCACGTTGTGGCATGGATCAGAATCATCTTCCTTTTTGAGGCTGAATATCCCATTCTATGTACATACCATGTTTTGATTATCCATTCATCTGTCAATGGACAATTAGGTTGTTCTCACCTTTTAGCTATTGTGAATGATGCTGCTACGAACATGGGTATGCAAACATTTAAGACCCTGCTTTCGATTCTTTTGGGTATATACCTAGAACCTAAATTACTGTAACATTATTCCACATTGGGGGTGGGAGGTCTGCTTTACCCAAATCAGGATTCTGACTTGGCCACCTGAGTAGTCTCTAGCCGCCGTGCATGCCTGGAGGCACCGCTTACAGAAGGGCAGCCCCAGGTTGGCAGCACGCCGCCCTCCTTGTCCCAGGCCCCCTGGCAGCCATGGCAAAGACAGGTCCAAAGCCAGCATACCCAGCGCTCCACTCGAAACTCCCTCCTACTGAATTTCCAATAAAGACAAGACAAAAGGTTAAAAAATAAGACATTTTTATTAAAAGTTAAAGGTTTTCAAAGTTTACACATGCACATAGATACTTCCACTATCTCATGGCTTTCTCAAGTCACTGACAAGCACATACAAACTGGTCTGGCAAACATGCTTTGGCTACCTAACTCCCCCGAGTTTTTGTATTTGGAGTAAGCCCGCTCACTCAGGGGGAAACCAAACACTTGCCAGAATGTCCCTGTTGCTGCTGTTGCCCCCACACAGGCAGGACAGAGGGCAGGGAACACTCTTGCGCTCCTGAACAGGCAGAGCCGAGCTAGGCTCTCGGCTTCGCAAAGCAGCCGCGACCGCCGGGACCGGAACGAGCCACCCTCCACCCTGAGCACCGTCTGTCCAGGCAAGGGAGCGGGCTGCTCAGCTGGGCCTCCCAACCCGCAGCTCTCAACACCGGCTGCGCCTTACAGGCCGTGGAGAACCTGGAGCAAAATCCCGACGGCCTGAGCCACGGGTCAGTCCAGTCAGAATCTCTGGGAATGTCACCAGATAAAGGTCAGTTTTGAAGTTCCCCGGGGGGGGCGGGGAGGATTCTGATGCCCAAGGAGGGGACAACCATAGCAGCCCCTCCTTTCTCAACTTTTAACCTTCTTAGAAGTCCCCCGTGTTCCAATTTAAAACATTTGGCATGTCTGACACACTTCTTCAATTATGAAGAAGTTATGACATATGGATGCTTAAGTTTCTACCAGTGATTTGTAATGGGTTAAAAAAAAATAGAGCACCCAGACTTCATTAAAAAAATTTATTTTCATATAAAAGTGCCAAAATATCCACCAATGTCATAATCTATCTCAACAACCAGTTTACGCTAGTAATCAAAACACAAGCCTCTTTATTCACATTGTTTAAAAATCAAATTCTTTTCACACATTCCCACAGTAGCTTGAGTCTCTAGACAGTGGGAAGCTTGCATTCCTATTTGCTGTGGTAGTCCATATGTCCAGGTTCATATAGGCACGAAACGGGTTAAACCCTGGGTAGTATTCCTTGCACATGACAGCCTGGTTTTCCATGTGAGTCGAATGTTCCGTGGTGGGATTGATGGGGCAGCAACTTTCGTATACATCACTTTGCGGGGCCCAGATGGAACCAAAAAGTCCAGACATTGGAGACAAGCTTCGGGTACTTGTGAGGTAGGGCTGAGGTGTACATGAGGAGGGGGAAAAAAAGAAATTTTTTAGAAAGGCAACATCAAGGTTGAATGCATACCAGTGGACACCACAGTGGTACCCATCCAAGTCACTGGGAAGTCACTAAACTATTCTCAACCCTCTGGGTTGCCTCAACGCCATTTTTCTCAAGCAGAGGGTTGTGAAATGCTCATCTCACTGGATGAACTTATTTTCAACCCAAGGAAGGACCCCTAGGTCAAATGCCCTCGATCCATAAAAAGTGTCTTGAGTGGATGTGAGAGGGAGGAGGCACGGGGCTTTCAGGCTCAGAAGGGTGCTGACAGGCAGGAAGCCCTCAGGACCCACTCACGGACCACTGACCAACCTTTTGGTCATTTGGATTCGCTCCTCTCTGAGCACAGATGAAAAGGTCAGCAGGACCGTGTTTATAAACACAGCTGTGTCACAGGGGGCTTCCTGGCCCAAACTCGATTTTATGGACACAGCATCGCTCCTCCGTGTCCTCTGGGACGCCTTTCTCATTCAGGGCGGCTAAACCGCCCGTGTCCGCAAGCCCCCACCTGTCTGACTATGCACTAGGCTCCTTCAGAGGGAGGCTAGCCTGGCTTCTGTGATCTTAAGGAAACAAGCCAGGCTTTGGCCAATCTGAACCTGACTCTGAAGTGAAGTGAGACCAGGATTAAAGAAGCACCAGAAAGAACTCGGAGCTGCCCTGGGGTCACGAAACTGACCGGAGAATTGAGAAGACCTGCATGTCCCCAGGCAGTCGGCATGTTGGGCGGGGGGCTCCAGGTAGATGGAGAGTTGTGATCCATAAAGTCTGTCTGAATTTCGGCAGGACAAGGGAAGCCATTGGGGTAATTCATGTTTTCTACAAAGAGTGGAAGACAACAACATAGGTAAACATTTTTACGGCGAGATCTGAATTCCCACTCTCAGGCCAAAAGCTTTCAAGGCCTTACCATACTGCCGAGGTAAAGACAGGTGTAGATACTCACCCCATGGGGACCAGGCGGGCCGTTACGCTGTCATTCTCAAGGTTAAACCTATCAGATATGCTACCTGGGAAGCCCTCAGGAAGCCCTCAGGAAGGTCTTCCTCTGGGCTTGATGTTCTGTATTTGACAATTTGATGGCAGGCTTTTTAATAAACACTCCTGCAGCCTGGAATCGTGTCGATTCTTACCAGTCCTTAACATTTGCTTTTATTACCTGTCGTGCCGACCTCAGCCTCCTGCACACACACCATGAAACCAGCACTTCTTAGCTAAGCAGGAAGGTACTGTTGTCCCTGCCTTATCCACGAGAGATATGTTCCAGGACCCCCAGTGGATGCCTGAAGCCACGGATACTCCCAAACCCTGTGTACGTTGTTTTCTTCCTATACATACATACCCGGGGTAAAGTGTAATTTATAAATCAGGCACAGCAAGAGATTAACTAATAAAATAGAAAAATTTTAACAACATACTGTGATAAAAGTTATGTGATTGGGCCCTCTTTTCTCTTTCCCTCTCAAAATACCTTGTTGTACCGCACTCACCCTTCTTGTGAGGCTGTGAGGTAATAGAGTGCCTACGTGAGGAGAGGAGGTGAGGTGAATGACAGACACTGTGACACAGCATTAGGCTACTATCGACCTTCTGACAACACGTCAGGAGGAGGCTCATCTGCTTCTGGAAGGCAGCTGACCGCGGGTAACTGAAACCACAGAAAGCACAACCCAGATAACGGGGTGCTGCGGTACCACACACAAGCCTCCCAAGCCCGGGAAGAAAGTCACCCCAGCACCCCCCTGTGGCTAGCATGGCGCAAGGCAGGTATCAAAATCCGGTGAAGTCCAGCTACTTACACGGCTTAGAGCTTCCCCGAAAAGGTAGCCCCACTATGAGAAATCGTGATCAGGCTGTGATGTATAATAGGGACATTTTGCAGCTTATCAGGGAAATCTCATAGCTCTTAGTGTTTATTATTACGGATGCTTGAGCCCAAGCATCTGCAACTTCCCACAGCTTCCCCTCCTGGCTCTCCGTCCGTTCCGTCCTTCTGCTCCACCACCCAGGGGAGGAAGAGTTAGGCCCTGCTGAGGGACAAGCCCGTACTTGTTTCCATTTCACTCGGGACTTGTCTGCCTAAAAAGTACAGCAAATACCTAAAGCCTCAGCCTCCCAATGGATAATCTACAATCTTAAGTCCACAGAAATCCACATGACCCAGGTCTACCAAATCTGAGGGACTAAATAGATCAGGGTTATTTGTAGAAGCCTCCAGACAGCCAGGTTGAGAGGGCTGTTTGAGACCATCTAAAATTATACATGGCAGGCCTCCACAACTGAACCCACATGAAGCCACTCGGCAGCTTCCTGTAAGGTCATTCTCAAAGGTTCTCACTGTTAAAGGTGCATTCTTTTTTTAAAAAAATTCAATTTAATTAACATATAGTGTATTATTAGTTTCAGGGATAGAATTTAGTGATTCACCAGTTGCATAGAACACCCAGTGTTCAACATATCACACGCTCTCCTTAATGCCCATCACCCAGTTACCCCAACCCCCTCCCCTCCAGCAACTCTCAGTTTGCTTCCTAGAGTTAAGAGTCTCTCATGGTTTGTCTCCCTCTCTGATTTCGTCTTATTTTTCCTTCCCTTCCCCTATGTTCATCTGTTTTGTTTATAAGGCACATTCCTAATAAACAGACAAATAACAACAAAAGTCCAAGCTCATGAATACACAGAACAGACTGGTGATTGTCAGAGGCGGGGGGTGGAGGGGGTGGAGGGGAGTGGGGTGTATGTAAAATGGATGAAGGTGCTCAAGCAGTACAAACCCCCCATGATAAGATGAATCCATCCTAGAGATACAGTGCACGGTGATGATGAGCAGAGTTAACAATATCCTATCGTGTATTTATAAGGTGCTAAGAGAGATCTTAGTTTTCCTCACAGGGGCACCTGGGTGGCTCAGTCGTTAAGCGTCTGCCTTCAGCTCAGGTCATGATCTCAGGGTCCTGGGATCGAGCCCCGCATTGGGCTTCCTGCTCTGCGGGAAGCCTGCTTCTCCCTCTGCCTCTGCCGCTCCCCCCTGCTTGTGCTCTCTCTCTCTCTCTCTCTGACAAATAAATAAATAAAATCTTTAAAAAAAAGTTTTCCTCACAGAGAGAACATTTGTAATCATGTACAGGGATGGGTGGTGACTAGACTTACTGTAGCCATCACTTCCCAGTACATACCAATAGCCAATCATTACGTCATACACCTGAAACTAATACAATGTTCTGGGTCAATTGTATCGAAGTTGCTTTTAAAAAGGTACATTCTGGAGGAGATTATGCTAAGTGAAATAAGTCAAGCAGAGAAAGTCAATTATATGGTTTCAATTATTTGTGGAACGTAAGGAATAGCATGGAGGACATTAGGAGAAGGAAGGGAAAAATGAAGGGGGGGAAACTGGAGGGAGAGATGAACCATGAGAGACTATGGACTCTGAGAAACAAACTGAGGGTTCTAGAGGGGAGGGGTGTGGGGGGATGGGGTAGCCTGGTGATGGGTATTAAGGAGGGTACATACTGCATGGAGCACTGGGTGTTATATGCCAACAATGAATCATGGAACACTACATCAAAAACTAATGATGTATTGTATGGTGACATAACATAATAAAATAAAAATTAAAAAAAAAAAAAGGTACATTCTTCTGCAGTTAGTGCCTCAGGTCCATCCACTTTCTGCTTCGATTTTTCTGAAAGTAAAAGAATGGCATCGGATTGTTTGAGCAGCTTTTACCTTCCGGAAAGGCATTATAATCGTTCAGTTCCAACGGACAGTACACGCTGGGGAACTGGCCTTCACAGGCTGCGCTCCAGTCAATGAAACTGCTACAAAACACAAGAGGTCTCATTTCAGAAGCAGGACGTCAAAAGACCGAGTGAAGAAAGAGGAGAACGATTTCATGGCCCAGCATCCTAGTCACTGCTCATCCCTCAGTTTTGGAAGAGAAAAGATGTACTTTCTCAAGTCCCGGGATCAAAGACTTCCTGACTGAACGCTCCCCGCCAATGACACGGCCTTGCAGGACGGATGGCTCCGGTGGGGAGCGCACTCGCCTGATCACCAGGTGGGCTAAGTCCAACCGGAGGCAGAATCCAAGGCCCTGGCTTCCGGAGCGCTCTGGGAGGGCGACTGCGCTACCCCGAGCCTCTCAGCCTCAGCAGGTGCGGCTCTAAAGCGTCCCCCTCACCCGGGGCAGGGTCGGCATTCGTCTCAGGGGAGCCAAAACCAGCACGACTGATTCGCGACAGATACTTATGATCACGATTACAAACTGGAGTCTCATGATAGAGAGAAGAAAGTCAATACCACTGTAATAAACTGAACCAAAAAAGAAAACCTCAAATAGATTCCGTGATTAAACATAGATGCCACCATTTTCTCACGTTCTCACCACTGAACGTCCTTGACATCCAATAGCAAATTAAAGAAACTGCTCCCGTGTAATGGTCTTTCAATACTCAAACTATCTGATCTTTCTTAACATTTTCAATGTGTTCATGATGAATGCCACGGAAAAATGGAAATCTCTACTCCGTCAGGGGGTAGGAGTTGTGAGTGATTGTTTTTCCAAACGGGCCTCTATTAACAGACCATCTTTTCAACTTAAGGAGGAAAGTAATGATGTGGTCAGCAGCTGTGTTGCTCTTATTTCATGTTTCTCTCACCCAGGCTTTGTTGTTTTCTAAGACATCACAACGCAACTTCAAGAGGCAGATGGAAACACCCAGCTAAGGTGCACGGGGGAAGGAAGCCTGGCCCCCAATTTTGCAAGGCCTGCCTAACAGACTGAACTCCAGTCCCCTTAGGCTAAGTGAGGCAACGACCAGAGAAGAGACTCCGTACCTATTATGCACGGGGGCTGGGCCCTGCACCACGCCAGGCATGCTGTTCTCCACAGCGCAGTTGAAGCTGCTTGTCACACACACGGGCTGTGTGGGCCACAGGTCTCCAGGTGGGTAAAGACCTAAGGAAGAGAACAAGTCCTCTCAGTCTACCCTCTTCCCTCCTCGGCCCTCATCCCACCCTTCCTGCATCTTCTCTTCTTTCCTTCTAGAAAACACTCCCCGCAAGTCACCCACACGTGCTGATCATCTCTGTCTTCCCTGACCCTTTTCGGGATCTACTTTCAGGATATAAAGCAGAAAGATGGGGTCTAAGGAGAACGCCACTGTTCCACTGACAATTCAACAATAGCAAGTCCAAAATGTATCCAAAGCACAGTGCAGAAGCCCATGCTTTCAAAGTCGGCTCCAAGGCATAGGGCAGTTTTCAAATCTAGCAGAACTGATATAAGCAAAAGCAAGTCCGTGTATCAGAGCTCCATGATGCCACGGGGAGTGGACACTGGGCTCATCCTGCCACAAGCCCCGACCCCGCCACGCGGGAAGCAGGCGCTGCAGGACAACGGGAGACACGAGCACCTCGGCTACAAGGCAGGGGCAGCCCGAGTCCGAGGCCCCTGATGACGCCGATCCAGAGAGCAGGGGCCTTCCAGAGTGCACGGAAGCGCGGTGACGTGGCTCGGACAAGAGGGCCCGCCCCCCCGCCACCTGCTCCCTGGCCTGCCATGTGGAGGGACCCCTGGCTGGTGCCGGTAGCAAGAGTCTGCGCCTCACCTTTATCTTCTTCAACACCTGCGGGCCCGGCAGGAAGGCTGGGACAGGGAGGTTCTGCGTATTGTGGGAGATTATTCATGTTTCTGTGGAGAAAGCGAGAAAATGAGGATCTACGGATTTCTTCTGTACAAGGACATACCAACTTTGTTCAACCAAGTCTGAGTTTTACAGGAATTCTTCCCCCAAGAAACAGAAATACTAGAGACACAAAGGTACACAGCCAGAAAAGGGTTAAGGGATATCCAATTTCCAAGACCCAGCAAAGCCTGTTTTTAATACACAACAAAATCAGTTTAACTGAGGCCAACTGCAGGCTCCCGTCTGCCCAGCACCAGCCGGCAGCAGGTATCGATCCCTAGTCACTGTACGCTCCCAAAACAGTCGACAGCTTGCCTCGTCCCCCCGCTGAACTTCCTTCTTCACAGGCGCATCCATCTAATGTTAACGAGAGCCTCCTGTCCTCTCACAACGCGACCAGCGCCTAAGGAAATGTGATCACGTTCTCACTCAAAAACCCTCTTGTCCCGCTCAACAAAAGCCACCTGTCTATTTTGTTCGATGGGGCAGCAATCATCACAGAGTGGAGTCATAACCATGGGAGGATCGGCTAGCTTCTTGCAAAACTCCCTACGTCATCAGTGCTCAGTTTTATTTCAAGTCCTAGCAAAGAGTAGATAACGCCCATCCCTACAATAACTGCAGTTTCTCTTTCTGCTTTCAGGAATGAGATGTGTTCTTTTTTTTTTTCCCCTTAAGATTTATTTATTTAAGAGCGAGAGAGCGCGTGCAAGCTGGGGGAGGGGCAGAGGGAGAGAGACAAGCAGACTCCCCACTGAGCCTGAGCCCCACCGGGGCTCGATCCCAGGACCCTGGGATCAAGACCTGAGCCAAAGGCAGACGCTTTACCAACTGAGCCACCCAGGCGCCCCAGAAATGGGATGTGTTCTAAAGTGGCTTTATCACTGGCAGCAACAGGGCTCCCAGAGACATGCCCACAGGAAACATGTTTACTCGGAAGGATCCTGCTTTCTGAATTATGAGCGAAATTGGATGTTTCTTTCATTCTTAAAAAGCTTTCCTATTTCCACCTGCAGAACCAAGTACAAAGCAGCAGGCAGCACAGTGACAGAAAAAGATAATACATAAAACACACTATAAAAGCTAGAAAGTTAAACACTTACGTGGGATTGCAGATGTTATGAGAAAGATTCAAGGAGATGGGAGTTTCTGAAGAAAAGTCATTTTGTGAAACATTGTCTCCTGCATAGAAGCAAAAAAATTATCACAAGCTTTTACAAATGTAATTTAACTGCACTATGTATTAAAGTGCAGACTCCTAATATCACTAACCCTGAATGAGCAATTCATTTCTCACTTTTAACTGATTTTCACATTAGTAATTTTATTTTTTAAAAATCTCTATTATATTTATCTTTTCATTGAAAACTTACTAACTTAAATTTATGGATTTTGGACTCACAGTGTTTTAATTATGGAAAAAAGCTGAAACTGTTAATATTACATAACTTTCTCATAAGGATTTTTCTGATAAAAGAAATCTTGCTGTATAAATAGACCCCTGCAGTTTATAAAAGTGCCACTGTAGGAAACCTCTGAAAACAAACGTAAGTTTAGAGAAGAAAAACAGAAGTCACCTGCGATGATGCGGCCGTTCAACATCAGGTGTACTTCCTTACCATCTCTTTTTATGTGCATGCATATGTATAAAATTGGGCTCACACTTCATATATACTTTGTCTTTATGGTCTTTTACACCATTAATTATACTGGGGACATTTTCCTGATAGTACATAACCCTCAAACAACCTATAAACTACATATTAAGTACGGCAACACCATCAATAATTTTTACCATCTTGCTCCTTGGCCTTCCCTAAGCAAAAGCTGCACTTCTATTCTTTGTTACGAAGGACTGATTTTTAAAAATCTTGAGCTGGCATCAGCAGGGAAACTTTGTCTTCAGTGGTGGATGGAGCTGTGCTTGGTGTACGCTGCAAAAGCCAAGTTTCCTCAGGCCAGACGCATCCCCGCTATCAAAGCACATGGACCTGCCTGCCTTCATCTGAGCCTGCGTGCGGCTCCACGTTGAGGGAAGACAGTGTCCCCCAGAGGGGGCAGGACTGCTATGTTTCTGAGAAGATCTTATCTCTTTATGCCTAAAGCACAGTACACAGTAATAAACAGTGCATATCAGTGATATTAAAATTTTATGGGGGGTCATTAAGAAAACAATGTCGCAAAGGCTCCTGGCGATGGGAGGTGGGGGAGCTGATAACGAAACACAGCCTGAAGATACACGTGGGTGCCCTGTGTAGGTTTTTATGGCTATCGTGCCCTGGTCTCTCAGATAAGACCTTCTTTTATAGGTCTCACCGCGGGGAGGAGACAGAGAAGAGAGACAGCCCAGAGGCTGCTGAAGGGAGCTGTCTGTGGCTTGAAGCAGCCTGTCTGGGGGAGGAGACAGGGTTCGAGCCCGAGCCCCTGGCGGTGAGCAAACTGGGCTGTGCAACAAGCCGCCAACCTCTCTGAGCCCGGGGCCTCACACCTCAGCCTGGCCCAGGGATGCTGGCCCTCCCTCTCAAGGCCATGTGGGAGCAGTGTGAGTGTGACTGGGGAACGAAGGCCTCACACGTGCGAGCTTCTCAATCTCACCACCGTTTCCTTACACAAAGACTAAATTTACTATGTTGAAAACAATAGTGGAAAGGAACGAACTCCATCTTTATATGGTCACAGAGCTTAAAAAAACACCAAGTGAAAGAAGCAAGATGCAGAATGATATACTAAAGTGCGATTTCCTTTACGTAAGTCACAAATATTCTATACTTTGTTGGTGGACATATGAAGGTAAAATAAAATATGGACTAGAAGAATACACACCAAGTTCACGACAGTGGACAGTGATGCTCTTGAGGAGGTAAAAGTGGAACAGACTATAAGGCATTATTAAAAAAAAAAACAAAAACGAGGGTAAATATAATAAAAGTAAGTTAATTCTTTGACCTTTCCCAAATCTCCAAATTTCTCAAAAATAAGAGCGGGCCGCAATGTCCACAGAAGCATTATTCACAAGAGCCAAAATGTGGAAACACCCCAAATGGCCATCAACAGATGAATGGATAATCAAAATGTGGTATGTACATGGAATGGAATATTATTCGGCCTTAAAAAGGAAGGATGGGGGGCGCCTGGGTGGCTCAGTCGTTAAGCGTCTGCCTTGGGCTCAGGTCATGATCCCAGGGTCCTGGGATCGAGCCCCGCATCGGGCTCCCTGCTCAGCGGGAAGCCTGCTCCTCCCTCTCCCACTCCCCCTGCTTGTGTTCCCTCTCTAGCTGTCTCTCTCTCTGTCAAATAAATAAAATCTTAAAAAAAAAAAAAAAAAAGGAAGGATGGAAGAACCTTGGAGAAATTACGCTAAGTGAAATAAGCCAGACACAAAAGGACAACCACTGTGTGATTCTACTTAGACACTAGAGTAGTCAAAGTGATCGAGACAGGAAGTAGCAGAGAGGCTTCCAGGGGCTGGGGGAGCGGGGACTGGGGAACGGAGAGCCGTTGTTTAAAGGTGCAGAGTCTGTTGGGGCTGATGAGAAGATTCGGGGAATGGATGGTTATGCAATAGGAGTGTTCTTAATGCCACTGAACGCTACACTTAAAAACTGTAAATTCTGTTACAAATATTTTACCATAATAAAAACGCGCAAGTAATAAAATGAACGTGGAAGTTCTTTGAACTGTTTCAAAGATACGCATTGAAATGATGATGATGATAACGATGATGATGATGAGGTGGGGAGGGGAGGGGAGGGGAAAAAAAGAAAGGAGGGAAAAACAAGAGAGTGAATGAAATCCAAAGCGAAGCCGGTACTCCAACCTGCGGCCCTGCGTGGGCTCCAGGCGCTGGAAGGCAGATCCTGGCCTGGTACCCGGCTCGCCGAGGGCGGTTGGCAGGCCGCCCCCCCCGCCCCCCCGGACTCACCGGCCGGCAGGAAGTGCTGAGGGCCCGCCGCAGGCTTCTTGTCCCCGTCGGAGCTACTACTGCTCCAGCTGCCCCAGCTGCCCCGGCTGGCCCGCACGCTGCCCGATGAGCTGCCGCAGTCCGAGCTGGAATCAGAGCAGGACTTCTCCACGCACTTCTTCCCGGGCTTCGGGTAGTAGCCCTCTGCAGGAAGGCAGAGAGACGTCGCGTTTCAGTTAAACAATTTTCAGCTGGATGCCACGTCCCATCAAAGGAGAGAGGTAAAATTAGGAAGGAGGCCACGTTCAGCTTCAGGGTCTGCTCTACCTCTGCTCATCCAGGGAGAAGAATGAAGTTACCTGACACCAATGATGGGACGTGGAGGAACCGTGGGGGATGAGCTCTGCCTATGGGATGGACGCTCACACGTGTCCGGGGCTCAGACCGTCCATACCAATGATAACTGTGATCTAACAATGGTTCTGGAAATAAACACTCCGGGAAAGAAAACAGCCTACTCAACCAGACTGGAAATTTATAGGTAATGTCCCACTCTCTTCTATTAAGATTTCCACTAAGAGCTTCAAATTATTATTTATGTGTGGGTGGAAAGAACCTCCAATAAGACCAAAAAGCAACGCATGTGTCAAGGGAATAAGTGAAAGGACGGAGAGAGAAACTCCCTAACTCTGTCAGCTGGCGTGTCTGCCAGCCTGCACGCACTGACTCGGACGTGTGTCTGGGGACACGGGTGCTGGCCGGGAGGATGACCACTCCCCCGCCCCCTCCCCCACGGCTACAGCCAGCTTCAGCGGCCCCTGAGCCTCCTGCTATGCTCTGCCCTACCCTGGACCTAGCTCTGGGTGCCCTCTACCTCCCACTCCCAGAGACTCTGCCCAGCAGTTCTCGGGTGGGCCAGCAGCCTGGTCTGCAGGAACCACCTGGCTCAGGTGTGTGAGAAGAACACGGTTCCCACCTGGCCTTCCCCCAGAGTAAGCAACCACTGTGTCTTCAGCACTCTGCATGGGGAGAGTGGAGAATGGCCAAGTTTTAGAGGAAGGGGGGGAACACCAGAGGCCTGCCCAGGTTCAAAAGAATCTCAGGTTTCCAGTCTCATCCTGATAGCTTTCCATTTGGGCTGCTGTAAGCTAAGCTGCCTATAAAGTGATAATCTCAAGACCCATTTATTATTATTATTGTTATTATTATTATTATGTTCAATTAGTCACCATACAATACATCATTAGTTTCTGATGTAGTGATCCATGATTCACTGTTTTCGTATAACACCCAGTGCTCCATGCAGTACGTGCCCTCCTTAATACCCATCACCGGGCTAACCAATCCCCCCTCCCCTCTCCCCTCTAAAGCCCTGTTTGTTCTGAGTCCATAGTCTCTCATGGTTCATCTCTCCCTCCAATTCCCCACCCCTCATTTTTCCCTTCCTTCTCCTAATGTCCTCCATGCTATTCCTTATGTTCCACAAATAAGTGAAACCATATGATAATTGACTTTCTCTGCTTGACTTATGTCACTTAGCATAATCTCCTCCAGTCCCATCCATGTTGATGTAAAAGTTGGGTATTCATCCTTTCTGATGGCTGAGTAATATTCCATTGTATATATGGACCACATCTTCTTTATCCATTCATCTGTTGAAGGGCATCTTGGCTCTTTCCACAGTTTGGCTATTGTGGACATTGCTGCTATGAACATTGGGGTGCATGTGGCCCTTCTTTTCACTACATCTGCGTCTTTGGGGTAAATACCCAGGAGTGCAATTGCTGGGTCATAGGGTAGCTCTATTTTTAATTTGTTGAGGCACCTCCACACTGTTTTCCAAAGTGGCTGTACCAACTTGCATTCCCATCAACAGCGTAAGAGGGTTCCCCTTTCTCCACAACCTCTCCAACATTTGTTGTTTCTTGCCTTGTCAATTTTTGCCATTCTAACTGGTGTAAGGTGGTATCTCAACGTGGTTTTGATTTGAATTTCCTGATGGCCAGTGATGTTGAACATTTTTTCATGTGTCTGCTGGCCACTTGTATGTCTTCTTTGGAGAAGTGTCTTTTCGTGTCAAGACCCATTTCTTTACACTAGATACTTCCTAGAGGAATCAAAACTTCCGACAGAAGCACCATTCACAGCTCAATATAGTTACATACCTGCCTCTCCCTGTGCAGCAGATAAGCTGCTTCCAATGCCAGCATCGGTCTTACAAATTTCCCCAGGATTTTCCTGTATACACCAGTTTCTGACATCGATGTCACTGCTCAGCTCAGACCTTTCAAATTCACTGCACACAAGTTTTAATTCACTCTGTTCAGAAGGCCTAGAAGAACCACAAAAAGATCACATTTGAATGTTATCATCCATCCATCCATCCTTGCTTTCCAGGAGACTTATCAGAGGTGAAAATATGAACCTGGGACAACTCAAGACCTCTGTTCTTAGGGTTTTGACTGAGTAAGAGGATATCAAAAAGACAAAGATTTTGCTGTTTTAGAACTACAATCAATTTGGAGCTCATTTAATCGACTTCCTAGTTCACAGTGAGAGGAATAAAACTCCACAAGGTTAAATGAGTCCTTCTATCATCTCATAAGTGGCAAGTCCATGACCAGAACCCAGGACTCTTGGCCCGTCTTCCTTGGCTTTAGCATAAAGTATGATTCTCAGTAGATGTACCTACTCCCTGGTGTCTGGGGGTTAACTTAAATCTTTTCTCATCCATTCATTTAGCAAACATTTGTTGAATGACTACCACGTGCCATGTATTGTTAGGAAAGGTATAGCATTTACAAAGCATAAAGTTCTTTCCCTAAGGAATTCATGGCCCAATAAAAACATCTCTCTACTAGACCGTGAACTCCTTGGGGGAAAGAACTGTAATGGTTTTGCAAATGGCTAAACATTTAGAAATGGTAGAGGATGCCATAGGAGTGTGCAGATGGCTACTCACAAGGTCCAATTTCAGTACCTCATGGCAGGTTTGTAGGATGGCAGTTATGAAGACAAAACATGTGAGCCATAGCACATGATTTCACCAGTTTCTGACCACTCAAGGTAAAGAGTATAATAGATACAAGCAAGAGCCAAGGAAACAATCTGACAACCACCTACTTCTTAAGCATCCTGTTCCCAGAACATTCTGATTAGCTACAAGATACTTAACAGTTCTATGTTAACAACTTGTTTCTTTAGCATGTCAGAAATCTGCTTATAGAAATATACCATGACACTTAATTGGTGAAATTCCACTTGATTTTTGTATTTTCCTGTATGTTCTTATCAGAAAAATATAATACTTTATTTTTTAAAAAGATTTTATCCATTTATTTGATGGAGGGAGAGAGAGAGCATACACACAAGCAGGGGGAGGGGCAGAGGGAGAGTAAGAAGCAGGCTCCCTGCTGAGCAGGGAATCCAACGTGGGACTCGATCCCAGGACTCCGGGATCATGACCTGAGCCAAAGGCAGACGCTTAACCAACTGAGCTACCCCGGCACCCCCAAAATGTAATATTTTACAGTGATCTAAATCAATCAATTTGTTTTATGAAAATACATGTAAAAAGAATATAAGGTGTAACTTTCTATAAGATACCACATTGCAGTTTTTAAATATTTTAGCCTAAATTAAAAGAATAATTACCAATCAACAGTTAGTATTTGGTATTAACAACAAACTAACGATGAGACTATTCTTTTTTCATCTTTGCATTTTGCTGTTGCCCAGTGTGAGCCAGGGACCTTGGAGCTGCCTGACCGTTCTCCAGCAGAGTACACAACACGACACCGCTGAATCACCCGCTCTGAGCTCCAGACCGCAGCCACCTCAGGGACCTAGGGACAGACGCCGTGAGCAGCACCAGATATGTCTCCCACCCCACGGTCCTCGCCTCCATGTGAGCTGTGCTGCCCGAGTCCCCTTCACACAACAAGCGCGACCGCAGCAAGGTGGGGCTTCTTCCACAGGAAGATTTGGAGCCACAAAAGAACAATTTGACAGAAACACATACAGATACCTAGCTGAGCCTACAAGAAAGAAATCCCCAGATGCCAGAACTCAAAAGAAGAAAAAGCCAGAGAGGTGAGGATGGAGGGATTACTCAGGAGGGGCTGGGTTTTAATTCCCTGCTCAAGGACAGTCACACACAGGAGTCAGGGACCTCGAACTGTTTCCTAAATAAAAGTAGGGTCCTTGAAGGAAGCACTGTCAGTGCAAGAGACACCTGAAAAGCTCCATCCATGGACTTAGGGAGGAAAAGGCAGGAGAAAGCATCTCTACTGGAGGCTCTCGACTTGGGCACATGTTGGGTGTTTAGAAGTCTAACCCAAGAAATCAAAATTCAGAGACTATACCACCAGATAGATTTGGAGTCAGAATGTATGCACTACAGGGGCCACTGGGTGGCTCAGTTGGTTAAGCATCTGCCTTCGGCTCAGGTCATGATTCCAGGGTCCTGGGATCAAGCCTGGCACAGGGCTCCCTGCTCAATGGGGAGTCTGCTTCTCCCTCTGCCAAACCCCCACCCCCATTCGTGCTCTCTCTCTCTCTCTTAAATAAATAAAATCTTAAAAAAAAAATGTACGTACTGACCTGCTGAAAAAAAAATATGGGATTCCCACATAAACACTATCCAGTGCCTTCATTTTACTAATAAGAAAATGAAAGCTTAGGGAGATTGAATGACCTCAGGAAGCAAGGTTTCCAAAGGAGAATACCAATTCTGGCTCTGCCCCTTACCAACTCTGGGGCTTTCAGCAAAACACATGCCTCGGCCCCTCACTTCCCAGAAACGTAAGAACCTAGTTTCTGGTGACTCTTCTCTTTCACTACGGGACCCCGTGGGCGAGGGTAACACTGGGGAGGGGAGGCCTGCCGGCACCCGTCTGTTTCCTCCGTCACCTGCCCCACAAACGCTCCTGCACTTCACAGGCAGAATGAAAGGCCTGGCACAGAGGAGACCTTATGCATTTTCTTTAAAACCTCCCATAGCTTTGAGCATTTTTTAAGGTAAAAACACGAAAAATCTATTCACTTTAAGGTATTTTAACAATATAAATGAAAACATAACAAGAATACATATTAATTTTAATAACGTACTTTTACGTCAATACTCTATTCTCAGTATCCGACATCGCAAAAATAAGACTAAACGATAACAGCTAAGTGTAAAATTACAGAGTAAAAAATAGATGAAAATTTTAAAAGGATTGTAAAAATTAACACACCTCAAGACCGGAGCAGCACCCCGTTTCTTTTTACGACACGCTCGACTTTTATTCCAACTTAAATTTTGTAAATTTCCTTCTTTTTTCTCCTGAAGCTTCTTCTTCCTATAAGGATCTTCTTGCTACAGAGAAAAAAGAAACCTTAAATGAAGGTTTAAACTGACTAAATATACATTTAAAACCTTTTTTTTTTTTTTTTTAACTTTTGAAGACCAACTCCATACAAATTCAGAATGTTCCAACACTGGTGAAAATGGAGACATACATTTCTCAATCTCCAGTTTGTTTTCATTCCCCTTCTTTCTCTACCTCCCTCAATCTCTGCAAAAAGAAGAAACATTGTTGCCTTCAGAATTCCAAAGGGGCTATAAAGGGAAAACATCTGTTGGCAATTTAGGGTCAGCTTGCTGTTAACTTCAGCAGCAATAAATTCTCCAGCGTTCACCTGTTAATTTGGTATGTGCAATTCACATGAATTACTACTGAAGAAAAATCATGTAAAAACTCAACGTAGGAATAATTTGTGTATTTGTTTTTATTTGTTTACAGAAAAACTTTAGGAGACAGCCAATCTCCACTCAGTGTGCCAAATAGTTTAAGCTTTTGTAAATAAGAATATGCTTGATGCTTTTTAAATGTGGTTTTGAAAAACTTAATTTAGCATGAAATACATATATATCTATAAATTATATATAGTATATGTGTGTATATATACATATACATAAGTGTGTATGTGTGTATATATATGTAATTGTTCTTTTAATTTGGGCCTTTTCCTTTTATGTTCGGCAGTCTGTTAACTGGCCCGAGGGCAGGAGGATCCCCTGCCCATTAGCATTCTGAAGTAGCTCCTGCCCGGAGTCCTCTTGCACTCTCTCCCTCTTTTCCTTCCACCACTCTGCCCCTTTTAAGCAGAGGCACCTTCAGCAGGTGGGAGGTGGTACAGAGCTCACAAATTGAGACCCCAGGGCTTGAAAAATGCATCCTTCAGGGACCTCCCAGAGGCAAATCCCCTAGCTCCCAGAGTCTTCTTCCTACTGACCCTTAGGATTCACATTTCATAAAGAATAAAGACTGGCTCATTTTACCTTCTTTTTCGAGAAGGTTGGTCCTGAAATCAGAGTAGGAATGCATGATGTTCTAACATACGCTTGCCTGACACACATGACTTGGAAGAAGAAAAAGAAAAGGTTCATTCAAATGCCTATATGTTACATATCTGGGGTACCGAAAGCCTCATGTATCTATTAAAGCAGTAGGCTTATTACAATAAATACTAGAAATAAAATGAAATTGTAACTGTACATGTGGTGGGAGAATGGGATTTTTGTTTTTTTCTTAATACTCCTTTAGTTTCTCCCCCAGTAAGTAGGTATTAACTTTTTTCTGATTCTGAAGGTATTTTAAAAACGTGACAAGTTAAACACACAAAGCCCTATCTTAGAGAATCTTAATGCTAACTGCTCAGGTTTGATGCTAAACACACATTAATAGCATATGATCAGACATTCTCCAAAGTTAAAGGTTAGCTATATACCATATTTATTCGTGTACTGGTCCCTGTATATTTCTAGCTTTGGGGGAGAAAGGGATTCCCCTTTCCTTGGGCCAAGAAAGGCTGTTCAACACAGCAAGTCCTTGAGCCTTTCTGTCCCTCCAGAGTCACATACAAAGAAAGCATCTGTCTCTAAGTGGGGTCAGAGAAAAAGTGAACTGGTCAGTAGTCACTCTGACACTTGGCTGCTTCTCTCCACTCAGTCTGGTGAGAGCTGTCATCCTGTGCAAACAAGAGGGACTACAGAGACGTGGGACCGGGCGGTCAGAGGCATGGCTACTGCCTCTGAATTAGCCAGAGTGATTACCAGAAGAGTGCTCGGCACGCTGGACTCGGGTGCATGGAATGACCGAGAAGCAGCGTCCATGAGCAAACAAAATGGGGGACAGAAAGAGGGTATGGACAAAAGAGGGAAGAGATAGAGGACATATGGAGTAGTGCAAAACTAATGAATGGCCTTTGTGTGTGTGTGCACGTGTGTGTGGCAGGGAGAGGGGGTTGGGAAGAACAGCACTGAGGAGGAAGGGCCCCAGTCTTGGGGAGAACAGGCCAGCCCTGGACGTAGCAGATGGTGGGGTGGAGGGAGGCAGGGTGAGGACACCAGAGACCCAAATCAACAGACCTGTCAAGAAATGAGAGGGAGAGGGGCGCCTGGGCGGCTCAGTCGTTAAGCGTCTGCCTTCGGCTCGGGTCATGATCCCAGGGTCCTGGGATCGAGCCCCGCTTTGGGCTCCCTGCTCGGCAGGAAGCCTGCTTCTCCCTCTCCCATTCCCCCTGCTTGTGTTCCCTCTCTCACTGTCTCTCTCTCTGTTAAAAAATAAATAAAAAATCTTTAAAAAAAAAAAAAAGAAAGAAAGAAGAGGGAGAATAAAGGGAGAAGTTGGCTCTTTCCTTTTTGGTGGGGAGGGTGTCACACAGAGAGGGAGGCGGGCCCAACCAGGAGAAGAGTCCAGGTAGAGGTGCAAGTAAGAACATAGCTCTGAGGCCAAACAGCCTGAACTGAAGCTCAGTCCAGGCTTTTTACTGGCTGTGCGATCTTGAGCAAGTTACTCAGCTTCTCTTTGCCTCAATCTCCTGCGTCTTCCAGCAGGCTGTTGTGAGGAGCAAATAACCTGACACATAGCAAGTACTTTACAGAAGACGTCTTATTCTCACAGGACTGACTTATTTGAACTAGTGAAGTTCACGGAAGTCCCTGATAGAAGGGACAATTTTGCTGATTACAGGGTGGGCAAATAAAAAGATTTCCTAAAACTTTAATAAAAGCAAACAAAGAAATCAAAGGAGAGAAATCAGACTGACTCCACAAACAATCTTTAAGCTGCTGTATAGAAGTAACAGCAAATAAAAAATAAGAGAGAAGGGCAGACTAAGAAAAAAAACCAGACGCACTGTTTGAAGGCAGACTCAATACCATGCCATATGTTCTGACGGAAAATAAGAAAAACACGGGCAATAGAAAAGTGGGCAAAGCACATGAAATGCAAATTCACAAAAGAAATACAAAAGGCTAAACCATGAAGACTATCCAAAATATTGAATAATAAAGTATGTTTCTAGGAAAGGGAAATTATAGACCAGCTTGTATCTCCTCTTTCCATGCTGGTTTTAAAAAACACGAGTGTGTTTATACTGCATGTTTGCGCCTGCAGACACGACGAGAGGGCTGGGGAGGGGGATGCCTGGGGAGGGGGAGGCCTGGGGAGGCAGTGCCCTTAACAGAGTCTGCCTCTGAGCAGTGCAAGCAGAACTGGGTGAGACATTCACTTCCAAATTTATAAAAAAAGAAAGAAAGAAAAGGAAGAAAGAAGGAAGAGAGGGAGGGAGGGATTTCAGGGGTAGGATTTCGGATGGATGATTTTTTACTTGTTTTTCAGAATTTTACAAAAAAGGAAATGAAGGAAAGTGCTCACTTCTCCCTGGTAAGAGATGCAAACTGAAAAGAAAACCAAAACACAGTCATTTCCCCATCACGCTGACCAAGACTTTGCAAGAAACACAGCACGGTGCTGGTGGGAGCAGAGGAAGTCAGTGTTGTCCCACAGCATCATCTCATCAGTGCGAATGAGAATCAGGACCACCTTTCCAGAAAGCAATCTGGGGCACACAGGAAGACACTCTTTAATTCTGCTTCTAGAAATCTCTAACAAGGATATATCAGGTATACAGGGAAGACTTAAGAACAATGTAGTTCATCATAGTGCTATTTACGAAAATAAAGCTGTAAATAACTTTAATGTCTGACTGCAAGCGAATGGTTTAGGATTAGGGCATAGTTAAATGATGGAATGTTATATAACCACTGGAAACAAAGTTCCCCTTGTTCTGAACATGAGAAAATGTAGAATTATAACATTATTAACAAAGCTACATATACATAATGATGGTCCTGAGTTTTTTTAAAAGTTGCGTAAAGAAACAGAATGCAGAAAAATGCACAAAGTGGTTCATTTTGTATAGACTTTTCTCCCCCCCTTCATGCTTTTATAATAATCATGAATTCCTTTCCTAAGGGAAAGAAAAATCTGCTTTAAAAAAATAAACAGCAGGGCTAGGGTTAAAATTTAGTTTGTAGCTCTCAAATCTGGGCTTCAACCTTCTCTGCCAATAAATCTAGAGGAATGTTCCCCATGTACTATAGACAGATTTATACAATTTTCTAAGCTGCAAAGTTAGGTCCTAAGAATGTACAAGAAAAACAAACATTGAGTACTGCCCTTGGGAATGTGTTTATTGAGAATGATTTCTCCAAACGAACAATGAAATGGAAAGCACACTCAGGGTTTTAAAGAAGAGCTTTTTGCAAAACGGGGAGTGAGTCACGGAGACAGCAAAAAAAAAAAAAAAAAAAAAAAGATGGGGACTCTGGTTCCCCAGATCCTCCGGCTCGCTGCAGCCTTCCTGCAGAGCTGGCAGCCATCTTTAGCTGCACAGGTCTCTCTTACATGGGCTCCCGGACCAGAAAAGAAAGGAGGGCCTTACGCGACCCCTGGGACTGTGCACAAGTCAAGTCTGTGTTCCCAGGATAGAGAGAGAAAAGACAAGGCCCGTGCCCCCAAAGGTGGAATGGTGGAGATATGCAGAGAAGAAAACAACAGGAAGAAATTAAGAAACCTGCCATAAGGAAGGGCACAGGGGTAGAGGGTTGAGTCTGGCATGGGGGCCTCGGATGGAGTCTGAAGCCCAGGAATGGTGCCCAGGAATGGCAGCACCACACAGCAGGGCTCCTGGGGCCACCTCCTCCTGATGGCCCTCAGATGGATGGACGGACTTGGCATGAGTTCCACCTGCTCTGCCCAGCACACAGGCTTTGCAGCCACTGAGTCATCACTTCTCACTGTTGGTTTGCATCTCATGGCAGGGCAACATCGAAGTCTCCAAAGCCCCTAGCAAGAGGGTGCTAAGTTCCAATTCTTAACTTCACCCATTCCCTCCTACCTCAAATTCAATGACTTCTTTCTGCTCCTGAAAGCACAGCCCATCGTAGTCTCATGGCCTCGCTTTCTGTACATCTGGTATACCTGCACCCTCGGGCCATCTGCAGATTCACCACCACCCGGGTTCACACTGGGGCCCCGCTCTTCTTCCTGTGCCCACACACCTCAGAGAACTCAGGGTCACCTTTCAGTTCTAACCTCCACAGGCACAGCTCCCAAATCTCAAGCTCCAGGCCCGAGTTTGCCATGTTAGCTCTGGTTCCGTATCTCCCACTGTCAGTCACGATCACACACAGTCATTCCCTTTGTACTGACCCCTTGTCAGCTCTTGGTACGTGAGCTACTCCAAGCACTTACCATGTTAACTCAGCCGCTCCTCACAACCCTAGGATGTAGGCACGCTCTCAGTACCCTCATTTGTCAGATAAGGAAACTGCGATGTTAAGTAACTCGCCCAATGTTATAGAGCAAATAAATGACGACCAGGATTCAAACCCAAGAGGTCTGGCTGCAAAGTCCATGCTCTTAATATGCAACACTGCTTTGAGAAACATAAAAATGAACTCATTGCATAAGTCAGAATTCCCCCATCTTCTCGTTAGCCAGAACTTAAAACTTAGGAGTTATTTTTGCAAATGGTTATATAAGAAAAGATAGTTCCTCTCCTTTATGCAATTAGGGAAGGGGAAATCCTGTTAGTTTTTCTTCTAAACTCTTACCTACTCCTCCTGTCCTTCCCCAAACACAGCCTTACGTCACACCTCCCAGTAGAGTAACAGCCTCCTTGTTAGAAGAGAGCTGGTGTCCTTTTCGGCCCGCTCCAACCCAGCCTCCAAATCACTCACACTGATCCTCCAAAAATGCATTATTCAAACATTCATTCAAGCATTTACTAAACGGCACTTTAGGATCTCTATAATAGGCATTCTGCCCATCTTTGTAAACCTGAATTGAAAAAGATTCAGTTATGACCTTCAAGAAAATCACAGCCTCCAGGCTGTTTTCCACTGGTTACCCACCACCCTCCCTCTATCCACCCCCCAGCCCAGAAACCTTCCCTAGCTCCCTATCCTTTGCATCAGGGTCTCCCCAGTTGGCCACCCTCAAGCTAAATCCTCCGAGAAGACATTCTGTTTGGACACACGTGCTTTTAGGAATCTGACTCTGAAGTTCCTTAGCGGGCAAGCGACCATGCTCTGCTTCTCTGCAAGCATCATCACTTCCAACTGCTGGGCTCACCTAGTTCACCATCTCTGCTTCCAGTTGAGATCGAGTGGAGAAGTACAAACTTGGAATTGGGTGAGCCAAGGCCTTCGCCATCTGGAACGACTCCCACTCTTGCTTCACATTCCTGACTGAGCCTCTTCCCAAAGAGGATTTCCTACTGCTCCCGATTATGCCGTGGGGTTCAGTGGGGCCGCTGCCCACCTTCCCTTCTCTGCCTGTCCGCGTTTCTATCTCCTCTAGGAGCTTTCCGTGCCCGCTGCAGGCTAAACTGACTTTCCACTCTCTGAAATCCCTTCCACTCTGTACGGATTGGGGCACTTGACTACTTGGACATAACGTGTCCTTCTTAAAAGCCTGCAAATTTCCAGTGGGGGATGTCTAGGATATATTTATTTTGCATCATTTTCATGTTATTTAAATGAAAAATTCTTGTTTGTTATAAAGTTTAAGCAAAAATGCAGAAATACGAAGAAGGAAAAAGATCACCCCAAATCCCACCACTCAGAATAACCACAGTCTGCCATCGATTATTTGGCAAATCTTGTTTTTACCAACTCTCTGTGAACTTACAGACACGTTAGGATGGCAAGACAGACAATGGGAATAATTTATAACACTGGGACAATGTATTATTTTTTTTAGTATATGTGCTGCTGAAGTGAACACGATGATGTATTATTTTTAAATAAAAATTTAAGGTTCGGTTTTATTTGAATTTAACATAAACTGAAGTAGAACCCGAGGAACTGCCAACTTTCAAGTAATTGTTTCTTCTCCACATGATACATTAGTTCCTTAAGGATCTCTCTAAAGTTAAGCAAAAGACCATGAAAGACATTTTCCTAAGTTTTCACCCTGTTAAATGATATGTTCAGTTTTACATAGTATTGACTCTCCACCAAGAAAAATAAAATTAAAACTCATTGTCACCTACCATTCAATACCACCTCCTGTTTTTGCAGCTTATGTTACTTTTTTGCTTTATTAAAGTTGTAATATATGCAATCTGTTCTGGAATTATAATTGCCAACTGTTTAGTCTTAGTTCTGGATATAAAATGGATAGAAATCTCAACAACAGACCATTAACACAGCTTCTTTATTTTTACTTCCGCCCTGGGTCTTTATTTTTACTTCTATCTTGGTTGGCTAAATTTCGTTAACTTCATTTTTTAAGAAAGACTCATGGTGAGTTCACTTGCGTTTAAGGATGCCTGCCTTGCTGCCTTTGTACTTGAGTGTCAATTTGTCTGGAATGTTCTTGCTCACATTTTTATTCTCTCAAAGATATGGCTCCACTGTTCCATGGCATTAGATGTTTCTACAAAGTCTGAGGCAACCCTGAGTTGGTGTTTTTCCATCTTCCTGCCTTTGCATCATTCTTTATGCATTAATATCAATAATTTAGCCAGGCTGCGCCTATGTCCATTATTACGTATCAATTTTTCCTGGTATACACAGTGTGCCCTTTCATCTATAAATTCAGTTCTTCCCTCGTGTCAGGAAAATATTCTTCTATTACATCTCTGAATACCTTTCAGATCCATTTGTTGGGCCATTTACTTAAACATTCATTATTCTTATGTTGGACTGCTTTGTCTTTCTTTGTCCCATATCTAAATGTTTCCAGCTCTTCAATTTTTCCCTCACACTCACCCTGATTATCTCAAAGCCTTTCTCAGGGTCAGCAATTCTATTTTTGGCAACTGTCTGTGAAATGTCATTTGGGTCTTCATTTATTTACTTAGCTATATAATATCTCTTTTAACCTCATCCTAGTATCTTAATTTGCCTTTTAAAAAAAACTCTTATTTTATTGAGTTCATTATCTATAGTGTGAAGTATTCTGAGTTTCCTTCCAGTCTCTGGATAGGTTTTCTTCTAGATTAGGATCTTTTTTTTTTTTTTTAATGTAATGTATTTTACTGGATAAAAAAAATTCAGTTGCGAAACACAATGTTGCTGTTATACATTCATTACATATTCAGTTGACAATACACAAATATATATATGTATGTGCCAAGTTGTGTGTTTCTTATACAGATGAACTCAGGTGTAGATGGCGAAACTTTGTTCTTGATTTGCTATGTACATGGGATAGGAAAAAACAGATTAGGATCTTTACCTGTCTTCTGTGTTCTACTCCTCTCATTCACTTTTACTCTGTGTGTGTGTGTGTGTGTGTAACAGATGGTATGTATCAGCATAGTTAGAATGCTGTTTTTTTCATACTGGGCTTATACTAATACACAAATACCTCTGTTCTGATGTAAAGTAGGTAAATTCTCCTGAATGCCTTTCCCACCTTTACGTTGGACCTGTCTGCTTTCACCTACGAGATACAGGGCTCAGTTCTGTTCTCCAGATGCTTTTCATTAGCCTACACTGGCAGGAAGGTGCAGGGCTTGCCAGGATGGTGTGCAACAGTGCTCTCTCTTCTGGGGTTCTGTTGTACTAGGGCCCCCTCACCTGAGCTAGACAGGCATCCCTCTCCTGTGGATTTTGGCTTAATGCTTCCAATGCAGCAAGAGCAGGCCCCAAAATGGGTGTTGGGTAACAACCAAAGAGAAGAGACAGGTGATCTGCTTCTACTCCATCATCTTTGCCAGGAGTTAACCCATTTGCTTAAGAACAGCTTCCCTTGAGAATAAAAGCTATCTCATGTTACTATAAATTATTTTAGTATCTCCTATATAATTAGAAGATAAAGAAAACTTTCCAAACACAATTTATAATGCAGATTCAAATGCATGATAACTGGCCCCCTTCAAAAGGTATGAAATATACATGTACAGTTACTAGACAGATAATTGCACTCTCAGCCCTAAATATGGGTTTTGTTCTAAAAGGCAAGAGAAAAAGGAATACAGACCTCGACTGAAGGTACATCCTGCTTCTCAAAACAAATGTCTTCTTTAGATGCTTTGTGAATCTTCTTTTCTGAGGAAGACTTTGTGTCAACCTTCTTCAAAGTTTCACAGTTGTCTACTTCATTCTTGACAGGCACTTGCTGGTTATTCCCTTGAATAAATAAAAATGATTGAATCTCTAGCTAATTATTTCCATTCATGTTCCCATAATTAAATCTCTTTCCTACACCAAGCCATCTAATTTAATGAGATTTAGACTTGAGGATTGTTCCTGACATTCATGATGCTCTAGGAGGAAGTGTTTTACCAGTAAAAATGCGCTTACATGAAGAGTTCTACAAACGGTATTTAAAAGAGGTCAAGGAAAAAAGGTGAGGGGGTACCCCGTTATTCATAGCAGCATCATTCATAACAGCCAAAAGGTAGAAACAACCCAAGTGTCCATGGACGAATGGACAGAAAAAACAAAACATGGTACATACACAATGGAATACCACTCCGCCTTAAAGAGGAACGAATCAGTGCACGATACCATGAATACACTTAACACTATTCAACGGGACACTCAAAAATGACATTATTAGTTCCATTCAGAAATTATATTTCTTATATTTCCTGGGACTTTATGGCATAATAAAGCATATTCAAAGTTTAAAAAAAAAAATGACTGAGACGGGAAACAAAGCAATGAGATTCTGAGACATGCCACAACATGGATGAACCCAGAAGACGTTATGCTAAGTGAAATAAGCCGGTCCCCAAAAGACAAACATCGAATGATTCTACTTATTTGAGGGAGCTAGAGTCATCTAATTCATAGAGATGAAGACAGAATGGTGGGGGGTCGGCTGGGGGGAGGGAACATAGATACTTACTGTTTAACGGCTACAGAATTTCTTTTTGGGATGGTGAAAAGGTTCTGCAAGCGGATGATGGTGACAGCTGTACCACAGTGTGAATGTACTTAATGCCACTGAGCTTTATGACTAAAATGGTAAATTTTAGGTTATGTCTATTTTACCACAGTTTTTTTAAAAGTTGGGGGAGGGAGGGAGGGGGGTTAAGGACTTGCCTTCTAGTCATGACTCAGCTATAAATTAGTTTTCAAAGTAAAATCTCAAGCTGCCTGAGCTTTTTTAGTTTTCTTATTTATAAAATGCAAATACCACCTTCTCTGCCTCCTCTGCCCGTTATAAAGATGAAACCAGAAGACATATACATGGAAAGGGTCACCACCAAAAACACATGACCTGTTTCGGGGCAGGTCCGCTTCCCACAGTCCGTGCCCACCTGCCCCCAGTGACCAGCGCCTACACGCTGACAATGAGCAGCAGGTGAATCATATGGCAAAAGTGGGTGCTGGAAGAAACTTCATCTGAAAACACGATTCTCCCACTTTTCTTTCAAGTGATTTCATTCATCAGTGTATTTCTTCTTCTATCCCTTACTTCAAAATAAAGTCAGATCAACTTCAACCCCACAATAACTGGCCTCAGTGTTCTAACAGGAAACAAAGTATTTCAACACCTTCTCCTCTTTACTTTAACGAGAATACCCTTACCACACCTTTGCAACCTGAGAAAGTTTAGATGACCACAGTGCAAAGATTTCACAGCAAAGCAGGCTGTAGGCTCTGGTGAGATGCACGTCTCACGGGACTTCAGCAGAGGCTCCAATCTGGCCCTGCTTGGGGACCTGGGGCAGGGAAGGTCTCTGCCCACAAAATGAAAGGAGCAGTCAAATCCCCTCTGATTCTGAAACTCTGAAGCTGACCTCACTCAAAGCAAGATACATACATTTTGCAAATAACACTGACAAGTAAGCATACTTTTATTTTGTTAATGGAAAATTGTGTAAGTATTACATAACTATAAAAACGCTGGGAAGCATTAATTCCTCTATGACACAAATTGGGTGTTAAGACACCGACAGAGGAAAATATCCACCATGATGAAGTGGTAAAAGAGCCAAAAGCCAAGGCGACAGGGTCCGAAACAGAAAAATAAATCATAACTAAGGACATCACTCTGGATTTTGGAAACCATACATGTGAAAAAGAACACATATATTCTCCTCAAAAATGTGCCACTAACTTTCCTAGAGTCTTAATTCATGAGAAAATGGATTTCCTTGAGTTTTTTTCAGGCCAAGAACAGCACTAAAAGTATTAGTCATCAAACGTTCTCAGGAAGAATCCAAACTTAATATCCAATACTGAACTACCCCAGAAAAGTGGTAAAGCACCGACTCTTAGTAACACCTTCCACGGGGCCGGGAATCAGGAGAGGTAGTAAAAGGAATTCTAATAACCAGTTCTTCATTAAGTCTTTGACAAATTCTAGCATGACAATATCCAAGAATTTAGAAATTTCGTGAGTACATTCTTCATTTAATAAATGGAGCCAATCCATGTCATCTTATTAAGCGTGATTACTTACGGTGTTACACAACTTTCTCACACCCATCTCACAGAGTCAGTGTTTGAGCCACGAAGATAAAAACATGAATAAAACAAGGAACAAGTGAACTCACCAGAATCCTGCTTAAGCTTTAATGGTATCAAATCCAACCATGTTCTATTTTGAGCCAACTGCTAATCTTCAAGTTATTAGTATCTATAAGTCAATGAGGCTATTTTTTTGAATTTCTCCAATACTGGGATTTCAGAAATTTGGAGTTATCTATCGAATTCAGTGAAATCTTTAATGTATTATTAATTCCAAGGCTTAGGGTATTATTAAATTTAAAAGTTTTTTTCCTTCACATTATTATAAGCAGAAAACAATAAAATAATCTGCTAACTTTTCCTCTTCTGTAGTGCTGAGGCCAGCTGTTTATCTTTAGCCTTAATTCCAGAGCTCATTACTCTTTAATTATGTGATCGAAATAATAAAGACCTAGAATTTTGATCGTACAATTAGAAAATAATAAATATTTGAAAAGAGACATATTTAAATGATCATTTACATGACAGATAAAGCTCTACTCTTGTCAGATGCTCAAGAGAGTCTGGAACACGTTTTAACAAATGTTTGAAGAACTGAGCTGTTGTTTGACAGGTGGATGCCAAAAAACAAGTGTGTGAAAATAGAGCTCTGAAGCATCTGTCAACAGACTTCATTTCTACGGGGAATTTTAATTTATGATTTACTACAGGCCTCTCAGAAAAAGGACGGAGAAAGAACAGGAAAGGGATGAGACACATTTCTGTTATTCAGAAAATATTCTGTGTTTCTTAACAACAAAAATGAGCATGTAGTGCCAGGGCCATTAATAAACACCTTGGAACGTTTTTTTCCTCACACAGTATGTTACCCTCAGGAGAAATAAAAAAAGCTTCAGAACAGGAGAAGGCACAATTCCTCAGGTGCCTCAAGGACATCTGTCAGGTTAATAAAATCACTTCAGGCACTCTTAGGAGACAGACCGCCTGTCCCCTTCCCCTTTTTCCAAAGGCAATCTTATCACTAGACTTGTTTCTATGGAACATTTGTGTCATTTAGGAGAAACAGCTAGGATGTGGTGTCCCCCTGAGCAAAGGGAAGAGTCCCCATTCTGGTGGGGGACACAGGAAACAAAGCGCAGGAACTTAGGATTCCCCGCCATCGGCTGGGTGAAGTTCAGCTACTAAGACTGAAGCTATTTTCTTCAGATTCTAGAATGATTTTAAGATGGAAACATGTTTTTCACAAAGTAAAACACTTTTCAAAATAAAAAAAGAACCAAAGCTCAAAGTTGGAAGCAAAAACTTGGAAAGTTCTCATGTATAAACGGTTTTCTCATCCTTGAGCATTCTTCACACATTATGGATTCCCTGATGATTATATATGCCTGTTCACCATCTGCCAGTTTATTACAATGCTTTCCTTTAAAATGTGAAAAAAGAACCCCAGACCCTTGATATTACTTAAAAAAAAAAAAACGAAACTCCACATCCTGCCTTCAAACTACAGTTCTCTTCCTCTAGATTACTCAGTCCTTTCTTATTTTTAACATTGCCAATTCTTTAAAATGTTCAAATTATAAAATGATGGCAGGCAATATGTTTAGTTTTTTAACCTCTTTGATATTTTCAGAATAGTGCTGTGAAGGAAACACAGAACAAAATACATGTCAATGAACGGCTTTCCCTGTGAGGACTCTCCTGCTGACATATTCATTCTGGAGAGAAATACAGCACTGTGTGAATTAGCACCTTTGAATGTGCTGGTCTGAACATGGTAGGAAGCCAAAGTTCTTTCATTGATTCTTATTTGATCTGATCAACAATCACTCTGATACCACCTAACATGCTACTGATCCCGCCAAAGAGCAGTTTTGAAAGACTTCTTATTGCAAGATGCGTGTTTCCCTTTAAAACACAAATAGGCTAGTAATCTGCACCGGAGGGGAAGATTCCAGGCAGAACCGCCATCTACGATGATATAAGCAAATCCTGTGTTTCTGGACTCCCATATTAAGTTTACTCACACTTGCAGAAGTTATTCCACGGTCATCTAGGCTCAACTATGGGCATTAAACATCAAGTGTTGGGCAGGAAGGTCTTGAAGCACAAATTCAAGCCCTCTGACCGACTGTGGCACCGCAATTCGGTCTGCGCCTCTACATTTCGACCACTTCAGTGTACTACGATGCAGCAGGAGGTCCTTCCCATCCACCTCTCCACAATGCCCCAGCCACTGCATTCGGAGCCATGTTTAGGCAGACAGCTGAGGGACGCAATGGACCACAGAAGCACTCCAAACAACTACGATTTTAAGTCTGTGTTGAGGCAGCCTCGGTCAAATACTGTGCTCGGGCCCAAATGACAGAAAACAAGGAAAAGCTCAGTAGGACTCACCCCTAATTTCACCCTTTCATGAAGGTTTTGTTGCCTGGGCCCTACAGAAATGGAACGAGAGGCACCCCGCCCGCTCCACCATGAAACAGGCTCCGACAACGTATGCTAGGATTTCATCTGAAGATCTGGTTGAACACATCACCCAGAGTGCGTCCTCACACGCCACGTGGAGAGAACACGGGGGACAGTGTTGACCTGCAGACAGGAGTCTGCCCCAAACACACGCGCTGAGGCTAGGGAAACGGTGCAACCTGGCTGGAACAAGATGCACCAGGAATACATGTGCAGCTGCCTAAACCACGTTCCACTCAGGGCACTCCAGCTTTCTTTTCGATGAGACAGGTCCTTTGATGCAACACTTAAAATTCAGTTTGGGTTTTTAACTAAATGCCTAAAGCTCATCAGAATTGGCCCATCCATAACACTTCTGTACTTTCTCTTCAATAACAGGGAGTATAAAATATGAAGTTATTTATACTTCGGTGTTTCAAATAAGATCAGAGGTAATGGACTTTTCCAGATTAAAAAGTGTCAAAAATCTGACTTTTTAAAAAACATTTATTTATCGGGGGGGGGGGGCAAAGGGACAGGGAGAGAGAGAATCCCAAGCAGACTCCCACTGAGAGCGGAGCCCAACATAGGGCTTGATCCCACAACCCTGAGATCATGACTTGAGCCGAAATCAAGAGTCGGACGCTTAAATGACTGAGCTACCCAGGTGCCCCCAAAATCTGACTTTTAACAGGTGCAGAAATGTGCATATTAAAATGCTCAGAATGGTCAAAAAAAAAATAAGCACTGTTTCTTATGCCAAAGGCCAAAGGGGTCAGTTACAGCTTAATGGCGATTTTACATGGAGGTGGTTTTCTGAGTCTCGTCCTGCTTATGCCTTCACTAACTGTATTTGTTGTGAGAGAACATCTGTCTTCTTTTAACCAAGGGACACAATTAGAGAAGCACCAGGGCCAGGGAACGTGAGATGGTAGCAGCTGTTAAATATAGAAAGCTGGTAAGTTTTGTTTGGTCAGAAATATTTTATGGGCTGATTAATTTTCACAAAGAGTGAAAATCCACGACAGAAAATAATTAAAAACGGTGTCCATATCCTCCCAACAGTAAAATAGGACATTCACATCCCTCTAAACATATGTACTAAAAAGTAAACTTCTTTACTCACGACATTCTAAAAACGTGGTTCCTCGTCCTACTAAACTTCTCATTTTACAAACCGTATTTCAACATTCATACATTGGCTAAACCTTTGTGCATGAACTAAAAATGCAGCATCCGTGATTAAAACTAAAGTCACAGGTGAGAACAAATTCTGTTAAAAACAGACCGAAGACAAACCAGAGAAAAGAATCATCCACGAGGATGAAAAGATTACCATTATTTTTCCTGGAAATCTCTGGCAAGTCTGACTGGTACTGAGGTGAATTTCTTGGCAAGTGATTTTCAGGTAGTTTCTTAGAGGTCTTCAGGGGACAGAGCTCTCGTTCCTTGAGCTCAGCTATGTTTTCTGAAATTTTAATGTCCGTTTCCTTAGGAAACATACATGTCTGTATTTCCTCCTTCATATGACATTCTGAAGAAGTATTATTGACAACAATTGTGTTTTTCAGTGTGTTTTCTTCTTTATTCAGTAAGTTTTTGGAAAGGGTTAAATTCTTTTGCAGGTCGACATTGATGCCGTTTGCGTATTTGAGGCCGATCCAGTTCTCGCCCATAACATCAGTGCACACGTCCTCTTTAGGAGCAGACAGGGAGCTGCCCAGGGCCGGAGTCTGTTTCTCCTCAGTAGTAGTGTTGGCACTGCTGGTGACAGACGGGCTGGTTTTGTGTTTGCTGTAATACACTGAGCACTTATGCTTCTTCTGAGAATGACCGTAGGTAGCTGGGCTCCTCTTTGGGGTGTTCTGTATCCTGCTCGGTGGAGTGTTTACTGGAAGGCAGCTTTTCCCTCTGCCTTTATCAGAGGGGCCATAGGTATCGAGGAAGTTCTTACAATTGCTTCTGAATTGAAGAAGAAAAACATTTAACAGAAAGCCAAATGGAATCAAACCCCACCCCTCTGTTTCTAAACCCATGAGAGAGAAGTAGCAATCTCGATACTGTGTGTATTAAGGAGTACTCTCTCTCTCTCCTTCTTCCAAAGGCCCGTGAGTTTAACAAAATAAGTCCTTATAGGAAGTCTATCTTATTGTAAAAACTGTTACAGCTGCCACACAATGACTTCATGAAAATTTTATGAAGACAAATCTGGAAGCAGAGTAATATTTATATTACCTTAAGATCAGAACTGAGTGATATCAAAGGTGAGAGCTCCTCCCCCCTCTCCAACACACATACACACACACTCTACAAGAATTCTTACTTGTGAGAATGGGAGCTAATTACATCCATCGGATTATTGTTTTGCTGTGAAGATGAGCTAGCATTTTGCCTCTGTCTTGTTTTCATGAATTCCATAAGAATGTACTGTGCTTGTTGGAAGGCTATTAAAATCACACCCAACAGGGACAAACTGAGGAAGAAAGCAACGAGGTTCATTACTGCATGGTTCTGACCGGCATTAAAAAGACCAGCTCTCTTACAGAAGAGCAGTGGTTGGTTGATGCAAAATGTCTAAAGATATAGCATTGAAATTCCATAAAATGTATCACATCATCATTTCTGATGTGACTTAAAGATTTAAAAAGCTCCAAGTTTCTAAAAATGTGCACATTTATACGTTTGACATTCCAATTCCATTTTTAAAGGCACTTTCATGACAAAATCACTCCAAAAGGGTCACTCTAGTCTTCCAATCTCAAACTGCCACTGCGCCGAGCCAAAAGGAGTAACATCCGTATTTTCCACTGTGACTGCCAATGGAAGTATAGGGAGCACAATGATCTCTTATATTTCTAGGTCCCATGAATCTCCTACAATAAGTTTACTATTATCGTAAAGTTTACCAGTTACTACTTTGTCTATTTCACCTATGTTGAGGTTCACAAAGCAATGTAAATTCCACTCAATTCATACACTTTGAATATGCTTTTTGACGATTCGTATGCTTTTTACACCCAGGCAAAATACATTTTCATGCAACTCTCCTGACGGTGGTAGCATACCTGACAAAGAAGACTGTAAGCCTCCAAAACGACTCCTCCCAGCTGGGTCCTGGAACCACGTCTGCACACAAAGGCAACAGGTGATGGGGGAGGGTCACATTGAGAGTGAAGCGAAACTCCAGGTCTGCTGCAGTTACAAGAGTCAGCTCTCGAATGACCCAGGAAGAGGTAAAGTCTGGAGTAAACCTGATAACAAAAGATTCGTCTTTATGAACTTGAATTGTTTTCATTTTAGGCACAAAACAAAATAATCATGATAGCAGCCATATTTCTTACTTACAATATATGTTTATATAAAAACAACTTAACATGTCTTACCAATGCAAAAAGGTTTTCTTCCCCACATTATTAAATGCACCACAAAACCTAAGGGAGTAAAACCCAATGCTTACACGATGCTGATATCCCGGGATGTGTTTGGGGCCAGGGAAAATTGATGACAATCTAGCACTTCGAATCCATAACCTTGGCAATTATACCCATTAATTTTCAAAGATGTCACAGTTATAGGAAGTGGTCCAATATTCTCAACTTTAAAGTTCTTTGTAATAGATAAAATTTGCTTGCTGTCTTTCAGTTCTGAGGATAAAAAGTGATATTTAGTATGTATGAACTGCAAAATTTATTCAGAGTCATTTATTGAATCAACATTTACTGAATCAATAAACCATGACCTATATTATTAAAATGTGAAAAAAAAATGCAGTATAAGCCCAAAGTACAACTTCTATCTAATTTCTAGAACAGTCATAGATTTTCTTATACTACCAGAATACAATAAAAACATTTAATTAGTCAAGATTTTTCTTAAGTTATATGACCTTCCTAGGTACCAAAAGTAATCAGAATCTCTTCTTTGTTCTTTTACTTATTAAAAGTTAAGGTTAGAAGTTTATTCTTCTCAGAAGCCAAGTACTTTGGGTACCCCTAGACACCATGCACACTTTGCTCCTGGGATCCTCACACTGAACAGGGACCAGTTAAAAGCAAGAGTCTGTGGTTCTAGAAACACAGTTTAAACACCCACTACATTCAGAGGAAGTAAGTCACTAAGTCTCTGCAAAAAAACGAGAGCACATTTTATATGGGGAGTTTAAAAAAGAATTACCACAATTTTAAATTATTCCTATAAATTTATAACCCACAATCTTTTCCATATAAAGACTAAAATTTTATGTAGTTCTGTAGTTTTTATAATTTTCCCTAATTTCATCTGTCAAGGTCAACTCTAAGTTACTGAATGAATGAATGAATGAATGGAAAAGTGAATACTCTGATGAATTTTGAACACAAATGGTCAGTAAATCTTTTCAAACTCAATGCTCAGCATAGTTTTCTTAAAAAAGAAATTCCAATCAGGCATTAGACAGTGCTACAAACTATCCAATACTTTCACCAACCAGCTTTCTCCATAGGAGCACAGTGTTACACTAAAATGCTTTCAGTGTATTCCAGAAATACAAAATATTAATAGGAAAACAAGGAATTTACCAAAAACATTTTACATCTACTGTTTGATTTTTGTTTTAGTTCCTGAGGAAGTTCTTGAAACTAATATAAATAATTTAGAAGCATTTGAGTTACATATATGCACAATTTGGAAATTTCTAATGCAACATTTAGGTAAGTTTCTAAAATCTGCAATGTCTAATACAGTAGCCACTAGACATACATGGCTAAAATTAAAATTAAGTAAATTTAAAAACTCACATCGGCTATATTTTTAAGTGCTCATTAACCACATGTGGTTAGTGTCTGCTTTCCTGGGTGACACAGATATAGAGCATTTCCATTACTGCATAAAGTTCTACCGGTTAGCAGACCTTTACTCTTCTCACCATTCATCATTTTGGTGTGATTTTTTTTATGAAGATGTAGCTGATAACCAAACTGACATCTTCATACTATTTATCTTAAATATCCATCACTATACTGATAATTTAGCAATTATACTTTTTAAATAGGTATCATTTAAGTTGGGTTAAATATCTAAGGCTATTTTTCTAAGCAGTACTAGCCTATCATATATGCTCAGATGTTCGCCTGATTTAATTATTTGCATCAATGCCATGAATTTACTGTCAATTTTAAAAAGAATCCTCTTATGGAATCCTTTTGCCCTTGGCTTTCGCACCAAGCCTTCGCTGTCCGAGGGCCAGGTATGTGAACTCACGTCGTCGGCAGTCCATCAGCGTGGACTCAGGCACCTTGAATCGGAGTGAACCTCCTGCGCCAGGAAGCCTTCCGCCCACTTTCAGTAACTCTCTGGCTCCAAACCCTTCCACGGCAATCATGTCAATGACTGTCAAGTTATTCCTAGTGGGGCAACCCATACAAACGCAAAGACATTACAACAGAGTCATGAGACACAGTGCACTTGGACTTAAACATTCCTAATTGGCAAGAACAGGGTAACGTTGTGAAAGAGAAAATCAATTTAAATAGCGTGGCACCTCCGGCCATCTCATGGAATTAGAGGGTGTCCACGGGCAACGGAAGCTGCCATGGGCTCAGAAGAGCCCAGGCAGGCTGAGGCTGACTACAGCAAGAACGAGGGAATGCTCCTCATCACTCTCCTGCCTTGGCCCGAGAATGCAAAGCCATGTTTTTCTAATAACCAGCCACCAGGGTGGTGATCAGACCTCCAAGAGGAAAAAAACAAACAAACAAACAAAAAAACAAACTGAAAAGATAAACTGGGGACCCAGAGAAATATTAACAAATTTAGGCTAAATGACAAAAATTGCTTACAGGGTGAATTAAGGAGTTTTCATAGTAATTGTGACTGTAGGAAATTCTGCCTTAGGGATAATTCCAGAAATAGAATCTTATTATCTCTATTGAACCAAAGATTTATAATGTCATCCCACAAATAACCTATATCTACTCAAGTTCTTAGTCATCAAACACAAATTCAGACTAGCTTTTGCCTTTTCAGTAACTGAAACCATGATTGCTAGGACATAAAAAGTTAAATGGACAGAAGTTTAAATGATGCAGACTAGAGTGAAAGCCAGTCCTCATTAATGCAAATACTGTAGAAGCGGAGAAGGAATTCATGCCTAATTATGCAAAATACACCAGTATCTTTATATCTTTATCTAAAGGATTAAGAATCTTTAACCGTTGGGCGCCTGGGTGGCTCAGTTGGTTAAGCGACTGCCCTCGGCTCAGGTCATGATCCTGGAGTCCCGGGATCGAGTCCCGCATCGGGCTCCCTGCTCAGCAGGGAGTCTGCTTCTCCCTCTCCCGCTCCCCCCTCTTGTGCTCTCTCTCTGTCAAATAAATAAATAAAATCTTTAAAAAAAAAAAAAAAGAACTTTATTAAAAAAAAAAAAAGAATCTTTAACCATTTAAAAACCTTTAAGTTATGTTATGTTATTGTCTACAGAAAAATACTATCAATACAGAAACATCAAAAATAAATTAAGTACTATAAATAATTTAGACTTTTCGAAGCCAGGAGAGTTTAACCTGGGATGAGGTAAAGTTCATCTCTGCACTTCCCAGGACTTTAGTTCTTCAATGAAGAATGGGTTTAACATGAAAGACATTGCAGGGCATGAGAAGTCTTAGTTAAAATGCTTAATAGAACACACTCTTAAAAACTTTAGTACATTTTCCTTTTTCAGGGCATTCACTTGTAGAAGAAAAAACTCATGTGATATATTAAAGGAAGTCCAGAATAAGAAAGTCTTTGCCAGCTGATCTGATATTAGAAAAGCTTTAAAAAGAAACTAAAATGTCATTTATTAAAAATTAGACTTCTCACCAATGCAGAGAGCTTCAACAAACACCTGTATTTACTGTAAATTTTTGAAAGAAGACTCTCAATAAGAGATTGAGATCTACCTAAAGATGAAAAAGATTTAATAATGAAAAACATTAGGTGTTTAAATTAAATTAGCAACCACTGTCATTTAAAAGAATGAAAAAGAAATTTTAAAAAGCCAATGGGCTCAATAATCCTTAGTCCATTGTCCTCTGGGGCTACAGAGAATTCCAGAAGCAAGGCAGCTATGAGAGTGGAGTAAATCCAAACACTGTGGAATGAAAACGTACACAGCAGTGTTTCAATTACTTCTCTAAGCTAAGGTCAGAGAAGTGTGTGTGTGTGTGTGTGTGTTCTGCCCTTGGAGACAGCAACAGATGGGATGCTGAGCAAAATACATTGTGGCTGTTGGAGAGAAGGACACACACACGGCCCCTACCTTACAAGGCCAGAGGCCCCAGGGGTGTAAGCAGGGAGCCTTTCCTCTGCCTGCCTTGCAACATGGCCTCATCCCTACCGGCCTGACTGAGAGATCAATGTCAGCTCTTGGCTAAAGAGAGTACGTATCCTTGAGAGAAAGAGACTTGGATGGATGAGTCAGAGGGAAAGAAACGGGCTCCGTGATGGGGACACACCTACCGGAGTAGTATGAGTGACGTAACCTTCCCGTAGTCAGCTGGCGTGAAAACCACACCGACCCTTTTCATCTCCAGAGGCTGCAAATGTAAGTGGAGGATGCCAAACCTGGACTCCTCAGAATGCATGCCCTGCAAATTTAATAAATGCAATTAAATGGAATCCTGTAAAGCAAGCTTCCGTCTTCATTACATGCATTTTAGAGTATAACCATGATTGCTCTTCTTTTAACATCCAGATGTGACTATCCTCATCGACCTGCTGAACCTGTTTACCCTGAGAGCTCACACCAACCAACAGCTCCCGACCCACAGCTGAGAAGTGTAGGCAGAGGCTGCAGAACAACCTGCCATGGAGGCTGGCAAGGGGATTTGCTTCCTGGCTCAAAGGGGAACTGCGGCCAGAAGCAGCCTTCTCTGCCAAGATGCTCTGACTAGAGAACATCACTCAGAAAACAGACCAAACATGGGGCGCCTGGGTGGCTCAGTCGTTAAGCGTCTGCCTTCAGCTCAGGTCATGATCCCAGGGTCCCAGGATGGAGCCCCGCATCGGGCTCCCTACTCCGCGGGAAGCCTGCTTCTCCCTCTCCCACTCCCCCTGCTTGTGTTCCCTCTCTCGCTGTGTCTCTCTCTGTCAAATAAATAAAATCTTTAAAAAAAAAAAAAAAAAGAAAACAGACCAAACAGCCTCTGCTTGAATGCTATGGGGAGCTGACCAAACACCCCTCCACTGCTGGACAACCCTAAATTTCTCTTTCATATTGAGCTTCGGTTTATACAGAAACCATCTTTATTACATTTAGTCTCTGCACTCACGAGAAAGAGCTCTATTCATGTCCTCCTTGACTTTCCCCAAGATTTCTAACTCTGACTAAATCTTGTGTTCTACATTTAGTATTCAAGATTGAGGTCTTCATCATTTTTCCTCTTTCCACTGCTTTTTTCAGATCCTTCTCACTAAAAACAATTTATTAATTTCTTAGCGCTATAATCATATAATTTGCATGGTAATAATTCTCTTTTCTGCATTCTTCATTTTTAAATTTGTTTTATTCTGCAACTGTTGCTGGCATGTCCCCATGCTATCTGAAAGAAGAAACAGGGATGGTACTTGTTTCATGTTCATTAGAATTATAAACTTCATGAGGGGAGTAACCCTGCTTTACATATATCTAATATAAATATTGAAGAAAAAGCTGCTGATTTTTAGTATTAAAACTCTAATAATAAAAACACCCTTTATTAAATAGTTCTTATATGCCAGGCACAGGAATATAGTAAGGTCTATAAGATGCTGAGCATTGCATAAACCTTACTGAATCTTCCAACATTACTGTAAGTGAGAGAGAGGAGGCTATAGAGAGGTTAAGGAATCTGCTCGGGGTCACGCAGCAAGCCCATGTTATGAGCCTGGGTTTGGAAACCTGACTGTCCAATTCCCCCTACTCTTCACTAGAGGAATTAAGTTTCTAAAAGCAAACCAACATCAAAAAAATGTGTGCTATCTTTACATGACAGAGTTCTAATAAGAATTTTGAGTTAAACTTTTAAGTGTCTCAAAGGCACTGATACCATTCTTGATGGCAAAAGGTGTACTCTCCTTGGGGGAAACCTTCGATCACAGATGAAAAACTTTTTCCAAGTGAGTTGCACCATTTGTTCAAATTTGAACAGAACATTTATATGTAAAAGGAATTTGGCATTATTTCTGGAATTCCAAATTATATACGGTTCAACCACGGGGGCAAAAGATCTCTTAGTATTTTGGACTAATTTACCTCCCAACAGCCCTGGGAGGCTGCTCGGTGGAAAGGAGAATGAGAGGGAATGAGTACAGCAGGCTCACTAACAAAAACAAGACCACGCAGCTGCCTAGACTGCTTACAAAGAGAAAGGAACACTTGCTGTAATGTGTTTCCTATTGTTAAGTCTCTGTTAAATCCACTTAAAAACTTGCTTTGATGAGTTTTAACTCTTAGTTGGAGGTTATCTGGTTTCCCTCTTTCTGCTATTCAAGTTCACCTAGAGCCAACAGCATATCTTCAGAGGGATAAGTGCCAAGAAAGAAGAAAATACCCAAGGCATTTAAATATGTGTGTATTAGAAATATAGTTGTGTGCCTATGTGTGCTTGCATGTGTGTTTGTACTCATTTAACAGATGCTCCGTGTCTGACTTGATCTCACACATAGGATACTTGTAAGGAAAACACTCGGCTCCGTACAAAGAACCACAGAACTACTGAGTGGAAACTAAGAAACAAGGCTGCCAAGTGCCCAGACAACATCCTCACCACATGACATGTTTATTCCTCCTCCCTAAGTATTTGTGCAAGACCTCATGAGTGCCCAGAGGCTTAAGAATTTCAGAGAAATCCTTTTTTACAGATGAGGTGAACATCACAGAAACTGGGTAACTTGCTCAAAACATGAAGCCAATTTGGTAGGAGAAGATTTTTTTTTTTTAAGTGTATTTTTTACCTTATGCAGCCCTAAAAAAAACTGGATGGGGAATCTAAAAGAGAATTGTAAATTCTGGGGTCTCAAGTTTTATGGTTTTCTACATAGCCCTGATTCAGTTGTTATTTCTTCACTCACATGAATCCAAACTATCAAATTAAAATGATTTACAGGCTAACATGAACCGTACAGCTCCTGCTGCATTCGTTAATTGGAAAAATCTGCTATGTGTGCTTAATGTCTAGAATATAAAAATAAGAAAGCCACATATATTATGAAAAGACGCTCGAAACATAAATCAGTAGAGCCCATATGCTATGTGTATAGTTTGTTAGCATTCTCTTTCTATTTCAAAAGGACATCCTACCCGGTAAGGGCAAGCTTGGGTGAGCTGGAATTCACCAGTTGTGAAATTAATCATCTGCATATCGGTGCCAAACCTATAAAGAGAAAAAATGTTTGAAATAACATTCAGATTGCCAATAAAGAGAGACTAATATGTGTGCACATATACCTATTACGTGAGTACATGTATTTGCATACACAATTCACCCCATCCTGTCACTACCGTGTCCCAGGCCCCTGCACTCTCCCTGGCATATTATAAGTGCTCAATAAATATTGTTGAATGAATGACTTTGGTAGCACAGAATGTAAAGAAGCATATGGTAACAAAAGTTCTAAATATGGGGGCGCCTGGGTGGCTCAGTCGTTAAGCGTCTGCCTTCGGCTCAGGTCATGATCCCAGGGTCCTGGGATCGAGCCCCGCATCGGGCTCCCTGCTCAGCGGGAAGCCTGCTTCTCCCTCTCTCACGCCCCCTGCTTGTGTTCCCTCTCTCACTGTGTCTCTCTTTGTCAAATAAATAAATAAAATCTTTAAAAAAAAAAGTTCTAAATATGAAGCATTTTTTTTCCTCCAAATGGTCCATATAGAACCTGACAGGAAGTGACTCTCAACCAAGGACAATTTTATCTCCCAGTGGACATCTGGCAATACCTGGAGACATTTTGGGGAAGATCCTACTGGTACCTCTTGAGTAGAAGCCTAGGATGCTGCTAAACATCCTCCAAAACGCAGAACAGCCCCTCCACCCCAAACATAAAATCATCTTGTCCAAAATATCAGTAGCACTGAAGCTGAGAAACCCTGGGATCAGAGTAGGTTCTACGAAGCCAAGGAAGGGAACGTTCTAAGTGAAACTGCGATTGCTTTGTAAAAATAAGATGTAACATGAACATCTAACATCTTTTAGACATGAACTAAAAGAATGATCATCTTTTCTAACACTCAGTTAAAACGTACTAAAACACTAAACTCACTTTCTTGTGTCGCCCAGAGATCATTGCGATTTAGATCCTAAATTTTAGAGTATATGCGGGAAAATCACAGTCCTAGAGATTCCCCGACCAAAGAAAACAATATTCTGCCGGGAAGTAGCCCTGACACGGTAACACTAAAGATGCCACACAGCAAAGGGAAGTGGCAATTTCCATCGAGGTATATGCCCCAGGGAGCTGGGTGTCCAGGTACCAGGGTTAATACCGTGTACACCCGCATACAGGTTCCGGGTGAAAAACGTGAAGGACTGAGAATAATTCTGAGTCGTAACAGTAGTTCCCAAACCCTGTCAGAAAATCCTCAGCCGGGCACTTTACCATTTATGCAGCAGGCGCACTGCAGCCTCAGGCTTGGGGTACAAGGAGAGAGGCAGCAGCTGCATGGAGACTGGCCAGGAGGAAGGGTTCTTCACCACAAAGTACTTCACCTAGATACAGGGAAAGGCAAATCAAAACCCGGAGAAGGACACGGCGTTGCCCCCTGAAATAATCCTGCAAAAAATTCATAACCTGAATCTAATCATGAGGAACCATCGTGCAAATCAAATCGAGGGACATTCTAGAAAATAAAGAGCCTGCCTTCTTCAACCATGTCTCTGCTAGGAAAGGCAAGGAAAGGCTCAGGTGACAAAAAAGATGCAATCATGCAATTCAAGATCCTGAACTGGATCCTGAACCAGGGGGGCGGCGGGGGGGGGGGGGGGGGAAGCCTACCATAAAGTATGTGAGTGGGGTAACTGGAAAAATCTGAATATAGACTGCATTATGCTGATTAATGTCACATTTTCCGATTGTGATAATTATACTGACATGTGGGAAGACGCTCCTGTCCTTAGGAAAATCATACTGAAGTAGAGACAAGAGGGGCATAGCGTCTGACACTCTCAAATGGCCCGTAAAAATGTGTGTGGTGTGTGCGTGTGTGCGCAGAGAAAGAGAGAGAAGCAATGATAAAGCAAATGTGGCAAACGTGGAAAACTGTGACTCTCTGTGAAGCGTGATTGGGAGTTCTTGGTACTATTCTTGAAACTTTTAAGTTGAAATCATTTCAAAATGAACATCTGTTGGAGAGTCTTCATATGCCACCCCTAAGAAACCCAGTGAGCGCCTCACGAAGGGTAAATTATCACCCAGACCACACGTGACGCAGGCAGCTCTTTGGCAGTCAGACTGGAGACACACATGGAAGCCTGCTGGGGTCCCTTCGCTGTCTGTGCCTTTCTCCGGGCCTCCCGAGCTCCTCAAGGGAAGCACACACAAGGGAGGAAGTGGGCACACTAAGGACAGAGAGTAGCAGGCAGACAGAGCCTGGGCTCCTGATGGCATCACACTGCTGCTACAACCACTTTGGACTTCTCCCCTTTGAGCTTCTCGCATGAAACAAGCTACCTCCTACGTAAGCCTGTGTCACTCAAGGTTTTCTCAGTGTAGAGCCTTGTGACTCTTGATCTCGGGGTTGTAAGTTCGAGCCCCATGTTGAGTATAGAAATTACTTTAAAAAAAAAAAAAAATAGGGACGCCTGGGTGGCTCAGTCATTAAGCGTCTGCCTTCGGCTCAGGTCATGATCCCCGGGTCCTGGGATCGAGTCCCGCATTGGGCTCCTTGCTCGGCGGGAAGTCTGCTTCTCCCCCTCCCTCCCTCTGCCTGCCACTCCCCCTACTTGTGCTCTCTCTCTCTGACAAATAAATAAAATCTTATGTAAAAATAAAAATAAAGTCTTAAAAAAAAAGATTTGCTCTGTTGTTCACAGCTGAACACTTTCCTGGCAGATAGATTTTGAAGCGAAAATAAGCTTCAGAAAATGTATTTGTTTCATGCATTTTGAGTTTTACTCATTGTGTTCTTCTGACACCTCCCTACTAAGTGCACTAAAGAGCTTATGTGTGTCCCTTAAAAATGAACTTAAATTATGTTTGGTTCTGAAACAGTATTCTCAAGGTGGAAAGACCCTGGTAACTCAAGAACCCGAGAGCTGGGGCGTCGCTGACAAGGAGACATGCGACCCTCACCACGCTGCTCCTCAGGGCGGTTGCGCTGAAGTTCAACACCAGGCTGGGCTCTGCAATCAAACGAGGCAGAAAGAAAACAAAGGATTCCGACTCCTTGGATTTCTTCAAGCGACCAAACCGCGTCATTCCTAAAACAGTCCTCCTGTGTAATTCATAAAGAAAAATTACTTTGAAAAATCATTTTGACATTTAAAAAAATGAAATCACTAAATATCAATCCCACTAAAAGGAACAAGGGGTCTTGGGGAAAAATATGGCTTATTCTGAGTCTGGGGAAGAGAAAGTACAAGATGATCCTGAAACATCCTGTCTTACTAGAAAGCAAGGAAGTGCTCAAGGAATGAATGGTAAGAACATTTGAGGCTACCAACAAGCTAGCCTGAAGGGGCTCTCATCAGTCAAATCTGGGACAATTTAGCATCAAAAATAATAATGGTGGTAAGTGGTGGTAATGAACAAAGAATCCACAGGGATGCTCAAAAAGAATGTAGAATAAACAAAATAATTATAAACATCACCATTTTTGCAGCCATCAATCTAACAACTAACCGATCCAGGCAAGAACTATCAATGGATGCTAAGATCATGGGGTGACATGCTCTTAGAGAACAGGAAATTTATATGATCTCAAATTATCATAGCACATATTATTTATTAATTACTTATTAAAGGAAAAATCCATCTATAACAGAGAGAGATCTGTCACACATACAATGGGGAGAGTCAAATGATTCAACTTAGCAACACCAACAATGGGACAAATTGACATATATGTCCCTTCCGAGGTGACGCAATGGTAAGGACATAATACCAACCAAGTAGTCAGCACTCTTCCCAAAAATGTTTAAAGCAAACGTAAACTTGAAACCCACAGCGCTGAAGGTTCTATAAGACAAACGGCTAAGACTCTCTAAAGTGTCAGCATTATGAAAGATGAAGAAAGGGGGAGCAGAGATACACATCTAAAGAAAATTAAGAAAACATGACAACCAAATGCAATGCATGATCCTTGAATGGATCCTGGATTTATGAGGAATATTTGAGTATTCACTGTACTATACTTTCAATGTTTCTGAGGTTGGAAATTTGTCAAAATAAAAGGCCCAAGAGAAATACTAATTCTTAAAAACTCAGTCGTGCAAATTCAATAAAGTACTACGTAGTAGTGTTCCCCCTCCCTGAGCCGGTGCTGAAGAAAAGAGACAAGCAAAGGTGAACACAGAAGACATACTTGCAGCCGTCACCAGTTTTAAATTTCTTCCATCTTTCATACAATTTATTGGCAAGTTCTGAATCCACGTCCCAGGTAGACCGATCCAGAGAAAGACTCCCTTCCCAATTAGGATTTTCTACAAGTTAGACCAGATGTAATATTTAGACGTACAGAAAATGCAATTCAGTTAGGAAAGAAAGCCACAGGCTGTCAAACTTCTCAAACTGAGAGGACTGCCAAGCGAATCAACATCCCCCCCCTTTCCTCTGACTGTACTTTACTAGGAGTCCCTCTAACCCAATGGCAAATGACATATCAAATAAAACAAACATGTATAAAACAAAACTAAACCGAATTATGTAAAGGTAGTAACATAAAAGACACATGGCTCATGAATACAGCCTGAAACAAGTTAAAATTATTCTTGGAACATTTTTAACAGCTTTCAAGCTAACAGGCTAAACTGCTTCCCTGTAAACAGAGCTCATCATCATCCAAGTCTTTCAGTGATTATGATCAGTGCTGATAGACAAACAGCAGTCCTCCTAAAGAAGGGCACAGACCAGGGGCTGGGCCTGGAGAAGGCGCATGTTTATATTTACAAACTGGCCTCCTGTTCACCTCGCCCTCTCTACTTATCCATTCTGTCTGATCTGTGCTGAAGAGCATACCAGGATGAGAAAGTGAGAACCTCCCCAAAGACATCTTGTACTGTACTGACAGTCTCCTCACATTAAATATTTTAATAAATCAGAAGGCAGGAGAAGGACTAGAAAGAGCTTCTATATCAACACCATGTATTTCAATCTCACACCACAACTAGCACCCCCTGTAAGATGTTTATGTTCCTGTAACTAAAGTCTTCAAATGCAATTCTAGGTTATTTTTACTAACTTGTAGTCAGCCCTTTTATAAAAGAACCAGAACCTTCCAATTTTTCCTGGACACAAGGCTGCTGTGACCATCAAATAATGTGTTTGGAAAAAAATCCCTTACAAAAAGTTCAAGGGGACATTATTAACACAAGTACCTTGGGTGTTTTTGGAGGATTCTTAACAATTTCAAGTCATTCTGTGAATGATCATGCTCTTTAAGAATAAAATATGACACAATTATGTTTACAGTATTAATTATTCCACCTACAAATGCTATTTTTCCTCACTACTTCCCACCCAACACCAAACTAGAGTTCTATAGAAAGCCTAAGGGCAAAATACTTACCTGTTTTTGATTTTCCCATGAAATAATGCATGCCACAATGTGCTATCACTTCAAAACCCAGACTCCCTTCCTAGATTGAAAAGTAACATATGAATAACTTAAAACACAACACTAAACATAAAAACCCTAATGCACTCAAACGCGAAGCAGACAATGGTCTCCGCCTCAGTGAATTTCTCTTTAACCAGAAGCCAAACAACGAGAAAGTGAATTCTTAGCTTTCCTTCTCCTTGAATGAGCGCTCTGAACTGTCTCACAGACAGGATCACGGCAGGGGATTTTGCACAATCTTCAATGCCCATAGGGACAATCCTTGGGCCCCAAGACACAAAGCTGCCTTCTGAATTAGAGGTTAATCTCAGGACACTCCTGATAGGCTTTTTGTTTTTTAAACTGTACTCTAATCTTCTGAAAAACAGTATACCAATCTATAGTAACTCCTAAGCCACTTGGGACATGTAAACTGATGTTCCACTTCCTACATGTTGGGAAAGCACAGACTTGCTACTTCCTACTTCCACATATATGTGAAACCTGCCTCCTCCCTCCCACAAGCAGCTCTTCTTAAAATGCAACTCTTGATCAGAAAAAGGAGATTTCTAAGAAATCTCCCCTGCTCAAAATACAGATGAATGGAATTAACCTTGCATCTTGTGTAGTTTAATTTTAGAGGTCCTACCTTTAAGCCTATAGCTAAGCATGAGGCATTTCTATCTATGAAACACCAACGCTAGTAAGTGAGAAAAATCATAAAGATGGTTGCATGAATGTCTCATAGTGAAAAATTAGAACCCAGCGTTATACAGAAGAGCTTGGATTAAAAAGAAGCAATAACAGTAACCAAATGAAAATAAATAAACATTAAGAAAAAAATGAGACATGTTTAAGATAAGATCTAAATTAAATACGGCTTACCCAGATTTTAGAAAGCATTCTAATTGATAACCCTTTCAGGTTTTAGATTTGGCCCACTAGAGAAATGCAAGGATTACAAGCAACTGAGAGTCACTTACCAGAGGCCTAACTAAAGCATTTGACCGTCTAGTTTACTTGAATTCATTGCTAGTATGCACCAAAAGCTCAACTGTGTTTTCTATAGCAAGCATATATTCCTTGCTCTTCAAATTTTGGAAACAAATGAAAATGAGATTAATCTATTTGTATTATTTTATTCAAGAACCTCAAATTACTTTATGAAAAATAGAAACTCTTTCCAAATAAAGAGTTCCATATCTAAACAACTGACCATGTAGGATCGGCCTGGTAATATCTTTCAAATTTCTTAGCTAGTCTTCAAGAACTCTAAGCTTAACTCTGCCAATAAAACCCAAGCACTGTAAGTTAACAAACAGTAATTATTATGAAAATTATAACACAGAGTGTTGTAAATAATACCTTGGTTGGGGCTGAGTAAATCTGTAGAGGTATTGCAAAAACGGCACCTATGTTTGTAGTCAAAAATACATTGGTGAATAGGTTTATGGCAATGTCTTTAACAGCAAGTTTCAAAGAAAATATATTCCAACAGCCTGGAGGTAGAAATAAAGGGCCAGTGAAATTCAGAATCTAAAAAGAAAAAAAGCAAGAGAAATTACTTTTCCTAACACTAATTAGGATTAAGACCATTATAAAGTTAATCACCATACATTACATCATTAGTTTTTGATGTAGTGTTCCATGTATGGTGATTCACATAACATAAAAAAAAACAAAAAAAAACCCCCGAGGGTTCTAGAGGGGAGGGGGGTGGGGGGGGATGGGTTAGCCTGGTGATGGGTATTAAAGAGGGCATGTACTGAATGGAGCACTGGGTGTTATATGCAAACAATGAATCATGGAACACTACATCAAAAACTAATGATGTAATGTATGGTGATTAACATAATAAAAAGAAAAAAGAAAAAAAAAGACCATTATAAAGTATGATACTAAAGGTCTTCTGTACTTTTAAAAATATAATTTTACTCACTTATTTCCAGGTCAAAGATCGAAATATTTTTATATAAATGACAGGTTTTAAATGTTGTGTATGCTACTGCTTTTAAATTTCACAAAAGTAATCTTGAAATTTTCATGGGGTAGTATTTTGAAAAAGTCTATTTTGTCATTAATTAGGCTTACTTTTAATAAATACAATCTTTTTAGTATAAATTATACACTGTAATCTTTTTGAACAATGGTAAGAGCAAATATCATTTAAGAATATATCTTGGTCCCTTTTAACTCCTTGAACAACAGTTAAAAAGAATAAATAAAGAGATCCCAGAAGTAACTCTGAAAACATTGAAAGAAAAATACTTGCTTTAAAAATCAGAAGTAAAAATGAAATTTTATAAATATTAATTTCATAGCATCTGACCTTAAATAAAGCTTAAAATAGGCTAAAACCTGGATAAAAATACCATACGTACCTTTAAAATGTGCTTGGTTTCCTTGGAAACAAACACATCCTTTAATACAACGCCACGGTTGAAATGGTTGAGGTACCACACTGACCAAACTCCTGACGTGTTCTCGTGAGTCTCTATGTGAAACTGGGCTGCAGAGGAGTCCATTCTAAAATACCTGTGAACACAGGACATGCACGCTGTCAGCCTGGAGCCTGAGACAACTGTCAGCACTCACCGTGCCTCTGAGCGCAAAAAGAAGAGCATCATAAAACGTCAAAGAATGAAGGTTAGTAGTGCTAGGAAACAAGCTTCGAGACTGCCTTCTTCAACCTTCATGCCCACAAGGGGAGCATCTGAAGGCCAGAGGGGAAGGGATCAGGCCAACTCACGGAGGCCGCCAGGGCAAAGCCAGGACCCAAAGGCACGTCCTCTTCCTTTTCCCACACCCAGCTTGGCTCCCTGGCCCAGGACCTGCGCCGCTAACTGAACCATCCCGTTTCCTCTCCCCTGGTCTGCAGTCAGTCCTCCCACTGCTTGTTAGCTGTGTTAATGTATGGAAGGCAAGTCCCGAGAGAGAAAATCATACACATCTTATCAGTAATATTTTTAAATCATTGCGAGATGAAAACAAACAAACGAACATACGATTAAGGGAAAGTGGAATCATTACCCTACCCTTGAACCACAGGAGAGGAGAGACATGCTTTTAGTGTTGAAGTGTTTTTTATTTTCTTCGTGTCTTCTTTAATCCCATTGTCACATGATGTAGCTGTTTTGAGACACAAAGAAATAAATGTGAACAAAAACAAGATCTGTTTTATTTATAACTTTCTAATTACTTTGCTTTTCAGCCTCCATTAAAACAGTGCATTGGGTATCAACGGTAAAATCCTTTCTCAAACACTCCTATCTTTCTCTCTGCTGGCTTGTTGCCAATCATCTAGAACACGCTGTCTGCCACCCACCCCCACATCCACCCCTTTTTTAAACCAACCTCTCACTTCTTCTTTTGGGGGAAAAAAGAGAGAGAGAGAGAGAGAGAGAGAGAGTGAATGCTTTGTGGCTTCTCTTTACAAAGATCTGCATTTACCATAAATAAAGTCTTTAGTTCTGCCAGGGATGACAAAAGTGAAAAATGATGCTCAGCTGGGTGGGGTGAAGCATGTGGAGACATGAGCAAGAAAGGAAGACAACCAAAATAGCAAGAAGGAGCTTCACAGTGAAAGTAGGAATGAAGTCCAAAACATTGTGAATTATCAAAACAACACTTCCAAGCTTTCCTTGAGCTAGGTTGTAATATTAAGACACTGGTATTGAATTCTTAACTCTGATACTAACACTCAAGTCTTTTTTGGGGGGGGGGATTTTATTTATTTACTTGAGAGAGAGAGAAAGAGGGAGAGCGCAGGCGGGCGCGTGCATGAACGAGGGAGGGGCAGAGGGAGAGGGGGAAGCAGACTCTGCGCTGAGCAGGGAGCCCGACTCAGGGCTTGACCTGAGCTGAAGGCAGATGCTTACCCAACTGAGCCACCCAGGCTCCCCTAGTCTTTTTTTTTTTTTCTTAAGCTACATATATGGCTCCAAAAAAATATTCAAACACTAACAAAAATGTGAAAATAAAGTCTACTGTTCACCCCTGAGTTCCCACTCATCTTAGAGGAAACAACTGTTAGCAGATTCTTATGCATCCATCCAGTGTTCTGTACATAGACAAGTACATAGACACCCCTTAAAAAACAGGACATGCACGACAATTCACCAGCCTCCTATCGATGGATGTTGACACTGCTTTGTTGTCACCAACAGTGCACATTTCTGTAGGTACAGTTGTGCATACATACATGAGTATATCTGCAGATGGTTCCTTGATGTAGAAGGATCAAAGAGCATCTATGTGCCTTTTAAATTTTCTTAGATTGTCAATTTCCCCTCCAAAGAAGCCTGCATTGGTTTATACTCTTGTCAAAAATATCTGTTTTTCCCCCTAATCATTACCAACACAGAATATTAACAATGTTTTTATTTTATTGATCTAAGTAATAAATTATATCTCACTTGCTGCTTTAATTAATATTTTTTGAAATATAAGTGAGGCAGGGCATGTTTTCATATGTTTAAGACCATCTGCGTTTCTTTACAGAACTCTACCATAAATAAATAAGAACCCACCCAAAGTGAGGACTGGGTTTATACTCACTAGATCTGCATCGCATTCTGCACCAAGAAACACAACTGGGGCAGTTAAGCTTTAAATGCAAACTCCTACACATGTGGCAGAATAAAAGTGACATCAACAATCTCATTCTTTCCATGATTCTCTCTCTTAGAACTATCAAGGCTGCAGTATTATAATCAAACTCATTTACTTCTGAAAACCTTACTTATTACTCTGTAGTTCTAAGTCATTTCATAGAAAGAATGATCATAACTAGATAATGAAAATAAAAAGACAATCTCCGATATTTTTAAAATCTATACCTTTGCAAGTGAAAGAGGCGATTTTTGTAAAGTTTGTCGTGGAAGTAGGTAGGAGGACTGGTTCAAACTGCAGGGACAGAGCATCTCTCTGTGAGAAATGATGTACGTCCTACAAAAAAAACTCCATATTACTATCCTCAGCTGGGTGAATGTTTATCCAATTTGAATCAACTCTGTTAAAAGAACTAAATGGCTCAGACTGGCATACAAGTAACTGCTCAGCATATGTGTCTATAACAATATGAAGGGGGTGCTGACAACCTTCATCCTAATATGGGTTCAAGCAAGGGAAAATGGGTATAAATTAAAGCAGAAGAGAATTGAGACAAGTGTTTCTGTATCTGTTCCTGAAAAATCCTCATGCTCTGCAATTAAACACACACTTGTCAGTTTAAAATTTACTTTATGTAAGCATTAACAATTACCTGTATCCAAATAAGGCTGTTTCCTGAATGTAATATATACATATTTACTGCCGAATCATCTGTCCAAAAAAATCAGAGCAATGAGATTAAAACAAAGAGCCATCTCATTCTCACACCTTAATATAGTAGTTAAAATACCATATTACACATTTCTATAGAAAATGTGACTCGTTTTTCAACACTACAATTGAAACAGGGAACTATTTTCTGTTGGGTATTCTTTTAAGTCACAAGAAAAAAGATCCAAACAAAAAGACTGACCTACCAATATAGGATCTCTAAATGATGATGAACTACCAGTGGAGAAATTCTGAGTTTAGGGCCATACTATAACTCCTCTGGATGAAACTAACCAATTGGACAGCTTTAAATAAATCTATGTCCTCCTGTTGATTAGACAGTCCCTCATTTCCTTATTTAGATGATCATATTTGAGGAAAAACAAAACCCTGGGATCTCAAAGCACAGCCTTCCTTTTAACCTTCACCAAAAGTGCTCCCCATGGGACAGGGGTCTTCTCTACATTGTTGTCTACCTGGCCATTCTGAGATGGAAAGTAAATGAGGCTTGACCAACAATTAAGACTCCCAAACAAAATTATGCTTTGCTAACAATTCTTTCTCTAGATACGTATATATGTGTTTGTATGTGTGTGTGTGTACATGTGTGTATGTGTATACATATACATAGAAGTACACACACACATATATATATACATATACATAATATACAAATATACCAGCACAGTCTTGCTAACCAATGGATAATAGCAAATGTCTACGTTATAAATGTCATGGACTATATAATATGTGTTGCCTACCAAAGTTCTTAGAAACTTAAACTGATGAACTAGGTAATTTCTGGTACACGGGACACACATTTTCAAAGACAAAATTCATAGAAATGAACACTAAAATTCACACTATCCTCACTTGCCAGGCATCCAGGAACAACCAGCACCCAATCAACTATTAAAAGTACAAATCAGCATGATTTAACTGAGCTTCTGCAAATCAGTAACATTGGAACAAGAAACAGAAGACTTAAAATACTCTGTGAATATTTATATTAGATTCTTGTGCCTGTTTAACTTGTTTACTATCTCCAGAATGCCAAGAAAAATTATTCCCAAGGTAACTCAGAATGGTTCGCAGTTGCCACTTAATTTACTCCAAAATAATACAGTCTTACTAGCAGTTGCAGATTGAGAACCAGTTACTGTTTCAATCTTTTAATAATGAAAGCAAAGGCTCTTTGTCTTGCATTGCATATATGATAGAATCTACAAGTAAATGCTGTAAGAATGATGATGCAGGTTAATCAAAATATATAATAAAAATTTTAAAAGATTCCACCTTACCTGAGGTCTCAGATTTATCTGTAGCTACATAAATAATAGAAAGATGATCTAACAAATCTTGTGTGTTTTCTTCAAATTCTTTTGAGGAGTTTTCCATGGTCACAATTATGCTCATTTGTAGCCGTAAAACATCATCAGATTCCATATAACAACTCTGAGATTGGAGGGATGGAAAAAAAGGAAAAACTCAAAAAAAAAAAAAAAATCATCCAAACTTGGTGATTTCAAATTTAGGAAAAGAAAAGCAAGGACATGTGTATTTCTGAAAGCAGAATATGTCATTTTATTTTTGATTTCCAAGCCAAGAGGCAGGAAAGGAAGGATAAAAACAGTGAATTTTTTAGTTTACCTTTAACTGCTGACACACTTTATTATGTAAACTGCATTCCAGTTGCACTTGCAAGAGGCTAGTATTAGTGGTTTCTTCCTAAAAGAAGAAAAAAGGGGGGGAAACACTTAAAAGAGGCAAAAAGTTCAATCTCATATTCGTAGTAAACTATCATTTATTCAGGACATTCATTCATTCATTCATTTAATAAATATTTGAGCATCTGCTAAATGATGGGTATTATTTTAGTAGCTGGAAATAAACATGAGTAAGACAGAAAACTGTCACTGAGCTTACATTCTAATGGAAATCATAAGCTCTCCCTTGGGCAACATGAAAATTCCTATTATGGCAGTAAGGAGATAAATATGTTCTAAATATACACAGGAACACTGTAGTTTGGCATTTCTTATACTTTTTGAACATTCTGTTTCAACATAGGAGTCTTTCATTTCAAAGTAGGTTCACCCAGTAATAACCAATTAATTGTTCTTATGTCTGCCTTCCATTAGTAGAATGACGTTAGAAGTGGTGACAAAACACTCAGAGGGGTCTAAAATTCCACTGGCCATCATGATCATTTTTGATATGTGAAAGAGCTATGGACGGAAGAGACCAAAGTAAATGAAAAGAACGCAGAATTTCGTCAAATTCAAAGATCTTAACAGCCATATGGGATGATAAGTGGCATATCTTTAAGAGGAGGAAATGCAAACCCCAACCCAGGAATAGAGCCGTGTGGGTGGGAGGGTGGGGGCTGCGTACAGTGAAGGCACAGAGCAGTCAGGTAGTGAGGCATGTAAATCCAAACAACCTAAGCTGTGACGGCTCCTTTTTTGTTCAGTCTGATGTGTCTGGCATAGTGATTATAAAATAAAAAAAGGCACTCGGCTTGGCAGCCACAGTCAGGACACCAGGAAATCTCAGTACAGTAAGGGGCGTTCCCCAAATCCTTGGCTGACTTAATTGTGGGTAAGCATTTATTCACTCCAGGAAGATTTAGTATTAAGTAGAACCACCACGATGGTGTTTAATTTGTTAGATTTATTAAGAATTACCTAAGTATATTATGTTAGAAAACCACATTTTTAACTACTGCAATTTTCATTCAGCAAATAAAGTACCAAAATTGGGGCACCTGGGTGGCTCCGTCAGTTAAGCGACTGCCTTCGGCTCAGGTCATGATCCTGGAGTCCCAGGATCGAGTCCCGCATTGGGCTCCCTACTCACTGGGGAGTCTGCTTCTCCCTCTGACCCTCCCCTGTCTCGTGCTCTCCCTCTATCTCTCTCTCTCAAATAAATAAATAAAATCTTAAAAAAAAAAAAAGAAATTATAAGAAAAATAAAAATAAAAAAATAAAGTACCAAAACTGGAATCAAATATAATGCATTTTAAAATGCAGTAAAGAGGGCGCCTGGGTGGCTCAGGTGGTTAAGCAACTGCCTTTGGCTCAGGTCATGATCCTGGAGTCCTGGGATCGAGTCCCGCATCGGGCTCCCTGCTCAGCGGGGAGTCTGCTTCTCCCTCTGACCCTCCCCCCTCTCATGCTTTATCTCATTCTCTCTCTCTCAAATAAATAAATAAAATCTTTAAAAAAAATAAAAATAAAAACAAAATGCAGTAGAGATAGTTAAGGAGTTTAGCCAAGCTTGTAAATGGGACCAAATATTAACCAAAAGCTCTTTTAAAAAGTAATTGCTAGTATCTGCTAGACTTAAACAGAACAATACCGTTTGTAAACTGAACCTAAAATCTTAAGGAAGAACTATATTTCTGAATTTGTCTTTTTGTAAATGAGTCCCACCATCAAAGACATAAAAAGAAAAAAGCCCACTATTCTCTGAAATTGCTTTACCCAAAGTTATAAATGACCGCCTCATATCCCAATCCAATAGACACTTTTCATTTTGCCCAAGTCTTCGGCCAGTTTAACCCCATTATCCACTTGTGCTTCTCTTGGTTCTTCTCCTTCCTCTTTGGCGCCTCCTTTGTGGCTCTTCCCCCTCCCCTCTCAAGATGTTAGAGTTACTCCGGATTCTGTCTTTTGCCCTCTTCAGTCTCTCTCTCCAGGCAAGCTCTGTGACACACTGAAGCTGCCTGCACTTCTCTCTCCAGCTCAGACTTCTCCACACACCTATGTCCAACCGATGGCCGGGCATCCTCCTGAATGCTCACACTCGCCAAGACAGCTACCCTTGCTGTGCGTGTCGTCGTGGCACCATTATTCATACAGTTATTTATGACAGAAACCTGCAAACCAACTTCACTCCACCTCCTCACTTACCCTTCTCACACAAACCCATAACCAAGTTATACTGACCCTACCTCCTCAGTACCCTTGAATCCATTCACTTCTCTTCATTCCCAATACCCTGGAGATCAGAGGTCAGCAGACTATGCCCATGGGCCAAATCCAGCCCACTGCCTGTGTTTGTAAATAAAGTTTTATTGGAACCCAGCTATGTTCATTCTTTTGTGTATTGTCTATGGCTGCTTTCATGCTACAGCTGCAGAGATGAGTACTTGCAACAGAGACAGCATGGCCTGCAAAGCCAAAATTTACTCTCTAGGCCTTTACAGAAGAAGTTTAGGGACACTTGTCCTCGTGGAAGGGAGGAGGAGAGGGAGGGAGGAGATAGGTAGGCTAGTCTCCCTGTGTCCACCTCTGCCCTCTCCATTCCGGTCTCCACAATGCATCAAAAGTGAGTTTACAAATGTGCAAATCAGGTGACACCATTATCTGCTCAAAACCCTTCAAAGACCAAATCCTTTACTGTAGCTTCAAAACTCAGGCACCTGCCCAGTCTCTACCTCCTTATTGACGCTCCAGCCTCACTGGTCTGCTTTCTGCTCTGTTTTGCCTTCAACCTCTGAATGTATTCTTCTGCTGTGAACTCACATCCCCATACCCAGCCTTCCTCTACCTAACTAAACCTTCATGTCCAGCTCAAACAACCCCTTCACCAAGGTTTTCCCTGACATCACAGCTGGCGTAACTGCCCATTACTTACACCCACCGCACCTTTTCCCTGACCTTCCTGAACACTCCTCATTATAATGTAACAACCTGCTCAAGGTCTGTCTTCCCCAGAAGATTGTAAGCACCTTGTTTGATGCTTTTACCACAATGTCTACCACTTAATTCAATATGCAGTTAGTGAATGAAGAGAAGTGGGCACACAGCCACAGATGCTTGCTTGAAAAAGGCAAGCTTGAAACGGGCAAGAAACTAAAAATAATAAACAATAGCTATAAAATAAAAGAATATACCAGAACCTGTCATTTGACATGTACTTCTGACCTAAAACTTCAAAAAAAAAAAAAAAGTTTAAAGAAAAACCCATATCAACACATTTTCAACATATGCATTTATAATAGTTATGTTTTTTGAAAATTTACAGTAATTTAATTATAGGCCTTAACCTCACACGGTAATTATCTTACCTAAAATATTTCTTCAAATGTTGAAATGTTATAAGTTCAAAATTATGATTTTTGGACACGATTAAACAATCCAATTTGCACAGTGATCTGATATAATATAAAGCCCAGTATTTGGTCATTCTTGATAAGTTTCCAGATGAATTTATAATTTACCATTTTAAGTAAGATTCCTCTCTTAGCTGGAAGCGTAACAAAAATAAACTACCAAATTCTCATTTGTTGTAGAACATTTCAGAGTCCCACAAGGGGGAGTCCCAGCACCTCCAAACTGTCCTTGAAGCAGGCCAATTTTTCTAGAAGAGCAATTTAAACGTCCATGTCTTTATCAAAAGAACAAAACTATTGTAATCTTAAGAAAGTAAACTATAACCAAACCATGAGCCACCTGGGGCAACCACACACACACACACACACACACACACATACACACGGATTAAATTCTCTCTGAAAGGGACCCAGCTGAACACATTTGTTATGACGGTGGGACATCCCCTTATCCAAGAGTGTGCCTGGGCAGATTATAAAAGGAAAACGGAAACGTACTTCTCTACTTTTCAAACCCCCCAAATCACTTTAACAAATTAGTTCATGAATTTTACAGCTAAAAAATAAAATAATTTCTTGGTAATTACCACGTAAAGTATATGGTATATGGTTCTTGTAGAAGCTGGGGGGAAATGTGGTTTGGTGGGGTTAAATGACTTATCAAAGGTCCTAAGGTTGGCTAGTGGAAACCAGAAAAAAAAAACTGCAGGTCTTTTAACACAGGTCAGTACTTTTTCTAAGTAAATCAGAACAGACCAAGTTTACTTCTCCTAAATTTAAAAGCTGGAAAGTTCTTCACCATGGAAACACGTATTAGAAAACCCTACCAGGAGATAATGCAGTAATAGTCCAGAAAATGGCAGTGTTAAAAACCCCCTTTTGTAACGGCTTATATTCTCATGGTTTTGTGTTATGACTCTAGTTAACTGGATCTAAGAGAGAAGAAATCACCTAGTTCTCTTCTTGCTAAGAAACTGGTGTTTGTGCAGCAGGCCCCGGGCAGAGTGTGATTTGGGGGGGGATCGTGTACAAGTAAAGAGGGAAGAAAATGATAGACTTCAAGTCCTGCCCTCTTAGAGGACTTCTACTAACAAGAATAAACCAACATCTTAACAAAAGTATATGAGAATCTATAATATAGTGACTATCAAAGGCCTTGAAATCATGGCGTTCATAGTAATGACCACACACAGAAACCTTGCATTTAAGGAATGGTTAAGGAACATATAAAAGAATTATAGATAAATTCCAATATTAGGTCTTACTTTTCTCCCCTTCCACAATTTTGAACGCTAAATGTTAAAGGTTCTCATCCAGGTCAGTGTCTGACACCAGCATGCGTGTCAGCAGGAACCCAGAGCCTGTAGAAGCCCCGTGACCGGTCCAGACGGTGGCCCACATACACAGTGCTCGGTATACGGTCTATAGAGCAAATGAGCTTGCATAAAACAGGCCCTCTCTTGGGTCCCTTCCCCACAGCGGCCGTGCTCTATAACCAAACTCCTAATTTAGTGTTTTCTGCACAAGAGATGGGCTCAGCGGAGTTATTAGTCAGCACCGTAGAGCTGCCTTCACCCTTCACCAGCAACAGGGCTTCAGCCCTCCCCACAACCACTGCCTTGCTAATCCTCAGATACTTAACCACTGGAACAAAGTTCACCTAACATTGCCCGACCCCTCGCTAAAATATCTGTAAAAACCGAGGAAATGGCTGGAATTCGTTTTTCTGTTTTAAGGGAAGAGGGGATTAAATGTACACGTCTTGCTTTTCCTCTTATCCGCCTCTATTTTAGAGAAGGCTTTGCCGTTAATTCAAGATGAAACTCCAGCCACAAAGCCTTAGGGACATCCCCTACCCTGCCTATGACTCAGTTTCCTCTTAGATAACACAGAGTTAGTGACTTCGCAGCTATGTTCTGAGCCCTAAATGAGATACACAGGACACAGCACAGGGCACAGAGCAGACCTTCCAAAGGGAGTGTTACTGTCCTTTCTTGTTCATTCACAGTTAATGCATTAAATGAGTAAAATTCTACAACAAATAACTTAAATGCTTCTGGGAAGCATTTTTCCCACATCAAAGTTGTAAGAGGGGAAACTCCTCTTCCACACTCCTTTGGTTTCTAAGAGAAGTGGGTGGTGGTTGTTGTTTTTTCCTAAACACTTCAAGTTCTTTTTGTCTTACTTCACATTTGGTTCAGAACCCAAAAAATAGAGAAGAGCTATTTGTTGCCCACCACCTTCCACCCTCCTGAAATGTGCCAGAGACCCTGAAAGACAGACAAAAAAAGCAATGTGGAGAACAAGTGAACACTTAGATCCTGAGACTTTTCATTGGACCAAGTGACAGTGGCCTGTATTGCACAACACTCTGGCTTTTGCACTTGGGGAGCTGGCTTTTAACTGTTCCGAGCTGGGCTGGCAGTCTCAGGACAGCCTTGTGGGATTTTCACCTTGGTAGGTCATACAGCATATGGTGGCTTGATCCAAAGGTAAGCAGCTATTTTTAGACAATTGGATGCTGCTGGGCCTTAAGCAAATGGCTAGTGGGTCCTGAAGGCCTGGCTCAGGACTTGACCCTGGGCCCAGGCTTGGCAAAAGTTTGGGCTTTGTGATGCAGGTGGTGGTAGCCTGACCTTGAGCAACGTGGGCATAGCTTTTACCTAAATAGGTGTAGCCATGGAGAAAATCAGCCATGGCTGTGGAGAAAAGGATGACGCAGTGGGAAGGAGTATGGTGGTTCCTCAAAAAAATCAAACATGGAATTCCTGAATGATCCGTAATTCCACTTCTAGGTATATACCCAAAAGTGATAGGAGGGATTTGAACAGATAAATTTGTACACCCAAATCCATAACAGCATTACATGCAGTAGTCAAAAGCAGAAACAACCCAAAATCCATCCATGGATGAATGAATAAACAAAACATGGTGTATCCATGCAATGGAATGTTATTTAGTCTTAAAAGAGAAGTTGTGACACATATACTAGAACATGGATGAACCCTGAAAACATTACAAGATAGTGAAATATGCCAGACACAAAAGGACAAATATTCTGTGATTCCACTTATATGAGGGGGCCTAGAATAGTCAAATTCATAGAGACAGAAGGCAGAATAATGGTCATGGGGGACTGAGAGGAGAGGTTAATGGGGCGTTGCTATGTAGTGGGTATAAGAGTTTCAGTTGGGGAAGATAAGAAAGTTCTAGAATGGATGGTCGTGATGACTGCACAACAGTGTGAATGTACTTCATGCCACTCAACTGCACACATAAAATGGTAGTTTATGGTGTATATACTTTACCACTAGAAAAGGAAAGGGAAGGGGAGAAGGAAAAAGGCAAAGGAAAAGATGTCCTAGTCAGGGCTCCCCTCACAACAGAGAGAGCTTCCAGAGCTGGACCATCTGCTTTCATAGCCAGATCTTGAAGAAACTGTTGGGTCCAATTCCATACACGCAGTACAGACAGGTTGCTCCGAAATCTGTACCTTTTTTACGCATTATCTTCATGGATAAGAGTTGGAACTATGAAAGAATCTAGTTTAAATTCATGTGGGCTGGTCCACAGACTCAAAAGTTCCTCCCCAACTCACTGGCTCTAGATTTCTTAATCATCTAAATGCTAACCACTGCTTTAGATGCTCAAGATCCCAAATGACAGATACACAGATGGCAGATTTTATAAATAAAGAAGCAATAAGTGTATAAGATAGAAGATATGCTCCCATCTTGAGTTGAGGCAGAGAAGCCATTTGCCAGAATTACTGCATGCACAAAGGCAGCCACTAAGGCCGAAACAATCCGGTTCACTCTGGACATCAAAGAGGTGCTAGAAGGTTAGGGAAACATGCTTTAGTTTTCCTATCAGAGCAAGATGAACAGAAAACAAAACAAAAAAGGCAGGTTGATGGAGCAGGAGGAAGAGAGGGCTCACCTTAAGAGAAAGACTAACCTCTTAGAGAGCAACTAGACAAAACTTGAATGAGAAAACGAGACCTCAGAGGTCCAGCTCGACAGACATACAGAGAGACAGAGATAGCCTGGTAGCTAACTGAAATGAGGGAGACAGATCTTTGTGCTTATTGGAGCTTTAAAATAATGGAATGAAAGAAGAAAAGCAAGACCTCAGCAGACAGGATTGTTCACCCCGAAAAAACCAGGCTTTTGTTAGAGGAGTTAGGGAGAAACACACTTCTAAAGCCAGGTGAGGAATCCACAGTAAGAGCAACTGAGGACTGAGACAGCTATCCCCAGGACTACTACGTAAGACCTGGGCAGGTTCAGGGGTACAGGGGACAGGAAGATCAGAGCAGAATGCTCAGAGCATATAAGGGAGAGACACAGTTACTGCCCGTGCCCTGGGGCAACATGTTTGAGAAGCTTACAGAAGTAGGACTCAGTCTAAGAGAAGGCACAGCAAGAAGAGGAAACCCATTCAAGGGAACCAGGCAAGACTATCGAGACAGACTGACCCCAGGCCTGATTTAGATGTTGGTGTGATAGAAGAGCATCTCCTGTGGAAGACTCTCCAACACAGGGAAGAGAAGATCTGTTTGAACAATAGATGCTTTCAGCAGACCCAGAACTTAATTGATTTTAATCTCTCTTCCTTTAGGACAACTCACAAGAAAATATCTAAAGGAACATCTAGAGGAAAAAAATACATATATATATAATCTAGACTAAAAAGAACAAGAAAAAGAAAAAAAAAAAAGGACTGAACCAATTCCAGAAAACAGTAGCAGCCTTACAGGTGTTAGAGAAAGAAAAAGACTAACAAAAAAGCTGGTTAAATGGCTAGAAACTCAACTGAGCCTTCCTGAGAGGAAGAGGGGCCAGGAGAAGCCAAGCACATCCTGGAAGGCATGGCCCACAACTGCAGAGAAAGAGGGGCACACTCACAACCTGGGGGAGGCAGTGAGTGGCTCACCGCCAACGTGCTATCCCCACCAGGCCCTCAGCTTCCCAAATGTCAGCAGCAGCTCCCCTCCAAGAATCTGCTGAGAACAACTCCATTGAAACAGGTAGGGCTAAACGGGAAAAGCCTTCTCTAAGTAGGTTCCAGAAGCCTAAGTGAATCTACCGTAAGAGGCCATGGAAACCAGTGTGTGCACAGATCCCAGTGCCCTTGCCCAGGCACTGAGGCTGCTCCATCCTCAACAGGGTGTCCACACCATTCAGCACAGGAGTGCCAGAAACAAGGGTTCCGTGCAAGGAAGGAGAACAAAGACACACCTGTGACCGGGCTGCCACCATTGCCAAGTGCTCACTCGGAGGGAAGTCCAGAGCACCTCAGGGGCTACCTCCCGAGAGAAGCTGGTCTGTACAAGTGGCGCTTCCCCAAGCCCCCGAGGTCCCAGGGCAGCCTCCTGACAGGCAATCTCTCCCCACTGAGTTTAAACGCAAAGGTCTTGGAATCAGAACAACTGGCATAAACTAAAGCCAAAGCCAAGGTGATGCTCTCCACCCTCCATCCCTCTTTTTGGCAAAAATGAAGTGCTGGGAATAATTCTGCTTAGAATTAGTCCCTTGAGGGCTGGGATGGAAGGCATGTTTTCCAAGTCCGGTGGTTGGAAGGTTGATAACTGATATTCTTGTGTGTCTTAAGATTCTAGACTCAAGAGAGGCTCAAGAGAGACTTGATACTTTTTTTTAAGATTATTTTTTTATTTTTAAGTAATCTCTATACCCAACATGGGCCTCGAACTCACAATCCCAAGATCAAGAGTTGCATGTTCTACCAACTGAGCCAGCCAGGCGCCTCAAGCGACTTAATATTAAGCAAGTGTAACTTGGGGAAGCCTCATGCACTCTACTGAGAGCGAGCCCTGGCCGTAGCTGCTGAAGGCTCCCCAGCTCACACAGGCATGGACAACCTCTCGGGCTAAGACCAAAAAAATAAGAAACTGGGGAGGGCTTCAAATTCTTTTAATGTTAACTCACAAGCCAAGATAATTTTTTTTTTAATTTTTTTATTGTTATGTTAATCCCCATACATTACATCATTAGTTTTAGATATAGTGTTCCATGATTCATTGTTTGTGCATAACACCCAGTACTCCATGCAGAACGTGCCCTCCTCAATACCCATCACCAGACTAAAGCCAAGATAATTTGATATGGGACTATAGCCTTGAACTTCCACATCTTGCCAGAGGACTGAATCTCTGAATTTAAAAATTGTCTAAGAGTTTCACAGTAGGAGAAGGTTTATATTCATAACTTTTTTTTTTTTTTAAAGATTTTATTTATTTATTTGAGAGAGAGAGAATGAGAGAGAGAGAAAGCACATGAGGGGGGGAGGGTCAGAGGGAGAAGCAGACTCCCTGACAAGCAGGGAGCCTGATGCGGGACTCGATCCAGGGACTCCAACATCATGACCTGAGCCGAAGGCAGTCGCCCAACCAACTGAGCCACCCAGGCGCCCCCATAACTTTTTTTTTTTAAGTGATGAATACATTTTAGTTAGGTGCCAGGTACTAGTTCTAAGCACTTTACAAGCATGAATTTAGTCAACAGCTACAGCAATCCTACAAAGTAGTGCTATTATTATTTATTTTATAGATAAATTGAGACACAAAGACATTAGGTAATTTGGCTAAGGTCACTCAGAGGTGATCAAGATTTTTACCCAGGTGGTCTGGTTTTAGAATTCACCTTCTTATTCACTACACTATATATCTCTATGATGGGGCATACTTATATGGCTGGTATTTTTTTATTGGAGTATCTTAACTCTGTTATTTGATCCCACTGCAAAAACTCTGATAAGCTGTATTGAATATCATACTTGAAAAGAATTTGGAATGGAAAACAGATGAGGACATGAACTTTCAACCTTGACTGCAGTGTGCCTTTGGAACAGATTATTAATGAATTATTCTAATCTATCTCAGAGCTTTCTAGGGGCAAACTCAACAATGCTCCCCAACAGTCTGTGGAGGATCAAAGAAATGGGGTTTGGTTCCAGTGGGAGGAGGAGCAGACTAAGGAAAGTGGGAGCACAGTTGTCAGGAGTCTACTGGTCTCCTTGCCAGAGGAAGGGGGAACCCAATCTTGATAATAGGCAAGCCCAATGGGTCACAGGTATAAAAACTGAGGAATGTTATAAGGAAAGAATTCTCTGTCCTTTTGCCCCAAGTCTTCCTCTCCCCTTGGAGGTAGAGGGGGTTGCCTGTCAGTGGGCAACAGAACGTGATGCTGTGCTGTAGACAGCGCGGAGAAGGGTAGGGGCTCACAGAGGAGCTGGTTTCTTTCCTCTCTACTCTCAAGAGGGGTGTCTGTCCTTCAGACTCAAACCCCCCTTCTGATGGGCCACTCCATGATCTACCCAAGGGAACAGGGAGTTAGGAACCGGCTCTATGACCTCAGCTGATACACAAGAATGTGGCTTATCAGCAATATGACAGTGGCATTTTGGTTCCCTTACTCCTCATTTTTTTTATTTTTAAAGTATTATCCACGCCCAGCACGGAACCCAATGCGGGGCTTGAACTCACAACCCTGAGATCAAGACCTGAGCTGAAATCAAAAGTTGGACATTTAACTGACTGAATCACCCAGGCACCACCCCAACTCCTGATTCTTATACGACCACTAGTTTAGAACCAGGAATACAAGCGTTATTTATTGGGCATCTTCAAATACCCCAACAAAAGTTTCTAGAATATTCTAACATAATGAATGTTTGAAAGAAGTCAAAAAAGATTCATGTCTCATTAGTTCAAAAATAGTTGAGATTATAGTTTCTTCCTTTGAAGATCATTTATTCAATTATCAAGCATTTATTTACTGCATCTTATATGGCCAGACTGTACTAGGTAATAAGAAAACAAATACTGGCTAAGACAGGATTCCCACTCTTGAGGAGTTTATAATCTTGGCAAAGGAAAATACACATTTAAAAACAAAAACTTTTGAATACTGTTATTTACTATGCTAGGGATCTCTTGGGGTTTTCTGTAAGGGGCTAGTCAATTCTCCTGGGAGGCAGAAAAGAAATAAGGTAAGCACTGAGTTAAAGAATGGACCAGGTAGCTGCTCTCTAAGAACACTGTTCTCTCCTGCCAAGAGAGCAGAGATTTTAGAGAAGCAACAGGGGGAAGACAGAGGGGAGGGGACTACGTGCTCTGTAGAACAGAAGGGAGACATCCACCCCCACACATCTAGGCATTTCTCTCTCCAGTCTTTCCCATGCTTCCTTCCTGTCTTTCTTCCACTCACCAGCCCCCTATTCTCCACTTCCCACGGTCCCATCCCCTTGAATCATCCTCATTGGAATGAGATGAAAAAGAGAAAAATGTATAAATTAAGCAATCTCCTTGCTTTTTTTTTTTTTTTTCGATTTCCTTGCTTTTAAAAGCCATATTCATTCATGCAAATGTTCCTCACTCTGCTTCCTATATGTACTATTTTCTATAGCACTGTATTCATTATTGATATACTAGTAGTCTTTGGTCCTTCTCTTAATGTCCAGTATTAATTTAAAAAATGCACACATCACTTATGAAGATTCTTTTTTCAAAAAATAAAAATTAAAAAATAAAAGCCATATTCAGAGGCAGGTATGGCGACAAAAATTAAGTAATGGCATATATTTACCTAACATATAGTAATACTTTTCCAGAGTCTGACACTCTATCATTTTTTACGTTAAAAAAAATCAAACAACTTTTACCATGCAAAGAAATGGTATTAAATACATTACTGATTACACATGGATTTGTAGGAATTCTCAACTATCACATTCAGAAAATCTGTTTCTTCCATTTAACTAATTACAGAAGCCCATCAAGAAAATAGGAGAGCTACAGAGGTTAAAGAATATTTCCCTGTTCTCTTCCATCTCCAATTCCTAGATCAGACTCTTGTAACTTATTTGTTAGTGAGAAATGTGCCGCTTTCTCTTCTGTCGAATTGTGATTGAAAAAACTTTCCTTGGTCCCCTCCCTATACTGATTTTACAGCTTCCCTTTCAGATTGCCACACTTAATTGACAAGGATCAGCACCTCAGGAGGCAAGAAGCAGGAAAGCACCCCGGGGCACCTTCCCCCAGCCTGGCAGGCACGAGGCTCCAGGCAGCCCTTGCCCAACACCTGTCCCTGACATCACCACTCCGAAAGCGAGGGCTGTGCCAATGTGAAAAGGTTAGGAACTAACTCCCGGCCTGAAATGCATTAGATATCACACAGCACATGAGAGAATCTCTCCTTCACACCCTCCAGCCACACTAGACCGTGGTGGCGAAGGGGAACCCTCATCATATGCATGCACACTCAGAAAATACACTGAGAGCAGATGACAAAATATTAGTCCTGGTCCTCGTTGCCAAGAGTGACTGTGGTCCTGGGGCTTATGTCTAATTTTTCACTCCTCTGGTTTCCCACGTTATCTAATGATTACATTGCAATTGTTTATAGCCACAATCTCACTTTTAGATAATTTGGTAATATGATACCACATTAGGACACACACACACCTTGGTGTGTCATGAGCTCTCTTCTCACTTCAAAACTTCTCTGGGTTTCCCACTTTGACTTATCATTTTATTTTTAACAATAAACATTATTTTACAATGCTTCTAACGGCAATAACTTAAGTTCCTGTGAATCTCTGAGACCAGCCTATGCGACAGTGAGACTCTATGCCAGACTGAAACAATGCCAGTGTCAGATACTGTTTGAATTATGCCCAAATAACCCACTGAGACACTCCGCAAATCTCAGTGGTTTAGAAATAAAACAGCACTGTAAAAAACATGAAAAAATAAAAACTTTCACTTTTAACAAGCCTAACACAACGATATTTGTGTATTCTATCCCACCATATATTTTACAGTTACAATCATCAAGTATAGTCTAGCTTATATTCTACTATTCACTTGTCAGATGAGGCACCATAATTACCACTTGGAAGAACTACTTAATAGTCTACCATACTGATATAATCAAATTCATCAAATCCTTTTTCTACTGTTGAGCCTTTAAGCTGTTTCTATTGTTTTATTGCCATTATAAAAATGCAGCAAAAAAACACATTTTATTTGCTATTTGTCTTTTGTGGACCATGAATTACTAAGTCAACAGATATGAGAGTCATCACGACACTTCCTATATATGGGGAAAATCCTACAGCAGACTGAGCTGCCCTACCGATCCCAGCTCTGCTCTCAGCCTCCACCAAGTAACGTAAACTCTGAGTCCCTTCTGCAATTTCTAAAATAAGAATATTACCACCTGCCCTGGTAGTAAATCTGGTGAAGGTCAACGTGGCTGATGTGGTGGAAAGGTGAAGTCATACAAATCTTACATGGAACAACAGGTAGATATGCTATTTGGGGATCACAGCTCAGATGTCCACTGACTCACCTATCTATTAAAAACTCTGGGGGCCCTCAGTGTACTAAACACTAAAGTGATGTTGAGATTATAAAAATGAAAAGGAAACAGGCCCTGTCCAAGACAGCCTCGTGAAAGAGCATGGGAGGGAGACAACACAGGACCCCAAATGTTCAAGCAGGGGCCTGAACCAAGTGCCACAGGGCCCAGAGCACGGACTCACCTGGAACCCTGGGGAGGCTTCAGAGGAGGTGATACCTGAACTGGATCTCAAAGGATGGAATGAGAAGGATCATGAGAGTCAGAGGGGGTTGAAAGCTTGTGAAGGTAAGGCAGTATGTAAGAAGGGATGGCATGTTCCGACAGTGAGCGGTTTGGGAGGCCAGAGTGGAGAAGAGAGTGGTGGGACATCTGAGGCTGTCGAGGAAGCTGGAGCAGGTGCTGAGGCCCTCCTATGCCAAGCTACGGGAGCCGGCTAGTACAGAGACCAGGGAAGCAGTGAGCGGCGTTGTTTTGGAGGATGTCAGAACAGCCATGTGACACATGGACTGGAGCGGAGAATGACCAGAATAAGCCAAGGGCCAAATAATGACAAGACTACAACAAAAGCAGAGGAACCTCAGACTCTCACTCGGACCCACTCTAACAGTGACTTCTCGCCTGCTAGGAACCCTTCCTTCTTTTGCCCTTCCAAAGGGCGAAACAAATGAAAAAGAAGGGCCAGATGAAAAGGTTTAAAAAGTAAAAAGCAATGTCAAGTCTGCATGTTCGCTACTTTCTTCCTAAGAGCAGACACACACATGCAGCACACAGACAGAAACCTATGCCCTCCTCCCCACTGAACTCAGCGGCCGCTACAACACACCGGGCCAGCAAGAATCTAGAGAGAAGATGAATCACACACACACACTTCTGTTTCCAGCAGAAGAGAGTGAGCCATTTCATCCGATTCAACTGAGCAGTGCAAAAGTCAGATACCAACAGGTAAAAGACACAAACAAAAAGGACCAAAATGAGCCCATACTGCCAAAAAAAAAAAAAATGAGATAACAATTGTTCACTGGCACCCTAGTTTATTCCATAAGATAGACACATTTTTTGTTACTACAAGAAACAAACTGGTATCTTAAACTTAGGATATTCATATTAGAAGGGCAGAAGCAGGGGTGCCCAGGTGGCGCAGTCGGTTAAGTGTCCGACTCTTGGTTTCAGCTCAGGTCATGATCTCAGGGTCGTGGGATCGAGCCCAGCACTGGGCTCCACGCTCAGAGTGGAGTCTGCTTGTGGATTCTCTCTCTCCCTCTGCCCCTCCCCACTGTACTGTCTCACTCTCTCTAAAATAAATAAATCTTAAAAAAAAAAAAAAGAGGGCAGAAGCAGTTATGATCTATATGACATTACACATATGAACACTGTTTTTCCCCTACTAGTAGAGAGAAGATCAAATAAAATGGACTTAATCTGTTTGACTACTTTTCCTAAATATATGCTCTTTTAGAAAAGGAGGCTAAAATACCAAATAATGCCCTTTTCAGAGTACTTTAATAAAGTTATAGTCTGGACGTTAAGTTCTGTATGTTTTACAGATGCTCATTTAATGCTTCCAACAAAAGACAGTGTGGCCCAGGCCTGGAAACACACAGACAGAGGTATAAAATTGGCTTTTTGATCTCATACAAGTAATTAATTTTTCCTCCAGCCTGTATCCTTAAAATAAATCCATAATTTTTGAGCATTATTTAAACTTGACTTTTGTCATAGCTGTCTGAATCTTATTTATTTATTAATAAATAAATAAATAAATGCTGGGCATGGAGCCTAATGTGGGGCTTGAACTCACAACCATAAGACCTGAGCTGAAACCAAGAGTTGGACACTTAACTGACTGAGCCATGCAGGTGCCCCAGCTACCTGAAATCTTTTAATAGTTTAGGGGAGAGTAACACCAACTACGGCCACAGTATATTCACATGAGGTAATCTGCAGTAAGTTGCAAGGATATGTGAGCTAAGGTGTTCTGATTCCATAGAATTTCTAGTTGCTACCTCAGGAAGCAATTTTAAGGAAGTGTGAGGAAAGAGCAGTGACAACCCCCTGTATCTGAAAAACTCAATACAGCTAGCTGATCCCCAGTGGAAAGAGCTCCCCGTCTTTCATCAACATTCACTTCTTCATATACATATAAAAAGTTTATAAGAATGTGGAGAAAAGGGAACCCTAGTGCACTGTTGGTGGGAATGTAAACTGGTGCGGCCACTATGGAAACAATACAACCGTTCCCCAAAATATTAAAAATAGAACTACCCTATGATCCAGCAATTCCACTTCTGGGTATTTATCCAAAGGAAATGAAAACACTAACTTGGAAAAATATCTGCACTTTCATGTTCACTGTAGCATTTTATTTTAAGTAGGCTCCATGCCCAGTGTGGAGCGCAACACAGGGCTTGAACTCATGACCTTGAGCTTAAGACCTGAGCTGAGATCAAGAGTTGGATGCTTAACCGAATGAGCCACCCAGGCGCCCCTAGCATTTTTTTTTTTTTTTTGTAATAGCCAAGACAGGGGAACAATCTAAGTGTCCATCAATGGATGAATGAATAAGAAAATGTGATATGTATATACAATGGAATATTATTCAGTCATAAAAAGGAAGGAAATCCTGCCATTTGCAACAACATGGATGGACCCTGAGAGCATTATACTAAGTGCAGTAAGACAGAGAAAAACAAATATAATATGATCTCATCACTTATATGTGGACTCTAGGGAAAAAATATACACACACATACACACACACAACTGAACTCAGAACAGATCCGTGATTGCCAGAGGTGAGAAATGTAGGGGGAGCAGAATGGGTGAAAGTGGTCAAAAGGTACAAACTCCCAATTATAAAAGAAATAAGTCCTGGAGTTGTAATGCACAGCATGGAGGGAAAAATAGTTTATACTCATGCAACTTAACCTAACTCCCAATTGTAAAAGAAATCAGTCCTGGAGTTGTAATGCACAGCATGGAGGGAAAAATAGTTTATACTCATGCAACTTAACCTAAAGGTTCCAGAATGCTCCCTAGGTAGCCCTAGCTCTCCCTTAATGACCTATTTATATACGTTTTTCTAGCAATCTCTCTAAAGCCTCCTTGAAACTATGTACATTTTTGTACTTTATAATCTTATTTGGTTAGAATTTTCCTGTTTATCCCTGGATGTACAAAATGTACAAAAATGACTTTCATGCAGTCATGCCAATGCCTACTAATTGAGCACCTACAATGTGTCAGTCAACAAAGATCTCTGCCCTGCGGAGCTGAGGTTCTAAATGAGGGACAGGCATAAACAGCTTTCATTATTCGTACTTAGCTCCCCAAGCTCTCCAGCCACCCTGGTACCTGACCAAAACCTAGTTCTGCTTCCTGACATCTGAGTTACAGTGGAGACAAGTGCATCAAGCGTTTCAGTCCATATACACGTCACAATGCTGCACAAAGGTACACATCTGTCTTCTGTTGTTTCCGACTTAATTTCTCATGATAGAATTGTGTTGGGATTGTAACAGCAAAATATCTGATGTCTTCCGTGATCCTCCTGACAACTCAGGATGTTGATAACTCAAATTTCTTTCATGTTTTGAAACAGTAGCTTATGGCCACATTAAAAATGCCATTTCAGGGGCGCCTGGGTGGCTCAGTCGTTAAGCGTCTGCCTTCGGCTCAGGTCATGATCCCAGGGTCCTGGGATCAAGCCCCGCATCGGGCTCCCTGCTCAGCGGGAAGCCTGCTTCTCCCTCTCCCACTCCCCCTGCTTGTGTTCCCTCTCTCGCTGTGTCTCTGTCTGTCAAGTACATAAATAAAAAAAAACTTAAAAAAAAAATGCCATTTCATTTATGTCTCCTCAAGGCAGCACCAGAAGCACATTTTCTGATCCACACTCCGAGCTTTACAAAATACTTCTGCTGTTTTTCCTCCTCTGATCAGCATTTCTATAGCTTGGAAGAATCAAGCAGCATCTGCACATTTTGGAGCCTTCACCTTTTAGACACTTTATATTCAGGAATCCTTGGGTGAATCCTTGGGGGCATGTCTTTGTCTCCTGTTAACTATGTTTGAGCCAGGTAATTTTTTTAATACTCAGTTAAACTGAAATCCAACTCTATTTAGGCCCAGATGCAACATAAACCTGAACGTATAAGCAGGCTGTACATTTTACTCACACAAAAAAAATCTAAAAATTATTTGGCCCTATTATTGTTTGAGTGAGAATTCTTTTAAATGGTTATTATCACCTTAGTCTCAGTTTTCTTACGATTCAATGGACTCACATAAAGCGATTGTGTTTCTCTCAACTTCAAATTATATTCCTAAACACAATAAAGTTATTTCTCTTCACGTGGAGCTAAGGAGGTAAGTGAAAGCAAAGTTGATGACATCCTAATTTCTGCCTAAACCTTCTGAATCTCCAGCATTCTAGCAGATCTACCTTCCAGCTCTAAACTGAACCAGAGGTGATTTTATGAGTACCTTCCAGACCCTTTATTCCCTTTTGAAGGAAGCTGAACTCAACCACTCACCGAAATGATGGGTTCTCAACCAAAAAACAGAAAGAAGAAAACTTAAGACAGATAGAACATCAAAATGAAGACATTTCTTTCTGAGGAAGGTTACCTGGCAATTTTATACCCACTTAAAACACCACACAAACACATATATGTATGCAGTTTCAGTGCAGAAATATTATAGTCAGAATTTTTTCTGAGGAATGCCATAATGATTTCTTTAGTCTAATGTTGCAGGGGTTTTTTGTTTTTAGATATAGTAAGCCTTGAAAAATACAGTTTCCTTTTTTTCTGAATCACAGTAAAAATGGAAGATTAAAATAGTTGCCTTTTAAGAGATATTTTTGATATTCAGATCTTCAAAATACTGGTTTCTAACAAAAGATCAGCCCCCAAATTTGAGTCTTATCTACAAACTCTGAAATGTAGCGCATATTATCACATCATAAGTGTGGTCCAATCTGCATTTGGGGGACAGAGACTTTTGAAAGGGCCAGAGTAGATACTGGCAGGTCTGTTATGGGGCCACCAGAGTGGCCTGGGAGAGAGATGATGACAGCCTGGATGCAGGAAAGGGCAGCGGGAGTCATGGCCAGCAGACAAGATCTGCCAGGTACAGCGTGTTAACGTGCAAGCTCTCTTCACATCAAGGTCTCCAGCAGACCTCAGAGAGGCCCGCATGGTCACTGCCTCTCTCCCTTAATGCCCCGTACCCTTCCTTCAATTAACCCCTGTTAACTAAGGTACCTGAACACCTGTCTCTGTTTCAATACTTTTATCACCACTAATATGGAATCTGGCATTCAAAGCTTCCAGTCTCAGTAACCAGAGAAACCTGGCCATTCTCAGCCACCCCCTTTGCTGAAGGACGGCCCTGAGATAAGGCTAAAAATGTTCAGCAGGAAAAACCTATGCTATCAGCAGATGCAAGTTACATTTACTCCAGCCCTTTCAGTCCCTTACAAAAACGCAAGTCAGATCATGCCATTCTTATGCTTAAACCCTTTAATACATCCCCACTGGTTTTAGGATTTAAACCAAATCCAAACTTGCAAACCGTAAAAAATCATCCTTAAAATCCTGGGAAGGGGGGTTATATAATTTTATAAAAATAAAAATAATACTAAAAATCCCCAAGAATTATCTAAAATGATGACAAGTCTCCCAGACATTACATTACAGGTAAATTAGTTTTGCTTGTCTTCCCACTGGTATGTAAGCTCCAGGAAGATGGAAATGCTAAACCAGTGCATGCCCATAGCAGAGGCTCAGTAAGACTATTCAATGAAGGAAAGCCCCAGGTACTACTGTGACCCACACAAAGTTCTAAGCAATGTTCTTTATTCACTAATCAGAAAGAAAAGGGTAGATAAGGTGGCAAAGTTCATCATACATTGGTTCAAGAGTTTTCTCAATTTCCAAAGTTATCCATAGTCGCCAGGAAATAAGTCAAAGGAGAAAAATGATCAAACCCTACATGCTATTAATGAAATGCATATTGAAAGAACATTAAGGTATCATTACACGTGACGCTTGAACAACACAGGTTGAACTTTATAGGTCCACTGTTACGCAAATTTTGTTTCGATTGAGTACAGTGCTATAAATGGATTTTCTGTTCCTTATGATTTTAATAACGTTTTCTCTAGCTTACTTTATTCTAAGAATACAGTATGTAATACCTACAACACAGAATACGTGTTAATCAGCTTTATGTTATCTGTAGGGCTTCTGGTCAACAGTAGGCTATTAGTAGTTAAGTTTCTAGGGAGTCAAAAGTTATACACAGATTTTAAACTGCGTAGGGGGTGGGCCCCCTTAGCCCCTGCACTGTTCCAGGGTCGACTGAATACACATTCTAAAACACCAAAAACGTTTCTTTCCACTAAGCCACACTCAGGAGAGACTGGAAGCAGGGAGAGGGGAAGATAGTAAGACATTCCTGAAAAAATATCATTACTGGTGACCATGGAGGTTCTGTCTTAAAGCAACCTGGAAAGATTTAACAAGCTCTACAAAATGGTTCATACTCTTTAACTACAGAATCTCTCTTTACAAAACATACCTCAAGGAAATAGGTAAGCCTAAAAGGAAATAAAGAAACTTATAAAACATGTACATGGCCTAATGGCAATAATAATGAAAAACTGGAAACATTTCAAATCATCAAAAACAAGATTAAGCCAACTATGAGAAAGCAACACCGTAGACCATACAGCCTTTCACAAGACGCACATGGATTCCACTGATCTTTCACATGTATGTATTATTTCTATACAGATCAGGATTTTTTTCAAAAAAGCAGAAAATAATAAAATCCCAATTCTGAAACCTGGTGAGTTTAACATCTCTAACAATCCTATATGAAAAGGGCTGCAAAAGATACATCAATTTAGAGGACTACAAAGTGTGGTGTTTACCAGAATTCAAAATAAATCTACTATTAAAATTACCTGTGTTTGTGAAAGTTGAATGCTCTGGACCTGTGGAAGCAGAAAGTAAGCATTTGGTAGCTGCTTTGCAGACCCTTCTGTAGAGATTCTTCGAGTGCCAATTCCAGATACCTTCAGGAAAAAAAAGAGTTAATTACTCCCCTATTTGTTTTGAAACATATTTGTCATAATGTTAAAATACCTTTCCAAAGGAAATCTGTATTCACTACCTTGGTCTTTAAGACCCTATTAATCCAATTATTACATATATATTTTTGTCTACAAAAGAAAGCAACAAAAGTTGTTATATTTAAGCTGAATGTTCCTCACTGTAGCAAATCTTTTCAGAAATAAACAATTTTTCTGATATGGGACCAAGTGTTTAATGGAAACCAGTAGGAAATAACCACAAAAATTATAGACCTTGGCTTGATGCCACATCCTATTAAAGATGTCACAGATACCACTTAAGATGTACCTCTGAAACAAATAATACATTATATGTTTAAAAAAAAAAAAAAAGGATAGTAAGAAGGGAAAAATGAAGGGGGGGAATAGGAGGGGGAGACGAACTGTGAGAGACTGTGGACTCTGAGGAACAAACTGAGGGTTCTAGAGGGGAGGGGTGTGGGAGGATGGGTTAGCCTGGTGATGGGTATTAAAGAGGGCACGTACTGAATGGAGCACTGCGTGTTATACGCAAACAATGAATCATGGAACACTACATCAAAAACTAATGATGTAATGTATGGTGACTAACATAACATAATAAAATAAAATTAAAAAAAAAAAGATTCCTAACTACTTTGTGAACAACAACAAAAAGATTCTTCACACTCCATCCCTGGTGCCTTGATATGAATAGCAAGCTCCCTGAGAACTGGCCATGTCCCCTGATCAGACATATTCCCGAGCCCAGGAGGGAAGGGGGCAGAAGCACTAGGGACTGCCTTTATAAGCTCCTCCCTCTGGACTGCTCATGAGATCAGGGCAGAGTTCTGAAAGCCCACTCTATTTTATAATAGAAATAGGATATGGTAGACTTCTTTGTTTTGTTCCAATGCCCTTCAAAGATCCATAGTGAGAGTTTCAGCTCTGTGCTCTGAGCCCGAGACAGCCAACTGTATATGGCATGGGAGGCAGAAGAAGGGGGAAAGCTAGTGAGTTTATATCACTAACAATCTTATATTCTAATGACATAAAGCAGGTGGCAACATTTCCAAAAGTCTTTTATAAAATATCCAAACCCCTCTGTTAAATCAACAACCAAATCAAGGGACTAGAGGGAAAAGTTACTTACATGATAAGGAAGGACTCCATACGAGGAGGTATTAATAAATAAAGAACTTTCAATGCTTCCTTCTTCAGTAGGTAAGAAAATAATTCTGAAGGATGTTTTCCCCATTGCTGGAATTACCTGAAAGGAAGGTACCAAATTAGCCATTTGGAATGGACCTCTGTAAAAAACTGTCTTTCAGAGACCTCCTTTTTGACAATTCCCACCAACAGATGTCTAAATATTCTGTGCCCTTGATTCAGAAGTATCATGAATCCCTGAGAATCACCAAATGGATCAAAATCCAACAACCGAAGATAATGTGTCAAAGGACACATCACAGACTCACAGCAAGGCCGCTGCCGAGTCCTTTCACTTCGGATTGGGAATCCTGCGCCCTCACATTCTTCCTCTTCCTTCCTCTTCTGCACCCATGTGTTCAACGGCCTTTATCAAACACAGTTCTAACTCTACTTAAGTAAAAGGAGCCACCGATGTACAAACCTGCCAATTCCTAATGAAAGTCAGGAGCTGCATTTATCTGGACATACTATCATAAACACAATACTGGGCTCCCTGTTGCACCATCTCCTTGGTCCCATATTTAAAAGGAAAACAGTGTATCAGGTAGACATAAGTAAGCTAAATAAACAAATAAAACCCATTAGTATTTGGGATCTTCCCTGAAGTTAAAGACCACTGAAATCTAAACTACCAGAAGACCGGGGTTTGGTAGTTCTCTGTTATGGTGCAAATTAGCTTTATAAGGGCCATTCACTACTTCCTATTCCTACATTTAGAAAGGAGTCCTATTCTAGTAGATTTGCCAGGCCAAGAGATCACGACTCTAAAACTTGTATTAATTACTAAATGGTTCAGCATTTGTAGTCATTTTAAGACACATAATACTGTTTCTTTAACCATGAAAAAGTCCTATTAGATATACAACATTATACCTTGTTTAGACTCTAAACTTTTTTTTTCCACGGAGATATCAAGAGCCACCAAAATTATGGACAACTGAAAAAAATAAATGCTAAAGCAAACATGCAGAAGGAAAGAGTGTGGGTAGCAGAAAAAGGGAGACAGGGAGCAGAAAGTAAAAACTTCAGGCCAAAGAAAGCAAGAAAACCTGGCTGCCTGCCATAGCATAGTTTCAAAGAGTACATCAACACTTACCCTGCAATGAACAGGAGGCACATGAAAATGTCTAGCAGCTGTAAACACTGAATTCACCACGACCTCACTATCCCTACTAGGGTTATAAGCATAGAGAATCTTTGCTGCAGGGTGACCCAGGAACCTAGGAGGGGAACAAGGAGAAAAAAACAATGGGTTGTGTGATCGTAAATATAGCCATCCATCCACCCATCCCTCCACCCACTCACACATGTATATACTTTAAACCCAAAAAGCTGTTGATGTTCATTAAAGCTAAAGGCAACAATGATTAAATCCTGCTATTAATAAAACATTTAATTCACAAGTCAAAAACTTTTAAAAGAATCCTTTCTTTTATGAGACACTTATGCCAACCAATGGTAACAGCTCATTGACTTTGGCATTAGAAGAACGCAACGCCATTAAAATGCTTGCAAATACAGAGTAGGAACTAGATTCTCGCCTAATGGGGCTCTAATTCAAATGAAAATAGGTTTAGATAAGAAACCGTACTCATAGAAAAACCCAGTTTGTTTTAGAGTTTCTTCTCTGAGTAATAAGTTTAAAGAGGCTTTGGCGGGGGCGGGGAATGGATTTCTACTCACAAAGAGACTTTATCAAGTCTCACGAAAGGAAAACGTAATTGTTGCTAAAGACCATTCTTCTGAGAAGAACGCAAACTCAGCAACACTTTCTATCGCTTGTTCTTATCCATTTAAATCATGAGTCTTTTAGAAAATTCTGAGGAAAGCTTTGGCTCCTCCCTCCACAAACAGACACACACAGAAGTTTTAGACATAATTTCGAAACATTCATGCCACTAAAGGTAAGAATATCTGCTTTCCAGCGAACACCCTCACTGATGAGGACACTCATGTTGAATTTTTCCTTCCTCCTCGTTTCCACCCACAAGGCTAGCAAAGGAATTGCAAAGGAGCGGAGCTATCTCAGGCCCACCTACCTGCCATGTTCCCTGGAATCATTTACCTCTGGTTCCTACCAGTTAAGTCACATTGTCATACACAGAGAGCCACAAGAATTTCACTGAAGCCATTTCTCCAGTTTTAATGCCCTCAGAGGCAGGGACCCAAGTATACAGCTCTCTTTAATATGGCCTAGAAATAAAACTACATTCTACATTAAAAACTCATCTACATTATACTCGTATTTCTCTGATACTAAGAATTGTGTGTTTTAGAGAAAATGAAGCATACGCTGTCTTATGTACAATGGGATTTCCAAACTACTGTATCCTGCCATCAAATCCCTCACATTCCTCTTCCAGCTTTTCCTCCGACTTTTTTTTTTTTTTCTAAGTAAACTCCAAGCCGAGCGCTGAGGCCAATGTGGGACTTGAACTCATGACTCTCAGATCAAGACCTGAGCTAATATCAAGAGTCAGATGCTTAACTGACTGAGCCACTCAGGTGCCCCACACCTCCTACTTTTAATCACAAGTCTTAACTGAAGATTTAATATAGCCAATGTGTATTTTAAAAAATAAGTCCTTTACATCCAAATATAAATAAAAGACACACTAATGTGATCAAAACCTTGATTTTTTAAAATTTTTATTATTATTTTAATGTTCTTACCTAATACAACTAAATTTTTTTTATACGACCATAAAGGGTCAACTCAGAGAGCCCTGCCTTGGGAGTGCTGGGCTCACATTTGCCTTTTCCCTCCATTAAGTTAAATAAACAAAGACTTCCATCGTTTTAGGTTTTAGGTAAATAATACGACTCAATTAGCAAAGTTCTTACTACTTATCCTCAAAGTTTTATATCCCATTCATATCACTGGAATACAAGATGTTTAGTTTAAAAAAAATACAGACGTTGCCCAAACAAAAACACATTAGAAATCAGAATCCAAACAGCGATTCTACAGAGCCCAGTGACCGCATCCACCAGAAACCTCACCAGACCTAACATAGACCTAGTTACCACTGTGCTATTTTTACTCTATTTTTTAATTCTATTTTTAAAACTGTTATGAGGATAAGAATTTCCTTCACTAGTGACAACTGGAAGATACTCTATTAATTTAATACTATAAAAGAATGATTAAAATCTCTTATGAATGATTAGCACTTTTAATCTCCGGACCAGCGGAATATTAACCCTTATAATCAACCCTAAGAAGTGGGCAGAAGGCAGGTGAATCTCACAATCCTGATTCTGTATCCCAGAGGGAAACCAAAGCTATGAAAAATGATGGGGTTGGGTTTGCCCAAGGTCAGCTTCGAAACAAACAATAGCAAAAGCTGAGCAAGGGCATTGAAGAAATCAGGAGAAGAACTCTCTGGCTGAAGTTCGAATCTAATGCCTATAAATTAGACCATTTGTTAAAAAGTAAGGAAAAACTTGACTAATTTTAGAAGTGTTCTGGGATGCCTGGGTGGCTCAGTCGGTTAAGTGTCTGCCTTCAGCCCAGATCATGATCCCGAGTTGCAGAATCAAGCCCCCACATCGGGCTCCCTGCTCAGCGGGGAGCCTGTTTCTCCCTCTGCCCCTTACCCCACTCATGTTCTCTCTCTCTCAAATAAATAAATAAAATCTTAAAAAAAAAAAAAAAGAAGTGTTCTAACTTAGATTACCGTTTGTTCTTATCGAAATTTTTAAAAAACTTAAGCAAAATTAATTTATTCCCATAATCATATCCTAGAGCTCACTTATAAAAAAAAAAATAGCATGGAATGTGCTGGATTAGAAATCAGAAGACTTGTTCTGTCACTTCTAGTGAAATGCCCTTGGGCAAAAAACATTACTGCTCAGCAACAAATTCATGAGCATCTGTAGTCCATGCTCAAGTATAGAGATATTTGAAAATGACACACAAGCAACTCTCTCTCTCTCTCTCAGATAATACCTGCCCCCACTACTCCACTATCCTTCTAGGATTGATAGAAGACTCAACTGACAAGAGACACAATTGTACTTTGAGAACTATAAAGTACTACATAAACAAAACTGAACCATCCAAAGGTGAGTGGAGGCTAAAGTGTAAATAACCTTTGCAAATAAAACATTGTAAACATTTGCTTTTCAACCTGCTTCAAGTCATCAGGACCAGAAACGGATGCATACAGCTAATTAACATTTGTAGCCAAGACATCCATCCCTCCATGTGCACTGATCACAGGACTTTTATCTTACTGAAGAGTAAATATATCATAGCCAGCATCCTATGAACTAGAGTTATTATCCTCATCTAACTGTACATACTACTATTCATTATATCTACCAATCTGTAATATATTTTTTCTTTTTTCTCTTCCATATTTTTAATTTAATTTTTGTTAGTTAACATACAGCACAATGTTGTATAATATATATTTTTAAAAGTAGGTCCTGCATTAAAGTTCCCTTTTACGATAAAGACTTTTCACCTAAGTAAAGCGATCTTTCAGAATCTCAAACCAGTGAGGTTTTATCATAAATTCAGCTTTGAACGTTTCTTTACCTAACAGTAAAAATATACAAATTCAAACACAAAAAAACAGACACCTAGAATCTGGTAAAGTCAGCAAGCGCCCTTCCCACTTTCCTCTCTCCTTCCTTTTACAGAATCTCCTTTAAAAGCTCAACAAGGTACTTTTACATTTAAAATTCCTTCTTTACTGCAGCTCTAATCTTTTGCTGATCAGAAGGAAAGGGAAAGAAGGCAATCCAGATGAGTCAAGGAGGGCACCCCAGGAGCCCACCACTAACTCCCCCCAGATGCTCTCCCAGCACCACGCCTATTTCATTCACCTAACTCATCCCGAAACTCAAAACAGCTCTTTGTGAAATTGATGTTCCAGGCTGCTTAAGTAAGCAGAGCTTTGACACCTGAAACACTTTCACTTCCATACTTGAAACTCTACGAACATGAAACCGTATCTTCTCAGTGCCAAGATATGCTGCACCCAGGGCGTTTAACACCTGAAGTTTCGAACTTCAACCACTTTAAAAGTGTTAATGCCAACAAGAGTCCTTAAGTTCTCCCTTCGGCCTAGCATCGCCCTTCTCCTAATTTCTCCAAGTTCCCAGATTAGTCCCTCAACCAACACTCAAGTCATGTTCCCTTCATCTTCCTGGTTCTGAATGTGATGCACTGTTAAGTAATTACAGTTTATATGCTGTCTTCCCCACTTGACTTATTTCCAAAGTCTTAATGGTAACAACTAACGTTTGCACAGAGCATAACAAAGTATAACGGGAAGTAAAAACAAGCAAATGAATCTAATGAAAAGAATTCAGAAACCATCAGTATTTAGTGTTTTTCACTATAAAATGACCTGATTTGTTATAGAAAAACAGGACTTAATATTGACTTCTTATTAAATTCCAATCACAATAAAACATTATAAGGAGTATTTATTAAAAACCGAAGAAATGGCTAAAACAATTTTACACTCTCCTTTTCACAAAAATATTCCTCTTAACAAGTCCCAAGGTCAATATCCCTTATATTACTAATATACTTAAAATGTACTTAACATTTTATATATAGATATATAAATGTTATATATAAATACATTTTAAATATATTAATATATTTTAAGCATATATATAAATGATATCCTGACAGCAAATAATGCAAATTAAACAAGTTATTAAAAATTATAAAGAAGATACTTACTGAATTCCAAAATCTAGAACTGACGGCTGAAAATGTAAGCCCTTTCCATTAAATAGTTTGTCTGAGAAGCTAAAAAAGAAAAGACAAGACAGATTAATTTTGTTGTAGTTTTGAAATTTGAATGCTGAGTTAAGAGTATATACTTAGGCCAATGGCTCTCACGAGATATAATTTTACTCCCTTATAGATAAGTCTAAATTGGTTTTAAATGTAAAAATTGAATTATCAGAAGTCTAATATAATTCTACAGCTGCAAAAATTTAAGATACTTTTAGATGATTAGATGATGGTTAATATAACTTCGTATCAAATGTACAGATTCTGTAAACATTCAACAAAAATGGGGAAGCATTTAAGTTTTAATAGGCTTCATTTCTGGATGCATTTGAATAACATGACTATTTTCATAAACTCCAAATCAAGAAAAGACATACATGTAAGGTGGGTGGAGGTGAGGGGCTGGAGAGGGAAAGAGATTTGGCCTCTAAATTAGTAGACTATCTGTAACAGGGAAAGGATGGGGAGTGTAGCCAGGGTTGCCCCTCAAGGCCAAAACCATCACCAAATCTGTATTTTTAAGAATAATCATTACATAAAACCTCACATGGCAGTCATATTTTTCTGCAGTTTTTAATCATTATGATGATTTTTCTTCAGAACCAAGACACAAATTAACATACCCAAAAACATATATAGAAAACAAAAGAAAAAACATATATTATATATAACATAATAACATAATGTACATGCACATATACATACATATACATAAATATACTTAAAGACCTAAAATGCAAAGCATGTGTATATATGTATGTGCGTGTGTATGTGTGATATATACACCAAGAAACTATCAGTGGTCATATGACATTTTATTTTTTAAAAAATATTTATTTATTTGAGAGAGAGCATGCACAAATGGTGGGGTGGGGGGAGACAGAGAGAGAAGCTCAAGCAGACTCCATGCTGAGCACAGAGTCCAACTCGGGGCTCAATCTCATGACCCGGAGATCATGACCTGAGCCAAAATCAAGAGTCAGACGCTTAACCAACTGAGCCACCCAGGCACCTGGGTCATATGACATTTTAAAAGCCATGTAATCCAAAAATATTTAACTGAAGAAGCCCTGAAATGGAACATGTGTAGCTATTTTCAAAGATTCCAGCAAACTTTCCAAAATACAGTGTTTCCCTCGTCTCCTCCCACCACCTAAGTGCTCCACCAAACATGGTCCCAAGACTGGTCCAGGAGTGGACATCTGAGTTTCAGAGCTGCTGGCCGATAGAAGCTTTGTGACCTTCAGCAAGCCCGTCTCCCATTTCCTTGAAGGTGCAAACAACACAGAGACCAAAGAACCCCTCCAAAATCCTCATCTGATAGGGAGAATCCTGGCTGCAATCTTTCCTTCCTCCCTTCACTTTACTGCCCCTATCTAAATCAAGGTGACAGCTCAGTCTCCATCTGCCCAACTTCTGCCGCTTCTCCACTGGTGTTGAACTTGAGCCGAGAAGAGGTATGCTGTTTACTGGTCTCCCTCCAACCCCAAAAGGCCAGGACCCACTCCATGACTTGTGTACCAAAAGGCCACTAACACACCTAGTTGCCTCCAGAAATGTTTTGGAGAACCCCAGGAGGTGAGAGATGTAAAGAAGTGCCAACATCAGATGGAGGTGGCCAGGGCTCAGCATTCTAGAAGAAAAAGAAAACAGGCAACTTCGCATGCCAAAAACTATCTTAGAAAAGTCAGGCCACTGTATAAGTAATAAGTAAAATAATTATAGTCTCTTCCTGTCTCGTGCACCGAAAGTGGATTTATCATCAGATTTCACACCCAACTTCTGAACGAAGACAAGGTTTTAGGGATTTAAGCAATTCACTCAAGATCCCACAGCTACTAAGAGAGCCAGAATGCCAATGCAGATCTGTCGAGATCAGTAACATGAAGCTAGTATGGAGTTCAGGCCTATCCAAGTTCACAGGACCTACCCAAGGAACCAAGGCAGTCTAGTGGCTGGGTGAGGGTTTGGGCTTCAGAGTGTAGACAAACTTAGATTCCAGGCCTAAGGTCACCACTCTCTAGTCCTGAGCAGGTCAATCACTTAACTTCTCAAAAGTTCCAGCCTTATTATTTTAAAATGAAGATGACAACAGTATCTACCATATAGTTATCCTGAGGTTAAAATCAGATAATAATGCCTTTGCTTCATGCCTGGCACACAGTTAAAAGTGCAATAAATATTAGATCATGTTACTAAGAGGAAGACTGTCACCTAACAAGAAAAGTAATGAGAACAGATGGAGAAGCCAATTGGGCTTGAGTCAGAGCTGACCTGGGGATTTAAAAGTCCCAAACGGGTAGCAGTAATTATCTCTGAATAGAACAAATGAAATATAAACCTGGGCCATCTCATATCACAACAGAGATTTTTAAATCCCACAATCAGGAAGTTTTACAAACCCAACAAAAATCAGATATGTAAGGTCCAACTTAAAGCAATAGACTAGACACAGCCAAAATTTCTCTAACTTCAGAGAAAACCCTATTTTAGTCTCATAATGGAGAAGTAAAATCATGTCAATATTTCTTCCTAAAAGTCATAGAACACATTCATTTTTCTCTTTGGTCAGTTTCAACTCACCTGACTACAATTTGGAAAGGAGATCAAGTTACAAGGAGATTTAACATCACTGCCTAAGTTAAAAAGTTAGTTTTCAAAGATAAAACCATTTTAGACGTAGGTACTGCCCTGGACAATACTCACACATGCGCACATGCCCTCAAGTATTTGTTAAAGACGGAAGGGGGAAAAACGCAGCAAACTGCCAAAATTTAGCCAACTGTGGACATCAACAACCATCCTCAAATATCAGTGGTAGCTAAGAAATTATACTGTGTTTAAAGATGCCAAAGTTTTCATTTCCAAATCGATGACATCAAAGTAACTTAAGCTTTACGAGCTACAGCAGTAAAAGACAAAATTCCCTCCCTTTTCTCCTTTACTCAAGTCAGCATTAACCTTTTCACATGTGTGCCCTTAGTCATGTGAATGCTTCTTTTATGTCACAGTTCACCTGGCCTCTTTCACTCTTAGGAGTCCCCTCATCCGGCGTAAAATAAACTCAGGCATCTTGTAAAAACAAATGATAAATTCGTGCCACGTATTTCTAATGTTCACCCCTCCCCCACCAGCAAGAGAATTCTAAGGAAAAGCCATTTATGAGAAGAGAAAAATAAAAGAGCCATTTTGCTTCTCTAACAGGAACACAGGGAGGGGAAATACAGGTGACAGTAATCTGAGGTGAGGGGGCTCTTGTTTATATGGACCCTGCCCCATACACTCTCTTAGCCCTTCTGAAGACACCTGCCTTCCGCAGAGCTGACTCTTCCCTCAGTGGCAGGACACGTGGAGGAGGAATTCTACACGTGCTGTCTGGAAAGAATATCATTGCCTAAGATTATCTGACTTTTCCTCTTTTATCTCCTCTTTTTTCAGAAACTTCAGCTAACTTTTTTTCTCTATATATAAAACAAAGAAACAGTTCAAAAAAGTGGGTAGACTAAGAGAAAAGAAATTTCTGTGGAAATGAGAAGACCTTGGTTCAGGTCCCAGCTCCGATATGAGTTTTCTCTTTGGCAAACTTAAGGAGCATGACTCTGACATCCTTAGAGGAGTGTTCAGATGCCCAGACTCTGTATTCCTAGGAAAATTAAATCTATCTGCTGATATAAGACATACCCATTAAAACATTTCAGTCCAGGGGCGCCTGGGTGGCTCAGTTGGTTAAGCGACTGCCTTCGGCTCAGGTCATGATCCTGGAGTCCCGGGATCGGGTCCCGCATCGGGCTCCCTGCTCAGCGGGGAGTCTGCTTCTCCCTCTGACCCTACCCCCTCTCATACTCTCTCTATCTCATTCTCTCTCTCAAATAAATAAATAAAATCTTTAAAAAAAAAATAAAAATAAAAATAAAAACATTTCAGTCCAGTGACTTCGATATGGAAATGAGTTAACTATAACCAACTGCTCAGGCCACTCAGAAATGTTATCGGACCAAACGAACACATCACTGCAAACGCAGTGCTCCACCCCTCTGGAATGAGCAACATGGCCCAGGAATTGCAGACCCAGCCTTGTGGCAAATACTCAGTAAGGACTGGCTGCCCCAGGGCAGGGGGCTAGCTCTAGAAAGATTCTCCCCTCAAGGTTAAGATCCAGGGAGCCAGACAAGGCTTGTAGGCCAACAAGCAAAACTCAAAGATCAAGAAGTTCAAAGAGAGGAACAGAACTCTCTGAAAAAGTCAGGAAAGGCTTGGGGTTGGGGGTGTGAGGAGGCAGGGGCCTCAAGGAACAGTGACCTTGAATGGAAACTGAAGGAAGGCCACTTGAACAAAACTAACAGCCGGAGGGAAGACACAAAGGCTAAGGAAAGCACAGGCCACATCTGGAGAACACCATCCGAGCAAGGAAAACACACTAGACAGTTGGCCTGGCGGCTCTGAGTGGTGGAGTACAGATCATGAACCGTGAGGGCAGGAGGGAGCAGACAGGGAGGGGGCCAACGATGAGGCCTTGCTGGACAACGAGAACACTGGGATGGGACACGAGCCCGACACACGCCACAACGTGCCCTGAAACAGGTCTCATGCACTGTGGGTCTGTGCTGGGCCTTTACTCCTAAAGGAACCTGAAGGTTTAACCAGTTTCTGGAGAAGACTGTAGTGTTTCAGAACACAGCCTTCAGAGGCTGTTGTTGTCCTTTCTGAACAGGTGAAAAATAACTTTACCCTCTGGCAGGGATTTGAGAAACAACAGTGACCACCTCCAGGGAGGATGGAACTGTCTGGTTTTTCATATTCCTAAATGGACTGGTTTCCATCGGCCTCTCAAAGCCCCAACATCTACAGCTCCCTGCCTTTCCATGCAAACTCTTTCAATCCCTCGAGAGAGGGCCATGACCAGGCTTTAGCCACTGGATGAGTACAAGGACAAGAGAACTGGCTTCACACATATTTTGCAAACCCTCTCTGCCTCAGAAAGGTAACAAAGGAGACCGTAGCAAAATAACACTATTGTCTAGACTCTGAAGCATTCAAGGAAAGACATGTTATGCTACTGAGCTACTTACTGGGCTGTTCTCCTTAGTCAGGAGAATGGGAGCGCCCATCAGAGCCCAGGGCTGCGAACGCTGGAGAAGACCTACAGATTCCACAAAGGTAGGGACTCATGCGCTGTTAATTCCCTTGGACCTTGAGCCAACAACAGGTATTCCCAGGACTCAGCCGCTAGTCCCAGGCGCCCAGGGGGATTTCAGTACTCTTCCGCTACACAGAACTGGGATGGATCCCTGCACAGATAGAAGCAGCTCCTGCCTAGGGCAGCCCTTACTGAAGCCTGCACACATGAGACCGGCCACTCTAGGGTGAGGCCTCCACAGGCTCCCACCGACCGTTAGCACAGACACCGCCCTCCCTAATCACTCCTATGATCCAAAGGTACCCAGCTTTAGGGACCTCGGCGAAAAGGCCCAAACTGTGTGATTTATGAAATAAGTTCTAGAACTACGTGAGTTATGAAATTCCACATTGTAATCTTAGTTCTACAAGTTGCTTTCAGTTCTTATTCTTAACTTAAAAAAAAATACTTCTCCCAGAAGTTTACGGAGGAAAAATATGATAGACACAAAGCACATCTACCACGGTTAGAATCGCCATTCTTCCTGGCAAAGTAACTACTGGCAAAGAACCACTGAACAATGAAGGCAGAAACCAGTGTTTTTCCCCACTGAATCCCCAAAGAGGGGGGGAAATCATTTGGTTGGACATGATTTTCCCAGCTTCTTCTATTACACGAAGCCTCAGGCTTCAAGGTCAAAGCAAAGAGGAAAAGGCCTGGAGCAATACCACCAGCAGGGGTCTGTCAGAGGTGCTCTCACTGATAATGGGATATCTGCCTGTTGATGGCCACGCCTTCCCAAGGCCAGAACAAAAGTCCCGCACTCCAATCTGTCCCTCAAGTTGTGAAGATGTTCTCCCAGTTCATACCACCCATGTTCCTTCTCTCAAAGACTAATGCCCCAAAGCCCCTTTCTGGGTGGAACCTGGGCTGATTCCAGGCCCTTACCCATCCTGCCCTCTCCAGGATTCTCTGCATCCCCTCCTGCTGTCTTTCTCCACTTAGGCACAGGAGAGACTCATGCTATTCTCACTTGAGAAGACCCTTTGACCTTCAACCCTTCAACTGTGGGCGAAAGTAACAGTGACAGCGAGAACACTTATTAAACACTTACAGTGGACCAGATGCTGCGCCCAGCACTATCCCATGTAATCCTAAGCACCCTCTGTGGACACCATTATTATCCCATCTCCATACCCAAAGAAACCCATGTTTTGAGGGTTTAAACAACCAGCCAAAGCCCACTCCGCTGCCCGGTGGCCGGCGGACCGGGAAGGAGCCCCTATGCTACACCGCCTCCCATCCATGTCTCTGGTGTCCTGCCCCCTCACTCTACCAAAAATGCTTTGCTGAGGTCATCAGTGAGGACACGCCGGGAAGGCAAGTGCTGAGGTTACTCGATCTGCCCACTGGCTCTTCTCCTGAAGTGCCCGTCCTTGGTTTCTAGGAAATCTTGCCCAGTCTCCCTCTTCCCTCTGTGCTGCTCCTTCTCAGCTCCCTGTCAAGCTCCTCTCCCCCACAGGACTGTCCCCTCAGCGCTCCCTAAAGTCTCACTCTGGCCAATCATACCTACCCCCTAGTTGCAGCTATCACCAACTGGGTGCATCTTCCGATATGGACAGCTGTCATTTCTTTGTCCAGCATCCAAGTTTCCTTACTTTCACCACACACTTCCCACTGTCACCCCTCCTGGATTCAGAAAGGGCCAGTTACTCATTTTTCTAGCCCCACGTGTAGTCAGGATGCTGGCATATGACCCAGACATGGCCAGATTCACCTGCCTGAAGCAGGGCATCGGGAGCTGGTGCCACGAGGAAGGCAAGAAAGCGGAGAATCGTTCTGGAGATGGGCACGGCAGCCAGCCAGCAGGGCAGGCGTCAAGGACCGCAGTGTCCTCAGCATCTGCTTCCACGGCACAATCCTGGCTGTGGTTCTATCTGCTAAGTCCCCTCTTCCTTGCTTTGTTTTCTGAGCCCGGTTCTTAAGTCTTCCTAGAGATTCTGAGAGCTGCCCAACATCTTTTCAATAAATTCCTTTTCTGCTTGAATCAGCCAGAGCTGGTTTCTGTGGTTTGACTGATTCATTTCCCAAGACTGTGTATCTGGGGACTCGACCCCTCTGCTGAGCTCCTGACTTGGGTTTCCAAATGCACCAGACGCCATCCCACAGCTGGCCTACGGGCACATCGAAATGGAATCCATGGCGGAGTTCAACACCTCGCTCAGACTCCCCTTCGGATCACAGCACGGCACACCAGTCCCCCCGCACCCCCAATCCACGGTTTTGCTTGCTGTGGTTTCAGTTACCTGCCATCAACCACAGTCCAGAAACAGACAATCCTTCTTCAGATATACAGCCAGAAGGTCAATACTAGCCTAATGCTAGGTCAAAAAGCCTACATCGTTCATCTCACTTCATCTCATTAGGTAGGCATTTTACATCTCACATCATCACAAGAAGGGTGAGGGCAGTACAATCAGGTATTTTGAAAGAGATCACATGCATATAACTTTTATGTATATTGTCATAATTGTTCTATTTTGTTATTGTTGTTGTTAATCTGCTACTGTGCCTAATTTATAAATTAAACTTTATCACAGGTATGTATGATTAGGAAGAAAAACAGTACAGCTGATCATTGAACAACACAGGTTTGAACTGCACAGGTCCAAATTTTTTTCCATAAATACAGTACTGTAAATGAATTTTTTCTTGCTTATGATTTTCTTAACATTTTTTTCCCTCTAGCTTACTTTATGTTAAGAATACAGTATATATGGGGGCACCTGGGTGGCTCAGTCGGTTAAGCGTCTGCCTTCGGCTCAGGTCATGATCCCGGGGTCCTGGGATTGAGACCCGCATCGGGCTCCCTGCTCAGCGGAGAGCCTGCTTCTCTCTTTCCCTCTGCCTGCCCCTCTGCCTGCCCCTCCCCCTACTCGTGCTCTCTGTCTCTCTGTCAAATAAATAAATAAAAAATATCTTAAAAAAAAAAAGAATACAGTATATATGGACTCTGAAAAACAAACTGAGGGTTCTAGGGGGGAGGGGGGTGGGAGGATGGGTTAGCCTGGTGATGGGTATTAAAGAGGGCATGTTCCACATGGAACACTGGGTGTTATATGCAAACAATGAATCATGGAACACTACATCAAAAACTAGTGATGTAATGTATGGTGATTAACATAACATAATAAAACAAGAACAACAACAAAAAGAATACAGTATATAATACACAGAACCTACAAAATGTGTCTGTTTACGTTATCTATAAGGCTTCTGGTCAACAGTAGGCTATTTGTAGTGAAGTTCTGGGGGAGTCAAAAGTTGTATGTGGATTTTCAACTGCGTCGGGAGTAAGTGCTCCCAGCCCATGTTGTTCAAGGGTCAACTGTATAGACGGCTCAGTACTATCTGCAGTTAGTTTCAGGCATCCACTGGGGCTCTTGGAATGTATCCTCAGAGGATACAGGACCACGGTATGCCCATATTGCCCAGGGAGACTTATTGAGATTCTGACTCCTGTACTCTTCTTAACTCCCCATGCAATGGATGCTGAAGGCCCTGCTGGGCCCTGACACATCACACCACTCAAGTCTGTCCCCTCCTTCTAGTGGCACTAACAGGACCTTATATTCAAAAGGCATTTGCAATATTGTGGTTTGTCAGTATTGATTTCTCATATATATTTTGTCTTTGTCCACAGTTCATGGCTCATAGCTCCCAAAACTCTTGGGATTTCCCAAGTGTTAAGGGTGATAAAGGAGTCTTCTGTTATGTTAATGAATGCTGGACCCCAACCAAGAATGGGGGGGCTGGTTGCCAGGGGAACCAACCTTGTGATTAGAGACTTGAAACTTTCAGTCACCGCCCCCAACCTCCTCTGGGAGGGGAGAAGGGTGGGGCTGGAGGTTGATTCAGCCAAAGACCAATGACTTAGTCTATCTTTATTTGTAAGAAAGCCTCCACAAATACTCAGAGACTGATTCCTAGGACTTCCAGGTTGGTGAACTGGTAGGGAGGCAGAAAGAATGGAGGGCCTGGAGAGAGCATGGAAGCTCAGCGCCCTTTCCCCCAGACCCCACCCTATGCATCTCTTCATTTGGCTGTTGATACCTATCCTTTAATAAACTGGCGAGCCTAAGTGTTTCCCTGATTTCTGACAGCGCTCTAGCAAATTAATTGAAGGTCATCGGAACCACCAATCTGTACCTGTCAGTCAGAAACACAGGTAACAACCTGGGGTTTGTGACCAGCATCTGAAGTGAGGGGCCAGTGGAGAGGGCTGTCTTGTAGGTCTGACCCCTTAACCTGTGAGATCTCTGAGTAGGTTGTGTCAGAATTGAGTTGAACTCCTGGACATCCTGCTGGTGTCCTAGAATTGCTCCGTGTTGCATGTGGGGGAACTCCCACACACATTGGAATTGGGTCCAGGAACCCTCAAAGAGCATTATGTTTTCATTTCAAAGAATTTTAAAATATATTATTACATTTACACCACAGTCCACATGCCATACAGAACTCCTTTAGCTAAGTGATTAGATTTGCAAAAACTTAAAAAAGAAAAGGCAAAAGAAATACATAAATAAATGAAAGAAAAGAAAAGACCAGTAATTAAGCCCATGTTTCCTAACTCCTGTTCCAACTTACGCCTTGGTGCAAAGTATGGCTTCTCATCTATGGTTTAAAGATGTCACATCTTTTCCTAGATTCTACTATATGTTAAAATAATTAAATGTGATTTTTAAATCTGCAAAATACAAAACGCATTTTGCATTACCTTTCAGCTCGAGGACAACAAGTTAGGATGAAAAAGTAATTCAGTCTCCAAGCAGCAACAGAGTTGCCCAGAGGCTACACATCAGAAGTGGAAGCCCAGCCAGAAATTCACAGGAACACTAAGGGAACGGGGAGACTCAGGATGAAGGACGTTCCTTCTCAATCACAGACAGACAATCCAAAGTTTCTGCAATACTGTGTCTATTTCCAGAAAACCAACTTTGAGCTCTCAAAGCCATCCATATAGCTTTAGATATTAGTTCTCTGAACATGAACCAGCTACTTTTTAAGCTTATCTATAACCCTTTCAGCAACTGGGTAGCTATACTTATTCACATTATAAAAGTAGCAATGCCATTAATTTCTTCTTTTTCCCTGAATTAAGATATTACAACAGCCAAAGCCTCCAGAGATGAATCAAAAGCTTACGGTCTTGCATATAATACAAGGTGGGGCACAGTCCATGAGAGGGAAAAAATGGTGCGGAGCAGGTTAGGAAAATTGTTCTGGAAGAGGCAGCATAGAGTAGGGCTTGGAAGCCCTGTATGTTCTGTCTTCAGGTGAAATGGAGGAGGAATTCCAGACAAGGGGAGAAACAGAAATGAAGGCACACAGACCAATGAAAGGCCAAGAAGGTAAAAACTGACACATACAAGGTAATTTCTTAGTTTCTTGGTAGGATGAAAGAATAATCCTATATCACTTCATATCCCAGAACAACACTTTAATTCAAACACAATGAATTGATTTTTTTTTTAATTTTTTAAGTTTTACTTATTTAAGTCATCTCTACACCCAACATGGGTCTTGAACTCACGACTCTGAGATCAAGAGTCAGATGCTCTACCAACTGAGCCAGCCAGGTGCCCCGATTTTTTTTTTAATCCCAATGTGAGCAATATATCAAAATCATCTTCAGGCAATTACAAAGACTATTAGCAATCCAGTTGGAAAACTCTAATGAGAAATGTCTACACTTTTTAACTGTTATTGGAGTGGCCAGCCTTGCAGCCTTCTGGGCCAGAGCAAGTGCGGGACTTGCAGTGTCAGCTTACTGGGAAGAGCACGGCCATTGTTAGTCTTGTACAATACTAACTTGTGTGTCCAGGCATTCCTGCTTCTCAGAATACCTGGACAACACGTCACTCTTCAACAAGGTCAAGTCTTCTTTAAAAACAAAAAACAAACCTACCCTCTGAATATTTTTTTAAAATGTAGAAGCAGCTCTTTTAACTGGCCTGTCAAGCTGTCCACTAAACACACTGGCATATACCACACACTTGCCCACAGAGCATCACTTACTACTGCCAAGCTCACTTCTTGTATGATAGAATCCCACTGTCAGAATGGCTTAAAAGCTGATTTTTTCTCATGTGAAACCCAAGTAATACTTACACGGGAGAAACGAGACTAGAATGTTCCCAGAAAGACAAGTATTCCTTAATACAAATCAGAAGGGTTGGGTTACTTTTTTCCCTAGGGGTTGCAGCGGGTGAGGGGGAAGGCTTAAAAATGTGTTATGTCAAAAACAGTCTTCCCTTGAGAAATAATGGTAAAGGTTTCATGGTTTCTTTCCCAGGGCTCGGTGTGACAGGAATTGTTCTTCAGCCGTTAATATTCCTTCTCTCCCTCTTTCATATAATTTTTTGGTGGGCACCTTTCCTGGGCTCCCTTGCAGCTGGGTATGGCTACGGGACCAAGTTCCAACAAATGGGAGGTAAGCTGGAGTATTATGCAGCAGCTTCCAGGAACCCTCTGGCCCTCTCCTTCATTCCTTCCTCCTCCCTGCATCCTGAGCACCAGGCCCAGTACCCTAGGGAAGGCAGTGTGGTGATCCGGAGGGAGCAGGGGGTGGGGGAGGGGGGTGGTCCCTGAAGACCTCCTGGAGCCAGAAGCTGGGAAGTCCAGACTCACACGGGAGAGAGAAAACTATGTTATTTATTTTTTTGCTTTATTTTTAAAAATTTATATAAAATCAATTAATATATTATGTATTATTAGTTTCAGAGGTAGAGTTTGTGATTCATCAGCTGCATACAACACCCAGTGTTCATTACATCAAGTGCCTTCCTTAATGCCCATTGCCCAGTTACCACATCCCAAACCCACCTCCCCTCCAGCAGCTCTGTTTATTTCCTGGAGTTAAGAGTTTCTATGGTTTGCCTCCCTCTCTGTTTTTATCTTATTTTATTTTTCCCTCCCTTCCCCTATGTTCATCTGTTTGGTTTCTTAAAATCCTACATATGAATGAAATCATATGGTATTTGTCTTTCTCTGACTTATTTCGCTCAGCATAATACACTCTAGTTCTATCCATGTCGTTGCAGATGGCAAGATTTCATTCTTTTTGATGGTTGAGTAATATTCCATTGTGTTTGTGTGTGTGTGTGTGTGTGTGTGTATCTCACATCTTTATCCATTCACCCCTGTCGATGAACATCTGGGCTCTTTCCATAGTTTGGCTATTGTGGACACTGCTGCTATGAACATTGGGGTGCAGGTGCCCCTTCACATCACTATTTTTGTATCCTTTGGATAAATACCGAGTAGTGCAATTGCTGGGTCATAGGGTAGCTCTATTTTCAACTTTTTGAGGAACCTCCATACTGTTTTCCAGAGTGGCTGTTCCAGCTTGCATTCCCACCAACAGCGTAGGAGGGTTCCCCTTTCTCCGCATCCTCGCCAACATCTCTTATTTCCTGAGTTGTTCATTTTAGCCATTTTGACTGGTGTGAGGTGGTATCTCACCGTGGTTTTGATTTGTATTTCCCTGATGCTGAGTGATGAGCATTTTTTTGTGTGCCTGTTGGCCATTTGTATGTGTTCTTTGGAGAAGTGTCTGTTTACGTCTTCTGCTGACATTTTCTGACTGGATTACTTGTTTTTTGGGTATTGAGTTTGATAAGTTCTTCATAGATTTTTGGATCTATCTTGTTTTAAACCACTGATATCTTGTAACTCTGTTACCTAAAAACTTAATTCTAACTGAAACAGCTTCTCACCCTTCTCTAACACCAGAAACTGCAGGGGCCACTGCTGAAGAAATAATGCTAAGTAACTTCCTCATCCTTCCAGCCTCTACTGGCCCTGGGGGGATGGGCTCCCAGTGCGTCCCCCTTTCATGTGGTCCAGAACCACAGCTTCCCAATAAATCAGAAAGCTACATGGTTAAGCAATAAAAGTAACCCAAACCTTATGGCAAAACAAAGACAATTCTAAGTAAAGAAAGGAGAGCTCCTGGCTGCCTTTCACTGGGAAAAGCCACTGACTGTGGTAGTAGCCTATGGTGGCTTTGTTCACAAGCTGGTAGAAACTGAGAAATGCTTGTCTGTGAGCTCCTTTTAGGACTGGGCACACAGAAACTACCTTCTAGTTTAGAACCTATCGTTCTGCTCCTAACTACACATGAAGGGACAATCCCATGCAAGGACCCCTATGAGACACTTCGGGGAACCCAGGCTAGGAGGGTATTCCATACTGATGTGACCACATCAGAAATATAAGCGGTGCCAGAAGGAACACACAGGTGATGTCCCCACCTGACCTGCTAGGAATAAGTCCTCAAAGGGGCCTTGCCAAAAAGAGCCCAACACCATTTACATTGTCGTGAAGGCAAGGAATAAAAATTATTCTACTTTTCAAAGACTGCTTGAAACACACTCAATTATTGATATGCACTGCCTCCTTCCCTGGGGATGGATGACAGGAACCCCAGGTCGGAAAGCAACTACCTTCCTGCTGCTCTCAAAGTCCTTCAACACTGTGGCAAACTGCAGAGCTCTTGCAAAACCAGAAGAGGAAGAACAGGGATGATGGTGTCCTGCTTCCTTCCTGGTCTTGGGAGGAAGGAATCCAAGGGACAAGGTTTTAGCAATGAAAGAAGTTTGCTACATTCCCAAGGCTTACAGGTGACTGGATCCCAATCAGAAACCAACCCACAGGAGCAGAATTAACTAGAAAGATGAGTATAAGAGACCATCTACTGTTCTTGGGACCAGAATGTCAGTGTCCACTATTATAAAATTAAGGTAAGTAGGTAGGTCCACTGTGAGGATTAAATGAAATTTATATGTAAAGAGCTTGCAAAGTACCCGGCAGAGTGTTTGCCCCCTGAGTACAGAAGTGTCAGTTCTAAGGTTGGCAGAAAAGCAAAATAGTAAAGATTGATATTCTGATTTCCATAGACTCCACAGAAACAAATCAGGACAAGGCGAAAGAGTGTTTTAGAATTTAATTTATTGGCGGCAGTGGGGGGGTGGTTGGGGGGAGGGTAGGTAGCTGGGGGAGGCAGGCTGGCAGAATGCCTCCAACTTAATTCAAGGGAGCTGACAGCTCCAGGCTGCACTCCACTGAACAGCCGCCAAAGTAGCTGGAGCCTCCCTTTCAATTCTGCGCAGGGAATTGAATTGTTCTTAATTATACAGGCGCCACTCATATGCAAATAGTGCATGAAGGGCTTTCCTTTTAAATTGTAATTCTTCTTTCAAACCCCTGAGGCACTGAAGTGTTATTGCCGAAGATGTCTCGGAAGAAAGAGTAGCCCCGTGGTCACTGAAGCCCAGGGGACAGGCCCCTCTTCACAGGCCCTCCCTCCCTTTGTCTGGCCCTGCAGGCTTGTTACTACCCACCCACTGGTCAGAACGGCCCCAGCCTTGCAGCCCGGCTCAGTCTCTACCATCTCCCCCAATGCTTCCAGCATTCTCCATCCCTAGACAAAGCCCAGGATGAATCCCGCACAGACTCCAGGGTCCGGCAGAGAAGGGAGGGGAAAGCACAGATCAGCTGGTGGCAACGCTGTCTGACCCACTCCATCCTGTTGTCAAGGCACGCCCATCCCCAAAGAAGTGGGGCTCCCTTAATAATAAAAACTGTGTTTCCAAGATAATAATAGCACCGTGAAAAAAAAAAATGCTGCCAACAAGTAAACAAAAAGAAACAAAACTGCCCGTGCACGAATACACAGAGGAACAGGAGAAGGCAATACTAAAATTAACGGGAACACCTCCCTCTCCCTTGATTCTCCAAAACCCTTAAGCAGCTCAGTGTCTCTGAGAATATTAAAATTTTTCAGTTACGTGCTTTTAGAAAACTCAAGAGCAACAGGAAGGCACATTCTTTTTAAACATCACTTGTAATCATTTCTTTTGATCAATTCAAAGCACGCATTTCCACATTTATCAGTTATTTAAAAGCTAACAGAAGTTTCAATTCCAGAACACTTGGTTGTTACTTTGCTTTACTTCCCTAAGTCACTGGTTATACTTTTCAGTGCCCCAGGGGCTCCTCTTCCTCCACCACTTCTTCAAGACAGAGACCCCCAGGCTGAAAGCCTTCTCTCTCCCTCCTACGCCCCTCACTGGCTGATCTGGTACAATCTCAGGCTCCAAACATCACCCCAAACTTACACCTCTGGCCCAGCCCTCTCCTGGGTCCCAGCCCCCGGGCTGCGCACCCCCAGGCCAACTGGATGTCTACAAGACATTAAAAAAAAAAAAAAGTCTAAAACAAAACTCCTTATCCCAACTCGCTCCATCGATAGCCACCTCAGCTCAGCTGTTCAAGCCAATAATCTTAGAATCATCCTGGACTGTTCTCTGCCTTTCACCCCACATCAGTCTGCTGGAAATCTGTGAGCTCTGCTTCCCAAGCATCTCCAGAACCTCACCACCTTCACCACCTCCCGGATGGTCCGAGGACCCTCATCTCCCTCATGTCTTGATTCCTGGCCGCATGGCCTCAACTGCTCTCTCTGCAGTTGAGGCTCGACACCAGCCTTCGTAAGTCTAACTCAGATCATGTCGCTGTGCTCTGCTCAGAACCCCCGCAAAGACTGCCCACTTCAAAGGTCTCCCGTGAACTCTGCCGTCTGCTCTGCGAGCACTCCAGGTGCAGTTCCCACCTTAAAGAGCCTCTGCACTGGTTCATCTGTCAGAACGTTCTTCTCTCACGAGGCCTCATGGCCAACCCTCTTACCTCCTCCAAATCTGTGTAAAATCTCTCCCTCTGAAAAGCCTCCACACCCTAATGACAGTCCCCACCCACAGTCCTCATCTTTTCCCTTGCCCTTGCCCCAACTTCCTCCACACCATGGACAGTCTTCAAGCATCCTTTAGTTTCAGCTGTTTATTGTCTTTAGGTTTGCTGCCTCATTCCCGTACCTGATTTGACAAGTTCCACCAGGACAGGGATTTTGGTCTGTCTTGTGTGCCAACGTGTCCCAAGTATTTAGAGAACAGTTGCTGAATAGGATTTGTTAAGTAAAAGAAAACCTTTTCGGCTGATGCCACAGATTTATAAAATTACAATTCAGGCCTCAGAATACCTTTTTAATTACCCAGTATAAAGTCAGCCTCACCATAACACAGCAAAACCACAGGATCATAAAAAAAAAAAGTTTTCCAAATTTCAATTTAAACCTTTACTAAATCTCACTTTAAGAGAAAGAAAGAAAGAAAGAAAGAAAGGAAGGAAGAAAGAAAGAAAGAAACTCTGTATAAAACAGTCTTAAAAACCAATGTCAGGTAAGTTATATTTTTTATTCATCTTAAAAAAAAAGTCAGGCCTAGTCATGTCAAGGGTATACAAATTAGAGTGACTTACTAAATGTCAAGACAACTAAGAAATTTAATGGGGGCCTGGGTGGCCCAGTCGGGTAAGCGTCTGCCTTCAGCTCAGGTCATGATCTCAGGGTCTTGGGATCAAGTCCCTCATCAGGCTCCCTGCTCAGCGGAGAGTCTGCTTCTCCCTCTCCCTCTGCCCCTCCCCCTGTTTGTGCTCCCTTTCTCTCTCTCTCTCTCTCTCAAATAAATAGATCATTAAAAAAAAAAAGAAGAAAGAAAGAAAACTAAGAAATTTTTAAAAAAAACAGAGAGAATATTGAACCTATCAAGGAAAATAAGGCATTGGATCCGGCACTGAACATCTTGGAAGGGTAAAGCTAGTACCATAAGAGACCCACTTTGTTAACCCTTGGCTGGAGAGAATCTTTCAGAAGGCAGCATCCAGGGCCTGGGCCTGGTTCAAACCTCGGATGAACCATCTGAATCAGCATCACTAATTACTGCAACAGGCCTGAGATGACTGTTTTGTCCCACTGCTTAAATGAGTAGATTTGTAATCCCAGAATGAAGAAATCAAAACCTACGGTATTTGTAAATACCAGCTACACAAAAACCAAGGCAAGCTGAGGTGAGCCCCATCACCAGACCCTCAGCTGCAGCCCTGGCTCAGCACAAGTGGGGAACCCATGTGTACCCCAGGCCCACACTAGTCCTCCAGCTACAACATGGGCAAATGTGGCCAACATGGAGGTAAAACATCTGAGAGGTGGAGGGAGGATCCCAAAATTCACTTACTCCTTGAAGCCAACAACCCTCCTTCTTCCAGGTTATAAGAGCTAACAAATTCCTTTTAATGCTTAACCAAATGATTGGAGTCTGTCACCTGAGGCTGAAAAGGTCCCGACTAGTAGTAGTTAGGTAAACTCAGTAACTAAAACATATTCATGAGGTTGTGTCCAAAAGTCAGAAAAGCAAGTAACCTTTGAAACATTAAAATATATTTTATGACTATATATAAAAACACATGCTTTCTGAGAAACAGGAGGATTCTGCAGAGGACCTAAGATCATCTGCATCCCTACTGAAAAAAAAAACAAAACAAAAACAGAAAAAAGTGTCTCTTAAAAAGTGCAAACTACATTTTCTTTATAAAAGAACCAATAGCTTCTTTTAAGAGGGACAGAAATGTTCTGAAATTAGATTGTGGTGATGGCTGCACAATCCCGCAGATAAACTAAAAAACAGTGAACTGTGTACTTTAAATGGGTGAATTGCGCGGTATATGAATTATGTCTCAATAAAGCTGGTTTTTTTTCCAGAACCTATAGCAACCACACAGTGCCAGCCTCCTAATTCAATCATTCTGTCAGGATTCAGTGTACAAGGGAGAGAGGAGGCCACTTCTGCAGATGCATCTCCTCAAACACACACCCATACAAGCCCTACTAGTTCATTTCCTTTCTTTGCACACGATGCCTCTTATACATAATGAAAATGCCATATGCAGATGCATTTGATTAGCGCCGTCCACATTTCCCATCATTATGCAGCACTTGGTGAGCTGCAGTTAATTCCTGCCTATTATCCAAGTGCAAAATCATTCTGCCTAATTTCAAGCAGCCTGGCAGCTGCAGAGGAAAAGCAGTCTTGCCCGTCAGTGGAGGCCCATTTGACATATAACCCCCGCTGCTATGAGGACTCCAATCATCTAGGGCTAATCAATTTCAATCAAGTAGGCACTATTAGACCACAGAATAATGGTGACTTCCTTCTTCATCTGTTAGCATGTACCTTCAAAAAGCCAGCATGAGAGGATGAACGAGAAGTACAGAAATCAGGACTGGTGTTTTTCTTTTCTTTTTTTGGGGGGGGGGGAAGGGTAGGATATGGGGGTGAAGAAATCAAATAAGAACAGAACAAATATTTACACCAAGACATGCCCTCTCCCCACTATCTCCATCCCCATATTAATCTACATGGACATGTGAGCCCTGATTCTTAAACCACCTGGCCTCCAGAGCTCAATGAACTCCCAAACTACTAAATTATTCCGAATTTGCCAGTTCTCCAAATGATCCCCTGACCTCTCTTCTGAGGAGGCATTTCCGTATTTTAAATAGCTTCCATTGTGATTTTCCTTTAACTATAAACAGAGATAAGAAAATATACTAACAGTATTTTATACAATGAAATGGAGGTATTATACTGTAAAATACCATATTTATATAATAAAATACTGTAAGTACGCAGTTACATTGTTAACTCTCATTCGAAACAACTCAATTTTTATCCTATATTCAGTAACACTTCAGAAATATATTTCTTTTCTCTAGTAATAACAAAAGAAGGAAATCCTGTACACTCCACTCTAGAAATACTACCACATTCTGGCAGCAATCACAGAATTAATCCCATTAAATTCAAGAAAAGGTTAATCCTCGGCAGTGGAATCTTTAAAAATGTATAACTCCTAAACATGTCCTCCTTTTCAAAAAGGATCATCATGGGGCACCTGGGTGGCTCAGTCGAATGAGCCTCTGACTCTTGGTTTCAGCTAAGGTCATGATCTCAGGGTGGTGAGATCAGCCCCGCCTCAAGTCTCTGAACTCAGCGGGGAGTCAGTCGGCTTGAAGATTCTCTCTCTCCCTGTGCTTTCCCCCACTAGTGCAGGGTGGGCACGCAAAAGCCTGCTCTCTCTCAAATAAATAAATCTTTAAAAAAAAAAAAAAAAGGATCATCATGAGCACAGCTCAGAGAGTCAAGAAATTAGTTCACTGGTACCCAATTTATCCATCCCTCAGAGATAACCGGGAACAGCTTTTTTAAAATATAGACTTCAGGACTCCATCACCTCTTCCTGAATCAGAATCTCTGGGGATAGAGCCTGGAAATCTGCATTGTAAGAACAGCTCCCTTAGGCAAGTCCACTCTCCTTGCACCCATTAGGAAAGCAGAAGTAGTATGTGCACTACAGAACCACAGATCCATTTATCCATCTCTCTGTTGCTCACTGTAGGATTCTTCCAGGGAAACTTCTGTTTCCAATGCAGCTCATTCATTCTCATCATAAACTTCTCCAGTCTCAGTGAGAATCAGGCTGCTGGAAACAAGCTACCTATTTTAAGCAGAGAGGGATTTTCATATAGGGAATTAGATGCTTATGAGCTCGTTGAAAGTTTCAAGCGAGCAGTTTCTCTGCTGGGCCTCCAGAAGGGACTCCCAGAACAAGAGGAAAGCGGCCCCAGTAAGAATACTGGTACCTCTGTCACACCAGGGAGGTGTACCACTTCAGGAAGCAGTCCTGGGACAACTGAGTCAGGAACGCCCCGTCAGCTGGGATCGCAGGACCTGAGAGCTGCCCCTGCCGCCACTGTTGGTCCTACGCCCATAGCCACTAAGTCAAAGCAAGGGAAGAATCATTCCCCTTTTGCTACCTTCCAGAGGCCAAATTTCCATGTGCTTCTGATGCTACTGCACTAAACAGTGATCACCAGAGCCAAGTCCAGTGTGCCAGGCTCACCCTGAGCAGAGGACCTCAACTCTGTGACAGACTGATGCAGCACTCCCCTACTCCACAGTCCTCAATGTTCTCAACGCTCCCTCGCCTACAAGACCTCCTCTGGCCTTTCTTCTCTCTGTTTCCCCTTCCTGTGGGGACGACGGCTCACTCAGATCCCAGGCCTGCACCTAGCATCCTTTGAATTTCTTCATCTTTGATTCCACTCATAATGCAGCCTCTCTAGATCTTTTATAGGATCCTGATTTTTATCATCCAACAAACTGGATCTTTGCCCCCAAATCCCGTCATTCACCAAATTGATGCCCACTTGGCACGAAACAGAGAGGATTAACAAAAAATATACTAACACCACCTTCACAAGAAAATGCTAATCACATTATCAAGATCTGCCCAAATTCAACCAGCCTTTTTTACACAGTATTTTCTAAACCATATGTCCAACACAGCATGAGTACTATGAATGGATAAAAGCCCCTGACCACGAGGAGCTGGTATCCTCAGGAGCAGCAAAGACCTAAGGAAAAAGAATAGTAGAGACAGCAAGAATTTTAGATGCTGCAACTAGTATATTTGACCCCAATATTAATTATAAACTCCTTGGATTTGAAAGAATAACGTTTGTTCTTTTCATAAAGCATACGTGAGGTCTCGTGACATGAACATATGGTAACATCTTGTGTAACAGCCTACAGTGTCCATTTTTGCAATCAGATCTTACTTAATTCAATACCACTGTGTGACTTCAAAACATGAGCACGTGTCGAGTAACAGAAAATCTCCCACAGTTACCTGGCCACAGTAAGGAGTGAAGGGAGATCTTTAAAGCAAACAAATCATTCTTAACACAAGGAGTCAGGCCAGAGAGGACACGACAGTAGAAGATGTACATGCACCCTTAATTTCTTAATTCATTTTCTCCTGTGAGTGAACTACTTGTACTCCTAGACTTAACTTGGTATCATATTTGTGCTTACATTAAGATTCCCCCCCATCCACCCCCACCGAGGGTTTCAGTTTTCTCTTCTCATTGGCTTTTCACATCTTTTGGCCTATTGTCTTCCAAGCAGCATCAGTTTCTAAATAAGGAGTACACATAAGTTTCTCACTGTACATATTCACTTTCAATAAGTGGAAACATATACATACAGTAAGTTTCTCTTCAAGTTATGCTGAAGGTGAAGAGGCACACCCACGAAAGCTTGTTGATTTGTTTTAAGTGGAAACATTACTTCCATTTCTTCTGTAAAAGGATTCCATCCCATCCTCCCCATTTTAGAAGCATGCTGTATGCAATTTCCTTAAACAAAAAATTCAGAGTAATCAATCGTTTCTTTTACTACTGCAAATACAATCAACTCTATTATGGAACAGAACATTTCCACCTTCTTTTTTTTTTTTATTATTATGTTCAGCTAGCCAACATATAGTACATTTCCACCTTCTACAGATGAAAGTCAAAGTTCACGGGCACTAGATTAAGTGTCATTTCTCATAAGCACCAAGATAAGATTAATTACAAACTATCCTGCAAATCACCAAAGAGGATGGAACAGATGACTGATGAATGTGTCTCTGAAGCCCTCTGGACAGTGGGGTAAAAGCAATGGAAGGCTTTTCCTCACCTTACAGAATCCTACTTCCAGAGGACATGATCCTCCCAGATCAGACTAAATGCAAAGCTGCCCTACAGAAAGGGAGCAAAAATCCAAAGCCTGGTGTGATCTATAACACATATCATCAGATAAGGAACTACGGCTGACATTTCTCTGGAGTTTCTACACTATCTCTAGGCCATACTCTTTGAGGGAGGGGCCAGCTCCCCCAACCCCAAACAAATTCCTCTTTCCCCTATGCTATTTCCCTTAGTCTTGGAAACTCTAAAACTGAAGCGTGTACTGTCAACTGCTTTGCTTGATACACAGCAACTTTAACACAAACATTTTATGAGACAGATCCAGGAGGGAACCTACAAGAGACAAGACCAGTATTTTAAAGAAAGTAAGAAGAACATAAGAGAAAACGGAAGTGACAGTTATTTCCTCCTTAAGTTCCAAAATAAGTCTTTTCCTCCTCTACCTGCTTTTAAGCTGACACTTGTTCTCACCTTGTTTTTAACTGTCTTGTTGTTTTTAAACCTAGAGGTTTCCCCCTAAATTTCCATAGGTGAATGGGTTTACCTGCATTACTGCAACCACACTGGACACTCCTATTTTAAAACTGGTCCTCTTTTTTTTTCAGTATTTTAAAACATGCCACATAGTTTTCTCCAGTCCCTGGAAAAGGATACACTAAATTTAAAACTTACGTTTTCAACCCACACAAATCTACCAATGCCAATTGCTAGGAGCTCAAATACAGCCTTACTCTCGGTTCTGTTTTCATATACTAGACCCTCCCTATCAATATATTTCCATTTTTACAACTAAACAATACAGTTTTCAAAGAGGCAACTGTAATCCATTTTGCATTATCTAATGCCAAATTCTGGAAGTAAGCTGAGGCTACAATATTTTACTCCCAGTTCTAGAACTCCCTCCATATCCACACTGCTCTCCATTTCACAGAGACATGATAAACTCCGTGAGTGAATGTATGCCACAAGCCTAGTACGCAACGTCTTTCAGCATGCCAAGGAAATTCAGAACAGACCGTAGGAACACAAACATTTTATGAGACAGATCCAGGAGGGAACCTACAAGAGACAAGACACCCACACTAATGGTGTGGCTAACACCCTATAACACACAAGGTCAAAAATCAAAGCCTCTCAGATTATCAAAATATGGTACCAAAAAGATGAAACTAGAGAGAAATAAATGTAAGGTGGTCCACGAAGGCAGGATAAACTAACACAATGGACAGTAAAAAGACACCTGTCAAATACTTGGACAGCGTGCTGTTTTAGAACACTTAGCATCATTAAGTGTGTGTCACTAACCAAATAGTGTCGTCTTCAAAAGAAGAGCCACCCAATGAAGTTTCTTACAACAGAGACCATCCCTGCTTTACTTTCACAGCACATTCCCTAGAAACCATAACATAGAACCAATCATATAGTCCCATGGGAAGTGCAGTAAAATCGAAGGGTCACATCCTGGCCAAAGACACCAAATAAATCACAGTAATGACAATGTTGCACAAAATCTAGCACACAACTCCAAACCCTCTAAATAATATAAAGTGATAAAATCAAGCCATAGCATTGGAATTTGGTGTTAAATCTCTCTAAATCTCTCCTTCTCCAGGCCAGTAAATGAAAACCCAAATGACCCCTTGCCCAAGGTCAGAAACGCAGTTAGAAGCCAACTGAGAAACAAACCCGGGCCTCCTACTAACCAATCCAGGCACTACCACACAGGCTCACTTTACAAAAGTCCCTTAAAACAGACAAAAAGCATATGCAGTTATTAAGCTATCTCTAAAGTAAGACAAAGATAAAGCAAATAAAAATGCAACTCCCATATAGCATATTTTACCTGCAAACAATGCCAGCCATTAAAGATTACATATCTGTGTGCTCCTTATTAACAACCTTTTTTTTTGGTCTTTTTAAAATTTACAAAGTATTGTGGGAGAATGCTTGGACTGCCTATCCAGAGGAGCCATGACTTCTGGCCATGCCCTCCTTCCGATTAGAGACCCAGCCTCCCCGACCACGGAGACTTGCATGTGACCCAACGCAGGTCAGCCAGAGCCTTTCCCCAGACCACGTGAACTGCAAGGAACTCCTTGGGGTGCAAAGCTTTGAGAAGGGCACCCCTGTGCTGCCAGTGGCCAAACTCCCCGTTAGACTTTCTGCAGGAGGGACAGAAAAAGTCAAACAGAAGTGACATCCGGGACAGACAGGAGGACAGCCCGGCATACCTGAAGTGAGAAGCACCGACAAGACAGTCTTCCTGAGCAGAGTGGGGTGATGATTTCTATCCTTCTTGTTCTCTTCTGAATTACCGAAGCTTGCTACCACAAACATGAATTTGGTAATGAGAAATATAATGGGAAAATTCTGTCATGAAGGAAGGGCAGGGTTGATATTCAGCCAGAAAGGATTCCCTTTACTGAATGTCAAAGACCTCTTCTGATTGGAACCTTGGGTACCACCCTGAGCATAGGGTAAAAAAACAAATAAAACGTTCCCTATAATCTATGAGGGTGACAGCTTCATTTCTGGGTGTGGTCCTGATCTGGAGGTAAGTTTTAATTTTCTTTTAACACTGGCTAACTACAGACATTTCCCACAATCTTATCAATAATGATATGTTAAGCAATGATCACCTGAGAACTCCACTACAAAACCTGCGGTGAGTCAGAAGCATACAGCCACCCTCCCTTTGACGGCTCTCCTCAGCACACCTTGCAAAACAGCCAACCAACTCTGCAAACGTCTGCCTCTGCATTTCTAAAGCCTTAACTCCTCTTCCTCAAACACTTCCCCTTCTCTTCACCCCACGTGTTACCTGCATACGTGCATCAGATTTGGTTTCCTCCTAAGCAAGGCAGTGCTGTTTTCCTTCGGATTGTTAATTTTTTCTTTACTGTGCTTCTCTCCGCTCTCCATTTCATGCCTGAGACAACTGTCCCCCCTTCCCTAACCTAAGGCAAACCTCCTAACCTCACATCTTACAGAAGGAATTCCATTCAACAGATAGCAATAGAGACATAGAAAATACGGGGGCGCCTGGGTGGCTCAGTCATTAAGCGTCTGCCTTCGGCTCAGGTCATGGTCCCAGGGTCCTGGGATCGAGCCCCGCATCGGGCTCCCTGCTCGGCGGGAAGCCTGCTTCTCCCTCTCCCACTCCCCCTGCTTGTGTTCCCTCTCTCGCTGTCTCTCTCTCTCTCTGCCAAATAAATAAATAAAAGCTTTAATAAAAAAAAAACAAACATAGAAAATACATAAGGTTCACAAATACTTCTACTTAAAAAGCAACATAATTCCGGTAGTTTTAAAATTAATAGGGTTTGCCAATGCCTGCCATAACATCTGGGAATTACATTCACAGGAAACTGTACTTCAGGTCTTATTTTGACATAAAATGCCGAAGGCACAACAAATGCAAAAGGCAAAAACACAGGTCATCCTACAGTCACATGGTCTTTAAGCACTTTTTCAGACCAAAGAAAACACAGTACCATGGAAATACTACACAATGGGTAAGTTAATTAGGTGACGCCACAAAGACCTACTCAATCCTTAAGTCCCGCACAGTCTAACCACCAAGTATCACAGTGGGCTAAGGGGAAACCCAGGAACTCTGCAGCCCTGAAGCAGAGGCACCGGGGATTTCCTCTGCCTTGTTTAAATCACCTAACTCACCAAAGGCAGGCTCCGAGCAGAGCTCGTGCTGAAGGGGGGCTGTGGGGAGATCAGGGGTCCTGGGGGACAGAAGAATTGTGGTGAGAATCAAGACAGTGCAGCCCCGCGTGTGACTCAGGAGCAGCTACCTTCAGGCTCTCCATTCATTTGAGGCAGCATTTGTGAAAGACCGTCTAGGGCTAGGGCACCCAGCTAAGCAGGCCAGGTACACAAAAATAGGAAAGTAACAGGACTGTGCTCTTAAAGAACTCCATCTCACCAGGTGGAGACAAACAGAAGATGAGAGAATTAGGCGGGCAGAGCACCAGACGTTCTGGCAGAAGGAGCAGGGTGCTGGGGCTTCCTGGAAGCGAACCGGGGACTGAGTCTCGGGGGACCCAGAGAGCACAGCCTCTCAACACCGCATTTATCTTTCCTTCAACCACGTCGGGTCTCTTCCCTCCCCTGGTGCTTATTAGCACAGAGCTCTTCTCCCAACCTGCCCACCTTGGAAGGAAAGAGACTGCTCTCCGAGGTTTCCTTAATATTTACACATAATGAAAGCCAGGACACCTATTTACTACAAACTTATGAACTTAGAAAGTCGAAATTAAAGGGCACAAACAGGAACTCAAAACCCACAAGCTGAAGCTTCAAAGCTGAGAATGTCCCATTTCATTAAAGGTGGTTGCCGGTTCCCACTTCGCTGCTCCACATTCTCCCCCCACTCTGTCACCACAGCTCGACAGACACTTAGGCTTGATTTCTCATTGTCTTCCAAACTTACATTCAACAGCTTCCCTCACATCCAAAGAGGCCAGAGGCCCCAGTATATGCGGGATTTTACTCTAGACCATTCTGCTTTAAGAGGCAGCCTTAGCAGATGCAGCACATACTGAAACACAGCAAGAAGAGTTATGTCGGGTAGGAGAATTACAGAATGTTTTTCTTCTTCCCTATACTGTTGAAAGACTGTAAAATAAACGTGAATTTCTTCTGGAATTAGAATAAGGAATAAAAGACAAAGAACAATCAAAACAACAAGGAACACATGCTACAGCATGGATGAACCCTGAGGTCATTAGGCTAAGTGAAGTAAGTCAGTCCCAAAAGGACAAATAACTCGGATTCCACTTACATGAGGGGACCAGAGTAGTATCTGTAATGACAGAAAGTGGTTGTCAGGCACTGGGGGAGGGGGAGTGATGAAGAGAGTCCTGTGGACGGATGGTGGTGACAGTAGCCCACTGATGTGGCCGGTTAATTGTGATTTTTATATTATATATATTTTATCACGATTAAATAATTTTTTTAATTTTAGTTTATTATGTTAATCACCATACATTACATCATTAGTTTTTGATATAGTGTTCCATGATTCACTGTTTGTGTATAACATCCAGTGCTCCATGCAGAACGTGCCCTCTTTAATACCCATCAACAGGCTAACCCATCCCCCCACCCCCCTCCCCTCTAGAACCCTCAGTTTGTCTTTCAGAGTTCATAGTCTCTCATGGTTTGTCTCCCCCTCCGATTCCCCCCCCTTCATTTTCCCCTCCTTACTATCTTCTTCTTTTTTTTTTTTTAAACATATAATATATTATTTGTTTCAGAGGTACAGGTCTGTGATTCATCAGTCTTACAAAATTCACAGAGCTCACCATAGCACATACCCTCCCCAATGTTTATCACCCAGCCACCCCATCCCTCCTAGAAATCCAAATCAAAACCTCAATGAGATACCACCTCACACCAGTCAGAATGGCTAAAATTAACCAGTCAGAAAACGAGATGTTGTCGAGGATGCAGAGAAAGGGGAACCCTTCTACACTGTTGGTGGGAATGCAAGCTGGTACAGCCACTCTGGAAAACAGTATGGAGGTTCCTCAAAAAGTTGAAAATAGAGCTACCGTACGACCCAGCATTTGCAACAATTAAATAATTTTTTAAAAAGAACAGTCTTCAGGGCACCTGGGTGGCTAGGTCCATTAAGCGTCTGCCTTCGGCTCAGGTCATGATCCCAGGGTCCTGGGATCGAGTCCTGCATTGGGCTCCCAGCTCAACAGGGGAGCCTGCTTCTCCCTCTCCCTCTGCCCCTCCCCGCTGCTCATGCGTGTGCTCGCTCACTCTCTCTCTAATAAATAAATAAAATATTAAAAAAAAAAGTCTTCAGAAATTTATTGTATCTAAACTAGGGTCCATCTGTATTTAACAACACACATACCTTTTTTTGAATGGTACACAATGGATCTAGCAATTATAATGGAGACTATCTAATTCCTAGATAGTCTAGAACATCAAGAGTGAACACGCATATTGAGAGAGTCCTGCCTAGAACACGAGGGCCCAGAATTTTCCCTGGAGAAAGAGCCACTCTGTACCCCCCAATGACATGAGCACTGTTATCCTCAACACAGACACCACCACCATTAGCTGAATCCCTAACACATACTTACTTGATAACAGGCTACCTGGCCTCCCAGCTACCCTAGAAAAGGAGGCGTCATCCTCTTTCTACACATGAGGGAAAAAGGCCCAAGATTACACAGTTCAAAGTGGCTAAAGTCTGTGCATCGCCAACCCGCAGGCAGTGCTGCTCCCCCCCCCCGCCGTGGACTCCCCATTACTGCCTTTCCCCCTAAAGTCATACACACAAAGCAGTGGCTTCCCAGGGTGGGTCGCAAATCACTCCGCCCACCCTGCCCCACCCCTCAGCACACACACACTGAACACCTGCTCTGTAACTGCAGGGCACGATTTCAAATGCTGGATCCAAACTCCTGGCCTGAAAAAGCAGAAGGTATATGGGCCGCTTTTAGGCAACAAGCTTGAGTAATAGAAAGCTGAGTAAGACAGGGGTGCCCACAGTGACCCACCAGGCTGAATGCAAGCAGGCCCATCAAGCGACCCACCTCAAAATAGCCATAGGCCCTAGCTGACCAATGGGCGTCTGACAATCAGGCACAGATCCCAAAAAAGGAAAATTCCATAGGTTCCCACAGCTCCTCACGTCCCCCTTTAACGACAGTTCCCCGACCCTACCACAGGGCCTCCTGGCAGACTGTCTCTCCTCCGCTGTCCTGCCCACTACTCCCTTGCAGTGTATTCAGTGAACTTCTATCTCCTTTGTCCTGTCTTGGGTGACTCCTTTCACGGCCAGTGCCCCTGGCCTCTACCTAATCAGGCTGCACAGCAGAAGGTTCCACAGTGTTTCCCACTAACTCATTCTAAAGACGAAATACTTCAAGTAGTGCTGAATTCTTTGCATTTATTTTTAAGATTTTATTTATTTATTTGACAGAGAGAGCACCAGCAGAGGGAGTGGGAGAGGGAGAAGCAGACTCCCCACTGAGCTGGGAGTCCAAGACGGCAGGGTGGATAGGGCCCTGGGATCATGACCCGAGCCCAAGGCAGACACTCAACTGACTGAGCCATCCAGGCTCCCCTGAATTCTTTGCATTTAATAATGAATCCATCTCACTCAAGAACCCTAGTACACCGAAGACCTCTATCACCCAACTGAAACCACTGCTCCCTAAACCCACTGAGTCACTGGGGAAAGGAGAGGAGGCTGTGGGAGCTGGCCCTTCCCAATCTCTCATCAGCGCTTCTCAAACTTTCCCCACTAACCGCCCCTGACAGAGGGGAATGAACTGTACCAGGGATCTAGGGCCTTCCCAGTTTCCCACCTCAAGTGTGACAAATATTTAAAGGCCAGTCGTCTATTTTTAATTTGGATGCAAACCGAGCATTCTATTCTTAACTGTTGGGTTTATTTTAATATAAAAATCTTCCTTCCAAGTCTTAAGTAAAACTGGCAACCAGGAAAGATGGACCGTGTATGTTCAAGGCCTCCAGAAACCCCAAAGCCCCAGAGTTAGCCCAGGTGAGGAAACGGGCCCTGGTTGTCCCCGCATATGAGTTCTCACTGCGGGCCCCCACGAAGCGAATGCCTGACAGGATCTCCCTGTGAGCAAATGACAGCTGTATCATTCGCTTGGCATTTACGGACTGGGCTTTACCCTGGTGGTTTTGTTTTCACATGCATAAATATGTAAACTCCCTATGATCGAGGAAGGCCAAACTTCCCTATTTGTCCACCACGTCGAATCCTGTTTCTGACACATCACAGACTGCAGGTTCTTCAGGGTCCTTGTGTAAAAAAGTATGTAAGGAGCCAACAGGCCGTCTTCCTCGAGACTCACAGTGAATTTGTCTGAAAGCCTGATAAGCCCCTTACTTCTGACAGGGAGATCAGCCATTTACCCTACTGTCTAATGGAGCCTTTTTTCCTTTGTCCCTGCCAAAGGGACCTGGCCAAATTACATGTGTACTAAATTCATGTATCGGCTTTAAAATTACATGTGCCTGTTGTTCCCCTCCTATGTAGAGCCAAGGATAAAAGTTTAAAATTACTCATTCTCCATAGTCTAAACGTGTTGGCTAATAGAGTTGGACAGGTACATACACTCAAACTCCTTCCGCTGTAATTTTAAAGTGTCTGCATACTCTTATCTCAGCTTTTCTCCTTCTGTGGCATTAATGTGACCTGAAGTTTGAGGAAAACTTTACAATCTCTGTGGCAAGAATAAAAAGTGAGAGATCGGGGTGCCTGGGTGGCTCAGTCAGTTAAGCGTCTTCCTTAGGCTCAGGTCATGATCTCCAGGTCCTGGGATCGAGCCCCACCTCGGGCTCCCTGCTCAGCAGGGAGTTGGCTTCTCTCTCTCCCTCTGCCTCTCCCCCTGCTTGTGCTCTCTCTCTCTCTCTCTCAAATGAATAAATGAAATCTTAAAAAAAAAAAAAAAGTGAGAGACCTATGTATGCAGATTCAAGTACAAAGTCTTCAACCTCAAAAATAAGTATGCAATGCTACTAAATAATTTTCTATCGCAGCCTCTATCACTTCAGTAACTTTCACTGAAAGCTTGGCCCCAAGCAAGCAACTCAAAAAGACAATATTTACACATGACATCAGAAAAACTGCTGTCGAAATCCCAGAGAACTTTCCCTACCAAAGCTCTCAACAAAGAACAAAAAGTATCCCACACAACTACCACACCTCTCTGGCTCACCAGCACATGTCTCGCATGCTCCTAAAGCTGTCTGACCACATCACCAATTTAACAAGTCCTTTACATATAGAGTTCTCCCCCCAGGAGGGCAGGGACAAGAGTACTACACATAGATACTAAAAACCAATCACAGGAAATGTAAGAAAGGTGTTCAAAAGTTTCAACTACAACAAGTAAACCACAGGTTAAAGTCTCTCGAGATCTGTAACGGCCTTAACAACCAGGATTTCCAGGTGCCTGCCCTGCAAGGGAGCAAACACGAGAGAGGAGGCCTGATCAGCCTGTAGCTAAGTAATGTCCCCTGGAGTCACAGCTTCCTTCTGAAAGCTAAAAACTGGCTCTGATACAGCTTAGGAATACTGAAAAGACAGTCTTGAGCACCAAGTGAGGCTACTGATTTTTATAGTAAACATATGCCAACATATACCAAAGCCTAGTACAATTTTTTGAAACTGTCACACACGACTTTAATCATTAGGAAATTTCTCAATAATTTACCCGAGTTTCCCTTTCCACACGTCGTGCTAGTGTCTCGCTCGTCTCTACCCTGACCCTGCAACGTCGCACTTGTTACGTACATTTTTCTCTCCAGAATGATCTGATGCTGAGACAAAAACTAATTTATTCATTACGTTTTCAAACTCCTCTATTCCATTAACAGTTTCTCAGCTAATTGTGTCTGCTATTTTCACAGACTTCGAGATGGGCTCAGCTTCTTCTGATTCAGTTTTCTCTTTGGATCAGCTCTTGGACATCCTGCCTCGCCCCTGGCTGCCATGGTTTTCTCTTATCCCCCAAATACTGTCTTTTGAAATACTCAGCAGGATCCACCAGAGCTCTCTCTCCAAAGGTGCTCAGAAAATTGAGAGGAAACATTCTAATGTTTATGTGTTCAATCCTCCAATCACAGGGTATACCGTGTTCTAGGGAACCTGTGAGAATTCAAACACCTGCTGACCGACCTCACTTCTAAACGTGAACCAGACTGGAGTCCAGTGAAAGCCCTGCGTGTTCAACCCCCAAGCTCCAGGTCTCAGGTCTCGCTGAAAGCAAGTCAGAAATTTTCTATTCAACTGTTTATTGAGTTTTTTCACCCCATTAGTCAATACGCACACATAGTTAGTTTAGGAAATGTGGAAAAACTAGTAAAGTTAATCACATTGAAGTCCCATCACTCAAGCTGGGCAAATTTTCAAGACCTAAAAAATAGGGTTCTAAAAGACTCCTCCTCTGTTTAAAGGCTTTAAAAGAGGTGAATCAGAGTGAGTTAAGTAAGAAAGAGGCTGTACGGACAATGAGTAATTTGACTGGGTTATCACAGGAAATCAGGAATGTACCAAAATAGATTTCTGACTTCTGGTTAACAGGTTTGGGAACACATGATTGCATAAACACACATACCGCCCACAAAATTAATCTTAACTGTTAAAAACCTTCAGAGAGTATTTCTCTCACTGCTACCATATTTTTCATGACCCTACTAGGAACCAAGCCTCTGATGAACAAAAGTTCCTTTGCAAATACTAAAAAAGCTAATGAGCACTAAACTTCATGTGTGCCATTCAACCTAACTTTGTACTGAACATGTAACATGTCCCAGGCAGGGAGATCCAGCTTTTATGGGGTTTTGAAAGTTACTGGAGGGGTTGCGGCAGGGGTTCAAAGAAGAAGAACTACACAATATATCTTACTTTTGAAAATTTAATAAATAAACCGTAACTATATGAACACCTTCCTCGGATCCCTCCCAGGGCCTTGGGGAGGACCTGTGCAAGTGAGAATAAGAGAGAGAGAAGGTGTTTGGGTCTGTGCAGGTGGGGGAAGGGGTAGGAAAAGCTTCCTAGATCAGGGGTGCTCAGGCAGAGAGCTCTCTGGAAGAGGCACAGAAGGAAATCTCCAGGCTCAGGGAACAATGATGGGAAACAAAGACTTCAACCAACTTCATTAATAAATGAATGCAAATTTAAAGAAGTATAGAATACCAGCTGGGGCCCTCAGATTCAAAATTAACAAAAATACTGATAGCGTTAGGAAGGCGGTAGGGAAACCTGGAGTCCTAAGCCACTGGCAAGAGGGTATTAACTGGAACCCAATGTTTCTGGAGGGCAATTAGGGAATATTTTTCAAAAAGGCTTTAAAACTTGCCCACCTTTTGACCCAGCAATTCCAGTTCTAGTAAGGAAGGTATCCTAAAGATATGAGTGCACAAGTGTTCAAAGGTGCAGATGCAGTGTCTTGGGTGTTTTTTTTTTTCCTTTCAAATACATCCCATATGTAAAGTATGAGACTTTAAGTTATAGAAAATTCGGGGCGCCTGGGTGGCTCAGTTGGTTGAGCGACTGCCTTCGGCTCAGGTCATGATCCTGGAGTCCCTGGATCGAGTCCCACATCGGGCTCCCTGCTCGGCAGGGGGTCTGCTTCTCCCTCTGACCCTCCCCCCTCTCATGCTCTCTCTCTCTCTCATTCTCTCTCTCTCAAATAAATAAATAAATCTTTAAAAAATAAATAAATAAATTATAGAACATTCATATAATGAACTACAACACAGTCATTACAAGTGATGTAAGTAGATACAGATATGAAAAGATGGTCACAATACATTAAAGTTAAAATCAATTTATACTAACTCAAAAAGAGATCTGCACCCCCAGGTTCATAATAGCACTACTTACAGTAGCCAAGACATGAAAACAACCTAAGTGCCCAGTGATGGATAAATAAAGAAATTGTGACACACATAACACACACAAAGGAACAGGATTCATCCTTAAAAAAACAAACAAAAACACCCAAAGAAATCCTGCCATTCGGGATAACAGAAGTGGACCTTGAGGGCATCATGCTGAAGTGAACGAAGTCAGAGAAAGACAAATACTGTATGATCTCACTTATATGTGGAATCTAAAACAAACAGAAAAACAAACCAAACTCATGGAAAAAAAGAGATCAGATGTGTGGTTACCAGAGGTGGGGGGTACTGAAGGAAGGTGTTTAAAAGATACAAACTTCCAGTTACAAAGATAAATAACTCTGAGGCATGTAACATACAGCGTGATGACCAGACTCAACACTGCTGTATAATAAGATATAGGAAAGCTGTTAAGCGTGTAAATCCTAAAAGTTATTCTCATCACAACGAAAAGAATTTTTTTCTTCTTTTTTTGCTTTTTCATCTATATGAAACGACGGACGCTAACGAGATGTACTGTGGTAATCACAACATACATAAGTCAAACCACCATGCTGTACACCTTAAACTTATATATACAGTGGTATATGTCAGTTACTTCTCATTAAAACTGGAAAAAGAAAAAATAAAATTACAAAATTGTACGTGTCAAATAATCCCATTGAAAAATATATAGGAGGGGCGCCTGGGTGGCTCAGTCGTTAAGTGTCTGCCTTTGGCTCAGGTCATGATCCCAGGGTCCTGGGATCGAGCCCCATGTCGGGTGGGCTCCCTGCTCGGCGGGAAGCCTGCTTCTCCCTCTCCCACTCCCCCTGCTTGTGTTCCCTCTCTCGCTGTGTCTCTCTCTGTCAAATAAAATCTTGAAAGAAAGGAAAAAGAAGAAAAAGAAAGAAGAAAGAAAGAAAGAAAGAAAGAAAGAAAGAAAGAAAGAAAGAAAAGAAAAGAAAAGAAAGAAAGAAAGGAAGAAAGGAAGGAAGGAAGGAAAGGGAAAAATATATAGGAAAAATAAGACACACTATTAATGCAAAAAAAGTGCTGGCAGGATACATTAAAACCTTACAGTATATGGCTGACTCCTGAACAATGTGGGGGTTGTTCCTATACAGCTGAAAATCCACATGTAATTTCTGACTACCCAAAAACTTAACTACTAATAGTCTACTGCTGACCTTACCCATAACATAAACAGTTGATTAGCACATATTTTCTATGTTGTATGTATTATACTATATTCTCACAAAAAAAGTAAGCTAGGGAAAAGAAAATGTTACTAAAAAATCATAAGGAAAATACATTTACAGTACTGTACTGGGTTTACTGAACAAACACCCATGTATCAGTGGGCCTGTGCATTTCTAACCCGTTAGTTATTCAAGGGTCAACTGTACAACCAAACAATAAAGATACAATTAATCCAATTAAAAATGGGTAAAGGGTTTGAATAGGTATTTCTCCGAAGAAAATAACACAAATGGCCCCTAAGCACATGAAAAGATGCTAAACATGACTTGTCATTAAAGAAATGCAAATCCAGAACACAATGACATTATCACTTCACATCACATCTAGCAGGGCTGGAATCAAAATGTCTGGTAATTAAGTGCTGGTGAGGATGTGGGGAGCCTGGAACCTCCCCCACCTTGCTGGTGGGGACGTACAGTGGTGCAGACACCACGGCAAACATTTAACAGTTCCTCAAAATGTTACACAGAGAGCAGCATAGGAGTCAGCAGAGCTACTCTTCACTATATACCCAACAGAACTGAAAACATACGTCCACACCAAACCTATACACACATCAGTGTTCATAGCAGCGTTATCCGTAACAGCTAAAACACTGGAAACATCCCAAATGCACAAAATCAGTACATCCGTACAATGACATATTAGTTTGTAATACAAAGGAACAAAGTACTGATATATGCCACAAAGTGGGTGAACGTCAAAAACATGATGCTAAATGAAACAGGCCCATCACAAAAGACTGCCTATTGTATGATCCCATTCATATGAAATATTCAGAATAAGCAAATCCAGAGAGACAGAAAATAGAGTAGTGCTTGCCAGGGACTAGAGTGGGGGTAATGGGAAGTGGCGGGAGGGGGGTGTGAGGTTTCTTTCTGGGGTGATGAAAATGATCTAAATTTAGATTATGGTGATGGTTGCACAACTGCCAATATACTAAAAACCACTGAACAGTACACTTTAACAGGTACATTTACATGGGACTGTGTGAACTGTGAATTATATCTAAATAAAGCTATTTTTAAAAACAGTTATCTCAGTACTCTATGGCGGCTTTAGTTTTCTTCTTTATATAGTATTTCCCGAGAAAATTTTTTTTAACAACAGTCATTATACTTGCCAGCTGGGCCTGAGTAAGTACTCCCTTTGATTTCCTACTCTAAAATGGGGATAGTGATGGGTACCCATTTTAACAGTATCTAGCTCCTAGTTGTATTCGAAGAGTTAAATGAGCTTCCATTTGTAGAGGGCTTTAAAGAGTATTCAGCACAAAGCAAGCACTCAAAAATTAGCTATTATGATTATAACCTTTAAAATAAAAAAACTCCTGTATTTCCATTTTGAAAACAGAAACGTGCCCTCCTACTTCCATCACTACGCATTCTTGATTTGTTTCACATTATTAAGAAGCCATCCTTGGGGTGCGTGGGTGGCTCAGTCGGTTAAGCGTCTGCCTTCAGCTCAGGTCATGATCCCAGGGTCCTGGGATCAAGCCCCGCATCGGGCTCCCTGCTCAGCGGGAAGCCTGCTTCTCCCTCTCCCTCTCCCACTGCTTGTGTTCCCTCTCTCGCTGTGTCTCTCTGTCAAATAAATACATAAAATCTTAAAAAAAAAAAAGCAGCAGCCATTCTCATGGCAGCTGAGACAAATGGCAAAGCCAATGAGAAGCCAGGGTTACATGGCCACTAAAGAAGGACAGCCTTTGGTCCTATCATGGAGCGCTGGCTATCCTGCAGGCCCCACACTAAGCGCTTTATGTGCCTACGGCCAGTAAACCCGCTCAACAACACTCTGAGAAAGGTACCATTAGTCTCGTTTTACAGAGGAGGAAATCAAAGCTTGCACACATTTATTTGGCCAAGGCTGCCCATGGCCAGGGGTTGAGCCAGGATTCAAACCCACGTTTATGCTGCCAAAGCCCATGTTGTGCAGTATTTGAGGGAAAATCAGTACCTGTGGGGGGGAAAAAAAAGCTACTCAAAGGAAGCCACTTAAAATCCACAACAGTGAGAGACAGATAGAGAGACAGAGAGAGAGAGAGAGAGAGAAGAGACTTATTTGGGGCTTGACATCTTAAAAAACAAAACTAAGTTATGAAAATAAGCACTTTATATTTAACAAATATTGTTATAATCCCAACCGTATACCCTAAGTAAGTCTCAACAGGAACAAAGAATGAGTCAAGAGTTGAGAATATTTAGCATAATTCTTGACAAAAACTGGTATGATAGGACATAGAAGGAGTCACACACAGGTAATTTTTGCTAAAATATTTAAGGGCCACAATAATTTTCACAAGGGTATCTCCTAAGGTTTTGATATTTAAACCGCTCTCTTTTGAAGCACCAAATAATCACTCTTTGTCAATTTTCTCGTCTTCAACTGCCAACACAAAGACACTAGCTACCGACCAGATGGGAAATGGGTGAACAGAAGCTAGCACTAAGCAGGAAGACATGTCTGAATGGAGACCAATTTTACAAGTGTTATATTATTCAATATTTTTATGTTATGACAGCTTCTGAAACATCAGTACAGGAATTCAGAATAAATGTAAGAAAACAAGAGTTTCTATACTGTTTCCCCAATACCCTAATCTGCCCACAAAATACAAAAGGCAAACCAAATGCCTTCCGCCTTATTTCAATCTTCAGTTTACTCATTTGATAAGTATTTTCCAGTTCTATCTTTTCAAAACTGTCAACCCAAAAATGATAAGAGTAGAGCTCCTCTTCTACCCAGTGTGGAGACCTAGAACCAACAGAAAGAAGCTTTTGTAGTTAAGTCTTGCAATTTTCTCTAAGAAGTACACAAATGTGCTCTGGCCAAAGCAACAAGAAAGGCAAACACCGATTTCCGCGCCCTTAGGCTAACGTGACAGTCTGCAAAGTAACTGCAAATTCAAGCAGCTTGCTAGCAAAAGGGCCAAAATGAGACCACAGTATATCCGGACTCTCTCTCCGGGGCTCCAACTACTTCCTTAGGCACTCCCAATCTCTCCAGGCTCTTTGATAACTAAAACCAGCAGATAAAAAATGAAAATTAGCAGAACATGAAGACGTATCTGCATGCGACAAACTGGTCAGTTAAAACCCCGTTAACTGATGGTAGCGACACTCAGGGTGAACACAGCATAGCGGATACACTTGTGGAATCACCATATTGTACACCTGAAACTCCTATAACATTGTGTGTCAATGTTACAACCTCAAAAAAAAAAAAAGTAAAAAAAATAGTTTTTGTTTAGAAAAACAAAACAAAACCCATTAACATCTCCTGATAACACAAATGGTCTGCTTATCTAAAAGAGATTCATCTTAAGCAGGAGGAAGGCAAAAGACATGGAGACGTCACAAATGCCATAAAGGCTCAGGGAAGAAGAAATTAAGTGATTTGAGAAAAGAGAGTGTATTTTTGGATGTCCTATTAGAGTTTGGCAACTATCTCCTTTTGTTAAATTATTGCTGAGAGGCTTAAAAACATGCAGTCATATCCTCTTTCCAGGTATTTCAACCAAGGGAAAAAAAGAAAATAACCCTGTCTTCTTCATCACCCCTGCCCCCATAGGCCTGGCCCAGGGTTCTTCACATTTTTGTTTGCATAATCCCAAAAAAGATTCAGAAAAACTATGTACTCTACACCATTTTAAAGTTAACATTCAAAATTTCACACTGTAACTTGAAATGGTTGCAAAGAATATAATTTCTGGCATATTGGCATATTGTAAATACTGAGTTTTAAATAAAACAATGCCATCACTTTTAAATGTATCTATTGTAGTCTAAATTCCATCAGCATTTTTCACATACCAACATCCATTTAAAAAAATAAATGAATAAACTCTTCAAAAGTTGGAAATTGTGCATCATATCCCTTTCTCCTCGATCTCATCTTTCCATTTTACTTTCCCTACAGTATTCTTACTATACTTTTATGCCTAAGTCTATCCTACCTCTCTATAACAAAAATCTGTAAACAAATTGAGATTTGGGTATTTAACCATAAAATTCAGTGTTAAAAGTTTCTTCTAAATTGAGTTCGATACAATAACTATTATAAGGACAAAAGTGACCAAAAAAATAATACAATTATTCAATATAAGTAAAATTTTATCGGAAATGTGTATCTTAATGACATGGATGGGACTTGTCCTTGCATTAGTTCATTCTTTGTAGATTATTAATTACTGGAATGAGACAAGATTCCACATGAAATCTATTATGTTTAGTTCTTACAGATGTAGGCATTGAGAAAATGGGTTCACATAAATAGGTAGATGGAAATGGAAGAAGATTTTTCTAGCAAAGTAATAATATGCATCCATGGGTGTGATATTTAATAATTTATCAGCTGACCACTCAATAAGTCTTCTCTCAATTTTATGGACAGTAGAGAATAGGAAACTTATTTGCAAAGGGACCATTCTCCTTTAGAGTCATTCCCTTTCTCAGCAGCCACACCAATATTTTCATCATCCCTCTGCTTGGCACCATGATGACTGGGGCAAGTGTGAGGTGTGCCTTTCCTTGAAAGACAGGTAATCCAGAAAGGGGAGGTATGAAAGGAGAACCAGCAGACCACCTGGGCCAAGAGCATTTTCTGAGGCAGGTCAATTTTAGGACTGATTACTTCCAAGGTCTAAGAATCTGAAATTGATTCTCTTTAAAGGTGCCTGCGTATCCCTTGAAAAGGCTTCCAAGTACCCCTAGCCGTGCATCCTCTTAGATCTGAAGGCCACTGCTCTAAGACTCCTACATGGACAGACCTCAAGATCAAAGGCAGATGGGAATGACAGGGAAGCACAGGATAAAGATTAAGAAAAAATTATGCAAAGTCTGATTCTAATTTGGGCTGTTTCATACACATATTTTTTGAAAAATGAGAGTTGGGTATCAAAATCTTAATATCGAGAGGTATTTTCATACCTTTTCACATCATCAGATGTGCTTTCATTTTAAAATGAAAATTTAGCCTTCTTCAAAATGCACATTGTCATCCCTTTCCTGACAGATCATATTCCAGTCAGCAAGATCAAAACAACGGCACCGTAAAAGCAGCTGTTGGTCTATTACAAAAGCAATCCGATGCAGCAGTTTCAAGACTGGCTGCCCATATTCTGATTCAATTACTTTAGGGTGGGGCCAGTAACATCAGTATTAAAACAAACAAACACAAAAAACAAAAAAACTCCCCAGGTGATTCTATAGTATGATGAGGGTTCTCAACCTAACCCTCAACTAATTCATATCTAAATACTAAAATTAGTTTTTAATTGTGGAGGAGTGATGTTTATTTCTAATCTGTAGATTAACCCAAGGTTAACCTATTTTAATTCTTAAGATACATTACTAATGGTTTAAAAAGCATAGGTGGTAGAGTTCTATGCAGATAAAAGGCACCATCTTTTTTGACTTATGAAAAGAGGCCTCTTCTACTCTTTTTTTTTTTTTTTTAGAATAGTTGACACACAATATTACATTAGTTTCAGGCATACAACTTAGTGATTTGACAAAGTTTATACATTACGCTATTTCATCACAAGTGTAGCCACCACCTATCCCATTACATCACTATTACAGTATCACCAACTCTATTCCTCAGGCTGTGCCCTTTTATTCCTGTGACTTATTCATTCCATAACTGGAAGCCTGTACCTGCCACTCCCCTTCAACCCATGCTCCTACTGGTTTGGCAACCATCAGTTTGTTCTCTGTATTTATAGGCCTGATTCTGCTAAAAGAGGCCATCTAAGCATTAAATAACATTCCTCAGTTCAAGGAAACCAATGAGATACATGATTAATCAATCTCCCCTGGGAATTTGTTTAGTGGATGATATTATCTACAATACAGATGTAGAAGAAAACATTTAAGGAACTTAGCGCATTGTGCTTTACAAGTTCTGAACTGAGGATTCAGAGGGAACATGTACCTAATTTTCTAACTTTACATTTCCAGTCTTCATAGCCTTCCTTCATTTGACTTATTGTGACTTCTCCGATTAGAAAAAAATAGGCTCAAACTCATGCACAATATACATACCAAAATCTGATATCTGAACACTACAATGTTTCTAATCTTCCTGGCTCAAAGCTTAGAGCTTTTTTTAAACCATAAAAATATTCTAAGCATATCATAAACACAACATACAGTAGGGTATAAATTGAAAAGTACGCCTGCCTACTACTCACATACACCCAACCATCCCTATGTCACACCCAAATCCATTCCCCAGAGGTAATGATGAATGAGATCTGATTTTCCCCACCATTTCCTTACTCTAACCATCCTAAATGTGATTCATTCCTTCTTTCATACTCTCCTTAAATCCATTCTTCTGTTCTACTAAGCCTCTTCTAGTTCAGGCCTTCACTAGTCCCCACCTGGACTATGCAGTGGTCTTTTAACTGCTCCCCCAGCCTCTAGGCTGTTTTCCCCACAATCCATCCTACTCATGTGTCAGGTTCTTAGTTGCCAATCACAGAATCCATTCTACATGTTTTTTTGTTTTTTTGTTTTTTTTTAAGATTTTACTTATTTATCTGAGAGGGAGAAAGAGAGAGAATACAAGCAGGGGGAGGGGCAGAGGCAGAGGAAGAAGCAGACTCCGCGCTTGAGCAGGGAGCCCAACACGGGGCTCGATCCCAGAACCCTAGGATCATGACCTGAGCTGAAGGCAGACACTTAAGTGACTGAGCCACCCAGATGCCCCCCAATTCTACATGTTTTAAGGGCATTTACTGCAGCAGAATACTAGGTTACAGCCAGTCCTAGGATCTAGGCCAAATCATGTTTAGAAGTGGTCTGCTAAGGGAGCAGCTACCATCACCAATGAGAAGAAATTCATCTTCTAAATGATCACTTTGACCCTTGTCTTCCTACTAAAGAAAAAACAAGCATGGCGGACATGGAGACGTGCTACCCACATGGCTGTGGGCCAGACGGCCTCTACCAGGCAGCTCCTTCAGGGTATGCCTCAGCCACAGAAAGCCACCCACCCAAAAACATGCCCTTCAAAGGGCAGTCCACATCAAATGACTGATGAAGACAAGGGTATAAAAGCCCAACCATTTGTGCCCAACACCGGACAGCCCTGATGGGCCATAAACTCTCCAAATCTCCCTGTGGTGCTGGCCTCAGTGTTGCAGACCTATACGGCAATTTGACCTCTCCTTCTGCCTGACCCTTCCTCTGCCCCCTCCCTTCCCCAGGTGTTAATCCTTCATAAATATCCTGTACACCAAACTCTGTCTCAGCAACCGCTTCTAAGGAACACACACTGCGGTGGAGAACAACCTTCAAGAGCTCCCAACTACAGTTACAGCGAAGGTTTTCATTCTCCCATCCCTGCCCCTTCCGAAGATTTTAATCTTAGATCTGCAAACAAAATATGAAATGCTCAGGCTCAGTCACCTTGCTCTAGTCATTCTTGCTTAAACGAAGTTGATCCTCTATAGATTCCTCAACAACAGCTCAAAGGTACATTATTCCCGAGGTGGTGTATGTGTAAAGCTGGTTTTCTAGCCTTGATACTCGAAGGACAGCCTGGCTGGATATAACTGCATGGTTATCAGTTTCCATAAGCTCTTCTGAAAATGTGTCTCCATGGTGACCTCGCTTTGGAAGTCATTTTGAGAAAGGTGATGATGGTCAAATTCATTTTGCTCTCATATACTATTTAATCTTTTTGCAAGCAATCCTTGGGAATGTTTCCTTTTCTCTGAAGTCCAATACTTTATCTAGACTGTATCTCCGAGTTGGTCATTTTGGGTTAATTTGCCTAGGTACTTGATGGGCTCTTCCAATTTATACATTCAGGTCTTCTTTTCTTTTCTGAAAGTTTTCTTGGATTTTAAATATTAGTACCACTGGGACGCCAGGTGGTGCAGTTGGTTAAAGCGCTGACTCTTGGTTTCGACTCAGGTCATGATCTCAGGGTCATGAGATCAAGCCCCATGTCGGGCATCGAGCTTAGGGCGAAGTCTGCTTAAGACTTTCTCTCCCTCGGGGCACCTGGGTGGCTCAGTCGTTAAGTGTCTGCCTTCGGCTCAGGTCATGATCCCAGAGTCCTGGGATCAAACCCTGCATCGGGCTCCCTGTTGGGCGGGAAGCCTGCTTCTCCCTCTCCCACTCCCCCTGCTTGTTCCCTCTCTCACTGTGTCTCTCTCTGTCAAATAAATAAATTAAAAAAAAAAAAAAATATATATATATATATATATATATAAAAAGACTTTCTCTCCCTCTCCCCTCCCCCATGTGTATGTTCTCTCTCTAAAAATGAATAAAATCTTGAATAAATAATAAATAAATAAATAGGAGTACCACTGCACGATTCTGTTTTTCTTATTCACAGCCCAATTATACCTAAGTTGTTGTTTCTTTGTTACCACCTTCTATTTCCAACACTTTCCCTCTGATCCTTTTTGCTTCATGGAATAGTTTAATTCCCCAGGTGAGAATTCAAGCTATAATTCAGGAGACTTATGTTTGACACCACAAAATGTGCCCCATGCTCTGGCCAGGCACCCCTCCCGACATCCTGAGCATGCCCTACTCACCATTCTCACCCCAGATTGGCTCCCTTTTAATGAATTCTTATAATTTTACCACCCAACTCCTTTTAGTGGTATAAGACATTTTAGCTCGGTGATAAAACTGCAGTACTATCCCACACCCATTAGCAGGTCATGAGCTCAAAACTTACTCTCCAAACAGAATACGAACTTGAATACAGAGAAACAGGACATTTGTCTTTTCCCCTTCAGTACATAATATGCTTTCAAATGTTAATTCAAATGATGCACAAACATGTATTTACTCACAACGTAGTTCAAGAATGAAGTTACAGTGTTGGAGTTCGTTGCAGACTAGCATAATTTATTTGCAAATATTTATAAGCACGAAATACACCTAAGTTGTCTTTATCCTCCTACCAGGGTCCCCTGACCCTCGCTCTACATCCTTCCAGCTTGCACCCAGCCAACCCCGTCCTCTCTTCCCACATGGCTCCCTGAACCCTCACCTCTCTTACTACTCAGCAAGGCTGGTCACTCTGGAAAAACAAGCTGAGCTTCAAGTGAATGCATCCATCATCCCTGACAACGACATGTTGCCAGTGGTAAATGTGGTGAAGAGGCAAAAAGTCAAGGATTCTACTTCTCATATATCCTAAATTTCATTCATTTGTTAAAAAAAAAAAAAGGCTTTTTTTAGAAACAAATCTTATAACCCAGTTAAAAGAATCACAACATTTTGCCAGTTCTAGGGGACAAAGGAAAAAAGTTATCATTTATAAGAAAATTTATATTACACTAGCCAAGCAACACAATAATTATCATCCTAATAAGCCAATTTTTCTCTTGGGTAGGATAAAACACAAATAATCAAAACAGTGAGCCTTCATTATACATTTAAAAGCAAAGGCTTCAATATGTGTATTAAAAACAATATATTTTGAAAAAAAAAAACAAAAACAATATATTTTGAAAAGCAGTGAGTTTTCTGTTTTCTTATTAAAGATTTGCTTCTAGTCTCAGGTATGACTCTTTCATAACATAACCTTACATTTCATGACCCTTAATCATTTTCAAAGCGCTTTACAACCAGTGTATTATTACATTCTTGCAATGAGGCTGGCAGGACAGACATTAGCCTTATTTCATTTCTTGTGGTGAAATACTCAGAAGTCAAATGACCTGCCCCAAACTACATCACTACCAGGTTTTCTGACTCCTGGTCCTGGCTCTGGCTACAAAACCAAATTAAGGCATTAATTTAGTATATACCCAAAGCTTTTTTCTATTAATATTTCAGTGTATCCAATAGGACATCCTAATAGGTTTTTCAAAGCTATCTCCTAGCAGTTGTATAATGTCTGAATTTGAAAAATGATAGTAACTCACAGAATTCTCATTTTGTTATATTTCAAATAGCTGCCCATTTGTGCCACTGAACCTTAATTCTTTCCTATTTAATATGGTTAATCCTGTCCTAATTTATGTTTAAAAGCTAGGTTATGTTCCAAGAGCAGGAAGGAATAATAACCAGATCCCTGAAATATGAAAATTCCCTTGCATTTTAAAAATGATTAAGGGAGGGGCGCCTGGGTGGCTCAGTCGTTAAGCTTCCGCCTTCGGCTCAGGTCATGATCCCAGGGTCCTGGGATCGAGCCCGTGTGGGCCTCCTTGCCCTGTGGGAAGCCTGCTTCTCCCTCTCCCACTCCCCCTGCTTGTGTTCCCTCTCTCCCTGTGTCTCTCTCTGTCAAATAAATAAATATTTTTTAAAAAAATTAAAAAAATAAAAATGATTAAGGGAAAAAGTGAATGAAACAAGAAAAGTTATAGCAGTGGAAAACATCACATGAACATTTGCTAAGTGTTAAGGCTCTTGAAAAGTTTCCTAAGTGAGAAAGCACTCTCCAAGTTAAATGTGAGAAACTGAAATTATGTCTTTGTTTTAATGCACAGTTTACAGAGTTTAAGATTAATCTTTAGGCATCTCTGAGTTGTTCCAACTAAAAATAAATCTCAAGTATTTGGGTCAATAGAAATAAACATGGTCAGAAAGACTAGGGAAAAAAAAAAATCATCCAGCAAGAGGAGACTTCGCAATAACCGGCTTTCTAGAAATTTCGTATCTAGGAATAAGGTCATGGACCCCAAAGCTATCCTCCAAACAGAAGGGAATAATGTGAAAAATCTAAAATGTAGACTTCCCAGGAGTGACAGCAGAGTTAGCACTCCCAGGGCAGAGAGATCAAGTAACAAGCCATGAACACCAAATGCTGCTAACAGTTAAAGCAATCTGCATGGATGGTCTCCATACCAGAGGGTAATGTCTGACTATTACCAGTGATTTAGTGATTTCCAATTTTTCCCTTATCTGCAGATCTTTTCAAAAGTAATGTTAAGCTGAGCATTTTCAGCAGGGCACATTTAAAAGCACATCGGCCATATTAAAAGCTTCTGTGGTTCAATGCCCAGTTTAACACGTAATAATTCACAGGTCAACCAAAGTATGTAAGTCTGTATGTTAATGGACCTTTGTGTTAAATCCCAATGAGTTAGAGCAAATCTTGTATTCCAGAAGTTGAGGACCGAACATACTGGTAAGTAAAGGCTTATTGTGACAAAGGCAATGCTCGCTGCCAACATCCATAGTTGTTTTCCCTTCCTCCTTAAAAGTCATTTTTTTTTTTTTAAGATTTTATTTATTTGACAGAGAGAGACACACAGCGAGAGAGGGAACACAAGCAGGGGGAGTGGGAGAGGGAGAAGCAGGCTTCCCGCTGAGCCGGGAGCCTGATGCGGGGCTCGATCCCAGGACCCTGGGATCATGACCTGAGCCGAAGGCAGACGCTTAACGACTGAGCCACCCAGGCGCCCCTTAAAAGTCATTCTTAAACCAGGCACATGGCTGCAGAGTAGACTCCTTTTCCCAGCCGACCCTGTAACAGAGAGGCAATCATGTTGACTAAGTCCTGGAAATGAAATGTATATTAGAATTTCGGGGCTACTTCCAGGAAGTGACCTTAAAGGGAAGTCGAAGGCCAAATGCCACTGCAGCTCCTTCCTCTTTCCTGGAAGTGATAGGAACAGGATCCTGCAGGTTGAGCAGTCATTTTGAAGTGGGAGACAGGAGCCAAACCTTGATAACCATGGAGCTATCTATCCCCTGAGTGCTGGCCTGCCCCCTGCTCTCTCAGATGAGCGGCCAAAAAGCAAACTCCTAATCCCATTCACTTCACTTCCAACTTGTTTAGGCCACAGGGTTTTCTGATCCTAATCCTAACTGGTACACTTCTTCACCATCGTAGTAGTAGCAGGGACGGTCAGGAGAGGAATAACACGTGCACACACATCCTGAGAGCTCCTACCATGTGCCAGAAAATACACTACGGACATTATTTACTTTAATATTTGCAACAACCTTGGGAGGTGCGGGTGCTAAGCCCCTATCCCCAGTCAAGCACCCAGTTCCCACTGTGGTGTCTTCACTAGTGACATGGTCCCTGCCAAACCCCGCCCACCCTCCCCTAAAACCTTTGAGAATCTTCTCTTTATCGTGTCATGCTGACATTTCACAATATGCTCTGTGGGCCCCCTAAACTTTCATTTTGTAGGCTTTTCTCTGGTTCCTCCGTCAGTTACCATCTTCACCCATTTTCAATCTTCCAGAATTTTTTTTGACATTTCTTAACAACTGATAGCTCCTCTCCCAAACATTTATTCATTATGGGCTTTTTCTACCTTTTAAATTCCTGTCATATCTAACGAGGTCTTGGGAGAGAGAGGAGACGAAGTCATGCAGTTACTCTGGAATCAATTTCACAATTAGGAATAAAAGAGCATGCATGTGTGTGTATGTTTTCTTTTGGTCTCAACAGGCTAAGGAGGTCTGAATCAACAAAATGGAACCTTAACAAGACCAAATGTAAATACCTGAAGGCTTTTTTTTTTTTAAAGGCAATTGACTACTTAAGTCTATGTTGAGAAAGAGAACCTAACAGTTCCTGGTAAAAAGAAGAGAAAATGAAAAGAGGAAAAGAAAGGCTTAAGGGGTTGTTTTGTTTTGTTTTCTGGTTTTGTTCTTGGTTTTGTCGGCCATAAAATCAACATGGTCCCTGTGGGAAGAGACCGATACAAGTACTAATGAAATCTTAGTCCTCATTAAAATAAGCAGAGTCCAGACCAAAAAAAAAAAAAAAAAAGAATTCATTGCATATGGCACCATTCCGATCTCAATCGAATCACTTTATCCAGTATTGGCCAAACTTACACTAAAAAAAAAGTTCAGATCAAATTAACATTAGAACTGAAAAAAAAGTGAGGAATAATTTAGCCTGAAGAAGTAACAAAATAATAATTAGGTATAATCAGCCCAAAATCAGATTTGATAATGGTCTCCAGATCTGTGCGGAACTGCCGTCTGTCTGATTGCAGACAGCAGACTTTTTCTGTGTTGCTGCAGAGGGCAGGCTGGAATCAACTGGTGGAAGGCCTACGACGGTAAACATGAAATCACAAACATCATCTTAATAATGAGAGAGGCTCAAAAACAGAAAGTCAGTTTCAGAGGTGGTGAACACCCCGTCACATGAAGTATTCAAGCTGAAGCTGAACCATCAATCAAGTGTGAAGGGCGTCATCAAAGGACTTATTTCTTCACTGGCAGAGCTAGATGATTCCTGTCCAGACTGATGCACCAGAGGAGGAAGGATGGACCACGGCCTTGCCTACCATGCTGCATGATGCTGCTGGTCAGTAGCCATGGGCAGAAGCGTGTTGGCCAACTTCCAAAGCTCCCAAGGACGTGCTGAGCTACAGCACCTGAGATGAGTCTCTGTGGGAAAGTGACTACCCGGGAGCAGTGCTCGTAAGATATAAGGTATAGTCTTGGTACCACGAAACAGTGAGTTTAGGTCTAACCCAACTCTCTAAACACTAAAAAAGGAGAAAAAAAAATGGGTTGTGGCTAGGATAAGCCAGATAAAGGTTTCAGAAAATGAGAGGAAGCACAAGTTCTCCACCTAAGACAGCATTCAAAGCAAAAAACAACCCAGTCCCAGCTTACACACTACATACATACTACAAATGCAGATCAGCTACGCTGTGCAGTATCGTGAGCTTTCACTTAATTCCAGGGGGCTTTATTCCATGAGAGGTTGGGAAAAGCTCAAAGTGGATATAACTGCAAAGTCTGGAACAGACTCTCTCTTGCATATGTTGTATAAACTTCTAAATGGCAACTTCTCAATTTCCAGCTTCTAACTAGTTTCCAAAGTGACTGAAACAGAAAAAGAAGAGGCCCAGCCTTGCCCAGAAGGGCCGAGTGAGAAGACCCTGGGGATCCAGAGGGTCACAGGATCTCAACTCTTCATTGTTTACCCTCTGCATAAATACTAAGGGAAAAAACATTTTGCATCTTGTGAAGAGAGTTTAAAAGAACTGTCTTCACCCTCTACCTCCCTACCCACTTCCAAAAATACAATCTACATGCACACCACTGTCTCTCTCTCATACACACACACACACACACACACACACACACTCACATAGTGCAATTATCCATCTATGGCATACTAAAGAATGTGCAGCCTCTATTCCAGAATCCTGCAGAAAACATTTTTATGAACCGATTCACTAAAACACATGTTCCAGGATTTCAAATTAAACAGCGAGCCGGAAATGAGCGGGAGAGCAGGGAAGGTTGGCCTCGGCCCTTCTTGGCTCTGCGGCTGCAATCTGTTTCTCTACCCAAAGTGGACTTTTAGGAAGAGTTCCCAGCAGGGGAGGGCCCCTCACAGTCTCTTCATCCTTGTGGGGAGCAGCGAAAAGCATATAAAGGGCTGAAGGGGAAGGGCCCCCATGCACAGGATACCTCAAAACTCCTGGCTCCATCCAGGACCCACTGAGCAATGTCTGTGAAGAAAGCAAGATGCTCATTTTCCATCCTCCTACATCTTCTCCCACCCGCCTCCTCAAACTTACAGAGACTCAGAGAGTGGCAGGCAGGCTGAAAGGGAGCTGTGCCTTAAATCTAACAAAATGAAAAGAGAAGACAACATAACCTTTTTCTTTATTTAGTCAAAAACTTCAAAATGCTCAAACATGGGCCCCTGCTATTGAAAGCTCTAAGGATGTCAGCAGAAGCTGAATCTAGGAGATGTGTATCTGGGTGTTCATTGCACAGTCCTTTCAAGTTCTCTTTATTTTTGACATGTTTCATACGAAAAAGGAAACAATTTTAAGTATTTCTGTATTTGTAAAAACAGAGAAGAGAGTAAAGAGTAGAAAGAATACAGGGGCGCCTGGGTGGCTCAGTCAGTTAAGCATCTGCCTTTGGCTCAGGTCATGATCTTGGGGTCCTGGGATCGAGGCCCGCGTCAGGCTCCCTGCTCAGCGAGGAGTCTGCTTCTCCCTCTCTCTCTGCTCCTCCCCTGTTCGTGTGTTCACGTTCTCTCTCTCTCTAATAAATAAATAAAATCTTAAAAAAAAAAAAAAAAAAAGACTAGCAAGAATACAGTCCATGACAAGAAGAGCCAGTTTATCTGGGGAGTACATTTACTGTCTACGCACGCTGTGTGTGTCTTCCATGTGATGTGTGTGTGTTGTGCGTAGTGTGAGTGTGGGCTGTGTGCACTGTGCTTGGTATGTCTATGTTGTGTGTGGGGTTTGTGTGGTTTGTTTGGTTGTTGTTATGTGTGTGGTATTCATGTCATCACGTTCTAATTTCAAATCTGTGTGTTCAGCACACAAATAACTTTCTTTTCCAGAATAGGACAAAGCAGCTCCAACAGACAGGCGATTCAACTGTAATGTGGAAAATGCTTTACCTGAGATGCAGACTTTAAAAACATGTCTCTGAAAATATGAATAACAAAATGGGAGACCTAACTTAGTGAAATTAACTCTCTAGGTAGATAATTCCATGGAGCAAAAAGCTTTAAACTGGGTTAGAGTCACAGGTTTCTCTCAAGGGCCAGATGGGGGTACCTAAAACATAGTACGTGTTAACAGGATGTTTTCAGCTTCAAGCAGCATGAACAGAACAAGGTAAATAACAGGATTTCTCTCACATGACTCCCATGATGTGAAGTCCTAGACAGTTGAGGGCAGGTGGGTCCAGCTGTGGGAACTTTCCCACCTTGCCATCCCCTCAGCATCACACCCTCACTGGTGTTGAGGTGAGGAAAACTTTCCCCAAAGTCTTCAAACAACATTGCCTTCAAAACCGTCATTCATAAACATCTAACCCTAAATTATGTGCTGGCAAAATGGAGGGAACAACCATGGCATTGTCATGGTCACACCAGGTACCCATCTATGCAAAGGGGGATGACTTAGACGGAAATATGTCTCTGGGGTTGGGGTTAGGGTTAGTCTTCCCTGGGGGCGCCTGGGTGGCTCAGATGGTTAGGGTTAGTCTTCCCTGCCCTGCATGGCCACCCCAGCTCAATAACAAGATGGGGGGGTGGGGTTCTTGGAAGGTACCCATCCCTTTGGCTCAGTGGGTCTCCCCAACCCCACTGTAATAGAGCAGCCTAAATAAAGTGTTCAGTGATTTAAAAATCTTGTGTTTCGTTTTTAGAAAGTGTAGTTTAGGGCAGTCTTCTGAAGTAATGCCTGGGCAAGTACTGTTGATCCTTTTTTAAGAACTTCTATCCATTAAATCTATAGCCTAATCTATTTTGATACCCTGACTCTGCATGGGATTCTCTTCAACCAACCACCTCTGCGATTCTCAGGGACACCCCCTGCAGTGAGGCTGGCTTGGCACTCTAGGAATTCATCTTCAGACTTCTCTTCCTGCTCAGGCTGACATCCACTCCCTAAGCGCCCGTCCAGGCACCCCGTTAACGTGCTGAGAGGCTGTCCTACGTGTTTGCTAGGGAGCTACTTCTCCTCTCCTAGGACCGCTTCACACCTCCCCAGAACTGAGCAACCAACGGGTAAATATCTGGCAGAGCACCGCCCCCCACGCTGAGCTCCCAGCACCCCCGTCTCAGAGCTGGGTCTACAACATGGCCCGAATCGGCCCACAGCTGTTTTTACAGCCGTCAGCTCTGTTACAGCTCCTCTGACAGCAACTCCTCAACCCTCCCAAACGCCTGCTAATGAAACAGCCCTTCCTATGGTTCCCTTTCCCAGCCCCTGCCCCACAATCACTCCTCAGGTTCCAGAAGACAACTTCCCACTCTTCAGGCGAGACTACCTGAAGCGAGGGCCTCACCTCCGCAGAAGGGGCTCCCCCTGGCTCCCGGCACTCGGAGCGTATCAAGGATTACAATTCGTTACTTCTTTATTGGTTTCCTCCCTTTACTGTGAATTTCCCTAATTCAAGATGTCTTATTTTCTAATGATGTACCTTATGGCATAATAAGCAAAAATAAAAATAACATTTCACTCCCAAATGAAAACCCTGGATACTGCCCAGGGCATTCTTGCAGACCGCATACAGGTGGTTCCATGTTTTGAACTGCATCCCTGGGAGCTGTTATAAGGACAAAACAAAGCAATATCTGGGGAACTCTATCAGAGAACCCCGCACACACTCGGTCAACATTAGTACCTCTAGTTACAAGGGGTTTTTTTTTGGTTTTTTTGTTTTTTTATTGAGGTAAAACTGACATATAACATTATATTAGTTTCAGGTGTACAACAGAATGATTCGATATTTGTACATACTGCAAAATGATCACCACAGTCAGTTTAGTTAACGTCTGACCATCACTTTTTTTTCCTGTCAAAAATTCAATATCATGAACAACTTTCTCAAATACTTTACTACAACGTTATCTACATGGATGTCCTCTTGGACATATAAGTTGTTTCTACTTCTTTCCCAATACAAATCAGGTTGATTACAATTTTTTTTCAATATAAATAGATGGACACTGTTTTAAGTACATCTTTGTAAAAGGCGAAAGATTTATACGATCTGAAGACAAACCAAAGTACGTCTTCGGGAACGTATCCTACTGTTTCCTCAAGAAACTCTTAAGAGTGTAGTATCTTTAAAGCACACACACTTTGAGAGGTGCTGCCAACTGCCCACGTAACCCCTTTAATGGATCCTCACAATCTTGAGGTGGGTGCTCACGTTGTCCCAATTTTACAGATAAGAGAAGAGAGGCTCACGATCACACTGCTGGTAAGCTACAGAGACAGGGTTCACACCCTGAGCCCAGGGCCTTCCCCACACTAGTTCCAGCTTCTCAAATGCCGCAAGTCCTAAAAAGAGCATCCTCCCCTGGAAGCCAGGGAAGGGTGTAGGCCAGAGCAGTGCACCGATGTTCCAGCGTTAGGTCACCGCTAACCTGGTGAGCGCCTTCTCAATCCCACGGCAGGCCATATGGGGGCAGCGACGGGCACGGCACTGTCCTGAACGCCTTACGGGTCTTCATTTAATTCTTACAACAAACTCCGCAGTAGGTACTATTAAGAATACCCCTACTTTAAAGAAGGGAACAGGCAAAGAGCATGTTGGCAGCTTGCCGAAAGTGGCCCGCTAAGAAGTAGGATGTCCGATTCAAACCAAGGTGGTCTGGCTCCAAGCACATCATTTAGCCACTAAGGGACTTCCTACCTTGAGGCTGGAAAAAACACCCGACCTCAGGTAAACATTACCATATCCGCCTGTGTCTCACCACCTTATTTCACAGCCCTGCCCACGTGAACCACCTCAGGTTCCTGACCTGGGCTCATTCCTTTCGCTTCCTGTCCCTACTTCTCCTGTCCAGCCGTCTCCTCCTCACCTCTACCTGCTGCTCTCCCTCCCATCCACTACCCTTCCACTCACCCATCCTTGTCCCACTTTCTCTTCTGGTCTTTTCCACGCTGCCCCCGGCCCTCACCCAACATTATAGGAAGCCAGAAAAGACGCAAGTAAAAAGAACTAAACTAAAAACTTGGCTCATAAACACACATTACTTCACATGTCGCCAAAGTCATGTGTTCTTTCTCTTAAAACTATACATTCCTTGAGACTAGAGCCTGAGTTTATAAGCTACTAGTTAACTAATATGCTTCGGGGGGCTTTCTAGTAACCATGCAATGCCAGTTTCCTATTACCAGCATATTGCCTTTTAATCAGTAATTACAGCAGAATATTCGTTTTCTCCAGGTCCAATTTGGCAAGCTTGAGGTATTTTATGTATAACCTTGGACTTAGACAGTGATTTAAGCAAAGTTTTGCGCATATGTATTATGTAACATAGATTCAAAATAGTCATTGAAGATCTCTCCAATTGAGGCATCATTAATTTGGGAAATGTAATGATTTGGACAAGGGTGAGTGAAAATTCAAATTTTCAACAAGCTCCCTCTATTTTTAATCCAGGGTGAACTCGAAAGAGAAATATTTTAGTACTAGGCATTTAACTATTAAGAATTATCTACCATCAGGGGCGCCTGGGTGGCTCAGTCGTTAAGCGTCTGCCTTCGGCTCAGATCATGATCCCAGGGTCCTGGGATCGAGCCCCGCATCCTGCTCGGTGGGAAGCCTGCTTCTCCCTCTCCCATTCCCCCTGCTTGTGTTCCCTTTCTTGCTGTGTCTCTCTCTGTCAAATAAATAAATAAAATCTTTAAAAAAAAAAAAAAGAATTATCTACAATCAAGCCAGCATGTTAATTATAAGTTACCATCATCATGGATGTTTTGATCAGCCCCCTTGAGCTAAATTATGTATTTTTTTTAAATGTTCTTTTTTTAGGGGCGCCTGGATGGCTCGGTAGGTTAAGTGTCCAACTCTTGATTTCGGCTCAGGTTGTGATCTCAGGGTTGTGGGATCCAGCCCCAAGTCTGCCTCCACACTCAGCTGGGAGTCAGCTTGAGGATTCTCTCTCTCTCTCTCTCCCCTCCCTCCCCCACCTCGCCTGGTGGGCATGCGCTCATGTAGGCACATGCGCGCTCTCTCTCACATAAAAAAATCTTTTTAAAAAAATGTTCTTTTTAATAATCTTTACGGCAAAGTTTTCATAACTCCATTCTGCCTCTCCCCCAGCTTATATGAACTAACTTTTCAATATATGTAACTACAAAATACTCTTCTATCTTGTTTTTCTTTCTACTCAGAATAGAGAGAAACTAAAGAAAGAAATGAGAGCAAGTGAGAATTTTCTAGTCATTTCAACTGACATCACATGGTGAATGTGAGAAAGTCAAAGTCTGGTGGCTTGATCCCTGGACTCTGGTCTCAGCCCCAACACCTCTCAGTTGTGGCAAGAACTGAAACCTTGAGAGGCATGGGTCTCAACAGTCACGGTAAAATTGAAATAAGGCTATGTTCTCTTGGGAGGTTCCTACGAATTAAATAAGGTAGTACTTATTAAAAAAAACCAAAAACGGAAATGTTAAATGTTAATAAATGTTTCTACACCCAGAATCTTGGTTTCATTATCCCCGTTTTCCAGATGAGATCTGTTCTACAAGCTTATTCAGAGCAAATGAGAACACAGAGCCATGTGCTTTAAAATAAAAAGTGTGGTATGTTAGTAACTGCATAGAAAACCCAGTATGTGAAAGCATACTTAGTTTTAATAATTAACATTTTAAGTTAATTTCTAAATGAATTGTTTAGGCTACAAAAGGAATATGTTTAGTATAATAAAACTGTAGCAAGCGGAGTGAAGTTCAGGACTTGCCCATATGATGCTTTTGTACAAATGTGAATAAGACGCACCCTCTGGGAGGATGTCCCTCCAAGGGCAGCAGGCCGGCCTTCCAACCCCCTGTGCTGTGGCATAAAGTAAAATGCTCAAGTCAGCCTGTCCCTCTTACCCCCCTCCCTGAGGCCAGAACAGACTTAACTTTTCAGGGCTTCAATTTCTATGAAAATTTTAGGGTTTTGATTTTCATAAAAATTAAAAGCTAAGTATTTAATTTATTTGCTCTTAATCAGGTTTCTATCTTATGGTAGAAATAACATGTACTGAGTGCTGCCAAATATATCCAAAACTAGCCATTACAAGAAAAATACTCCAAAAGTTATATCGGTATAGAAAATTAATATTGTAGTAGCTTAAATAACTTTTGGGTACTAAAAGTCTTTATTCAGAAAACCAAAAGAAACCTTAAAAAAAAATAGTACTAAACTGATCAGGTTAGGAAAAAAAAAAGTACGATTTTGGGGTGCCTGACTGGCCCAGTTGGTAGAGCACGTGACTCTTGATTCAGGGTTGTGAGTTTGAGCCCCACACTGAGTGTAGAGATCACTTAAATAAATAAACTTTAAAAAAAAGCATTATATTAAAAAAATAAATCTACAAACCATACACATTGAAATAAAATGACTAATGGGAAAAAATATTTAAAGTTGTCCCTAAACAGACTTAGAGGAGCAAAAGTGATTTTTACTAATCACCTGAATGATTACAGAGGGACAGAAAACTGACATGGACCACTGAGAAAATAATACAAAACACTGGTGACTTAATTTCATAGGATTAACACTGTAACACCATCTACCTGATCAAAATCCCTAACAAAGGGTATAAAAAAAAAAAAAAAAGCCCACAATCCAGAATCTCCCTTCTTTAACTAGTCTCCTGTTCCACTTACTTCCTACCTACTCCCCCTTCTCTTTTATTAGTCAATATTACACGTGCGCAGGTCTCCTGGAGAATCTCTCTGCAGGAATAAAAAGAAATTGTAAATAATGTGTGTTCAAGTGACAGACCTTGAACTCAGCAAGAAACCAGGTTACTTGGTATCTGTGTGTCCATAAGCCCTATTCCGTGTGCCACAGATACATTTCAGAACTCATGAGGACTATGCCCACGAAACATCTCTGAACTGGGGTTTGGTTTTGTGATCGTTGTTTTGTTTGGTTTTAGCCTCATTTTTTTTTTTTAGACTAGAATTTTGGTTTCCAACGAGGAGAAGCGTAACTTTAATGGACCCTTACTGTACCCACGATAACGTCAAGAAATTTAGGCAATTAAGGATAACCTTCCTCCCTTAATTATGGTCTAACTGTGGTGAATTAATGAAACCCCTTCCCAACTACCTAAGTATACTTTCAAATTAAAACGAAGCCCGAATTGACAACCCAGGTTAAATGGATTAAAAGATTAAGGCATGGGGAGCCCAGTGCTTTCTCCCTCTCTCCCATTTCAACCGCAAACCACCCCAGCCCTCTAATGACTGGAGGAGTCACTGTGAAGGTGCCCAATTACCCATGGATTACACCAACCGTAACCAATTTCAAGATCACAGATCAGACTTTCCCAAAACACAAATCTGCTAATTAAGTTACATGAAAGCCCAACTAACAGGCAATTTGGATGTGACATTCATCCACCTGAAAGTGGACTGAGAGGCGAAGTGTGAAAGTTCACAATAACAGAGCTACTCCTCATGGTTAGCACCGTGATACACCTGGCTGATCGCAGTTAAAATAAGTGGAAGCAGAAAGGGACTAATCTTGATGCGAGCATTTCCAGGAAATAGCAAGAGGATTCCCCCACCAAACCCATAAACGGCTCACGGGGATCTGCTTCGGCTTGCGAGGCAACCCACAGGCACTTGTCTGCGTTAAGTTGAAACCAGTAAGGAAACAAGTTGAAGGCACCTACACACACAGACCAACACAGCGCACACAGCCCGCCAGCAGTCTCAGTAACTGCATTTTTCTGGATTCTCATCAAAGGAGTGCGGCTTGATTTCAAGGCTTTGCCTGTGAAGCTTCAGTATATGCTGAAATGCTCGTCAATCTTCCCACTTATTTCCCACAAGAAAAAAAAAATCCAGAAGGGAAGCTACTTGTGTTCCCAACACTTGTGACTATGTGTAAATAGCATAAAGAATTCCCTTGGATAGGTTCTTGCAGATGTGCAAAAAAAATGATTCAGAAATAAAATCCATGGGACCAAAAGGCCAGGTTCAAAGTGTTGGGTCAGAAAATGCAAGAGGCTTGCAGCCGCCCCTGGAGCTCTGGCAATCCAAAGCTGCCCTGGGCCCAGAAGGGCAGCTCTAGGAAACCAAAAATCACCACCAGTCAATTAGAGCACAGTTATTTCCTAGGAACCCCAAACTTGGGGGAGAGCAGGAAAAGGAGATGGGGATACCCTTACGCGGGCCCACAAAGGAGTGAGTGTTACAGCTGGAAAACCCCCTGTACTTCAGAATGTGACCTTATTTGGAAATAGGGACTTGCAGACATAATTAGTTAAGATCAGGCCATCATGGAGTAGAGTGGACGTCTCCCATAAGACGACTGCTGTCCCTCTAAGAGGGCCACGAGAGGACATGGAGAAACACGGGGAGGACGCTGTGATGACAAAGGCAGAGACCAGAATGATGTAGGTAAGCTGCAAGCCAAGGAACACCAAAGGCTACCAGCAAACCAGCAGAAGCAGAGGCAAGGAAAATTCCCCTACGGGTTTCAGAGGGAATATGGCCCTGCTGACACCTTGCGTCCAGACTCCTGGCCTCCAGAGCTGGGAGAGAATAAATTTCTGTTGTTTTAAGCCACCCAGTTTGTGGTACTTTGTTATGGCAGCCCCGGGAAGAGGGAATACACTGCCCTTGAACCTGGGTTTCCTTCTCTTGCCTTCCTCCATCCCGCCCCCTCGGCTGGCAAATACTCCCACGGCACCATGAAAGAGCTGCAGGGAATCCCCAGTGTGTGGTTTGGTTGGGGAAACTCTCTTAAAGTGTCACACGACAGGCTACGCTCTCCTAGGCCCCGGTCTGGACTTCATTCCTTCCCTCCAGCTCCCACCCCGGCCCTGAGCACCACCCTGCTCCCGTGCAAGTGTCCCTGACCATGACCGAGGTGGGGGCGGGGGGCGTCGGGCAGGATGGGGAAGTTCCCTTCCCTGTGGGCGGTGCCTGTTCTGCTTCCGCCCACCCCAGTTTCTCACAGAATTTTTAGCACACTTCTTTCAGTTTTTACTTCAGTAATATCCTTCCTCATGCCCCCACATCCCCCGTACAGACTCACTCTACACTCTCACTCTCTCACACACAGCCACGTGCCCAGAGGGAGCGGGGCCAGGAGGCAGCGCTGAGTACACACACCGGCCTGTACTGGGAGTGGCCACGCCCATCCAATAACTGAGACTTTTTGTTACTGGGCCAAGGTTTTCTGCCAGACTCACTTCCCTTATAATGAATGAATTATCCCTGAGAAAGTTCCTCAGTTCTCTCCTGGAAGCTGACCTGCAACGGCCTAACCCACCTGTTTACCAGGCGTGCCAGTGCATGGCGGACCCCGATGGGTGGGCGCTAAAGCTCAACCTGGAACCCCACCTCCAAGCCCCATAACCATGACAGAGCTCTTTTAGAAAAATTGGATCAACTGGCTGAAACTTGATACCATCTGAAAAGAATATGCAAGTATTCTAGGTTTACTAAAATCCTGGGCCAGTGACAGTGAGCTGTGCTGAAAAAAAAAAGCAACCTCTGTCTCCCAACTTCCACCCCACTGTTTTACCAACAAGACCGTTTCTGCTGCTCATTATTTAATCTTCAACCAAGGTGACTTTTGAAATGTTCTTCCTCAGATGCCCTACCCTGGACCAATGATTCTCAAACTTGAGCATGCATCATAATCACCTGGAGGGCTTGTTAAAACAGATCACAGGCCCCTCCCCTGGAGCTTCTGATTCAGTAGGCCTGGGGTGGGCTCTGGGAACTGGTCTAACAGGTTCCCGGGCAGTGCTGATTCTGCTGCTCCCAGGACTCCTTTTTGAGAAACAACTGCCCTAGACCTGTCACTCCTCCCTGAGAACAAGCCCCAGGCTGGAGCCGGCAGGCAGCGCTGCAGGCCTTCCCACCGTCCATCCCCTTCTCCCACACAGGGACAGCCTCCGTGGGGTCAGTAAGCGCCACTCCCCGGCGACTATGTAAACCCTGCTGCCAAGGGTGGGTAGTTCAAGGCGTAGTTCAAGGTGAGCGTGGACCATTTTTGACCTGTGAGATGGAAGGGGAGGCCTGCTGAGGGGTGCTCCTGAGAAAGAGGCACAGGATGAAGGTTCTTTGAACCTGCCTTTGGTTGTTCCGGGGGAGGACATGAGGCTGTGAGGCCTCAGGCCTCCTGCAACCTTGAAGGGAGCTGGGCAGCAGTGAGCTAGCAGCAGGACACAGTTGGCAGAACCTAGCTGCCTGGTACTGATGCTCACCAGCTGAGTAAACCAGTCCAGAACCACCCAGCCTTGGGGCTTCTTGTTAGGTGACAAAATACATTCTTCATTGTTTGAGCTGGTTGAGTCAGGGTTTTCTGTTACTTGAAGCTGAAAATATCTAATCACAAAGCAAAGCAAACAGGGTAACACATCCATCTGAGGGCTAAAGACAACCTCTCAGCACACATTACAGTGGTATGTGTTGCACAGAGTAATCCTAAAATTCCATATTTATATTTTCCAATCATTTCAAAAGCCATGCAATTGAATGTCAGGGGATAAGCAGCGCTTAGAAAATGATGGGGCACCTAGATGGCTCAGTTGGTTAAGCCTCCAGCTCTTGATTTCTGCTGAGGTCATGATCTCAGGGTCATGGGATCGAGCCCAGCGTAGGGCTCCGAGCTCAGCAAGGAGTCTTCTTGAGATTCTCCCTCTCCCCCTCCCCCTGCTTCTGTGTGTGTGTGCATGTGTGCATGCACGTGCACTCTCTCTCTCTCTCTCAGATAAGTAATTCTTAAAAAAAAAAAAAAGAATAGAAAATGAAAGAAGCTCTCTAACACACAGTAAAGTGTTACTGTACTCAGTCCCAACTCTGGGTCTCTCTTACAAGAAGCATACTCATTTTTTTTTTCAGCGGTTTGCTAGGAACCATATAATATCAGGGCTTACTAAAGAATTCAGTTGCTTCCACCTATCAATCTTAGATTTGGTCTCCTTCTACAGAGAGCAGACTAATTGGGAAAATCATGTTCCAACCTGTATCACTTTATTTTATTTTTTTAAATATTTTATTTATTATTTATTTTAGAGAGCACACAAGGGGGGGCGGGCATGGGGGAGGGGCAGAGGGAGAGGGACAAGCAGGATCCCCACCCCCAAGTGGCGGGGAGAGGGAGCTGAAAGCAGACGCTTAACTGACTGAGCCACCCAGGCACCCCCCGTATCACTTTAGATGAAAGTAAACCAGTGTATCTAGAGAGAGGACACCTCAGATTATGTACCTGTTCTGCCACTTCATAGCTCTGTAATCTTAAACTGTTTTGCTTTTTTGAACCTGTTTCCTCGTCTATAAAATGGGAATTCCTAGTTAACTAAGGACAATGCATGTAAAAGTACTTTGTGAACTATAAAGTATAATACAAGGGCAATTACTTAAATCCAATTTTTAATGGATTAACTGAATTAGCAAAGCCTGCTTTTAAGAGCTATAGATCAATCATGATCCCAGAGGAATTACTTCACCAAAGCTTCATACTACATACAACTGCCGTAACTATTAATTGGGACAATGGATTGTTATTCAAACTAGACTTCACTTATTATCAATAATTTAGTGGCAGCTAAAGGAACCAACAGCCACAAGTACAACCTGAAAACTTAACGATGTACAAGGCATAACATCAACATGAATTATCTACTATGTACATCTGCACAAAGGTCAACATGAGAGGCCACACACAATGTCTGTGTTTCTACTGAAGCTGTTCTCTGGGAACTACCTTCAAATGCAGCAGTGGGTTTCTCTGGACATTTCACAGGTGGCAAATCATCTTTCCTACAGAAGAAGTTTAGGGTTTTTTGGGGTGGGGCGGTGAAGTTTTTCTGATGTTTAAAAAAATTACCGAAGTATAGTTGACATATGTTATATTAGTTTCAGGTGTACAACACAGTTGTACAATTCTCTATGTTACTCATTGTCCACCGAAATAAGTATAGTCCCCATCTGTCAACATATAATAGTATTACAATATTATTGACTATATTCCCTGTGCTATACTTTTCATCTCCATGACTTATTTTGTAACTGGAAGTTTGTACCTCTTAATCCCATTCACCTATTTTACCTATCCCCCATCCCACACCCCTCTGGCAACCACCAGTTTGTTCTCTGTAATTAAGAGTCTAGTTTTCTCATTATTCACTTTTGTGTTTTAGATTCCACATATAAGAGAGATCATAATGTATTCGTCTTTCTCTATCTCAATTATTTCACTTAGCATAATACCTTCTAGGTCCTTCCATGTTGTCACATATGGGAAGATTTCATTCTTATTTATGGCTGAAAAATATTCCATTTTATATATGTGTATATATATATATGACCTCTTTATTCATTCATCTATTAATGGAACACTTGGGTTACTTCCATATCCTGGCTATTGTAAATAACACTGCAACAAACATAGGGGTGGATATATCTTTTCAAATTAGTGTTTTCATTTTCTTGGGTAAAAATCCAGTACTGGAATTACTGAATCATACGGTATTTCTAATTTTAATTTTTTGAGGAACCTTCATATTCTTTTCCACAGTAACTGTACCAGTTTGCATTCCCATCAACAGTGCACGAGGGTTCCTTTTTCTCCACATCTTCACCAACACTTGTTGTTTCTTGTGTTTTTGATTTTAGCCATTCTGACAAGTGTGAGGTGGATCTTATTGTGGTTTTGATTTGCATTTTCCTGATAAGTGATGTAGAGCATCTTTCATGTACCTCTTGGCCATCTGTATGGAAAAATGTCTATTCATGTCTGCTGCCGATTTTTTGATTGGATTATTCATTTTGGGGGTACTGAGTTGTGTAAGTTCTTTATATATTTTGGATACTAACCCTTTATCAGATATGTCATTTGCAAATATCCCCTCCCATCCCATAGATTGCCTTTTTGTTTTGGTCATGGTTTCCTTTACTGTGCAGAAGCTTTTTAGTTTGGTGTAGTCCCAATAGTTTATTAATAGATAATGTTTAGTTTTAGCCCAAGAGCCACATGCCTTCCAGAGCCATGTCTTCTGACTGAAATATCTGAAAAACTGGGTAAACACAACAGGAATTGGCCATGAGGGAAAAAGCATGTATGGCACGAAAACCATGTTTCTCCAACTGGGATGTGTATGTGTGTAGAAGAGAAAATAATGCCATGAGGTAAAAAGACAATCTTCCCAAAACGTACGTTTTACTAAAAGATTTTTGGAGGAAAAAAAGGGAACAACCATGAGTAATTTTAAAGTGACTTAAAATTCTCAATAAATTAAAAATGTGGGTTTTTTTTAATTTCAAAGAATTTTCATGTTCATAGCAGACTTTTTAAAACTACATCCCCACTACTTGGGGAGGGGGGGACTGGGAAAGGGCCACAATAAACAAACAAGACTTTCCCTGTATCCTTCATAAATGAGTCTGCAAAGGCAATTCAAAAGCAATGGTTCCAAAACCATCTTTCACTACATCTGTGAACTACTGTCTAGACGACCCTAGTTAATTATTCGTGAAGTGGCACCATTCTTTTGTTACATTTCCTGGGGTGGGGGTGGGAGTCACTATTATTCTAGAGGCATGTTTCATATGTGGAAGACTGCAACAACAAAAGAATAATTTGATGACAATTCATTTAAAACTAGAGTAACAAGCTCCCGGGAGACCCTATTATTTTCATACTTATGTTCCTAGACAGAGAATACTGCCTTGGGAAATTATATTTCTCCTCTGAACCTTGAAATCCCAAGCTCTGTTGTCACCCTCTTAAACAATATGAAGTTTGGGGTCACAACACATCCAGAATGCCTCCACAGAATCGACTGATACTGCTGCCAATATATTGGGATCCATCTGAAAAGTACTTTTATTTCTCATCAGCCCACCATGACGAGTAAAGAGCAACCCAAAGCATAATTCTCCCTGCATAAAAGAAGCCCAAGACAACCACAATGTCAGCTCATCTCTAACCATATAGTGATAAGCTTTCTTGAAGATAGAAGTTAGGTTCCCAATGGCAAAACACCCAAGTCTCTCTCTTGCTCACAGTGTAACTTCACTCTGGTCTGAAATAAGCTCCTTACAAATCTTTTATATACTTTTTAATAACCACGTTGTCATTTCCATGGGCAAGTCTTCCTGGGCTGTTGAATCTGCCTAGCTCTTACTTCAGGATGCACACCTGACTGAAGACTCCAGATACCTGACTGTGAAATATTTGTGATGAGTAGCTCAGACACTTGTGAAGCCAGCTGAGAGTCAGACTTCAAGTGCTGAATTAAGACACTTCTCCTAAAGGCAACCCTAGTCTAAGGTAATGAACACCAAGTTTCTGGCACTGGATATGCCACGTTTAGGGACCATACCCAGGCTCTCCAGACTTCAATTCTACTTCTATTGTTACGGGACTATGAACATTAATGAAATGTTTTGCTTATTTTTAATCTAGATTAACCCTTCAAAATATACCTGGAATTATTAAAATTGGTTCAAATATCTTTTTCAATATAAAGATATAAATTAGCACAAGCCTAATCACTCCAAAGTCTAAAAAAAATAAACCTAGGGGAAGTAATAATTTCAACAAAAATCAGAATTAGGATACTGATCCTATTATACTATTTTTCTAATTAATTCCAATTGAGGGCTAAATAGTTATATAAATAAGTCTCAAAAGCTTTGCTAAAAATTTCACAATCTTAAAAAAAACAAAAAGGTCTTTGTGACTTGAAAACAATTTTAATATATACCAAGAACCCTGCTGAAAAGCTTGTATTCTAAGAATATCTAAATTAGCACATCTATTACAGTCAAAGAAAATTTACTTTAGACTGTTATGGCCATGAAGACCATGACTGAATGCATTCATTCTGCAACCCTCCCAGGGCCCACATGACTCTGTAGAAGGTACCACGGGGCACACACTGATAGAACTAATAACCCATTCTCTTTAAAAACACACCAACTGCAATGACCTAATTTAAAAACCACAACCTCTGATACCAATACCACTGCTTTGATTTCAATGGCAAATATGGTTTGTGGGCTTGGATATGAAGAACATGTGAAACATTACAAGTTATCAACTTAAAAGACTTAAATTTATATTGGGAGCTTGCATCCCTTCATTGAGCAGTTCTTCACCTAGGTGTTAGGTACTGGGTTGGGTGCTAAGGAACCAGTCGAATGAGACTCAGGACAATCCTGAGACAGGCGATTTTACACAGAGATATGCCCTGTATTAGAGGTGCCATGGTGCTCTACGGAGTTGGTCAGGTAAGGGGTTTAGCCAGAGAAGAGAAGAGAGAGAGTATGAGCCTAGGTGAAAGAGGGGAAGGGAGAAGCAGGGGCAGGAAGGCTGAAGAAGTGAGCAGGGCATAGATCACAAAAGGCCTTCTAGGCCATGCTCGGAGGTCTGCACTTCCTCACGAAGGCAAAGTTGTGTGTAGGAGGAATGACAGGAAAGGAGGTATTACTGAGATACATTACTCAGGGAGAAAGGTGGAGAACAGGCTCGGGTGGCTACAAAATGGAGGTGGCAGACCATCGGAAGAAGATCCAGCCACAGCTGGTCATCTGCTAGGGTGGGGAGTAGGAAGGAATCCAGGGGGGGCATCCTGGTTTCTGGCTTGTACAAATGAATGCATGGGGCAGCAGCTGGGGAGGGCTGAGAAGGAACTGAGCCCGAGAGCTCAGTAAGTTAGCAGCACCCGAAAGCTAAAAGGAGCTCTCTGTGGGCAACTGGACAGGTGAGACCCCTGGCTAGAAGGTACAATCTAAGTTCAAGTTCTTTCTATACAGATAAAGACCCAAGAGAACAGGTGAGATCACCTCGGGGAAATGGCAGATGGGAAGAGAACAATGTCCACAAGGGAACCCTGGGGAGGCACGCTCAGGTTAAAAAGCTAAGATCCTGTCAACAGGTGAGGAACTTGGGGGTTGTCCTGAAAAAAACAGCTTTCAACTTCTAAAGGAGAACAAAGAAAAGTGAAAAGCAGTTCCATTCCCTGTGCGGGCTCTGAAATCCCCTTCACTGCCAAAGGAAGTTTCCCCTAGCGATTAAGTCATTTTTGTCTGCAATTATCTCTTTCAGTATGTTGCTGAAAGGTTAACAAGACTTTCTTCATGTTCTGACTCTTAGGACTGGCCTTTAACTGATGTAAACGGATTCAGGAGAACACAGTTTGCTGCTGTTAACTGATCATATAAAAGCACATTAAAAAAAAAACACACAACACAATGACAACTCCCACCGACACTGTACCTGGCCAGTGGGTATTTACGACTTTTATATAACCATTTTTAAACGCTGATGTACTACACTGTTCACTTGGCCATTGCTCACACTTCTCCCATTCTAACAAATGTACGCCAGCAAGGCTTATGGGAGCAATGTACAGAGAGCCAGACGAGCTTCCCAGAGAGCATTCAATTCCAGCAAGAGCTGAAGTCCGCTCTCACTGGTTCTCATCGCTGAGTCCCAAATGCAATCTCTCACTCTCAGTGAAGGAACAGATTACTGCTGATATTTGAGAACCCCCGGGAGAAAAACGGGGACGCAGACGCAAGAGGGGAGAAAGTCTTTCAAATATTGCTTTCCTGGCTTTCAACCAAATACAATTACATAGCATTCATAGAAGATTAAGTCAAGTTAATACAAACAAAATCTTCAGCAAGGCCAATTTCCCTGAAAGCTTTCCCAAACTGTGTTTGAGATCATAGGCTGGCGACTCCAGAACCCTCCACCCCAGGATCAATGGTGGTCTGCTTCCGGGCCCCGCCCTGGGCAGTGTGCAGACTGAGACACAGAGCCCTCTTCAGGTCTAGATTCTCACCAGGGATAGATGTCAGTGCCACACACTCTTCCTGGGACATCCTGAAACTCTATTTTATGGTCATATCAATCTGGAGTCCCAAAGTGCTCCTCCAGATGGGTGCTCTCAGAGACGAGGCACTCGTGGTGTAGAATTCCTAAGCACTGGCTCTACTGACTTCAAGTCCTATTTTTCAAGGAAAGTTGGCATTGTGGGGTAGTAATTAAAATGAAAATCACAAAAATGTTTAAAAACGTGTAAAGAGGTAGTAATAACTTCACAGGTAAGATTTAGGGTAAAGGACATTAAACTAGCAGGGCAAATCTAATATCAGATTATAGTCCAAAGCATAAAATAAATATCTGTACGTCCAGACTGATATAAATAAATGACTGAATAAATAAATGAGGGAAAATAAACAAATCTCCCATACAGAAGAATTCCAAACAATCTGTGTAGGTGGAGCTTAGTTCCATTTAATGACTTGCCTCCAAAGAGTGTAGCACTGACAGAGGTGAAAAAGCCAGGTGATCAAGGTCAATATCAAAGTGATAAGCCATGTTGACAGCAGATATCCTTGATATGTGATGAGAATACCAATTTAGAGCTGTGGTCTTCCTCCCCAAGAACCCGTAACCCCAATCTGACCAGGAGGAAAAACATCAGGCAGCCCCAAAGGGACATTTTACAAAATACCTGAGCGTTACTCCTCCAAACAGTTAAGATTTCACAAACAACTCGACAAACTGTCACAACCAAATGGGTCCTAAGGAGACATGAGAACTAAAAGTAATGTGGTATCCTGGATGGGATCCTGGACAGAAAAATGACATCAGGGAAAAACAAGTGAAGTTCAGATAGTGTGGAGTTTAGTTCATGGTAACGAACCAATGTTGGTTTCTTAGTTGTAACAGATGTGCCAGCATAATGGAAGATGTTAACAGTTGGGGAAAGTGCGTGCGGGCTCTATGAGAACTCTCTGTACCATCTTTACAGCTTTTCTGTAAATCTAAACATATTCTGAAACAAAAGGTCTACTTTAACTGTAGCAAGACGTTATATGAGCTCTGGAGTTATTAAAATTTTCATTTAAAAAAATTCCCAACGGTGCAGTAAAGGTGAATGAATACTAAGTACTTAGGTGCTTCATTTACCTATCACAGGACATTACACTTACAGAGAGAATTCTTGGAAAGAGCTCCAGAACCTACATTTTCAGGAAATGGACACAAAGAAAATTCTCTAATAGCACCATCCAACCCGTGTCATGATCTAGTCTTTACACATAAGGAACAAATCCCAAGGGGGAAAAAAAAATGCCAGAAGAAACAAAGAGGAAGAGGCCTGGACACCAAGTTAAAAGGAAAACAACTAGGGATAATGTAACAGCAAAATACTGGAATATTTAATATTGAGAAGATTAAAATATATAAATCAGCGCTGATCAAAATGGGAATCATGATTAAGAAATTTAAGTATCAATCCAGTAGTGGCAAGCAGCATTTTTTTTTTTTAATAAAATAAGATGAACTAGGAAAGTTCTGTGGATGGATAGTAGGGACTGGCTGCACAGCAATGTGGATGTATTCAATGCCACAGAACTGTACGTTTAAAAATGGTTTAAATGACAAATGTTACGTATATTTTACAATAAAAAAATGAAATAGAAAAGAGTGTGTCACAGGTAGTACAGGTCAGCACCGTTTTATAAATAAATAAAGCATGCATACATATTCATACATCCACATATATGTCTATGGGCAGGTAGGCAAGCATGATATAAAATGTCTCCCTTACCATGAGTCACTGTTAAGAAGTTTGAAAGCCACTGTGCTAAATCACGGCTGCCATTCTGCCTCCCCACACACCTTCACTAACAATCTGACACTAGGTCAAAAGACCCATGGGGATAAAATCTACTAATACCTTTAAGTCTGACAGAAAACAGAGGAAAAGAAACTAGTTCTGACTGATGAGAAAGGAGAGAACGCAGCAATCTACAGAAGAGAACAAAGGCTAAGGTGAGCATCAAGGCTGTCGACAGGCTGGACACACCCAGCCCTGGAGGCCTCTTGGCGGGGCTCACAGCGCCATGGCCACAGGGACGAGTCATATCAAGTCTGACATTCCTATGAGACAACCAACCAGAGTTCCTGATTTCCCTCCCTTGCTTCCTTTCCCATCTCAGTTGTCATCCTTCAGATGCTCAAGCCAAATTTCTAGAAGCCCTCCATGACTGACTTCTCTTCCCCTGATTCAGCAACTAATGAATCTGCTCCACCCCCAAAATTCATCGCAGAACTTCCCATCCCCTGTCCCTTCATCCCCACTCCCACCAGCCTCGTCTGAACCACCACCAGCAATCCTCACCTCATCTTGCTCCCTCCCATACACTCCAACAGAGGACTGTGACAAACTCTGAACTCTGCCTCATATATTTATCCCACATTTAAAATTTTATACTATGAATTTAAATGGCTGCAAAGAATATAATTTCTGGCATATTATAAATGATGGCATTTTTAAATAAAACTCACAATCACTTTTTAAAATATATTCAATGGAATCTAAATACTACTGCAACGAAATCTGCCATCGTTCATTTTTTTAAGTAATCTCTACACCCAACATAGGGTTCCGACTCATGACCCCAAGCTCAAGAATCGCATGCTGTACCACCTGAGCCTGCCAGGTGCCTGATCGTCATCCGTTTTTTTAAACATACCAATAGGCGTTCTTGTATCGCTGGATATTCCCTCCAAGGATTTTAACCTAATACATACATCATTATGTTCAAAGCCTTTTGCAACAAAACTATGGGTTTCAACCGAAATGTTAGGCTTTTAAAAAAATTTCCTGTGACCACAGGGTTTAAGTGTTAAATATTTTTTTCTTCTGAATTGAGTTATCATTATAATTTTCATTAGTATACAACTGATCAACAAATTTCATAAATTTTGATAGGTGATTAAACTTAAGGAGACAAATTTACTGAAAATGCATTCTTTAACGAAATGGATGAAAGTGTCTTGCCCCACATCATTGATTCATGTAACTATTATTTTTCTTGTCCACTTTTTTTTTTAAATGTAAGCACTGAAAAAGCTTGTTCACAACAACGGATGTGAATGGAAGGAGCATTGTTACAGTACCGTCCCTATATTCTCTAAACTCCCTCACTGTTTATCCAAAAAGCATAGTGATCTATCACTGAAAATGACTTTTGATGATCTATCAACTGCCAATTTGATTGTGCCCTTCAATTTTGTGGAAAGATTTGAAAACCACCAGCGTTACAAAAGAATTTGTTAACCAATCAGAGTTAATCGCTTCTCCTGACCAATGCCAGTATTTCAAATCAAACCTCTGTTTGCCCAAGATGGAGCACATAGTAAGATGGGGGCAGGGTAAGAAGTATGCCTTTCTTCTATAAAGTGGAAAAGAGAGATTACAAAAGAAGAAGTGGAAAAGGATAACTTGCAACCTCAGACAGATCTGTTGCAGGAGACTATATGGACAGTGGGATCTAAAAGCTGATTCTCGGGACGCCTGGGTGGCTCAGTCGGTTAAGCGTCTGCCTTCGGCTCAGGTCATGATCCCAGGGTCCTGGGATCAAGCCCCGCATCGGGCTCCCTGCTCAGTGGGAAGCCTGCTTCTCCCTCTCCCTCGCCTGCCGCTCCCCCTGCTGTGCTCTCTTGCAAATAAATAAATAAAATCTTTAAAACAAACAAACAAATAAATAAAAGCTGATTCTCTGAAAGTTATCCCTGTGCCCAGGTACCACTTAGAGTCTCCGTGTACCTCCAAGGGACCAGACATCCCAGGTTGACGAGTGATGGAGACTGCCCCATGACCAAAGTATCCTTTTTTTTTTTTTTTTTAAGGATTTTATTTATCCATTTGAGAGAGAGAGAGAGAGACAGAGAGAGAGCACAAGCAGGGGGAGGGACAGAGGGAGAGGGAGAAGCAGGCTCCCTGCTAAGCAAGGAGCCCGATGTGGGACTCAATCTCAGGACCCTGGAAACATGACCCAAGCTGAAGGCAGACACTTAACCGACTGTGCCCCCCAGGCACCCCAAAAGTATTCTCTTAAAAATGTAGTTTACACCTTTCGATTTGTTAGCCCCTGCTTTAAATCCTGTAACAAATCATATCACCCTTAAAAAAATAAAACCCAACCTCCTTGCTGTGGTTTCTAAGGTCCTACCTTACCTCACGATCCCACAAACCACACTGGCCTTCTCCACGTTCCTGGGATGTTGCCAGTGCTTCCCGCCTCAGGGCCTTTGCACCAGCCACTCCCTCTGCCCAGAGCACTCTCCCTCTGTTTGCTGTGTGGCTATTCCTCCACATCCTCCAGACTCAAATGTCACTTGCTAAGAGGGGCCCTGCCTGACCACCCCATCTTCCTCACTATTCTATACCACAGCAATCTCATTGTTGATAGTTATAATCACAGCCATTTTGTTTTATTTACAGTAATGTCTGACTCCACCACTACATGCAACACAGGTTTGGTTCAATATTTTATGCCCAGCACCCAGCACTGTGCCTGATGCTCAACAGCTATTTGTGAACAAGAGGAACAGCATAAGTGTGCCGTGGAAAAGGCATAGTTGAGGATGGGGGAGGGGGAGATATTTCTAACAGCTTTCTGTACAACCTTATTTTAAAACAAAGACATTTTAATTATTAGAGAGTACAGATACCCCAACGCCAAAGAGCAAGGTATATCACTGATCTATTAAACACGTAAACATAAACGTACATATACCAAGACTTCAGATAGCATCCAAAGTGGGCAGCAATGTTCAGCATGCAGGTATTTGCTCCTGTTGTTTTTCTTACCTCTGTTCTTGAGAATGCTCCTCCATATTCTCTTCGGAATCACCCTATTGATAAAAAAAAAAACAAAAAACAAAAAACATGATTTAACAGTTATTTCAAAAGAACACAAAATCTACAAAAGAAATAGTTCTTAAATTTCACACGGATGATGAACTTGTAACGGATGTCTAAAATTAGTGCCTGCGAGCACCTGGGTGGCTCAGCCGGTCAAGCGTCCGGCTCTTGATTTCGGCTCAGGTAGTGATCTCAGGGTCGTGAGATCCAGTCCCACATCAGGCTCCCTGCTCAGCATGGAGTCTGCTTGAGATTTTCTCTCTCTTTCCCCCTCCGCTTCTCCCCCCTTTCACATTCTCTCTCAATAAATAAATAAAATCTTTAAAAAAATAAAAAATAAAAATAATAAAATAGTGCCTGATACACAGCAGGCATTCAGTGAATATTTATTGAAAGAATGACTCTCCTAAAAACCATAAATTGCCAAGTGATCCCTTAGATAGTGTAAGTCAAGATTCTCCCTGCTTGGGCGCCTGGGTGGCTCAGTCGTTAAGCGTCTGCCTTCAGCTCAGGTCATGATCCCAGGGTCCTGGGATCAAGTCCCACATCGGGCTCCCTGCTCCGCGGGAAGCCTGCTTCTCCCTCTCCCACGCCCCCCTGCTTGTGTTCCTGTTCTCGCTATGTCTTTCTCTGTCAAATAAATAAATAAAATCTTTAAAAAAAAAAAAAAAAAAGATTCTCCCTGCTTAAAGCCATGACCTAAACATAATCTCAAAACTAGTCTGACATCTCTTCTCTCCAAGTGCCTTTTTTTAACATTTAACTTTAATCACACAAAATAAAGTTTAATGATAATATAGAAAATGGATTGATTAGCTCAGAATCCCCTACATGGATACCTGATATACTGTGACATTAACATAAAAAGGCTGACCAATTTTATAAATGGCATAAACATCACACTCAAAAGCATTTCCAAAATCCTCTCCCAGACTTACCAGGCCAAAATCTGACCACGTGTCATGTACCAGGAGGGTAAAAAGAAAAGTCACTTGAAATAGAAACAAAAGGGCAGATCCGATTAAATACTACATGTATTTGCCTGACAGACACAATCTTGACCATTCTTTCCCGAAGCTCGCCACTGTTGGGTTCAGGAATACCGAGCCTCCCTGGTCCTCCGGCTTCTCTCTAACCCTTGCTCTCGGCACTTAACTGCCTCTCTGCACCCCGTCTTCCTCCTTGTCACTGCCAGTCCTCCTGGGCCCAGACTCCCTACACCAATTCCCTCAGAATGTTGACCCATGCTTATCACCGTGGGGCTCAAATCCCTACGGCCAGCCCCAACTCCTCACTCAATCACACGTGTAGATACTCAGGGAATGCCTACCTCTCCTGAGAGCAAGACTCCTGCAGCTTTGGTGAGTCCGGCGCCACGCCGTGGCCAGCACAGGGCAGGTACTCCACGATACCCGTAGGATGACTTCACTTACAGCTCCAGCCCTACCGGCAAATGCCTCCAGCACATATGCATTGTGTCTCCCCCAACGCTGACTTATCAACATCAGGGGCCCCTGCCAAGTGGTTTCTGTTCTAACCAGCCTCCCTCTGTCAAGGATACCATCACGCTCCTTGACCCATGGCCAAACCTTACGATCATTTTGTACTGCTCTCCTTCCTTCACCTCCAGCCATAATGACCCACTCACTCAACTGACCTATGGTACAGACCTGTGCTTTCTTTTCCATCCCTTCTGCCAGCAAAGCAGCCCATACCATCAGTACCCCAGGCCTCCATTACCGGCACAGAGAAGGCTTTTCGCTCTGTTTAAGACTGCTGCCTCCAATCCACCCCTTGTGTCTCTGCAAGACCAATTTTCTGCAACATCAGTCACGACTTACCACCCACTTGGTATGGACCCGGCATCCAATGTCCTATTAATCTCTGCTCAAGAGCCTACCACCATCCCTAACTGCTACTCAGATGTACTCTAAGCTCCTTAACCTGGAACTGGGCAACTGTCAAATGCCCTTGACATACCCATTCCAATCTCTACAGCCACACTTCATCAGGAGCTCTGGACCCCCATTTAAAACATCAGCTTAAAAACACTGTCACTCAAATAAGGATCTAGAGGAGGTCCCATTCACACCCTTGCTAATGCGGGTCTCTAAGCGGCCCTCCCAGTCCTAAGCCTTAACAGACTCTGCCAATACACAGTGTTCCTCCTCTCTCCTCTCAATTCCTACATTTCAGCACTTGAATGTTATCTCAGGGTATTACCAGCCTTATCTCCCCGACACCACCCGGCTCTCAAAGGGCGGGAGCCAAATCCTGTAATTTCCCTACCCCACCCCCTTGGCAGTGCCTCAGGGCCCTTGCACTAGCTATTCTAAATCTCCCATGGCTTTCGAGGGTTGGCTCAAATGTCAAATAGAGGCCTTCTCAAAGGGCCTTCAACTTGTTAACTTAAAACTCCAGCTTGTTAACTTCAACTTGTTAACTTAAAACTCCAGCTCCCACCACCTGAATCTTCCTCTGGTCTGCCACCATATAGCACCGATGCCTTTCTAACAGACTAAAGAACTTACAATGTGTTCTACTTCTTATTTACCATCTATATGCCTCCATTAGACTGCAAGCTCCATCAGGGCAGTGGTTTTGGCTTTTGTTGGACCTGACATCCACAGCACCTAGACCAGTGCTTGGCCCACAGTACACGCTCAATAAATGTCTGCAGAGCCAAGGACAGTCTAGCTGTTTCTCACACCTGTTAAAATGGCTAATATCAAAAAGAAAAGAAATAAAACAAGTGTTGGCGAGGATGTGGAGAAAAAGGAACCCTCGTCCACTGTTGGTGGGAATGCAAACTGGTGCGGCCACTCTGGAAAACAGTATGGAGGTTCCTCAAAAAGTTAAAAATTGATCTAACAATTCCACTTCTGGGTATTTATCTGAAGAAACCAAAAACACGAATTCAAAAAAATATCTGCACCCCCATAGCAGCATTATTTACAACAGCCAAGATATGTAAACAACCTAAGTGTCCATTGAAAGATGAATGGATAAGGACGTGGTTATGTATGTATGTGCATATATATGTGTGCGTATATATATATATATAATGAAATACTATTCAGCCATAAAAAAATGAAATCTCACTGTTTGCAACAACATGGATGAACCCTTAGGGCATTATGCTAAGTGAAATAAGTCAAACAGAGAAAGACAAATACCTATGGCCGCTCTCAAATACAGAATTTAAAAAACAAAAACAAAAGCAGGGGCGCCTGGGTGGCTCAATCAGTTGAGCTTCTGACTCTTGGTTTCAGCTCAGGTCATGATCCCAGGTCGTGGGATCGAGCCCTGGTGCTAGCATGGACTGCTTCAGATTCTCTCTCTCTCCCTCCGCCCCTCCCCCTGCTCGCGCTCTAAAATAAATAAATAAATAAAATACTTTAAAAACAAATACCAAGTTCAAAGATACAGAGAATAGACTGGTGACTACTGGGGAGCCAAGGGGGGTGGGGAGGCAAAATGGGTGAAGCTGATCAAAAGGTACGAACTTCCAGTTATAAAATAAGTACATAAGTCCTGGGGACATAATGTACAGCATGCGACCAGTGAGTAATACTGTACTGCAAATTTGAAAGTTGCTGAGAGTAAATCTTAAAAGTTCTTATCATAAGCCAAAAAAAATTTTTTGTAACTATGTATGATGATAGATGGAAACTAGACTTACTGTTAGGTTGTACACCTGAAAGTAATATAATGTTATACGTCAATTATGCCTCAATAAAAAAAAATTTAAGCAAAAATTTCAAAAATACTAGTGGATATGACCATTTTTAAAAACGTCATGAAGCAAATTTTTCTAACTCAAAACAGAACATGAAGGTATCTCCCTCAGACCCGGGAACTTTACCACCACAATACTTCCCTGGTGAGACTGCTAAAACACATACAGTGACGTAGTGGCCAAGAGCATGGGCTTTGAAGCTCAACGCCTCCTGGGTTCAAGTCATACCAGTGCCACATTCCTTCAGCCTTGGGCGGATTATTTAATGACTCTGTGCCTCAGTTTCCTCATCTGTAAAGTCAGGTCATAACACTTCACAGTTTGAAGTGTATTAACATGAGTAATAATAACTCATAAAGTGCTTAAACAATGCCAGTAATACTCAACTCATGTTAGGTATTATTTTTTATGTTGATAGTGGAAGTAGATTAAACCAAAAATAAATCTCTATGACAAAAAGATTTCCAAATACCAGTCAATGATTCACTGACAGGAGCAAGATGCTATTAAATAACACAGGAGCTGAGACAATAAAGAATTCAGATACTCAATGTACTATTTCCTGTTTCACTTTCTACCAGTTTCCGTTACCTATACCCTCAGACTTAAGGGGGTAAGACACGAGATTTTTAAAAGCAGAGACTTTCTTATTTATAATCACTGTATCCCAGGGGCCTAACTGGGTCAGGCCCATGCTAAGTGTCTGCTAGATGAACAAACATGGCCAGAAAAGCACTAAGCCTAGCACCTCAAACCAGACCAACATGATTCTCCATCAAGTAACAGCTGCTCCTACTCAGCACCAATGTCAGTGTCCCAAATCTAACCCGGGGTGTTAGGAGGGAGGCTTCTCATCTCAGCAAAGTCTGAATGGATTAGAAGAACAAATTCTAAATTGCCCTTCTTGCTGCTAGATCTCACACCAAAAAAAAAAACCCAAAACCCGAAAACAATAATAGGAAATCAACACTTTGGGCACTCTGCCAGCCATCTTTGAAACTAACCTCGTAAACAGGACAAGACACTGAGGGCTGCCTCTCCTCCCCCAGGAAGAACTGGTGGGCCAGCTACTCAAGGCCTCCTGTATGCAGAACGGTGTGGCCACAATGAGACCACCGAGCTTAGAAGTCCAAACTCTCTCACGGGGAACCCAGTTAGGGCAAGAAAGCACAGGCAAGGCAAAGAAAAAAGTCCAGACACTCAAGAAACTCAGAGAGAGAGAAATGACAACAGTGCCACTGCCGAGTTAGAGGTCTGGACGCACTGGGTCTCTGGGAACAGCAGGGCGATAGCATTTGTACTTCCATTCAGCAGATACATGTGCGGCCTGCTGGAGCGAGCATCCCAGAGCATCCCAGAGGACTGACTGGAGTGACACACGAGGTCAGGAAGGCCCCGAGAGCCAGAGCAGGTCAAGGGGATCACAGAAGGGTTTTCACCCTCAAGGCGAATTGAGAAGGTACACAGAGCAGTATCTTGCACACACTCCATCACTTCTTGATAATAAGCTAATGAAAACATTTGTTTGGTTCCCAACCATCACCACTTTGTACTGAAGGATGGGTGAAGTCAAGTCAGAAGAGAGGAAAAATTCTGTAAATCTAAGAATAAAATCACATGGTTTTTTTTCTTCCTTCTCATTATCATCATGGAAGAGTGTTTTCTGCTCCCACACCAAGTATCTTACCACGTAAAACAGCACATAACAAAAAAATGTAAGTAACAAAACATATCTATACAACTGTAGAGCATATAATAGTACTGAGTTCTCTGCACTGGTTCAACCCCTTCAAAGCAGGAAAGCTGTCCCATGCCCTCCAGTGACCAAATCTAGTAGTCAGCTGAGAAGTACACCAAAATAATAGGTAACATACATGAAGTGCTTACTAAGTTCAAGATACTTCAAGCACTGCTGATCTCAGAGGATTACCCCCATTTTGCGGATGAAGAAACTGAGAAAAGGGATGGAACCGGGAGTCAAATCCTGGAAGCCTATCCAGAGGGTCTGGAAGATTATAAAAATTCAATTATTGTATTTGGTTTTACTAATGATGCATTTTTCTAGTCCTTGATCACTTAAAGACCCATTAGAAAAAGAAAAAAAAAAGAAGACCCAATCACCAGAAAACATTTCCAAAATAAATAACTGTATAAATACTTCACGGTGACAAATGTTAATATTCGATTTTTTAATGCGACACCTTCTGGTGCTCCCAGTTCACCTATCACTGACAAATCTTAGCTTCTGCAGCTGCCTCAGAGTCTTCCTGAGTGAAAGGAATCCAACCTACAAATTAATTAAGCAGAAACCCTCAAATTTAAAAAACACCTATAAATACTCTCTTTTCAGCCGACTCCATGACACACAGGGGGAGCTTTTTGTGGAAAAAAAGTCAAAATACTTTGAAGAGAATTCTCTAAAAATAACTTTCTTCAGAACTCTCTGCAGTTTATACACATACATGTGCATGTGCATATACTCAGTTTAGATACGTATGCATATATACCCGCAGTTTACACAGATAGATATGGATAGATTCATATATATCCCCAGCCCCACCCAGGTCTTGCAGAGTAAAACAGTGTCTAAAAGATACACATATAGATAGAGACGAAGTATTTAGAAAATTATTTTGAATATCAGTTTCACTTTCATTATAGCTTTGATTAAAATAGCTTAGTTATAAATGCTTCTATAGTGAGTGTTCCAGAAAGACAGCTTCTAAATTGTGTGCATTTTTTTTACCAAAACAAACTGTATTCTACATATAAACAAAACCACAAATTAAGAATTTTATAAAGTAACTTTTAAGCCTATAAATAAAATCATTAATCATATCACAGGCCTTGACATTTCCATCTCTGAGCACAGTGACTAAATCTTCAGCTAATGCTGCAACAAATAAGAGTCTATAATTTCCTTTCCCTTCTGTCTGGGTTGGCTTCCAACACTAACCAGTAAGGAGTACAGGCCACAATTGAGTAAAAAATGCAAATACATATAGATATACACCAGTGCTTCTCAACCGGGGCAATTTTCCTCCCCAGGGACATCTGGCAATGTCTGGGGACATTTTTAGCTGTCACAACTGGGGGGAAGGGGAGGAGAAAGTGCCACTGGCATCTAGTGGGTAGAGACAGAGATGCTCTAACTGTTGGGCATCTCGTAGCCCTCAGGACACAGAAGTCCACGCAGGACAGCCTTCACAACCCAGAAGTCAGTCTCCAGCCCAGAATGTTATTAATGCTGCTTTTGAACAATTCTGACACACAAATATAACCATATTTTTAAAAAGTAAAAACGTCAAATTTTAAACGTGGATCTCTCAGTAGAGTCATGAACGATTTCTATGTGGTTCTTTTTATCTTTCTGTATTTTCCAAACCTTTCACAATACACATCTGTTATTTATAATCAGGAAAAAAAATCCATTTGGGGTACACTTTTAAGAGAAGGACAGACTATTTGCTCTCCATCCCGATGAGGCTTTTTCTCAAAGAACTGGTCTCATTCAGCATGCTGGCCTTCAGGGAAGGTCCAGGAAAACTTTCCTCTGAAAATCACCTCTCTGCCTTGAAGCCGTTATTCATTAGTCCTGGTTAAAGTGAGTATTCTGAATATCTCAAAACCAGCACTCTACTGCTTCACACAGGAGGGAGAAACTCAAATGTAAAACTGCACAGCCGGGAACTTATAGCTAGACATCCTGTTTTTCCAAAGAGCCACAAGAGACAACATAGAATTAAGTGCTGCCACCAATGTGGGAAGTAATGAACATCTTAAAAATTACCACACACAAGCTGAATATTCCCTTATAATTCAACTCTCCCCTCTCCAAAAAAAGTATTTGGGGGTCACTACTGCTGCTGCTGAAAAGCAGTCAACAATATTATATTTAAAAGTGCACATGTGCAGTCAAATGTTAAAAGTTAAACCTTAACACAACGCTTTGCAGCACCGTATCTACCGCAGCCCTAAGTAAACCCTGTATGATGCCACAGATTCTCAATGAAATGCTAGTAATTATTTTTCCACATGCAATCCTTGTATCAAATGGGGGGGGAGAACCCCCAAAACCTGAAATTCAAGTTGTTAAGAGGGTGCACCTAACACGAATTAAAGGCACTTGGAAAAAATCCAAGACTACAATCTTTTAAAGTCCCATCTTCACTGCAAAGCTGCTTAACGCTAACGGCAAGTGCCACTCACTAACACTTCTGAAATCAGTCCCCCTGTTGTCCTCGGGCACACGGCTCCAGCTCACTTAGGGAACAGGGCACACGTCCCTCGCGCACCCAGGACCACAGCCCTGCCGAGGGGCCCGCCCTTCCCCTGCACAAGGCTGCCGCTGGCCACGGCCCTGCTGAGGTGGCCTCGGCTCCCACCTCCTGAACTTGGGGCGGGCGTGACTCACGCCCTGTCACATGGCGCGGGAGGAGGCTGGGAAGGCCACCGTTGCCAGGTGTTCAGGCTCGGGCCGACCGTTTATTTGCCTTGCAAAGTGGCCCGAGCGCCGTGCCGCTGGCGGGGGGGGGGGGGGGGGGGCCGACGGCCTCCCGGCCGCTCCACCCTCGCACACCCACACCCGCCCTGTCACCTGGTCGTCCTCACCTGAGTGGGCAGCAGGAGTTCCCCTTCTTCTGCCTGCCACAGCTCCACCACGTTGGGCAAGGGCTCAATCGCTGCACGAACACCAAGAAATACACCGCGTTTTAATGCACGGAAAAGAAACGCTTCCTGTTTCCCTCCCGTGCCCCCATGCACCCGCCTCACCAAAACAAGTCACCCTTTCCTTCTTAAAGCGGCGGCCACCGGAGGAGCCGGCCGGGGACAAGAACACAATGGACGGGGTGCAAGTCGGCGGCCCCTCTGACAGAGAGCGGGGAGCGTGCAAGGTCCGGGGTTCCCGTGCTAGGGGGACGGAGACGGGGAAGCCACCCCGCCGGCCACTCGGCGCTCCTCATCCCGCAGCATCTGGGGCGGGCGTCTGCGGGATGGGTCCCGGGCGGCCAGGCTCGAGGAACAAAGCTGCAGGAAGCCGGGCCGCGGCGGGGCCCCAGCGCGCGCCACACAAAGCGGGGGCTGCGCCCGGGGCGCCCGGGGCCCGCGCACAAAGGCTCCGGGGCGCGTGCGGCTAGCGGTCCGCGCCGCTGTCCCCAAGCTCCGCGACTGCCCAGCTTTCTGTTTGTCTGGGGGCGGGGGGCGCTGGAGGGGACGCTGCGGTCAGAAAATGTTACCAGCCGAGAATTGCAACCGCTTTCCTTCCTCCTCCTGCCCCTTTCCCCTTCCTCCCCTCGCCCTCTTATAGATTTCAGCAGTTCCCTAAAAGAAAGAGAAGGGGGGGCGGGGTGGAGAGGGAGAGCGAGCACAGCGGCGCAAGGCTGACCTTGTCCCTGAGCCCCTCCCGGGCGACAGCAGGGCAGGAGGACCTGGAAGACGCCCAGCAGGAGGTTCACGGCCGCGGCGGTGCGGCAGTAGCAGCCTGGCTGCGGGCGTCGGAGCCCCGCCATGCTGGTGCTCACGCTCCTCTCGGGTGCTCGCCGCGCTCGCAGCTCGCTCGCTGGCGCCGGGGCTGCCTCGCCCCGGGCCCGCCCCCGCGCCGCCCCGCCCCGCCCCGCGCCGCCCCCGCCCCGCCCCTGCCGCCGCCACCGCAGCTGCTGCAGCTCGGGCCCCGGGCGCGCCGCTCGCTCTGCGCGCGTGTGCGCCACAGATAGGGAGGGACGGAACGCGGCGGGGCGCGGGGGAACGTGGACAATGCGACCGCGGCGGCCCAGGACGCCCCGCCCGGGCGCGGACCCCACGGCTGCGGGCCCGCCCCTCAGCGCCCCGCCGCGTCCTTCCCAAATCGGCCGTCCCCGGGCACTGTCTGCGGCAGTGACGGGGTCGCTGAAGAGCTGTCGGGAGGGACGCCCAGGCCACTGTCGCCAAGTGCGATCTGAGGAACTTTCGGATGGTTTCCTCTTTCTTTGGGCACGCGGGCACAGTCGGGTTGTTACCCACGAGCGAGAGGGGCGGCGCCGGAGGCGGGGGGGAGCGTGGAGTCGCCCGGCCAGAGGCCTCAGACAGGATATTAGTGGAAATAATGCAGTGGTTGTCAGGAAACGCTAGTGCAGCCACATGGCTACTGCCAGTTGTGCAGCGAGGATATCCGGTGGCTGCAAAGTCTGTAATTTAGAATAAAAAGAGCTCTCCCAAGCCCCGAGAGGCTGACCTCAGCGAGGCGTGGCGGTGGCGTGCCCGGCAGCTTCCGTGGAGACGGTCCAGGTTGTGACAGGTGGGGAAGCCTCTTCCTAGGGCATTTATAGCTTCAAAGACCCTGCAGATACTCCCCGGAGGATTCATATTGCAAAGTTCAGCCAGCCTCTTCTGAAACATGGTTGAGGTCGAGGACGTGGTCAGTTGCCTGTTTCTAACATTAAGTGGATAATATACATAATACTTGAGAATGGATTTTCTAGCCCCACTATTTGATGCCTATAACCAAAAAGTACGTCTAATGCCTGAGATCTCTTTTAAGTTTAAGATCATGCCTTTGCCAACGATATCACAAAGGGTTATTCAGGAATCGCTTTGCAAAGCCTGGAAGTATTGGCAGGCATAAGATTTTTTTAACTAGTTTGCTGCTTCCAGAGTAGTTTGTATGAAATTCAGAGAATATGGGCAGTGTAGAAGAAAGCCGGGAGGTGACTGGGGCACACCTGTCTGCTTACATTGATCCTCTTATTTGTTTCTGGTGCCTTACAGTCTAGACAATGGGAAAGCAGTGGTCAAATAGCAGGACAGATGCCAAAGAAGGACTAAATCAATCATGGATCCTCGCTCTCCCAAGGAAAAAGTCACTTTGCATTATCCAACTTCAACACCTCCAGTATTCACTCTGTTCCCTGCCTTTTCCCTGTGTTCCCTGCCGGCATCTTCCTTTCCATGGCAAGGATCTTCAGTCCCATTCTAATGTGTCCCTTTTTTTCTTCGTTTTACTTCTCTAGGTTTGTATTTGCCCCTTCAGCTCTGAAGGTTCTCCCACTGTGTTAAGGGATCCTCTTCTGACAAAAAAATATTTGCATAGCCCCAGTAGACAGTAACTGCACCTTCAAAGTTTGTTTTTAAATGAAAGTTCTCTCATTGGCCTATTTATTTACAATATGTATTTTTAAGTCCTCTTACGACTTAGAAAGGAAAACAAGCAAACTTTGATGACCTAACAGGTTTTATGAAACAGGCTTAATAAAAAGTCACGGTATGAAACTTTTTTACTAATTTTTTTTCTTATTTTTAAACTATTTTACTTTTTTTTTACTAAAAGTCTTGCCCACACTAGCTGGTATCACAGAATCCATGAAAGTGCCTTAAAAGATAGAGGAAAATTGCTGGGGACCATATGTAAAAAGAGCTCTATTTTGTTCTCCTCCTGAAATTTTTTAAGGGCCAGCTTGATTTTCAGGTCGTGGTCTTGTGGACTTTCCAAAGTGGGTAATGTTATTTGACTGTTGTTCAAAAAGCCAGCAGCATGTATCTGCAGTACCATGGGGTTGGAGAGGGATACGGGATTACACAGCTGTCTTCTTAGATAAATCTGACCTACTTAGCCTCCTCTGGAGGTAGTTTTCATGCTGACTCATGAACAACAGGAAAGTTATGGCCCATTAAGTAGCATCCATGTTTTGAAGTAAACTTGTTCTCCAAAGAAGACTCCTTTGTCATTTATTCCATTATTTGCCTGTAGGTAATAAATATGCAATTGTCACAGAATATTAGGGCTGGAAAAATTTTGGCTATTAAATAATAGCCCAACTGCCTAATTTTATAGAAGGAGAAACTGAAGCCCAGACAGGCTGAGAAATATCCAAGTTGTAGTGGCAAAGTTGTGGAGAAGTACGTAGAGATAATGTTAATTGAAAAAAAATTATTGTAAACATGAATTAACAATATGCAAATTATATACACAAAACTAAAGCATGGAAGAGGCCTTAAGGAGATACCTTACTAGAGTTAATCAATTTTAAATTAGATGCACATAAGTTAAATTTTTTAAAAAAACACACATCTAGGGGTGTCTGGCTGGTTCAGCTGGAAGAGCAGACGACTCTTGATCTTGGGGTTCTGAGTTGGAGCCCCACGCTGGGTGTAGAGATTACTATAAAATTAAATAAATAAACTTCTCTCTCTCCCAAAATAAATAAATAAAAATATTTTAAAAAAAGAAAAAAGGGACACCCGGGTGGCTCAGTTAAGCATCTGACTCTTGGTTTTGGCTCAGGTGGTGATCTCAGGGTCATGAGATCAAGCCCCACATTGGACTCAGCGCTCAGTGTAGAGTCTACTTGAAGATTCTCTCCCTCTGTTCCTCCTTCCGTGCATGCGCTCTCTCTCTCTCAAATAAAAATCTTTAAAAAAAAATAAACTTAAAACACATACACCTAAAATTGACTAAATCTACACTTATTTTAAAATATATAAGATGTTGACCATGCTTTTGACTTACTTCACCCTGGTTTTTATTCTTAATGAGTATAGATGAAAACCAAGCAAGTCTATAAATGTGAGTTACATCTCAACACATTCTACATAAAATGGACAGTGAAGTGTCAAGTCCATCTGTCTCTAGTCCAGAGAAGATTCAACACACCAGGTCACATGGTGGTTGTGAAGATTGAATGAGATACTATATAGTAAGCATCTAGTACAGGTGCTCAATAAATGCTAGTAATGATATTATAGTGTATTCACATTGTAGGGACATGCCAGACCTTTCCTTAATATGGTAAATTTGATACCGATATTCAATTATTTGAATTACCTGATCTGATCACTCAGACATGCTGGAAATGGGAATGCTTAATGAAAATGTGCATGTAACAGCTATTTGCTATCCATCCATTTTGGGCTTCACCCCAATCATGACAACAAAACCAAGTGTTTCATCAAACAACCACCACCATCCTTGCTGGGATCCTGGGATGAGGCTGGGATCCTAGCCTCATCTTCCCTAGAAGGAAATGCTCAGAAGGGATGGTTCTTGAGGAAGGCAGAAACCTAGTGGTTACGATCAGGTACTCTTAAGAGGCAAATTGTCCCCTTGACCTAAGGGGACCCATCGTTTGCTAACTTTATTCCATTCCATCTCATCTCAGGAAGCCTTGATTAGGTGCATTAATAAGGGTTCTTGCCTTTCTCAAATGACTCTGTTGTGTTAAGCAATGGTCCTTTTCCATTATGAAACATGAAGCATCAGTATTCACAGTTAAAAATAGTCATCTTTCAGGACGCCTGGGTGGCTCAGTCGTTAAGCGTCTGCCTTCGGCTCAGGTCATGATCCCAGGGTCCTGGGATGGAGCCCCGCATCAGGCTCCCTGCTCAGCGTGAAGCCTGCTTCTCCCTCTCCCGCTCCCCTTGCTTGTGTTCCCTCTCTCGCTGTGTCTCTCTCTGTCAGATAAATAAAATCTTCATAAAAAATAGTCATTTTTCTCACTGATTTGTTTTCCAAACTTGTAAGGCTGTACAATGAAAAATATAAATTTTGTGCATAAATTAAAGTTAAAAATATTAAAAGTTTTTAATTAAAAAATAAATTTTGGGGGCACCTGGGTGGCTCAATTGGTTAAGTGTCTGCCTTTGGCTCGGGTCATGATCCCGGGGTCCTGGGATCAAGCCCCACATCAGGTTCCCTGCTCAGTGGGGAGTCTGCTTGTTCCTCTGCCCCTCCCCCAGCTCATACTCTCTCTCCCCTCCCAAATGAATGAATGAATGAATAAATAAATAATACATTTTTAAGAAATTAAAGACAAAATAAAGATTTTATTTATTTGACAGAGAGAGACGCAGCGAGAGCAGGAACACAAGCAGGGGGAGTGAGAGAGGGAGAAGCAGGCTTCCCGTGGGGCAGGGAGCGCGATGTGGGACTCAATCCCAGGACCCTGGGATCATGACCTGAGCCGAAGGCAGACGCTTAATGACTGAGCCACCCAGGCGCCCTAAAGACAAAATTTTTAAAGGTAGGTTAGAATGTGATTTATACAGGATGCCTTGAATGTGGTCACACTAAAGGCTTAAATATGATTAAATGAATGATACATGAGTGAAAAACAAAAAAGTAAGCAAAACAAAACATAACAAAAAACAAAAAGTTGTCATCTTCCCCGTCTCCCTTGTAACTTGGCATGGCTGTTTGGCTTATTTCTGGTCAGTGAGTTATAAGCAGACCTCTACAGGCATGGCTTCAGAGAAAGCTCTTGTCTTCATGATGAAAAGGAATAAGCTCAGCTAGGACAGGTCTTTTACTCTGTGTCCTTCTTCCTGCTTGAATATAGATGTGTTGCCCAGAGGTTTGCCGCCACCAGGCAAGCCTGAGGAAGAAAGCTACACATTGAGGATAATGGATTGGAAAGGCAGAAGTCTGGAGCCTTGTTGCAATTACAGAATTGTTAGATCATCTGCTTTTAGATAACTTGTTTGGGTAAGCAGAAGTAACCCCTTCTCACTGTAGTCAAGTTTTCTGTTACTTATAGCTAAAAACAATCCCAAGTGAAAAAAAGGAAAAGTCAACCAAAACCAAAATGAAAGTAAGCCATCATCATTAACAATAACCAGTTGCAAAGATACTAACAGAATGCTCATATAACAAGGGAAAAATAGCAAAATAGCAGGTGGTTTATTTTACGTGCATTAAAATACGACGCATTATTTTATATCAGTTAAATCAGCAAAATAAATAAAAGCAACAAAAGTTAAAAAAAAAAAAGATTTGATGGCTCCAGAGAAATGATGCTTATCACTTAGCAGACTGGCTCGTTCTCCAAAGGACAGCGTCATCACCAGGTACGTCATGTTAGGTCATTGGGAATGGCCCTTGTGACTTGTGCGACATACAGCTCTGAGTGCCCATCTATCCCTCCTCAGGCGGCTTGGCAGCCCCTTCCTTCTATGCTCAACCTCTAAAAATAAGAGTACTCTACAGCTTGGTCCTGATGCTCTTTATACTTTCTCTTTCTGGATAAACTCATCCAGTCCCAAGTCTTTAAATCATATCTATCAGCTAATGAGTCCCAAGTTATAATTTTAGCCTTAACCCAAAGTCCACACTCATATTTCCAACTGCCTATTTCCATCTCCACCTGAAGGTCTAATAAGCATCTCAAACCTAACATGTCCCAAACTCTTGCTTCTACCTAACCAGACCTGCACATCCCCCGTCTTCCTAACTTCTAGTCCACTACAGTTACCACCTACCCAGTTGCTCAAGCCAAAAGCCAAGGGGTCATCTTTAATACTTCTTTCCTTTATACCCTTTTAATCTAACAACAAGTCCTGTGGGGTTCACCTCCAGAATATTCCCCATACTTAGCCTTTCTCAACCACCCCCCTGATGTAAGAGTGCCTCATCCTTCACATAGACTCCGACAGTTGCCTTCTACCGGTCTTTCTGCTTCTGCTCTTGCCCCTTACATCTGGTTGTACAACAGCCAAAATTATCTTTTTAAAGCAGAATTCATTGGGCAGCATTCCCTTTAGCAAATAGAGGAACGCTCTCTCTCTCTCTCTCTCTCACACACACACACACAAAAAAAAAACAGAATTCAGATTATGTACAAAACCCTCCAGTGGTTTCCTATAAAATTAGAATAAAATCCCAACTCCTATCCCTGTCCTGCAGGGAAGTGAGATCTGGCTCCTCCTCACCTTTCTGACCTCATCATCTACCAGTCTTCCCTTTGGTAACTGTCCTTCAGCCCAGGGACCTCTGTGTTCCCTAAGCCCCCCAGGCTTGAGCCCCTTCTCAGGGCCTTCACACTTGCTGTTTCCTCCACATGGGAAGCACTTTGTCTGACTGTCGCACACCTGGCTCCTTCTCATCATTTACACAGGGCTGCTGGGTACAGCTGTGTATGAAGAGCCTACGGAGTAGGGCCTGACCTCAGCTCTCTGATTCACCAAGCCGGGCTCTGGCTCCAAGATGCCTGGAGTAAGAAGAGCCACCCTCTGATGCCACAAAGGCACTGACCAATGGCCAAACCACATGCTTGTGCTGTGTCCTCCCGGAGGGGGGACCGTTTTCTAATCAAAATATTATTGCTTATGTCTAAGAAGAAGGGAGAACTAGCAATCAGCAGACCCCGATTTTACTCGCATGTCTTATGTGAAAACACAACAGGATTAATCTTGTCACCATTTTACATGTTAGACACTGAGATTGAGAAGAGTAAATTGTCAATCCAGACTTAAAATTGGACTCTAATTCCATTGTACCATTCTGTCTCTAAAGATGAAGAAGCAAGAACTCACTTGGAAACTTCCATTTTTTTTCATGTTTTAATTCTACTTCTTATTTTAGGATGCTTGTAGAAAGGTTAGAACAATCTACAAAGGCGCAACTATAGTCATTAAGAATAAATTACTATTGCTACATATAGCTACAAAACATACTCCACCTATACACCCTCCAGGTGATAAATTAAGATCAATATGAAATCCAGTAAAACCTGTCATTTTTCTTTTGAGTCTCCACACTTTTGGAGATACAGTTCTTATCCATCTGACTTTTATACATACTTGCTTCTACTCTATTTGGGAAAGTTATGTGTATAAACTTCTAAAATAACAGCTGCATTAACTTATTTGTTTATACTTACTAAGATCTACTTGGGAAGTTAAAATGCAGACCAATGAGTAGGATTTATTTTTCTCTTCTTTGCTGGCTTTTTTTCTTCCTTGTTTTAAAAAAGATGTAGAAGTAGATTTCAGAAGGTTGGCAGGAATCACAGTTCTGTAAATTGAGTCAATTTCTTGATGGATGATTTTGGAAAAATATTTTTTATGTTCCCACTTAAGCTATAAAACCAGGCATAGCCTTAGTCTGGGAAGCAGAAATAATAAGTACTTTCTCAGCTCCATTTCATGGTCCAAAGTGATTCCTTGTAACTCAACTTCCTTTTCTAGAAGTAATAGTAGATAGCCCTTATATAGTGCTTATGATGTGCCAAGCCCTATCCTAAGTGCTTTGCATATATTAAGTCATTTAACCCTTCCAACAACCCTAGGAGGCACAGATAGGTTAAGGTATAACGGCCCAAGGTCACAAACCAGTAAGGTGCAGAGCTAAAATTTAAGCCCAGGAAGTCTGTCTCTGGAATCCATGCTCTTGGCCCCCAGGGCAATACCACCTTTATACCTTCAAGTGACTGGAGGGGTAGTTATGATCCCTTTTGTACTATTGGTGATCATTAGAAATGTACGTAGAATACACTGAAATTGGAAACACTGAAAATAAAGGCCTTCATGGCACCAAAAATCTAATAAATTGTTAGGAGGATGTCAATGCTGAATAACCAATTTCTAGTCTTTGAATGTGTCATAGTTCCAGAAACAACAGCATTCCCAGTAGAGGAAATGGGTCTATCTAGGTGAGGTAACCTTGGTAGATGAATTCAGTTATATGAACCCATGTTGGCTATAGAAGCTCCCCAGACTAATCCCATCTACCAATTTCCATAACTAGATAGAACCTCAACAGTAGTATTTCAACAATACTTATCTGACTCACCCACCTAAACAATCTAACTGCAATTTTAGAAAATATGCTCCATGACCTTGAACAAAGCACTTCACCTCCCTGCACCTGTTTTCTTACCCATAAAATGAAGCCATAAAACAATATGATCTTTAAGGTCCTTTCCCTGTCTATCATTATATGATTTTCTGTCCAGACCTGATAGCTTGGAAGCAAGAAGCTGGAACTTTTTTTGTCATCATTTCTTACTACTTCAAAACCCATTCAGTAGTAAAGCAACTTCACAGCTTCCTGACCTTGCATGCTTTCAGATCGCAATCATGTTACGTTTGGCACTTACAGTTCAAATAAAAAGCTGCCAGGTCAGCAGCAGGGAGCCAGATGTTATGGAGAAGTAGTAAGGGGCGATCTACTCTTTCCTTAGGTGCACACCTGGATTGCCAGTCTAGGGCCACGTAGCAAAGCGTAGCGTTGGTAGAATCTAGTGTCCTATCTATGGGGTCTTGGGCAAGTTACTTAACCTCTCTGTGTCTTAGTTTCTCATTTGTAAACTGGAGATGATAATCATCTACCTCACAAGCTGTGGCAGAGAGATGAGTCTGTAGAAGAGTGCCTGGCACCCAGTAAATGCTACATAATGTTGTTTTGTTCCTGCTCCTATTTCCTGGATTAAGAGAACCAAAAGGAGAGCCCGAAGAAGGTAAAGCCCAAGAGTTGGTATGGCCACTCAAGAGATAAGCTCCCGTGATGGCCCCTAGAAGGCTTCTACCACGTTACCTTGAATGTCAGGCCGATGTGAAATTAAAGCCCTCATATTGTGAAAATGCCCCCATTTCAGTTCTTCCTTTTAACCATGTAGTTAAATTTCAGGCTCCCAAGCCAATATAGGGCTTCCTTACTTTCCCCCCAACTGCAGAGTAAAGCTGACCACCAATTGAAAAAGGAACATCTGGGGTAAGTTCTGATCTGTTTACTCTTGTATGATCTCCCTCCCTTTTCAAGAAACAATAATAATAGGTGCAAACACTGACCTAGGCAGAGATTAAGTAACTTCCCAAGGTCACAGAGCTAGGTGGTGGAGCCAGAATTCAAACCCAGGCTGTCTGGTTCCAGAGTGTGCACCTGTGGGCTAGTAACCATGGCGTTTTGCTGCATCACAGACTACATTCAGTGTGCATGCGTGTGTGTGTGTGTGTGTGTGTGTGTGTGTGTTTGAAGAAGAGAACAAAGTATACCCTAAAGGACTTGAGAGGAACGCCTGCAGGATCATTGAAAAATACACTCATACAGAGCACAAAACATGACATCTGACTGCATCGTGCCGAATGGAGGCCCCCTAAACACCTCCCTTGGGAAAGAAGCTGCAGGCCCCTGATCAGGGAGGGCCTCCACCAGCGGAGGGAGTCAGTTCCAAGCGACTCACAAGCCTCCCAGGACCCTGACCGGTCATGGCAGCCACACAGGGCAGCAGGTCCTATGGCTCGGGAAGGGGAACCAGGCGGGGGGCAAACAGAAGGCATGGAACACAACCTGAGGCAAGTCAGCCGCCAACAATAGCTTGGAGGTAACAGCAGGAACATCCCAAACTGAAGTGCAGCTAGCAAGCCCGAGCACTGGGGCCAGCAGGAGGCAAAGGGGCAGAATCACAAACAGCGGGTGTGTGAACCTCAAGCAGTGGCTGCACCACCACCGCCAGAAAGCTGTACAGAGAGCCTGCGACCTCAGCCAGCAGCGCTTGGAGATATCTGGAGTCCCAGAAAGGAGTGAGAGGTGCAAGATGTAGGAGAAAGGGCAGTGTCCGGGACTCGGGAGACGGAAGTTCCAGTCCCAGCTGGCTATGTGCCCTCGCCCCCCTCCCCTATGTCCTCTGTAAGCAGCACATTAAACTGGAAGTTGTGGGTAAATAACTTGGAGAGCTGGAGGTTACTAAATTGGTTAAGAGACTTTGGCAATCATCTGTGTGTGAGGAAAGAAGTATCTAGACTATAACTATTTGGCTAAATAGCAATCAAGAGTTTCGCCCCTGCCAACATGCAGGCAAATACCCAATAGATTTTTTTTTTTTAAGATTTTATTTATGTATTTGACAGAGAGAGACACAGTGAGAGAGGGAACATAAGCAGGGGGAGCGGGAGAGGGAGAAGCAGGCCTCCCGCCAAGCAGGGAGCCCGATGCAGGGCTAAATCCCAAGACCCTGGGACCATGACCTGAGCCGAAGGCAGACACTTAACGACTGAGCCACGCAGGCGCCCCTAGATTTTTTTTTAAGGATTTTATTATTTGAGTGAGAGAGAGAGAGGGAGCATGAGTGTGGGGAGAGGCAAAGGGAGAGGGAGAAGCAGACTCCCTGCTGAACAAGGAGCCCGACATGAGGTTCCATCCCAGGACCCCGGGATCATGACCTGAGCTGAAGGCAGATGCTTAACCAACTAAGCCACCCAAGCACCTCAAATGCCCAATAGATTTGAAGGACTGACCAATCCCACTCCCCTTGGAAATTGTTTTTGCTGTATATTAAAAGTTATCTCAGTCCTGAAATTTTATATTGATAGATCAGCCTCACTTAGAAGTGCAAATTAAGATAACTCTGCAGTATCATTTTATAATGATTAAATTAACAACAATAACAACAAAAAAAACCAAATCCTTATAAAACCCAGTTTGGGAAAGATTCAAAGGCCAACCATTACAGTGCCAGGGATAGGATGAGTTGGTACTTTTTCCTAAGGACAAGCTGAATACAGACTATGGCCATACAAATGACCATAATCTTTGACACACTAATGTTCTTGAAATTTATTTTGAGAAAATAATTTTAAATAAAAGATATTTTGTGAGATATTTACGGCAATGTTATTTAACAGCTCCAAACTGGATACAGTCCAAATCCACAAACATGGAAATGGCAAAGATAATAACTATGATAGTTATATCTATAGATAGGCTTTTTAAATACTGTAAAGAGAAAAAAGCACACAAACATAAGGTTGGAAAAGAAGGGATTTCTAGGCAATGAGATTGGGATGGGGTAGAGGATCGTGTTGCACTTGGGCAGAATGTGGGGCTCATGAAAGTGTCAGGTAGACCCAGCTCCACTTGGAAGGGATAGAAGTGCCAGGATCAAGGATGGGCTGTGTCAATTTAAACACAGACCAAGAGCCCATGGGAAGCCATGGTCATAAACAATTAGTTTATGCCTTTTTCTATTGAATGATTTTAAATTTTCAATTTTGAGTAGAAAACTTGTACATGGTTTAACAGGACACTTACTAGAAGAGCATAGCGCAGATCTTTGGGGCAGTTGGTGCTGGGGAAAGGGGAAGGGGAATCAGTGACTGGATTTTCCTCTGCTCTTTGAGTGAGCAGATAACTAAAGACATCCCTGAAGCAGGAAGCTGGTACACAGTCCAGTGGCTCAAAAGGAACAGGGTTCTGGGCAGGAAATGGCTAAGACAGTCTTTCAGGTTGTCAGAGGAAGTTGATGTAATGAAGACAAGACTCCAGGAAAATGTTGCTCAAGTATTAAGACCAAATACTTCAGATCACCTCTGAAGAAGCCCAGATGTTATCTTAGAACAAAAAGGTAACTGGTCGAGAGGATTCAATGAAATAATGTGTATAGAAGTGCTTTGCCTACTGAGAAATGCTTTATAAATACTATAAAGCCTTGGAGACCAGGGCTTCACTCTAAAAAACAAAACAAAGCAAAACAGAAAAACAAAAAGTATTGCAAAATGAGCCAATGTGTTCTTTAACTATAACTCTAAATCAATAGATGATTTTATAAATTCTTAGAGTTCTAATTTTGAAGAAGGGTTGGTAAAATCATAATCTTTTTTTCTATTTGAAGCTATGATTTTTACCTTGGGCATTTAACTATGTTGGCTTTTTTCAGATTTTTAGTAATGTATAAGCCAGCCCTAATTAAATGGATCCTGTTGTGAATTAGTGAAATAGTCTAAAAACACCAAATCGGCCATGACTGGCTCACAGATTTTTGTAGTCTTAATATTTTAAATCAAATGACCACTCATTCATTTATTCATTCATTCAGGATAATTGCAAGAGAAGCGATGTGCCTATGTAAGTAGGGTAGATGTAGTGGGGCAATAAAAAGGTACAGAACACTATAGACTTTAAGAAAACTATGAAAGTAGGGTTACATTACATAAATTGTTCTTTCTGCTGATCTCTATGAGCAAATTACCTACATCCTTTCAAAGAACACCATTTGATCTTTCTTGCCTAATCTTAGCATTTGGCTTCATGAAGCCTGCTGAATTCTGCTAGCTGAATGCTTGCACTTACACGCACTTACATGTCTCCATAATGTTTGGTTCACCCGGGCCAAGAGTCAGCTTCTACCTCAAGCCTCAGGGAGATCAGGTTTCAACTCCTGCCCGTTGAATACTGTATATCTCCCTTCATGCCTTATTAAAATGAACACTTTCCATTTGATTTTCTTCTTGTGACTACTGGGTCCAGGGTTGTTTTCTTTCTCCACTGTTGTTAAACATCTCCTGGATCATTAAGCCCAGATGTATAAAGGTATACACTTTATACACTTCTGGCTGAGAAAGGTAGTCATCTGGACTAGATACCAGTTTATCCGTGTGATGAAAGTACCGTTTCATTTTTGATGGCCTTAATTTAGCATTTATCCCTGGGGCTGGGTTTTGTGTTGCCTTTATAAACACACACATACACACACACACACGCACACAAAGAGCCTAATTCTTTTTAGGCATTTCTCCAGCTGTGAGTTTAGCAAGGCTTCCTGCTAATAGGGAGACAGAATTACAGCTCCAAACATTCCCCTGCCACTGATCCAGAACATGTGTTATCATCTCACACACTGTAAATTGATTCCAAATCCCTGCCAACAGGGCACAGTCTGCATTCCAAATATCTAAGCCCCTGGGACAGGGAATCGTGAAACAGGAATACGCCATGCTTTCTCCTTTAATTCGGTGTAAACAAAGTTTGCTAAACATTTTTGATTCTTAGAATATGTTTGGGTGTTTTTCTGAAAACGGAGAACAGCCTACAAAATCTCTGTACCTTAGTGACAACAGACTTTATCTTGAGGATCCCCAGTCTCCTCGATGTCACTTCTAATCTCTTGGTAAAGGTTGGTTAACGGGAAATAGGGCAAGATGGAGGGGAGCTCACATTTAAGATAATAAAGTGACCTCGTTCAACTGATGAGAGACATAAACAGTCTGACTATGATGGTCTCATGGGAGTAGAAGGCTAGGATTTCAAATGCTATATAAACAATTGCAAATCTCTGCAATTACTCCAGAAATGGGCTCCCAGTGCACGTGGCCATGTCAGGAATAAATATAGCTTCAGTTCTGTGCTATCCCGTATTGGCGACCTGAGTTCCTATTGATTTATTCCTTATTCGAAATAAGCGCAGAGAACAATTCACAGTAAGTGTCATGAACAAACATGGCTAAAACTTGTCTTTATTTTTGCGACTGTTGAGGACTGGAGAGTAGCAGCCGGGAGAAGAGAGAGTAAGTGTCACCAGCAACCTGGCTTTGGGAACATCTTGGGGAGAAGCAGGAAAGTTGGTTGATCTCCTCAGAAGTCCTCAGCCCCAAAGTGTCTGAAGAGCCCCAACTTGGTTACCATGGTGATAACTGCCATTCCAATAATTTCACCTGACTATTGTCTATTCACTCTTGAACATTAGCCCATCCCACTCTGCTTCGACCCAGCCCTTCCTCATTAGATCCTAAGAAATAACCACAGATGCACACGTAGGAACAGCCAATTAACACTTTGTGACAAGTGCGTTCATGCCAGAGGGTGAAATTGCCAGAGCAAGTACTCAAACTTTATAGAAGAGGATTCTGCCTATGTTCGAATCCGATCCCATCACGTACGGAAGGGTGCTGGCGTGATGGCGGCCTGGCCTGGTGTGCCCCACATGGATGAGCGAGTGCTAACAAACAAAAAAAAATCTGGCGGGCTGCATAATTAGTCCAAATCATTTTCGAGTTAGTATGGGATGATGAAGACTTAACTCCGCTAGGCTTCAAGAGGCCTGGCCTCCAGGATCGGTTTATGGTCAACCAGCCGAGTGAGCTCAGGCAAGCCCCTTCCCCTCCCCGGGTCTGTGGGTCTTCAACAACACAGTAGAGGCACTGGGCTGGTGGTACCAGCTGAAGGTCGCCCCTACGTCTCAAATCCAGAGAGTCATTTTCTTATTGGTCCTTCCTTCTCTGAGATAAAAGATTTTCCTGCACATTTCCAAGTTTATGTGTTCGATCTTGCTACTTTAAAACCTTGAGGGAATGAAAACAATAATGTTTGAAGTAGGAGTGTACATTATCAAAATAAAGGAAATTTAACCTTTTATACTTTTTAAAAGATGAAATTATGTCTCCTTGGGAGAGACAATGCGTAAGATTATAATAAGAAAGAATGATTCAAATCTATTTAAGTATAATAAGTGTTTTCATTTCCTGAAAAGCCAAACTATGAACAATGGGAATAAAACTAGATTTGAATTCTATAACAATAAAAGTGGATCCTTCTCAAAATATCAGGACGGAAGTCTACATATTAAAAGTCCCTCTTGAAAAATGTTCTCCTATGTTTATTTCTACTTATTCCAGTACAACAGATATCATGGTCAGCATTTTGCTGTAAAAGCCACTGACTATAAGCACTTGGATTCATTGACCCGAGTCCAAAGCCAGAATGTTGGAACTCTCTGGAAGGAAAGAGGTCTCCTCTAATTGGCTGTAAGATGAGAGTAGTTAAGAACCAGTGGTAGCAGGGCTCGGGAAATTTCTCCTGCTTAACTCGAGGAGGGGCTGGGATGGTGGGAATGCGAGACATGATTTTAAGTAGGGAGCTCAAGGTGGGCCTCATTAAAAAGACAACGATTTGAGCAGGAGTCAACCTTGCAGCCATCAAGGAGCACAACATTCCAGGCAGAGAACAGCCGAGACCCTGTGGCAGGAGTATGCGTGCAAGAGACCAGCGTGGCTGGAGAGGGAGAGTATGCAAGAGATCCGAGAGCGAAGAGCAGGGTGGGTGTGTCGGGCAGATTAGCCAGGGCCTCACAAGCCACCGTCAATGCTGCGAAGTATACTTGTCCTTCCAGAAAGACGGAGAGTCGTGAAGGGTTTTAAGCACACTGACCTGATCTGACATACATTTCGGGGGGATTCCTTTGTGGCTGTGTTGAGAATAGACTCTCTGAGGGTAAGGATGAAACAAACCACTTTGGAGGCTAATGTGGTAATCTGGTCTATAAATGATGGTAACTTGGACTGGGCATTGGCAAGTGTGGGCTGAGAAGTGGTCAGATTCCAGATAGGTTTTAAAAGTAGAGTTAATAAGATTTCCCAACAGAGATTGGATGTGGGATATAAAGAGGAAAAAAGGAGCCAAGAATGACTCCAAACTTTTTGGCCTGAGCAACCAGAAAAGTAGAGTTGTCATCAACCGAGATGGCAATAAAATGAAATAGCCAGCTTACCCACAAATCTGTATTTTTCCTTTTTAAAAAAAAAAATATTTACTGAGCTCTTATTATTTGCCAGGCACTGTGCTAAGCATTTGATTTTATTTAAACATAGCAATGGTGCTACAAGGTAAATACTACTAGTACTAGCTACCATTTGCAGATAGAGAAACTGAGATTTAGTTAATTAGAGAAACTGAGATTTAGTTAGTTAAATCAGACGGTTAGTGAGTGGAGGGCTGAAATTTGAACCCAGAAAGAGCCCCCACTCCTACCGGTATCCAATACCGCCGCTCTACCTAGTCAGGTAATAGTCTGTTTACCTTCCACTATTAACAGCATCCTCTTCTAAAGTGCAGGAATACACCACAGTTATCTGGGTATGACACTGGGCAAGATTTAGAACCTGTCCTCACTTTGTGAAAGATCAGACCCAGGACCTATTATCTCAGCTAGGAGCAAGAGTACTCACATCAGGGCAATGCAAATCAAAAACCACAATGAGATAACACCTCACACCTGTCAGCATGGCTATTATCAAAAAGACAAGAAATAAAACAAGTGTCGGCAAGAACACAGAGAGAAGGGAACCCTTGTGCACTGTTGGTGGGAATGCCAACTGGTGCAGCCACTATGGAAAACAGTATGGAGGTTCCTCAAAAAATTCAAAGTAGAATTACCAATTGATCCAGTAATTCCACTTCTGGGTATTTATCTCAAGAAAATGAAAACACTGGGGCGCCTGGGTGGCTCAGATGGTTGAGTGTCTGCCTTCGGCTCAGGTCATGATCCCAGGGCCCTGGGATCGAGTCCCACATCAGGCTCCCTGCTGGGTGGGGAGCCTGCTTCTCCCTCTGCCTGCCTCTCTCTCTCTCTCTCTCTCTCTGACTCTCATGAATAAATAAATAAAACATTAAAAAAAAGAGAAAATGAAAACACTAATTCAAAAAGATATCTGCACCCCCATGTTCATAGCAGCACTATTTACAATAGCCAAGATACAGAAACAACCTAAGTGTTCATTTTTTTAAAGAGATTTTATTTTATTTTTTTAAAGATTTTATTTACTTATTTTTGAGAGAGCAGGGGGGAGGGGCAGAGGGAGAGGGAGAAGCAGGCTTCCTGCTGAGCAGGGAGCCAGATGTGGGGCTGGATCCCAGGACCCTGAGATCATGACCCGAGCTGAAGGCAGACGCTTAACTGACGGAGCCACCCAGGTGCCCCCTAAGCGTTCACTGATGGATGAATGGATAAAGATGTGATATGCACACACACACACACACACACACACACACACACGAATTATATTCAGCCATAAAAAAGAATGAAATCTTGCCATTTGTGACAACATGGATGGACCTCAAGGGCATTATGCTAAGTGAAATAAGTCAGACAAGGAAAGATGTATGATCTCCCTTATACCTGGATTCTAAAAAACAAAACAAAACAAAACCCAGCTCATAGATTGAACAGACTATTGGTTGCCAGGGGCTGGGGGAGAGCACAAAATGGGTGAAGGGGGTCAAGAAATATAAACTTCTAGTTATAAAATTAGTAAGCCACGAGGATGTAGTATACAGCAAGAAGACTATGGTTAATAATACTGTATTGCATCTTTGAAAGTTGCTAAGAGAATAAATCTTAAAAATCTTCATCACAAGGAAAAAAAAAATTTGTAACTGTGTATGGTAATGGATGGTAATTAGGCTTACCATGGTGATCATTCCATAATGTATGCAAGTATTGAATCATTACGTTGTACACCTGAAAGTAAGATAATGTTAAATGTCAATTATACCTCAATTAAAAGAAAAGGAAGAGAGGCCATCAACAACACGTAAATATATTGGCACATTTGAGTCAGTCTCATCACCCCTCGACGTCAAGATAAGGTGGATATTGACCTTCAGGCCAGTATAAAGGAGATACATGGTGTGAAATCCTCATCTCCACAAGACTATGGTTTCCCATGAAAGTGAGATTGTTTGGGTAAAGGCAGTGTGTATTGCTGGATTACTGTCTGGAAAGGGTTTTCAGGACTCCCTTGGGGTAAGAAGACAGTAAGGAGGACAGAGCTCATCATATATCATGTGGTACATTTGTAGACACTCAGCAATTCCGAAATGAACTGAAAAATAGGTCATCCAATAGCTTTTTCCCAGAAATACCTCACTCCAAATAGGAAAAACTGAATAAACAAATACGCAAAGTAAACCAGTCATCAGGAAGGCTGCCTGGGACGTACGGGTGACAGATACGGGAAAAAAATGAACAACTCTAACACCACATGTAATGTGTGCCCCAAATGCAAGGTGGTGAGAAAGACACAAGGAGCAGAATTGCTTGGGATTCAAGGGAAAGCACTGGAGTTCTTAATGAATTCTGTAGATTCATATCTCCAGGCAGTAAAAACTATATTATCATAATGTTGAGAGGGGACAAGGGTAACGAAAAGAGGAGGGTCTTTTTCTCTCATTTATTTCCAATGGAGGAAATGTTAGTCCCACTCCCAGAGGTTACATTTCTCAGAAAACGCGGACCCAGAGAAGGGGACGGTGACGACAGGCATAGATGTCCTGCTGACCTTTTCACAGCTGCCATACCAGCTTCACACTAAGGGGATTTATTCAGAGTCTAAAGACATTATTGAACACCCCTCAGGTACTCTCAGAGGCAGTAGGACTCTGAAGTCTGGGTTTCATCCTGGTTCTTCCAGTCTGCATGACTTCGGGTAAGATTTTAACCTCTTTGTGCTTCAGCGTCTTCATCCATAAAACGGGGATAATAATAATGCTTATTATCATTGTATTGTAGGGAAGATTAAATGAGATAATTCATTTATTAGTTCCGAACGGTGACAGGCAAACAGAGGCACTGAAATACTAACAGATATTGTTAATATTATTGCTTAGTAGTAGAATACAATCATGGCAGTCAGTAAACCTTTTTAGGTAATTACTAGGAAACACCCGGAAGGCCCTTGCTAGGATAGTCTCCTGAAAACCTGCTATTTATCCCTCATAGAGAGGCAGACCACCCTGCTGTCTTTTCTTGCAGTACTTTCTACATATATCCCTTCTAGTTCACTTGAAATCACTGAAAATCTCCATCCTTTGGTCTTCTGGCTCCCTGTTCTTGCTGCTACTCCTTACTATATACTTAGCCAAAAAAATGAAAAAGAAAAAGTCAAAAGAGCCACCGTATCTCCCAATTACCATTCCAGTTTACACACAAGCTTGTTCTTTTGTGCTCCCACATTCTTCCTGCCTGTGATAACCCCCCCCCCCCCCCCCCGCTTCTGCCCATTTGAATCTTGCCTGTCACTAACGGGCCAGTTCCAGTTCCACATTCTCCAGAAAACCTAACCTGACCATATTCCCAGCCAAGTACTTCTGCTATATCATCTTTAATGTGCTATCTGTAATGACTTTATTTATTTATTTAGTTAGTTAGCTGAGAGAGAGAGCACAACCAGGGGGGACGGCAGGCAGAGTGGGAGGAAGAAGCAGGCTCCCCGCTGAGCGGGGAGCCCGATGCGGGGCTCGATCCCAGGACCCTGGGATGATGACCTGAGCCGAAGGCAGACGCTTAACCCACTGAGCCACCCAGGTGCCCCGTCATGACTTATTTTAATCAAATGATATTATTCACGGGATCACTGTTGAGTTTAATCCCCCAGTAACTATTTTTCCTTAAGTTCTTACATTCTTCAGCTTCTTTTTTTCCAGTTTTTAAAAAAATTTCCTTAAGTGATCACTACAGCCAACGTGGGGGTCGAACCCATGACCCTGAGATCAAGAGCCACATGCTCTACCCACTGAGCCAGCCAGGTGCCCCTTTACTTCCAGTTTTATTGAGATATCATCGACATATGACATTTTAGTTTCAGGTGGATGACATAATGACTTGGGTAGATATTGTGAAATGATCACCACAGTAAGTGTAGTTAATATCCATCATCACACTTAGTCATAGATTTTTTTTTCTCATGATGAGAACTCTTAAGATCTACTTTCTCAGCAACTTTCAAATATATAATGCAGCATGTTAACTATACTAACCACGCGGTACATTATATCTCCACGACTAAGTCCTCTTATAACTGCAAGTTTGTACCTTTCCAGCCCCTTCACCCATCTCACCCACTCCCCACCCCCTGCCTCTGGCACCCCCCATCTGTTCTCTATATAATCTCCAACTTCTAATTCTCTTACTCATCTCCTTCACCAAGAACTCGCGCAAAAATAGCTACGTGGCCTGAATTACCACAGATTTTATCACTGTCATGTTCCAGGCCTGTGTTGCCTGTGGTCGCCTCCTTTGGTCACTACCAGAAGTTGCTTAGATTGCCCACCATCACAGAACCTGCAGACATCTCAAGCCAGTTAACAATAAGAGGCATTTTGAAAGCTCCATTGTTCAGCCACTCTGACTCAAGCTTTCCCCTCCGTGCTGGGCTGGCTCCTACACCCGGCTTTCGTGTGCAGACATCTCAAGGGCTGTCGGTCAACTCCTGAATGAGCTGACTCCACGAAAGTGCTTCCATTACCTAAAACTACACAGCAGTCAACTCCCAGGGAAGTAGTCCTGCCTCTAAAAAGGTCAGCTCACCTCTTCCAGTGCCAGAAATTAGAGAGCTTCTAAAAAAAAAAAAAAAATCCAGTGTCATTTCCATTGACTTGGGCCTGTTGTTGGTTTTCAGATATGTTTATAACAGGGAGAAAGGCACTGAACTTTAAAAAGGGGGGAAGAATATCTCAATTCCCCCTGGGCTTCATTGTTTCTCTTCTCTCTCCGTGCATCGCTCTGGGTTTCTCATCCCATCAAATGGCTCCAATGACCACACCCCAAACTCCATCTCTGGCCCCCGCTTCTCTTCCAGGTTTCATATTACTGACTGCGTACACAGTGACTCTCCCTGGAAATGTGTTGGCTCCTTAGACTCCAAATATTCCAAGTGGAGTTAATAATCTCTCTTTCCTCCTACCTGCTTCTTGTCTGATATTACCTGTCTTGGTTTCTTGCACAATGCTCACACCAAACTAGAAGTTTGATGTTGGAATTCACCTCTTTCAACTCTCTCCACAGTTAACAGTGCTACTTGGAATGTTCTCTTCAGTGGCTGTCGCTACCCTCCCCACTGACAGGAGGGCTGATGGTTGCTACATCTAACCTCCCTTTCCACCAGTTCATCCTGATGTTGCTTGCCGGTGATTCCTCTAAAACAACAGATTTGATCTAATTATTTCCCTGCTGGAAAATGTTGAATGGGTTCCTATTGCCTACAGAATAAAGTCCAAATCCTACAAGGCCCTCCACACTCTGATTCTTGGCTGCACTTCTGGCATTCCTTCTTCAATTCCTCTCCCCAAATCACCCCAAGCTCCAGAAATGAATGGTTGGTGTTTCCTGAAAATCCCACTGAATTTCCCAATCCCACGTTTTTGCTCTGCTCTTCTCTCTCCACATGGAATACCCAACCCTTTTCTATCTTTTGCATTTCTCCATTTCTTCTACATTGATCAATTTATTCTTTCAAAAGTAATTATAGCAATGATCCTGCTATGCCAAGTAGTGCATGAAACTACCCTTATATTTGTAACAGGCCAGCCCTGCCCTCAAGGAGTAGCAGAGTGGTGAAGCCAGATGGATAAATGGTAGAATTTATAATCACACAGGATGATAAATGCTGTGAGGCCGTTTCTCTTCCTTGATGAAGCCTTCCTCCAGCTCCCTCAGGTAGAGTCACTGACCTTCTCATCTATATTCCCCCAGGTAGAGTTGGTCACCCCCTGGTCGATGTTTCCCTCAAGTAGACTTGAGCACCCTTTTCTCGATCTTACCGGTCTTTATGTCCCTAGTACCTGATGCATCTTATGTACTCGGTACATGTTTCCGAACCAGGTGGCACTCCTCAGGAGTACTGAGCTTAGAGTCTACCTTTGTTTCTCCACTTAACTCGGTGTAAATGGCTATGAGCACCAGGAACAGCCGCAGCAGAGATCACTTCCTGGAGCCCTCATACAAATCTACAATAAACATCACTTCTCTAGTCAACTTTCTAAACATGGTTTTATTATGACTTTTCCCCCTACAGAAGCTGCCTCGGCTTCCCGTGGCTGACAACAGGAACATAACTAGGAGACCAAGTTGCCAATTCCTCTATTGCCAGCCTGATGATGCGGAGAGAAGAAGGAGGTTGCCCAGAATTGGCACAGAAAGGTACGAAATCATTCCATCAGTTAGTTTCACTTAGTTAATGAGACCCTCTTTTGAAACGCAAATGTTGCCTTGGGGGAGGAAGCCTACCGGCCACTTGGACTTGGAGTACAGTATGTTAACCCAGTAATCTGAAGCATGTATTGCCTACTAAGTACTTGGTGACCATGGCTTCAATATGCATATGACAGGATAATCTGAAGGTTTGCCAACTCTGAGAAACTGGAAACTTTACATGAAGTGCATTTTAAAAAGGAGTAATTTTAGGACAAAGTGTACTTTTAAGGACACGGCCTTGTTCTGGGTATGGCTATACCCATGTATAGTGTATTAGGGAGACACTGAACAATTAGGATCGTGCCCCTGAGGGGTGACAAGCATGCAAAAATGCAGGTGAGAACAGGGAAAAGAGCTAGCTTGCTTGCTTTCTCTCACCTTCCTTTTAATTAATTAATTACTTCATTGATTTCTCTCTAGGATTATGATGACATACCTTCTCTCCAAGCCACTTGTAAAACACTTGGGGTTGTCACGGCCCGGATGACATGGTCAGATTCCAACTCACTCAGGCTTTCATTTTCTTCACTTGGCCCACATCCTCACCTTAGACCAAACGTTACTTTCCCTCTGACTTACCCTACCTGCCCCTGCTTCCACTTCTGGGTTACTTGGCTTACTAGGGGCTAGAATGTCACCTTCTCTCAAACCTACCTAGCCTTCATTCATTTATTCAGCCAACAACTCTCCCCTAAGGACCCACATTCATGGGACTATGCTGGGAAGGGGCATAAACACCGGTAAACACCAAGATGATCTTAACACCAACCTTGCTCTTGCTTGGGTGACTTTTCCTCCATTAAGATGTCATTCATAGTCTGGCCAATACTTTCGTGTTTTTTTTTTTTTTAATTTGAATTCAATTAATCAACATATAGTACATCATTAGTTTCAGATGCAGTGTTCAACAAGGCCAACATTTTCTGAACAAAAAAGCAAATCGATCACCTGACATGAGACGTGAAAACAGCTCAGGATAGTTTCAATCCTGTCACTCTGGAAAATGTAGTTTAACACTCCCATTTTTTGTACCCTACTGCCATACTCTTTCAACCATGAGGAATTAAGGAAAGAAGGGTTTTTTTCAGTCAGGATGGAGTTTTAAGGTAAGACTGGATCTGAGGTGGCAGAGGGACAGAGGGGCTGAGAATGAGCAATCACAGGAAGAGAAAGGGTGAAACTCAACAGCCGTTTTAGAACAGTAACTCCTTCTCGCACTAGTGACCCCAATCCAGAAACCTATTCTGGTAAACCCTCAGTGAGTTTTGTTTGGTTTTATTTTAAGTTGAGTTTATAGATATTACTTCTAGATTTCAAAACTTAAGTGATATAAATAACTTTGGATAGGGTTCAGAGAAGAAACACTATGAGAACCACCATGACTAAAGTGTGGGCAATGATACCTATTAATAGACAAATTGAAATTACTTAGCTTGAGGGAGAACAAGTTTAAGATCAACCCGAGTGCTATCTTTAGTTGGATAAAAGGTCAGAAGAGCAATAGACCAGTAAGAAAAAGACATACTCTTTGAGCCACTCCATTTTAGAATCTCTATTTTTAAAAGGCATGATAAACTACTCATAATTTTGTTAAAGTGAAGTTGAGAAATGAAGGGTTTCTAAGTACTATCCGTAAGATGCGGCTTATACAGAAAGTAGGAGCCTCTGCTTGGAGAGCAGTGGAAGACTTTTAAAATAACCATAAAGTGTCCTTAATGCCACCGAACTGTACATCTGAAAATGGTCAAAACCACCCACACAAAATCCGTGGAAGAAAGCTGGAGTTAACACATTTCCAATTGCTAAATAATAGCACTTTTAGGAAAATTCGAATGTCACAGCCCCCAAATATACTCACTTGCCTGCTTTTCTAAGACTCAGGTAATATCTTTAGTTTTCCTGCAAAAGCAAAGAATTCTTAAAAAGGAGAAACGGATGCTGTAAGAAGACAGACCTTGGACTTGAATCCAGATGCAGAGCCATAGGATGTAATGGATGGTCAGTGCCTTCTTGGTTGCTTCTATATGGAATTCCAGTTAAGGCTGGGGAGCAGCACATCAGTAAAGTTGGTTGGGTGGGACAATGTTTCTTTACATCAGGCAAAAATGTCCCAAAGAACAGAGTCCAGGAATAGGAATTCTTGGGGCTTCTTCATTCCCGTTTTTTCTCCTTCCAGGTCCTCTTTGCTCTACTCCCAAAGCGAGATCTTCCTTCCAGCTTTATTCATGGAAGCATCAGTGGACAACTAACTTGTGAAATGAAACTACAGGGAGCCATCCCGTTCCTTTCCTTGGCCATCCTGAAGAGGTAGAAGAAACACTGACTTGATTGTTCTGCCTGAAAATAGACGTCTTCACTAGTTTCAATCTTTTGGAAAATAAATTTAGATTAAAGCAACTCATAATGACTTCTAAGAAACATGAAAGGATTATCTTAAAAGAAAATATATCTAAAAATCTTTTTTTTTTTTTTTTGAGTAGGCTCCATGCCCAGCATGGAGCCCAGCATGGGGCTTGCACTCATGACCCTGAGATTAAGACCTGAGCTGAGATCAAGAGTCGGCTGCTTAACCTACTGAGCCACGCAGGCGTCCCTACATCTAAAAATCTTTAAAACTTTTTAAAGGCCTAAAAACTATAGCATCTAGCATTTCCTTCTGATAGTTCTCTTGCACTATTTTCATGGGAATCATATCTGTGCATTGGCTTTAATAAATGTTCATATTTTCTTAGGCTCCCACTCTGGGCATGGCTAGATGGGCCAATGAGTTGATCATTCCTGGTGCTGCCTAGGTACTGTGTTTAACAACAGAAATTTCAGAGCCTGAGCTGTTTTGGAGACCATTTTCAGGCCAGCTGGTCATTTCAAAATGCACGGTGAGACTGATCATGCCCTCCCATCAGCCATTATGCAGACACCCTGCAGTGAATTAAAGAACAAGATGTTTTGCTTTGGGGGAATAAGGTCAAAAGTCACCCCTATGGCAATTTTAGAGCTGAAAAGGAGAATCTTATTTCAGTAAAAGGCATAGACTTTTGAAATTAAGGTTAGAGCTGAAAGGAGAAAGTTATTAATTTCTTTAATCCATTTTATCTAAAGACCGGAACCCCGCTCAACACTTAGCATAAAAGTGTCCAAAATTTGGATCCAGGTATGGTATTCCTGTATAAGGAATTCTAATCAAAAGGGCAGAAGCATGCCTCTTCCTATTTTTACCCCCATATATTCTACCCAGAAAACCATTATGGGGATGGAAAGCCAAGGAGAGGTAGGCGGGAAGCAACACTCAGAGGGACTGAAGACTAGCTGAGTGCTCAGTTTCATCTACTAATGGGAAAAAAAAAGTCTGGATTTGGTCTCTTGTCTGTGAGATTAAAAAGAACCCATTCCAGAAACTAAGAGGAACTTAATCAATGCTACCTTGAAATCTAGCTCCAGTCTCCTTTTGCAAACCAATAAATACTTTTAAAAAATCAGGATGCCTGGGTGGCTCAGTTGGTTAAGCATCTGCCTTCGGCTCAGGTCATGGTCCCAGGGTCCTGGGATCGAGCCCCGCATCGGGCTCCTTGTTCAGCGGGGAGCCTGCTTCTCCCTCTGCCTCTCCCCCTGCTTGTGTCCTCTCTCCCTCCCTCTCTCTGATAAATAGATAAAATCTTTTAAAAAAAATACTAAAAAAAATCTTAGTCACAGCTGTGGCAGGTTTTGAAAAGTGATATGGATACGAACATTTTTTTTTTCTTTTAGGAAAAGGAGATCCTTTGTATCATGCCTCCCCCTTAAAAAGTGTAGGTCCATTCAGGTTTATAAAGGAAGGAAATTCTGACACATGCTACAACAAGAATGAATATTATACTATATTGAATACGCCAGTCACAAAAGGACACTGTATTGATTCTACTTTCATGTGGCACCTCGAATAGCTGATTCATGGACACAGCCAAAGGGTGTAGTTCCCACAGGCTACCGGAGAAGGCATGGGAGTTATTATTTAATACCTAATGTACGGGGTCTTGGTTTGGGAAGATGAAAAAAAAGTTCTGGAAATGGGTGGTGGTGAGGCTTGCATGACCATGCGAGTGTCCTCACTGCCACAGGCTGTGCCCTTCAAAATGGCTCAAATGATAAATGTGATGTTATGGATATTTCACCACGATTTTAAACATTAAATTGTTTTAATGACAGTTCTGTACGCTGGCTCTTTTCTAGATGTCTCAACATGGTGCAATCTACGTCTAGTTCCCAGAACATGGTGTGAGATTCATGAAGTTGGTTTAGCTCACGGTAAATATCTTTTGAATCACAACGGGGAACTTGACGGTGACATCCGGAAGCGCACCTGCAGTTTGCAAGCCGCCTGCCGCAGGTAGAGGTGCACGATTTATTTTTACAATTAGCCTGGAGCAAGCATTGAGTGAACACCTGATAAAATAACGTCTTGGAAGATATTGTTTTCCTCCTACTTTCCTACCCTTGTCCGTCCCTCATGAACACCACATAAAAAGTGACAGTTTGTAATCTCTTTTTCTTCTTTTTTAAGCGTTAGCATTAAAGTTGGATGGGAACTTCATTCTTCTTTGAATGCAAACAGGCCACATTCCACTCTGGGAACATCCCTCATTCCAGCCTAGGCAGTACCCTACTACTGAGCTGGTATTTGATCCAGCCACAGAAGCAGGGGCTAGGGGGCAAAGGGACATTTCCTGTCTACCTTTCCCCTAATATGGTTGCTTCTTTGCAGGGAGAGGAGTCAGGGAGCGCGCTGGGAAATAGAGCTCTCTGGTCCCCAAGTTCCTCTTTCTATTTCTATAGTTTTCACTTCCCGTCCCATCAGAAATCCCCAAGCAGTGGTGCTTTCTCCTCTCCCTCTCTCCCTTTCCTGTCATTTCCCTTTCATTTCTCCCCTGACAGCTCTTCTGGGCTTGTCCCTACCTCCCTGCTACTGTTACCCTCTCCGTCTTCACATCTTGAGTCCATTTCCCCCAAAGTACTGGCAGGCCATTCCTATACCACAAATGCGACACTCTGCTTTCAATAACACCGTTCATACTTGCAAGCCCGGCTGGCTCTTCCTGGTGCTTTTTCCAGCACAGACATTGGCTAAGGGAGTCAGGTCTACCTTCTGGGTGCTTCCATCTGCTAGCTCCCACCAGACATCTGGACTGGGAGGGAAGATAACCCCCCTGTGCTTGTGGAATTATCTGCTGCTCTCTGGCTAGTCAAAGAGAAATTTCATAGGGAAAGCTTTACCTCCCACTGTTTCTCAGAGCCACACATCCCATTTCACCTCAATGGTGTCTTCTGGAAAAATAGAAATGTCAGAGTTTTTAGTGGGTAAGCCACCTCTGAAACCTCAAGCGTCATCAGGCCCTTTGCTACCTGTCAGAAATTCTAAACCTATATAAATGTCTAAGTCCTGTGTCAGCTGACCCTGTTTAAATGACTCTGACTTGGCACTGAGAATCCTTTCCATATCGTTCCTTTTTAGACTGCTTCACTCATTCATGTCCCTACTATTCTGGAATCAATACAATTGCCTGGACATGCTAAACTGAAGTGCATTTCTGCACTTTATACAAAAAAGAAGTTGGCCCTCTGTAATGGTCCTAAATCTCAGTCCACGAACTCCTTCTTGTAAGAAATACAGCTCAATGTACTTTACTTTCTGTATCAATTTGTTTCCCATTTTAAGGCCCCATCCTGCCGGATGAGAGATTGAACCTCAGCCCCTTTTGAGGCTCTCTCCCTGTTTCCCAACATTATGCCACAGCCCTGGGGTCTTACATAGTATCAAGGGCTTGTGCCTCTGATCTTCTGTTCATAGATGTCACCTGCTGCAAAGAGGTCCACTCAGGTCCAAGGGCTCTTGGCAGCTTCAGGGCCATATTTGGGACGCGGGAATTCTTGCCCACCTACATACTTCAGGGCCATATCCCTCTGGAACTTGCCTTCTTCTTAGCGGTGCAGCTAAGAAGCAGTGCAAGGGTCCTTTGCATTCTTAGGACCCCCAACTTTCCCTCTCTTTCCTCTTCCACCCAGCCTGGAGGAATTTCTTTCTAATAGCAAGGAAATCTTCCCGTCATGTTTTTGGCCAAGACATTTTGACTCTGTCCACTCATCGCCGCTCCCCCTTGCCTTTAGACCAACAGTCTACCTACAAGCAGGAATCCACAACCCTCTCTGGGGCTCAGGCCTTTGAACAAAAGCCAGGATTTCTGCTTTCCAGGGCTGCCACTGAAATGGCGAGCACCAGTCACCAGTCTGCAAAGTTAAAGAAGACCCCAACTCTAACTTCAGGTCCCATTTTCAGCGGCAGTTTTGAACACGATTTGTGACAGTTACAAATGAGTTTTCGGCATCTGCACCTGTGGAGCATAAAGCTGCATGTCTCTAAAATTAGTTCAAGAGTTATGCAGATTCCCTCTTGTGCAGAAAATTAGTAAGACATTTCTAAGTTTACAGATAATATTTCCCCTTAGACTTTAGCATCACTAAGCAGGCTCAAATCTGTGTCTTGCTTACTAATTTTTCTAACTAAGAGAGTGAAGTAAAAGTAATTACAAGCATCTAACAGGGCATTAAAAAAAATATATATTTTTGCTCAGTATGCATCTAGGAGAAACATCCTGCTTCTCTCCTATGTTCCAAACTCCAAATCACTTAATTTCATTCCGAACTCAAAATCATTCAAGCAGACTTTTAATTATGGAACAGGACTGTGGGTCTGACAGCTTCTCACATTTCACTGAGTGACTGATTCAATTTCTATATAAGTTGCTACCCCAGGATCATTTAAAAATGATTTTGTCTTAAAGACAGTAACGTACATTCATATATGAACCTGGAGTTTATGTAACACTCTAAGTCCATTATCTTTCTGGATCCTCAGAATCGCTGTAAGTGGCTGTGCCATTGAAAGGAATTTTTTAACAGTAGCTGCAGCTGACATTTGCCTACAGAGAAGTACTGAGCCCAAGGGCTCTCTTAATGAGGGGATTCCCAGCCAGAGCTCCGGAGATGTGCAAAAGATGCCTGCCGCCTACGTGTGGAATAACCATAACTCTTTCAACTTTTTTATTTTTGTAGAAACCTGTGAATAGCATTACTTTCAGTGTACTGTATGCTGAGAAATAGACTCAAGTGGTTCAGAAAATGTACTAAGAAGAGGGTCATAAAATGGATCAGTGGGAAAAAGTTATAATTTATTTATTATGTATATGTATTTTAGGGGTGCCTGGGTGGCTCAGTCTGTTAAGTGTTTGCTGTCGGCTCAGGTAATGATCCTGGGGTCCTGGGATGGAGCCCTGAGTGGGGCTCCCTGCTCAGTGGGGAGTCTGCTTCTCCCTCTCCCTCTGCCACCCCCCCTCCATGCTCTCTCTCTCAAATAAATAAAATGTTTTTTAAAAATTTATATGTATTTTAGATATGATTTTAATATACATATCACAAACAAAATTGCAAGTAATAAAAGTATTCCTGTAACTTTTATAACCCAGAAGGTATTTAGTACCTGAGAGAGGAAGCAACAGAAAAGTTGGGTCTTAGAAGCCTTGGCTTTCTATGGGAATTTCCTACCCTTAGAGAAAGAGAAGACGAGAACAGAAAATGCGAGGGCTAGAGGTAATCCCTGTCACAAAAATAAACAACACACACACACACACACACACACACACACACACACACACACACACACAGAGCTAAAATGACCATAAGAGTTCTTCCTTTTTTTCCCTCCAAAACTTAAATGGCAGAGTTTTTCACTTGGCTACATTTAAAGGGCAAATTGACGCTCATTTAAGTGTCACTCAAACCAGAAACTGGGAGGCGCCTTTAACATTGTCTTCTTCCTCACCCCGACCCCCTCCTCCGTGCCATCCAACCAAACATCAAGTCTTCTCTATTCAACCTGTAAAATATGTTTAAAATCTGTCCACGTCTTGCCTTCCTTGCCCTCACCCAAGCTCCCACCCATTCTTACCTGGATTATCACAGTAAACATACCCGTGTCCCCTCTCCCAGTCTTGCTGTCCCTCCACACGCCACGCCAGATTCTCCCAAATGGGTCCTGCATCTACAGAGTGCACAGCACGGGCTGATGGGCTCTGGGAAGAAAATCTTAGAACTTCTATTTATCTCATCCTTTAAAATGACTGTCTTTCTGTATTTTGTAATACACATAGTATTATGTAATAATAAACATCACCTCACAGAATCTCTGGCCTTTCTTGTATTCATCTGCCCTGCTCCAGAATACCTTATCTTTAAGACTCGCCCCCGGTTAATCGTCTGTTTTTCTATGAGGACTTTCGAGATGTCCCCGGACACAGCAAAGAGTACATGAAAGTTGCTTCTGTACATATGCATGAAGATCCAAGAAAGTAGAAAAGGCAAGAAAAGACACACCTGATGTTCCTTGGGGTAATTAGACAAAATGGAAATGTAAGAGAGTTAGAAAAATGCTTTCTTGGGACTTAGGACAGGAGGAATTTAAAACAGGGCAGGAAATTGGGTTTTTGTTAGAATAGCAACCTCATATAGATCAGTTATATTCATGCCTCTTCTTCCCTGAACAACTTTATCCCAAAGTCAGTTTAGTTGCTCCATACAGTATCTACCAGGTTCTACACACAGGAGATTGTTAATCTTAGTCCCTGGGCTGTTTAACTTTTAAGCTTGGATCCTAATAAGGGTTCGACTTGCTCACTTGAGTCCCATGAACTGCTGTGGAACAGTTACCATACATGGGCAGAGAAGCCTCCCCGGAGGGAAAGGGGAGGGAGGCCTCGCTTCAGAACAGAGCTTATATAACCACAAGGGGAGCACTGCAAAAGGAAAGGCTCTCTCTGCCTTCCTTAAAAATATTAAATTCTAAGAATGTCTAAGAGATACCTAACAAGCACATTTGAGTTCCTGGAGTTAGTAACTTAAATATAATGAAGACCCAGAATATCAATTCAATCTGATGGGTTTATGTGGCTGCTATTTAAAATAATGTTAGATACTTGGTGTCCTCGAGAAACAGTCATAGAAACACATGTGCTGTGTGTTTCAGTAACAGCAGAATAAATGTCATTTCCTTTTTCATTGACAAGGAGTTATGAATGTTGACCTACAGACAGTCCCCAAACAAGTTGCATTCCAATAGCTCATTTCTAAGTCAGTTGTCAGGCACGTGGAACATAGTTTCCCATAGAAACAATTTTAGATGGGGTGGTTTAGATTTCCAGATATGGCCAAAGAAGCCCATTTGCCCATAAGTAATTTTACTAAAGACCCTAACCACCACGTGTAACAATGCTTTTTTATAAGAAAATGTTCCCTGTTTTCCTACTTGGGATTTCTCATAACTCACCTTCCCTTGTCCTGGAAGGAGTGGAGAATGCCCTGACTGTAGAGGCTGGTTGAGAGTTTGTGGTGGTGTGAAACGGGGGAGGGAAAACAGGCTTTACCAGCACCAACAGCAAGGACTCCAAGGAGAGAGTGAGGGCTGGTGGGGCCCAGGCACTGGAAGACAGCGTACCTGTGACAGTGACCTCTGTCATTATGTTTGCATTGAGGGGTGTTTTATCGTCTCTTAGCAAGAGCTTCCCACATACTCAGAATGACATAACTACCTTCTATTTAGCACAGTGTTAATTTCTGTGTCTACATTATTTCACATAATTCTCCAGACTCAACATCTGGGAGGCCAGTTGTTTTAACTGCATTTAAGAAAGAGGGCACGAAGGCTTAGGAACATTAAATAACTTCCTAAATTCATCCAGTTGAAGCCAGCACTTGAACCCAAGCTTGTCTAACTCCAAATCTACTATTCCATACTCCAAGGACTTAGGGAACACTTCCAACAGCTTATTGTTTAGTTTTCCATTTAACAGTTTAATTAAAGCAGTAACCGCCCACCCCCAAGGAATGGACTGAATTAATGGGTTCAAAAAATATGAAATGTTTTCTATGTGGATGATGTAAGGAGGTGTGTGCTGGAAACCTAGTGGATACAGCTAGACATCCAAACATGAACATTTAGTTAACTTCACAGAGCAATAGAAGACCAGTGCCCCAAGAATTGACATACCTTAACTCGTTACATGGAGCCTTATGAGAGGTGGCCGGGAGCTGGCAGTCTCAGAAGGCTCATGAAGGATGCTGGACTTGGGCTGGACCTTGGAGAAATGGGTTTAGATAGAGGTCATACCTGATGAGGGGCTCAGCTGAGCAAAGTTCGCATACTAATGATTGAGACAGAACTAGCTAGATTTGCTTCCTGTTACTAAGTGAAAAATAAGACTGGAAAAGTCGAGGCCAGACAGGGTGGAGACTTCTAGGATTTCTCTGTTATAATTTAACTTTTTGAACAAGTAATATATGGTTCAAATTTATAAAAAGGAACAGAGAAAAAATCTCTACCTCTCACAGAATTAACCACAAGTTTCCTGTGAATTCTTTCAGATATTTTTGTGCATATACAAGCAAATATATATATATATATATATATATATATATGACTATGTTAAAAGGTAGCATATGACCTGTAAATTTTGAGAAGCAATTACATGTATTTACATAAATATATTCTTATTATTTAAAATGATTATGTTTACTTATTAAAATATAATGCTATTTCCCGGTGTGTTTATCAAACAAATATCAATAATTGGGATCCAGAATAGGGACAGTGATATCTAGAGGTGGACTCAGAGTTAACTTTGTACCTATGGATCTAAATCCAGTAAGTGTGGGTTTAGGTTGGTGAGGTGGATGCTCCTTTTCAGTGTTACCTTAACACCATGTACGCTCCTCTCCTTGGCTTTCTTCATAGCTTTATAATTGCCTGTTTATGTGTTTACCTCACTCAATTAGAATTCTCTGAGGCGGGTGCCTGGGTGGCTCAGTTGGTTAAGCGACTGCCTTTGGCTCAGGTCACGATCCTGGAGTCCCTGGATTGAGTCCCGCATCAGGCTCCCTGCTTGGCGGGGAGTCTGCTTCTCCCTCTGACCCTCCCCCTCTCATGTGCATTCTCTCTCTCTCAAATAAAGAAATAAAATCTTTAAAAAAAAAAAAAGAATTCTCTGAGGCAAATAGACTATAGGACTCATTTATCTTTATACCATCATCTAATATAATGCCCGGCAAATAAGAGTTCTTAAAATAAATATTCAAATGATTTAATGGGTGGAGAAAAGGTATGTTGAACGAATGTGAATAATATGTTCAAGAAATGCCTTGAACAACTTAAGCTAAATCCTAGGGCATCAGAATATAAGGAGAAGGAATGGTATTTGATTCTCTCCAGTAATACAGTTTGATGAAACCCTGGAGATGAGTCCGGAAAGATCAGGCCATGGCGAAAAAGAGGGAAGAGATTCGGGGAGGAGGTGAAGAGAAAAATGAAGCAAGGTCTCTGAACCACCAGGAACAGGCTGGATCATGGACAACAGCAGAGAGGATGGTCTACACAGGAAGTTCGGGTGTGAAAATAACTGGACGTAAGATGGTCAGAGAGCTGAAAGTATGCCTGAAGGGCTCAAATTTAAAAGTTTTTTTTTTTTAAAGATTTTATTTATTTATTTGACAGAGAGAGACACAGCAAGAGAGGGAACACAAGCAGGGGGAGTGGGAGAGGGAGAAGGAGGCCTCCCGTGGAGCAGGGAGCCCGATGCAGGGCTCGATCCCAGGACCCCAGGACCATGACCTGAGCCAAAGGCAGATGCTTAATGACTGAGCCACCCAGGTGCCCTGGCTTTTGCTTTTTTTTTTAACAGAGAAAACGAAGGAAAGTGAGGTCGAGCGGAGAAGTTGGGGTGGCAAATGTCTGAAACAGTTGTAGGGGCTGAAAGGAAGAGCTGACTGAAAGTAAGAGCTACCTTCCGGAATAAAGGCCAATTATAACTTCAAGTCAAAGCATTGATAAGCAATGCTCAGCGTCTGTTTGGGGCAGGAGATGATGAAGTTGCAAGTCTTTTGTGTTGAATTCTGTGTGAGGTGCTCTGGGCCTATAGAAATGAAAAATCAACACGCTCTCCAGGAGCTTTTGTCTAGTACAGAGAGGGTCGTCCAACCCTTCCAAATATATTTGGTTCCAACTTTACTGCCTTCCTTTTAAAATGATCTTATTACAACACTGCAATATAACGTGGCTGTCACTGCTTCTATTCTGTTCATACGTGAGAAAAGTTAAGCAACCTCTTAGACACTTTCAGTTATGGTTATGCAAAATAATTTTGATATCCTGGTACTTTATTCCCTGAAGCTGTGCTATTGCCAAATGCTGACACTGTTCCAAAAAAGAAGTTATCTTTCTGGATCCACTAAGGGAATTGTTAGAAAGTACATTTTTATCTGTTAAACACAAACAAATAAGCAAACCAACAAACAGGCCACTTCAATCCCATAACAAACTGATTTTATTAGGGGACTTAAAGGCAAAATACTTGTTCCAGTTGACCTAAGAATCAAACCAAATCGGTTCGGATGGAAATTGCTAAGCAAGTTAAACTCAGTCAGGTGTGGCTCCCCAGAGCTCACATAACACAGGAAACCCATGTAAGCAAGAAGCACATTTACTTAAACATGGTAACAACCACAACTGGACAGAAAAAAATTACACATCTGTTCAACTTAAATGTGTAAAAAGTTCCCATAGTGACTTTTCAAAATGTTATGAGAAACACGATGCCTTCCAAGTTCAGGCTTGCAAAATAACTCACCCTTTCTGCAGCAAATCCAGTCTCCAAATTGGTAAGTTATATTTTAGAGATGTTGTTTAGAAAACATTTAGGCTTTACCTTCTGAAAGCCAATCTTTAACCTAAAGACATGTGAACAATAATTACAAATTTTCTTTTTAATAGGTTCCAGCTAAAAGGCGGTATTTTTTACAAATCTGTTTTTCATAATAGATTCCAGCTCATTTTATACAGATCCATTTAATAAAAAATTACGTAGAGTTCCTTTCTAAAAACCCATGGAAAAAGCAGTTTAAAAAGTCCTCAAAGCCATTACCCTTCCTCTTCTTTTCTATAAAATTCAGCTCTGTCTTATATTTTTCATTCTTTTTAGAGGATCAGTTCCTCATGAATAGGGACTTCTTTCTTTTTTAATTTTATCTGTTTATTTATTTATTTTTTGGTCAAGGAATTCATCCTCAAAATTCCCACAAATGTGCAAATAGATATTCTTGGAAATGTTTTTTGAAAATATTGTTGGAAATAGCATGAAAATGAAAACAGACCAAATGTCTGTCAATTTCAGTATATCTTAATAAATACTACACGGCAAGTAAAACAAACTTTTTGAAAACAAACTTCACAACATTTTAAATGAAAAACAAAATACTGCTGATCCCTATGTACAGAATGATCTAATTTTTGTTTTTGCTCGTTTAAAATTATAATTGACTAGGGGCACCTGGGTGGTTCAGTTGGTTGAGTGTCTGACTCTTGGTTTTGGCTCAGGTCATGATCTCATGGGTTGTGGGATGGAGCCCTGCGTCAAGCTCCACACTCATGGAGAATCTCCTTGAAAATCTCTCTCTGCCCCTCTCCCCACTCACGTGCACACTCTCTCTAAAATAAATAAATAAATCTTTTTAAAAAATTATAATTAACTATCTTTCAAGACCAGAGTCCCAATATTACAAACATAAATTGTTTCAGAGCAAACAGAATGAAAGAAAACATCCACATCTTTTTAAAGAAGCAAGTAAACATTGATATCCAGATCTGTAAAGATAGCACATAAAGAAAAAATTATAGATCAGTATCACATAAATACTAATACAAAAATTCTAAATAAAATGTTAGCAAATAGATTTTAACATCACATTAAGAAAATAATTCGGGGCGCCTGGGTGGCTTGGTCGTTAAGCGTCTGCCTTCGGCTCAGGTCATGATCCCAAGGTCCTGGGATCGAGCCCCGCATCGGGCTCCCTGTTCCGCAGGAAGCCTGCTTCTCCCTCTCCCACTCCCCCTGCTTGTGTTCCCTCTCTCACTGTGTCTTTCTCTGTCAAATAAATAAATAAAATCTTAAAAAAAAAAGAAAAGAAAAGAATTCACCATAACCAAGTAGGTTTTATGCCAGGATGGTTGAGCATTAAAAAATGTATTAATATCATTTGCCTTATCAATGATCTTAAAGAGAAACATCATATACTTATCTCCATAGATGGGGAAAAAGCCTTTGACAAATTCAACAACCTTTCCTTATACAAGTATTTGAGAAAATAGGACTAGACGAATACTTAACATTATAAATTATATACTATAAAAATTATAAAAAGCCAGCATTTTAATTAATGCAGAAATACAAATGGCATTCTTACTAAGGTCAGAAACAACAAAAAAAAGATGTCCTCTGTCTCCACCACAGTTTTATGAATGGTATTAGCCATTGCAATTAGATAAAAGAAGTAGAAGCATAAGAATTAGAAAAGAAGAATCAAAACTATGTCTATTTGAAGATGATAATGATAGGATACCTGGTAAACTTCAGAGAATTAATTATAAACAAATTCAAAAAAGAAGCAAGATAGCAGGATGTAAAATTACAGCTGACCCTTGACAACACAGGTTTGAACTGCTCAGGTCCCCTTATATGTGGATGTTTTTCAACAAATACAGTACAGTACTGTAAATGTGTTTTTACTTCTTTATGATATTCTTAGTGACATTTCCTTTTCTCCAGCTTACTTTATTGTAAGGATGCCATATATAATACGTATGGCATATAAAATGTGTTAATCAACTGTTGGTGTTATCGGTAAGTTTTCTAGGCAAGAGGAGGCTATTAGGAGTTAAGTTTTTGTGGAGTCCAAAGTTATATGTGGATTTTTGACGGTGTGGGGGTTGGCATCCCTAACTCCTGTGTTGTTTAAGGACCAACTGTGATATGCAAAACCAATAGCCTTTGGATACATAATAACCAGTTAGAACATAAGATGGAAGAGAAGACTCCATTTACAATGACAACAAAGAGGATAAAATACTTAAGAGCATACTTAAGAACTTCAACAAAGAGAAAGGAAATATTTTTAAAAACTACTAAGAGCTGAAGAATACAATAACTGAAATGAAAAATATACTAGAGGGAATCAACAACAGATTAGAGGATGCAGAATAGATCAGTGATCTGGAAGACAGGGTATTAGAAAGCAGTCAAGCTGAAGAGCAAAAAGAAATAAGAATAATAAAAAATGAGAATACGTTAAGGGAATTCTGCAACATGATCAAGCATAGTAACATTCGCATGATAGGGAGAAGGAGAAGAGAGAGAGGAGGGGGCAGAAAATGTAGTTGAAGAAATAATAGCTGAAAACTCCCCTAATCTGGGGAAGGCAACAGACATCTAGGTCTAGGAAGCACAGAGAGCACCTAACAAGTTGAATTCAAGGACACAAGACATGTAATAATTAAAATGGCAAAAAGTAATGATAAAGAGAGTATCCTAAAAGCAGCAAGAAAAAAGAAAACAGTTACATACAAAGGAAATCCCATAAGGCTATCAACTGATTTTTCAGCAAAAATTTCAGGCCAGAAGGGAGTGGCATGATATATTCAAACTGCCAAAAGGAAAAAAATCTACAACCAAGTATATTCTACCTAGCAAGGTTATCATACAGAATTGAAAGAGAGATAGTCTTACAGACAAACAAAAGTTAAAGGAGTTCATCGCCACTAAATGAGCCTTATAAGAAACTAAATTAAAGGGGGGACGCCCTGGTGGCTCAGTCAGTTAAGTGTCCAACTCTTGATTTAAGCTCAGGTCATGTGCTCAGGGTCATGGGATCAAGCTCCAAGCTGAGTTCAGTGCTCAATAGGGAGTCTGCTTGAGATCCTTTCCCTTTGCCCCTCACCCCTGCTTTCATGCGTGCTCTCTCTCAAAATAAATAAATAAATCTTTTAAAAAAATGTTAAAGGGAATTCTTTAAGTGAAAAGACCATAACTAGAAGAAAATTATGAAAAGAAAAAATTTTATAGTTAAAAGCAAACATATAGTAAAAGTATTAGATTAATTACTTCTAAAGCCAGTATGGAGGTTAAAATACAAAAGTAGAAAAATAAATTATATCTACAAAAATTAGTCAAGGGGTACACAAAATAAAAATATGTGAACTATGACATCATATACATAAAACACATAGGCAGGAGTAAAAATTTAGTGCTTTTAGAATGTATCTGAACTTAAGTGACCATCAACTTAATATAGACTACTATACATATAGGATGTTATCTATGAACCTAATGGTAATTACAAATCAAAAACCTGTAATACATACTCACAAAATAAAGAGAGAGGAAACTAAGCATTACACTGAAGAAAGCCATCACACCACAAGGGAAAGAGCAAGAGAAGAAAGGGCAGAGAAAAACTACAACAACCAGAAAACAATGAAGAAAATGGCAGAGTACACACCTATTATTTAAATATGAATGGACTAAATGTTCTAATCAAAAGACACAGGGTGACTAAATGGATAAAAAAACAAGACCCTCATATATGCTTCCTACAAGAGACTCATTTCAGATCTAAATATACATACAGACTGAAAGTGAAAGGATGGAAAAAGATATTCCCTGCAAAGGAAGGCAAAAACAAAACAAAACAAAACAAAAAACCCAAAAACAAAGAGCGAGGGTAGAAGTACTTTTATCAGACAAAATAGACTTTAAATATTAACAGACATAAAGGGAGAAATTGACAGTATTACAATAATAGTAGGTGTCTTTAACATCCAACTTACATCAATGGATAGATTATCAGACAGAAAATCAACAAGGAAACAATGGCTTTGAATGACAGGTAAGACCACATGAACCTAACAAATATATACAGAACATTCCACCCTAAAACAGCAGAAAACACATTTTTTTCCAAATGCACATGAAACATTCTCCAGGAGAGATCACATCTTAGGCCATAAAACAAGTCTCAATAAATTTAAGAAGACTGAAATTATATCAAGCATCTTTTCTGATCACAACTGTATGGAACTAAAAATCAATTACAAGAAAAAAACTAGAAAAAACCCACAAACACGTGCAGGCTAAACAACGCTACAGACAAGATAACCATTGGGTCAACAAAGAAATCAAAGAGACAAAAAATACATGGAGACGAATGCAAACAAAAACACAACAATACAAAATCTTTGAAACACAACTAAAGCAGCTCTAAAAGGGAAGTTGATAGTGCTACAGACCTACCTCAAGAAATAGGAAATATCTGGAGAAATCTAACCTTACACCTAAAGGAACTAGAAAAAGAACAAAGTCCAAAATTAGTAGAATAAAGGAAATAATAAAGATTGGAGCAGAAATACATGAAACTTAAAACTAAAAAAAAAGAAAAGAATCAATGAAACTAAGAGCTGGTTCTTTAAAAACATAAACAAAATGGATAAGCCTTTAGCCAGACTCATCAAGAAAAAAAGAGAGAGGACTCAAACATAACCAGAAATGAAGGAGGAGATATAACAACTGACACCAAGAATTATAAGAGAATATTATGAAAAATTATATGCCAATAAATTGGACAACCTAGAAGAAATGGATAAATTCCTAGAAACGTACAATCGTCCAGAAATGAATCAAGAAGAAATAGAAAATTTGAACAGACCAATTACTGGTAAAGAAAGTGAACCGGTAATCAAAAACTCCCAACAAACAAAAGTCCCGGACCAGATGGCTTCACGGGTGAGTTCTACCAAACATTTAAATAAGAGTTAATACCTACTCTTCTCAAACTATTCCAAAAAATAGAAGAGGAAGCAACCCTTCCAAATTCATTCTACAAGGCCAGAATTACCTTGATAGCAAAACCAAAGGCAATACAAAACCAAAACCAAACCAAACCAAACCAAACCAAAACTGCAGGACAATATTCCTGATGAACACATGCAAAAATCCTGAACAAAATATCAGCAATTAGCTAATTAGCAAACCAAATTAAAACTATCAGTCACCAAGGGGCGCCTGGGTGGCTCAGTTGGTTAAGCGACTGCCTTCGGCTCAGGTCATGATCCTGGAGTCCCGGGATCGAGTCCCGCATCGGGCTCCCTGCTCGGCAGGGAGTCTGCTTCTCCCTCTGACCCTCCTCCCTCTCATGCTCTCTGTCTCTCATTCTCTCTCTCAAATAAATAAAATAAAATCTTTAAAAAAAAAAAAAAAAAAAAAACTATCAGTCACCAAGATCAGGTGGAATTTACTCCTGGGATGCAAGGGTGGTTCAACATTCGCAAATCAATCAATGTGATACCTCACATTAACAAGAGAAAGGATAAAAACCATATGACCATCTCAACAGATGCAGAAAAAGCATCTGACAAAATAAAACATCCATTCATGATAAAAACTCTCAACAAAGTGGTTTTAGAAGGAACATATCTCGCTGGGCGCCTGGGTGGCTCAGTCCTTAAGCATCTGCCTTCAGCTCAGGTCATGATCCCAGGGTCCTGGGACCTTCCCACATCAGGCTCCCATGCTCAGCGGGAAGCCCGCTTCTCCCTCTCCCACTCCCCCTGCTTGTATTCCCTCTCTCGCTGTCTGTCATATAAATAAATAAAATCTTTAAAAAAAGGAACATATCTCAATAGAATAAAGGCCATGTAGGAAAAACCCACAGCTAACATCACACTCAATGGTGAAAAAAACAAAAGCTTTTCCTCTAAAATCAGGAATAAGACGAGGATGTCCACTGTCACCAATTTTATTCAACACAGTTCTAGAAGTCCTAGCTGCAAGAGAAATAAATAAAAGGCATCCAAAGATGAAGTACAACTGTCACTACTTGCAGATGACATGATACTACATATAGAAAACACCAAAAAACTTTTAGAATAAATGAATTCAGTAAAATTGCAAGATACAAAATACACAGAAATCTGTTGCATTTCTATGAACTAATAATGAAGTAGCAGAAAAAGAAATTAAGAAAACAATCCCATTTACAATTATACCAAAAAGAACAGAATATCTAGGAATAAATTTAACCAAGGAGGTGAAAGACCTATACTCTGAAAACTATAAAACACTGATGAAAGAAGTTGAAGGTGATACAAACAAATGGAAAAATATACCGTGCTCATAGATTGGGAGAACTAATATTGTTAAAATATCCATACTACCCAAAGCAATCTTCAGATGCAGTGCAATCCCTATCAAAATACCAACAGCATTTTTCACAGAACTAGAATAAATAATCCTAAAATCTGTATGGAACCACAAGAGACCGTAACTAGCCAAAGCAATCTTGAGAAAGAATAAAGCTGGAAGTATCGTAATCTCAGATTTCAAGATACACCACAAAGCTGTGGTAATCAAAATAGTAAGGTCCTGGCACAAAAATATAAACACATAGATAAATGGAACAAGACAGGAAAATCAGAAATAAACCCATGCTTGTTTAGTCCATCAATTTATGACAAAGGAGGCAAGACTAGACAACAGGGAAAAGATAGTCTCTTTAGTAAGTGGTATAGGGAAAAATGGACAGCTACCATCAAAGGAATGAAACTGAACCACTTTCTTATAGCATACACAAAAATAAACCAAAATGGATTAAAGGCCTAAATGTGAGACCTGAAACCATAAAACTCCTAAAAGAAAACATAGGCAGTAATCTCTTGAATATTAGCCTTAGCAACATATTTATGGATATGTATCCTCAAGCAGGAGAAATAAAAGCAAAAATTATTGGGAATACACCAAAACACAAAGCTGTAGCATAGAAAAGGAAACCATCATCAAAACAAAAAAGCAAGCTACTGAATGGGAGAAGATATTTGCAAATGATATATCTGATAAAGGGTCAATATCCAAATGTGTAAAGAACTTATATGACTCAACACCAAAAAAACCCAAATATTCCAATTAAATAATGGGCAGAGGACCTGAACATTTTTCTAAAAAGGGTACTGATGGCCAGCAGACACATGAAAAGATGCTCAGTATCACTAATCATCAGAGGAAATGCAAACCAAAACCACAATTAAATATCACCTCACACCAATCAAAAGGGCTAGTATCAAAAAGACAAGAAATAAAAAAATGTTGGCAAGGATGTGGAGAAGAGGGACCCCTTTGTGCACTGTTGATAGGAATGTAGATTGGTGCAGCCACTGTGGAAAACAGTATGGAGCTTCCTCAAAATTTAAAAATAAAAATATCAGGGGCACCTGGCTGGCTCAGTCAGAAGAGCATGAGGTTCTTTTTTTTTTTTTTTTTTTTTTTTTAAAGAACATGCAGGGCGCCTGGGTGGCTCAGTCGTTGGGCGTCTGCCTTCAGCTCAGGTCATGATCCCAGGGTCCTGGGATCGAGCCCCACGTCGGGCTCCCTGCTCCGCGGGAAGCCTGCTTCTCCCTCCCCCACTCCCCCTGCTTGTGTTCCCTCTCTCGCTGTGTCTCTCTCTGTCAAATAAATAAATTAAAAAATAAATAAATAAATAAAATCTATAAAGAACATGCAACTCTTGATCTCAGGGTTGTGAGTTCAAGCTCCATGTTGGGTATAGAGATTACTTAAATAAATAAAACTCTAAAAAAAAAATAGAAATATCATATGAGCCAGGAATTCCATTACTGGGTATTTACCCCCCAAAAATGAAACACTAATCTGAAAAGTTATACGCAGTCCTGTTTACTGCAGCATTATTTACAATAGCCAAAATATGGAAGCAACCCAAGTGTCCACTGATGGATGAATGCATAAAGATGTATATATACACCATGAAATATTACTCAACCATAAAAAAGAATGAAATCTTGCCATTTGCAATAACATGGATAGACCTAGAGGGTATTATTCTTTTTTTTGTTTTTGTTTTTAAAACACTGTAACTTATACAATCATTAAATGTAGCAGATTAGTATTTGCCACATGATTTTTTTTTTACATAACTGACCATCTTTGTTCCCTCCTCTGCATCCTATTTCTTCACCCCTTAAAAAAAAAGTTGACACTGGAATATCACTATCAAGACTGTGTTTAATCCCTCAATTGTGTTGGAGTAAAAAAATGGTTGAGAGCAGTGTACTGAAGATGCACATTTACTGACATGGAAAGATGTTCCAGATGTTCCTGATACACTATTCATGCAGGAAGCAAATTATGATTCGCTTTATAATTATCACTTAAATTAAATTATATATTTATAATTAATTTAATTATAGTTTAAATTATAATTTAAAATTATAAAATTGTTTTTGAGAAACACATTCACCAACAGTAAAAAGACATGAAAGATACTGCAATGATTATATCTGGGTATTAGAATTATGCCTTTAAATTTTCTTCTTTTTGATTATTGTTATGCTAATTTCAATATATTAATATATACTTACTTGCTTACCAAATTCAGTATATTTTTTAAGTTTGTTTTTTTTTTTAAAGATTTTATTTACTTATTTGACAGAGAGATACACAGTGAGAGAGGGAACACAAGCAGGAGGAGAGGGAGAGGGAGAAGCAGGCCTCCCACCGAGCAGGGAGCCCGATGTGGGGCTCAATCCCAGGACCCCGGGACCATGACCTGAGCCGAAGGCAGACGCTTAACCATCTGAGCCACCCAGGTGCCCAGTTTATTTGTTTTTTTAATTTAATTTTATTATGTTATGTTAATCACCATATACTACATCATTAGTTTTTGATGTAGTGTTCCATGATTCATTGTTTGCGTGTAACACCCAGTGCTCCATTCAATACGTGCCCTCTTTTATACCCATCACCAGGCTAACCCATCCCCCCACCCCCCTAGAGGGTATTATTCCTAGTGAAATAAGTTTGAAAAAAGGCAAAAACCATAGGATTTCACTTGTATGTGGAATTTCAAAAACAAAACAAATGGACAAACAAAAAATAGGCTCCTAAATACAGACAATAAACTGGTGGTTGCCAGAGTGGAGGTGGGTAGGGGGGATGGACAAAGTCAGTGAAAGGGGGTAAGAGGTACAAAATTCCAGTTATAAAATAAGTAAGTCATGGAGATGAAAAGTACAGCACGGGGAATATAGTCAATAATATTGTAATAATGTTGCATGGTGACAGATGATGACTATGCTTATCATAGTGAGCACTGAGTAATGTATAGAACTGTCAAATCACTATGTTGTACACCTGAAACTAATATAACATTGTATGTCAACTATATTCCAATTAAAAAAAAAACTAAAAAACTGAAACTGGGGGAAAAAAAATACACTTAAGAAATGTGAAAAATCTATGTGAAAAAAACTATGCAATCATTAGAAAAACACAAAGGTATGCTTGAGCAAGTGGAAAGATATCACTTGTTCTTGCTTCTTGAATAGGATGCTTCATCATTATGAAGATATCAAATCTCCCTATGTTAATTTATAAATTTAATACAAAAAAATTTTTTTAAATAGCACCAGGATTTTTTGTTCTGCAATTTGAAAAGTTGAAACTAAAGTTTGATCTCAGGTCAGCTTGTCAACCTGAAATAAAACTGTAACTTAAAGAAGAAAGCTGTGGGGCGCCTGAATGGCTCAGTCAATTAAGCATCTGACTCTTGATTTCAGCTCACTCAGGTCATGATCTCAGGGTCCTGGATCTAGCCCCGACTTGGGTTCCTCACTCAGTGGGGAGTCTGCTTAAGATTCTCTCCCTCGCCCTCTGCCCCCGCCCCCGTTCGTGTGTGCTTTCTCTAATAAATAAAAAAATCTTTAAAAAAAAAAAACAGAAGAAAGCTTGGCATTCCTCCAAGAAAAGAACTCATTACCATTGAGTCCTACTACCTCTAGTTGATTTGCTGCCATGTGGAATGAGGATTTAGGGTTACTAAATCATCCAGTTTCCAAAAGAAGCTGAAAAATCTCAATTTGCATGTGACATTTTCCATGTGAATATGTTGGCAAGTAATTTAAATTAAAAAATAAAATACAGTTTATGCAAAATAAAACATACTCTGCAGGTCATATGTAGCCCATAGGCTGCCAGTTTTCGATCTTTTGGATCAAATTTTTCTGTAAAGGGTCAGAGAGTAAATAATTTTAGGATTTGCAGGCCATAAACACCCTCTGTTGTATATTCCTGTCCATTTTTACATCATTAAAAAAATGTAAAAGGACATCCTTAGCTCAAGGGCTGTAAAAATCAGGTCTTGGATTTGGCTCTAGGGGTTGTACCTTGCCTACCTTGGTTAATAGAAATCATTAGTTTGAGATTCAACAAATACTTCTAAAGGCAGCCATGTTATCTGACTTCTCTCACAAATATGTATTTTTTAATTAAGCTGGGATAAGTATATTTAAACTCACTGCTGTGGGACATTTCATAATGTAGTACATATTTTTCTCCTGGTATATGGAAAATATTCAGAAAGCATATCCTGAAAAGAAGTTTATGCATGATTTTAAGATACATTCCTACCATCTGTCACATTTTAACTGCTCTTACAAATGATGCCATATTGGCTGAAAAATGTTTCCTATTTTATTCCAATCATGTTCTCAAAAAAACCCAGTTTTACCAGGTTTACAATTTAGACTTTGTGTTCAAGAATTATAGGGGTGGTTTCTTGTTTCTTGGCTGGCAGCTGTACTCATTTCCTTTTTTAATCCCTTGAAGAGAAGCATGTTTGATAAAGTTGGATAATAGCATCTATTTCTGAGACAGGCCAAGAACTTTATAATCCCATTAAACTAATGATGTGGCAAACATCAGAGGAAAAGTCATATCCAATTCATCCTTACAGATTGCATCGGTCCTGGACCATCCTCAGAAGGGACATCAGTGATACGATCTGGCCATGAACAACTGAAACTTATTAGGAGACTATAAAATCTCTTTCCTAGGATTCTTTAAAAATAGGATAGTGAGATTTAAAAAAATAACTACATGTGAAGAAGATTGATTAGATGGATATCAGCTCTCAAATACCTTTTAAACTTCACAATTCATTTGGAAAGATATTGGGAGTATCAATTATAGCATTATTTACCAAATCAAATTTGGTCATGGATCACTACTAATTTGACTCTAGTTCTACCCCAGTTGTACTCAGTCTTCACATCAATAACAAAACCAACCTGGGACTAAGGATTTCCTAGAGCTTGGCTGGACCAATGCCCCTATGCTTCTTTATCAATATTTCTAATTTCAGGGAAGAGCAAACTTAAAAGCAGCTCTTAAAGATTAAGAACAATGATGTGCTAGGGTAGGCAAGCCAAGTGTTAAGTAACAGTGAACCACCTGTTAAACACAGCCATCACTAAAGATTAAATTACATAAACTATGACGAACCATTATGTATTAAAAATGATATTGAAGTTAAAAACTCATCACTCCCTAATTATTTTACATACCCTTCTCTGTATTCTTGACACTATTTGCATCTATTATATCTGTATGGTAGAAATACTACAGAATGATGTGCTATTGAGCATATTTTCCTAACTCTGCAGTGTCATCACATTGGTAATCTGAAATTGACTATACTGGGAGTATTTACACCACACAAATAGGCAAATAATATAAATCAGGCCCCATCTCACCTCCCAGTCAGTTTAAACATTTAAAACCATATTACTCTATTAACATAACAATAAAAAATTTAAAAAAAAAACCATATTACTCTATGTCGGCTAACTGAACATACTACTACTAATAATGATAATAAATAATATTTATTTATATTTATATTATAATTTTTATTTATAAATAATAATAGTAATAAAATAAATAAATAACCCAGAAACAAAAAAAACCACATTACTGGGGGGTGCCTGGGTGGCACAATTGTTTAAACATCCAGAGTTTTGGCTCGGGTTGTGATCTCATGGTCGTGGGATCAAGACCTGAGTCTGGCTCTGCACTCAGCATGGTCTGCTTGAGACTCCCTCCCTCTACCCTGCGCCTTGCCCCCGCTTGTGCTCTCTCTTTCAAATAAATAAAATCTTAAAAAAAAAAAAAAAGCACATAACTGGCTTGGGAGGGTAGCACAACCTCTGGTTGGCTCATGTACAGACCCCATCTCAATCATTCTTATGTTAGCCCCATAAAATGGACTTAAAAAAAAGAAGTTGCCAAGCAGCAGAATACACATTTTTCTCAAATGCCATAGAGCATTCATCAGGATAGATCGTATGCTAGGCCACAAAACAAGTCTCAATAAGTTTAAAAAGACTGAAATCATTCAAGCATCTTTTCTGACCATAATGGTTTAAATCTAGAAATCAGTTACAAGAAGAAAACTGGAAAAATCACAAATATATGGAGATTAAACATGCTACTTAACAACCAATAGGACAACAAAGAAATAAAGAAGAAATAAAAAAATACATGGAGACAAATGAAAATGGAAATACAACATACTAAACTCTATGGGATGCAGCAAAAGCCACTCTAACAGGGAAGGTTATAGCCATACAGGCCTACCTCCAGAAACAAGAACATTCGCAAATAAGTATCTAACTTTACAACTAAAGGAACTAGAAAAAGAATAAAGCCCAAAGTTAGTAGAAGGAAATAATATAGATCAGAGCAAATATCAATGAAATAGAGACTAGAAAAGACAAGAGAAAAGATCAGTGAAACTAAGAGCTGGTTCTTTGAAAAGATAAAATTGATAAACCCTTAGCCAGACTCATCAAGAAATAAGAGAGGGCTGGGGCATCTGGCTGGCTCAGTCGATAGAGCATGTGACTCTTGATCTTGAAGTTGTAAGTTCGAGCCCCACACTGGGTGTAGAGATTACTTAAAAATAAAATCTTAAGAAAAAATAAGAGAGGGCTCAAAAAATCAGAAATGAAAGAGAACTTACTACCGATGCCACAGAAATACAAAAGATCATAAGAGACTGTTATGAATAATTATATACCAACAAACTGGACAACTTAGAAGACACAGATAAATTCCTAGAAATATACAATCTTCAAAGATGGAATCAGGAAGAAATAAAAAAGCTGAATAGACTGATTACTAGTAAGAACATAGAATCAGTAATAAAAAACTCCCAATGAACAAAAGCCTAGGACTAAGACATCTTCACCAGTGAATTCTACCAAAGGTTTGATACTTACCCTACCCTTCTCAACTCTTCCAAAAAACTGAAGAGAAGGGAATGCTCCTAAATTCATTTTATGAAACCAGCATTACCCTGAAAACAAAACCAGAGAAGGACATCACACACACACACACACACACACACACACACACACACACACACACACACACAGAAATTATGGGCCAATAGCCCTAATGAACCTAGATACAAAAATCCTCAACAAAATATTAGCAAACTGAATTCAACAACACATTAAAAATGTCATATACCATGATCAAGTGGGATTTATTCCAGGGATGGAAGGATGGTTCAACATTTGCAAATCAATCAGTGTGATACACCATTAACAAAATTAAGGATAAAAATCATACGATCATTTCGACAGATGTAAAAAAGGCATTTGACAAAATTCAACATCGATTTATGATACAAACTCTTGACAAAGTGGATATAAACGTATCATAATAAAGGCCATATGTGACAAGCCCATAGCTAACATCATACTCAACAGCAAAAAAGCTGAAAGCTTGGGGCGCCTGGGTGGCTCAGTCGTTAAGCGTCTGCCTTCGGCTCAGGTCATGATCCCAGGGTCCTGGGATCGAGCCCCGCATCGGGCTCCCTGCTCGGCGGGAGGCCTGCTTCTCCCTCTTCCACTCCCCCTGCTTGTATTCCCTCTCTCGCTGGGTCTCTCTCTGTCAAATAAATAAATAAAATCTTAAAAAAAAAAAAAAAAAAAAGCTGAAAGCTTTTCCCTTAAAATCAAGAGCAAGACAAGGATGCTCACTCTCACCACTTTTATTCAACACAGTATTGGAGTCCTAACCAGACCAATAAAGCAGGAAAAAGAAATAAAAGGCACCCGAATTTAAAAAGGAAGAAGTAAAACTATCACTATTTGTGGACATGATTTTATATATAGAAAGCCCTAAACACTCCACCAAAAAACTACTATAATAAATTCAGTAAAGCTAAAGGGTACAAAGTTAATATACAAAAATATTTTACATCTTTATAAATTAACAACAAACTAACAGAAAAATCCCAAATAGGCAAAGCAATCCTGAGAAAGAACAAAATTGAAGGTATCACATTTCCTAATTTCAAACCAAATTAATCAAAACAGTATGGTATTGGCATAAAAACAGACACATAGATCAATGGAATAGATAGAGAGCCCAGGAATAAACCTAAGTATATATGGTCAATCAGTTTATGACAAAGGAGGCAAGAATATACAATGGGGGTAAGGGCAGGCTCTTTAATAAATGGTGATGGGAAAACAGGATAGCCACATGCAAAGAATGAAACTGGATCACTATCTTACACCATACACACAAATTAACTCAAAATGGACTAAAGACTTGAATGTAAGACCAGAAACCATAAAACCCTACAAAAAAACATAGGCAGTGAGCTCCGTGACACTGCTCTTGGTGATATTTTGTTTGGATCAGACTCCAAAGGCAATGGCAACAAAACTAAAAATAAACAAATGGAACTACATCAAACTAAAAAGCTTCTATACAGGGAAAAAAAAAGTCAACAAAATTAAAAGGCAACCTAATGAATGGGAGAAGGTATTTGCAAATCACATATCCAATAGGGGTTAATATCCAAAATATAAAGAACTCATATAGCTCAGTAACAAATAAAAATAATCCAATTAGAAAATGGACAGAGGATCTGAATATACATTTTTCCAAAGAAGACATTCCGATGGCCAACAGACACATGAACAAATAGATACTCAACATCACTAACCACAATGAGATATCCCCTCACGCCTGTCAGATTGGCTATTATCAAAAGAACAAGAAATAACAAGTGTTGGTGAGAATGTGGAGAAAATGAATCCTCATGTACTGTTAGTAGAAATGTAAATTTCTACGGCCACTATGGAAAAGAGTATGGAGGTTCTCTAAAAAAGTTAAAAATAGAACTAAAATCCAAAATTCTACTTCTGGATAGTTATCCTAAGAAAATGAAAACACTAATTTGAAAAGATATATGCAGCCCTATGTTCAGTGCAGCATTATTTATAATAGTGAAGATATGGAAACAACCTAGGTGTCCATCAATGGATGAATGGATAAAGATGTGGTACAACAGAATACTACTCAGCCATAAAAAAGAATGAAATCTTGCCATTTGCAACAATATAGATGGACCTAGATGGTATTATGCTAAGTGAAATAAGTCAGACAGAAAGACAAATACATGGAATCTTATATGTGAAGTCTAAAAAAATAAGCAAACAGAACAAAACCAAACAAAACTCATAGATACAGAGAGTATGTTGGTGGTTGCCAGAGGGGAGGGTGTGGGGGTAGGTGAAATGTGAGATATGGATCAAGGGGTACAAAGTTATATAAATAAATAAGTCATGGAGATGTATGGAATGTACAGCTTGGTGACTATAGTCAATAATATTATATTGCAAATTTGAAAGTTGCTAAGAGTAAATCTTAAAAGTTTGGATCACAAGAAAAATTTTTTATAACTTTATATGGTAACAGATGGTAACTAGACTTACTATGATCATTTTGCAAAGTATACAAATGTCCCAATTGTTACACTGTACACCTGAAACTAATATAATATTGTATGTTAATTATACTTCAATTTTTATAAAGTTGCCCAAAATCTTTTAGGGATCATTAGAAATGGCTTCCTTTTGGAACATACATACTCTTTCTTTAAACAAAGAAGTACATTTCCTAATAAACAGCAAACTGAGAAATTTTGGAATTCCCACAATTGGTGTTTTTGGGAAAGGCTTATTATGACTGGTTATTTTTATTTTTTGCCCTCTGTCTCTTACATCAAATACTTTCTCCTGTGAAAAGAGCTGTTGCCCTAAGGCAACATAAAGTAGTCTTGAGAACAAAGAACAAAGATGGACCAATTTGCTCCCCCCAGCCTCCAGGAAGTAATTAAGAAGGCCCAGAGCAATTCCATGCAATACAAAGGCCAGATTCACTAACAAATGGTTTGGATGCTGTTTGGGTCTTTTCAGACATATGGAGTATCTCATTCAAGTTACTTAAAAGAACATCAAATTTAGTATGAGAAAAAATTAAGGCATGTGTGTAAAGGGCATTACACACATTAGTTTTGGTTTTTTTCTTTAAGCTTTTCTTGGAGTGCCTACAATACTCTAAATACCCAAGCTGAATTGGAAAAAAAGTCATATACACAAAACATAACTTATTTTTAATTTACTCTTTTTTAGGTAGTTGAAAAAAAAAATCCCTGAACTCTAGCTGGTGATATGTGCCATATTAATGCCACTATATCTTAAAAAGTACATAAATCAGGACAAAGGGCCACGTGCTTGTTTACAGTAAAAGGGCATCAAAAAGTCAAAAGAAAGTTTTCATGACTGAGAAATTACTACCTAACTCTAAACTTGAGTATTTTTTTCTATAGGAAATTCACAAATATGATGCAGTATACTGAGAATCAATCACATACATTTTCCACTAAATAATATAAAATAGTAGAGCAACTATTAAAGTTTTAAAGGTTAGTTCCAAGTGTTAATGTGTGGGTGTATGTCTGTAATAGAAACTTCAAAGGTACCCTTAGTTCTCAATATTTAATATTTGAGTGAAACTAAAAAATGTTATCATGTCATGATGTCTTTGATCTCTAAAAAATTATTTGTAAACCTAAGTGGATGATTTTATTTGCACTATCCTACTTTGATGACCACTTGGGAATATAGTCATAATCCTGCTTTTGATAGATCAAAAAAAGTGAAAACCATCTCCACTTTATACTTTATTTAAAATTAATAAAATGATAAACACAATTACAGGTAAATGGCAATTCAGTACATTTAGTTGGATAATAAATTGAAAAATTACATATTCACAAGTACACAGATCCTTTACCAACATTGAACAATTTTAGTCTATGTAGTCAAAGTCTTCTGGAATTCCAAAGTTTTTATCAATTTTATTTTCTTCGAACCCAAATTTTCTTTTGGCCCAAGATTTTATTGCAAATATATTATCTATAAAGAAAATTGAGAAATATTTTTAAGAATTGAAAATGTAATCAGAAAACATGTCAAATATAATTATATTCTTTTTTGTTACTTCTATTACTTTCAGAAGTATCAACATAAGAAGTGTGCTTTATTTTCAAAAGTAATGGCAATTCATTTCCGAAGAAAGAAAATACTTTAATTAGTATTTTGAGCAACCAGATCACATATTTAAAAATTCAGCAAATTAGTTGCCACTAAAAAATACCTGACTTAAGAATAATCCAAAAACAGGGAAAGGCTAACAATGGTGTTTCTTCCACATTTCCACAGCAGAGGCCAGGACTCTTACCTCAGGAATTACAATTGCTCCTGTTCCCAAAGGGTACACATTCTCTCCAGACCTTTTTCCTTTCCCCACAGATAATAATGGTTTCCAGATAATCAGGCCAGTGCGAGGGAGAAGGGAAGAGAATAGAAGGTAGTTCTCCTATCTTAACACTAAGATAGGAGTAGATGTATCCTTTGTGTCCTCTAGGGGGGTATTTAAAATGCATTTTGCCACTGAAGAAGTGTTATATCTACTTATAGGAATTCATCCCAAGGAAACAAAATAAATTGTGTACAAAGATTTACGGCTAAATCTTTATTCCAATGTAATAAAAGAAAAAAATAAAAGCAATCCAAGTATCTAATTTCATTTATTGTACTTCGCTTTATTGTACTTCAAAGATAGTACAGTTTTTACATATTGAAGGTCTGTGGCAACCATGTGTTGAGGAAGTCTATTGGCACCATTTTCTAATGGCATCTGCTCACTTCATATATTATGTCACACTTTGGCAATTTTCACATATTTGAAACTCTTTTGTTAATATTATTATATTTGTTCTGGTGATCTGTGAGCAGTGATCTTTGATATTATTATTGTCATTGTTTTGGGACACCACAAACTGCACCTATATAAGATAGCATACTTAATAATGTTTTGTGTGTCTGTCCTACCAACGGGCGGTTCCCCCGCCTCTGTACCTCTCCTCAGGCCTCCCTATTTCCTGAGACACAACATTAGTATTAGGCCAATGAACAAACCCTACAAACCAGCCACAACATTCCCTTAAGCCAAAGCCTAATGCAGTGCAAGGCCCTAAGTCTCCTCAGTACTGTGAAGGCTGAGCGGTGAGACTTGGAGAAGCTGCAGAAAAGAGTTGGAAGCCAGCAGAAGCCGGTTCATGAGGTTTAAGAAGCCATCTCCCTAACATCAAAGTGCAGGATGAAGCAGCAAGTGCTGATGGAGAAGCTGCAGCAAGTTCTCCTGAAGATCCAGCTAAGATCATTCATGAAGGTGGCTACATTGAACAACAGATTTTTAATGTAGATGAAACAGCTTTCTACTGGAAGATGATATCATCTAGGACTTTCATAGCCAGGGAGAAGTCAGTGCCTGGCTTCAAAGAACAGGCTGACTTTCTTGTTAGGGGCTAATGCCCCTGGTGACTTTCACTTGAAACCAATGCTCATTTACCATTCTGAAAATCCTAGAGCCCTTAAGGACTCTGTTAAATCTACTCTGCCTGTACTCTAACACAACATCCATTCTCTGGCCCATGGATCAAGGAGTACTTTTGACTTTCAAATCTTATTTAAGAAATACACTTCATAAAGCTATAGTTGCCATAGATAGTAAGTGATTCCTCTGATGAATGTGAGCAAAGTAAATTAAAAACTTTCTGGAAAGGATTCACCATTCTAGATGCTATTAGGAACATTCATGATTTATGGGAAGATGTCTGACTATCAACATTAACAAGTTTGGTAGAAGTTGGTTCTACCTCTCAAGGATGACTGTGAGGAGTTCAAGACTTCAGTGGAGCAAGTAACTGCAGATGTGGTGGGAATAGCGAGAGAACTACAATTCGAGGTGGAGTGAATGGGACTGAAATGCTACAATCTCATGGTAAAATTTGAAGGGATGAGGAGCTGCTTCTCATGGATGAGCAAGGAAAGTGATTTCTTGAGATGGAATCTACTTCTGGTGAAGATGCTGTGAATATAATTGAAATGACCAATAAAGAATTTACAATGTTAGATAAACTTAATTGATAAAGCAGGGGCAGGGTTTGAGAACAGACTCCCAATTTTGAAAGTTCTACTGTGGATAAAATGCTAACGAACAGCAACACACACTACAGAGAAATCATTCATGAATGGTGTAAGACAGGTATAAAGTGTATTACAGGTACTCTATTAGGTAGAGAGTCTAGGCCTTCAAGCTGACACAAGAGAGAGAAAAATCAACTTATTACTAAATAATTCCAAAGTGTTATTTATGTTAAAGAGAAAAGATCAAGTATTATGTGTACAGCTTCCAGAACAGGCTCCAAGAGCACAGAAAGCTTGCCGGGAAATGAGAGAACAGATGCAACGATGAAGGAAGCTTGAAGGAATGGACTTCAAACCTGGACCAGGAGAGAAAAAAAATCCCATACCCATGAGTAGTACTCCACATTCCCTTTTCCCCCAGCCCCTGGAGACCATTAATCTACTTTCCATCTCAATGAATTTCCCTATTCTGGACATTTCATATAAATGAATTGATACATTATGTGTCTAGCTTCTTTCACTTAGCATCATGTTTTCAAGGTTCATCCATGTTGTAGCAGGTATCAATACTTCATTCCTCTTTATGGTCAAATAATATTCCATTGTATGGATATACCACATTTTGCCTTCAAGACAATGTTACCTGAAATCTTGATAATTCATTCCCCGTCAAATAAAATGTTCCTATTATGTGAAAATTTTTATAAATGGATAAGAAATAGTGTTTGTTTGTTTTTTCCTTTAAAGAAACAGCCTTAAGACTAGCAGGATTTCTGTTCATTTCCATGGTGGCATCCTCAGGATATATGCAGAAATAGGATGGGCAATATCATAAACATGAGTCAGTGTTTAGGACCTCACAACATCTATCCCCCTCCTCACTCATTGAGATGCCTCTCACACAAAGTCATAAAAACTCCACTATCTTAACTATTAAGCAAGGTTTTATATAAGTTGTTAAATCACATCTAAGGTGTATTTAATGCCATACATAAATCATTTAGATGTGATATTTCTAGTTATATTTATACCCTAAGGTAATCTCTCATTTTATAAAACTGAAATACTGAATTACTGAACAGTAAGTATCTTCCATTCTACACACATTTTAAGGACCTTTTTAGGTAAAAGGAAAGCAAACCCTTAACTAATAAGTAGGTAACAATCTTTAGTTACAAATATTATGGATGTTTTCTTTTTGTTTTGAAGACAGGTTGGTTTTCTGAGGTGTAATTTGTTTTAACTCCGTGATTTTCATAACACTTTTATGTTGGAAGGAGCAAGTTGTAACTTCAAATGGAAATATGGTTGTTTTTTTTTTACTTTTTTTTATTACAAAGTATTATTATTTTTTATTAACATATAATGTATTATTTGTTTCAGGGGTACAGGTCTGTGATTCATCAGTCTTACACAATTCCTAACAGCTGTTTCTGCTGTGCTAAAAATATCTTCTTTCCTATATGATTTTAAAAGTTTCAGGTTCTTTCTCAACTAATAACATAAGGGGAAAAAGAAGTTCAAAATGTTCCTTTTTTCATCATAACTGGACGTTTATGATCAAGTGCAAAACATGAAAGGATTTTTTTAAGAGAAGAATGGGAAAGGGGAGTATTTGTTTATCTATGTATCTAACATTGTGTGAAAGGGCTTACAAATTGTTTTATTTAATTCTCCCAAAACGTAAGGTAGATATAATCTACACAGAGGAAGCAGGTTCAGAGAAGTTCAATAAGTGATACAGCAGCTAAAGAACACAATCCGGATTCCTTTCAAAGTCAACTTCTTCCCACCATATACACAGGCTGCTTGTTCCTACTGCTTGCTGAGCTGCTTTGCTGAGAACTATTGGGGGAAATCACTTTCTTATTTTTAACCTACGAGCCTACTTGTCTTTTTTGCTCATTCAAAATTTTGTATTTCTCAAATTTAAATTGGTATCACTGTATTTATTATTTATGTATACTTATTGGACACACATCTCATTCTTCTCTTTTCTTTAATGTTAGCTTGCTGTTTTTACCCTCTTCTGTTCTTATCATTAAAGCATTACATCATTTATGAAATGTATTACTTTGTAATAAACAAGATTGCAATTTTATAGGAACCAAAGGCCAATTACAATGATTTTATCAATCTACTTAATTCTAAAATAGACAAGGAAACATGATTCTTAAACGTTTTGTGACATACAGAAGCCTGGACACGGAGTCAGGAAACCTGGCTCAAACCTTTGTACATCCAATGACTAATCACCTTTGACTCAAGGCATCACTTTAAATTTTCTGCATCTCTGTGTCAATACAATCTTAACCATACTCTCCCAGAGAAACAGAATGATGATGAGTAGTACATGTGAAGGTATTATAGACTCTTACCAGGACGGTAAAAGTTCAGTTACCATTACTTTAGAATACTAGAAAAACATCAGTGTAATTTGTAGATAGGTTTTAACAATACTAATCATACCTGTATATAATTGACAACAATCCTTATTTTATTAACTTTCTTCTACACTTTAAGACACAGGGGAAAATGCCTTATTAATTCTCATTTCTTAGAACATCTCTGGTGTAGACCAGAGGGTGTATCCATTGGCAAATGGATTAATGAGGCATTTATATGAAAGCAGGTACATAGAGAAGACAATATCATGTAGTGGTAAGAGCTCGGACTCTGGGATCAGAAAAGCTGGGTTCTAAATCCTGTTCACTGCCTAGCCCCTGTGTCACCATGGGCTCCTGATGGCCTCAGTTCCATCTCTAAAATTAGGGATGATAATCCTATTTGCCTCACAAGATTGTTGTAGAGATAAAATGAGAATGCACCACAGATACTCTTTGCAATGCCTGGCTTATAGTCCAGCCCTCAACAAATGTTAGCTATTATTATTATGAGCAAGAAGACAAATCTTTAGGATTCCATTAAATTCTTAAAGTTTTATCTTGCACTAATATCATGAAGGTTAAGTGATTAGCCCAAGTGACTTACCTAGGAAAAATTACACAAAAATTAAACTGCAAGCAGTCATTGGTTTTATAAAAATATGTTGTATTTTACATACAAAATGACTCATAGTAAGATTTTTAAAAAAATAAACTTAAGTAACTGAAATGATTTAATGTAATGATTTAATAAAAACTTAATACAGGGATGCCTGAATGGCTCAGTCAGTTAAACATATTACTCAGTTTCGGCTAAGGTCATGATCCCAAGCGTCATGGGATTGAGCCCCGCGTCAGGCTCAGCGCTCAGTGCAGAGTCTGCTCGAGATTCTCTCTCTCTCCCTCTCCCTTTGCCCCTCCCCCTGCTCTCACGTGTGCGTGCTCTAAAAATAAACAAAACCTTAAAAAAAAAAACATACATTTCTGGAAAGGTCTTTTCTTGAACAATACCAGGCAAAATAGCTTCTGCATTTCATATCATAGTAAGTGTGGAAAAAGCTTAACTATAGCTTAGCAGTACCATTATAATACATACCAGTCCATCTGTTAGCAGCTTCTTTGGCTACTTTATTTGCTTGACCTGAAAAAAATATATATATAATCATATTCATCTATTTATAGACTCATTTTTTACATGAACAAAAAGTTATACAAATAGGAGTTTATGTAAAAAGCTCAAATAGTGACATATTGTATCCAACAATCCTGCTCAACTTCCCAAAGAAATTTTGGTTTCAATTATATTAGTCATGAATAGTCAATGTAAACAATTTCCCTTTCCTAAATGTCCATTATTACTGTACTTGTTCCTTTAAAGATAAGTGTGAGATGTGTTTCTCAAATAATTTACAACATCAAGAAGATACAATAATTTAAGTTTAATGATAAGAATTTTAAAGTATATAGATTATAGCAAACCTGACCTTAAAAAAATTTATATTATACATCTTGCTATTAAATGTATCTATGTCTTTCAAGTTAATCTACATAGCACATTAACAGTGCCATGATCAACTGAGCATAAATACTATTTATTATGATGGCATTTATTTATTGAAAGATAATTTATATACTACAGAATTCACCATATTAAAGTGTATAATTCAGTAGATTTTAGAACAGGGTTGTAAAACCATCACCACTACCTAATTCCAGAACATTCTCATCACCCAAAAGAAAATCCCATACCCATGAGTAGTACTCCACATTCCCTTTTCCCCCAGCCCCTGGAGACCATTAATCTACTTTCCATCTCAATGAATTTCCCTATTCTGGACATTTCATATAAATGAATTGATACAATACGTGTCTAGCTTCTTTCACTTAGCATCATGTTTTCAAGGTTCATCCATGTTGTAGCAGGTATCAATACTTCATTCCTTTTTATGGTCAAATAGTATTCCATCATATGGATATACCACATTTTGTTTAGTCATTCATCAGTTGATGGACATTTGGGTTGTTTATTGCTAATATGAATAATTTAATAATTTTTGTGTGAACATTTTTTTTTAATTCTCTTGGATATATACCTAGGAGTGGAATTGCTGGCTCATATTGTAACTCTATGCATAACATTTTGGGGAAGACATAAATTGTCTTCCAAAGGGGCTATATCATTTTAACAATACCACCAGCAAACTAAGAGTTCCAATTTTTCCACCTCCTCACCAACAATTATTTTCCATTCTTTTTATTATAGCATTGTGAAGTAGTATCTCATTTTGGTTTTGATTTGCATTTCCCTAATAACTAATGATGTTGAGCATCTTTTCCTATGCTTATTGACCATTTGCATATTTTCCTTGGAAAAACTAATACTTTGCCCATGTTTAAACTGGGTTTTCAAAAATTGTTCAGTTGTAATTTTTAAAAATATATACATTTTGGATATTGGACACTTGTCAGATACAGGATTTACAAATATTTTCTCCTATTCTGTGGGTTTTCTTTTCACTTTCTTGGTAAGGTACCTTGATACACAAAATTTGTTAATTTTAATGAAGTCAAATTGATCTGTTTTTTCTTTGTTTGTTTGAGCTTTGGTGTCCTATCCAAGAAACTGCTGCCTAATCCAAGGATACAGAGATATATACTTATATTTTCTTCTAAGAGTTTTATAGTTTCTTATATTTAGTTCTTTGATCTGAGTTAGTTTTTGTATATAGTCTGAGATGGGAGTCCAGTTGGATTCATTTGCATGTGATAACCAGTTATACCCAGCACCATTAGTTGAGAACACTATTTTCTCCTAATTAATTAGTCTTGGCACCATTGGTCTTAAAAATCAATTGGGTTTACTTCTGGACTTTCACTTCTATTTCTTTAACCTGCATGTCTATTCTTTTTTTTTTTTTTTTTAAGTAATCTCTATACCCAATGTGGGGCTTGAACTCACAACCCCAAGATCAAGAGTCATGTGCTCTTCTGACTGAGCTAGCCAGGTGCTCCTGCATGTCTATTCTTATACTAGCACCACACTGTCTTGATTATTGTAGCTTTGTAGGAAGTTTTGAAATTGGAAAATTTGAGTCTTCCAACTTTACTGTTCTCTTTCAAGATTTCTTTTTAAAGATTTATTTATATATTTGAGAGAGAAAGAGAGAGAGTGTGTGTGCACATGCACGCTGCGGGGGAGGGGTGCAGAAGGAGAGGGAGAGTGAAACTTAAGCAGACTTGGAGCTGAGCACAGAGCCCAACACAGGGATCAATCTCACAACCCTGAGATCACGACCTGAGCCAAAACCAAGAGTTGGTCGCTTAACTGACAGCACCACCCAGGCATCACTCTTTCAAGATTCTTTTGGCTATTCTGTGTCCTTTGCATTTTCATATGAATTTTAGGATCAACTTACCAATTCCTACCAAAAAGCAGTTAGAAGTTTGATAGGTTTTACATCGAATCTGTAGATCAATTTGAGGAGTATTTCCATCTTAACAATATTAAGTCTTTCTATAAATACAGAATGTCTGTTTATAGAGGTCTTTAGTTTCATTCAATGTTTTGTAGTTTTCAGTATAAGTTTTGCACTTCCTTGACTAATTTTATTCTTAAGTATTTCATTCATTTGTAAATACTTTTCTTAATCTCATTTTCAGATTGTTCACTGTTAACATATAAGATACATGTTATTTTTGTATATTGATTTTTGTATCCTACAACCTGCTGACCTCACTTAATACTTAATGTGGATGTCTTTTCTCTTTTTTGCCTAATTGCCCTGGCTTGAACTTCCAGTACAATGTTGAATAGAAGTGGTAAGGGAGGTCATCCTTGAGGAAAGCATATAGCCTTTTACCATTCAATATGATGTAAGCTGTAGATTTATTATAGATGCCCTTTTATAAATTGAGGAAGTTCACTTCTTTTCCTAGTTTGTTGAGTATTTGTATCATGAAAGGGTGTTGGATTTTGTCAAAATTTTTTCTTTGTCTAATGAGACAAACATGCTGTTACTGTCACAAATTACATTTTATATATTGTGTGCCCAACAAAATAGCTTATCATTATTGCTTTATGCAGCTGTATTTTAAATAAAATAGGAGAACCATAAGGAGATACAAACAAAAATACATATACACTGTCTTTTATATTTACCTATGAAGCAGCCTTCACCAGTGTGCTTTATTTTTTCATGTTACTGTCTAGTGTCCTTTCACTTCAATGAGAAAGACTCCCATATTTTTTTAGGGCAGGTCTGCTAGTGACAAACTCTCAGTTGTTTACCTGGGAATATCTTACTTTGTCCTTCATTTTTGAAGGAAAATATTTCTGGATACAGAATTCTTGGTGGACAGTTAGTTATTTTCCCCCCTTCACTTTGAATACATCATCCCAATGCCTTTGGCTTCTATGGCTTCTAATAAAAAACAAATTGTTAATCTGATTGAAAATTCCCTGTGTATGATGAGTCACCTCCTTCTTGTTGCTTTCTAGAGTCTCTGTTTATCTTTCGACAAGTTGATTATGATGAGTCTATATGTGGATCTTTTTGAGGTTGTCCTAAATTGGAGTTTGTTAAGCTTTTTCTATGTATAGATTGTTTTTCATCAAATGTGAAAAGGGTTCAGCTTTTTTCTTTTTTTAATATTCTTTTGGTCCCATTCTCTCCCCTCTCCTTCTGGGGACTTCCTTTATGTGTATGTTGGCACACTTGATGCTGTGCCACAGGTCTCTTGAGACTCTGTCGGTATTTCTTCATCCTTTTTTCTTTCTGTTCCTCAGATTGAATTATCTCTGTTGAACTATCTCCAAGTCACCAATTCTTTCTTCTGCCTGCTCAAATTGGCTGTTAATCTCGAGTGAAATTTTCATTTCAGTTATGGTTTTCAACTCCAGCATTTCATTTGGTTCCTTTTTAATAATTTCCGTATCTTTGCCAATACTTTCTACTTGCTGAGTTTTCATTCTCAGACTTTCCTTCAGTTCTTTAGACATGTTTTTCTTTAGCTCTTTTAACATATTTAAAATACCTGACTGAAATTCTGGGCCTAGCAAGTCCAACATCATGTGCATGAACCATACTTTCTTTGTATATCTTGCAATTTTTTTGTTGAAAGTTGGACATTTTAAGTAATATGATGTGGCGACTCTGGAAATCACATACTTCCCCCCCCCTTCCCAGGGTTGTTGTTTTTGGTACTTGTTGTTATTGTTTGTTTAGTGATTTCTCTGAACTAATTCTGTAAAGTCTGTATTCTTTGTTATGTGTGGCTACTAAAGTCTCTAGTTTGCTTACCAGGCATACTACAAGCCAGATCAAATAAGGACAATCCTTCCTATTCGTGGCTTTCAGAAAACCACCAAAGATGTCAAATAGTGACAATTTGGGGGAAACGAGGGTCTTAAAGAGCTCCAGCTCCATTTTACTCCCTCTGATACCAGGAACGCATGGCTGTTATTTTTCAAGATTACTGCTGAGCTAGAGAGTAGGGGATGAGAATAGGACAAGCTAAAACACCATAAAGCTTATTATTCTTGCTGAGATTCAGCCATTTTTTCTTGAATAGGTAAATCACTGGTTAGTTTCTAGAATTCTGGAAAAGTTGTGACAATTTTTGACAGCTTTCATGGAAGGATACATTTTCAAAGGTCTTACTCCATCATTTTCACTGTCATCCTAGCATTTCTAAGAAAATTTCTTAAGTACTTCTAAGATTTACTTTCAAGTATTTTTGTAGGAATTCAATTTTTACTACAACTTATTTTATCTGTTCTCAAGTAATGGTCAGAGTAGCTAAAATTAAATTTTATTTTTTATACATTATTGCTTTGACTTCTCATTTCTTAGATATCTGCAACCAATCTTGCTAAAACTTATTTGATGTAGATATCAATAAGTCATCTAGCATGATGAAATATAAATATTTCCTGCAAGAATTATTGAGAAATAAGTAAAAGATTATACATAGCTACGTCTATATGAATATAAAGGTTGCAGCTCTTATCAGAGGAACTGTTACAAAATAAACCATGACAGACTTAGAAATTAGTCTGATTGTTGTAACATGGGTGCTACAGCCACACTATTAAGAACCAAATCTTATTAAAATCAATTTGTGAAACTCATAATCCTTTAATCCAGTATAATCTGTTCTGCAATAACATGATAGCCAAAATCCTATGAAACCCCTCATTATCAAAAAGCATGTTTTAAAAACAACAATCTCTTTGGGAAAAGGAAATAATCTCATGTGGGGGAATAGAGGTTAAAATCTAAAAAAAATTCTCCAGTTTTAGTAATAAGGAGATCGCTGCCATTTACTACTTAAATGTTTAAATTGCTTGAATCTGTGGTTTATAATTTACATCAAATTTGAAAAAAAAAATAGCCTTCATTTCTTCTGACAGTTATTTCTTCAAACATTTTTCAGGCCTGGACACATGTACACACACACACACTCACACACACATACCCCACCCCAAGCATACACTCCTTTTGGGACTTTGATTACAAATATATTAGGTCATTTGAAGTTGTCCTACATGTCATGGATGCTATACTCATTTAAAAAATTTATTTTTCCTCTCCAGGTTCATTTTGGATAGTTTCTACTGCTATGTCTTCAAATACACTAATCCTTTTTCCTGCAGTTTAATCTGCTATTAATTCAGTCCAGTGTATTTTTCATTTCAGACACTGTAGTGTTCAACTCCAGAAGTTTAACATGAATCTTTTTTTTGTATCTTCCATGTTTCTACTTAACTTTTTGAACATACACTTTTTAAAAAAGACTTACTCATCTATTTTAGAGAGAGAATGCAAGCAGGGAGTGGGGGAAGGTCAGAGGGAGAGAATCCCCAAGCAGACTCCCCACTGAGCACAGAGCCCTGATGCAGGGCTCCATCTCACAACCCATGAGATCACAATCTGAGCCAAAACCAACAGTCAGATGCCCAACTGACTGAGCCACCTAGGTGCCCCTATATGATACATTTGTAATAGCTTTTAATGTTATTGTCTTCTAATTCTACTATCTGTGTCAGTTATGGGTCAGTTTTGACTGAAGGATTATTGTTTTCACTAAGGAACATCTTTTCCTACTTCTTTGCATGCCTGGTTATCGTTCATTATATGCTAGACATTATGAATTTTATTTTGTTGGGTGCTGAGTATGTTTGTATTTCTAGAAATATTCTTTAGCTTTGTTCTGAGATGCATTTAAGTTACTTTGCAATAGTTTGATGTTTTCAAGACTTGGCTGTTATGGTTTGTTAGATGGATGGAAAACAAAGCTCAGTCTAGGGCTAATTAGTGCTTGCCAAGTGAGGCAAGGTGTTCTTGAGCGGTCCACCTAATGCCTTGTGAATTATACATTCTTCCAATCGGCCTGGTGAGAACAGGCCTTATTCTTGGTCCTGTGTGAGTGCCGGGTACTTCTTCCCTCTAATTCTCTGAAATTGTTCTTTCCCCAGCTTTTGGTAGTTACTTCACCTGCATTCACCGAATACTTGAGGTGAACCCTCTGTAGATACCCAGGGATCTCTTTCTGTGTAACTTCTCCTCTCTAGTATGCTGTCCTGTGAACTCCAGCCACACTGGTCTCCCTGATTCTCAGTTCCATTTGCAGGGCTCTGCCTAGGTTCTCCTTCCTTGTGCCACAGCCTGGAAATGCAATAAAATAAGCCGACACAATTTTAAGACTTACTTTGTCTGTTTTCTTTCTCTAAGAATCATTGTCCTTTATTGTCTGATATCACGTAACTTAAAAACCTATTTCATATATTTTGTGTGTTGTTTTTCAGGTGGCAGAATAAATCCCGTCTGTTACTACTCTATCTTGCCTGGAAGTAGAACTGTCACATTTGAATAAAAGTTTGTTAGCTGTTTTGAATTTTAAAACAGAGGAATTGGACATTTCTCTATAAAAGTATGAACTGAAGTTAGTCTAAAATTCTTTTTACAGGTGTACACGCTTTAATAAGATTTTTTTTCTTCTGATTATAGTTTGGTAGCTTTCCACAGAAAAAAATATCTTACCTTCACATCTAAAATATATTTAGGGAGTAACGGAATTATCCTACATAACTGCTGTCCATTAAATAAGTTGTAATTCTCTATAATTAATGTATTTTATTAAAATAGATAATATTTTTAATGGAGTGAAATAAAAATAATACAAAGCCAGGAAGGAAGAACCCTTATTCTCTCATTCCCCTATAAAGATCAGAAATGCACAATGTAAAAATGTCAAAAATGAATACACATGTAATGAATTCATCATTATAAAATTTTACAGGATCCAAATACAGATCTTATGTGACTACATAATTAAATACAAAAAGATAACCTAGGTCTGATGTTGATAAAGAATGATAAAGTTTCTTAACTCACTGTTATCCAGAAAACATTTTCTTCTCATTGACTTAGACCTCATAGCCTGCATAATACTCATACACATTGACATGTTTTCCTTAGGTTGAAAAATAAATTACCAACCATAAAGGTTAAGATTGAGAACAGAGGTCAGGCAACCAGTATAAGTTACAGTTGGAACTTCCTCCTCAACTATGCTATGCTACTCTCCAGAGAATTCATCATCACTTATATACCCTGAAATTTCTTCCATCAAGTTTCATCACCTTTCTAAGAGGTGAGGAAATTGCCAAAATTGCTGCTTGATTCAGAGATACAAGAATGGCAACATCTGAAATTACATGCCTGAAATAAAAGTTTCCCCTCTTCATGAATCAGTCTGGCACAATTCTCTACCCTTGTGGATTTTCTGCACCTCAAGATGATCCATCGGCTTAGGATCACCATCAGTATAGGTCAGAGTGGTTTTGTAAGACTAAATAAGTTTTAGTGATTCCTGAGTGGACATAAGTAATCAAAATTATGAAAAGGATTGTAAAAATAGGAGGTCACAAGTAGAGGTGATCTCAGTCAGGGTCATGTCTCTAGGGAAAGAGCAATGGCAATATAATGGGGACAACAAAGTAGAAAAGGAGAAGCCTTGATTGGGTATGGCTATGAGTTGTAGGTCCTTGAAAGAAAAGAGAATGAAATTGGGTAAGCAAAGAATTGGTATCATCAAGGAAAAAGTCCCCTAACACACAAAACTGAAATCATGAAGGAAGGCAGAACCAAATAAGAGTAATATACGAAGGACCAGATTTGATAACTGCGAAAACAGAATTTTTATGATGAACAGCTAGAGGGCACAGCCACGCTGATCCTAAAACTAAATTACCTGAAGGCATTAAATCTGGGGAAGAAAACTGTTCTCAAAGTTTCTTTCATGACACATTTGATGTCTTCTTTAACAAGCAGCATGCATTTCCTTTTAAAGACGATTCATGAGCAGGCCTAGCCTTCTCATAGTAACCTCCTACCGTGTCTCTTGTTGCTTTGAGGTGCTTGTGTTCAAGGAGGGTCATTTGATATTAGTTAAAACTTCAAGACTGATTAAAGTGGTTCATTTTGTAGCAGATTCGGCTAGCACTTTATTCTGCAGGATGATGATACATGAATTAATCTGTGGGCAGCATGAAAGAGCGAACATGTCTCTCTAAGTACTTGATTTACAGAAAATGACTGGCTCAGGGGAAGAGAGGCTATTCTGCCCCCACCTCTTTTTGAAAATTGCCCTGGGTAATCGGCAGAACCAGGGCCAATAGACACCATCATCTAGACTGTGGACTACACGTACGTGATTAATGCCTCCTGCAGATGTGCAAAGCGGCGACCTATCTCCAAAATTAAGTTTAACTTTAGATTGCACCAACTGAACTGCTTAAATATTTTTTAATTGCAAAGACTACCATCAGGGACAATTTAATTGTAGTCAAATTATTCTCAAGCTAATTTTAAAGTACCAAATATTTTCGATTTCTCTCAAAGCCTTCAATCACATACTATCAGTTTTTTTTTTGTTTTTTTTTTTAGAAACGCTTCACTAGGTAAAGTTCCCTAAATGAAAAGACAGGCTAAGACAGAAAAATGGGATGAAAGTTATACATATTTTCCTAAGCAATTACATGCAGTGTCCTTATAATATACTCTTTCACTTCCTTAAATATTCAGATTTCTATCTACATAAATATATAAAAATTATTCAAAATAAAGCTTTGGAGATTAGTTTTAAAGTAGGAGAAAACATTACTGGTATACTCAAAAGGCAAGTCAATGCACAGACTGATTTTCTGTAACTTGAAAAATCATATTTTTGGTATTATCTTTCCTAGAAGATAATGGTGGGTTTCGTCCTCGAGTCAATGTACTTGGGGCAACTTAACTCCTCTGACTCCTCAGTTTCCGTAAACTTATATTTTTTGTCTTTATCCTTCTACCTTATCTACCTTCCTTCTTCTTAAAATGCTTATAATTTCAAAGTTATCACTATTCAATGCTTTAAGACTCTTTAAAGGAAATATTAATGTAATATTAATACTATTAATGGCTTGATTTTCTCATATACATGAAGAATGGTTCCCAGGTAACTAGAGGTATAAAGTCTCTTTCATTGACAAAGTTAAAAACTTTCAAGGTGTGAGTCTCCTTGAGATTCTCTCTCTTTGCTCCTCCCCTCACATGCATTCTCTCTCAAGAAAAAAAGGTTTTTTAAATTAAAAAAAAAAAGGTGGGGGGAGCACCTGGGTGGCTCAGTCAGTTTGGCATCTGACTCTTGGTTTTGACTCAGGTCATGATCTCAGAGTTGTGAGATTGAGCCCCGTGACTGGCTCCACACTGGACATGGAGCCTGCTTGAGATTCTCTCTCTCTGCTCCTCCCCTCACTCTCTCTCTCCCCCTCCCTCTAAAAATTAAAAAAAAAAATTAAAAAACCTTCCAAGTGTGATATGAACTTACGTATTTCCTCCACAACTTGTGGGTCACATTCTTTGTATTTTTCTATTTCTGCCTTTAGCTGTTCCCTTTGGTCTCGAAGTGAAGAAAGTTCTTTTGCTAGCATGGTTCGCTCTTCCTGCATTCAAAAGAGTTTTATGTACAATTAAGACAAGCAAAATACCACATGTTGTAAGGTTATACATTTTGTAAACGTTTTCATTTTATTTCTCATAACTAATGTGCACTAGGCTTTTGGACAGTATTATATATACACATACCTATATTCACAGTATAAGAACAAACTCAACTCTCATTTTGCTCTGAAATCTCAAGCATCTTTCATATATTTTGACTAGTTGAATGGGAATTAATATGTAGAATGGACTGCTCATAGATAGACGATTATCAAATCATCTATTAGATGATTATCAAATGTTAGGAAAAGATACTGCCTCTTAGGTAGTTTCATAAGATTGTGTCAATATATATAATATTTTATGGCAACATCATTATACAATTTTCCTTAAAAGTGTGATAGATAATTTTTCCACCTTTAAGGATGATTAGCCTTTAAAAATATTTAAAGATATCAGAAATAACAAATTATTGCTAGTGGCCTCCTATCACTTTCCTTTAAAGGTAAACCAGAATAAAGCTTTTAAAACAAAAGGATCCAACAAACACCATTTGAAATTTCTAGCCATAGTTCTAACAGGTAGAAGTCACAGTGCCATAGTTTTCAATTCGTATGTGTGAATGGTTATGGTACAGATTCATAGGATAAGCCTGAAGCAAAGCCAAGTAGAGTTTAAGTTGCCTTGATGGGACCTACTTAAGGTTCCTTGCTAGCTTATATTTTGGTGCTTGTATTTTTTGACTTTTGCCTTTAACTGTTCTCTTTTGTTCCAAAGTGAAGAAAGGCTCCTTTACTAGCATTTGTACAAGGGAATGCATATGCAGAGCAGCACAGTCTGAAGCAGCATAGTCCAACAGAACTCTACAATGATAGAAACATTCTAGATCTGTGTTCTCCAATGCAGGAAACATTAGCCACATGGACCTACTGAGTATATGATAAAAGGCTATTGTTACTGAAAAACCGAATTTAATTGCATTTACTTTAATTTAAATGTAAATAGCCACCACACATGATTACAGTGTATACTGTATTAGCACAACTCAGAAGAGATTTAAAAATAATGATAATATAAGATCGTTATTATTTGCCATCCACAGCCAAATTATACATGCTCCACAATGAAAAAAGAAAAGCAGCAAAATGGTGAAGAATCTGTGTGAAGGCAATGATAACTCTCCAGACACCCTGAACTGGGAGACATCTCAGACTGTTACTAGATCTTTGCCATGTTAATTTTTTGTGCCTTTAGTTACTCGAATTAAATATGGAGATAGTAATAGTGGCTACCTCCTTGCACTGTTGGCAGGATTCAATGAATATAAAATGCTCTGGGATAGTATTTGCCTGGCTCATAGAGAGCGGATTATGTACGTTAGCTATTTCTTCTTCTTCATCGTCGTCAGCAGCAACACCATCACCATGAATAATGCCAAGTAAATGGGGGCTAGGTGTTTCTGAAAAATCCTGATTTGTGTGCTTAGGATGAACACAAGAGTTCATCTTTCTCAGGAGCCTTTCTAAACTACTGTACTCCTCTGAGATCTGCAGCACCCACAAGGATTTTTCCCAGGTGCAATGGATCCAGGGGACTGGGTAACACTCAGCAGACTTTTGGGCATGAATATTAGTTGAAGGTGCACCTACAATTTATTGCCAACATTAAGGAAGAAAAAAAGGATCAAATAAAGAAATGGTAATTGCTACTGTCAATTAAAGAAATGTAACAGCTTCAGATTATGCCCAGATCTTACATTCCCTTAAATATTCTTCAAAAATTACCATTCTCCAATTCTTCTCTGTGACTGCTAAGTATTCACATAAAAGAAGGTATGTGAAATAATTCTGAAAAGCCACTGTAAGCCTGTGGTGTATTCTTTTCTACAATGTGACTATTTTTGAGTCTCTTTCACAATTAAGTGGTACAAATAGAGGCCTAGATGGAATGCTTGGTGGTGCATGTAGATATTTAATACTCTTTCAAGTCATAAATCCATACTTGAGATAATGATGAAACTAGAAAGTAAAGTGATTTTTAAAAACCCCTAACATAATACTTCATAATACTTTTTAAAATAAAATAAGTCAATATTCATTTAAATAATTTAGAAATATTACAAAGCCCCAAGGATAATATAGTGATAGTTTTCAATTTGTTCTGTGCCAAGACTTAAAAAACATGACTCTTAAAATTTTACATAAACATTTATAAAGGGCTTACCTTGTACCAGGTACTCTTCTGAGTGCTTTGCAAATATTAGCTAGTTTAATCCATACAATAACCTAATGAGGTAGATTTTATCCCCTATTTTTTTTTTTTTTCTCTTCTATTGTTTTTTTATCCCCTATTTTTACAACTGGGGTAACTGAGAACAGAGAATTTAGGAGAGTTTCAAACCCAGGCTGTCTGGCTGCAGGGTTTATGCTTCTATGCCATGCTGCCATATACAATATAATACAATAATAAAAAATAAACCTAGATTTACAATTAGTGAATCCTACCAGGTCCAATGTTCATGTCCTTTGCTGTACTCACCTCTCTTCTGGTAGGAATGGTACACTCCTCACAGGAAGCTCTAAGTTCTTACTCTTCTATTTACAATTGACATTATTAAAGAATCTACAAACTTACCGTTTCATGTCGGCCAATTTTAGCTTTCTCAATGCTTTTCTGTAGATTTGTGTGCTTTTGGTTTCCCTCAGATAACTAGAAAATTAAAACAAATAAAATGGCTTTCTAAGACAAACTTGCTTAACATGAAGTTTATGAGTCAAGAAGTCAAAATGAGATTTGTTTTTAGCCCCAGGTCAGTGTAACAAACAAGTCAAAGACTACAATGGGAACTAACTTCTCTAATTTGAAGAAAACCAAGTACCATGAATCATGAGGGCAGAATGAAAAAAAAAAAAAAGGTTCAAAAATATTTCCTCTTATCTAGTCAGAAAAGTGAATAATATGCTTTCAATCTTTTCTGCAATCTTTATTTATCAGGTCCCCCAATTCCATGCCAAGTAACTTGAGGTATATTATTTAGTTAGAAATTGAATTTGAAAATTCAAAAAAAATGTTTTACATAAATTCTTCCTTCAAATTTCATTTCACTTCTGCCTAAAGTCTTTTGAAAACACCCTGGACTGTTTCTTATAGACTTGTAGTATTATGGCCTGTTTCACTAACACAGAGTCAAAAATGAATGCATCACTTATTATTCTTAAATCAGGTACGTTATGAGGAATTACATACTTGATATACTAAATTCTTAAAGAAGAAAAAAGATCTATGAGCTGTTGCTGATTTTATGCATGTTTTACATACTTTAAAAGTGATCAGTTCAAGTATTATACTAAGCTTAGAAAGTAGTAAGTTGTATGTGGAAATGGATCAAATAATACCAGCATAAAGAGACCATAAATATAGAATATCCGTTAGCATGTAGCTGAGCCCACCCCAAAAAGGACTGGTTAATTTCAAAACATTGCTTCTCCGTCTTCTCATTTTTATTAATCGCACCTGGCCCATGACTAAATAAATAATCACAGGATATTCCCAATATTAAATTCTCTACCACATCTTTTGCTAGTTAGAAATTTCAGACTCATATGATTGGGTAAGAGCCTCCTTAAAATATATTTTACTCCTCCCTCACTCTTGAGTTACAAACATTTAGAAAATAATTAATAATTGGATGAATGATTTCTTTAAGCTGATTATAAGAAGCTGACCTTTTACAATATGACCTACTTATATGTAGAGGGTAAATAATGCTTATTATGTGTCATAGATTAAAAATCACAAAGAGTATCTTCAAAAACTTAGTAGCTTTACCCTGGCTTTAGGAAATCTTCCATTTCTCAATATGCATAAAGGAAACATTGTCAGCTTTCCTGTAATGGTTCATCTAGTCACTGATTCTAATCCATAGCATGAACAAGATCCATCTGTGATGCCAAGAAGACACCACCACCAAACCAGTTATACCTCTTATGAGAGTAATTATCTTCCTAAGTTAAAAAAAAAAAAAATCTGCTATACATTTAGGAGCCAAAATAAAGCTTTAAAGTCCTAAATTTAACAAGGAGATCTGGTTCTTTAAAACAAGGGTTTCCATTTATAAAATAACACCATGTTTAAAAAGTTAATATTCCACCCTGCAGGACTCACCTGAAATAATTAATAAATGCATGTGACATTTAAATTCAGGAATAGATAATCTTCCAGTGAAAAAATACATATACCTATTAGCATAACATATTGCCATTAAAAATGTTCTTAAAATAACCAGATAAGTAGATGTTATCCAAATAGTTAATAATTGTACAAAAATAAGCCAATAAATAACGGATATATATCTTAATTACATTAATGAAGTGTCTTCCAGGTACTGTATGTCTGTTTGTAGTTATTTATAACTTAAAAGCATTTGAAAGAGAGCTAATTCAGGAATTCCTTAACTTTGAAAATAATATCTGCTTTAAAAGTGATTTCATGATTTGTCATTTTAAGTATGTTGGTAATGGAGGAAGGCACAACTTAAATGATGTGATCAAATAAGAAGCTTCTGCTATCTATCCTAAGTACTGAAACAACTTGGTTCAGCTCCATGGTGAAGGATTCTTGGTACTCTGTTCTTAAAATCTCAACTACCGGAAACAATGAAACCAACTCTTGTAAGACAGCCCTTACTAACAGCTTTTCATCTACATATCTCTTAGAAGCAATATTGCTATAGTTCTTAACACATACCCTGGAATTAAACCAAACCCAGGCTTTCAAGTGATAAGAGCTGATATTTTTAGCCACCATATAGATATTACCTAAACCAGTCCTCAAACTTCAGCATATATGAGAATCACCTGAAGGGCTTATTAAGACACAGGTTGCTGGGTTACAACTTCCCAGTTTCTGAATAGGAGGTCTGAAGTAGAACCTAATAATCTGCATTTTAACATGCTCCCAGGTGATGGGTGATGCTGATGCTTCTGGTTTGGGGGCACCACATTTTTGAAAACGACTGATCTTAACAAAAACCTGTTTTGTTAAAATAACAACCCAACTACAATACACAAGATATTAATATATGGGAGAATATTATCTAGTTCATCAGCAAAAATGAATTACTGCTAAGTATTGTAGCCTGAACTAGAAAGAAAACAAAACAAAACAAAATCTTAATAATCCTGTCACTAAAAGAAATACAAAAGTCGGCATTTACAAAAATAGAAAAATGAGTGATACTCTATATTCCAGAAAGGTATTCATCATAAAATTCCTTTGAAGAACACTCTATATACATTTCCATAAGTAAGACAAGAGCCAACTATATACTATACCAAATCCATTTCCAACTTTCACTAAAAAAATTTTGTAAAACCCAGTGATTCAGAACAAACAATACCAACAACAAAAACGACTCATAATTAGTAAGAAGAGGATTTCATCTTTAGATTTGAGGATCTGACACAATGCCTCTCTTTAATGCATTCCAGACCACCTATACAGACACTCAGGGTTGAGAAACATAATGCCAATGTTTTCTAAAGAGCTAATTCACTGCCTGGAGGAACTGCCTATTCATAAGAAGAACAGAAAGACTGATTCAAGCTGGCTACATTGGAATTCTGATTTGCTCCTTTTAAGAAATAAAAAGATTTCAAAGCATTAGGGAAGGAATATAGAAGTTTTCATAAGTGGGAAAGAATGTCAGGCAACAGGGAATGCGGAAAAGAGGTAACAGCAAGAAAAACCAGATGAGTCTACTGCTTTATCAAAATTCAAATACAGTACGTTGGGGAAAAATAGGTTCTATGTCTCGTTGCTCCTTAAAAAAAAAAAAGGGAGCAGTATCATTTACTTTAATATTTTATATATTTAAAAAATCTTGTTAGGGTACCTACAACTTTAAAATTCACTTAAGGTGATATTTCATTTGGGCATCAGTAATAAAGGAAACTGAACAGTGTAAAGACATTTATATATAAAGATGGGAGCCATGTAATTGCCTTAACAATAGAGAAATGTTAAATCAGTATTTCATGGTATGAATGTGCCACAATTATGTAGCCAAAGGAAATGTTTTGGAAGAATTTTTAATGACACTATGAAATACAGAATAGAGTTTTTTAAAAGCTGGAAACAAAACTGTCAATACATTTGAGAGTCTATGACAGAAAAAAAAATGCAAGAAAATGCACAAAATCTTAAAAATGATTACCTCTGTATTGTGGAACATACTTTTAAACTTTCTATATAATAAGCATATGCCACTATTATTTAGAAAATTATTTTCCCATTATAAGCAATATTTGAATGTATTCTCAAGAAATGATTTTTATTTTAAAAGACTCAAACAATGCAGAAGCATTTAAACAAAGTGACTTTTTGCTCCCCACTTCTGCACCATCCCCAGAATCCCCTCTCCACAGGTGACCCCTGTAAAGTCTAGTGGGCATCCTTCTTGTCCCATTCCTTTGCTTTATTTTCAGATATAGGTCAATATAAAGAATATTTCAAACACATATAGGTTTATACTTTGTTATGTTCTGTAACTTGCTGTTTTTAGTGAAATTTCCATGTCAACATATATACATAGGTCTACTTAATTTTTTTTAAAGATTTTATTTATTCATTTGAGAAAAAGAGCACACACATGAGCGGGGAGGGACAGAGGAACAAGCAGAAACCCCACTGAGCGCAGAGCCCAAGGCGGGGCTCCATCCCAGGACCCCCCGAGATCATGACCTCTGCCAAAGTCAGATGCTTAGCCGAATGAGCCACCCAGGCATCCCTACTTCATTTTTTTTTTTTAATTTATTTTAGAGAGCGAGCATGTGCACACAAGCGGGGGGAGGGGCAGAGGGAGGGAGAGAGAGATTCTCAAGCAAACTTCTCACTGAGCACAGACCCCCACGCAGGGCTCAATCCCATGATCCTGAGATCATGACCTGAGCCAAAATCAAGAGTCAGATGCTTAACCAACTGAGCCACCCGGGTGCTCCTAATTTTTTTTAATAGATTTTTTCAGAGCACTTTTAGGTTCATAGCAAAATTGGATGGAAGGCACAGGGGGTTACTTGGAAACTGCCCCACAGACACAAGAACCAGTTTCATTTTCATTTTCAAATGAAACCCCCCATTTTTAACCCCCCCCAGAGTGGTCCATTGAACCTTCATTGACACATCATTATCACCCAAAGTCCATTGTGTACATTAAGACTCACTCTTTGTGTTGTACATTCTATGGTTGTGACAAATGCATAATGATATGTATTCATCGGTATGGTATCATACAGAGTATTTTCACTATCCTTCACATCTTCTGTGCTCTGCCTATTTATCCCTGCCTCCTGCCAACCTCTGGCAACCAGTGATCCTTTTAATGTCTATATAGTTTTGTCCTTCCAGAATGTCATGTAGTTGGATTCACGTATTATGTAATCTTTTTAGACAGGCTTCTTTCATTTAGTAATATGCATTTAGGCTCCTCCATGTCTTTTCATGGCTTGATACCTCATTTCTTTTAATCACTGAGTAATAGTCCATTGTCTGAATGTACCATAGCTTATTTATGCATTTACATACTGAATGACACCTTGGTCGCTTTCAAATTTAGGCAATTATGAATAAAGATACTATAAGCATTGACATGTACGTACGTTTTCCACTCATTTGGGTTAATCTCAAAGAGTGCAATTGCTGGATCATAAGAGTCTGATTAGTTTTATAAGAAGCTGCCAAACTCTCCTCCATAGTGGCTGTACCATTTTGCATTCCCAAGAGCAATGAATGAGAATTCCCATTGCCCCACATCCTCACCAGCATTTGGTGATGTGTTCATTCTTTTTCTACTGTCTACATACTATTAGTTTATTATTCTATTATCAATAGCTATTTTATGAATGTCCTATTTTTCATTACAGCAAGCCTCCAACACTCCCGTCATTTGACATAGATCTCCGTGCACGCATACAAGACTTTCTGTAATGTATAGTATAAGCAAAACTGCTGGCTCAAGACATAAACATACAACTTTTTTGGCACTTTTTATTGTGGAAAATACACATAAAATTTAAACATCTTTTTTTTTTTTTAAAGATTTTATTTATTTATTTGACAGAGAGAGACACAGCAAGAGAGGGAACACAAGCAGGGGGAGTGGGAGAGGGAGAAGCAGGCTTCCCGCAGAGCAGGGAGCCCGATGTGGGGCTTGATCCCAGGACCCTGGGATCATGACCTGAGCCGAAGGCAGATGCTTAACCACTGAGCCACCCAGGCGCCCCCAAATTTAAACATCTTAACCATTTTAAGTATATAATTCAGTGGTAGAAGTAAATTCACAATGTTGAGCAACCATCACCATTACCCATGTCCAGAATTTTTCATCACCCCAAACAGAAACTTTACACCCATTAAAGAATAACTCCCCGTTCTCCTCTCCATGCAGCCCCTTGTAACCTCTACTTTACCTTCTGTCTCTATGAATTTGCCCATTCTAAGTACCTCATTTAAGTGGAATCACACAGTATTTGTCCTTTTGTGTCTGTCTTATTTCACTTAGCAAAATGTATTCAAGGTTCATCCATGTTGTAGCATGTCAGAATTTCATTCCTTTTTAAGGCTGAATAACAAATATTTCATTCTATGTATATATTGCATTTTGTTTACCTATTCATCTGTTGATGGATCTTTGGGTTGTTTCCACATTTTAGCTATTGAGAATAATGCTGCTATGGACACTGGTGTACAAGTATCTGAGTCCCTTCCTTGCTTTCAATTCTTGGGCATATACTTCAAAGTGGTATTGCTGGATCATATGGTCACTCCATGTTTAACTTTTTGAGGAACTACTAGGCTGTTTTCCACAATAGCTTCACCATTTTACATTCCCACCAGCAATGCACAAGGTTTCAGTTTCTTCAACATTGGTTATCTATAGTTTTTTCTTTTATAACATGTGTGAAGTAAATGTTTAACTTTGACTTTAGTCTTTGACCTTCACTGATAGTATATAACAGGCTTACTCCCTGCAGGTTTCCCCATAGTGGTTACTGGTAGTTTAAAAGATTGATAATCTGATGGCTGAAAATGACATTCCATTACTGTTTTAATTTGCATGTCTTTGATTATCAAGATTTAGCATCTTTTCATCTATCTACTGATCATATGTATTTTTTCAATGACTTAATACCCTTTGACCATTATTTTATTGCATTGTTTACCCCTTTTTTTTTGAAAGATTTTATTTATTTATTTGACAGAGGGAGAGAGAGAGAGAGAACATAAGCAGGGGGAGGGTGGGCAGAGGAAGAGGCAGGCTCCCTACTGAGCAGGGAGCCCAATACGGGGCTCAATCCCAATCATGACCTGAGCCAAAGACAGACGCTTAACTGACTGAGCCACTCAGGCACCCCACTTTACCCTTTTCTTAAATATTTTTAGGAACTATGTGATAGATGGTAATCATTTGGTTATATATGTTTGACTTTTAATGTTGTCTTTCAATGTACAAGTTTTCATTTTTTTAGGCAAATCAGCTATCTTTTGGCTTCCAGATAGTGTGTCTTGCATAGAAAAGCCTCTCAAACTAATATTGTACAAATAATTTCCTTCTATTATTTGTAGAGTATTCTTTTGATCTTTCACTTTGTAAAAGGCCTCTGGTTTATTTTGGAAATGATGTGAGGTAGGGCTCTAAACTCAATTCATTTCAATGGATATCCAATTATCCCTATAACTCATTCAACAGTCTGTCCTTTCTCTACTGAACTGATAAAGATGTATAGAATCTTTGTCATAAAGTAAACAAGTATACATAAGCCTGTTTATGGCTTTTTATTGCTCTACTTATGTTTGTCTACCCTTACACAAGTAGCAAATTTCATTACTATAGCAATATATTTGTTTTGATATCTAAAAGGTAGAATCCCACCTCACTGTTCTTTAATACTTTCTTGATCCTTCTTACAATTTCTCTACCACATGAACTTGAGAATCATCCATAATAATCCAATGGGATTTTAGTTACCACATTAGCTATATAGACATAAATTGACATTTTTATAGTTTCCTCATTCGTGAATATATTGCTCCATTTTTTAAAGAGCTCTTTCATGTCCTTCAGTAGAGTTTTGTAGTCTTCTTCATGTATGTCTTGCCCATTTCTTGCTAGGGTTTAATATTATTTTGGGTGCTACTGAGGGACAGCCAATGACCCCTTGCCTAAGTCTATCACTGTATGGAATGTTCTTTGCCACAGTAGTTGATTTCAAGTGTTACTGAATCAGAATGAAGTCAGTCTTTTTTTTTTAATGGTTATGGGAAACAAGTCTCTCCTGCCCTCCGGATTCTAAACTCCAAGGCTACAAGGAAGCAAACAGCCCAAATCACTGCTGGCAGCCATCTCACAACAGTCTAGAAAGCCAACTTCAGGACATGGGTATCACACAAAAGTCAAAGCCAAGATAAATGCAGAGAAACAGAGTCACAATCTTGATTAAATGATGCTTGAAGTATGCTCTACTTTTGAAAAAATTTAATTTAAATGACTCATTAAGTCAATTCCACCCTTATCATTTATGCCAAATAAATATGGGTTTTCTGCCATTACCATGGTAAACATTTTAACTATTACAACAGGTAAAGCTTTAATAATAGTCTGTTTCATTTACTGCTGGCTAGCAATGAATGCTGTGAATTATTCTGGAAGATATCAGATTTAAAACATTCTTATTCCTCTATATTGGGTTATAGAACTAAGTCTCAAGGAACAAGAGTGGGCAGAATAAAGTAACATATGCCAGGAAGGTTCTTCATTCAATAAGCTTTTATGAAGTGCCCACTATATACACAGTTATAATAATATTGGCTTGAACCTTTTCACTAATTATAGTAACAAATAACTCAAGGCATGTAGTGAGCACTGACTGTTGAATATTTTTGAACTGTTTCTCCTTAAGCAATAAGATAGTGCTCATTAAAAAAATAACACTCTGTGAAGCTAGCAAATTAGTACTCCATTTAACAGGGAGATCACATTTCCAGCAACCCAACCTGTGCAGCACACTGAAGAACCTGGAAATGAGAAAAGTACACCAGAAATCTTAAATAATGGACACAGTAACTAACAGTGAGGATCGCATTAAGAAAGCAACACAAAGGGAAAGTGAAGCCACTCAGTAAGCGCATACTTGAGAACCCCAAAACTCAAACTCTCATACATAATATACCTGCTGAAGATGAGATCACAACAATCAAAATTACAATGTGAAGAAATGAACTATCAGAGTCAGAGCAGTACACAACAAACAGGAAATAAGCATTCTTTCAATTACAAATGTCAGGAGTATGTATGTTCAGTAAGATTAAGTAATAAAAGGAGAAATGGAAAACTAAAGAAATTATAAGAAGGAAAAAGCAAGACAATTTGGAAATGAACTATTTGAAATTGAACTATCTGAAAATGAACTATTTTTGATTTCTAGGAAGTGATAAAAAAATTAAAAAGTAGTTAAGAGACATGGAAGATAAAGAAAGTCCAACAGAAGCCTTATAGTGTAGTGAAAATACTTAGAAGTTGTGACTATAGTTAGAATCCAATTAAAAGTCACTCAGATATTTTGAAAGCCAAAGACATGCAAAATCCAACTGACGAAGTGAAGCAAGTCAGATACAAAGTTATGGAGGATTAGACTCTTCCGACATGAGAACTGGGTTCTAATATGACAAACTCAGAGATGAGGGCTATGCAGCAGAGGTTACTAACTGTCTACCAATATCCGCTCTTCCTTTTAAGAGGACCCCAGTGAATAGTGAAAATAAATGGGAATTACTACGTCTATCAGCACTGTGGGCAAGAATATCTCCTAGAAAACGACAGATGTTGGCGAGGATGCGGAGGAAGGAGAACCCGCCTACACTGTTGGTGGGAATGCAAGCTGGTGCAGCCACTTTGGAAAACAGTATGGATGTTCCTCAAAAAGCTGAAAATAGAGCTACCCTATGACCCAGCAATTGCACTACTGGATATTTACCCCAAAGATACAAATGTAGTGATCCGAAGGGGCACGTGCACCCCAGTGTTTATAGCAGCAATGTCCACAATAGCCATACTATGGAAAGAGCCTAGATGTCCATCAACAGATGAATGGATAAAGATGTGGTGTGTGTGTGTGTGTATACACACACATACATACATACAATGGAATATTATGCAGCCATCAAAAAACCCAAAATCTTGCCATTTGCAATGACATGGATAGAACTAGAAGGTGTTATGCTAAGCGAAATAAGTTAATCAGAGAAAGACAATTATCATATGATCTCACTGATATGAGGAATTTGAGAAACAAAACAGGATCATAGGGGAAGGGAGGGAAAAATGAAACAAGATTAAACCGGAGAGGGAGACAAACCATAAGAGACTCTTAATCTCAGGAAACAAACTGAGGGTTGTTGGAGTGGAAGGGGGTGGGAAGGATGGGGTGGCTGGGTGATGGACATTGGGGAGGGTATGTGCTCTGGTGAGCACTGTGAATTGTGTAAGACTGATGAATCACAGACCTGTACCCCTGAAATAAATAATATATGTTAATAAAAAAATTTAAAAAAAAAGAAAAGAAAAGAATATCTCCTAGATAGGGAATCTCTATTAAGAAACTCATCTACTTGAGAAGGAAACCCAAAATCCACTTGGAAGGGCAAGCCTAAAATTATCTGGAATGACATACTTGTTTCTTTAGTGGGTGAATTTTTTTTTTTTAATCAAGGGGAGACTTAGAATTAGGTATAAAGATGAGATTTGTATTATTAATATTTTTGTATTAAAAAATAACCTATACATATTTTGCACTGTACTCATGGGGTAAAATCACAAAAGCAACTTAATTCCTGCCCCCAACTGCCATTTTAAAAACAGCTCAATGAGGGAAGTACTTCTCTGCCACTGGATGAAGAGATGGGAGTCCATGACTTCCCTGATGACTCTTAATATCTACAATTATTTTAAGTTGTCAAGCAGAGCCTTGATTCAGAAATTACAATGTCTAATAAAATAATCAATACTTTCAATCTTGATTTAAAGGTAAGATTTCCCTTTTCAGCCACAGCTGGCTGCCAGTGGGTCTTTTGCTAGAAGAAGCACAATGTCCTCTTTTCTTTCCCAGACTAGAATTTCTGTTCTCTCTCCAGTCCACTGACTGCAGTTTCTGCAGTCCCCCACCCCTACCAAGGCCTGGAGAAGGGGAGAGAAAATAGGTAAAGGGGATAGAAAATAGCATAGACTAGGTACTGTTGCTAAGATGCCTCAGTGCTCTCTGGGCCTGACAGATGTTAAAGCCAAACCCTTGCATGGCTACACTCCTGGGTTCTTTGTAGGCTTCCCTGTCGCGTCCCCCTATCTATAATCCCCACGATGCAGAAGATATATTCTATTCCTCTGAGGGCTACACAACAGTCCACCACTCACCATCTCCCTTCTCCTGCTTGCCCCTCACTCCCTTCCAGTCTGCTTTTTCAGAGGTTCATTCCAGACTTTATGCTAGGTTCCAGTGCTCTCTGGGCAGAATTGAACATAGCTCCAGTGGCCTCTTGGTCTCTCACTTTTGACTTTGGCTCACATGTAGCCCATGGGCACACTCATACCCAACACACTCCAGGACTGCTGGCCAATTCCATACTTTTATATAATAATTGACAGAATCAACCAATAGATCTACATAGATGGTAAAATCAGCAAAATTATTTTTACATAAGGAATTGGTTATTTTCATACTGCTTTTCAAGAGCACTGGGAAATAATATGCCCACATTTTACTCTTACCATTTCTGAATACTTGTAAGAATTAAGATTTCCACTATTAAAACTGTTAATAAAAATGTTGCTGAAATGCTATTTAGAATGTTTTGATCCAATAACTTACTTAGTTTCTTTAAGTAATTTAATTTCATTAGAAGCCACCAATCTAAAATACAACAAATTACTTGCTAAGAAACATCAGTTCAAGAGTTTAAGCTCAAAGTTCTTTTTAATTTAAATAGACTTTAAAGCTTTAAATTTCTATTTAGGTCATGTTATAATAAACTCCACATTAAATTTACAAAGCCAAAGAACAAGTCATAAAGAGACAACAGTGTTGAGAAAGTCAATGATTAGAGGACCTGCTCATAAAGGTTTTTATCTTTTTAAGAAAATAAAGCCCATTCTTCTTTTTCTATTTCTGCCTCTTATAGTGGAAAGATTCACAAGAACTTGGATTTCAAAGGATTAAAAAGGCAACCTAAACCCTTCTCTTCCATAGCCAAATTAGCTTTAGCAGAGTAGAGAGAGCAACCCAACACATTCAGATGGTAAACTAACTCAAGAGTTGTGAATAGGCAACCAAACTAAGATTTGCAGCAAGTTTAAGTGTTAGAAATTATTGAAAGGTGAGATATGGCTTTTAAAAATATAATAATTAGGGGCGCCTGGGTGGCTCAGTCGGTTGAGTGTCCAATTCTTGGTTTCAGCTCAGATCATGATCTCAGGGCCCTTGGATCGAGCCCCATGTCAGATTCTGTGCTTGGTGTGGAGTCTGCTTGAGATTCTCTCCCACTGACCCCCCACCCCCTGCTTTTGCTCTCTCTCTCTCTCTCTCTCAAATAAATAAATAAATAAAATCTTTAAAAAAAATAAAAGGTAATAATTAACAAAATTTAAAATTGAGGTTGTTTTGCATCTAATCCAAACCTATTTTTCAAAGAGTTGCAGTGTAGGAAATTTACAGTTACAAATAAATATAAATACTAGGGAGCCTGAACAAAGCCCTGTGTTTGAATCTGTTGAAATACAGGCCTGGAAGTTTGAACCATACCCTTTGGTCAAGTAAGAACCATACTTTAAACAAACAAAAAACAGCCAACTAATAGGGCTATTTTTGTGAAACTTCTAAATACATAAAGCAGCCACAGACATTATAAATATTGAAACATTAAAATGTATAAAATACTGATGTTTTTTGAGGGTAAGACAGGCCAAACTAATTGAAATTAGGGCTATCCCAAGAAATTAATATATATATTCTTATATCTTGACACTGCCACCACCTGGTGGCATGACATCAAAATTGTAGGCTCAGTTTTTTTGTGGAGTAAATCTTTTCCAGGTTGGCTGATTTAGGGAGAAGATAGTTATGAGTGAACAATGGAGGTCACAAACCTGTAATTCACATGAAGCACAGAAGAGTACAGGGAATTCTATAGCTCTAGAGTCAGGCTTCTGGCCCCAATAGCAAAGGAAAATAATTCCTGAAGGAAAGTTTAAAAAGCCTAGTCTAAAGCTACCTACTACAAAAGAAAATATACGCAAACAAGTATAAAAGAGAAATCTGTGAAATTGTAAGTCCTATCAAAAATCTCTGAATTCTGAGCATAAAGTCACGCAAGTTTCACAGCTGTAATATTACCCATTGTAATTATTAGTTTAAATTCTTCACCAACAAAAATACTTAGTTTATATCCTCACACGCTCCCAATTTTTTAGTCACTCAATCTCATCAAACGTATATTTATTCTTGATTATCTGAGACAACAGGGAGAATAAGAACATTCAATGTAAAAGACATGAATTCTAAGTGCACATAGATATAATTTTGCAGGCTCTGTTAGTTGCCTCTCTACAGCCTTTCTTTGTACACAGAACTCCAGCTTTGTTCAGATTGGAGTAGTAGTGTGCTCAGAGAGAAGTGGGTCCTCTCCCAGTCGCAGAGGATGAATTATGATGCCTTACCTTTCCAGCGTGAGCATGTAACTCAAAGCTGGCCGATGAGACATAAAGAAAAGCCTAGCTGGGAAAGGGGGGCATTCTGGGATTTTCTTCCTGGAAAAAAAAGAAATGTACAAGAAGCAATTGTACAACAAAACAAATTGTACAACAAATTGTACAACAAAAATCTATGTCTTCCATGACATAGAAGCTGTAGTAGCTACCTGCGTCCAGAAAGGGAAAGCAAAAAAATGGCAGAGAAGCCAGTCATCAATCTGTGGTTAGATTAACCAATCCTGACAAAGCCCACCTCCAAACTTCTTATATGAGAACTCCTATTATTTAACCCAATTTGGATCTACTTTTTGGTTATTTGTGGCTGAAAATATCCTGATTCATGTTTATAAAAAAAATCACAATTTTGGGCAGCATTTCCCAAAGTGTGTTCCATGGAACATCAATCCCTCATGAAAATGGGTCAAGTAAGGGGCACCTGGGTGGCTCAGTCGGTTAAGCGTGACTTCGGCTCAGATCGTGATCTGAGGGTCCTAGAATTGAGCAGCTTGGCGGGGAGTCTGCTTGTCCCTCTCCCTCTGCCTCTCTCCCTGCTCGTGCTCTCTCTCTCTCAAATAATAATCTTAAAAAAAAAAAAAGAAAAAGAAAAAGAAAATGGGTCAAGTAAGATTCACAATGTATATACCAGCATATTATAGGATCTGAGAACTCAAACTAGTTTATCTTTATTAATCCAGGATCCCCCAATACTTTTGATTATAGAACTTTCCTTGTAACTAACACCTATTATATATCCATTCCACAGAATTACTTTGGGTAATGCTGAGCTAGTGTCCAGCAAACTATAATTCAGGTGAAGTGGTGGTAAAAAATGGAGTTTAAAATTCATGCTTAATCATTCATATATATGATATTTCCAAGGCTGAATTCCTCCCCCCACCCCCTGAGATTACTATAATCATGACTACTTAGTGGAAATCATCTTTACTGCTATATGTTGTAGACTGGAAGACCAAAACTACAGGCCAAGGAGGAAGGCTCCTAGACCAAGAACACAATAGTTGGGACTGAAACTAAACAGAGCTGTATTGATTTATGCTTTCACTCAACAACATTTATTATGTCTCTACATGTCTCAGTAATTGCATTCCAGGCTGGGGAAAAAACATGATTAAGATATCTCTGCCCTCAAAGAACGTCTGCTGTGGAAATAAGGCACATAAAGACTTCACTCTATAAAAGAAATATATATGAGATGGTCAAAGCACAAAGAAGTTCTAAACCGTTGAGGAGGAGGGGATAAAAACTCAGGAAAGATTCTTGAGGTGGGTCTTAATGGATATATGTCTCTGGCTAATGGGCAAGTTGGAGTTTGTTAGCTGCACTAGTAAAAAGAGCCAGCCAGGCACAGCATGTAAAAACACAAAGATATAACATGAGTAGCACTTAGGAAGCTGTACACAACTCAGTATAACTGGTCTGTAGGGCTAGCGAAGGGGTAACAGCAGGTTATTAGATTGGCCAGTGGCAGGAGCTAGATTAGAGAGAGCCTTAAAGCCAGGCTGAGGAATCTGGACTTTATTATTCAAGAGTGGGAAAACATCCAAAGGACATTAAAGATAACTACTATAACAGATAGGAGAAAGTGAAGACTGGAGACAGGGAGACTGGTGAAGACAATAATTCAAAATTCTGGGCCAGAGATAATGAGAACCTAAGCCAAAACAGTGGCAGTAGGGCTGGAGACAAAGGGGGACATTTGAGAGATATCAGTGTGTAGAATCAACTGAGGTTTAGCATGAGCTGGATGTGAAGGAAAGGAAGAAAAAAACCCCTAAGATAACTACTTGGTTTGGGTGACTAAGTGGCCCGTAGTTCCAGAGTCTAGAAGACCCAGAAGCAGGTTTGGGTAATGAACTGAGCTGTGAACATATGACTGTGATTTGCCTGTCAGCCATTCAAGGAGAGAGGTCTAGCTGGTAGCTGAATACACAAGTGTGGAGCTCAGTGCAGAGGTACAGGCAGGAGACAAAAACTGGGGAATCAAAGGTATGTGGGTGGCAATGGAAGTCACAGGAGTAGATGAGATTTCCCAAGAAGAATGCGCAGAGCAAGAAGGGAGAGGGACTGAGGAGAGTACGCCGGGGACCAGCCTAGGGAATCCCTAGTTTGTCAAGGTAGTTGCCTGAATTTGAGTTATTTTTCCCTATTTCAAAAAATTGCACAGAAAACATATATCTTAAGATAGAGACTACCTAGGCTAAAGTCCCATGAATGGAGTCTTAAATGATAGTTCTTCAAAAATGAGGCTTGGACACCGTGGAGAGCAAAACTGCTGACAAGGGGGGATTACTGTGGAATGGCCAGAATAATTTTAATTATCAGGAGTAAGGAGCTCTACAAGGCAGCCAACCTCGTCAGAAGTGGTAGAAGGAAGAGGTTATGAAGAGAGAGCAAGCCAGAAAGGCCATGAAAGCATTTATTGGCACCAGAAGCAGTGAAATCCAGGAGTAAAAACTGAGGCAGCAGGCATAATAAATTAAGAGTTTGCTCCCTGTCTGCCATTGTGGAAGAGTTCCTGCTCATTTATCTTTTGCTGAACATGTTAACATGCAATTTATTTATGGTCTAGTTTCTGAACTGAAATACGAATCCACAAGGACATGGTTAGCATGGTGTCACAGTAGAGAGTAAGAGCACCAAAACTTGCTGAAGGACTGAATGGCTCCCCATTTCACTTAGGGTAAAAGCTTTGCAACAGGGTGGATGGCCTTCCAAGGTCTGGCCATCGTCCCCCTTTAGCTCTCTGACCTAAGTTCCTACTAGTCCATTTCAGTCATTCTACTCTAGTCACAATGGCCTCTGTTTTGTAAATTTACTGTGTTCTTAAGGCCTTTGCCCTGGCTGTTTTCTCTGTCCAGATAGGTCTCTCTCTGTTCCTCCCCAAGATATTCACAAGTTAACTCCCTCTCCTTCCAATTTTGCTTTCTCAACAAGGTCTGACCACTGATTTTAAATCTGCCTCCTGCCCCCCAACTCTAGTACTACTTTTCATTTTTTCATATACCCACCACCTATTCATACAATACACAGTCTGCATCGTAATTATGTTTATTGTTTGATGTCTGTCTCCCTCTACTAGAAAGTGAGCTCCACAAAGGCAGGAATCTTTGTCTGTTTTGCTCACCGACACATGTCCCAAGCACCCAAAACAGTGCCTGGCCCAGAGTAGAAGCTCAATAAATACTCCTTGGATGAGTGAACAGATGAATCACAGTGACAGAGAGAAAGTGAGTCTGCTGGAAGGGGTGGTGAAGATTTTTCAGCACCGTATCTGAGGATATTTCATATCCAGATATTGGAAAACTCCAGCACAGGAAGAGAAAGCTGGAAAGGAGGAAGCCAATGGAGAACATACAGACTTGCTAGAGGTATGCTCGAGCACAGATGGCCTTGGTGAAGAAAGAAGGGATGTGAGACATGAACAATAAATGAACATCTCCATGTGTGAAAGTTGGGGAAGCTAAGACCTGATGCTCTCAATCTTCTCCATCAAGTAGAATGCAGTATCAAAACTCCTGAAAGACTGAATTTTATTTAAGAATTACAAATGTTAAGTAGCTTTGTAATTTAGCTTATTAAAGAGCAGAAATAAAAAGTTGCCAACTATTTACCTTGTTGACATAATGTGAGCTTAAAGAAACCGAATTCCACAAAAATCAAAGTCTCTTCTTACCTGGAAGAGATACTAAAAATGATAAATCAAGAATGGAATTATTAAAATTTCTCCAGCTGGACTTTATTCCTTATTGAACATCTTATGAAGAGAATATGATTAATACAATAAAGACAGAACTTCCACTGAGTAAAACCAGCTTGATTTTGATATATTACTTCTCAGGATTTTACTTCCTAAAAGAAGTCCATTTTGGAACATTATTGAAGTTTATAAGGTGATTATGCCATTAGGTGACGATCTTCTGGCTTACTACAGGAAAACAATGGAATTACTCTTCTTTCCTCATTAACAAAGAGGGAGGAGAAGGCTTTACAAGAGAGAGATAAATATAAATTTTACTGATAGAAAGTTGCACCGACTTCTACAAAACTAACACTTTAACAAACTGAACATAACTTGATAATATTAATGCAGCAAGTTAATATCACCCCAAAACAATTTTTATTACCTTCTTTTGTCATTTTTCTGCCTTCATGTGTTTAAAAACAATGACAAAAGCAACAAACTACAAATGCAATGAGCCAGTCTCCCTGTACTCTCTGCTGTCAAGAGTCACTTACCTGTTATGCTAGCTATCAATGAGGGCCTCTGGCAAGCCAGGCCCTGTAGGGGATATAGTACATACATGATCTCACTGGAGGTTTTACTAGTGCCATTTTATGGAATAAGAAATGGAAATCCAGAGGGGCGCCTGGGTGGCTCAGTTGGTTAAGCGACTGCCTTCGGCTCAGGTCATGATCCCGGAGTCCCTGGATCGAGTCCCGCATCGGGCTCCCTGCTCGGCAGGGAGTCTGCTTCGTCCTCTGACCCTATCCCCTCTCGTGTGTTCTCTCTCTCTCATTCTCTCTCTCTCAAATAAATAAATAAAATCTTTAAAAAAAAAAAAAAAAAAAAAAGAAATGGAAATCCAGAGAGAGTAGGTAATTTTGACTAGGTAGTAAATGGCAATATTGCTAGCTGAATCCAAGTCACCTGGACATCAAAATCGATGCTTTCCAAAGAGAATCCTGTCCCTTTGGGTATCATATGTTAAATCTGTCAACATTTTAAATACTAATAAAAAATATCCAGAACAATTTCAAATGAGGTATCCTCAAAAACAAACTATATTTTGAGCTATATAGCATACACTTAGCTAAGATTAATCTTTTGAAACAACATATTAAAATAAAATGGTATCTTTGGTCATGAACATTTCAATGCAGCAGAAACCAAAATTACTGAAATAAATAAGAACCTCTGGCATTTAAAAAAGTGGAAAAATGTCGGACACCTGGGTGGCTCAGTCGGTTAAGTGACTGCCTTCGGCTCAGGTCATGATCCCAGGGTCCTGGGATCGAGTCCCACACTGGGCTCCCTGCTCAGCGGGGAGCCTGCTTCTCCCTCTCCCTCTGCCTGCCACTCCCCCTGCTTGTGCTCTCGCTCTCTCTCTCTCTGACAAATAAATAAAATCTTAAAAAAAAAAAAAAATGGAAAAATCTCAAGCAGACAATATTTATAGAAGTGTAAACATACACCAGTGAAAATGTATTTGTAAGCAAAACTAGCAAAAAAAAGATTATACAACAAGAAAATGGTCAAGTATTTCCATATTTTAAGGAAAAATCAAAACATGAATATCATTTGTTGATTATAACACTATAGCCTAGCATCACTACTGCAACCGGGAGGGGGGGGGAATCAAAGGTAAAGCAGAGTGTTTTCGGTATAACTCAGGTATTCATAGAGAATGGACTACATTATCATTAAACACTACTACCTGATCAATTATGCTACAGTTATAGAACTTTATACTCCCATAGAATAATGTCCTATTTATATTACTATGCCTGCTGCCAACGCTTTCCTTGGCTTACTGACTCATCTAGTCCACCTCCAACCTCCTTCCTCCCTTACCCAGTTCCACTCCCAGTTTCCTCTAGAGCGAGAAGCAGCAGTGTGACACTACTTCAACCTATAAAAATTAAGTAAAAGTCTACAGGAGAGCTTCTGGGAAAGCTTTTGTTTTCCCGCTAAGAGAGACAGCCATTCCAGTAACTTCCCTTTCCCCTCTTCCATACCATTCGTCAGCTATGACAAAAGGAACTGGGGCAGTCATCTCCTGACCATGATGGAAAGGCCAAGAGGATCCCAACGATGCCGACTCTGATACCACCACATCACTGATGAAGATTAAGAGACACCCACCTCCGGACCGTATGTGAGAAAAATAAACTTCCATTTAAGCCACTTTTAGTCAGATATTCAATTACTTGCAGACAAAAGTAATCTTTATCAAACATCCTAGAAAACTTTAAAGCTAGTAAGAACATGGTTTAGAAGCTGATCAGTTGTATGATGTGTTCCTTCATTTGTTCAAATGGTTTAATGCCTACTTTCTATCAGGCTTCGTGTTAGGTTTGGAGGAGAGAAGTTGAAGATTTAAAAAAAAAAAGTCTCTTAGTTTGAGCCACATACTTAATATGAGAGAGATGTATAAAAATGACAAGTGTGATAAATGCTCTAATGGAGCATGAAAAAACTTCAATAATAGCAAAGGGGAACCATGAGATTTTTTTTGTTTCTTTTTGTATTTTCAGAATTCAAAGTCAAGGTGTAAGTCAGAAAACTCTAAGACCGGCCAGGACCAGTCCTGCTCTGTCCTCCCAAATGACCAACGAAAAGTAGGAGAGGAGGAAGAGAGTCTGGGAAGCAAGCAAAAGTTAGACGCTGGTGAGGATTTCTCATAACCCTGCCCTACCTACCGCTGTTGTCCACACCATCAGGGCACAGGAGGTGCGAAGAAGCACTCTTGCCTGTGTTATCTGGAGCACGGTGGGCCTGGAGCTGCTCCATCTCATTCTTACAGACCCAGAGTGGTCTGGGAGACCTTGCTGGGAGTGAGGGTGCCCATGTTCAAGAAAAAGCAAGGGTGTACTAACCCAAGTAAGAGATGCAGCTGCAAAGCAGAGACTAAGGAACACTGGTATTTCAGGTGATGCCAGCCTAGATAAATGCTAAGGACCAGATGCTTCTTCCCAAACCATTCCTATGTAAGCCAGAATACAGATGTTCACCCCAAAGAGAAAGTGGGCCACTGGGGAGGGAAGAATCCAAACTGGCTGAATTTATCTCAGTTCATTGAGTTTACTGAAAAATCCCTCAGGTGACTTCGTTTTTTACTACCAGGCGGACTAGGCTCAAATTTGAAATTAGGTTTAATTTTTGCCCATGTGAGTTTGTAACCTGAGCATTTATATTGGCTATGTAAGGATCTTGTATATGTTTTCACTCAAAAACATTATCACTGTCATCACTTATGCTACCTGAACCTGACTTTCAGAGAATATAGACAGACAGCATGCTTTCACCCACACACAAAGACAAGCAACAAAGGGGAAATCTATATTTAGATAAAAATTACTATTTTTAAAAAATCTGAACTTTATGGACTCAAAGTGTACACTGCTCATGACTACAGACTCCACTCTTAAACTTCGCCCCAGTCTGTCTATTTTCCTCAACCCTAGAGCCAGTGTCTTATTTCAGGACTTCATCATCTCTTAGCTGAACAGTTTTACAGTGGACATTCCTACTTATCCTCTGTACTGCCAACAGAACCATCTTTCTAAAATAAGGCTCTGAGGGGCGCCTGGATAGCTCAGCCGGTTAAGCGGCTGCCTTCGGCGCAGGTCATTTCAGGGTCCTGAGATCAAGCCCGGAGTCAGAGTCAAGGGCTCCCTGTTCAGCAGGGGGTCTGCTTGTCTCTCTCCCTCGGCCCCTCCCCCCAGCTCATGCTCTCTTTCTCTAATAAATAACTAAAATCTTTAAAATAAAATAAGGCTCTGATTATCTCATTTCCCTACTCAAAATCCTTCAAGTAAGAAAGAGTCCTTTATTATCAGCATCTGCCTACCAATCCAGCTATAGTTCATTCATCCCTTACTCAAAATGGAGCAGTACAGGACAAGAGTACAGAACAACACCTCATACGTGAGGTGCCTGACTGGCTCAGTCACTAGATCATGCGACTCTTAATCTCAGGGTTGTAAATTCGAGCACCACGTTGGGTGTAGAGATTACTTAAAAAAAAAAAAAAAAAAAAACAAATTTCAAAAAAAAAAAGATCCTATCACACATTAGATAGTTCTATACACACCTGGTCTTTGCATAAAATTACAAAAGCTAAAGCATTACTATATATTGGGGCACCTGGCTGGCTGAATCTGTAGAGCATTCGACTCTTGATCTCAGGTCATGAGTTCAAGCCCCATGCTGGGCGTAGAGTTTACATTAAAAAAAAAAAAAAGCACATTTCTATGTATTAGTCATTGTTGTAAGCAGTTATATATAACACAGTTGATTGTCACAACTACCCTGTGAAGTAGGAAACATTAGGAACATTTTGCATATGAGAAAAGAGAGGCAAAAGAGATTTCTAGTAAATGGAAGAAATTGGATTTGACTCTAAAGAATCTGTTTCTGGAGCCTCTTAAGCCACTGCCTTAACATCTCTGTTACCCACTATGCCCTTCACCCTCAAGACCCTTATGAGCTCCCATGATTCTTTTCAGAACCAACTTAAATGTCTCCTTCCTTAACTGCAAAGGCTATCCTCAGCAGAATTAACTTTCACCCCCTTTTGTACTACCATCTTCTTCAGTATAACACATATCACACCACCCTGCAATGATCTGTGGACGTGTGTGTCTCTTCACTAGACTGTGAGGTCCTGGGGACAGGAACTACCTAATTTATCATTATGTCCCTCTCATCAGGTCCAATGCTTGCCACAGCAAGCATTCACTAAACATTTACTGAACTGAGTGAGTTTCAATAGAAATAATGCTTATTTTTATTTAAAAACATTTCAAAGTTGTCCACTTGGCCCATTAGTGGACCTACTCTTTATTCACTTGGTTTTGGCAATAAATAATTCTATATACTCACTTCTAAAAACTAGTTTAAAAAAATAAATCTTTAAATCATAAGAGAATCTATTAGTGTCTCCCAAATCAATACACTGTGTCTGAAATCCAGCTTAGTGGGGATTTCAAAATGCAATGCTTAACACAAGCCTAGTCCTAGAAAATGTGTCCCCTAGACTACCTTCCACTAGTAATAAATGGGTTGCAAATCAGAACTTAGATAAAGAACTATGGAAGACCTTAGGAGAGCAAAATAATTTTTTTTAAAAAGGTGTGATTTCCATAATTCTGACCCCTTAATTAAATTTTAAAACATCAGTTAAAAACTGCTACATAGACTCGCTGCAGCACTAATGAAATTCTCTGAATCAGTGGATGGTTTCATTAGAACTAACTTCATACCCTTTGTTTCCTTTAATTCTCATTCACTTGTCAAATACCTGTCATTTGCCAAGAACTGTGCCCAGTCCTGAGGATACAGGCTGCCTACGTGATAGGGTTGAGTCACCTAACAGCTGCAGCACAGGGTGGTGGATTGGAGTTACACTCAGGGTGCTCTGGCAGGAAAGAAAAGAAATATCCAACTCAGAACAGGGAGTCCTGGAAGGATAGACAGGGATGTGAATACAAAAATAAAAGCATATTGGAAATGGTATTCCTAGGGCGCCTGGGTGGCTCAGTCGGTTAAGCACCTGCCTTCGGCTCAGGTCATGATCCCGGGGTCCTGGGATTGAGTCCAGCATCGGGCTCCCTGCTCAGTGGGGAGCCTGCTTCTCCCTCTACCTCTACTGCTCCCCCTGCTTGTGCTTTCTCTTTCTCTCTCCTGCTCTCTGTCAAATAAATAAATAAAATCTTAAAAAAAAAAAAAGGAAATGGTATTCCTTTTGGGAAAAGACTAAAAAATGTGCATTTCAAATCAGCAGTGGTCAGTTATTTCCAATACTGCCAGGTGACTCTGTATGACTAGCATGTCAAACACAGTAATTTTATTGCTCTTATCTAGTCACGTATACATTAGAGGACACCATCCTACACCCATCAATATAAGCTAAGGTAAAATGAAGGAAGTCATTCCCTTGAGGTTGAGATTGTTCCTTCATTTTTAAGGCCCAGCTATTTGAAACAAAGAAAAGGAGAATCAGAAGATGATGGAAAGAATAGCTTATCCTAATGCATTTTTGTCTTGCTTTTCTTCACAAAAAATAGTTAGACCACGGACACACACACACGGACATATACATATACACTTTCTCTCTCTCTCTCTTTCACTCTTTCACACATACACCCACACAGACACACTGACTAAAATCATTATCACAGTGGGAAAAATCAGCAAGTTTTAGCCAAAACTCCTGAAACAGTTATCAAGAAGAAAAAATCATCTCTTGACCTTTAAAAAGTTCTATACATTCTTCAGGATACAGAGAAGTGCCATTTCACTGGGGAGTTCCCACAATGGAATTAATTTTTAAGCTACACAAAAATTGACAACAAATTCACAACAAGACTTAGGAGAAAAAGATCTGGTTATTTCTACTTTCTGTGGAACCAAAAGGGCTGCTTCTACTACCATCCAAACAGCATAATATATTTGAATCTATTTCAGAAGCACTAGCAGACTTAAACATGCACCACCATTCTCAGCTCCACGTGAGCTTTTCTTGCCCAAGAAAGTTAGTAATTTATGTGAAAAGGCTCAGGAATGCATCTATGTCACAGCTATTTAGAGAGACTAGTTTAACAACTATTTCTTCTAACCCAATCCAAATATTTATTTCAATCATGCAGAAATAAATTACTACACATTACATTATTCTCAGCAACATTAATAATGTCTTACTCACCTATATGGGGGGAGTGGGGGGAGTTTTTTGCTTAATACCACGATGTAACAACATTATTTTCTAAGCTTATAATCTAATTTTTAAAAGCAATTAGATCAGCAAAATAAATAAAAATATTCTGGCAGGAAAATCTTCAACTTTCCCTGCTTGGTGTACATAATAAAATCCACCCAACCACTAAGATACCCTGTAATATGGGCCTCGATCCAATTTCCAACCTTATTTTCCCATTACTATAAAACAAAAACTTACATCTTCTTTCCAAACTGGTCACCAACTGTCCACTGAACATAATCTGCTTTAAAGTTTTGTTTACCTGTGGTTATGTGCAAGGAATGTGGGGTCAGAATGCCTGGATTCAAATCTTGCTTTACCATTTACTAGTACTATCACTGTGGGCAAGTTATTTACCCTCTTGGTGCCTCAGTCTTCTCACGTAGGTAGAGTTAATGCCTACCTCATGCAGTTGTAAGAGTCAAATGCTATGAAGCATGCAAAAGCTCTGCTATGGTATGAATGTTTTTGTTCCCCCCATAGTTCACATGTTGAAACCCTAACCCCCAAAGGTAATGTTGATAACCTTAGGTAGGTAAGGCTTTGGGAGGTATTGATGTCATGAAGGTGGAGCCCTCAAGAATGGGATTAGTGCCACATAAAGAGGCTCCAGAGAGATGCCTAAGCAATTAAACCAGGTGAGGATATAACAAGAAGCCTGTGACCCAGAAGAGTATCCTACCTAACCAGCTTTCAGAATGGTGAGAAACAAGTTTCTGTTGTTTATAAGCTACCCAGTCTGTGGTATTTTGTTATAGCAGCCTCAATGGATTAAGACAAACTCTTAAAACTCTACCTGGAGAAGTGCTCAGTGAATTTTGGCTGCCATTTCCAACATTAGCATCAGTGGCTCCCTTCTGTCCCCCCTTGAGAATCTCCTCCATCCATCTAAATCTACTCAACTTGTGGGGCACCTGGGTGGCTTGGTCAGTTAAGCGGCTGCCTTAGGCTTGGGTCATGATCCTAGGGTCCTGGGATCGAGCCCCGCGTCCAGCTCCCTGCTCAGCGGGGAGCCTGCTTCTCCCTCTCCCTCTGCCTGCCACTCTGCCTACTTGTGCTCTCTCTCTGTCAAATAAATAAAATAAAATAAAATAAATCTACTCAACTTGCAGCTCAAAATAATCATTTCTAAGAAGTCTCCCTGAAGTATGTGGATTTATAAAAATCTTCCCTCCTCTAAACTCATATAACAATTAGGACCCATAGAACAGATAGTATTTGGCACTAATCTTACATAAACTAAAAAGCTAATTAACTATGTCTTTTCATAAAAAGTTAACTATTTATGGTATTTATCGTGCCTTACCAAGTACAGTATGCTAGTATTTTTATATTGCCTAAAGAAGTTAGCACAGTGCATGCACAGAGCAGACATATAGTGATACCTGTCAAAGCAGTTAATGCGACCCACACATAGTTGATGGCTTATTTGCCATCTTAGAAAATGTTAAAGAGAAACATAAATTATAACCATGAGGCTTTTAGACTGTCTATAATGATGATCAATACCTACAACCTAAAGGCAAGGGAGGAAAACAAAATGTGTTTCTTGATTTAATTTTCAGATCTACTACAAGAATGTCCATTTTCAAGAGACGAATACATTCCTATATAGAATTGGAATCACTGGCAGAACCAAAGCAGAACAGAATGATGAAAAAGAAACAAACAAACAGACAAATGAAGGAAGGAAATTTAGAGTTCCTCCACTCTCTCTCTAATCTGGAAGTAATTAACAAGAAACTCAAAGGAAGCTAACCCTTCACTTTGGCAATATGCCAAATAATCCTTCAGTGCAACCCTGAATTTGGAATCTGATTCACTGCAACACTGAGTACTTTCTATATTTATATAAATCCCAACTTCTCTTGCAGCACTTTTAATCACCACTCTATTACATTTTTCTTATTTTCTCTCTTTTCACTCTTATTTTCACTCTTTCATGTGCATATATATTATCTTTAGCACAGATTAGATGTTCTTATAAAGCATGAATCTTGACTTCTACTTTTACAAATTACCTCCAGTATCTGGTAAAATGTTTTGCACGTAATAGACCCTCAAATATTTGTTCTGACTGAACAAATAAACTTACAGTGTACTCCTGAGTGCGTACTAATTTAGCTGAACTTTTGGCTACCATATACAGAGTACCTAGTACACCGGGCACTTTACACATATCACTTAATCTTTATCACAACCCTTTCAAGTATAATCTCTATTTTATGAACTGGGAAACTGAGGCTTTAAAGAGTTTAAGAAATATTTCAGAAGATCCTACAACTAGTAAGAAGTAAGGCTGTGATTTCAATCCATGTCTCACTTCGAACTACTTTTTCCATTAAGCCACATTGCTTCTTTAAAATAAGTGATCTTCAGAACCATGGGGGCACAGTCTGATACTGACATGCCATCTCAAATTTTAGTGAAAGACTAAAGCAGGTTTAGGTCAGTGAAAAGGCACTGAGTTTTGTTTTGTTTTAAACAACTATATATAGCAAATGTCAAGGGCTATCAACCTTCTACAAGTAACATATCAAAATCATGTTTTTCATTTACTTCTGGAGTGCTTAGAACAGAAGGCATAGGACTACTGCCTAGGTGTTCACCTCTGACTTGACCTGATTTCTGAGCAGGTGTGCGAGATTAATCTTTGGCCTACAGCTTGTAAATGGGGGAGTGGAGAGAGGGGTGTGTCACAAATACATTTGATGCCAGCTCTCAGACCTATAGGGAGAGGAGTATATTGACAGTAACTAATTAGAACATCCTATTCCTCAAACATTCAGAGCAAACAGTGATATTAAGTTCACTTTTTAAAAATAGATTCACTGTACTAGAGATTCTAATTAGATCTCTTCCTTACTTCTATTAAGATTTGCCAAGCTTCTCCACTTAAGTAGATATGCTAAATCCAGAGGCTAAGAAATAAAAAACGTACATTTGGCCTTTTTTTCCCTGAAGGGTAAAGAGTTTCTCTGGCTCAAGAAATGTTTAATCAGCCCCTGTTATGCCCAATTTCAGGCACAAATAATTACCTGGAAGAAGGTAAGATACGCCACCAAAAACACTAACCATGAAGAAACAAATTGATAAATTGGACTTCAACAAAATTAAAAACTTTTGCTCTTCAGAAGATAGTCAAGAAGATGAAAAGACAGCCAAAGACTGGTAGAAAAAAGTTCAGAGAACATTTATTTAATAAAGGATTTGCCTCTAGACTATATAAAGAATTGTCTAAACTCAATAATAAAAACAACCCAAGTTTAAAAAAAAAAAACAACAACAACAAAAAAAGGGGCACTTGGGTGGCTCAGTCGGTTAAGCATTTGACTCTTGATTTCAGCTCAGGTCATGATCTCAAGGTCGTAAGACTGAGCCCTGCATTGGGCTCCACGCTGAGAATGGAGCCTGCTTAAGATTCTCCCTCTCCAAGGGGAACCCTCCTACACTGTTGGTGGGAATGCAAGCTGGTGCAGCCACTCTGGAAAACAGTATGGAGGTTCCTCAAAAAGTTGAAAATAGAGCTACCATATGATCCAGCAATTGCACTACTGGGTATTTACCCCAAAGATACAAAAGTAGGGACCCGAAAGGCTACGTGCACCCCGATGTTTATAGCAGCAATGTCCACAGTGGCCAGACTGTGGAAGGAGCCAAGATGTCCATCAACAGATGAATGGATAAAGAAGATGTGGTATATATATACAGTGGAGTATTGTGCAGCCATCAAAGGGAATGGGATCTTGCCATTTGCAACAATGGAACTGGAGGGTATTATGCTGAGCGAAATAAGTCAAACAGAGAAAGACATGTATCATATGACCTCACTGATATGAGGAATTCTTAATCTCAGGAAACAAACTGAGGGTTGCTGGAGTGGGGGGTGGGGTGGGAGGGACGGGGTGACTGGGTGATGGACACTGGGGAGGGTATGTGTTCTGGTAAGCGCTGTGAATTGTGCAAGACTGTTGAATCTCAGATCTGTACCTCTGAAACAAATAATGCAATATATGTTAAGAAAGAAAAAAAGAAGAAGAAGAATGTAGCAGGAGGGGAAGAATGAAGGGGGGGAAATCGGAGGGGGAGAAGAACCATGAGAGACGATGGACTCTGAAAAACAAACTGAGGGTTCTAGAGGGGAGGGGGTTGGGAGGATGGGTTAGCCTGGTGATGGGTATTGAGGAGGGCACGTTCTGCATGGAGCACTGGGTGTTATGCACAAACAATGAATCATGGAACACTATATCTAAAACTAATGATGTAATGTATGGGGATTAACATAACAATAAAAAAATTAAAAAAAAAAAAAAGATTCTCCCTCTCCCTCAGCCCCTCCCCACCCCAGCTCACACGTGCGCTCTCTCTCTAAAAAAAAAAAAAAAAAAGACAAAAAAATTTTTTTAAAGGTAAGAGATCTGTACCGACACTTTATCAAAGAGGACATATGGATGACAAATAAACATGTGCAAATATGCTCAACATTATTAGTCATTGGGGAAATGGAGAAAAGCCACAATGAGATATCACTATATTCTTATCAGAATGGATATCATACCAGGTATTGACAAGGATGTGGAGCAACTGGGAGCTCTCATACATTACTGGTAGGAATGTAAAATGACAGAGCATTTCAGAAAACAGTTCAATATACACCTACCATATGATCCAGCCTTTTCACTCCTAGGTATTTACCCAACATAAATAAAAACATACATCCCTAAAAAGACTTGTACACAAATATTTATAGCAGCTTTATTTCTAATAACCCAAAATTAGAACAAAAAACCCAAACGTCTATCAACAGATAAACACTGTCGTATCTCCATACAATGGAATATCACTAAGCAATAAAAATGAATGAATAATACAGCAACATGGATACATCTTAAGATAATTACGCTGAGTAAAAAAAGCCAGGACGAAAGAGTACATACTGTATGATTCCATTTATTTAAAATTCTAGGAAATACAAACCAATGTATAGTGACAGAAAGCAAATCAGTGCTTGCCTGAGGATGGGGGCAGGGGAAACAGTGCAGGGAAAGGAAGGGCAGGAGAGAAAGACTAAAAAGGGGAATGAAGAAACTTTTAGGGATGAAGGATATGCTCATTATCTTGACTGTGGTGATGGTTTCATGGATACATACATATGCCAAAACTTATCAATTTTTAAACTTTAAAGGTGAGCAGTTTTTGTATGTCAATTATTCCTCAATAAAGCTATTAAAAACTAATCAAGAGGCTAAGACTTATACGTCTGAGAAGTTAAACAAAATTTAAAATCTGTGGCATGTGTTCTCTAAGATGGCCACAATGATCCCTGCCCCTTGGTATTTATGCACATTTGTAATCTCTGCTTATGTGTGGGCTGTGTTTAATGACTTGTTTCATTAAAACAGAATGTAGCAGATGTAAAGAGATGTCACTTCCAAGATTAAGTTGCCAACAAACCCAATAGCTTCTGTCTTGGACTTCTCTCATGTTTGCTGTGTGGGAAGGCAGCTGCCATACTGTGAGCCATCCTATGGAGAAGCCCTTGATAAAAGGAATGAGGGAGGCCTCTGTCTAAAAACTATCAAGGAGTCAAGGCCCTCAGTCCAACAGCCTTCAGGGGACTAAATCCAATAACCATATGATTGAGTTTGGAAGTAAGTCCTCTCCCAGATGAGCCTTCTGATGAGAATGCCACCCTGGCCGACTATTTGACTACAACCTTATGTGAGACTTTGAGCCAGAGGTACCTAACTAGCCATGCCTGGATCCACAGAAACTGTGAAATATCAATATTTGTTTCTTTAAGCCCCAAAGTTTTGGAGTAAACAGTTTGTTACAAAGAGATAGACTAATAAAAATCTAAGTTACATTTATGCAAAAGAAATCTTCAAAGCAATTGTATCCATTTAGAGTACCTGCAGCTAAAATAACAGAATTTTTGACTAAAACTGGATTAAACAGCCCAGAGGTTAGGCAGTCCAAGGCTAGCGCAGCGTCTCAAAATGCCACCAGAGATCCAAGCCCTTTTTATTCAGGCTCTGACATTCTTAAGGAACAGGTCTTCATCCTAATGCTTGTTATTGTAGGGTTACAATATAATCTCATGTCTACATCATGGAAAAGAAGGCAAAAGGGTTTTGCCTTTTTGAGGAAAGTAAACACTTTCCTACAAACCTCAAAGCTAGTCTTCCATTTACATCTCACTCATCAGAATTGTTTTCCATTGCCACTCTTAGTTGCAAAGGAGTGTGGGAAGATGAGCATTTTTTCTGTAAGACATACTGCTGCCTCAACAAAGTGTTTTGTTAGAAAAAAGAAAGGAGCAATGTTCATTACATAGCAAACCAGCAGTATGTGCCAAAGCAATACATTATATTATGGTAAAACCAAAAATATTATAGGTTTAGAGAAGGCCCAAAACACTGTAAGCTATGGGAGCTTGAGACGGTTCTGAGAAAAGAGATGTTTAGAATTTGGCTAGGTAGAAAAGAAGGGCAAGGGAATTCTTAGAGGATAAAAGAACAAAAACCATGAAGACAGAAAAATGCAATAAGGCTTAAAAGTAAATTACCCTGTATAAAGTTTCTAATTTCATGATTAACTTTTTTTTTTTTTTTTTAAAGATTTTATTTATTTGACAGAGATAGAGATAGCGAGAGCAGGAACACAAGCAGCGGGAGTGGGAGAGGGAGAGCAGGTTTCCCGCCGAGGAGGGAGCCCGATGTGGGACTCGACCCCAGGACCCTGGGATCATGACCTGAGCCGAAGGCAGACGCTTAACGACTGAGCCACCCAGGCGCCCTCATGATTAACTTTTTAAAAAAGTTGCTGAGTGATGAATATGCATGTTGTTTCCTAGGAGGGGAAAAAAAATGCAGCATCATGTTTAAAAGATAAAAAAAGGGGTAAAAGGATCTGAATAGACATTTCTCCAAGGAAGATCACAAATAGCCAGTAAACACATGAAAAGATGCGCAACATCATTAGTCATCAGGGAAATGGAAAGCAAAACCATAATGAGATGCCACTTCACAACCACTAGGATGGCTAGAGTCAAAAAAGTCAGGTAATGATAAGTTCAGTGAGGATGTGGTGAAATGGGAAGCTTCACGCACTGCTGGTAAGAATGTGAATGGTGCAGCCAAATTAGAAAGAAGTCCGGAAGTTCTTCAAACAATTAATCATGTTATCATATGACCCATCAATTCCCAAGAGAAATGAAAACATATGTCCACACAAAAACTCATACATGAAGTTTACAGCAACATTGCATATAATAGTCAAAAGGTGGAAACAACCCAAATGGCCATCAACTGATGAATGGATAAATAAAATGTGGTATATTCATACAATGGAATATTATTTGGCCATAAAAAGGAATGGCATACTGATACATACTACAACATAGACAAACCTTGAAAACATTACACTAAATGAAAGAAGCCAGTCATGAAAGATACACATTATGTGATTCCATTCATATAAAACGTCCAGAACAAGGAAATTCACAAGAAACAGAAAGTAGCTTACTGAGGGGCACCTGGGTGGCTCAGTCAGTTGAACGTCCGGCTCTTGATTTTGGCTCAGGTCGTGATCTCAGGGTCCTGAGATCAAGCCCCGAGTTGGGCTCCACTCGCAGTCTGCTTGAGAGTCTTTCTCTCCCTCTCCCTTTACCCCTCCCCCAGCTCACATGCACGTGCGCTCTCTCTCAAATAAATAAATAAAATCTTAGAAAGAAAGAAAAGAAGCTTACTGGTTGCCTATAGCTAAGGAGGGGTAGGTAGGCTGCTACCACTAGGTCCAAACCACCATTACCTCACAGCTGGATTATTCCAATAACTTAATCTACCTGTTTCCCTGCTTCCATTCTTTGTCCACTAATGGATTACAAGTGCCTAGAATAGTGTCTGGCATACAGAGGACAGTAGGTATTCAGTAATTTTGTTGTTGTTATTCTGACTCCAAGTCCTGTGCTCTTTTCCAGTTTTTTTCTCTCGATTTATTTTGTAAATATCTAACCTGGTAGGAGAGAGAGTGCTACTCACCATTCAAACCCCCTTCCTATTTCACGGAATTGCTGGTGCCAACAGGAGGGAGCTACCTCCCATCATAGAAACTAGAAACCCCAATTATTTATTTCCCCAGTTCCCCTGGCAACTAGAGTGTGGGCATGTAACCCAGGCTTGGCCAATCATATGTACTTCCCAAAACTGTGATTGGTAGCTAGGACAGAAGTTTTTCATTTTTTGAGGGTTTTTTGGGGGGAGGGAGGGGGGCAGCAACAACATCCGCTTCTTTAGCCAGGGTCAGGAGCACCAATGGAATCATCTTCCACTGGTCAGCAGCACTGTCAATAGAGCTAGGTGCAGAAGTCATGGCATGGCCCTGGGGCAGCAGAATCCTCACCACACAAGTTTCACGGCGTGACTTTGGCTGTGGTCTGGCTGTGCACCTTCCCTCAGTTCCTGCCTACTTTTCGAACTGGGTTTCTAGCCTTCCCAGTGATTCTATAAGTCCATCTTATATCTTCTAATAAATTCCTTTTCTGCTAAACTCAGCCAGAGTTAGTTTTTGTTGCTTATAATTAAAAACACAGACAGACTGAGGGCTGCCTACAAACTTTGACCTTCTTAAACCCAGGAGCGACATTTTAAAAAAGTGGTGTTTCAGAATATTCCTATGAAGAAATGTAATCTCATATTATCTCCAAACAGAAAAAAATTCATCTCCTTTACTATTCCTGATTAACGTTTCCTATTCCTGTTATCTTCTAGAGAATCAGGATTCTTCCTTGCCTCACCCCAAAACAAGTCCATAGCCCATTTCCCTAAAGTTCCACTTCTTGCCTACACTGTAAATTGCACATGATAATTCACCCCCTCAGTTGTATAAAAGAATAAAAAAATAAAATTAAAATGTAGTGGAATCTTGTAATACAGACTAAATACACGTTCTTGGAAGCAACCAAGATTTTCTTTAATAGCTGAATGAATAAACAAACTGCAGCACATCTATGCAATGGAATACTGTTCAGCAATAAAAAGAAATGAGCTACCAAGCCACCAAAAGACATGGAGGAAACCTAAATGTGTATTAGAGCCAATCTGAAAAGGCTACAGACTGCATGATTCCAACAATATGACATTCCAGAAAAGGCAAAACTATAGAATAGTAAAAAATACCAATGGTTGCTAGGGATTAAGGGAGAGGGAAGGATGGACGAATAACTGGAGCACAGGAGATTTTTAGGGCAGTGAAACTATTCTGTATGATCCTGTAATTGTGGATACATGACATTTATGCATTTGTCAAAATTCACATAACATACAAAATGTGAACCCTAATGTAAACTACGGACTCTATTTAATGACAAGGTATCAATATTGGCTCATCATTTGTAACAAATGTACCACACTAAACACAAAATGTAAGTCACTTTTCAAAAGTTCATGATATGCCATTTTACTTTTATGAAAGACCTATATTAGTACCTATTTTTGCTAACTAAAAGAAATCTGAAGAGTCTTTTTGCTTTTACAAAAAAAGATAAAAAGCAAAAATAGTGTTTCAGCGTTCATTTTGTAGCAAACCAGTATAGAGGTAAGCATGCACCAACATCAGTGAGAGCGGCACCACCAAGCTCCTTCCCTGGGAACTACACTCAGCATCTCAGCATCAAACTCCACACCTCGGAACTGTATCAATGAGCATCTGTGCTTTATCTTGATTTATTTTGTGCATCTGTTAGCAAGATGTGTCCTACAGGTATCAGAAAAGCCTAAGGGAGGCCACTTATGGGGTTCAGAAACACTCAATTTTTTCCATATAGATTAATGGTAATTGCTTTTTCATTCTATGCCATTTTAGCTTACAAAAGGTTTCACAGGGGGCGCCTGGGTGGCTCAGTCATTAAGCGTCTGCCTTCGGCTCAGGTCATGATCCCAGGGTCCTGGGATCGAGTCCCACATCAGGCTCCCTGCTCTGCGGGAAGCCTGCTTCTCCCTCTCCCACTCCCCCTGCTTGTGTTCCTGCTCTCGCTATGTCTCTCTCTGTCAAATAAATAAATAAAATCTTAAAAAAAAAAAAAAAAAAAAAAGGTTTCGCAGGAATGCTCCACTTTTGGATAGTGGAGAACTCTTCAGTTGACCATGGAAAAATGCAGAGGTTCGGGGTGACCCTCATGCAGTCAAAAATCCACATATAACTTTTGACTCCCCCTAAACTTAACTGCTAATAGCCCACTGTTGGCCAGAAGCCCTACCAATCACATAAACAGTTAACACATATTTTGTAGGCTATATGTATTATATACTGTATTCTTACAACAAAGCAAGCTAGGGAAAAGAAAATGTTAAGAGAACATAAGAGAAGATAAATTTACAGTATTATATGTATTGGAAAAAATCCATGTAGAAGTGGACTCATGCAGTTCAAACCCATGGTGTTAAAGAATCAACTGTATTTGGGAACTCTGTACCTTCCCAACCATTCTGTAACCCTAAAAGGAACTAAAATACTATAAAATAATATCATGGCATGTGGGAGGATGAAAGTTAGAACATTCTAAGCTCCTTGTATTGTTTAGGAGAAAGAGATCTTGATTATCCTTAGATCTTGAGTCAAATAATACATGTTAAAAATTTAATGGAAGCCATTAAATGAAAAGAAGATTAAGTAAAACAAATTTCTTTCTTACAAAGCACATCTGCAATTTTTAACTGTGTTGGCTTACCTGAGATTCCAGAACCTCCAACTTGCGTTTCCTCGCATGAAGAGCTTTACTTGGAAAAGCCCAGTAATAATTAGATGTTCCAATCCTCTCACAGTCAACCATACCATCATCAACTAAGCTTTGAAGGACTTCTTTCACTGACATAGCAGCTAAAAGAGATCATTTTTAAAGACTCTCTATTAAGACACATCATAAATACAATTAAAAGGCGAAAAACTGAAGATAACACTTGGAACAAATATTACAGATCAAGGGTTAATAAATTAACAAAGAGCTTTTAAAAATAACAACTACAAAAAAGACAAACACATCAACAGAAAAACAAAAGTACATCAATGGACAGCTACAAAATATACACAGTTAATAAACAAAAATGTTCAACCCCACTAATAATTAAAGAAATGCCAAATAAAGCAATGAGATATGATTTCTTGACTTCCAAACCAAAAATACCTAAAAAATATGTAAAATGTTCAGGGTAATGGGTTCTCTCAAGATGGGAAGAAAATCTGGCAATATATATCTATGCATGCCTTTTATGTAGAAATTCCATTGTTATAAATTCGGCCAAAGAAAATAATGATGGACATGCACAGGGATGCTTGTCAAAGCACTGTTTTCAACAGCAAAAAATCGGAAACCTGTCCAATAACTGGACTTTTAAAAGTACTTTATTGGGATGGGATATTATGTAATCATTAAACTTATGTTATAAAGTATTTAATGGCATGGATATACATGCATTCAAAATGTATTATGTAGAATTATAAAAAAAATAAAGTTAAAAGACAATAGGCACTAATTAGACAGTGGTTATTTTTGAGCTGTGGGTAAGAGGCAATTTTTATTTCCTTCTTTTTTGTTCATTTTTCTAAGTTTTTTCCAAAAATGAATGTGTATTGCCTTTTTCGCTAAGAAAACTAAAAAAGAAAAAAAAACTTGTGAACTGAATGTTATGGTTAGGAGTAAGACCACAAAAAATCAGAAAGAAGCTTTAAAAAATAGCATATAAAAATGTAAAGTCATATTTCATAAATGTTTAAAATTCATGAACAATTCTTAAGTAAAACTGTACTGAGAAATTATCCATATTTTAACGTCCACTTCAATTTTTCCTACAGCAGATCCCCAAATGTAACAAAATCTATTAGAAAACTAAAGATCTGGGGCGCCTGGGTGGCTCAGTCGTTAAGCATCTGCCTTCGGCTCAGGAAGTGGTCCCAGGGTCCTGGGATCGAGCCCCACATCGGGCTCCCTGCTCAGCGGGAAGCCTGCTTCTCCCTCTCCCACTCCCCCTGCTTGTGTTCCCTCTCTCGCTGTGTCTCTCTGTCAAATAAATAAATAAAAATCTTAAAAAAAAAACAAAAACTAAAGATTTAATAAATTAAAAAAAAATCAACACCAAAGGTGCAAACCATTCAACCTCACTTGTAAAGAAGTACAAAGTGAAATGAAACGTCAAGGATTCTAAAAATGAAAACACAGTTCTGAGAAATGAATGTGAATATAATTTGGTATAACCTTTCCTGAAGGCACTTTGAGAGTACATATTAAATGCCTAAAACTACAAAAGACCCTACTTTCTTTTCTTTTTATTTCAAGTGTGGGATTTGAACTCATGATCCTGAGATCAAGACCTGAGTGGAGATCAAGAGTCAGATGCTTAACCGACGGAGCTACCCAGGTGCCCCAAGTCTCTATTTTCTATTCTATTTCTAGGAACTTTTCCTAATGAAGTAGTAGGAGATGTGGAAAAAAAATTTATGGGTGAGGAGAGAAAGGGAAGAATAGATGGAGCACAGAGGGTTTTTAGGGCAGTAAAAATACTCTGCATGATACCATAATGATGGATCTGTGTCATTATACACTTATCCACACTCACAGAATGTATGACAGCAAGGGTGAATCCCAATGTAAACCACGGACTTTGGGTGATTACAATGTGTCAACTGTAACAAAGGTACCACTGGTGAGTGATGTTGACAACCAGAGAAGCTATGCATGTGGGGAGGAGCAGGAAGCATATGGGACATCTCTGTACCTTCCTCTCAGTTTTGCTGTGAACCTAAAACAGCTCTAAAAAATCAGTTTTTTTAGAAAAAAATTTGTAGATAGCATGTTACACATTGATTTCAGCAGCAAAATTTGGGTGAATCTGGATGTTCAATAATAGTAATAGGCTAAACAAATTATGGTATAGTAGGTGGTCAAGAATGAAACATTAGGAGATGCAGATGTTGTAAATCATTTTCTTAAAAAAACAAATGACATAGGGAGATGTAGATGATCTAATGTTATATGAAAAAATACACGAACACAAAACTGCACATGCAGCATGGTTCCCTCTGGAAAAAAAAAAAAAAAGATAGATATATGCATACACAGACAGATAGAACCTAAGAATAAGACATCAAAATATACCAAAATGTTAACAGAGGTGATCCCAGAAAAGAAGGCTCACGAACAAATTTTATTTTGATTATATACTTTATAATTTTCAAATCTGTTAAAATAAACATGTATAGCTTATACAAGGAAAATAAGGTTTAAAAAAATAAATATATCATATGTAGTGGTGACCCTTCAAAAGATTAACTCCCAAAACCTGTGAATGTGACCTTATTTGGAAAAAGGGTACAATTAAGGATGATAGAATGAAATCATCCTACATTTAGGGTGGGTCCCAAATCCAATGACATATGTCCTTATAAGAGACAGAATGGGAGAAAACAAAGGGGAAGTCTATGTGAAAACAGAGGCAGAGATTAGAATGATGTGTCTATTAAGCCATGCACTGCTAGCAGTCACCAGAAGCTAGGAGAGAAGCATCAAATAGATTCCCCTTCAGAATCTCCAGAAGGAACCAACTCTACCAACACCTTGATTTTAGACTTCTGGCCTCCAGAACTATGAGAGAATAAATTCTATTGTGTTAAGCCACCAAGTTGGGGTAATTTGTTAAACAGCCATAGAAAACTAATATACCATGTAAAAATACAAAGTCACATCTAACAAATATCAGAACATACATGAACAGTTTTTACTTCTTTTGAAGTAATTATACCTATAAATAAATGTGTATATTTGTGTATGGATGTGTGCGTGCTTGTGTGTGTAGGTTTAAGTATGCATGCATACTCCATTTTAAAGCAGATACTCCAGACATAAGAATCATGGTCATGGTCCAAAGACATCATGGAAGTACTCTTACAAACATTCTTCATCTCTAGAAATTTATGTTTTCATAAAGTGAAAGACTATTGCAGAAAAGATGACCAATATTTCCCAAAATATCTCAGCACATCTTTGATACTCACTAATGCCTTTCTCTTTGGGAGCAATCTTCTCCATGTCTTTTAGTTGGAACACATCTTTCTGTTTAAAAGAGTTTAAAAAGAGATGAAAAAATGTATTTATCTTCTACTATATATTTATATTTACCATAACTATATTAATAAAACATTGCACTATAAAAGCTGTGTCTGGTAATGAACAGTGCAACAGAATCAAGCATTTTAGAGTTAGAAGAAACTGCAATTATCTTGTTTGATACCTTCAACAGAATTTAAAAGGGACAGATTTTGCATAACATACAACTCTTTAAAGTAACTGGAGAGCAGAATGTAAAGAACATCTTTCCAGTGAAGTATAAAAATTACTTATGATGAATTCTTTAACATGAGATAATCATCTCCTCTGACACTTTAAGAAAACACAGTGATTTGCTTAGCATATATCATATGCCACGGATTTAGCAGTTCTAACTAAAAGCAAAACAGACAACTGTCAAGATTTGTTTCCATTTAAGGTTTCATGGAAGAGCTATACCTAAACAATAGGAAAATTATACAATTCATGGCTGCCTATCAATGATTCACCTATACAGTTGGCATGTCCACCACATGCAAAGCAAAACATGGGAAGAGGGGCGCCTGGGTGGCTCAGTCAGCTCAGGTCATGATCCCAGGGTCCTGGGATTGAGCCTGCATTGGGCTGCTTGCTTGGCAGGGACCCTGCGTGTGTGTGTGTGTCTCTCTCTCTCTCTCTGCCTGCCACTCCCCCTGCTTGTGTGCTCTGTCAAATAAGCAAAATCTTAAAAAAAAAAAAACAAACATTATGGGAAGATAAACATGTAGAATATTTAATCTTGCTTGTAGTTGGAAAAAAAAATCTATGTAGAACACTCCTTTATTTTTTTTTTTTAAAGATTTTTATTTATTTATTTGACAGAGAGAGACACAGCGAGAGAGGGAACACAAGCAGAGGGAGCGGCAGAGGGAGAAGCAGGCTCCCTGCTGAGCAGGGAGCCCAATGCAGGACTCGATCCCAGGACTCCAGGATCATGACCTGAGCCGAAGGCAGACGCTTAACCGACTGAGCCACCCAGGCATCCTGAACACTCCTTTATTCTTGTACTAAGCCTTGACTGAAGTGGTGAAAAGAGCTTAGATAACAAAAGTGAAATATTTGAAAAGACTCAAGTATTCAGTAATTATAACAGAATTATTGATTGTTTTAATGGAAATCTAGGATCTATTTCTTCTAAAATAAACTTGAAAAGGTAACTTCAATAGGATGGAAATTAGACTTCATAAAAATTTAAAACTTCTGCTCATACAAGGTCATTGTTAAGAAAATGAAGACAAATACTGACCAGAAGACAATATTCACGAAACATACCTGACAAAAGACTGGTACCCAGCATGTATAAAGAACTCCTCTAAAGTGAATTCCCTCCCCCCACAAAAATGAACATATAAATGAATAAAGGAGTAGAAAGATGAATATATATATGATAAAGTAAAATTTTTTTTGTTTTTATTTTAAGATTTTTTTTAAATTTATTTATTGAGAGAGATAATGATAGAGAGAGAGCATGAGACGGGGGAGAGTCAGAGGGAGAAGGAGACTCCCTGCTGAGCAGGGAGCCCGATGTGGGGCTTAATCCCAGGACTCTAGGATCACAACCTGAGCCGAAGGCAGTCGCTTAAACAACTGAGCCACCCAGGTGCCCAGTAGAGTAAAATGTTAATGGTAGAATCTAGGTGTTGGGCATATAGGTATTAACTGTAAAACTCTTTCATCTTTCATAATAAAATATTGGAAGAAGTAACTTCATCTCAATATGCTTAAGATTTAGTAAATTAAGGAAAATACTGTCATCAGTCTTAGAGTGTGAAATCAATTTTTGCACATCTGTAAATAAAGATAATACTTTAGGGTCTCAGAAAACATGCAATAAATTACTGCCTTCAGACCTCTAATGCATTTTTAAAAATCAGTTAATCAAATCTATTTGCAAACATTTTAGATGCCCTGAAAAAAGAATATGAACTCACTGAGACATCTGCCTATACGTGGTCATCAAGGAAGAGCTCCAGACATACTGGCTGCCCCAGTGGGGTTGCTGTGTAGATAAGTGGGCTTGCAAAGTACTAGCCTCAGAACTAAAATGTGGTCCAGAGAAAATGGTCTTAAGGAAATATTAGTTCTCCACAGTATTAAAGAGAGGTAATAAAGGAGAGAGAAACATAATGGGCTCTAGCTCTTTATATATATACATATATATACATATATATAAACATACATATTTTTATAATTTATAAAACTTATATATAAATAAATAAAACCATGTGTAAGATACCATGGAAGGCACATAGTTATAAAGCTAGACAACTTTTAATTAAGTACTTATGACCTGGACATTGTAATAATTTACATGGATTATCTCATTTAACCCGCATACCAACACTGTCAGCTGGGTACAAGTATTACCATCCTCTTTAATAGACAAGGAAACTGAGACATAGGTCAAGTACTTAAGGTCACAAAGCTATTCAGTAAAACAGATTTCAGGTGCAAGTGCTCTCTCATTTAGCTATATTGCTCCCATGCTATTAAGTTTTTCTATTACATTAGCAACTTCAAACACACACACACACACGAATGAATATATAGGAATATATGAACTGAAATCAATCAATATAATCAATTTTTAGCTTTATGCAAAAACTCAATGACTACTGAACTTCTGGAAGCTGCTAATAATACTCATCAGTATCATTAATTGATAGCAGGGTTGAAAAATTTTCAATCTGAAACAGCCAGTTTTGATACGTGAGAAAATTAACAATATCGTAAAGGACAAAATAATTTCCCCCATCACTCTCCCCAGCTTTCCACTGCCTAGTAAGAATTAAATCTATTTTTCTTGGTGAGACCATAGGAAAAATATTCAAACTCAGTAGAATAGTCATAATCTTCACGTGGAAACTTCATCAATTTATCTTTCTAATCATCATTCTTTTTTTAAAAGATTTTATTTGAGAGAGAGAGTGTGTGAGCAGGGGGAGGGGCAAAGGGAGAGAATATAAAGCAGACTCTGAGCTGAGTGCAGAGCCCAATGCTGGGCTCGATCTCACGACCCTGAGATGATGACCTGGGCCGAAATCAAGAGTCAGAGACATATAACTGACTGAGCTACCCAGGCGCCTCTTCCTAATCATCATTATTGATGTGATACTCTGTTCTGAATTGCCAATGACTTTTGGTAAGTCATTGCAGGCAGGTAACGTTAGTAAGATTACACTCAGAGGGCTGTTTTTAAAACAAAGGTCCCCAGAATGTTTTGCTGAAAATCTGCATTATCGAAATGAAAATGTCAAGTATTATTATTATCTTATTAATTTCATATTCCACTTTGCCATTTTCTCCCAACTTCTTCACACCTGTATATAATGAAAGTAGTCAGTAGGTTGGGGCCAGACTAGACTTTGAAGGTCCTATCAAGTATTAAGCTAAGACACAGGAAGTTGAAGTTAGTGTTTTTTGTAGGCCTAAGATTTAGACTTGAACCTGGAAGCAAAAAGAAAAAAAAAAAAAACGCTATGTATAGCAAAATAGTAAAGGAAACAGCCTCTAGAGCCAGGTGCCTGGGTTTGAATCCTGGCTCTGCCACTTAGGACCTGAAACTTCAAACATATTTCCTGTTAGTGGAAGGTACAAATATCTGGAACAAATTACAGTGGCCTATGTACCATGATGTATGTGTTACACTACAGACAGATTTATCAACGTAAAGAGGCAGCATTTAGCACTGCCTCTAAAATCAGATGGTCCTCCCGGGATTTGAATCCTAGTACTACCACTTTTATTTTTTGAGATCCAGGGTGGTATCTTAGGCTATGCCTCAGACGTCCTCATCTGTAGAATGAGGATCATAACAGTACTGATCTCAGAATTAAAAAGGATGGAATCAGATAACCTACACTAAGTGGTCAGAACAATGATTGGCACCTAGGAAGCAATCAGTAGATGTCAATATTATCATTTCCAGGCAGAAAGGGGACACAATCAAATATATGCTTCAGAAAGATCATTCTGGACAGAAGTGAACATTGGGGTAGGGTTCTTTCTTACTCCATAGCTTCACAGAAATAAAAAAATGCAGAATTTTATCCATTCTTCAGGTAATTGATCAGCATTGATATCTAATGAAAAAGGTACAATTAAACACTGAATGACATACACTTAAGGAGAAAATTACATAAAATACTAAAAATCTTATAGAAAACAACTCACCGTCTCAAAAAATATTTCCATCATGCGGGCTCTCTTCTCCTCTGCACTCAGTCCTTTTTTCTTTGACTAAAGCACAAAAGTAAAAAAGTAAACACTGCATTAAAAAAAAAAGACACTGCATTTTATTTATTTTTAAAGATTTTATTTATTAATTTATTTGACAGAGACATAGAGAGAGCACAGATAGGCAGAGCAGCAGGCAGAGGGAGAGGGAAAAGCAGGCTCCCCACTGAACAGAGAGCCTGATGCGGGGCTCGATCCCAGGACCCCGGGATCATAACCTGAGCCAAAGGCAGACGCTTCACCAACTGAGCCACCCGGGTGCCCCAAGACACTGTATTTTAAAACAACTTGGTCTGAAACATTATCTGAAATGTTATGGTCTTGTCTGCCAATGGGTTTGATAACTCTAAAGACTCAGTTTTAACTGCTACATGCCAAGTCTTGTGATTGGTGCTGCCGGTGTAGTAATAAGAACTGTGGTTGAGATAGAGCCTGGCAGTTTATAGAAATTCAGTATTTATCAAATGATCCAATGATAAGTCACTGTATTTATCTTCAAAAGACTTACAACCTCACAGAGAAAATAGACATAACTAATAAACGATGAAAAGGTCATTGCACAAATTGCTACCAAGGACAAAATGAATTCCACCCTGGGGAAGGCTGAGGGCTATGTAGGAAGGCTAGAGACAAAAAGGATTTTGTCAAGTTGAGAAATGGTGAGAAGGTGTCCCAGGCAGACCACACACAGGCACGATGTTACGGAAGTACATGGAATGCTCCAGAAAGACAAGCACTCAAGGGATGACTGCTGTGTGGTACATGGAGAGGGAATGGCAGGTAAAGTGAGAAAGGTTGTCTTGGGCCAGATCATGGGAGGCTGACTGTCCAGCCCAAGGGCATGTCCGTTATTCTAGACAAGGAGAAGCTACTGAGCAATGTGTAAAGCAGGAGAGTGACAAGATTAGAGTTATATTTTAGTAAGATGACATTTAGTAGCATTGTGGAGGGTAGGCTGGAGGATGGAAAAACCTATCCAAGTAGAAAGTGGAAGCCTACTGCAGGTTACCATTATTCTATAATTACAGTTCAGCCAATTTAAAATTAAGATAATTAACATGTAACTAAAATCTGTTGATAATGAATTTTACTATATATTGTATTTAGAATATATACATAAAGGTGAAATACAAAATTTTTTTTAAAAAAGCCAAATTCCCTCAAGTGAAGATTCACAGAAAAGAACAAAAGAGAGAACTATCATCTCTAATAGAGAATTCCACACTAATGTTTAAATGATCCGCATCTTTCTCAAAAATCACACCAGATTATGAGGCAACATAAACTGTTTAGCAAGAATTTGAAACACTTTACACCACCTAAAAAAGTAGACATAAAACACAAAGACTGAGCCTGTCTAACCAAATACTCCGTCAGAAAATGAAAAGTCTACAATAGATGGGGAAAAGGATTTGAAATTGCCATTCTGAATACAAAGCAGGGTACACGAGTCTTTATTCTACTTACACAGCCTACAAACCCACTAACTCATTTTCTCGGCAATAAAATTATTAGGTGTTCCTTGATGAGTTGTATGGGCAAAATAAGAAGGCATAAAGTGGGTATTTCTCTTTTTCGTCTGTCCGCTCTCAAACACTGCAGTTCCCCCAGGGTTCTCTATTGATCCCCTCATCTCCTCACACCTTTTCTGCGATCTCTTCTGCCTTTACCGTTTTAACTAACACTTATGCTGAAATCTTTACATCAGCCTCTGAAGTATGCTCCTGAGCTTCCATCTCAAGTATCTACCTGTCTGCTGGACAGACTTCAAACTCAGAGGGTTTAAACTGAACTCTTCTTCTCCCACATCTACTCCCCAAACCTGCTGTTCTAGATCTTGAGCTCAGTTAGATACCCTTGTTAGCCAAGCCAGAGGCCTGGCGGTCATCCCACGTTCCTTCACCCCTCTTACTCCACATCAGACCAATCACCAAGTTCTGCCAATTTTAGTGCTTAACTATTTCTCAAATCCACCCTGTCTGCTCCATCCCTACAACCCCGACCTCAGTTCAGGCCTTCATTACGTGTTGTCTCCTGCAACACACCGGTAGGCAAGCCCTCTGGCCATACTTTGTCTCACCCTCTAAGTTCACATTCCACCCTGCCCAGAAGCAAATCTAACCATGCTTCTCCCTTGCTTAAAAGCCTTCAGTGGCTCTGAACCATTCCAGAAGTATCCAATCACTCTACAGTGATATACAAGGCCCTTTATCACCTGACCCCAATCTACCTCTCACAGATACCACTCTCCACCTCAAATTTTACCGTAACAGGGAGAGTTAAGCAACTTGAGCTGTAATACAAAAACTAGACAGTCCCTGACTTGCCATCGTTTAACTTTTTCAACTTTATGATGGTGTGAAAGCAATACACATTCAGTAGAAACCATACTTCGAATTTTGAATTTGAATCTTTTCCCGGCTGGTGACAGGTGGTACAATACTCTCATGATGCTGAGCAGCCACGGGACCATGAGGTACACAACACTTACAACCATTCTGTACCCACACAACCATTCTGTTTTTCACCTTCAGTACAGTTTCAACAAGTTACATGAGACATTCAATACTTTATTATAAAATAGGCTTTCTCTCAAGATGCTTTGGCCCAGCCAGAAGCTGACGTCTAAGTGTTCTGAGCATGGTTAAAGTAAGCTATGATGTTCCATAAGTTAGGTGTATTAAATGCATTTTTGATTTAACTGATATTTTCAGCTTACAATGGGCTTATCACTGTGTAACTCCACTGTAAGTTGAGGTAGATCTGTACTTTTTTTTTTTTTGATAGATTTTATGTACTATTTGCTAGAGAGAGAGAGAGAGAGAGAGAGAGGGAGACAGCACAAGCAGGGGAAGCAGCAGGCAGAGGAAGAAGCAGGCTTCCCGCTGAGCAGGAAGCCCGATGCAGGACTCGTTACCAGGACCCCAGGATCATGACCTGAGCTGAAGTCAGACATTTAACCGACTGAGCCACACAGGTGTCCCAAAGAAGATCTGTACTTGTAATTCTCCGCTCCCCGCATGCTCTTTCCCATCTGTGTCTTTAAAAAACTGTTCCATCTAAAACACCTGCTCCTCTTGACTATTCAAAACTCCAAAAAGTCTCCCAAGACTTAGTTTAAGCATTCTGTAAAAGGGCTTCCATGAGCTCACAGACCAGTCTGAGTGTCATTCCATGTGTTCCCAGAACACACCTTAATCAAATCAATTGGTATACTTGTCTTTCTCAGCCGATTGAAAACTTCTTCAGAACGTGCACCGCCCTTGCCTTCCTAAAGCTTAGTACTAGATTAGAGCAGACACAAAGGCCAGCCCTTGACCTCAAGGCCATTTATCTAAAGCCCTAACCCTAAAATTTGAGACTGTTCAAGACTCCCAAATCCCACAACACCCACCGCACTACCATAAATACAACACAGGGTAAATTAATAATAAAGACTTCTGTGATAACCATTTACTGCCTTTCTTGGAGAGATAAATCACAGAAATCTCAGGCAGGCAAGCTCCAAGAAAACATACAGATCTATTTCCCCAAACCCAGAGTCCAGAGCCAGCATTCAATACTGCTTTAATTAGCCTCCTTTCGCACTGGCCTCAGCAGTGTCAGAATAAACCAAGCATGAAATTGACACCCAGTTAAGAAGGCTCTTTTGGCTCATTTCTCTAGTCCGGTGGGTTTCAAACTGCCATTAGAATCATCTCAAGAGCTTTTAAAAAATACTGATGCCAAGGCACATGCCATATGAATTGAATGAGAATCTCTGAGACCGGGCCTGGGCCTGGGCCTGGGCACGCATGTTTTTAAAAGCCTCTCCAGGTGCTTTAACTGGCCCCAGGATTGAGAACACTGCTCTTCACACCCCAGAATCTAGAGGTGGGTCAGGGGCACTGTGGGGTAGTGAGGATCCCTTTAGAACTTTAGTCTGTGGCTGCATCAGTGGAAAACAGATCCAAAGCTTTAGGAAAGGCTCCGAATGTTTTGGTATTATTAAAAAGCTCCCTGGAGAGACTCATGGGTCCCACAAGAATCTGCCACCCAGAAGCAAACAATGAGGAGAGTCTAGTGTCCAGGAGGCACACAGTTTTAGGAAAGCTCCTATCAGTTCAGTAGCTATGAAAGTCACTCAAGAAATATGGATGAGCTGTAATATCCATTTACTTTGTTTTCAGGTTAATTTATTCATTAGCCTCTTTTATGACTAGAAATAGTTTTTATAATTAACCACAGTAGGACAGTATCATGGCCAGAATTAAAATAACTAATGTAAAAGGATGCCATGCTAATTCATATTTAGAAATTTCTCCAAAAAAATCAACAAGGTCTCATTTAATACTTAACATTAAAGAAAATCTGCTGACAACGTAAGTTAAAGATGCATTCAAATTAGTAAGTAAGGGGACTCAAGACTTGACCTGAGAACAACAAAGCTTCCCGGCTATCCCCACTTTTCAGAAGACCTACATTAGTACCTGTTTTCACTACTCAAAAGAAATCTTAAGAGCATTTTCACTTGTATGAAAAAAGGCAAAAAGCGAAAAGAGTGTTCAGCATTTGTTTTAGGAATGGCTCCGCCACGCTCCTTCCCTGGGAACTACATTCGGCATCTCAAGCATAAGCCACCACGGCTTTGAACTGTGCAGTACCTCATTTTATTCTGTGCATCTGTTAGCAAGATGTGTCCTAAGGTATCATGAAAAGCCTGACAGGAAAAAAAAAAATTATTTTTTTTAAGCCTAAGAAGTTATTTTTTTGGGTCTAGGAATGCTCAAAATTTTTTTCCATATAAATTAATAATTGCTTCTTCACCTTATTGCCACCTCAGATTATGAAAGGCTTCATAGGAACACTACTTTCAAAGAGTGGGAGAAACCTGTATTTTAAACCACTTAATAAAACCATACATCTAAGGAACCTTCTCCAATTAGGAGTTACAGGATTCCTAAAATCAACCCTGTTTACCAATTACAATAAAACTTTGAAAAATTAAAAATAGATGATATCTGTTGCCCTCAAAAGTGGCAGAGTACACTGCATTCCTCCAATTCCAAAAATACGCCTGGATTTATAATAACTTTATTCACGAAGCCTAACCAAATCAAAACAAACAGCTACTAATTCATAATCAGGAAAGAGAACAAAGGTTTGTCTTTGGTCAACATAACACTAAACTTACTTCTTGAGCATACATTAAAAAAACTGGATGTATCTCAAAGTTTTATTCTAATTTATTTCATGTTTCTTCATTATCGGAGGTAAGCATCTGAAAATAGTTAACAGCATATTACCACTATTAGAAGGTGATTCACATGTAAAGAGAGATTAGGTAAAAGGATAAAGTTAATGCATTTGTGCTCATAGTTCTCAGTTGTACTAGGCCAGTAACTACGGGAAACACGCAATCACGCAGCACTGGTAACAGATTTAAGTGTGGTCCTGTTGCGTCTGAGACCATTTTATGCCCAGGTGGCTGCGTTGTTAGTTTAACCACAAAGAAGCCGTTATCAGTTGTAATTACATCTGGACAAGTATCTTCAAATAAATACCGTACAACCTAGATCCTTGCCCAGCAAAATAACGGCCACTTAACTAAATTAAGATATTAAAATCTTAGACCAATCTAATTAGACGTTGATTCTCTGCCAACAGCAGCAGAAAAAATGACATGAAACTGAAGGTTTATGAAAATGATTCGACGAGGTGGAAGACATTAAATTCACCAAGATAGAAAGGTCGATGTGGAATCTCACCAGGACTTAACCTATCGTGGCAAGCAAGGAAAGCTAACTCAGTGCTTCCCTAATAAAGGAACCAACTCCCTACCAACTAGCAGTCCGAAGCACAAAACGGCATCCATTCCTGCCCTTTCGTAAAAAAGCAACGGATTTTCAAGTTACTCGCTAGGTTACTTCTGAAATCGTGAGCCATTCAGAAACGTGCTCTACAAACTACAATACATGGCACCCCTCATTTGTCAAAAAACAAGAGCCATTAACATCCAAGGCGTCGGCCCGCCTCGCTCACACCCTTCCCGGTACTTCCTAAGGGGCTGCAGCTTTGGCGGCCGAATCCCGGGAGCCTGGGGCTCTGGTTCTGAGGCGACTCGTGCTCTGACTGGTCGCTGAGTTTGTGAGACACTCGGGTCACGTCCGCGAACGCTTCTCGGGTGTGCTCCGGGGACAGCGCGGGGAGGCCCAGAGGCGTAGGGGTCGCGGGCTCCGGGGCCGCGCGCGCCCCAGCCTCCGGGATCCGGCCGCGTCCACCTGGCGGCCCCTGCAGGGGAGCCAAGCCCCCGAAGCCCGTCGGGGCCCCACAGTGCCGAGGGGCCCTGTGGCCCAGAGACTGGGGAGGCGCGGGACCCGCGAGCGTGGCCTCAGCTCTTACCATGACGCTGGCGGCGGGTCTTCCGGCGGCCGGGCTTGCGCGCGAGGCGAGGGGCGGGGCGGGCCCAGGCGGGTTTGATTTTGGCGCCGACAGCGCCGCGGGGCGGAGCAGCGACGAGGACGAGGTGGGAGGGAGGCGGGGGGAGGGAGGCCGACCTCCGCCCCGACGGCGCGCGGCGACCCCTGGCGGCTGTGCCGAGCGGCCGGCCTGGGAGGGCCGGGGGCTGCCGGGGGAGCCGGGAGGGCTGGGGGTTCGGCGCGTCGGGTCTCTGCGTTGCACGCACCTCTTCTCCCTGGGGTAGAATGTGACTCCTTTTTTCTCTTTTTTTTTAGAAAGTCTTGAGCCCTCACTTTAGTGCGCGTTATCTCCGCGCTGCAGAAACCGGCCTAAGTTGGCCTTAGAAAATAGAGGCGGTTTGACCCTGGGGAAGGAAGCGCTACCGTCCATCCACCTGGATGCGCCCAGTCTGGGGCGGACTTCCTTCTCTCTCCTAATTTTACCCCTCTTCTCTGCAGCCTCTCTCCACTGCTTTCCCAGTTTTTGAAAATCCCTTTGTATGTTTGGTTTTCTCTTAGGCTTGTATATTTGTTTGTTGTTTTTTAAATAAACGAGAACGAATTTCAAATGAAATCTGTCGAAAACCTGCTACCTCAGGACCTGACAGTAGATGGGGATTCGGGTCTAAAGCTCGGGCCCCTTAGCCTAAAGGTGCTACAGAATTAACTCAGACTTGTCAATTATTTTGAAAATTATTGTACGTGATTTTGAACCAATTTAAAGTATACTAGTTTTACTGAAAGCATAAAGAGAGGCATCTAAAGTGGGAATTTGTATCTCCTATTGCTTCTTTAAGAAACGGAAGCGAAGAAGGGATATATTGATTGCGTAGAGTTCCATTAATTTAGTTTTCCCGAGAGTGCATTACAGTACGATATGATTGTACATCAGATGATTTTAAGATAGTAAATGGGTAGCCATTTAATACATGTTTTAATATGTACTAGAAAAAGCATAAGCAACACATTATACTCTAGATTTCTCATGCATTGCTCTAGATATGGATGAAATAGGCCTGTCAGAAAAAATGAAAGTGATATTTAAGAAAAATATTAAGTAATGGCCCTGGTGATATCTAGATTTGACAAAAATCATAAAGGTAACATTTGTGGGAAGGCTTGTCTTAGTCGGCTTTCAGACTGCCATACCTGTCCCTCCATGAGGAGCGGCCCTTCTTCACTTGGCTTACTCTTACCCCCCTTTAGACAGTTCAGATGTAGCCTTCAGGAATCTTTTTCTGTGTTTCCCCACTCCCACCGCAGAGCAGAGAGGGTCCCTTCTGTGGTATGCTATAGCACTCTGCAGGTTTATAGCACCCCACATTCATTTTAGAACTGTTTTCTTGGACAGCTTCCCTGTAATATCAGACTCCTTTCTGTGGCAGAGGTTAAGCCAACCATTTCCATATCACCAAGACCTAGCACAGTGCCCAACATATGGTAAACACTCAGTAAATGTGTATTAAATAAATATACCAGGTATTTAAGAACACTATCTCTTTGTTGACTTAGGGATAACTAGATATGGTTTTCAGATGAAAAATCAAAGGATATTTACTTTAGTAAAATCTTAATTGTACTGAGTAGTGCTTTCTCATTTATTTTTCTCACCAGTGGAATTTTGAAGTTATCTTATATACCATTCAGATGTGTTATTAAACAAGGAAGCCATTAGACTCTATTGTGTGGCCTAATGCTGCGGCAGCCTACACGGGCAAACCACAATCTAAGCCCATAAATACCTCAAGGTTAGGAAATCAAAATGCTAAAGACAACCAATGAGCAACAACAACAGCCGCCATCAAAGAATTTCTTTGGTTCTGTACTTTCTCTATGTAAGTCATTCCCCTGGCTCCTGTTGGCAGAGCACTCCTATCCACTTCTGATTTGGCACCTCCTGATTAGAACTGATTTTGCTCAAACTCTTAAAATTCTTAATATGCCTCAGTTTATCTCTTAACAGATATCTTGAGACACTCCAAGTTTTGCAATATTATGGGGCAGACAGATGTAGTATATGGGTTTTTAAGAATGGTAAATAAATATTTGCAGCATCTGAGAAGTACACATCCCTCCTTGTAGGCAAAGAATCTGCAGGGCCAATGACAACAGCAATGACAACAAAAGACAGTAGGGTTGGGTAGAGGATAGAATGTCATCTACCCTTCCTGCCTCTTTGCTTAGGCAAATAAAACGCAGCTTTAATTGAACTTGTCTGCTCTGGAAAGGGGTGCATCTGGCTTTATGTGAAAGGAGTCCTCAAAGGACAATTTGAGATATGCTTAAATGTGGGGCAACTGGCTTCTATCAGGAATGCCACACTCTCTGCTTCTGAAAACTTCCAAAGAGCCCAAGATGGCAATGGTGCCTGCTTGGTTAAAAGAAAAAATAAATGAAGAATAGAAGCAGGATTCAAGAATACTAATATTCACAGTTACTAGTTGGCAGCGTCCCGTTTGGCCTTGTTCTCATTTCTGTTACATCTCTCCTTCCAAGACTGACTTACTCACCTCTTCTAGACTTAGAATCTATTATAGATTTTTTTTAATCTTTGAAAAAACAAAATAAGAGATTTTTGTTGGATCCTCCATTGTTCACAAAGGATACTCAAAAGATAAATTTTAGTATTCATTCCATCACAGCAAAATATAAATCACAGACTTAATGAAAAATCAAAAAGCCTATAAATACATCAGGAAAAAAAAAGCTGTGTGCATATATGTGAGGCTATGATTTGTTTACAATCAATGAAGAAGGACAAGGGTCCTTTATAGAACAAAAGACCAAGTATCAAATCCACACACCACTCAAGATTGAGAGCTATATCTATCTTCAAGTCTCATAGGGAACATGCTGGCTTGTGTGTAAGTGGCATTAAGATGACAACTTTGACATTATGAATAGAGACCAATTTAAATTTTTTTCGACTTAAGAAAGATGGAAACTAACTTCTTTGAAAGGATAGGACGTAGTGACAGCCCATGGTTTGTGCATCCAGCATCAGGTTCCTTTGCAACAGAAGAACCTCCAGAGGACTGTCCGACATATTCTTTAGATGTTGTGAGTACTGCTTGAAATGCTTGGCCATCAGCTTGATGTAATATAAGAATGTTTCTTATAATTAATTTTAGTTAAATTGTGGACCCTATAGACAGTAGTTATGGTGCAGTCCCTTTCTAGTTCTTTACCCCCTTGAAATGTGACTGCCATGATTTCTAGAAGGTCCCCCTTGTGATTCTTGAAGCATAGTGATTTTGGTCTATTTGACCTTCTAAATATATGTGCTAGGCATACCTGTCATGGTTTTCCAAATTCCTATCTAAGATACGTCCTAAATGCTAACCAGATTATTGGTATCATAAATGACAAAAATTTTACTAATTTAACTAAACAGTTTGGTTGAGGTATTGATATCTGCCACATATTCTAGAAAATTTCTTCATTTCCCTTTACTAAAAAAGAAAACTATGTAAAATAAATAAACATTCACCCTGGAAATGGAGAAAACAAGCTTTATTATAATGATCTGATATTTTGTGCATGGTGAAGATATACACATGAATCTTGTTTCTCCTATGTTTCAAGACAGAATTAATTTAAAGTTTTATTGTAGACTAAAGCATCCAAAATACTGTGGTACATATGTAGCTACGAACATACAAACACTTTGATGCACAGCGTTCATTCTTTTCTTTAAATAGGCAGTCAGCATTTCGATTCATAAAAGAACAAATGAGAATATATCAGTATCAACGTCAGAGAGCGCAAGACTTAGTGTTCTATACACACAACGTATGAAACAGACCTAGAGAGATGGAATGTACAAACTTTAAAAAGAAAAAAAAGGAAGCAAAAACCCTTAATACTCATACATAGGATCGAAAGGCAATAGAATTGAGAATGATATAAAGAATTCTATTACAAGAATACACTCTGTTGATGACAGAACATTCCCATGTCATAAAGCAAAAGCATTGAGTTTAAGGCTGTGTTGCTTTCGAAAGTTAATGGACGTGCTGTACATTCATTGGGACAACATAGCCGATTTATTAATCTATTTTAGAATATGAATAGCTTTCATACATTCTCCACAAACAGACCACACAATCACTGCCACACAGTTCATCTTCAGAAAGTTTTAAGATTAACATCATGATTTGTAGCTTACTGTCATTTAAAACAAAACAAAAAAATCATTTATTTATACCAAACAAATCTTTAATGGGCACTTAGTTTCCTTTATGGCAATACTAGATTCCTAGTTATCAAAAATATTAAAATAATTGTAAAGTTTAAAACCCTGCAACATTGACAGAATGCAACAGTATCACGACTTTCGACTTTAAGCAAAATTAGATGAAGTTTGCAGCAAATAGCTTCAATTTTTTCCTACCTGGAAAGGTCTTTTTTTTAAATTATTAAACTAAAAATACTCCTCCCTCTTCAGAAGCTGATGAACAGGGAGGATACTATAGAGTCCAAATGTACAAAAAGGTTTTTCCCATTTGAAGTAATCCGCACAGTACCTAACGTTCATTTGCTATTTCCTCTAATTCACTCAGAAGGTATTACCAAAGCATTTATGTGAATCCTCCAGTGGGAAGGCTCCGGAGACACTTGCTACCGTGCTGCTATTCCAGTTAACTCCAAGTGAGGACATACCCTGTATATTTAGTAGTGGAAGCAAGTGCCTTCTAGTTGCATGACCTGTAGTATTTCTTTGTCTCAAATCTAGTCAAAGTGTAAATGAAAATAAGGAAACTTGGGGACTTGTTTAGTTACTGGAGACTAAAGTTTGATCGAGATACTAAGTACCTTTAAAACAATGGTGAACAGTCATAACGGCTTTTTATTCATGTGTTTCTGGACGGTCAAGTGACTACGTCCCCCAGAGTCCGGCAGCGGAGGTCTGTATCGGGCAGGAATGCATTGTCACTGACCTTTACATTCGAACTGGCAATCTGTTGCCATTAAGTGCCCAGGGGACATTTGAATGGGTAATTTTTCAGTGCTACTTATCATGAATGTATGACAGGTTCTGTACACTTGACAAAGAAAAATCAAACAATAATGATAGCTCCGGGAAAAAAAGTCACTTATTTTAATATCCTTCTCAGTTTACCAGGAACCATTTCCCATAGAATGTTGCCAAAATTTCATTAAAATCTTGTCTACTCGTATCTTATCAGCAGCACTTTCCCCCCGCTCAAATACACTTCCTAAGAAATACAGTAAATGCTCCTAAGTATCCAAATGTGAAATGTTATCTATGCTTTAACATACATGATTACATATTTTTGGGGAAAAATACAGTGTTTCTTGGAGTGCCCATAGCATGTGTTTTAGTAACAGATAGTGGAACAGGTCTGAATCAAAGTATCTATTCTTCCATTCCAGTTTGTGCCAATATTGACAGATAAAAAAAAAAATTAGCCTTGTATGCAACCTATTATTGAGCTATCCAGCCTGTTATGGTATGATGGCTGGTTAACTTCTAAATTCACAAATACAATTTCAATGTTGTGCAAAAAAACTCTCTTAAGTAAACTAGTCTTAAGACCAACAGCCTGTGAACAGAATCTAAATAGGAAGCCATTTTTACTTGTGAAAATAAACTAAAATTAATTTAACCAATTTAAAAAGTTTTCTTCTAAATAGTCTAGGAGCTATCAAGAGTCTAGCTTATCTTGAATGCAAAATGTTATTAAATGGCAAAATGAAATTCCTCCCTCGAGTGTAAGCTCCAAGCAGGCAGGGATTTCTGTCTGTTTGATCCATCGCTGTTTCCCCAGTCCCGGGAATAGTGCCTGGCACCTAGGAAGCGCTCATTAAATACAAATGTTTACATTCAAAGACTCGGTTTGCTGATGTTAGGAAACAGTATCTTAGTTTAACATTCTAAAAAATGTCATTGAATTTTATAACTCTGTCATAGTCTCAAATATTTTGAAAGCTCTACCTAACTAAAAAAAAAAGAAGAAGAAGAAAGGTAAACTTAAATGTAAATCTTCCTGAAAAATTTTCTTTCAGAGGTTGATTTGGGCATAATAAATTTGACAGACAACTGGAAATAGCTAGATTTTCCTTCTCAATTTAAAAAAGTCCTATATAAGAGAACGACTAAATTATAAATTAATAAGCAATAAACATCACATATCATTAGACGTACGGGAAATGTTTTCTTATAGTACAGTTCTAAGGTGCTTTCAGTGAAAAAGATCCCAAAGTCATTATCAAAAATGCCAAACATGACATCCTATTTGGTAGAACTGAGTAGAAAATTAAACAGTGGAAACAGACCACATCTTATTTTACAGTATCAATGACAGATTAACAACTGACTAAATTATTCTTCACATTTCTCCAAACGCATGTATACTTAAATTAAATGTAACTCAAGTTCAACGTTTCTTTTTCTTTCGACCTGTTTTTGTTTTGTTGTTTTTGAAAGCACAGAAGGCCATTTTCTGACTATGAAAGTCAGCCGATATCATCATTACTGGAAAATGGTGAAAATTAAACCTGTTTTAGGGCTTACTCTACGAGGACGGCTTTAAACTGCGCAGTAAAGGAATGTGCTGGACAATGCTTCTGTCTTTCAGAGTGCTGCCTATTTCAATACACCAAAGATTCAGCTATATATATATATATATATGTGATACATTCTACCTTACCCTAATCATGTATACATAGTCCTTTAATGCCTCTACTATTCATTAGACAATGATAAATAACCATAACATGCCCTTACCTGTAATGCTCTCGAGATAACACGACTTTGGTAACACTTGCTTTCTAAGGGGAAACCATTAATCAATCACATGCCTTTGGTTGACACCATCAGTCCTCCAAAGGGCAACTTATGGCTCTCTGTCCTAGGATACTGGTGTCCTACTACATGTGCTGACATTTTGCAGGAGGTAAAGCTTTCGCTTTCAGGAAGTGGAAGAGGAGAGACACGTGAGAACATTGGCACATAAAACGTGGCTAACTTTTTCTTGATTACATTCTAGTGCATTAGTCTGGAGTTGAGGGGGCTGTTTGTTTACCAAAAGGTAGCATTTGCTATTGTAATATGCTTTTCAAAGTATTGGGAATTTCAGGTTTCCCTGAAAATGGACTTTGTTTTTTGATACAAGGTGAGCAGGAGAGAAAAGGTGAAAAGAACACACAAAAAGGATCTTGGATCTAACCCAGAAAGGATGGGAAATTTTCAGTGGTTTTTAAGTGCTAAACTCAAGAGGCCTGCCTAATCATAGCTGGGAGGGTTTTGCAAGACAGTCTTATTTTTTCCTAATGTGTATGTAGTTATCAATAACCAAAAAATGTCACATGAGTAATACCTACTGTAAAAGTGAGGTTAGAAGATCCCCCGGGTCTTGTAACCGAAGTTAAATAAAGTATACAACTACAACAGATTTTGTTTTTGTTTTGTTTTTGGAAGCTCTGCACAAAAGCTACCATTCACAGGATTAACGAATACCTTTAAATATTCTAGTTTGTTGTGTTTTTTTAGTGTTTGTTTGATTTGCAAAATCAGTTCAACTACATAAACCCCTGTCCGATAAGCCATAGTTCACAGGTGTAAAACTTTGCAGTTTCCATAGATTCAGTAGAAGGGATTTCTTTTCTTTAAACCCTAAAAGGTGAATTACAGAAATCAGATATGCAGGTTTTAAGGAAATAGTTACATTCAGAAATAACCTTGGAAAGTTCACCAATGATTCCTTCTAGCATGAAAAGTCTAGTGTAATCTGGTCCCGCGTCGAGAAATCCATTCCAGTTTATAGTGCAAGACCTTTGTAAGGGGCTGTCCAGCTGCCTGCCATTACTGTAAGTACCGGTAGACCTTGAAACAGTGGTTTCCAGAGTCTGCAACCACAACATGGCCATCTGAAGTTAGGGCCAGGCCTTGGGGGCCGTAGAGTGGGTCAGCAGATGTGTTAATGTAGGACAAAAATGACCCACTTCCGTCAAAAACCTGTAAAAAATATAAAGTCAGAGTGTTATAGGAAAACTTACAGTAATAGGATGAAATAGGAGTTAGAAAACCCTTGATGCTAATATTTTCAATATAAAAGCATGTGTGCAAGGAGCACCCAGTGTGGGGGGGGCAGTCGGCTAGGCATCCAACTGTTGGTTTCGGCTCAGGTGGTGATCTCAAGGTCGTGAGATCAAGCCCCGCGTGGGGCTCCGCGCACAGCACAGGGTCTGCTTAAGACTCTCTCTCCCTCTGCCCCTCCCTCACTCTCTAAAATAAATAAATCTTTAGAAAAAGCATGCATGTAAGCCCACAAGTTTGTTTAGGTCTATCACATATCCAGGCCTTCCCTCTACTTAACCTTGCTTTTTCTCCTCTCATTCTCTATTCCCCAGAGTCACTGACAAGGAGCATGACATTGGCCAACAGATCTCACTTACATTCTTACAGTGGTCAGTTTGAGGGGAATAGCCCTCGATGGTGCCTGAAAATGAATGACCCTTGTTTCTTAGTCTCAGCCTTCACTTCCCCCCCTTCCAGCCTCACATCCTTCTTTTATTCCCAATCATAATGGAAAAATCAGCAACTAGGCCACAGAGGTATGGTTGCCAGTCATAGTATACAATGAGAAGATAAAGACCTTCTTTTTTTTTTTTTTCAGAAAAGAAGGAATTATAAGAAGTCAGTGGTTTACTATGTACATTTGTGGGGTTTGTTTTTGTTTTATTTATTTATTTTTTCCTTTTTTTAAATTAACATATAATGTATTATTTGTTTCAGGGGTACAGGTCTGTGATTCATCAGTCTTACACAATTCACAGCGCTCACCATAGCACATACCCTCCCCAATGTCCATCACCCAGCCACCCCATCCCTCCCACCCCCCACCACTCCAGCAACCCTCAGTTTGTTTCCTGAGATTAAGAGTCTCTGATGGTTTGTCTCCCCCTCCGGTTTTGTCTTGTTTCATTTTTCCCTCCCTTCCCCTATGATCCTCTGTCTTGTTTCTCAAATTCCTCATATCAGTGAGATCATATGATAATTGTCTTTCTCTGATTGACTTTTTTCACTCAGCATAATACCCTCTAGTTCCATCCACGTCATTGCAAATGGCAAGATTTCATTTTTTGATGGCTGCATAATATTGCATTATATATATGTATACCACATCTTCTTTATCCATTCATCTGTTGATGGACATCTAGGCTCTTTCCATAGTTTGGCTATTGTGGACATTGCTGCTATAAACATCGGGGTGCACATGCCCCTTCGGATCCCTACATTTGTATCTTTGGGGTAAATACCCAGTAGTGCAATTGCTGGGTCATAGGGTAGCTCTATTTTCAACTTTTTGAAGAACCTCCATACTCTTTTCCAGAGTGGCTGCACTAGCTTGCATTCCCACCAACAGTGTAGGAGGGTTCCCCTTTCTCCTCATCCTCGCCAACATCTGTCGTTTCCTGGCTTGTTAATTTTAGCCATTCTGATTGGTGTGAGGTGGTATCTCATTGTGGTTTTGATTTGGATTTCCCTGATGCTGAGCGATGTTGAGCACTTTTTCATGTGTCTGTTGGCCATTTGGATGTCTTCTTTGCAAAAATGTCTGTTCATGTTTTCTGCCCATTTCTTGATTGGATCATTTGTTCTTTGGGTGTTGAGTTTCTTAAGTTCTTTATAGACTTTGGATACTAGCCCTTTATCTGGTATGTCATTTGCAAATATCTCCTCCCATTCTGTCGGTTGTCTTTTGGTTTTGTTGACTGTTTCCTTTGCTGTGCAAAAGCTTTTTATCTTGATGAAGCTGTGGGGTTTTTTTTAAAGATTTTATTTTTAAGTAATCTCTACACCCAACATGGAGCTTGAACTCACAACCCCAAGATCAAGAGTTACATGCTCTAACAACGGAGCCAGCAGGACATCCCACATGCACATTTGTTTTGTTTTGTTTTGTTTTGGGGGGGAAAGGGAGAGACAGAATCTTAAGCAGGCTCCATGCCCAGAGCAGAGCTCCATGGGGGGCTCGATCTCACAACCCTGAGATCATGACTTGAGCCAAAATCAAGAGTCAGAGGCTTAACTGACTGAGTCACCCAGGTGCCCCATGTACATTTGGATATGAAGTAGTCTTTTGGTCTGTAAGCTTCTGCTGTGATGAAATCAAAGGAACACTTCTTCGTAAGGCCCAGGCTGGTTTCTTTTGACCACTCTGTTAGGCCCACACGTGTTTTAAAAGGCAGTTGTGATGAGGCAGGTGCTTATGAGGGCCACAATCCAAACAGCTTAGCATCTGTGGTCTTATACAGACTGCTTTGTGAACTTAGCTCCCTGTCTGGCTTCTGGCTTTCCATCACACAGAGAATGCCTCTTTCAAATGTAGATGTCTGCTGGCATAATTAAGCAAGATAAATATAATAGAGAAATAAAAGCATTTAGAGTTATATTTATAGCCTCAATCTTTCTTCTTCTTCTTCTTTTTTTTAAGTAATCTCTACACCTAATGTGGGGCTCGAACTCACAACCCTGAGATCAAGAGTCGCATGCTCTAGTGACAGAGCCAGCCAGATGCCCCTCAATCCTTTTTCTGGGAGGTAAATACCTATATCAGATTCAAACTGTTGACTACTGCTATCTTCACAAAGACATCTGGATGCTGCTAGATTTAACCAGTGCATTCTGAGGTCCTAGGAGCTCTGCACAAGGCCACATCAGCAAGGATAAATAGCCCTGTCTGCAGATGTATGTTTAGATTCATGCAGGTGTTTACACAGAGAAATGGGAGAAAAGAATAGTTTTACTTTAGCCTGAGGATTCAAAATCTTTGTTCTTAATTTAGAAAAAAAAATCATACTTTTTTATGTCTGGCAAAGACTACAAACCCCTTCTCAAAATAGTGTTTTAATATTTCTTTTCTAGAAGGTAACCACTTTTATTATTTTTTATACCCAACTAAAATGCCAAATGCCATTCATGATACCATTATTCCTAAACCACGAAAACATATTTAAATTCATTATTATTTAATTTGTTTTTAACTTCTATTTTTTATTTATTTATTTTTTTAAAAAGATTTTATTTATTTATTTGAGAGAGAGGGAGGAGAGAACGAGAGGGGGTAGGGTCAGAGGGAGAAGCAGACTCCCCACTGAGCAGGGAACCTGATGAAGGGCTCGATCCCGGGACTCCAGGATCATGACCTGAGCCAAAGGCAGATGCTCAACTGACTGAGCCACCCAGGCGCCCCATTTTTGTTAACTTTTAATTTTGAAATAATTATAGATTCACAGGACATAGGAAGTTGCAAAGATAGTATAGAGAAATCCTATATACCTTTCACCTGGTTTAGTAGAATACACCAGTGAAACCACCTGAGTCTGGGGAGTTTTGAAATTATGAACTAAATTTCCTTAATAGTTTTTGGGGTATTCAAATTACTTATTTTATATGGGTGAGTTGTGGAATTTCTACTTTTCAAGGAATTGGTCCATTTCATCTAAATTGTCAAATTTATGCATGTAGAATTGTTCACCGAATTTCCATATGCCTGCAGAGTCTGTAATGATATTGGTGTTCTGTGTCCTTTCCTTTATCAATCTTGCTAGAGGTTTGTCAATTTTATTGATCTTTTCAATGAACTGACTTTCTGTTTCATTGATTTTCTCTATTGTTTGCCTTGCATTTCATTGATTTCTGATCCTATCTTCACTATTTCCTTCCCTCTGCTTGCTTTCAATTTGTTTTGCTCCTCTCTTTCCAGCTTCTTGATGAAGGAGCTCAGAATATTGATTTTTGACTTTCTAATGTAAGCATTTAGTGCTATTAATTTCCCTCTCATGTAGAATGGTGATTACTAGGGCTGAGGAGTGGGGGAAATGGGGAGAAGTTGATCAAAGGGTATAGACTTCCAGTTAGAAATTGATTAAGTTCTGGGGAGCTGATGCATAGTGTGGTGATTATAGTTAATAAAACTGTCTTAGGTACTTGAAAGTTGCTAAGGGGTAGATCTATATGTTGTCACACAAAAAAGAAATGCTAACAATGTGATGGTGATGGAGGTGTTAGCTAAAGCTATGGTGGTAATCATTTTGCAACATATAATTGTATCAAATCATGTTGTATATCTTAAACTTACATAATATTGTATGTCAATTATATCTCAGTAAAGCTGGGGAAAAAAATCTCCCTCTCAGGATTATCTTAGCTGCACTCCACAAACTTTGATATGCTGTATTTGCATTTTCATTCAGTCCAATATATTTTTAAATTTTTTTTTGAGACTTCCCCTTTGATTCAGGTTATTCAGCAGAATAATGTTTTTAAATGCATAAAACAAAATACATGGGGTTATAAAGGTAAAAATTATATTAAAATATAGTTATCAAAATTTAAAAAATTGCAACATAGTAATATGTGTACTTTTTTAACCAAAACATTAAAGTAACAAGAAATAGTGATGGGTCTAATATTGACTATTTTTGAAGAGTGATGAGCATAAATGATAATTCAAGACCTCTGCAACTATAATATAGAAATTTCTGTGATTCCTCTTGGTGACAAAGTTACAGGCATTACTAAAAGTACTGTGATGTTGCCTATATTCATCACTTAAAAAAATGATAGTTTTCAGTTAGAAGCTAGTAGAAATAATAATATAGTATTTTGTTCAATGGACCTCTTGAATTCTATCCACACACACTTTGCGGGGTCCATGGGATTCATGTTAAAAATTCCCAGTTTCAGAGGGTTTCACTCTGGTAACCTGCTGATGTTTTTTCTAACTCCACCTTTCTTAGTTCAGCACTTCTGGTGAGATTACCTGTGGTCTATGAAGAACCTAACCAATGAAGAATGGAAAACATTCCAGTTGGGAGACAGCCAATTCTTCAGTTTCAACAAATAACGATCACTCTAAACAAACACATTAGCATTTTCAGTTACCTGGATCCTGCTGTTTCCCCAGTCTGCTACAATGATGTTTCCATTTGAATCCACTGCTACACCTGTTGGAGCGTTAAACTGCCCATTTCCTTCTCCATTTGAGCCAAACTTCAACATGAATTCTCCCTCCTGATTAAACACCTGTATGAGATATTTTTAAATGGTTTTATTTTAAATTGAAAACAATTGAGCCAACATTATGAGTTTTAAAAAATATGTATTGGAGCAGGATTTTATAACAACAAGACCTATGATTTAAGACATTCTAAAAAAAAAAAAAAAAAAAAAAAAAAAAAAAAAATCTACAAAGTAGACCCCCATATCACTTATGGTTCCCCAATCTGCTTATATAAATTTGATTTATTGTGTTAAATCACTTCTTATTTCTAGCTTATATCTGGTTATTGAATACTTATATGAAAAATACTTTCGTTATAAATTATAAAATATATACAAATATAGGGTAGGATGAGAAAGTGGAGCTGTAATTTTCAACAATATTATTCCTCCTGCCTTTAGATAAATAGCTAAATCTCAAGGACAGGCATCGTATTTCTAACAGGATGGATGATCAAAGTTGGATCAGGACCTAGGAGCTTTTTGTTACGCCACATGCTCAGAATTTATTACCATTTTGCAAAGTCAACATGGGAAAAAGCAGGCTAGACTTCACACTTACATCAGGGGAAAGTGTGCATGTGCACGTGCGTGCACGCGTGTGTGTGTGTGTAATGGCACAGGTGAGGAATAAGAGAAGGGCTTTTATATATTTTTTTCAAAATATATATTTAGTTAAAGTAGAGAGTTTATATGACCATAAGGCTTTGGTGGATGGCGCATACTGAGGGGAGGGGGGCTGACAGATGTGGTAAGCTAAACAGAACTCTTCAGTAAATTCTCTAATATCTGATACGGAAAAACAATGGGTTGTTGTGGTTAATTATTCTTATTAAGGGAGTGTTACTCTATATGTATCAAATACAGATTATTGATTTGGAGAGAATTAAATTTTTAATATGGGTTTAAATATAAGACTATAGTAAGCATGATTTTATCTTGACTCAGACAATACTTAATGGTTGTGAAATATCTCCAGGATATTATTTTAAGTTTCCATTATCATCTAGCCTACATGTGTAAAAATACTCATTAACAAATCAAAAAGTATTACACGCAAAGCACCATGAGAATAAGGGTTCCTACAATGCGGAACTGAGGGAGAGTTCACTCTACCCGAGTGCAGATCTAATTGGAAAATGATCTCAGGACCTTTTACAGATTCTCCTATTGCCAAGTCTGTGATCATGAAAGATGAAAATGACTCTTTCTTTTAGTTACGTACATTGGGGAAGCGAAGCGAGACACTTCCATCTCTAAAGGCTAAACTTCCTTTAAGATGAAGAAAAAGAATCATGATTGCTTCTTGAATTAATTACGTAACTTGCGAAGTAAGCAAGCAACCTCTTTGGTTCTTTGGAAAGGATGAGACAAGAACCAGCTTTGCTAAGATGTTATGGTTTAAAAATCTTTCCTGACTCCTTTTATCTCCTTTCACACAAAACATCCTTGTTTTAAAGACCAATGAGCGTGTGTGCTTGCTGGTGAAGACACAATCTATTATTCTCTGGTCTTTCCCTTATTAAGTCTGACCAATAATCTTTTTGTTTGTTTGCACTGATCTCTCTCAGTAAGTATGTTTTCCTTGGCATGATCCAAATGGCTCAAATGCTTCTGCTCTATTTTAGAATGACTGATAATGCCAAATTTAGTCTTACTTGTTTTGCAATGAAAAGAGAATGCATGCTGAAGGTAGCTAAGGAACTAGACCATTTGTTAGCCCTGACCTATAGGCACATTGACCAAAAGAGAAGCGACTGGAATCCAGAACCACTGCTAACTGCCAAGTGTTACATGGGAAACAAAAGCCCAACTATTCCATCAAAGCTATATGGCAACAGCTATCAAAGAGAAAAAACAAAATAGACTTGTTTTCTTATGTAAGAGGAAAACTGAATTTAGATTGCTAAAATAATCTACCTCTACTGTACTGAAATTTTTTGGAAGAGTTTTCAGAATCTTAGTAATTATAAATTTCCTCATAGTTTCTATTTTTCCCACCTAAAACATCATTTAATGGCTTATAAATTATTCAGATGAAAACATTTTAAGAGGCAGATACATGAGCCAAAATCGTTTTTACAGCTTTGATTTTTATAACAAGTTTTCACAGCAAGTTTTTTGTAACTTTGATAATCCTTTCCTGATTTCAAAATTCCTCTCACCTCAAATACCACCTCCACTTGGAAGTTTTCCCTAATAGTCACAGAAATCTGCTCTTTGTTTTCTTCTGGATACTTATAGAACTTTATATGTACCTATTTTAAAAAAATAGTTTATTGCTATCTGCCTTGCATTTTGATTACTTACATAGGTTTTATTTCCTTCTACATTGTCAGCCAGGGCTGGTAAATAGGAGTCCTCCCACATACCAATGCCAGTTGATTCATAGAGGTTGCCTGGAGCACTGGGACGGGAAGGCTCTGAGGCCACAGTTGGGCTTAGTAGAAAAGAGCAACTTGATTAATAGGACTGTCTCCCGGTGGGGGTGGGCTGCCATCTATGCCAGGGGTTTGCCGGCCTTTGCTGATCTACCCGGGTTATCTTCTGGTTAAATATCCTCGAATTAAATGATTCCTCTATAAAGGGAGTGAAGGCTAGAAGTGTGATAACAGCCTGTTATTCCTCTCTAGTTACTCTCCTCACACAAGACTGTTACAACCCCCAGGGAGGACAGTCTAGAACCCAGTCCCTCCTGCCTCATTGATGTTTCCCTCCTCCCCGCCACTACTCTCCCCACAGTCCTCTTCCTTTTACCAGGACAGGTCCTGTGGAGGGAGAGACACTGAGGGTGGTGGGGGGAGTGGGGACAGAGCTCTATCACTATGGCAGCAACTCGGGAAGCAGCCTGAGAAGTAAGCAATGGTGGGCGTCCTTCTCCTCCTCCTGCCCCATCACCACAGCCCACACCGCTCTAGTCTTTGCACAGGGACTAGGTACCCATGGAAAAAAGCTCAAAATCTTTCCAGTTACCCAGATTAAAGATGCCTTCGGGGGGCAAACTGGGGAAATGAAGCAGTGAAGGACTCTACAGAGAGAGTACCTTTAGTTGTTGAAATCCTATCCCTACGGAGCTATTCCAGTTATCAACCAGAACAAACTATTTTTCACTTTGGTTGCCCAGTGGTTGTCTCTAAGTGCAAACTTCAGTCACTGGTGTATACCACCTATGCTGTTTCCTTCTTATCCTTCCTTTAAAAATGCCTCACTTTAGGGGCGCCTGGGTGGCTCAGTCGTTAAGCATCTGCCTTCAGCTCACGTCATGATCCCAGAGTCCTGGGATCAAGTCCCGCATTGGACTCCCTGCTCAGTGGGAAGCCTGCTTTTCCCTCTGCTCCTCCCCCCTGCTTGTGCTCTCTCTCGTTCTCCCTGACAAATAAAAGCAATAAATAAAATCTAAAAAAAAAAAAAAAAAGTCTCACTTTAAAAAATTTAATTTACTTACAAGGAAAACTTTGTATCACTTCTCTAAGTACAAACCAGTACCACTTGATGTAAACAGAAGGTAACCCTAAAAATAAACATATAACTCCCAAAACAAAAATGTCTGCCAGTGCAGGGCCCATGGCCACCTGGCATGCACCACACCTTGAGAATCGTGGTCTAGAATGTTACAAAACATTTCCTCATTTCAGTAAAATGAGAAATTTGTTTTGATTCATTTTTATATATCCTGGTTGGCTCACAATAAAAGTCAAATCTTTCTCCCCCCCCCCCCCACCCACAACTAGTAAGAAAGATGTACCGCACTGTTCCGGGGAGGGGAATAGGCATTGTATTCCAGGGAACACACAGTGTGTGAGGACATTCTAAGAAGTATGAAACAGCTGTAGGAATGTATACTAGGGCTATCCCCCCCACAAAATCTGTGGTTGTAGCAGAGTTCTAATATCTAATTTTGTTTGAAATTTTGTTTGATGATGCAGATAATTGAAAAAGTGATCTTGTTTTAATTTATTGAATAGCCACAATTATGAAGCTTCAGAAAGTTCTGCCTAAGTTCAAGCGACTGCTTTTTCAAATTTCATTTTTAAGTCATCTCCATTTACGCCCGTTTCAAATTAAGAAACTCATCAACCATCCTATTCTGTTCAATTTTCTGACTCTTCAAAGTCTGTGTGTCCAAATTCAAACCTGCATCTCAGGGGGCAGCAAAGTCTACTCTTTGAGGTTAATTCCTTTAGTTCCTGTGCATATATGTCAGTATTATATTATTTTCTCTCAGACTGATTTCCCAATAAAAGCAGTTAAAAGATAACAATAATTGATGTGTTGATAGTACCTTGACAGAATGATTATGGAAATCCGTAACAATAATCTCATTATTGCTATTTACAGCTGCAAAATGGGGACCTGCAATAAAGGTGAAAAAAACATGTGACGACTGGTCCAATAAAAATGATTACAGCAACACGGCAGTGACAAAATTTGACCTATTTGATATTTAAGAAAGAACAAAGAATGACAGGCTCTGTTCTTGAAAGATCATTCAGCCAGAACTCTGGCTCGAGATCACCTGGGTGCTCTATCCTTCTACTCTTGGGACTGTCTATCTGGCTTCCTTTAGAGCAAGCTGAGAGGGCCAGCAGCCCTGATGAAGTGGAACGAGCCGTAAGCATCCGAATTCATTCTCCACGCCACCGTCTGAAAGTCACACCTGCCAGCTGCCCTGAGGACACCTTAATCCTTTCAGGACCCTCACGTCCCCCTGAGGAAAGATGTGGTGATTCTCAGTCCTAGGAAAAAGACTCCAATATGTAATATTTTTTAAAAAGTAGAGCAGAAACCCATCCTCGGTAATTTGGGGTGACGTTCAGAAGCTGACAGCACCACAGACAAGGCACAAAAGAAGACGATGCAAATTGTTGGCAAATGCCAGGAGCATCCTTTCAAAAAGAAAATGTAATAAACGGCTTTCAGCCTCTTCTTGCAGATGTGAAAAACTAAGAAGCTTGTGCTTGCAAAGGGCGTACACCAAAAAGAGAGGTAACAGAACTGCCCTTCCTGAATATTCTAAAGTCCTGCTCTCTTATCATCACCTAGGAAGGTGAAAGAAAATTCCCATTCAGAAGCTCTTTAGACAAAGCTACAGCTAGGGAGAACTAGGAGGTACGCCACTGTTCCTCAACCATTTTTAATTTTAAAAATATTTTATCTTAAAATTTATGTTTTACTTAACATTAATATTCAAAGATTAGACTTCTGAGTTGTACACTGCTGTCGACGAAAACCACGCATGGATTGCAGTTCGACTTACTGCGGGTGGAGTCACTGAGAAGCATCCCACCATGCTTTCGCTTAGATTTCATCCCCAGTATCTTTCCCAAAGCCAGCAAACACACTGGGGATTGAGGCATCTTCCACATGCTCCAACATCATGCAAACGTGAGCAGAAGAAGCATAAAAAAGGGGGTTTACATATTACCATCAAGTGTACCTGCAAACTGCCTGTCCCCATTTCCTCGGCTACCAAACCTGGTGACTATCTTCCCGTTTGGCTGGAAGATAAACACGCAGCACGCTTTGTTGTCCACCACAATGATGTGCCCGTTGCGGTCCACCGAGACTCCTTTGGGCCCCATCAACTTTCCTGATCCAATTTTTGTCTGTTAGAAACAAGTACAGAGAATGAGGCTTAAAACACTACAGAACATGAAGACAAGACACTTGTTTTGGTACACATGTACCTGAATGTTCAAATAGGGGTGCACAACTACTCACAGGTCACCACAATCTTTGGTTTTTGTCACATCCGTTAACTGCTACTAAGAGTTATGTGAAATCCTTACTTTTATTTAAGAGGATCACCACCAAAAATGTCCTTGAATCCCCTTAAGTGAGGTCACAGTTCCCTTGTAAAGATGCAATGTGATCTAGCAAAAGATCACAGGATCAGGAGGAGGGAGAGTTCTACACCTGTCGCTTGCTTTAGACACACCTAGAATAGCACAAATGCATTTGATTTCCTCAAGCTTCGGATTCCTTGTATATTACAAAATGTAAAAAAGAGAAAAGACGTCAGTAACTTCCAATGGCATTTTTGGAAATACATACTAAGTAAAACAATGTCAATAAAGTGTTTAGTGTAGAATATAGCCCATATTAAGCAGTCGTTAAAGGGAAGCGATCATTGTCATTATTGTGGATCATAATTAATAGCAAAATCGCCAAGCATCTGCCATTGGACTTCACCAGTGTTAAGTTCCATGAAGGCAGGAATCATGTCTGTTTTATCCACTATTGTGTACTCAGAGCCTAGCGTACTTCTTGGTGCCCAACAGGTACTCAACAAATATTTGCTGAATATACTGATTTGAAAAGTCTAGCATTATTTAGGGTAATCATGATGATTGAATAGTTCCAGGTTTCAGTATTTTAAGATGGGAGAAAAGCATTCGATTTCTATCAAATGCATACCATATCTTATTCATTTTTCTGAGTGGACTATATAAATGCCTGCTTGCTAGGAGATGCATGTCATGTATCTTTACTTTTATAGCTCCATTATAAAGAAGTACTTTACTCATTCACCCATTTATTTACTAATGCTACAAACACTAGTGGAGCACCAAATCTGTGGCTGATGATTCTAGGCACTGAGTAGACAAAGACAAGTAAGACCAGCTCCTACCCTGGAGGATGTCTCGGTCACATTACAGAGACAAATACAGTCCCTGGGTCCTTTTTAAAGTGCCTGGTACTGAGTGTTTGATTTGGTAGATTTGGGAGAATTCAAATAGGCGATGTCAGGAGCCAAAGAGAACAAAAACTTAATGCGACGGGTCACTATAGACAAGGAAGGAGAAGGAGCCCCCAGGGTGAGGGAGCTGCCAGGCAGAGTGCCTGGTTAAGTGAGGGAGGAGGCAAGAGCCCCCGCTCTCCCAGGCACCGAGGCCTAGAGGGTGGAGTAGCTCTCTATGTGTTTTTATAAATGCCTTCTCAAATCTATTATTAAACAAAGCAAGGTACTGAACAGTGGGTATAGTCTGAGCCCACCTGAATTAAATGTGTTTATATCTGTATACATATCCCTGGAAGAGAAAGTAAGAAGCCAGTGATATTACTGGTGGCAGGAAAAACTCTTTTCATTTTATGCTCATCTGTGGAGTTATTTAAAAAACCTGTTTGGATGTATTACTTTTTAAATTAAAAATTTTAATCCCCCAAAATTTACGTTTCCATAGGTTCTGTTTTAGTCCTCTTATTTTCTCTCTATATTAGCGCTGCCTGATAGAAATATAACATGAGCCATGTATGTAATTAAGATTTTTCTAGTAACCAACATCGAAAAAACAAAGAAAAAAAAGGAAAATTATGTTAATCATATATTGTATTTGACCTAACATATCTAAAAGTTATCATTTCAGCATGTAATTAATATTAAAATTATTGATGAAATATTTTACATTTTTTACTAAGTCTTTAAAATCCAGTGTGTATTTCACATGCATAGCACATCTCAATTCAGACCAGTCCCATTTCAAGAACTCAGTATCCACTGTGACTAGTGGCTACCAAATTGGACAGTGCAATTCTCTACACTTCTTCTAAGATCTCATCTATGCAATAACATCAACTTTCACCTCTGTGTGTAAGAGTCTCAAATCTATATCTTTAGTCCTGGCCAATTTTGTAAGTTATTACCTTAAACTCAACCAGTGTTAAACCAAATTCATCTCTTCATTTCCACCATTTAAAAAAGAAAAAGAAAAAGAAAACCCAAAATAGCACCTCCCAATTTCCTAGTTCCTTTTATGATACTACAATTCATTCAAACCCAGGATCAAAATTTCAGAGCAAAATTGACTCTTTTGCCAGTTGGAACCTCAGTTTTCTCATCTGTAAAATGGCAGCTATTGTATTTACCTCCCGGGTCATGCAGATTCTGAAGGATAGCATACCAAGCACTGCAAATGGCCACAATCTCCTTCTCTCCATCCATTCAGTTGCTGTCATACCTGCCCCTCAGGAGTATCTTTCCTAACAGAGACATGCAGGTGTGTGCAGAAAGAGTTTGGAGAGAGGGATAGGGACTTTTTCATAGTGGGGGTTCAGACCCTGTGTGATCTTTTATCCTGGTAATTTTATAGATGATATTCAGATTTGATGTCTTTAGTACAAAGAGACACATTTACTTAGGAAGGAAACAAGGGGATTCTTGCAAGGGAATCTGTTGTATAAATTTGATTCTGACTTTGTAATCTAGCCCAGAGGTCAAAGAGGCTATAGCGTAATGGCTTATAAAGAAACTGTATACTTTCTTTCATGTTATAATGGAAGATATGTCAGTAGAGATCAAAAAGAAGAGAGGACACTCTGATTATTACAGCAAAAATACTACTACTACCTAACATTATGAACACTAGTTGTACTGTAGAATGACTCAGCCATATAATATAAAGCAGATGATAATTATGTAGAACAAGAACAGAAAATAAAAGATTGTTGCCATTCCATCTTGTAGTAAGAGCTAGAGCAGGTCTTAAAAAAAAAAAACCAAAACAGAAAACCTTAAATGTTGAGCACAAACCTCTTTTCCTTCCACTTCCCTTCATCACTCCCAGTGTAGCTGCACTAGATTTTACCACGTGAAATCAAGAGTTACTGCATTTGGCCTGACAATGTGTCCCTCGTCTTAAACAGAATAGTGAGCAGAGATATTTTAGACCCTGGCTTTGGGACACTTAAATAAAAGTATTTAACTCAACAAGTAGATCCTTAAATTGAAGAAGGAAGGGATGAGATATTTTAGAATATGGTGGCCTGGGGCCTCTGTACCTGTTCTGGGGTCACAAAAGGTTCCTAGATAGGCTGGAAGATATAAGTCAACAGAAAAGATGTCAAGGAAAAAATCAGAAGCAGAGAGGAATGAAAATAAGGGCTAAGAATTTGGTGAGTAAAAGAAAGAAAAGGGAATAAGCTGTTATATCTCTAGAATTAACTAGGAACAAATACAAAGAATCCACCTTTGTGTTAAAGGTTTGTCTTTCTGAGCACATGTTTAATTTTACTGAATCCCACTGAAAAGAAAATAAGTATCTCTCAGTAAATGGTCATGCATATGGTCAGTTGGATGAGCTCCCATTACAATATTAAAACATTTTTACTTGCTATCCTTTTACCTCCTACTCAATGCCTATTGAGAACAAAAGGGTATGCTGAAACTATACCATATCCATCACCCCAGTCCTCTAGAGGGCACGAGTGTCCTTGTTTATTCCAATTATTACCAATAGTATTCCAACCATGAGGATCTGCATCTTCCAGGAAGAGCGTCTATTACATACAGAATATTGAACCACTGAATGAAAAATGCATAATTCAGGAAGCCCTTCTCTCCTAGATATAAAACTCCAGTTTCAAAATGTTTTAATACATTAGACATAAAATATTTCAGTATATTAGATATAAAAAAGAACTCCTGCTTTTATACTTATTTTAGCATTCGTTTATAAAGTTAGAGACAGGTCATGTTTTAGCTAGAGTATGTAACAAGAGGAAATGGGTTATCTCCAAATTAGATGGATATTTTCAAGAGGTCACTGAAAAGTTTTCCTTCTGTTCATGTTAAAGTTGTATTTGGGTATGTCTTACTACAAATACAATTACGAAAACACAAAAGAAGGGGAGGAAGCTAGAAATCTAGAAAGGCAAGAGACCTTTCTGTGTACATGGCCATCATATGGAGTCATCAAATTTCTAGTGGAACAAAAAAACTCAAGGGCAACTGAAGAGTTGTGTGTAATATGGTAGAATTTAAAACAGCTTTTTATTCTCCTAGATTGAAAAGATGCTGCCCCACACAAAACAGAGGCTCTCATCTGAGGGTTAATAATTATGGAAGTAACTTGTTTTAATAAAAATGAGGGAGCGACTATAGTGATCCAAATACTTTAAAAAGTAAAATATAAATTCCTCCAATAAGAGACTACTGAGTGAACTTTGTGTAATCTTCCAAAAAAATTATGAAGAGCCTCATCTCTGAACATTTGGAAAAGGAAGTTCAGACCGGGTGCTGGCGTGTTATGAAGTCCAAATCACAGGTGATCAAACAGACTTCATTTTTTGGACAGGGTTACTGGAAGCAGTGGAAAAGAACATTTCTGAGATGCCTATTTCATACAAGGCACATATAAAATCCAGAAATAAATCTTCTGTAATCCTTACCCAAATCCTATAAAATAGATTTTTTTAAATCCAAATTTGACAGAGGAGACTACCGAGGCTCAAGGAACTTATAACAGTAGTTAGTAAGTTGCGGACTTGGGATTCCCAAGGATTGATCTGTCTGAGTAGAGGTTCATGTTGTCACCTGAAAGAGAAGCCTCGAGCAGGCTGGACAGAAGGCACAGTGCTTACGGCCTTCAAAAACACCTTTGACAAAGTGTCTCATAATCTTCTTGTGAACAAATGCAGAAAACGGGCTGCACGATAATATTCTTTGATGACACCTTAGAAGAGAGATTTCTGGTAACACCAGAGGGCTCTCTACTCTTCAGCAACTTGCTGAAGAAACAGAGGATGCTGGGGACAACAGCAAATATGTCAAATGATGGGATCCCCCAAAGGGCAACTCAACTCACCTTTTCTCTGTGCTGCCAGTGCCATTTTCTTGTCCTCCCAATTCCTATTTACACATTTTAACACGAGGTTTTTAGATTGCACGGAACAATGTATGACTGATTCGAGGCTGACACAAACTGTTTTGTGTCATTCTGGTGTCATTTTTCCTCAAGGGGCTTGTGTGTTTTTCAAAGATAGAAACCATGTCTTACAATTCTGTTTCTCCCATATCATCATCTATCACAGGGCCTGAGAAAGTAGAAGGCACTTCGTGCATGACAATCGTAGGTTAATTTGGGAGGTATCAGTTGCCTCTTCAATACCCTTTTCTAACGGTTGTTCTTCATTGAATTTAGATAAATCTGATAATATGTAAAAAGAAAGCGATGGAGCAACCTAATTGCTTTATAAAATGAAGCCGTTATTTCCTATATATAAGACCTATGACAATATCACTGTTCCTCTCCAAAAAAGTTAGATGTAACAATGTCAACATGTCTTTGTATATGAAAACTTGTCGAAGTTCATCTTATATTTCCTATTTCTTCTCTCTACTGTTTAGCAGCCAATTGGTAGCTTAATCTTACCTTAAATTTGCCATCAGAAGAGAAAATGCTAACCCATTTATTATCATAGTCTGCAATGATTATGTCCCCACTGGGATGCACAGCTACTCCGGTGGGCCGCTGCAGCTGCCCGGGAGAGCGCCCTCGTATGCCAAACCGACTTTTGAACTGGCCATCATTGGAAAATATCTGCAAAACAAATGACATTCCTTGGAATGTGAACCAGCACAGAAATTAGGAAGAAACAGTCAAGAACATGTGTCATATGTACTACAGGTCAGAACATGCAAACCCCATTTGAAGAAAAGCCTATACACATTGTAAGCTTCCCTTTCTGTCCTTGTACCGTGGATCTTAAGTAGGAAAATATGCATAGAAAGGTATATAATTAGGGGCCATACCTGTACACATTGGTTGTTGCTATCTGCAATTAGTATCTTTCCACTTGTAGACGCAGCGACCCCTTGAAGATTTGTAAATTCTCCTTTATTTCTTCCTTTGGTACCTGGAAACAAATTATAAAACCACAGAAATTAAGCAATAGAGAATTAGATCTCTCAGTTTCTTCAAGAGAATGTCAGGCTTCCACAGGTAACCTGAGAATGTTTTTTTAAATTATACTTAAAAAAACAGAACATTTCCCACCATGACCTAATCCATAGGCTCCTAAACTTCTCTTCCAGACCAATGAAGTTTTTGTAAAAATCACTTTTTTTGGCAAATGCAATCTTGTCTTAAGCTGAACTGCATATTATTTTAATATTATGTTAATAATCATATTAAAATATATTTAGATTTCACAAAGAAACAATAAAAACCCTAATACTACACTCGAGGATATACAACCGGAGAGGGCCTTATTTTAGTTTTGCTGAAATCCCACCCTCTCCCTCAGCAGCTCTTAGAAGAAACCTGACTTGAAGAAGCTTCTAAGAAGAAGCTTTCAGTACATTTAACAAACCACAGGGCCTCAGATGTTATAAAGCTAGCAGGCTGATTTTCATGTACTGATTTACTCATGCATTATTTTCAAAGACTCACTATCTCATACATGGTATATTCTTCTTGAAAACATAGAAGATATCCTGACAGAGCACCTTCTGGATTAGATAAATACAAAAGGCAAACGAAAATTAATTAATCCAATAATATCCTCATCCATACTAGGCTTTTTAATGAGAGATGAGGCAGGAGGAAAAAAAAAAAGCCAAGGTGTCTACGGGTTCGCAGAGGTCTCCTTTGTTTCAGAACAAGTGTTTGTAACTTATTTCAATAGGACCATGTAAATATTAAGGGATGGAAACAGACTGAACTTTGCTCAGAAATGACCAGGAAGGAGGTTTAAATTTTCACAATTAGAGAGAGAAAGCTATGTCTCAGTTTTTTGGGCACTTTTATCATTTCATTTCATCCTCTCCTTTCATTTTTTTATCCTTACTCCAAAGGGCAAGCTGATCTTTTGGTTTTAGACGTGAATGCGGTGCTGTAGGCGCCCCAGACGATGGCACACTGATGGTGGCCGCTGTCAGACACGGGCTTACGCACTGCTCACAAAAGGGCAGACTCTGGGCGCCTGGGTGGCTCAGTTGGTTAAGCGACTGCCTTCGGCTCAGGTCATGATCCCGGAGTCCCGGGATCGAGTCCCACATCGGGCTCCCTACTCAGTGGGGAGTCTGCTTCTCCCTCTGACCCTCTCTCCTCTCATGCTCTCTCTCACTCTCTCTCACTCTCTCTCAAATAAAAAAAAAAAAAGGTCAGACCCTTCTGAAACTGATTTGTGGGTTTAGGAAGTGAAACTGGCAATGGAGTTTAACTTGGAATAAACTTGACAGCAGAACTACTGGGCAGAAACATCTTACTTGGATCACCTGGTTCTCACCATGCAGCCGAACCCAAGTTCATCTGCCTAATGCAGAGCTAAGACAGTCACTTCGAGACATGGAGTATGCTGCAAGGAAAGGGCTTATTCTAGAGGCAGCCCCAGGAGGGGACAGGGAGGACAGGCGTCAAATCTGCCTCCCTGAAGGAGGAGAGGCAAGGAAATTTAAAGGCAAACAAACAAGGTCTGGGTAAAAAGTTGCAGCTTTGCAAGTCTGCAGCTTGGATTAGTCCCGTTAACCCTTTGGTTACTGGCTTCAACCCAACCCACACGGCAGTTAGTTGTTTTACCGACATCCTGGACTCCATCAAGTTTACTCACCACCTCTATATCTCATCTACTCTTACTAACACAAAAGAAAAATTTGAGATCCAGATTCTCAAAAGAACATCTTCCACCTTGTGGAAGAAAGGGTTCTATTTTATTTCAAATATATCAGAAGAGATGATCTTTTTATACTTGATCTGCATAGAATCCCTATAGTAAGCATGTTTATATCAGCTAATGCTCTCTTAAAATGACGTGTTGTATCTGTTGGTGGCAGGGGGAAGGGGTGTTTAACTCTTGAGGGAGGTATGTGCCAACATGGTACTAGCTTTGGGGCATTCCCGCTGATGTCTGAATAGCGGCTGGTTAACAGGTACAGCAAAAACTGAAGGACCAGGAAAAGAAACTATTCTTCTAAAATGCTCAGTTTAGGGGCGCCTGGGTGGCTCGGTTGGTTAAGCGTCTGCCTTCGGCTCAGGTCATGGTCCCAGGGTCCTGGGATCGAGCCCTGAGTCGGGCTCCCTGCTCAGCGGGGAGTCCGCTTCTCCCTCTCCCTCTCTTCCCTGTTTGTGCTCTCTCTCTCAAATAAATAAATAAAATCTTTTAAAAAAATAAAATAAAATGCTCAGTTTATACATAATTTTAAAAAGATTTTATTTATTTATTTGTCTGAGAGAAAGAGAGAGAGCGCATGCACAAGCAGGGTGAGTGGCAGGCAGAGGGAGAAGCAGGCTTCCTGCTAAGCAGGGAGCCTGATGCGGGACTCATCCCAGGACCCTGAGATCATGACCTGAGCCGAAGGCAGATGCTTAACCAACTGAGCCACCCAGATGTCCCGTATACCTACTTTTTAAAAGGTAGTGGGGGCAAGGCCTGCAGTTTCAAGGATCAAGAATCTTAAGAGTAAAACTTTATTTTTCAGGAACATTTGATAAAAACATGGAAGTTATGAGCCAGAGGAGGAAGTAAGACCAAGTAAAGAAACATAATAACAAAGCAAGGTCCTACAACTGAGATTGGAACATAAACAAAAGAAGTGGCTCTATAAAGAAACCCCAGGCTGTTCTAGGTCCTTCTTTATATAAAATTGGAAGCACACCCCTGGCTTGGAGGACACACAGGGAGGGGGAAGAAATACTGAAAACGGGGAGCGGAGTAAGAAAGACCTGAACAGGGTAGATGGACCCTGGTGCTGTCCTGCTGGTCCAGGCAGGGCCGGAAACCAGCCTGCTGCCCTCTTTTATCTAACCGTTTGTCTAGCCTGCTCAAGACAAAGCCTGTTCTACTCAGGGAAGGCTCTGCAGGCAGCAGGTTGATGTTTGAAAGGAAAGGAAAAATTACGGGGAGAATAGAGCTTTAGTAGAAGCTAAGGGGTGCCTTAGTCAAAAAGATTTAATTTTCCTTCTGAAAATGTTGAAGGAGAGAACGTACATGAACAAAAAATACTAACACTTTTTTCTTTGCAGAAATGAACACACATTTCCGAGTGTAGGTGAAACTTGGGAAGACATTTCTTTGGGCTCCGTGTCAACACCATTTGGAACAAGGAGAAGGAAGACTCTATGCCCAGTGTGAAATGAATGGAGATGCTCATTGCCTACCAATACTGGGTCACGAGAGCAATGGAACCTTGTTGCCAAAGACCACACTGTTGGAGAGAGATCATACAGCCTCTGCTAAGCTCCAGAGCCATGTGTTGGCCCAGCTCTTACTCTCAGTCTCAAGTTAACTAGAGCTTGAGTCTGTTGCCCCACATATAAATAAAATCACAGGGCTGGAAGAACATCTATTAGTCCAGTTTGTGTGCATGTATGCATATATATATGTGTACATATAAAGATTTTATTTAATTATTTGAGAGAGAGAGAGAAAGCCCAAGCAGAGACAAGGGGCAGAGGGAGAGGGAGAAGCAGGGAGCCCAACTTGGGGCTCCATCCCAGGACCCTGAGATCATGACCTGAGCCAAAGGCAGATACTTAACCAACTAAGCCACCCAGACACCCCTTGACTATATCTTTTTGAAAGAGCCAGATGGAGCAGGCACTGCTGTTTTTTAATTTTATATTTGTTTTTAAAAATCTTTTTCTTTAAGCCACATGGCTTAGTATTCAAATAGCTGGGTTGGCATGACAGATAATACCTTCTGATTCTTTTTTTTTTTTTTTTTAAAGATTTTATTTATTTATTTGAGAGAGTGAGAGTGAGAGAGAGAGCCCAAGAGGGGGTAGGGTCAGAGGGAGAAGCAGACTCCCTGCTGAGCAGGGAGCCCGACGTGGGACTCGATCCCAGGACTCCGGGATCATGACCTGAGCCGAAGGCAGTCGCTTAACCAACTGAGCCACCCAGGCACCCATACCTTCTGATTCTTAAGAGTATCTTTCAACTTGTCAGAAATTATTGGTCATCATTTTTTTTTTAATCTATTTCAGTTTTTAAGCATAGCAGGATCACAGTGTTATTTCTGAAGATCAAACGAAACTACCAGTATATTCCTGAGAGATAGCTAATGCTATCTTCACTAGCAGTTAAACTACAAAAATCTTGATGGTGAGGAATAACACGGATCTATAGCCTATTATCATTATGCTGAAATGCCCACAATCCAGGTGTTTATAAAGTATCTTGGGACCAAAATAAAATAAATTCCAGAAGTTAGAAATAATTTGGGATCATGCTTTACTCTTCAAGATTTGTAGTATATTCTATTTAGACTACAGAAAAGTCTCCCCTCCAAAGTATTCTACTATATAATGAAAACTAGTTCTTTCGTAATGAATATAAATGTAACACAAAGATACATAGTACTTATAAAATCTTTTCCTGACTACTTTGATGTACAAGATTTCATTTGGTGGTTATGTTTTGGATAGTAAAATGAGTAACACCAGTCTTAAAAGTAATTATAAACAATTTGGCAACAATTCCAGAAGATAATTAAACTGGTTTTTCCCAGATGTTAAACTAGCCAATGAAGCATAAAATGAATATTTAAGCCAACAGCTTCTCATCCATGCTCCTCCTGGAGGTAGCCATGCCCCCAGGAAGATCACAGAAGGTAAGCCCCTGGGCTGAAATAGGGGATCAAGAACTGCACATTCCCCCCCCACAACTTAATAGGAGAATTAATGCTAAACAAATCTAGATACTTTGAATGGGATAATGCAAGAGGATGAAATCAAGCAAAAAATTGGGTCTAACAAAGGATCTTCAAACAAGTAGGTGCTTAACAAATGTTTGTCGAATGAGTGAGCGCCTGGATGAATTATTAATGACTGAGCAAATTACACCCCACATTACATCATGGAAAAATGAAATGTTCAGTAATATTTACAGCATTTTCATAATATATTCTCTCATGCCCTCCCTGTAACAACCCCATGAGTTAGCAGGATAAATATTACTGTTCCATTTCATAGATGAGAAAATGAAGCTAGACACATCACAAAAGTAGTAGAGACAGAGAAAAGAATAAAACCCAATTCTCCTGCTCATTTACATAGTATTTTTTCTAACACACACATTCCTTCTTTTTTTAATTTTAAAGAATCTCTACACCCAACATGGGGCTCGAACTCATGACCCCAAGATCAAGACTTATATGCTTGGGTGCCTGGGTGGCTCAGTCGTTAAGCGTCTGCCTTCGGCTCGGGTCATGATCCCAGGGTCCTGGGATTGAGCCCCGCATCGGGCTCCCTGCTCGGCGGGGAGCCTGCTTCTCCTTCTCCCTCTGTCTACCACTCTGCCTACTTGTGCTCTCTCTGTCAAATAAATAAATAAAATCTTTAAAAAAAAAAAAAAAAGACATATGCTTTACTGAGCCAGTCAGGCGTCTCCCCTGCTTGCTTTCTTTTTTTTCAAGATTTATTTTAGAGAGAGAGTGACAGAGAGACGGAGAGAGCAAGTGGGGTGGGGAGGGTCAGAGGGAAAGGGAGAATCTTAAGCAGACTCCCTGCTGAGCACAGAATCCTACGCAGGGCTTGATCTCAGGACCCTGAGATCATAACCTGAGCCGAAGCCAAGAGTCAGTCGCTTAACCAACTGAGCCCCCCAGGCGCCCAGCTTCTTTCTAATTAGACTTTAAAATACCAGGTTTCTGAGGTGAAGATAATTACCTTTGGGCTCATATGGCTCCCACTTGCTCTCTAAAACCCTTAGGAACTCCATCCCTTAGCACATGGCATTTTAACTGTTTACCTCTCACTAAACGGTGAGTTCTCCAAGGGCAGAAGCAACATCTGTCCTGCTTGCTGTTGCACCCCATAACCCCGCACGGTGCCTAGCACTCAGGAAATATTAGTGACATCTTTCCCCACTGAAGTGCACGAAGAGTTCCTGAGGATGAGACTCTCAAAGGGGTGTGCCAGGGTTCCTCTAAGAACCTGGGAACCACGTTAGCATGATCTCTCTCCTCAGAGATTTTAGGGTGGGAAGGTGGTGGTTTGCAGAGGTGAGGCAGGAGAGAAGAAGCATAAAACATCCTATCTTCCTATAAAGCCTCTGAACTTCTGCTAAGTGATTTTATACATCCCTTTTACATTATAAGAAAGCACACTGCTCTCGAGTACAAAGGAGTGTTTCATTCAGTTCTTGTCACCGACACATTAAGGTATGGTGTATGAATTATATAATTTGAAACAATTCAACTGTGATTCTTTCACTCCCTCCCACATCTTCTGGCTTCCCCTTTGTTTAAGGACTTTCTTTAGTAGCTGACAAAACCAGCTCATGGCTTCTAGTCAGCAAACTCTAACAGTGCAGGGAAAAATAATCCCCGTGTTTCATCAACAGATGCTCTAAGCTACCTCCCTAAACTCATTCAGGATGGTTTTCCAGCACAGCATCAGAGTTATCACAATAACTCATTCACAGTGGGCGTATAATTAAGTTTTCAGGTGTGGGAGGTAGCAAATATCTCAACTTTGGGAAACCACAGTAGTTAAAAGACATTTAAGATGAAGAGGAATCATTGTGCAACTAGAAAGGCAGGGCCATCAGAGCACAGAGGGCTCGGGTCCTGCCCTAGCTCTCGGAGCCCCCATTCCTTCGGGGGTAGGGATAATTATATGCCCTGGTAATTTGGCTCTTGAGGGGCGGGAGCTGTGGGAGGAGCTTGAGGTGAAGATAATTACTACTGATTTGTAGCCCTCGCCCGCTTCTGTAGTGTAAATGCTCCCCTCATGGCTGATTTCCAGCTTACTAACGTGAAGTCACGGAGCACAGTCAGGAGGTGGTGTGCACGCCGGCATGTGCCACGTATTATGTTGTGGTAGGTATACTGCGCTGTGGGGGCATTAGGAACTGGAAGTGTGTTATCCCTACCAAGGATTTTAAGTCAGATGCCATATAGAAATGGACTGCACAAAGCCTGGCTCAGAGAATGCTTAGTCCTTCCTTCTGCTTCTGTTCCCCATCCTTTCCTACCTGAACCACACTGAAGCTCATGATTTAAAGTAACTTTTCTACACTTGTCACTCCCAAATGGATCTCTAGCCCTGACTTCTTTGCTGAGCTCCAAACCTACACTCTAAACTGCCTATGGTCCACCTCAGCCTGGTTGATCAAAACTGAAATATACCCCCCTTCCCCTGACTGTCCTTACCTGGGTTGATAAGGATAGTAACAACAGCCAACATTTACTGAGTCCTTACTATGTGCCTGTACCCTTTGAATACATCTTACATATATTATTTTAAGCCCCACCAGATCAAGTACACGTTAATACCATCCCCATTTTACAGATAAAGGAACTGAGGCACAGAAAGTTAAATAATTCCCCCCTAAATCATATAGCTAATAAACAGTGGGCTGGGATTTAAATGAGGCAGTCAGCCTTTTCAGTTCTCCACTACTTAGGTTAACTCTTACTTCTATAGCACCACTGTGAATAAAATGCAAATTAGTATTACCTCCTTTGCCTCTCTAAAGTGGACTGCGCATCATTCAGTACCAGGCATTATTCTAAGCTCTTTAGGATATTAATTCACTTAATCATCACAACCTCCTAGGAGGCAGGTTCTTCTCCTGCCCATTTTATGGAGGAAACTGAGGCATGGAGAGAAGAAACTTAGCCAGGACCGCACAGATGAGAAAGTAGCAGTGCTGGGGCCAGGACCCAGGGTGGTCCAGCTTCAGAGTGCACAGTCCTAACCACTCACACCACTCGCTCTACCGGCTCACGTCCCTACAGCACGGGAGTCAAACAGCGAGAATTCAGTTTGGTCACGAAGCCCTGCCCTCTCCTTCCTGAGCATTTATAAATCTGCCATTTCCTCTCCACTGCATTGCAACACTCTGAATCCTGGCCCTTGTATTAGCTCATGCGGACTACTGCTTCCTGGGAGAGACTTCAGAGTAGATGCCCTAGAATGCCTCCAGGCTCTCTAGAAATAAACAGCTTACTTAGTAAGCCACCACACTACATCACACGGTTCAGGGCCTCCCCACCACCCCCATCACCCACACACCTATGGGTCTCAAACTTCAGTGAGCATAAGCATGGCTGAGGCTTACAGAATGCAGATCCCTGGCCCTCCCCAGAGACTGGGAAACACAGAGAACAAAGTCCAAGCTTCTTATCAAGGAAACATAACCTTTCCTCGCTTCTATTTCATTTGCCGCTCCAAGATGATGGCATCATTTACGGTTCCTTGAACCACTCAGTTTCTCACCTTCATGCCTTTGTACCTGCTCTCCCTTCATCTAAAACACCCTTTCTTCCCTTCCATCCGACACTCTCTTTCAAAGCCAGCTTAGGTTTAGAGGCTATCTCTGGGAACCTTCCATGACTCCCCACCACCCCAACTTCTGTGTCTTGATTCAAACTGAAGGTACATTTGGTACACGTCTGTCTCCTTTGGATGGTCACCTCCTTTAAGTCAGAGTCAGAATCTCATCCTTCTTTATACTACGACCTAGCCAAGTATCTGGCACATAGTAAGGGCTCAACAGCAGAGTTCCATCTAACTTGGGGGCTGGATAACTGGTAGGAAGGTGAAAATGGGAGTCAAATTTAGTCCTGAAAATCCCTTATGTCACCCAGAAAGTGAGGATTCACTTTCATGAATACACAGAATCAACACGTTATTTATGGTTGTTGAATGAACCCTCGTACATGTATTACGAAAACTACGTATCTTTAAGCACAAATTCAGTGCCTTGAGACGCTCAGTATGTATGAGACCAGTTGAGGAACAGCAGAACCATGGTTACCCTGCCAGGTGTGTAGCTGAATTTCACTGAATTTTGGATTACATGCGGCAGGCTTCAACACATGCACAAAGGGACTGCTCAAATTGTGCATTTTTTTTTAAAGATTTTATTTATTTATTTGACAGAGAGAGAGAGCGCACAAGTAGGCAGAGAGGCAGGCAGAGGGAGAGGGAGAAGCAGGCTCTCCACTGAGCAGGGAGCCCGATGCGGGGCTCGATCCTAGGACTCTGGGATCATGACCTGAGCCGAAGGCAGCTGCTTAACCAACTGAGCCACCCAGGCGCCCCTGTGCATGTTTTTTTTAAATAACATTTTAAAGATGTACTTTATCTTATATTTTAAAGATTTATTTGAGAAAGAGAGAGAGAAAAAGAGAGAGAGCATGAGTGGAGGGAAGGGCAGAGGGAGAGGGAGAGAGGCAGACTCCCAGCTGAGTGTGGAGCCCAAAGCAGGGCTCCATCCCTTGACCCTGAGATCTTGACCTGAGCCAAAGTCAAGAGTGATACGCTCTATGCTTAACCGACTGAGCCACCCAGGTGCCGCAAACTGTGCATGTTCTATTATTATGCACCTAAAAGCCGAATTGTACAGAGAAACTTAAGGTTCTAAAACAAAGGTATAGGGACGCCTGGGTGGCTCAGTCGGTCAAGCATCTGCCTTCAGTTGAGGTCACGATCCCGGGGCCCTGGGATCGAGTCCTGCATTGGGCTCCTTGCTCAGCAGGGAGTCTGTTTCCTCTGTCTGCCTGCCACTCCCTCTGCTTGTGCGCTCTCTCTCTCTCTCTGACAAATAAATGAATAAAATCTTAAAAAGTAAAAAATAAAAAATAAAGTTGTAACTGTAAAATAAAAGTTGAACTCTTCTAATTATTAATATAAACTCTACCTGCTGTAGCCTACAGTACAGACCTCGAGAAGACACGTTCTTAGAAGGCCAGCACTGCTTGCCTGACATTGCCCTAGCACAGTTCCAGGCACGGGGATACCTGTGACTCACTGGCCTTGAGCTTAGTTCCTGTTGTCTGGTCTCTGTGTCCTTGGACCTCAACACTGGGGCCTGACAGTGGTGAGAGGGAAGTTAAATCATGCACTAGGTCACAACTGGATCCTACTCAAATGAACAAAGTACTTATGCAAAGTATTCTTTGGGGTACTGTTGGGGACTATAAATGATTAAGGACATCATCTTTGACCTCAAGCAATTTGTAATCTTATTGGGAAATAAGGCCCATGCATAAATAGTAATAATCACAGTGGACTCCAAAGGAGAAGGTGGAACTTGGGGGAAAGATAAAACTGGGGAAAGAATCCAGAGATCAGGTGCCTGGTGTGGAAGCCCAGAGGGCGTTCAGGGAGCAGTGGGCTCTGACACTGATTTGTCCAGGCTCATCTCCAGCCAGAGCCTTCCCCACCCTCCATTCATCTGACCTTCTCTCCCTGCATCTTCTCATAGGATGTGTTGCTTGCAAACCTCACTCATGTTCACTCCTCCTCACCTGGCCTTTCTGCCTTGCATCGGTCCTTCAACCTGGAATGCTGCTTGCACCTGTCAACCCGGATAAGTCCTCCTCGTTGTTCATGTCCTGCTTTAAATTCTTTCTCATTTCTACAGCTTCCCATCCCCTAACCCATGGTATTAAACATAGAGGCCGCTTTGAGGCAAGCAGATTTGAGCGATGGAAGGCAGAAAGGGCCACGGCGAGCACCTGGCTGACTACAGACAGGCCCCTCAGACGCCCCACCTCAAAATAGCCATAGGCCCTAACTGACCAATGGGCGACTTACAGCTCGGCACTGTTCCCTAAATGGGAAGAGTTCCTACGTCCCTATACCTCCTCAGCTTTCCTCTTTAAAAACAACCCCCCACCCACTGCCTCAGTCTCTCCTCCGCTGTCCCGCCCACCACTCCCTTGTGATGTATTCGATAAACTTTGATCACCTTGGTTCTGCCCCAGGTGAATTCTTTCACCGCCTGCGCATCTGATGGAGAGACACCCCATTTAGGCAGCCCATTAGAGTCAGGCGGTCATCGATCTGTCACCCAAACTGTAACCTCCTTGAGGGAGGATACCTCATTTCTTTCATCTCTACATTCCCATCTCAGGTACTAGGTGCTCCAGAAATGCTTTCTGAGCCAAATTATTGCATAGCGAGTGGTGTCTTTTGGCTAGCTCTGGGTTAAAACATAAAGTTAACGAGAAATAGGCCTGAACGACCTGCCTTCCTTTCTGCCCCTACGTATCTGAGGTGCTTAGCTTCTGTTATGGGCTGAACCCCCAAAATTCATATGTTGAAGTCCCAACCTCCAGCACCTCATAATGTACCTAACTGCATTTGGAGAGAAGGTCTTAAAAGAAGTGATTAAGCTAAAATACGGCCATTAGGGTGAGGCCCTAATCTCTTCTTACAAGAAGAGAAAAAAACACCAGGGGTTATGCACGCACAGAGGGACAACCATATAAGGACAAAGCAGCAAGAAGACCACCATCTAGAAGACCAGGAGAGAGGCCTCATAGGAAACCAAATCTGGCACCACCTTGATCTTGGACTTTCAGCCTCCAGAACTGTGAGAAAATAAATGTCCTTTGTTTAAGCCACCGAGTCTATGGTATTTTGTTACAGCAGCCCTAGCAGATTAAGACAGCATCTTTACTTCATGAATAAACTCAGACACAGTGTCATATGCCAGGCACTCTTCTAAGCTCTTTATAGATGTTTAAACATTTAAACACCTTTCCACCAGTGCCAGCAAATCACCAGTGAATTCTCAATGGGTAGGAGGGAAGAAGAGTACACCCCCTTCTCTGGTGGGAGCTGGGGATTCAAAATCGCTACTGGGGGCAGAAAACACCCTAAGAGGTATGTCAGGTGAGAATCACAGGTGGTGATGATGGAGATTAAAATCAATAACAAGGGGCACCTGGGTGGCTCAGTCGTTAAGCGTCTGCCTTCCGCTCAGGTCATGATCCCAGGGTCCTGGGATCGAGCCCCGCATCGGGCTCCCTGCTCCGCGGGAAGCCTGCTTCTCCCTCTCCCACTCCCCCTGCTTGTGTTCCCTCTCTTGCTGTGTCTTTCTCTGTCAAATAAATAAATAAAATCTTTAAAAATAATAATAATAATAAAATAAAATCAATAACAATAGGAAAATAACAGCTACCAGTAATTGAGCACTGCGTTCAGAAAAGGTAAGCTAGTTGCCCAGCTGTTAAGGAGAATCAGAATTCAGACCCAGATCTTTGCCTTTCTCCACTTGGCACACTGCCTAGAAGCAGACTGGGATTACCTGGCTGGGGCAGGAGGTGGGGGGAGCAGGTGGAGGGAAAGGGTTGAGCAGGAGACCCACTGAGCTTGTTCTCAATGCAGGAGGAGATCAGTGGGGAGCAGGAAGGTAAAAAATTTTTAGAAGAAAAGGTAGTAGGGAAAATCTAAGGACCTTCATTGCATGTGCAAAACCAATAGTTCTCCTTTATTTAGCTCCTCCAACACACCAGCCGTTAAGCTTGAGACTCACAACAGCTCTGAGAGGCAGATATTTTTGTATTCTCATTTTATAGGCATGGAAACTGGAGCTCAGAGAAGCTGAGAGACCTGCCTGAAGTTCAAGTTAAGTGGCAGAACCGGAGCGGCAGACCTGGGAGGCTGCCACTCCTGCCCCCGCCCAGCTCCTCCATTCTGCTTCGGCAGGCGCATCTACAGCTTCTGCACAACCCGGCACATTTGGCCAGTGAACGCAGGAGGGCCTCCGGGCTGTGAACGCACAAGGTACACATCCTATCATGGCCTCTACAAGATGCAGCCTGAAGTAGTAACACAGTGCAGCTGCTGCCCAAGAGGGTTCCAAGGAGCCTCAGTCTCCCAAGATGTGCCACGGAAAAAGTTCTCGGCTCAGGAAAGCTTTGTGGAAGTGCTGCCTGTTATCCCTCTCCTGCCTTGGAGACTTACAGTGCACACTGGCAGATTCTAAAGGTTCTGGGGTTAAAAAAAAAACAAAAGTCGGGGCGCCTGGGTGGCTCAGTCGTTAGGCGTCTGCCTTCGGCTCAGGTCATGATCCCAGGGTCCTGGGATCGAGCCCCGCATCGGGCTCCCTGCTCCACGGGAAGCCTGCTTCTCCCTCTCCCACTCCCCCCTGCCTGTGCTCTCTGTCTCGCTGTGTCTCTCTCTGTCAGATAAATAAATAAAAAATCTTAAAAAAGAAAAAAGTCCGTTTCTTTCACTGAGGCTAAGGTCTCCCCAATCTATTTGAAACCCAGACTCCGTGCAGGGCCCTTTCAGAGACGCTGCAACACAGGACGTAAGAGGCAGAAAGATAAGCAGGCTAAAGCTACTTCGGGAAACATTAACTAAAATGCAGGCTTTTTTCTTAAGAATGACAAAGTCCTTTGATATTTACATTTAGTTTGCTTTCGACTGAGAGAATAAACAGTTAAAAAAAAAATCGAGGTAATAAAGCAGACAAGGGAATTTGAGACTTGCATTCTCCAATCTATTGGCTCCGCGTCTTGTTTCCGCCCCAACCCCATTCCATTCTCCGGATTTCCACCCACCCTCCCCTCTTTGGGGCTGCTCTCCAGCTACACACACCTGGAAGTGACCACGACTTGCACTGCTCGGTGTCCCCCAGCCCCAGCCCTCACAGTGCAGAAGCAATGACAGGGAGGCATCAGCCCCTCCGCCCACAGTGCAAGCTGGAGCTGACAGATTTCAGAGAAACAATGGAGTGATCTGATACAGCGATCGCTCTGCCTTGAGTTACGCTTAAAGACATTCCCGTGGCGGGAGGTGGGGCGGTGGGGGGCGGTGAGATGGCCAACATGTCCTTTAAAATTTCCGGATTGTGAGTGCTGTGATTTTTTCTATTTCTCTTTTTGCTTATTTTCGGTTTCTAATTTTCTACAATGACTATGCAGCACTTGCGTTACAAAGGAGGAGGGGGAGAGGAGGAGAGAGCAGAGCAGGAGGAGAATGGGAGGAGAAAGAAGGGGAAGGAGGGGGAGGGCTGGGGGCGAGGGAGAGGAGGACAGAGAGGGGGAAATTGGAGAACTGGGGAGGGGAAGGGGACGCGGGTGGGGAGGACTTGGGGGGGAAGGAGGAGGACAGAGGGAGAAAGGCTAACGCGAGAAGGGGAAAGGGAGGGAGTGGAAGCGGGAAGAAGAGGAAGAAGGATGAGGAGAGAGGGAGAAGGAGGGCGGAAAAGGGGGAAATAAATCCTAAAATCTCCGGAGGAGACTGCATAAACTCACCTAATTAAACACACCAGTGTCTCCCAACACCTTCAGGGTACAAGTCCCGACCCGCGAGGTTCCCATTTGCAACAACCCTTTCCCCGTTGCCCCTTAACCAAAGCAAGGCTCAGACAATCCGGCGCGGCGGCGCTTTCTCCTTACCCACTCGAAAGATCAAATCGTCTTCGATGGGATTCTCTTTTCGTTTCCCAGTGCTGTACATGCTGGCGGGTCTCTTCACCGCTTTCTGCTTTACATGGCCGCTTCCCGGGGATTTCACGCGCCTCTTCACGCCCTCGGTGGTGGGAGACACGTCGGCCGACCGGATCACTTTCAGCTTGAACGGGCTGCCTCGGATGTGCTGGTCATAGAGTCGCAGAGAGAGGGTAAAGTCCCCTTCCTTCTGGACAGTGTACAAAAACTCATAGGTGCCGTTTTTGTTGTCGAGGATTTCTCCGTCCGCCACGCTGCCGTCGGGCGTGCTCAGCTCGGCGGTGATGTAGGCGTTGCCCGTCTTGCACAGCTCGCCGTCTTTGTCCTTGGTCGTTATGGTAACGGACATGGGCTGCCCGATGATGGTCTGCCGCAGCCCCTCGCCCGTGGCCACCGTCTCGGAGGCGACGGCGTTGGTGGTTAAAATCGTCCCGAGGTTGTGGATGGACTTCTTGAGCCCTTCGGTCTCCACGATAAAATCCAGCTGATCGTTTTCACGCGGGTGCAGCGGGAAATCCTGGTCGGCCAGTTCGTTCAGCTTCTCGCTCATCTGCTTCTTCACCAGCAGCACCTCCGTCTCCGTGCCATGGTTAAGGGCCTGCGCCGTGAAGTTGCTGCAGCTCTTTATACTCTCCTGCCCCTCGAGCAGAGTATCCAGCTGCGACTGAAGGACCTGCGGGGGAGGGGGGGAGGTCGGGTGAGCACTTGCTGCGGCGCACGAGCTCAGCCCATTGGACGTTGCGCGGCGGCGCGCGGGGGCACTGCCCTCCGCGGGCCACAACCGGGTCCTGCACCTGCCCACGCCGGTGGCTCTCCGCAGGTGGTATTTAATTTGGCCCAGCGAACCCGCTTCTAAGGCATGCTTCTGAATTGCACTCCCGGTACCTCCTCCTTCCCTTCCGCCTCTCCCACACTCTCCCACACGCATATTTCTTGGGTCAGGTGTTTTTGATGGGGCGAGCAGAAACGTCACCACCAACAGCCTGGAAAACAAATTGCTATGCCCGGCATCTGAAATACTCATTATTCAGTATTCTCTCCATAACGTCCCAAATTCACCTGTTGCCAACTAAAGGAACAGAAACCAGACAAATGAAAACTCTCCACACCCAAATAGCAGAAGCTTTTGATCCCTGGTTTTGTGATTGGACATGTTAAAGGCTGCCGTCAGGGTTCTCTTTGAAGTTGACTAACAGGTTGGTGTGGATGAGAGAGCAATTAAGAGACTATTAGACATTATAATTAAGGAAGGAAAATAATCCAGTTTAACCCTAAGTCCTGAAAACATTACTTTATATTCAGTTTTGTCTTATGTCAAATTATTAATTGGTCCTTATGGTTACAGAATCATAGAACTTCGCTGAAAAGAGGAAGGAAAAAAAATAGCTGGATGGGCCATTAAATGAAAACTACTCTTGGAGCGCCTGGGTAGCTCAGTCGGTTAAGAGTCGGCCTTCAGCTCAGGTCATGATCTTGGGGTCCTGGGATCGAGTCCTGCATTGGGCTCCCTGCTGAACACAGAGCCTGCTTCTCTCTCTCCCTCTGCCCCTCCCCACCCTGTTCTGCTTGTTCTCTCTCTCTCTCTCAAATAAAGTGTTAGAAAACTACTGCTTACTATGCAACAGTGACACTTAAGGACCCATCTGAGTCCCCTTTGTGGGTATTAGAACACAGTAAGCTAGTGCAGTGAAGTGCCCAGGATACCATGTCTCTTACAGGGTATTTATGAGAATGGCTGGAATCTTACTTTATGTTTGAGGCCATAATTGACTTCCAGTTCCATAAGCAGCACGCTTTTGCGCACGTTTAGAGTCTTCTGGAGTTCATCAAAGGTAGAATGGATGTCATCCACAATACTGGCCTTTTGGTTGGTTAACTGATGAATGATTTCTGAGATGAACTGAAGGGCAGAATCTATTTCTGGGAGCCTGCAGGACAGTCATTAAAGATCATTATTTAACATCAACCCAGAAATAGTGAAACATCTGTCTAAACACTATGTTTTGTCAAAAAAACATTTTCTTTGCCTTTCATCATCTTCAAAAAAGTAATAACCAAAGAACAGAATGAATAAGACATGACATAATTACTGCCTTTGAGAGAAGAGATTTTGAGGGTCCACGTCTACTTCATCTAAGCAATCATCTAATTTTAATAATTGATGGTACAAAGCCTTGAGGCTCTCTGAACACCATGGCTTCTCCTCACTCTGAAGCAAGCCTTCTCGAACTTGACACTATAATATTGTAGGCCACATGCTGCTTTGTTGCAGGGGACTATCCTGTGTGTTGTAGGATGTTTAACAGCATCCTGTCTTCTGCCAGATGCCAACAGCACCCCCCCACACAATCATGACACCAAACTCTCTCCAGGCAATGCCAAATGTCTCCCGGGGGTATTATTGCCCACAACTGAGAACCACTGTTCTAAATATATAGCTGTATCTTTTCGCCTAATCATATGAAAAACTTATCCAGACTCTGAGTTTCCTGGGAACGTTTTGCAAGCTTCCAAGTTCCTTTAATTATTATAGCATAACCACACTTTTCTCACTACAACTATTGGTGACGATTTATTTTCAGCTGGTTATTTATTTCCTCTCTTTGGTCTTTCTCATGTATTACACAGCTCCTCTGTCCCCTCATTTCCATGCCAAAGAGAAAGGCTGGAAGCAGGGAGACATAAGGAAAATTGAGCAATCACTGGTGGGCACCACTTTGCTGGGCTCAAACAGAGACGAGCCAGTGATGGTGAACACAATGGTCCTGTATGTGTCAGGAAGAGCAGCTAAGAATAGCTCCTCAGAGAGCCTGGTTTCAGGCACGAATTTCAGAGATCTCCCAAGAGCATTTTCCTCAAATGTATTTTATTCATTTAATCATTCAAAGGTACTAAAACAAAAATGCCATCACTCATAACATAAGGCGGTTGGAATTTTACCAAGGGGCAAGGGATGACCCTCATCACTCACTAGTTTATGACTACAGAAACACCATCAAAGGAGAATTTATTTAGGTAGCGTGAACCTATTATCCCACTGAGGCAAGAAATCCGGAGGCCAAGCCTCACGCACAGCCAGTTGGGAGTCTGGGGGAGGCGTGTGCACCTTTTGTTGACGGCGTCCAGCTGGACTTGGAGCGAGGCCTTGTGTTGCTCCACCACATCCTTGAGGGGGACTGTGGGGTGTTCCGCATGCTCCCCCTCAGTGCACTCCCGACACATGGCGGTCTCGCAAGACTGGCAGTAAAAGTCCATCACCTGCGGGTAACACAAAACAATGCCAGGTTCAGTGCCACTAATCGAGTGCTTTTATGCACTAGGCCTTTAGTAGGCATTCTCTCATGGAATGCTCATGGCTTTCCCAGGATGTAGGCAATATGTCCAGTGTCACAGAAGAAAAGGAAGGGATAAACTGTTCTGTGCCAGGTCTCAAACAGAGGTGGGTCAGACTCCAAAGCTGCTGCTGTCGTCACAAAACCAGCTTTTCTGTGGCTACTGCCCTAGAGCAGAAGAGTGTGGGGCTGTGGTGCTCAAACTTTTTGGTCTTAGGACACTTTCCACCCTTTATAAATTCCTGAGGATTCCAAAGTGCTTTTATGTATGTGAATTGTATCTATAGATACTTATATGAAAAATTGAAACAAAAATTTTAAATATTAATTTATTAAAAGCAAGAATAAGCCCATTAAATGTTAACATGAATAATACAATTCATGAAAGATAACTATTTTGCAAAACAAAAAAATGCTGTGAGAAGAATGGCATTATTTTCCATTTCTAAAATTTTCTTCAGTGTCTGGCTTACTAGAAGGCAGCTGGATTCTCATATCTGCTTCTGCCTTCAATCTGTTGTGATAGCACAGATCATATTGTCTCTGGAAAATTGCACTGTACACTCTTGAGAGAATGAGAGTGAAAAAGGCATAAAATGTCTTAGTATTATTACAAATATAGTTTTGATCTATGGACTGCCCTCCCCACAAAGGGTCTTGGGACCCATGAGGGTTCCTGGACCACACTTTGAGAACTGATACTCTCTCTATAAGAGATAAGCTGTACTGAGCAATTTGTATTCTGGCGCTACCACTTAGGTAACCTCACTGTGTCTCAAGTTTTCCTCTGTCAAAAAAAGACGATAATAGTAACCTACTTCATAGGGCTGCTTTGAGAATGCAGTAGGTTAATATGCACGAAGAAACAGATGGTGCTTGGTACTGGCATGATGAAGCAGCAGCAATGATGATATGATGATGATGATGAAGATGATGATATCATCTGCTTACATGAAAATAAAGCCACCTTATCCTGATTATGATGAACTCTCAGTAACAATATAACATAAAGGCTGAAAGTCAGTTTCCCGGTGACGGCATTCCCCTATTCTCTCAGCTGAAAATAACTTCTTCCAATTTTGAATTCCCAAAGTACTTCCTGGAGGGAACTTTTTCTTGAAGTACAACACACATACAGAAAAAGGCATAAGTCTTACTAAAGATTGGTGGATTTTCACAAAGTGAATGCTCCCACCAAAGTACTTTTATTTATACCCCATTTTATGAAATATTTATAAGATTTTAAGTTCCTGAGACAGGAACTCTCTTACCCAGAGCCTAAGTAATTACTTGCACAAAGTAAGTATTCAAAAACTGTTCTTTGAATGAACTGTATGCTGTCTATAAGAGTCTCATTTTAGAGTTGAAGACACAAATAGATTGAAATTAAAAGGGTGAAAAAAGATATTCCATGCAAATAGTAATCAAAGGAGAACGGGAATGGGGTGCCTGGGTGACTTGGTCAGTTAAGCATCGGACTCTTGATCTCAGCTCAGGTCATGATCTCAGGGCTATGAGATGGAGTCCCAGGTCAGTGGGTTCTGCGCTAGGTGTGGAGCTGGCTTAGGATTCTCTCTCTCTCCCTCTCCTTCTGCCCCTCCCTGCCCCCCTAAAAACAAAACAAAACAAAACAAAAAAACAGAAAGAGAAAGAACTGGAGTGGGTATTCTAATATCAGACAAAATAGACTTTAAGACAAAAGTTGTTACAATAGATGAAGAAGGACATTATATAGTGAGTAGATGATAAATTCATCAAGAAGATATAACAATTACAAGCAAATATGTACCCAACATCAGAGCCCCAAAATATATGAAGCAAAAACTGACAGAACTGAAGGGAGAAATGAACAGTTCAACAATAGCTGGAGATTTCAATACCACACTTTCATTAATGATAGAACACTTAGATGGAAGATCAATAAAGAAATACAGAATTTGAACACTATAAACCAACTAGGCCTAACAGACAGATATGGAACACTCTATTCAATAACAGAATACACATTTTCGTCAAGTACACTTGGAAAGTTCTCCAGAATAGACCATATATTGGGTCACAAAAGTCTTGATAAATTTAAAAAGATTAAAGTCATACAAGTATCTTCTCTGGCCACAAGGGAATTAAATTAGAAATCTGTAACAGAAGGAAATCTGGAAAATTAAATAACTTACTCTTGAACAATGAGTCAAAGAAGAAATCACAAGGGAAATTAGAATATACTTTGAGATGAGTAAAAATGAAAACCCAATATACCAAAACTTATCAGAGATAGCAGTCAGAGCAGAATTTTAGCTATAAATGCCTACTTTAAAAAGAAGAAAGATCTCAAATCAATAGTCTAAGTTTCAACCTTAAAGAACTAGAAAAAGAAGAACAAATTAAAACCAAAGCAAGAAGAAAAAAGAAAATAATAAAGATGAAAGTGGAGATAAATAAAATAGAAAATAGAAACACAGTAGAGAGAATCAATGAAACCAAAAGTTGGTTCTTTGTAAAGATCAACAACATTGACAAACAGGATACTAGGGACAGTTGTATGCCAATGAATTGAATAACATAGATAAATTGGACAAATTCTTAGAAACACACAAACTACCAAAACTGACCCAAAGAAGAAATAGAAAATCTGAATAGACAGTGTTCAAAAAACTTCCAACAAAGAAAAGTTCAGGACCAGATGGCTTCACTGATGAATTCTACCAAACATTTTTTTTTTAAGATTTTATTTATGTATTTGACAGAGAGAGACACAGCGAGAGAGGGAACACAAGCAGGGGGAGTAGGAGAGGGAGAAGCAGGCTTCCCGCTGAGCAGGGAGCCCGATGCGGGGCTCGATCCCAGGACCCTGGGATCATGACCTGAGCCGAAGGCAGACACTTAATGACTGAGCCACCCAGGCGCCCCTCCAACCAAACATTTAAAGAAGAATTAACACCAATCCTTCCAAACTCTTCAAAAAATAGAAGATGAGGGAACATATCCTAACTTATTCTATTAGGCCAGCAACCCCCAACACCAAAGCCAAAGCCATCAAAAGAAAAGAAAAGTTCATATCCCTTATGAATATAGAGGCAAAAATCCTTAATAAAATACTAGTAAACTGAATCAAGCTGCATTTTAAAAGGATTATACAGTACGGACAAGTGGAGTTTATCCCAGGACTGCAAAGGTGGTTCACATACAAAAATCAGTATATGTAATATATCACACTAATAGAATAAAGTGTGTGTGGGGGGGATCCCACATGGTCATCTCAATTGATGCAGAAAAAAACATTTGACAATACCCAATACCATCTCACGATAAAAACACTTATCAAACTAGAAATAGAAGAATACTTCCTCAACTTGATAAGAGGTTTCTACAAAATCCTACAACTAACATCATACCTTATGGTGGCCCCTAAGATAAGGAACAAGACAAAGATGTCCACCCTTGCCATTTCTATTCAGAAATGTACTAAAAGTTCTAGCCAGGGCATTTAGGCAAGAAAAAAGCAATAAAATGCATACACTTTGGAAAGAAAGAAGTAAGAATTTCTCTATTCAGAGATGATACGATCTTATATATAGAAAGCCCTAAAGAATACACCCCCCCACACACACACACACAACTATTAGGACTAACACGCGAATTCAGCAAAGCTGTAGGATACAAGATCAACAAACAAAAATGAGTTGTATTTCTATACCCTTTGCAATGAACAATCCAAAAATGAAATCAGGAAAATAATTCCATTTATACTAGCATCAAAAAGAGTAGAAAATACTTAAGAATAAATTTAACCAAGAAGGTGTAAGACTTGTACACTGAAAACTACAAAACATTGTTGAAAGAAATTAAAGAATACCTAAATAATGGAAATTAATGGAAAGACAGTCCCTGCTCATAAATTGGAAGACTTAATATTGTTAAGAGGACAACATTCCTAAAATTGATCTATTGATTTAGTGAAATATCTATCAAAATTCAAGCATCCTCTTTCACAGACGTGAACAAGCTGTTCCTAAAATTCAGATGGAATTACATGGGACCCTGAACAGACAAAACAATCTTGGGGGAAAAGAAATTGGAAGATTCAGACTTCCCAGTTTCAAAATTTAGTACCAAGCTAGAGTAATCAAAATACGATTTTACTGACATAAGGATAGACATATAAAACAATGGAATAGAATTGTGAGTCCAGAAATAAAACCGTATGTCTATGGTCAACTAGATTCTTGACAAGGGTGCCAAGACCACATAATGGAGAAAAAAAATGGTCTTCTCAACAAATGATGCCAAGACAACTGGATATCCTCACGCAAAAGAATGAAGTGGAACCCTTACTTTGCTCTATATACAAAAATTATCTCAAAATAGATTAATGGCCTAAATATATAAGCTAAAACTATAAAACTCCTAGAAAAAAAATAGGAGTAAATCTTTACGACTTTTGATTTGGCAGTGGTTTCCTAGATATGACACCAACAGCACAAGTAACAACAAAAAATTGAAAAATTGTACTTCGTCAAAATAAAAGCTTGTGCATCAAGGTCACTATCACTTCACCATCAAGAAAGTGAAAAGAGGAACACCTGGCTGGCTCAGTCAGTACAGCATGTGACTCTCCATCTCGGACTTGTGAGTTTGAGCCCCACGTTGGGTTAGAGATTGCTTAAAAATAAAGGCTTTAAAAAAAGAGAGAGAGAGAGAGTGAAAAGAATAGGAAAAAATATTTGCTTGCTATATATCTGATAAGGATGAAGTATCCAGAACATATAAAGAATCCCTACAACTCAAGAACCCAATTCAAAAATTGGCAAAGGATTTGGATAGACATTTCTCCAAAGAAACTATACAAATGGCCAATTTGCACAAAAAAATATGCTCAACATTATTAGTCACTAAGGAAATCCAAATCAAAACCACAAGGAGATACTCCACACCGAATGGGGATGGCTAGACTCAAAAAGTCAGATAATAACAAGTGTTGGTGAAAATGTGGAAAAATCAGAACTCTCATACTTTGCTGGTGGGAATGTAAAATGGTGACGTCACTGTGAAAACAATTTAGTGGCTCCTCAAAAGTTAAGTACAGAATTATCATGGGACCCAGGAATTCCACACCTAGGTATATACCCAAGAGAACTGAAAACATACATTCACACAAAAACTTGTACATGAATGTTCATAACATTATTCATAATAGCCCCAAAGTGGAAACAACCCAAATATCCAACAACTGGTGAATGGACAAACAAATTGTGGTATATCCAGATGATGAAATATTATTTATCCATAAAAAAGGCATGAAGTTCTATATGCTACAATATAGATGAACTTTGAAACATTGTGCTAAGTGAAAGAAGCCAGATTCAAAGGGCACATAATTTATGATTGATTTATATCAAATGTCTATAATGGACAAATCTATAGAGACGGAATGCAGACTGGTGGTTGCCAGGGGTTAGGGGTAAAGAGAGAATGGGGAGTGGCATGATGAAAAAGTTCTGGAATTAGTGGTGATATTTGCACAACCTCTTGAATATACTAAAAACCACTGAATTATATACTTTTACTTTTTTTTTAATTATTATTTTTTTAGCGAGGGAGAGAAAGCATGAGCAGGAGGTGGGGAAGAGGCAGAGGGAGAGAGAGAACTTAAGCAGGCTCCATGCCCAGATGGACCTGGGGCTCCATCTCAGGACCCTGAGATCATGACCTGAGCCAAAATCAAGAGTTGGCCTGAATTGTATACTTTTAAATGGTTAAAATGTTTAATTTTATGTTATATGAATTTTCCCTTAATTTAAAAAAATGCATCTTTGAAGAGATGACAGCATACCTGGGTAATTGTCCCTGGTTTGGTCTCCTAAGTGTTTCTTGGAAAGAAAGGCCCTAAAATCATTCTGAAATGTGAACAACCAGTCATTCTCAAATGGTTGTGCTCAGGTTCTGGCAGCTTTGACTCAAGCTGAGAGTTAATTGTGTGAAGTGTGAGACTCAGCTGAGCTCATCCATCTTGAGTGAGATGATGTTGGTTCTCCCAGGGACGGATGGGCCAGAGGCCAGGACTAGCTTATTTTTGTTGGCAGGTAGTCACCATTTGTGAAGATGACAAGGCAAGAAGTATGCATTACCAATGTACTAGAAAGGGTGGTCAGGACCTTGTAGCTGAGGCTTGTGGAAGTGGGGACTTGTTAGTGGTAGGGCATTCTTAATGAGGCTCTCTCCTTTGCACCTCTTAACATCCTCATTAGTAAGGTACCTAAGCAAGCCATAACAGGGTTTAATGATCATTTGTGTTCCTGGGACTGCGAGCATGAGCTCAAATGTCTGCTTTACGTGCAAAGAACCTCCTAAATCACTGACCATTATTCCCATTTTTCTTTGTATTTGGACAATGCAGCCATGGCAGTTTAATTAGAAGACAGAGTGTCATGGCACTTAAATGACAGGCTTTCATCCACATGTGCTAATCAGCACCAGGCAGTGTATGAGGACAACATCCTGCTTTATTGTTAATTACCTGATTTTATTAACCTTCCGACGCTTGAATTGTTTTTAAAGATTTACCCGTGGCAATTAACTGCAGCAATTTATCTGCAATATTGCATGTATTTGACTTGAATATGCAATGAGGACCCCTGTTTCAAAGCAGCAGCAGTGAACTACAATCTACGATGAAACAATAGAATGATTCAAGACACACGCTGTTAATTTCCAAGGCCTCTTGCTGGTTTATAAATTTTATGATTCCAAAGAATCATAATGACCCAGCATAGAGAAAGCACTCAAAATATGCTTTAAATAGCCTCATCTACCTCAAGGAGGTTCAAACTCCAGATAGATTTCATTTTTAGTGGATTTGATGTGATGCGTTTGGGAAAGAGACAAGGCAAAGTTTTAACCTAAAGGATTCTTTAACTTTACTGGAATCAGCATCTCTAAGAGAGATTCTGCTTAGCAGCTTGTTGCATCCAACGTTCTCTATTGCTGAGGTCTCTACTGCTCAGGAAATACATCTTTAGGAATTCTGTTTGTCCCCCAGGTGGCACAGAATATCCTTCTTTCTATACTGCATACACAGGGTGGTCTTACTAATTAAAAACAAAAGTCTATATAAACACACAAGCATACTCACATATTGGCATAAATGTCACTTGTTACCAAAACATCAGTTTCAATGGCTACCCAATAATCAGTTATATGTACTTAACCATAATTTAACCATTTCCCTAATACTGCACATTCAAATTATTTCCAATTTTACTATCACGTAAAATTTTCAATTAACATGCTTCTATCTTCATTCTCTTCTCCAGCTATTTCCTTAGAAATATTTCTATTAGTGGAATTACTGAATTAAAGGATAGGAAGTTGTGTAAAACATTCATTACAGTTTGACAAATAGACATAAACTTTCTGCAGAGCAATTTACGCTCCCGCCCACAGCATACAAAAATATCTCCCCATATTCTCATCAGCACTACCTATTATCTTTAAAAACCTGTAGCTAATTTGGAAAGATGTGATTATTTGTGAAGTTTGACATTTTTTCTCATACTATAATTAGCCATTTTATATCCTCTGTGACTTTTCTGAGCTTTTCGCCCATTTTCTTTTGTGATGTTCATAATTTTCTTTAATTCTTAACTCTTACATAGTAAGAATTTGCTGGGGCATTTTAATTAAGAATTTTACAGTTACTTTTGGGGCACCTGGGTGGCTCAGGTCATGATCTCAGGGTCATGGGGTCAAGCCCAAGGTCGGGCTCCCCACTCAGCAGGGACTCTGCTTGTCCCTCTCCCCCTCATCCTGTTCATGTTCTCTCTCTCTCTCAAATAAATAAATAAAATCTTTTTTTTTTAAAGAATTTTACAGTTACTTTCATAAACTGATGAATAGTTTTTTTTTGTCTTCACTAGATTTTGGTATTAGGGATATGAGTATATCTTGAGTGAATTGGGGAGCTTTCTATCTTTTCTTATGATGCAGAATATACATCCTACAGATCATATTTGTTTTACACAGGTTTGAAGGAATTCAGTTTCAAATTAAGTTTTACCAGTTTCCTTCAAAATTATCAGTCTACTCAGGTTTTCTTGATCATTTTCAGTTTCCTAGATATTCATCCATTTCATTCAGACTTTCAGTATATTAGCCTTTAGCACATAGTATTGACTTACTCATTTAAAAATATTCCTTTTAGGTGTGCCTGGATGGCTCAGTTGTTTAAGCGCTGACTATTGGTTTCCATTCAGGTCATGATCTCAGGGTCCTGAGACTGAGTCCCGAATCAGGGTCCATGCTCAGCGGGGAGTCTGCTTGAGGATTCTCTCCCTTTCCCTTTGCCCCTCCCCCTGCTCACGTACTATCTCTCTCTCTCAAATAAATAAATAAATCTTTAAAAAAATTCCTTTTACCTGTATTGATCTCTTTATTAGTCCTAATTTGATATATTTACATTTCCCTTTTGTTGTTTTATCAGATGTCAGATTATTTCATTAATTTAAAAAAATCAGCTCTTAGATTTATTAACTCAATTGTTTTACTATTTTCGAACTAAGTTTATTATTTTCTTGCTCTTGGGTTCCATATATTTACTTTGTTTTCCCTAACTTTTTGAATTGAACTCTTTTTAAATAAAGGAAAATAAACCTATAAAATTTCCTGAGTACAGATTTGACTTTCCTCTATACATTTAATAGATAAGGTTTTCACTTTCAGTATGTTGTAAATAGTCTACTTTGTAAATTTTTTGATCAAATAATTATGAGCTTTTAATAAAGATCTGGGGTTTTTCTATAATGTATGTTATTAATGCAACTTTAGTGCATTGTGGTATAGGAACTTGGTCTACACAAAGGGAAAAAATAATGATGGCTTTTTGTGACCTAGTGTATGACCAATTTTAATGGCTCAAATTCTCACAATCTTAATAGCTTAGTTAAACAGATTTTAGCATATGCCTTTTTATTTGTGGGAGGCACATTCTCAAGTGAAAGAGTACTCTCTTCTCTGAAATTCATCCTCTCTTCTTCAGGTCGATTGATGCCATTCTCCCACCCCTTAGCATCTCTTATTTAGACAACTCAATAAACTCAAATTTGATGTTGCAGCCTTCCATCTCTGCTACTCAATAAGGCCGGGAAAATACCCATCTCCTACTTAAAAGTTTTCATGTTTCCCTATTGCATATGAAATTTAGGTCAAACATTTTCTCCATGATATTCATAGCTTTCACATTCTCTCCCCAATTATCTTTCCAGGCTCCTCCCAGTATCCTTCAGCTCACCTATGCTCCCACCCCCAGTGCCCATCTCCGTGCCCTCACTGCACTGAGCTACAAGCTGTTTCCTGAATTCATGACACTCTTACCTTTACTTATTGATGTTATCTTTACAGTTGTCAATATTTCTCATTCTACGCCATTGCTCTCTGCATCCCAAATTTAGACCAGTGTCTACAGTGGATCTCCTAATGTTCCTAAACCTTTACTCCTCTATCAGATCAGATTTCCAGAGAGCTCCATGCCTGGACTAGCTTCAGGACAACTCTTGTACCTGGTAGAAATGCCCTCACAAACTAGTATTTAGAATGTGAGCTCTAGGAGGAGACAGCCTCAGCAAGAGCCGGTGTGAGAGATGGTCATAAGAAGAATACTCAAACTAATTGAAGGCACCCTTTAAAGTTCCTTTTACAAAACTTACATGCTAATTCTCCCTTGGAGAACAGTACATAGAAAACCATGGTTATTGACAGCCTGGTGTGCTATCAATTAAATAACGAAAGATATGTAATCCACAATGTCTCTCTTATTTTGGCTACCCAAAAGCTCAGGATTTTATTGCTTCCTGGTCTAGGTTTTATGATGTGTCAATCAGCTTTGGGACTTAAACTGCTCAAACTTCAGTTTCTTCGTCTATAAAATGAAGGTAACTAAAAATAAATAAATAAATAGACAAACAAATAAATAAATAAAATGAAGGTAACTAATACCTACTTTGCAGAGTGGTGTGTACAAAGTCAAGCATGGTGTCTGGCACACTCATTCAACAAATATCTACTGACTGACTTGTAAAGACTGAATTCACAAATGGACAAAGGCCAGATCATATATAAAAAATAGAACTCTGACCCATGACCTGTCCAGGAAAACAACTCCTTTATCTACAATAAACTAGCCAGGAAGCCAGCCCACTACCTCCTACTTGTAGGAAGTCTGACTACTATCTCTCCTAATAATCCAAAAAGCTAAACAATAACATCTATGACAATTGGCCCCAAATGGCTAGGACTTGATTACTGATAGCTTCTCTAATTTTTGTCCCCATTTCCACTTAATATCAACCAGAGAAAGCCATATATGTACTCCTAACCAGTCACATAGGATGCCCCACTTCTAGTTAGCCTCCTGTTTCCCCATGCCAACAGCATCCAATCAGAGCATCCCTAAAGCCTTCTCTTTTGTCTACTGTAGAGCTTTCCCATTCCTCTGCCTGCCTTTGAGTCTCTGCCAAAACATAAGTGATGGTGGCTGACTCTTTGTTATAGCAAGCTCAGAATAAATAGCCTCTGTTTATTTCTACATTTCCATGTATAAGATACTGTGCTTAGTGCTAGGAATATAATGGTGAACATGGTCCCTGCCCTTCTGGAGTTCACTTTCTAAAAGTAAAGCCAGAAGATCACTTGGCTGACAAATACACAGATGAAGGCAAGCAGAGCCCAGTGAATGGCATGAAGGAAATCAAGAAAGGGATGTAATGGCCAGCAACTGGGTGTCAGATGTGGTCTGCCTCAGATACCGCTCTGTGTAGAAGAAATCTGAGCTGAAACATGAAGGATGAGAGTGAGCCAGCAACATAGAGAGGGAACATGGAGGATTCGAGGCAGAAGGCTTAGAGAACAGTCAAGCTCCAAGGTGGGAAACCACTTGGCCAGCTCTAGGCCAGTGAGGCTGCAGTGTAGTGGGCAGAAAGAGTGGTATGAAATGAGGTAAAAAAGTAATAGTTATGGCAAATAATTATTGTTCTGCTCTAACAATAATAATTGATAGCTTGCTTGATAGTGGTTTTATTATACCTGGGCCTTATATTATAAGCAGTTTCTAATACCTTTGAAGTGGCCATTATAAAGAAAAGAATGAATAAAGTCATTGATAAGAAATAATTTTAGTAGCTAACATTTATCAAGAGCTTACTATAATGCTTTATATGACTTAAACACTTAATTCTCCAAGTAATCCCATGTAGTAAATACTATTATTCCTTGTTTTTTGCAGATGAGGAAGTGAGACACAGAGAGTTGAATAAACCTGGCAGAGCTGACACAGGGAAGAAGTTGAAGAGCAGGATTTGAATCAGGCACTCTGAATCCAAAGCCAGACCTCTTAGGCAATGCTATCTCTTCAGAGCTATTGTAAATCAGTTATTTGATGGTACGTACACACAGGTCCTCCTAGGTTTCTAATAGTTATTATGCTTGCTAGTAGCAGGAAAATTTTGAAATTCATCATCTATAACCTATTATCAAGGATTCACACATCTTTAAATTCTATTTATTATGAAGGATTAGGGCCTAATGGAGCATACGAAAAATTGCCCTCAGAAGAAAAACAAAGAACTCTAATTAATTAACATTTTAATCATCATTCTCAATTTGCAGAATTTATCTATTATTGAATCTTTATCCGTAATTTACTCTACAGATGTTTATGTGGGTCAAAGAATACCCACTTTGCAAATAGTTATGGGTTTGCTCTCCTGGGGAAACTAATAATAGGTGCTATTAGACCCAATGAAGATTGATTTCCTTATTTACATGAATTTGATTGGAGCAAGTAAGCAGGCAAAATAGTCTTGAGCGCTGCTAAAAATATCTTTTAATTGCTCATTTTCCAGGTGGAGTTCTGTGTTAGTGCATAACCTCTTGACTGCCCGAAGCCCACCCAGATCAAAGCCAGGCCCTGTCTGCGATCCGCTCACTTACATTCCCATCGTGGTTTGGGCAAGAGAGAGGCTTTCCGGCAGCCACAGCGGTGACCGTCTCCAGGATGGAGGACTCCTCAACGTTGCTGCCCGGCGTTCGCTGCAGCACGTCCATCAGGTTCGTGATGAAGAAGTTGTTCTGGAGCGCGGCCACCCCCTTCTCGGGCAGAATGGAGGTCTGGCGGCACACGGGGCAGGAGAGGGTGAGACTGTGGGCGGGAATGTAGTTCTGCAGACACCTGTCGCGGAGGCAGAAGCAGGGGGACTGTCAGCACAGGGGGCTCACGAGCGAGAGCAGGACCACCTCCTTCCGCAGGTAGCACACATGTTCTCTGCACCTGTCTGGGCTCCTTTGCAGAAACTCCCTCTGGAGTCTCCTCTCCTAGGAAAATAAGATTTCTGAAACCAAGAGGTAAGGTGTACTCACAACTGATTAGGTGCTGTCAACTGATTAGGCAAGTGATTATGCTCAAGGAAAAGAATAACGTCATTGACTCTGGTGGCGTTCCATGGAGACTTGCCACGCTTGAGCAGCATCGGCCTCTCCAGGGAGCTTGGAAGAAGTGCAGAATCCTAGGTCCCTACTCCGGGCCTGCTTGAATCAGGCCCCCGGGAGTTTATATGCACATTAAAGGTTTCGAAGCATTGGTCTAGAATATCCAGTGTCGTGTTCACAGATTTGCGGACCTTTACAATGGGGAGAAATGGGTCAAAGTTTTCTGTTGGTGTTGAAATGTTCTTTACATGCAAAAGCATAAGCAGATCTCAGATGTTAAAAACATATCCCGGTGAAAATATTGTGTTTGAAGCAGGGACAGGACACCCAGAGTCACATCAACATGATCTCTTCTTGCCTCTCCTCAACCGGCAATTAATTAAATTAATTAATTAATTAGCAAAATGCATTGCTAATCATGACTTATGCATATGCTGCTTGCTAGATTCAAAGTACTTGCAATAACCGCGGGAAGTAGGTATTTTAGACACATGAAGGAACACAGGCAGAGGGAAGCGAAGTCGCTTGTTTTCAGAACTTGAGTGGACAAGGGCAGAGCAGGAATTCAAACCCAGGCAACTGGGCACCAGAACCTTGGCTCTACATAACTACTCTGCGTAATGTTCCCCTGTTGCTCACCAAGCGGAATTCGAGAACCTCTGATCCAGCCTCATTCCCCCTATTATGTGCAGAAGGAAACTGACATCAAGGAGGTTAATTGACCTTCCTATGTCACAGAAGTAGCTAGCGCTGAGTCAATACCAGAAATGAAACAGCTTTTGCTAAGGTCACGGAGGGCATCTACATCCAGACAACAGACATTTTTCACTCCTATCCTTCTCAGCAGCACTCATCAAACTTGACCACTGCCTCCCAGCCGTCCTCTTTTGAAACTTTATCTTCCCTTGTTTGTGACTGCACACTCACTTGGTTCTCCTGTCTGCTCTACCTTTTCTACTGAGCCATACAGGCTCGGTTGTTGGCACCCTTCTCTCCCAGGGAAATCTTATCCACGTGCATGGCCATAAGCACAACACTCCCACACTTCTATTTCTTCCACAGATGTCTCCTCTGAGCCCCTGATCTCTACACCAACAGCTTTCTTGGCATCTCCTCTTAGATGTCTCATGGGTCCTAAAACTCACCATGTCCAAACCCAAAGCTATGTTCTTCCCCCAAACTGGGTCCTCTTCCCCTCTCAACGAGCAGCACCTCCATCCATTCATCTAGGCAAAGCAGGTACTGGGAGCCATGCTGGAAACAGTAATTTCCTTACAGTCCTTCGTTCTCCACATCCAACCCCTCACCCAAGGCTGGAAATGCCTAAGTACCTTCCAACGTTTCCAGCTCTTGTCATCTGATTTACACCATCCTTTTCTGGGTTTCTGGAGTAGCTCTATACACTGTCACCCACCCTCAAATCCTCTAACCTTTCTCCATATTGTAGCCAGAGTGACCTTCTCAAAACTCCTTCCATGCATTCCATAGGGACTTGCTGTGATAGGAGCTCGAAAATCTCCACCACCGGCCATTAGATGGAGGAACAGAAGTGGATGGGGCTAGACCCAACCGAGAGGGCTGGAGGCAGACCCAGGACAGCCCAGAAGTGTTGCTTCTTATCTGTCAGAGCGAGTAAATGGGAACCAAACAAGTGCCTGGCTGGGCACTGAGCACAGGGGGATGGGCAGCTCCGCCCCCTCCAACCGAGTGCCTCTCAGTGCTGTATAGAAAGAGGCCGACTGCTGTCCATCAAATAATGATCTCACCATGTGCGCCCAGGGACAGAGGGACACTTAACTGGTGTGCATGTTGTGGCTACACCCATTAAGTGGGGAGGAAAAAAAATCACTCTCCATTTAGTCATTTTGGAATATGAATTACACAGTACTCACATCAAAGTATAAAATGAATAAAGCAGAAAGTGCTAGTGCCCTATATACCACCACTAAAACAAACAAAACTCTACACACACACCCCCCAAAATAACCCCCTAAAGAGCAAACAGACAAAAAACCCACAACGACCAGTAACAAATCCACCTTCTCCCTCTATCCATCACCACCATGTAGTTATTCTGTTCCAACTGAGATCTTCCAAAGCAAATCAATTTTAACAAATGTCTATGAAATTGATGGCAAATGTAATTAGCATTGATTTGAAGCCATTGGAAATACCAATGTCCTATTCTATAACAAGAATTAAAGCGTTTTAATTATGTCTATTTAATAATAATAGACCATGTATTCAACAAGATGCTATAAAACATAATTATCATATTTATTTTTAAGAAAAAAAATACAGCCTTACTAGGGAAATATTTAAATTAGACCGCAGATAAACAAATTACTAACAAACTTTATATGCTTAATTGTTTATGTGCTAAGTTAAATAAGAAGGTAAAGATGTATTTTGATAACTGATTAACTCAATGGAAAAAAACTATCCAAGAAGGATAAAGAAATGTGTTTTCATACATAGCGAATTGCATATTCAGGTAACTTATAATTATTTCATACACACAGGTTTTTCTTCATCTGAAACATCCTATGTTCGTTAGTATGTGTCTTCTGAAGTATCTTTCAGAGGAAGCTCTCCCTTTTAACTAACTCCTCAATACACAGGTATTTTACTGATGTGTTCTTTGGGAGGAAATAATAGATTTTTAATTGGCCCTCACCAAAGATCCTCTATGAGGGAACTGTGGTCGGCAAAAATTGTTTGACGAAGAACAAAGGGAAAATTTTAAATGTTTAAATCTTTTTTTTTTAAAGATTTTATTTATTTATTTGACAGAGAGAGAGCACAAGCAAGGAGAGCGGCAGGCAGAGGGAGAGGGAGAAGCAGACTCCCTGCTGAGCAGGGAGCCCGATGCGGGGCTCGATCCCAGGACCGTGGGATCATGACCTGAGCCGAAGGCAGTCGCTTAACCAACTGAGCCACCCAGGCGCCCTAAAAATTTTAATCTTAAAATATTTAGTGCTCCATGTCCCATGGAAATGAATCAATAGCTACTGGATTGCTTTCTCTCACTTATAATTATTTAAAATAGAGTAAATTATTGGTAACTCATGATTATGTTTCTCGATGTCTATCATAAGCACAAAAGATTCATTGTCTCCCTTAGGTAAAGGAGAATTCTGGAAAGAACCCTTTGGTAGGTTGTAAGAGATCACTGTGAACCTCTCTTCTCTGGGCACAAAGGAGGCTTACCTCTCGCAGAAAGTGTGCAGACAGGGGAGAACCTTGGGATTCTTGTACCGTTCCAGGCATATACTGCAGATCAGAAACTGCTTGTCAATCTGGCGAACCACAGGACTTGGGATGTTGGTGGCTTCACTGGCCATCCTAGACCACTGACATGGGAGGCCGGCTGTGTTTGACCCTGCACGCGGCTGCTGTCAGACAGGAAAGACACATAATAACTGGTAAGTGCAAATCAATCACTGGTTCATTCACTATAGGCGTGGTGCTGTGAATACAGGTAGAAGTCCATGCCGATGACCTCGAAATGACCATAACCAACCCTCAATGCTGGCAAGGGAATGCAGTGAGATGCCTGTTGATTTTGTAAATCAATATAACGGTCACATGTTCACCATGCAAACAAAACAAATTAGAAGAAGTGTGTTGTCTAAAGAGGCACGTTTGCCAGGTTTCAAAGCAGTGGCAGCTGAGGGGATAAATACTTATACAGCTCTGCCTGTTCATTCCTTCATTCATGACTATATTTGACTATATGCCTACAGTCTTATTAAAATATTGTCTATATTAGGGGTGCCTGGGTGGCTCAGTCAGTTAAGCGTCTGCCTTCCGCTCAGGTCATGATCCCAGGGTCCTGGGATTGAGCCCCGCATCAGGCTCCCTGCTCAGCGGGAAGCCTGCTTCTCCCTCTCCCACTCCCCCTGCTTGTGTTCCCTCTCTCACTGTGTCTCTCTCTGTCAAATAAATAAATAAAATCTTAAAAAATATATATGGTCTATATTAAATAGAATAGTGTCATTAAGATAAAATATGTTTTCCCAACTATTGTACTTGAAGGGGATCAAAATTTCACTCCAAAATATGCCATCTTGACATAAGGATTATATTGAGCTGAAGGCAATTGAGAATCAGCAGACATGGTGCGGACATGATGGGGGGTGGCGGGAGGGGTTGGCAGGCGGGGAAGAGGGGTGTGGGCACTCTGCCTCTCCCATCTGCCTAAAAGCAGAGCATAGACTTCCCATATGTAAAGGAAATTTTCATTTATAAAGGTGCCTCGTTCTCCCATACCAAAGAGAAGAGAATCTTAATCATCACCAGAGATAGCATGGGAGAGGAGTCTGCACAACACACCTTACTAAGCAGCCCTTATGTACCATACATTTCCTGGTCACTTTCCCACAATTTACTGCTCCTAAACCTCCTTTTCCTTTGTCTAGCCACTTCTCCACAATTTGTCATCCTTTTTTAAAATAGAATGTAAGCTCCCAGGTCGAACTGCCTCTTTGGGTTTTCACTTCTTTTCTGTGAAACCCCCAGGCATGTAAAATTAAAAATATTAAATTAATAAACATCAATAGAATACAGTATATATACTATTTTGGAGAAATAAACTACCAATTAAATGTGTACACCCTTTTCTCCTGATAATCTGTCTTTTGTCAGTTTAATTAACGGGCTTCAGTGCTAGAATTTAAGTGTGTAGAGGAAAAGTTTTCCCACCCCTACATACAATTAACATGCCAGGATGGAATAATTAGAATTTTCTATTAAAATCTTTGCATGTGGCTCAAGTGTTTTCTTTAGAATTAAAGGTGTATAGATTCCTGGCTAAGATGTATTTGCTGTGGAGCAGGGACAAATGGCAGATGATTCCTATTATTTTAAGAAATGTCTGTTGGTATTCATGTGTGGGCATCTGAGGGACCTGGTGAAATTAATTCAGAGAAGGTTTCAATATGTGAAGGATCATGCCAGGAAAAGAGAATTAGAAGAGGGCAACAGAGAAAAAAGTGGAGGGCCTCTAAGGGAGGGAAAAGTTACAACATAAAACACAGCTTCATTTACCACCTTGGAACGTCTGGCTTCTATCCCAAAGAAGTAAACCAAGGTTAAGGTAAAGCTAAAGTTCACTTCCTAATTTTCTAAATACTTTATAAGGTGTCTATGGCCTCCTCAATTCCCAACAGAAACACTCTTTTGCAAAAAACAAAACTAAACAAAACAACCAAAAACCACAAAAAACAAACAAACAGAAAAACCCAGCAGTTAATTTTCAATATGACCCTAGGCAGGAAGTAATATTATTCTCATTCCACAGATTTTTGAAAACCGAGGCTCAGTTAAGAAGTTTGCGAGAACGCAAACCCATAGCCTGTTCACTCCTTAAACCACCACACCTCCCTTAAAACACACCTTAACTCCCTTAAAAAACACTCCCTTAAAACACACCTTGTGTTTTAAGAAGGCTGTATGTATGTACGACGCAAGCTTGGTTTATATATAACATTTTAACTTGGTCTGGGACTTGTGTTTAAAGCTGGGAAATACATATTTACAGAATCAACAATTCTACACTTTTTAATGGAAACTCTTTTCAAACATGAATGATAGTTGTTCTTTCTCCCCACCAAATCACCAAATATTTTTAAAAGCATGTCAACTTTTATTAAGAAAATTCTACTATTTATATGTATTTGAGTATAGTTACATATATGACACACCCATTTTCCAACTCTATGTTTCTAGATAAGATCATTAAAGAGCATGATGAATAAACAGAACCTTGTGAAAGCACCTGTTACACAAAAGTGTCACATTCAAATAGAACTCTCTGCATTAGTTAAAACACTGTGTGACATATCTAATTAGCCTGCATTATCTGCTAACTCTTTCATAGAATGTCTCCCTAAAGAACTAGCATAAAGAATGATATTCATTGATTGGATTAAATGTGGCTCATCTCTCAGGAACTCAGAATGTTGGCACATCATCTGCTTTTCTTTAACCACGTCCCTATGACATCAGAATAGGGAAGGAATGGATTTGTCTCTCTTTAAGATAAGGAAACCAAAGCAGAGGGTTTAAATGACTTGCCCAAGGTCATCGGGTAAAATCAATGAATCAGAAAGCTCAGATTTCAAGTCTTCTGCCTTATCTGATACCTAACCTTAAACAAGTTTAACACTTTCCAGTATGGTGTGTGTGTGTGTGTGATAAAAATTATGGGGTGCTCACTTTGGTAGCACTAAAATTGGAATGATACAGAAGATTGGCTTGGCCCCTGAACAGGGATGATGCACAAATTCAGGAAGTGTTCCATATTAAAAACAAAAACAAAAACATATTGAACTTTTCGGTTAAAACCAGTTAAAAATAATTTTAATTTGAATAGCTTTTGAAAAGTTTCATATTGCTATCAAACTAAAATTGATTTTAGTCTTTTTTTAATCTTAGAATTTTAGGGTTTGGGCAAGGAAAAAAAAAACATTTGTTTTAATCAAATGATATACATTGGCTAAATGAAATTTCCTGAGGTGACATTTTTATTCTCAACAGTGAAATAAAAACATTTCATTCTAATTTTCATCCTAATTTTATGATAATTATCATAGTGAGTGAGAGTAAGTCTTCATTAGTATTGTTAATTTATATGGTAAATTAAGTTTACTCATGAACACTGATTTAAAATCATGACAATGATCTGTCACAAGTGACTTGTTGAAGACATCTGGATTTGCAGGACTCTCAGAATCAACACAAAAGGTTTCCAACCCCCAAAGATCCCCAAACTGAGACTTTGCCAGGGTAATGATCATTCCCTGAATATAACTGGATACCCACAATAGAAAGACAATTTGACTACTCCTAAAGGGATAATGTGCTGAGGAAAATGGAGGCACAGAATGTGCTAATAAGCACCGTGGGAAACTTTCCATCAGTCTGAATATGCCGAAAGGAATACACATAAAATGTATGACAACCTTTCATCAAAGTGTTTGGACACTACCAGTTTCTGGGCGTTTTGATGAGAAAAGCAATAAATACTTATCTAGATTCTTGGCTGTCCTCCTTTCCCCATCTTGGTTTCGGAAGTGTCAGAGATCCTTCTTACTCACCAGGCCAGCAGAAATAAGCACGTGATAATAAGAGAGATCAGAATACAGAACTACTCTTCTCCTGGAGGTCCACAAAATCAATTTCTAGAGAGGAGCACCCGCAAACATGCCAGGGGTGGACTTCATCTCTGAAGGAAACTGAATCCTTTTGGATGTAGGAACTAGCACGGCGCGTATTGACAAAAGGCCAATAGAAAGGAAATGACGGGGAAGGGCAGGCAAGCAGAACCATTTTTAAACTACAGAAATAGCCCACATTAGTGTGCTATTGATATTAACCAGCTCTGAGAGCTCTCACTATGTGGGGAGACTGGCAGAGTTTCCTTGTCAGGGGAAAACCAACAGCAATACTGCTTACAGAGGGGTTCAGGCCTCCTCTCAATGGCAACTTCTCAACTGGACCATTCTGTTCAAAACTGACACTTGCCCCCTCACCCCCTGCCATCCCCTAGCACTTGCCATCTCCCGTCCTTGCTCCATGCCTCTCTAGAGCGCCGGTCACTTTGCGATACAGTACGTAATGCGTTTCTCTGGCACGTTGTCTCCTCCCCACCTCTCCAGGATGTTAAGATTCACGAAGGCAGGGATTTTTGTCTGACTGCTCACTGCAGGAGTCCCAGCACCTAGAACTGCGCCTGGTACATGATAGACACTCATTCTTTCTTTGAAGGAACTGAACAAGTATCACATGGGAATGGACTCAGTCCCGGTAGCAGAAAAGAGTGGCATGGGTTGACTTACACAATAAAGAGCATGGTCGTCACCAGTCATGTGAATGTTTTCATTTGACATCAGACATTACCTGCCTTCCCGCATGATGGTCTAATCTCTAGCAAGATAAGCTATCAGCCAGAGGGTAAATATTCAGGGATATACTTTAACACACTCAAAAGTGCAGAAAAGGAATTGAGAACCACTGAGGACACATCTTGCAGAAATACAAAGTCTAAGAAGGTTGACACACAAATTCCTCATTAGTGGGGGTATGCCAACTCAACAGCTTTTGAGGGTAACAACAATGCAATGAGCATGGAACAGAATCCTGGGGCATAGAAAAACCCCATCCCAGCATTTCTTGCCTCGCGTCATCACTGGTATTTTTCCTGGCTCACATCCTCAAATCTCCTAGAACTTGGTGAAAACTACAACCAACTGGAAAAGCAAAACTTGAGAGGAGGAGAGGAAACAAAAGGAAAATGCCTGTGTCCAAAATTCTAGGGTTGAGACCACAATTCCCACCCAGATTATACCATTTAGATCAGAAAATGATCCCAACGTTTTATTGCTGACACCAGAGTGAGGAAGAGCAGGAATGGAGGGTGGAAGACCAATGACAAACTGAAAGCCCTCTTCTTGAGAAGGGGAGAGAGTTGCTGACAACTTGTTGGCTGGGCTAGGAAACACAGTTGGGAAACAGGTCAAGATTCCTTTAGAAAATAAAATTTTAACATGTGATATGTGGGTAGGAGGCAGCATATTGATTATATACCATCATAAAGGCATTAGATTCCATTTCTATTTAGTTTTATGGCATTCTTGGGTTACTGCTTCTCTTCATTGCCACTCAGCTGGCTTTATTTATTAGCAATGTTGCATTTTTGCTGTTCTTGGACCAATGACAGTGGTGCAGGCATGCTAAAATCAGCTTCCCAAGAAGTTAAAAATCTTCTGGTAGATTTATAGAAAGAAAATCTCAAACCATTAGGATTGTCTGTAACACAATGTACTATCTTTTACCCGCCAGGACAGGTGGTACCTAGAGCTCAAGGCACAGGTGAAAACATGATTAAAGACACAAGGTTTTTTTAGTTTTGAAAATTTATGAGCATATTATTATTCACCTGCAACTGAATTTGCATTGTTACAGAGGACTTGACTAGAAGAAAGAAAAGAGGACAATCTTCAGTGAAATTAAAACAGGGTGACCTATTTCTAGTTAAATCAAGCCTCTATCCCAAATGGGCCATTTTGTAAATTAGAAGGCCAGATGCAATATCTTTTCTGACAGTATGGGCATGAACGCGTGTGTTTGGGGGTGAGTGGGTGTATATTCAGGAGGCCATCCACTTTAATTTCTGTCTTCAGGCAAGGATGTGCCCAAGCTTTCCAAGGGTTCCTCTTATTTCCAGGGTCGGATGTATGACAGCTTCCCTAGGTTGCTGGGTTTTACCATATGGAGGCTGATTTATGCCAAGCCCTCAACTTGTCTTTAGGAGATTTATACCTATTTCCTCTACCTCTTAGTATAGATAACTGTTTGCCACTGCCTTCTTCATAGAAGTCCTCACCTTTTACAACAGAATTAAGTCAGTTCTTAAGATCGGCTTTGGGTTTTCTAAGTTGCAGAAGGCTGGGTCTGTGTGATGGAGTGTTAAGTGGTCAGGCTAATTGACTTTCATCTTACAGTGCCCTGGGACAAGTCAACATGGTGGGGTCTCCTCTCCCCCACATCCATCATCTTGCCAAGTCTCCTCCCTTGCTCTCCTTTGGGACTACAAGGAGGCTACATATTCTGGGACCACAGAAGAGGCAGAGGACAGCCAAAGCCCTAAGCTCTGGGAGTTGGGTGAGGTTAGCAAGAAGGGGGAAGAGAAATTTATTCTACTTCAGAACCTCACAAGGCATATGCCCACACAACAGCAAACCCCTTTTTGCCCCCGGTGGATAGGAAGTGCATTATTTAATTCTGTTGTTGATTAGAATAAATGTTTACCTTAATATGTTTTCAAGAAGAATAAAAAGCACTTAATGGAGGAATGGAGGTGATTGAGAACATCAAGGCAGATGAGGGTAAAGTAAAAGAGGGTAGAAAAAATAGCATGCAGATAGCAGTAATGAAGTTTCCTTCCACGGTGCAGTTTGAATAATTACACTGGGCTCGTTTTTTCCTCAGTATCTGGTTTCATCTAAACCTCCAAATTCGAGGAGGAAACCTGATCTGTTAATTTCAGATAACCTGAGCAATAATAATATCCAGAGAACTCTACTAGCCAACCCCATTTTAGAACAAATTCTATTCTGACACTAAAACCCTTACATAAGTGATAAAGGGCACAGATGGCATCAGACGTTTAAAAAAAAAAGTAATCACAGGTGTGTGCAAATTATAATTATGCCACAATTAGAAGTAATTCAGTCACATTTTTTAAAGAAAAAAGCTATGAGGGTAAATAATTTGGCAGCAAATTTTTTAAAGTTTGAAAGTATTTCTCTTCAATAATACATACAAATGTTTCATTAAAGTCTTAGTTTTAATCGAGAGATAAGGAAAAGAAGCACAAGGGAGTCTTAAAAATTAAACCTAGGTCAAAATTTTTTAAATTGCTACATATTTATAATTTCTTCGACTTAAAGATAGATAAGAGAAAGTCGTAAGTTTGGAGAAATTAATGCCTCCAGATATCCAAATGAAGGACATTTTCAATTCTTAGTAAGACAAAGAATGAATATTTTTACTTATTTCACAAGCAACAAAATCCACTAAGCTTTTATCATATAAGTAAAAAAAAAAAAAAAGTCATCTCAGGATTATAATATTAAGTATGGTGAAAAATACGTATAGATTTTATCCTCCATTTTTAAAATCTATGGAACATATATCATGCGTCCGTACTTCTTGAGACAGGCACATTCTATCAGAGAACGTTTGTACATTCAGTCCTATTGTAACCTTTCCAATGCAAATCACTTGGGTCTTTCTAGGAGAAAACTGGAAAGAAATACTTAGAGGTTTAGGAAAGGCCACTACTCAGGTCTCTGTAACAAAAAGCTGCTTTCTCATACCACAGCACGCATGAAACTTCTCGTTGTGTGCTTGCTCGGGAGGGGCGTGCATTATTTAACATTACAGCGGGGTAGGAACGCTGCTGCCGAAGCATCTGCCCGAAAATACTGAAAGGCACCAGAAAATAGGTTCACACTAAGCAGAACTGAATCCTAATACTTAAGAAATCATTTTAAGAATCTGGACAAACAATGCCTCTCCTTACATATTCTAATCTAAAAAAATAAATAAATAAACAAAACCTCTAACAATTTATTCACCAGGAATAAAACGGCAGTAATTCGATCTAAGCCAAAGAAACAAACTAATAATTTTTAAAATGCTTCATTCTGAATCTAGGTCTGCTCCTTAAAGCAATGACATTGAATCTATCTTAAGACAGAAATATCATTTTACCTTTTGGTTCAGAAATCCACTTATTAACATTCAGTATTTAGCTTAAAATAAATAGCCTTTCTACTTGCTTTCCTAGCCTCCCAAAATAAGGAATAATGACAGGGTGGGGCACACTAGTAGAGAAAGCTGTCAGAAAAATCGTATCCACTGTTTCAGGAAGCAAACCTAAGGTCCAACCCAAGGATTTTTTTTTCTTCTGTGTAAAGCTACCATTGAACTCCACCCAGATTTGAGTCTACTTCAGAAGCAAGGGAAAATGTCAAAAAACAAAAACAAAAACAAATCATCTGCATATTTGCTGATCATCAATGGCATTCAGAATTCAGAGGGTCGAGTCATGCATTATGAATGAATGGGTTTCCAATGGTAACTGGGAACCGTGGTGCTCAACCCCAGGGTTCTCTGACGGAGGACCGGGTGGGGGAAGGGTCGAATTGCACATTCTCCTCCACCCTGGGGTATGGAGGAAGGAATCCTGCAACTTAAATATTTCATCCCCATCTTCCCACCCAACGAAGAAATGCTGGGGGTGGGGGTGGGGATCTTCTATTTAAAATAAACCGAATACACATTAAAATGGAAGACAAGTAAAAACAAAAATCTAGTCAGATCACATTAGGAACTTGAGAAGAAAATCTTGCATGACTTTCTCCCTATTCTTAATTTGGTGCCTTTGTTTAAGCAAAGAGTGGGTCTCCCTCTATCTGATAGTTACAGAGCATGCAGCATCACCGAGAGAGAGGGGCGGAAAAAAAGAAAAAGAAAAGAAGAAGAAGAAGAAGAAAACCCACCAGAATAGAGAGAGCAGGAGAAATCAGTTATCCACCTGGCATAATATTCAGCAATCGGAACATTTAGGACCTACCCATTTCTGCAGACAGACTAATCAACGAGGCAAAGAATTAAATCCTCCCAAGCCTGTCGCTGCAGCTCCGCGGCAATCCAAAAGAACAATGCACATTCTGCTAACCTCCCAAGTTTGGAAGCACCATGCAAAGAGACTGGTTAAAATTCCCTACCATGCAGTGCAGCCATCATCAGAAGCCCAGCATATCTTCTGCTCTATGTAGTGATGTGCCAGTTCATGCACAGAACAGAGGAGAAGAAAAATGGAGGAAAAGAGAGAAGGCTCAGGAAAGTCGGCAGGAATGTTTCTGGGTCATTAACAAGTGGGAGACCCCTTTCGGTATCCAAACCAATCAATCTTTATCTTACAGGACATCTTTTTCTCACTCAGCGTCTGTTGAAAAGACTGCAGCAAACCAAGCAAGGGATTGTGGGATAGGGATGCAGCAGCGAGCTGCAATGAGATTCGCGGGTGGCTTGCTTTCCGCTCTGAGTCAGCAGTCAGCTGTTTCCACGCTCTCCTGCTGGGCCGCCGAGGTCCATCACCGAGAATGTGGCTGCACGATTAACCCCGGGAGAGGCACCGGCGCACGTCTGCCGGCGCCACGCAGCAAGGCCAGGCGCCGAGCTACAAATCAAAGAGGCTGTGCTGATAAGCAAAAGGGGCATGCGGCGAGAAGGGCTTCTAGAAGGAAAACGAAGTATATGATACCTCAGTTCAAATTCAGAGGTGTGATCTGGGTGAGTGTGTGCGAACACACGCTTACTTCCCTAAGTTAGGAAAAAGATACCTGTTTCCTTTAGGCTTTAAGTGGCTTGAAACACAAATGTAAATTTATAGAAATGCCCAACAGCCCAGCTAAGCATCTACTATCTTTCCCCCTCTTGGTATATACCCAGAAATGGGTCTATAAAATAGAGTTCCTCAAAGTCGAATAATGCAAATGACATTCCTCTGCTTTTTGTGGTTCTAATCATTTGACAAAAATCATGCAGTACTTTCATTTACTTCAGGGGGTGAACAGAACCCGTTGTTTTTCTGATGATGGGAAAGTTTTTCAGTTAAGGGTTGAGAAACTTGACAAACCTTGCATACATACATAACTTGATTTCCTAGCAGGTGACTGAACTTATTTTTAAAAGGTTTTAATAACATAAAAATGATAAAGCAGCCATATAAAAACAATTAGATCCTCATATTACAAATAATACTTTAGAATTTACAAAGCTTACATATCAGAATGGAACTTAACAATCGTTCCCCTTTCTACAGCAACGGAGGCAGGGAACCATATGTATTCTATACGTTGGTTAGTTACTAGTTTAAAAGTGGACACTAAACATTTTATTTAATAATAAAATTGTTGGGGCACCTGGGTGGCTCAGTCGGTTAAGCATCTGGTTGGGCTCAGGTCATGATCCCAGGGTCCCGGATAGAGCCTTGTGTAGGGCTCCCTGCTCAGCAGGGAGTCTGCTTCTCCCTCTCCCTCTGCCCCTCCCCCTGTTTGTGCTGTCTCAAATAAATAAAATCTTTAAAAAATAATAATAATAAAATTGTTAATTCTCATATTTGATTACATTAATATTCATCACATTCTTTCCATGCAGTCAGGCATTGCATTGAGCCCTATGATGGGGCACTCAGCTCTGCAGAGTAGTTATGATTACCTTTGGGGGAGTGGGTCATAAAGAATCCAGTGAAATCAACAGACCCAGGACACGCCAATTTTGCTATTTCAGGTGGTACCCAGTTCTCAAAAGCCCAGGTTAACATCCTGTTTTAGAAGTTTTGTTTTGTGGGGCACCTGGGTGGCTCAGTCAGTTAAGAGTCTGACTCTTGATTTTGGTTCAGGTCATGATCTCAGAGTGTGGGTTGGAGCCCGATATCGGGCTCCCCGCTCAGTGGGGAGTCTGCTTGAGATTCTTTCCCTCTGCCCCTCCCCCCACTCGTGTGTGTGCGCACACGCATTCTCTCTTTCTCTCAAATAAATAAATCTTAAAAAAAAGTTTTGTTTTTTTTAACAATTTCACTGAGATGTAATTCACATGCCATACAATTCACCCATTTAAGCTGTACAAATCAATGGCTTTTAGTATATTCACAGATGCAGGCAACCATCACCACAGCCAGTTTTAGAACATTTTCAACATCTCAAAAAGGAACTCTGTGCCCTTTAGCTATCACCCCTACCTTCCCACCCCCACAGTCTTAAGCAACCACTAATCAACTCTGTCTCTGTAGTCCCCTCTATAGATTCTGGACATGAATGGAATCATATAATATGTGGTCTTAGGTGTCTGGCCTTTTTCACTTAGCATAATGTTTTCAATGTTCATCCATATTGTAGCATGTATCAGTATTTCGTTCCTTTTTATGGTTGAAAAATATTCCATTGTATGGATATAGCATGTTTTGTTTATCCATCTATCAGCTTATGGTCACTTGGGTTGTTTCCACTTCTTGGCTATTATGAATAATGCTGCTATAAACATTCCCATACAGGTGTTGGGTGGACATATGTACTGTTGTAAAAGTTTACAGTTCAATTAGCACTGACTCCTCAAACTACAAGCAGGCTACCCCCACTCCATTTTACCATGTCCTCTTCCTAAGACAGTCCATCACAAAGTAGCCTGACCTGTATGATGGGGGTCCCTCTTCATCCCACTTGTGCTGTTGCTGGTCCTTTCTGAAGCCAAATTCACTGAATGCTGACCTCTCCCCCCAGAACATCCTCCTGGCCTCTCTCCTTCTCTTCCTCCACTTACCCCACACTCTGGGGCACACAACTGGAGCGAATCTCTGTTCTCAGAAGATGGTGGGAAAGTGGGAGAAATCCTTGGTCTTGTTGCTGGGCTTGTATTCACAGAAGGTTCACGTACTCCTTCGATCATTCATTCCAATGAATACTTGTTGAATGTCCAGTGAGTGCCAGGCACTGAGCAGGCATTGAGGATCTCAGCCCTCAGGAAGGTTGAAATCTGGTGAGGAAGACTGGTTAGTAAGTAGGCAATTGCTACATGGAGTGGTAAGTGCTTTGACGGGAAGAAGTGGAGGTTCTGGGAGCCCAGAGCAGGGACACGCTCAGCAGGGAGGTGTGGGGCACATTTCAGGCATAGAGCACAGGACCGGCAAATGCTTGGAGGCAAGAGATGGCTCACAGGAATTGAGAGCAGTAGCTCAGTGTGGCTAGAGCCTTCGGTGAAGGTAGAATAAATGCGGGTCATATGTGTTTCTGATCTTTCACCTGGAATTGGGAATATCTTTTGCTTGGAAAAAGCATTATATAGGACAGTGGGTTCCAAATATCTTCATCACTATGGCTTCACTGCTGTATGGGTAAATGGGTTTGGAGGGCTCAGTCTGCAACCTAACAAACATAACATTGTTTATTATAGGAAAACGCAGCCTGGGGCGCCTGGGTGGCTCAGTCGTTAAGCGTCTGCCTTCGGCTCAGGTCATGATCCCAGGGTCCTGGGATCGAGTCCCACATCGGGCTCCCTGCTCGGCGGGGAGTCTGCTTCTCCCTCTCCCACTCCCCCTGCTTGTGTTCTGCTCTAGCTATCTCTCTCTCTGTCAAATAAATAAATAAAATCTTTAAAAAAAAAAAAAAGGAAAACGCAGCCTCGTTTTTGGTGCCCGTCTTGGCAGAGGAATACAACTATTTATAACCTGGGCCTTGGGTTACCACGGGATGTGCTAGCAGGCCACAGCGTTTTCTCCTTGGCACGCCCTGGCAAAGGTGGATGCTGGTGGTAGTGGCTGTTGGGATCCCACGGCTCAGGTTCTTTCTGAGTTGGAGCTTGCTTAATTGAGGCCTCACACAGCTAGACTGTAAGGCTGCGAGAGCAGAGAAGTGCCCCAGATCCTTGGGATGGAGGCTGCCGCACACTTCACTGACTTCTTGGAGCTGTCTTGCCCCTCCCCACTGTTTCCCTCCAGTTGAACAGACATTAGCGAGTTAACTGTCATCAGTCACCTTGACTGTGATGTACACTCAGGAAGTATACAGAGAGTGAATATGGAAAAAACAGAACATGTGTTAACTAAATTGGGATTGACAAGATCCTGGGAGACAGAGATCCAAAATGTACTGACCATGTCTTATGGGCCAGGCTCAACCCAAAGCCCTTTATATACAGGCTATCCACCCCTGATCAAGGGAATTTTTTCTAGAAAGTAAACTCCTTAGGATGGCATACAAGGTAATTTATGATCTGGCCTCTGCCTTCTTCATTTTTCTCCACCTCTGTCCTCCCCAGTCATACTCCAGTTCCAAGACATGCCACCATGCATTTTTTAGCAGTGGCTCTCAACCAGGAAATGATACGTCCCCTGTCCCCTCCATGAAGTGGTGGGGTATGCATTTGGAAATGTGAAGGGGCATTTTTGGCTGTCATATTGATTGTGTGCTTGAGGAGTGGGCCGGTACTCCCAACATTTAGTAACTGGGGGGCAGGGATGCCAAACATCTTCCAGTACATGGGAGAGTCTCATACAAGTACATTTGCGTCCTCAAATTACCAACAGCTATCCCTTTAAGAAACACTAAACTCTAGGCTCACACTCCATTTGTTCTGCTGGGAATGTTCTTATCCTTTCCTGACTCCTTCCCCTGTTTAACGCCATTGAATTCTTCAGAACTCAGCAAGGACACCGTTCACTTCAAGAAAAATTCCCTGACTCCTTCTCCAATTCCAAACACTCCTGCCTCCAGTCTAGATTGGGTGTCAGTCCTATGTGCTCCATAGCATTCTTTGCTGAAAATTATTGATGGCTTCATATTTTACCTCTAACTCCCCAGCCCCCAGTGCAGTGCACATCACATAGTAGGTGCCCAATAAGTAGATATAGAATGACAAAAGTCCTTCTAGAAACAAATGAGTAACATAATATAATATAAAGGTAAATGTTCATCTCAGAATTGGAAAATAGTTGGAGCATTAGTGAGAGGCAATTCTTCATATTTGATTGGTGGTTTATAATTTATTTTTATTTTTTTAAAAGATTTATTTATTTTAGAGAGAGACAGAGAGTGTGAGCAGGGGACGGGGCAGAGGGAGAGGAAGAGGAAGAGGGAATCCACAAGCAGACTCCCTGCTAGGCACGGAGCCTGACGCGGGGCCTGATCCCAGGACCCCGAGATCATGATCTGAGCTGAAATTAAGAGTTGGGTGCTCAACTGACTGAGCCACCCAGGCATCCCTGATTGGTGGTTTATAATTTAGAAAGCACCTTCATAATACATTTTCTCTTTGATCTGCTATTCTAGAAACAGAGGAGGCATTATTATTATTATAGTGGAAACTGAGATTCAGAAAGGTTACATGGGGCACCTGGTTGGCTCCATCGGTTAAGCAACCTACTCTCAATTTTGGCTCAGGTCATGATCTCAGGGTTGTGAGATGGGGCTCCATGGTGGGTGTGGAGCCTGCTTAAGATTCTCTCTCTCCCAGGGCACCTGGGTGGCTCAGTCGGTTAAGCGTCTGCCTTCGGCTCAGGTCATGATCCTGGGGTCCTGGGATCGAGCCCCACATCAGGCTCCCTGCTCGGCCGAGAGCCTGCTTCTCCCTCTCCCTTTGCCCTTCCCCCTGCTTGTGATCTCTCTCTCTCTCTGTGTCAAATAAATAAATAAAATCTTTAAAAAAAAAAAAATTCTCTCTCTCTCTACCCCTTCCACACCACACACAGCACCCCCCCCACTCAAAAAAAAAGAAAGAAAAAATAAATGAAAAGAAAGAAAGGTTACATGACCAGGCCAAGGTGGAGTAGCAGTTGTGTAGTAAATGTGAACTGGAGTTTGGCAGGGTCAAGCTCCCTCCAAAGACTCTAGGGGAAGATCCTTCCTTGTCTCTTCCAGCTTCTGGTAGTCCCAGGCATTCCTTGGCTTGTAGGGGCACCACTCCAGTCTCTACCGCCATTGTTACATGTCTGCCTTCTCCCTGTGTGTCTCTGTGTCTTCGCATGGTGCTTCCCTCCCAGTGTCTCTCTTTTTTCTTCTTAAAGGACCATGTCTTATTGGATTAGGACCCACTCACATGAAGTACGACTTCATTGTAACTTGATTGCCTCTGCAAAGACCCTATTTCCCAGTAAGGTCACATTCACAGGTCCAGTGTTTGGGACTTCAGCCTATCTTTCTGAGGGACATAATTCAACCCACAATACCTACCATGGGTGAAAGGTTAACGTGAGGCCTGGGCTGATGCGGCCTGCCTGAGAATAACCTGGTTTTCCCACAGCAGTGTTCCCTTGAGAAGAGTAAAGATAAATGGGGAATGTTATGTGTGCTTCATTTGTGGGGTGCACCAGTAGGACTGTGAGGTGGCTACATAACTCGGATGACATAAAAGATTGGTGGGGGAAAGGGAGTATGACCCCCACATACCTTGGCTCTCATCCCTGGTACATACCCTAAGTGGATAAGGGGGCAAAGAATGCTGCTGGGTCTCCAATAGGATAAAGGTGCCGTATCTCCTGGTCTGTATTTTATGCCAAGGTTTCCTAACCATAAAATTAGATTAAAACTGTGCCTTGTGAGTCTGATTCACAGCTGGATGCCACAACCACAGCCGTGCTGCTGGTCTACCCAGTCTGAGTTCCTTCCCATTGATCTTCCCAAGCCCCTTCTCAGCCTGAAGATGTCCTTTACAGAGGAGCCTGAAGCAAAACACAAGGCTCTGCCGTCCATCGATATATCAAACTTCCCAGCGCCACCCTCCGCCTTGTTCTTTGTCTTGCTCTGACAAAGCAAAAATAAAAAGCAAAAGCAAGCAAACAAAACACTCTTGTTCTGCCATTGTCTGGCCTGTGTAATTCAAAGTTGACTCCATCTGTCCTGAGTTTGCCTGGAAGATAACCTCCTAGTCTTCACTGGACTCCTAATTACATTAATGTCCACACTGATGAGCACATCAGTATTAAGTGGTGTTTTTCCCTTCAGCGGAGTTTCATGATCACGCTTTTCATTCTGACAATTAAATTCAAGGCGGTGCCAAGTTCCTGCGTGCTTGGGTGGTTTACCATGTTTAATTAATCAGTGTAGGGGCTCGGACTAGCAGGTTGGGATTGAGCTAGAGTCGGGGACTCTAGACCGCAGATGTCCCCCGCTGGCTGAGCCGGGCGGACCGAACCCTGAGGACCCGGCGGGGGAGCCCGCCGGTGGCCGACGTGGGCGCGCCGCTACTCATGCCTTGCTAGGTACTGCTTCCCCTGTCCCCACATTGCTTCCTCTCTGCCCCCATAAAATGGATTATTTGCAAACCAGCAGACAGTGCAGAGAAATGTTCACATCTTTCGACCAGTTAATGTCACGGCCAGGACTCTAGTCTAAGGTAATAGCCACAGGCAAGGGCCAATCTCAGCCGGCCCGGGCTTCCCAGGCCCCGCGGGGCCGCGAGAGCATTCACCGCCGGGCTAGGCGCCGCCGGCGGTGGTTTCCACGGCAACAGGCTCCTCCCCCAGGGCGCCGAGCCCCGCCCCCGCCGAAGAACAGCAGGCGGCCTTCCCCCCCCAGGTGTCCGCAGCTCTGCTTGCATTATGAAGCTCTCTTTTTTCCCTTCTCGGTAGGTTTCCTTTTCTAACCTTATTTCTCACCGGGGAACAGGGCCATTCTGTAAAGTAACTGATTCAAGTGCTGGCGATGGGAAAGCCGGGGGGAGAGAAGGGAGTCAAGCCTGCGGGGACAGCAGTAAAAGCTGTGAGCTGTGGGGACCGCCCCTTGCAGCGTGGGTGCCCCAACGGTGGCCCTTTCCCATTTCCTGGGACTGCGGCTCTCCTGCCTTCCCGCCCTACTGCGCTAACGTGACCTTGGTGCTACGGAGTTCAGGTGGGACTTTCTCCCCTCAACGTGCCCGCATTTACAACGAGTTCTAGAGCTCAGTGCTTTAACCGGGATACTAAAGTAGGAGTCTGGGCACCTTGGGGGACAAAGGTAATATGAGGATAGAGGAACTTGACATCGCAGGCCGAAGGCTGCCTCCCCCATACATGGAATCAGGGAGAGTATTTTCCTAAGCAGCGTATGTGGCTCCATGCCACGCTGGTCACATACCCCAACATTAGAATCAAACCACCATGTTACCGTAATTGAGGCACAGACTCTGGAGACACATCTGTACTTGCTCTATCTGCAGGTTGCTCCTTGCCTCTGTAAGCTCATTTGTGAAGTATTATCTCATGAGGCTGTCCTGATGGTTAAACGGTATAGTATCCAAGGGTCTTTGCACTGTGCTCAACACACAGCAGTCTCAAGTGCTATAATCCGAAGCTGTGTGGTGCAGTGTAGACGATGGGCCCTAGTGACAGGGTGGGTTTGAATCCTGGCTCTGCCACTTATGACTCTGAGTAAGTAAATTAACCTCACTGGGCCTCAACTTCCTCATCCATGTAATGGGAACAATAACCCACTTCACAGTGTAATTGTGATAATTAAATGGTTTAGTCTATGGAGAGAACCTACCATAGTGCCTGGTATATAGTAACAGTCAATACATGCATTACTATAGGAGCAGCACTGGTAGTATTGCCACTACGAGATTTCTGAATTCTTTTAGAAATGCCTAATGATTTACTTTTGTATTCCTAGAACCTGGCTCATGTAGGGGTTCAATAAGCATTTATTTTTTGGGGATGAATGAATGGACTAGTTAATGCACTACTCCCCATTACTTCTTTTCTTCTGCCAAATAAAATCAATCAATCAATGAGAGTGGGCAGAGTCATGTAAAATCAGAAAAGATACATCTAAACTTGGTTATCACCCCCAGCTGGACATAGCCTCCCTTGGCCTTCTCACCCACTTAGTGCTGGCTTGACACAGTTGAGTAAGAGGCTGGAGCGCTACTTTGTTGCTCTTGGTGAGTCCTCACCCTAACTCTGAATCCCAGGCCAGCTCCAAGACCTGCCCCCTGTTCTTATGAGATACAAGGTCTGCTACTTTGTGCTGTTCATCTGCCAGTGGAAGTGAGTCCTCCCTCACTGGCCAGCTTCTTGCCTTTAGAGTCGGCAGCCTCCTTGGAAAGATAAGACAAGAAATGATTCCTTATGGTACCTTTCCAGAGTCAAAGCTTTCCCCTCTGATGACAGTCATCATCTCTGGACATGAGAATGGGAGGCCTTGCTTTCACGCCCTCCACTGATGGACATGTTCTAATGCAAATACTGACTTGCCTAGCTCTCTACCCCGTGGCTTGGCAATGTGTCTGCGCTAGATGCCGGAAAGCTACAGTACCACCAGAGGCGAGGGGAGCAGGAGCAGGTAGGCCGTGGCAGAGGGGGCACGCACAGGGGTCAAGTTGGGCCTACCAGGCCCACGGTGTCCTACTGACACCTTGAGTCCTGGTATGTGGTGAGCCACCTTCGTGCCAAATGTAGCCATCCATGGCCAGGGGGGCCAATGATGGGGGCACCCCGACTCTTCCTTAATAATGTTTTTCCCCTTCCTGTCTCTCTTCTCCATTTCTCCTGCCCTCGCTCTACTCCCTGCCCACTTAGTCTGTTCAGCGAACTTTTAATTTAGCTTCCACTATGAGGTGGGCACTGCAATGGCATTAGGTCACTATCTTCAAGGAACTTATGCACACTCATGAGAGAGACATAAACATAAATCTCAAATAATAAATTAACAAAAAAAAATTTGATCTCAAATAAACAATTTTTATCTGTGGCCTCCACCTCAAACCTGCCAAGGATGCTCATGGGTGTTGCTCCCAACCGGTATGGTGTTCTGTGGTGGGTGATATTTGGACTCTGAAATCAGACAAATGTGGGTAAAAAAAATCCCAGCTCTGACACTGACCAGCAGTGTGATTTGGGGAAAATTACACAACCTCTTGACTCTCCTTTTCCTCATCTGTAAAATGGCAGTAAGAGGGTCATTATGAGGATTAAATAAGACAATGCCTGGAAGCTGCTTAGCACAGTGCCTAGCTCGAAAGGGTCAACTATTTTTGTTCTAATTACTCAAGCCCAGTGGTCAGCAAACTTTCTCTGTAAATGGCCCAATTTCCATTTTAGATTTTGTGGGCCAAACAGCATCCGTGACCACTCAACAATATTGTTGTGTGAAGGCAGCCACAGACAATGTATAAAGGAATGTAGCTGTGTTCCAATAAAACTGCATTTATAAAAACATATAAATTTTATATAAATTTCACGTCATAGAATATTATTTCCCTTTTAATTTCCCCCCCCAAGCATTTAAAAATGTAGAAATTGGGGCGCCTAGGTGGCTCAGTCGGTTCAGCATCTGACTCCTGATCTCAGCTCAGGTCTTGATCTCAGGGTCATGTGCTCTAGCCCCGCACGGGGTCCATGCTGGGCCTGGAACCTACTTAAAAATAAATAAATAGGGGCGCCTGGGTGGCTCAGTCGTTAAGCGTCTGCCTTCCGCTCAGGTCATGACCCCGGGGTCCTGGGATCGAGCCCCACATCGGGCTCCCTGCTCTGCGAGAAGCCTGCTTCTCCCTTTCCCACTCCCTCTGCTTGTGTTCCCTCTCTCACTGTGTCTCTCTCTGTCAAATAAATAAATAAAATCTTAAAAAAAAAAACAACAACAGTCAGTGGGGCAGATTTGAGACGCAGGCCAGTTTGTCCACCCTGATCAAACCTAATGAAGTGGCTGGCACTGCCTTTTATGGATTTTGCTTCAAAGGGAATGGGTCCATAATACCCTAATTCAGAGTTTGAATATTAAGACACAGCCCAACGAACTTTAACAAGTTCGTTATCTCATAAAAGAAATCTCATAAAAGAAAAATAATAACTATAATTTATTTGTGCATAAACAAAGACAATTAAGTAACCAATACCTATAATATCTATGATTTATTTGTGCACAAGAAATGGAAAAGACAATCATTTCCTTTGATGCACGATCCCCCTATGTTCTGTGGATGGAGGTGAGCTGTTCCCCACAGGTGTTAAGAACCGTGTACCTCACTTCTCAGTGCTGTGCCCCGAGAAATCCAGGTGTAAGAAACATCACGGAAGGTCACAACAACCCTAAGTTTTACACACGGAGTAGGAGAGAAGACACAAGGTATAGTAAGCAAAGGCTGGGGAAATTTTAGGAGGGCAGGAAGAAACTGCCAGAAAAGAGGCCAAGTCCCACCGCTGTGGAAATCAGATTGCAAGTGACTGAGTTGCAAGACAGTCAACTCCATGGCAAATAATACCAATACCATGTAATTCCTAATTCCTTCTTTCCTTGTCTCTTCTCCTACCTTCTAACTATCCTTGAATGGAAATAGGACATTTTGCTTTACTTCCCACGGCAAGTCAGGAAGATTTTTACTCTCTAGTTCATATCAAATTCTTCACGGGCCAGAAAGCCTTTCTCTAATGCTATAAAAAGGCCGTATTCCAGACACATTGCAATTAATACTTAAACTTATTTCCCTTGACTCAAGGGAAATGCAAAGGCTGTCTTATAAAGCTATTCCAAGAATCAAATCTACTCTTGTATATCTTTAAAAAAACTATGTGTTATCCATGTCTTGCTATCATTACCAGATAACGAATCTGCTAATCCAACCTGATTGAAGTGTTGAGCAGGCCACAAGGTCAGGTGTCCTAATAATGCCCTCTAACTCGGTGGGGATTCTCCTCTGGAAAGAACATAGCCCAAGCACAGATGTATATATAGCTTGAGTCAGAGATCATCGGCTGGCTCCCTACAGAACTGCCTCTTTGCTTTAACTGCTATCTGATGTAGAAAGAAAGCAGGACTTTTGGAGAAAGGAAAAAGTGAGTAGCTGGGATCTGGCAAGGGACCTTGGCCAGGATATACCCAATGGCACCCAATGTTCCTTCCCTACCCATCAAGAAGCACAAGCCTAAGTTCAAAGAACCTGGTACTGTCTTTCATCTTGACCCAAGCACGTGGTGTAGGCGTACTCTCCAGAGGGATATGAGCCACCTTGCTGTCACATGGATCTTCAGTCTCAGACCAACAACTGGAATCAAGAGCACAAACTCCATCACTTTCTAATCCCATGGGATACTCAGTTCACTACCCCAGCCCCTTTGACGGGCTCCAAATCCACTTCCCTTCTTGCTCAGGCAGAGCCTCTCCAGCAGTGACTGGAAGCAGGAAGCCACAAGACTCTCATCCTTTCCTACAATCTGAGGTATTTAAAGTTGCAAAGAACCATAGAGATGATACAGTCTCATGGTTTTAAAGCCACAAAATACTTTCTCCAAAGAATCAGGCCTGGTCCTAGGGGCCCTGCCAACATGCTCACCTCTCACTTAGCTGTCTTCCCCATCTCCAACCCCCAGCATGTATCTCTCCAGAACACCTGGACCTCTGTGGCCATATCCTGTCTATGAGTGCGTGCCTCTCCTCACAGGCGGGCCTGGGGAGCTGGCGGTCTTTGCAGGCTGTGTGGGGTTCGTTATGACTACATTAGTTCTGGAGGACGGTTCAGCAGAAACAACTGGAAATACAAGCACAGGTCTTGCTAGATGAAAACAGAAAACTACATTGAGGAATAACAAAGAACCCTCACAGCACAGCTGGTCTGTTTAAAGAGTTAATGGTTTCGAGTGTATAAATACGTAAGCACCAGTCAAATGGCAGGAGTTCCCAAGATAGCAGAGAAACAGGAACCCACCACAAAGCCTGAGAGGCCTAAAAGGTTAAGACTCTGGCGCTCCACATGGCAAAGGGCAGGGAAAAAATAAACCACGACATCCTGTTAGAGGGGGATTCACAGAGAAGGCAGACTCCAGGGAATAGAAAGAAAGAAAAAAAGAAAAAAAAAAAAGATACAAGACATAATAGACCAAGACTATTTAGCAACTTTGCCTAGTTGAGAAGCTGCAGATCTTCAGAATGACCTTGACAATAAAAATCTGACCCCAAAATAAACACAGAAGACTGGAAGTCAGTGAGCAGTTGTACGGACTGCGTGTGAAGCCCTTCAGTCTAATCAAATTTGAGAGTAGGGTGAAGTGATAAAAGCACAAGGAGTTACTCAAAAGACCCGCCTTGTTGGCATCAGATGGCCAGCACCTTCGGGCCCTTCTCTTTCCTGTTGCCTGATGGGACTCGGTAGAATTTCCATTCTATTTTTAAAAAGCTATTAACACATGTTTGTTTGTCCCCAGAAATGGAAATGGTAGAACCCAGCCTTAATTTAGACCTGCCCATAAAGCTTATTCATTATAAAACCAGGTTTTATTTCTGGTTTTCTATTTGTTCTAATAGGGCTTTCCTAGCAGCATTCTGGGACCTTTATCCAGACTTCCTGTGGCCTCTGGATCCTGCTTTTCCCCCCTGTCATTCTCCCTCCACTGTTTCTGGCTTTTTAAGAATCAGTCGACCTGTTACCTTAAGGCAAATTCTGAGATCTTACACCCAAAAAGAGAGGCTGCCTCTTGTTGGTAAATGGCAAAATCACTGAGTCTTCATGAGAAAGGCACCTGCTTTCAGGGTACTTTGGCCCCTCACTCCACCCCAGCCTGGAGGTCCTGCTGCAAGCCTGCCCCTGTGCCCTTAGCTCTCTGCCCAAATGCTGCCTCCTCTCTGAGGCCTTCCCTGTCCCTCCTATCCTAAGTGCCCCCCTTCGTTACTTAGATCTCCACCATATTTGGATCCTTCCCGACAATTGTCACAATTTGTAATGACGTATCAATTTGCTTGCTTGGTTAGAGCTGCTTCCCCACCAACCTATAAACTCCACAGGGACAGGGTCACAGCCCAGTGATGACGCAGCTCCACGCAGTCTTGGCACATGGTTTCCGAGGGTGTGTGCTGAAGAATGACTGAGTGTCAAGCCTGCCCGGACATGAGCCCGGGCTGTGCGACCCACACTCCTCTGGAGAACACAGTCTCGCTGGCCAGGTCCTCATGAGACACACCTTCCACACTACTTGTTACGACTGAACCTCAGCGAAAGGTACCTGTGAGCTATATGTGTAGAGGGACTCCGTTAGGAAAATGGTGTGTGAGAGGATTTCAATCTAAAATGGAACCGGAGGATATGAGATGGAGAATCTCACACATGCGCCCTCAGAAGAGCAGAACTTAAGAACCGAGCAACTGAGTTTTGGTTAACGCCTACCTTACAGAAGACCAAGTCCTATCTCCTGACCAATGCACATCTGCCAAGAGTCTCTCCCCATCCTCAAGCCAATGAACTTACTGCTTGGACTCTGGCTGGACTTCCCCCCCTTTGCACTCCTTGCCCAGAAATACAGCCCACCCCAAACCCTCAACAGACTGGCCTGGAGCTTGCTACACCCTGTGTTTCCCAAACTGCAATTCCTCTGCTGTTCCCAAATTAACTCAATTTCTGGTCATTTGAGCTTGCCTTGGTTTACCTCTTTAGGTTGCCAGGTAAGCAAGATTATCAGGACAGCATAACCTGCCTAAGTGTTAGATGGACTCTACAGGAAAAGATTTTCAACACTACTTACTGAAAATGTTTTTATCCAGTCACTAAGATATGCTTCATAACACATTCACATGGTTACTGGGTTAGCGTAAACACTGGGAGTAAGAAAAATAAAGAGCTGTTTAGATATTCTGTAATTCACTTTTACTTTTTCATGATTTCTGAATCAGTGAGCTCTTAACAATATGTAGAGTCCTAGCAGCCTGGGTGGGAGCCTCCCACGGATGATAGAAGCCACACAAGATAGGACACTATTTCTAGACTAAGTCCTTACACGGTGGGTAAAGGTAATCTAATTATTAAAAGTTACTTGATATTCTTTTTTTTTTAAGTAAGAGAAACATACTTACTGCTTATACAAGTATGTAGTTTTGAAGGAGTAGTTCAAATTACAATGTAAAACCTCTTCCTTCAAATGGGGAGTCTAAAAACATACTGGAAAGAAAACACTATCAAATAAGATGTGGGATCTCATTTTTATTGCTTGGCCTGAAGTATTTGCAGTAGTATTAAAGGCAAACATTTTCCAAAATAGTCTAGCGATCCTAATGTATAGTTTGGCAGTAATAATCTTTTGCACATAAGCCAAATAAGGAATTAGGGGCATGATACTCGGCTTTTAATGATTCTACCTACCACTGTGGAAAGTTCAGATGCTATCGTGCATAGACATTTTATGCTGCTCTAAAATTTTGCTTCTAATTAAGCCCAAGATGTACAAGGGAGATATTCCCTGATAAAAAGTCATGTTTTTTGAAAAGAGGAAGGTGAAGAGAAAAGAGGCAGGTAAAGAGAAAAGAAGAGAAAAGATGAGGTGCAGCCTACTTCTTTATGACATTCCTTCCTTCCACTTTCATGCAATAATAATGTGAATGCTCACTTGGCCCAAAGTGGTTTTGCACTCAAGGGAATTCAAAGCAGTTTTATGGCGATTGCATTCTTTGATAATCACAAATAAGGAGATAACTTTTTTCCCCTTCATCAGAAAGGAACAGAAAGAGAATAACAGAAAAGCAAAAGAAAAAGAGAGCTATCTTTATGATAAAATCACCAACACAATTCTATCAAAGCCAGTTATTTTCTAACTAGAGACTGAGCACTAATCCTATCATGAGGGCCCCACCCTTTATGGCTTCATCAAACCCTACTTATCTCCCCAAAACCTCATCTCTGAATATCATCACATTGGGCTTAGGGTTTCAACATATGAATTCGGGAGCGGGATCAAACATTCGGTCCATTACAAGGAGCCTTTAGGGTTTTGTACAAGAGGCCCTCTTCTGCCTCTGTGAGCCCATCTTCTGGGCCTCCATGCCATGACTAGAGCATACAAACCCCTTTTGATCCCCGGATACACTGAGACTCCATCACCAACCGTGGGATACTTAAGCCCAGCAGCTCCAACACACAGAGCTGGAGCTGGGATTGCTAACACTTGTTGGCTCCAGGTTTGTCCTTAAACAAGTCTTCCTTAAAGAATTTAAAATGCACTCATTCTAGGCCTCCAGAGAGTCCTGAGTCACTCTCCTTCCTCTGTTTTTTAAACCTTTGTGCCTTTATACATGTTTTCCCTCTGCCTGGAATCCAAACCTTTCTACTTTTGCTAGAGATTCAATTGATGCATCACTTCTATTTTTAAAACTCTCCTGATAGTCCTTTTACTCAGGCAAGGTATTCATCCCTCCTTTGAGTTATCATCAATGCTTATATATGCTTCTATTGTTGAACTTGTCACTCTCTGCAGTAATTACTGGTTTAAATGTCTGCCTCTCATACGAGAGAATGAGCTCTTGGCCTACACCTTACCTGACTTTTTATCTCTGGATATAGCAGGGTCTACATATAAGTAAGTGCTCCATAAATATTAGCCATTTATTCTATGAATATTACTTTTTCCCTTTACACAGTTTGGTTCAAGGTATATGAAGAGGAAGGGAACTCACATTTATTTAGTATGTACTATATACCAGATTCTGTGTTAAATACCCCATTTTGTTCTCAAGACAATTTTGCAAGATAGGAGTTATTGCTTTGAATAAAACAGAGATTGAAGAACAACCTTATTAGAAACAAGAGAGGAGTATTTATCCAAAATCTGTTTTGGGTTAATAGGTTTCTGGAGCTTAGTTGTCTTAACTCTAAAACAGCGCAGTGGGGACACCTGGGTGGCTCAGTCAGTTAAGCATCTGCCTTCAGCTCAGGTCATGATCTCAGGGTCCTGGGATTGAGCCCTGCATCGGGCTCCCTGCTCTGCAGGAAGCCTGCTTCTCCCTGCTTATGTTCTCTCTCACTATCTCTGTCTCTCTCTCTCTCTCTCAAATAAATAATTAAATCTTTAAAAAAATAGAACAGTACAGTGACTGAAAATGGTGCTTTAGCAAGTAACATGTTCTATGTGTAATTGAAACTCAATGTCTTAGCATAGCTTATACCTACCAAAATGTGTAAATGACCAAGAACGAGCCAACTTGGCATTAATAGTAAGCCTGCCATGATGTTGGCGGAGTGGTCCGCTGAGATCTAGTTTACCCTGTATTCAGTGGATCGTGCAGTTGCAACCAGTCATTTGCAGCTGTGACCACAGCATTACCACTCATACTGTTCCTTAGAGTAAATGTTCTACAATTATTACACTGGCATGATTTTTAAAAATGGGGTGAAAAGTCCTTTAAAAATAATTACACTGGATGCTTCTGGTGTTTATTTTTTTTTAAAGATTTATTTATTTATTTGAGAGAGAGAGAGTAGGGGGAAGGGCAGAGAGAAAGGGAGACAAAGAGACTCCCTGCTGAGTGGGGGGCCCAACGTGGGGTTCGATCCCATGACCTGAGCCAAAACCGAGTTGGATGCTTAACTGACTGAGCCACCCAGGCACCCCTGGATGCTTCTGGCGTTTAGATGCCCAAATAAATGATCTTTTATTATTCTGATTTTGTGGTCTCTCAGGATCAAGAGCCAAAAGACATAGAAATTACTTTTTGGTTATCACCAATATATTCCACATATCGTTCCTGCCTCCAGTAAGGGCAGATGTGATATTTCACAACGGCCAATTCATTACCTTTATCTCCATGAAATCTGCTTGGGTACAAATTGTGAAATGTGTTATGCCACGCCTCATGCCTTATTAATTTTGAAAGTTAGTCCCCATCAAAGCTTGTAAACAACTGGAAATTGGCACACTTTCCTTAAAAAGTATGTGTTAATTTGGTTTGTTGATTTGTTTCCAAGAGTTGCTTGGAGAGTGGACTCAGATGCAGGAAAGCTATGACTGCCACCACCCAAAGGCTCACCTTTACTCAGGGTTACATGGGGAGAGGAGTGAAAGGACAAAGACATGAGAAGGACCCTGCCTGGGTCCTTTTGCTTGCAGGAAGGAGGATCAATTTCATGTGGACAAAAGAAACTGAGCTTTGGTCCACCTGGACACAGGACCAGCTCTCGAGGTCATTCCCACTGCCACTTGCCAGCGTGGCACATCAGCTGCCACACACCACGAGCTTTACATAGCTGGGGAAGTTGTAGGTCACAAGGGGACAGAGTTGGAGAGCAGATTATCAATGGACCTTCTATTCTTTGAAGAAGAGATAAAATTAGGCTTTAATATTTGTGAGACCATACATAGACTGTCCCCATCCTCCAGGTTTTTTGCTTGATAATGTAGGAAATATATATATATAATATATATATATATATATTATATATATACACACCCCCTCCACCCAGTGATGTGTTTGTGTATTTACATCTCCACACTTCATATACTTTGACTCTTAACTATTTTGTTTTAGTAGTATGCACACTAAGTAAGAACCATAAACACCAAACTTGAAGGTATATTAGTTCTAAAAGAAAACAAACTCTACTGGGGCGCCTGGTTGGCTCAGTTGGTTAAGCATCTACCTTTGGCTCAGGTCATGATCGCAGCGTCCTGGGATTGAGCCCTCAGCAGGAAGTCTGCTTCTTCCTCTCCCTCTGCCACTGCACCCCCACCCCCATGCTCTCTCTTGTGCTCTCTCTCAAATAAATGAATAAAATCTTAAAAAAAAAGAAAACAAACTACTAATTAATCTTCAATCTGTTAAACATGCCTATTGAATAACTACTACAATGCAGTTATAACATAATGTCAATGTATAGTTAAGAAATATATTTAAGAGTCAAAAAGCAAGAGTTAAACCTTAATTTCTCCTACCTTAGCCCCTAAAAGTTAAATCAGCAAGCAGAAAGGAGAACCAGATTTAACTGATTTTCCATTCTGCTCATTTCCTCAAACACTTATGAGAAGCAATAAGTAACATAATATTCTAGATGCTGTTAGGTTTACAAAGACATTTAAGACACAATCCTCAGAGTCAAAGAATTTGCCATCAAAAACAAGTATGTAATCAGTATGTAAATAAGTTGGTAGATGAAGGGCCATCTTTAGGAGGGAATTCCATGGCAGGCTGTATAGGGTGCAAAGGATTGAGGAAACCTACTTTTTTTTATTTAGAAAATGGATCAAGGGCCGTCTGGCTCAGTTGGTAGAGCACGTGACTCTTGATCTCAGGGTTGTAAGTTTGAGCCCCATGTTGGGTGTAGAGATTACTTAAAAATAAAATCTTTTAAAAAGAGAGAAAATGGATCAGCAAAGGTTCTGGAATTGTTGTGTGGCAGCATTTGAGAGGGTTTCCAAGGTCGTGGGACTGTGACAGGTGAAGATGAGCGGGTGAACAGTAGGCAGTTAGATGTTAGGTGTTTTGGGGCACCTGGGTGGCTCAGTCATTAAGCGTCTGCCTTCGGCTCAGGTCATGATCCCAGGGTCCTGGGATCAAGTCCCACATCGGGCTCCTTGCTCAGCAGGAAGCCTGCTTCTCCATCTCCCACTCCCCTTGCTTGTGTTCCCCCTCTCACTGTCTCACTCTGTCAAATAAGTAAATAAAATCTTAAAAAAAAAAAAAGATGTTAGGTGTTTCCACGCATTAAGAGCCAGCGTGGGTAGGCGCAAAGGGAGTGGAAACAGCCTAGTTTTGCGTAAGATACAAGATACGGGGGAAATAGAAGAAGAGGCCAGAACACTAAATAGAAGCCACCTTGTAGGTGGCCCTAACTGCCAATGTTAGTAGAGTGCACTGACAGAGCAAAATTTGAGAAGCACAGGTGAGCGACAGAACTCTACTTTCAGAGAACGAACTTGGTCGCAATGAACAAGATGAGTTTCTTGAAAGAGAGAAAGCAGGGGCACCAGGCAGGAAGCAATTACAAGAGTTTGCTCATTCATTCATCAATAAAACATTTATTCACAGGTACTATATGCCAGGCCCCTGCATGCACTGAGGGAGCTTGGTATGCGGCAATGAACGAGGCGTGGGGCCCTCAGGAGACTTGGAATCCAGGAGGAAAGGGTGTATCACTGCTCAGGCAGCCAAGAGCTGTGGTGGGGGTAAGACAACCCTGGGAGCCCCAGGGGTTACGAAGAGTCCCCAAGGAGGTGAGCCTTGGGTTGAATCTTGAGGGACAGGTAGGTGTTGGTCAAGGGAAGAAGAGTGGGAAGGAGAGTCAGTCAGGAGAACCAATTCAGCTCTTGAGCAGCCTGACACATTCAGGTCTGCCAGAAGCTCTGGCCCAGGAGAAAGTGAGCTGAGCCTTTTTTTAAAAAATGAAAAATAATTATTATAAAGAAAATAACAGTCAACCATTTATTTATTAAGTACTTATGAAGTATGTGCCAGACACTGTTCTTTACACATGATCGTTCATTTAAGTCTCACAGCTCTATGAGCTAGGCACTGTGATTCCCACTTCACAGACCCACACACTGACTTCAACTGCTTCAGAAATTCACTTCTCAGAATCACATGGCTATTAACTATTGATTAGGGGATTCAAACCTAAGTCTCTCTGACTTGAACATCAGTCTTGAGCTGCAAAGGCCAAGTTAAGAGTTAGCCATACAAGGAAAGGCGGAACAAGCATTCTAGGCAGAGGAAGCCTGATGGTGTGTGTGTCGGCAGGGGGGAGACCAACCACAGGCTGTTTGGGATCACAAGAGTGTGCAGTACAAGGCTGGGGGCAAGAGATGAGGGTGGAGAGGTGGGCAGAGGCCAGGCCACGATGGGCCTTGCTTTGTAGGCTGAAGGTATGAACTTTGACCTGAAAGCTATGAGAGCCCCTGAAAACTTAGAGACATGACAGATTAGAAGGGACAGACACACTCCAGCTGAGGTGTGATGAACAGGAAGACTGGGGGCAGAATTTCATTAATCTAGTGTGTGATGATCGTGACCCAGGCTTAGAATTCTCTTTCTAGAAGCATTAGTAAGATGATGCTCAGGCAGCCTAGGTGGGGGGTGAATGGCGACACCACTCCCCCACACACAGAAAAGTGAATTCAGGAGAAGTAGCAGAGGGGTCTGCATGCTTGGAGGCAGGACAGAGAAGGGGGGTGGTGAGGATTGGAGAGAGAAGGTGGGGATGAGTTGTGTTCAAGTTTGGATATGTTGAGTTGGAAATGACCATGGGACCATCATGTGGAGACGTCAAACGGGCTGCTAGGTTCACAATTCTAGGCTCAGAAGAAAGGTCTAGGTAGGAAACAAAGATTTGAGCTGGAAATTTGGGCAGGAAAAGAGATCGTAATAATAAGCATCGACCACTAACCAGGCGCAGTCCATAATGCTTTTCATGCATTTTCTCTTTAATCCTTTCAACAACTATATGAGATAGATACTGTTATTATCCCCATTTTACAGACTATGGATCTAACTAAGCCACAAGGACGTTCAGTAACCTGCCTAGGGCCACACTATTGGTAGAGGATCCACACACTTCTACACCTTAACTTGCCAAATGTTTGTGCCTGTGATCCACAGTAGATCCACAACATATTTTATGTTGCCGTTCGGTACAGATATACATACTTCCCTGAAACATAAGTTGCATGAGATCCCACTGAGCCCTCTGCTGTTTCTTGTTCTATTTCACTTTTGAAGTAAGCTGGTTACAACCCACAATATGATTCCCAACGCACTCTTGAAACCCACAGTTGGAGACTCCCACCCCTGACTCGGGTGATGGCAGTGGGACAGCTGAGATGAGGCAATGTACGTGACATCACAGATGTTAGAAGGGAAATTCACTGCAGGGTGATTTTTAAGTTAAAGGCAGAACAAGATGAGAAGTGAATCTCTTCCAACAAATCATGCCCGGAGGACACGTCTGTGGAGGCTAGCTCTTCAGCAGTGAGTCATTTACGGCTGTCACACGCATTTATGGGGATTGAAGCCATTTTGGCTGCCAGGGTTTTCCAGTGAATGGAACAGGAAAAGCTGCAGATGCCCTTAACTTTGGAGAATTTTGAAGGGTTGGTCCTACAATTGCTACAGTATTACACGGCAGCAGGATTTGGGCACACAGCCCAAAGAAAAGCAGCCATGGGCCTGCCCTCCATTTTGATTAATTCCTGCGGACAGTCACTGCAATAGGAAATAATACCGCCAAGGCAGAAGTGATGGAATATGACATTTAACATCTTGCTCAGTGGGAAACGGTTTTGTTGGCAGGACTCAAGGAATTCACCCCCCAAATGTATCATAGACCCTGAATGTACACATTCGTCCTTCCTGCCACTTTGCGGGAAGAGGGGAAATGTTCCTTTTCGCTAGAATTAACGCCTTCTGAGCGGCCCATCTGGCTCCTGGCCACCTCCGGGGCCTCACTCCCCCAGTTAACCCTTCCTTCCCTCTTTAGCACCATCGCTTTCTCCTTTAGCAGGGCTCCCCTCCCCTCTGGCTTCAAACGCACATGAGTACCCTCCAGAAAAGCCCCTCAGCCTAAAGGAATGATGGGGGTGACGTAACTGTTCTCTGTCCTTAGAGTGGTGCTGGCTCCCCAGCAGTGAGCATTGTCAAAGCTCCCAGAATTGAACACTAGGAGGGGTGGTGCTACTCTACATAAACTGCATCTCAGAAACACGGCTGCAAAATAAAAGCCGCCTGACCCTTTCCTTGATCCTGCCACCCTGGGAAGGCCGGCCTCTGCCTCCCTTCCTCTCCCTGACACTTTCTCCTTCCGCTGCCCATAGTAGATAAACCCAAAGTCTTCCCCACAGTTGGTCCCCAGCCAGGTCTCTTCCTGTTCTCCTCCCACCTTCCTGTGGCTCCCAGCACTGAAACTTCCCCATGAAATGGTCTTTCCTTTCAGCTTTGGAGGTAGAGACCTTGGCAGTTTCTCCTCTGCCTCTTTAAATGCGGCTTTGGCTCACTAGTAATCCGCTAACTCTGGGAATGTGCCCCAATACCAAGCCTACTGCTTTCTCTTTCTCTAAATTCTCTCCCTCAGAGATCTCCCCACTCCCAAGGCCCAAAGGACCGCTGGAACGTGTTCGACTCCCCAGATCTACGACTCGGAGAGAGGACCCATGGTTCAGATCACCAGTGACGCCCGTGGACATCTGCACTCAGCTCTGTCCCCACTCACCTCCTCCCTTTGCCATCTACCCTTAACGGCGCCGATGACCTCCCTACCGGCCCTTCTCCCAGACCAGAAACCCCAGAGACACCACTCAGCCTTCTGTGTCATCAAGACCAAAGGAGGTAGAGTGCTCTGGAAACTGTCGCGTTCTTGACTTATAATGTATTAGCATTGCAACTCTTCCTTTAAAATGTCTGCAGATTTTACCTACTTTCTCTCCATCCTCCACTCCCAGCCCATGGCTCCCTTCCTTCCCCGCAGCGTGTTCTGCATTCTGTTGATAGTGCATCTTTACTGAAACAATCTTTCTCCCCCTTACTCTGCAGCTCAATACTCTTTAAAGGCTCCTGTTATGGGCTGAATTTGTCCCCCTGAAAAATTTATGTTGAAGCCCCCCATATCTGAGAATGTGATCTTATTTGGAAATAGGTCTCCCCAAAGGTAATCAAGTTAAAATGAGGTCACTAGGGTGGGTCCTAATGCAGTATGACTGGTGTCCTTGTAAAAGGGGGGCACTGGACACAGAGACATACATACAAGGAAGACAATGTGAAGACACAAGCAGAATACCCCCTCCAAGCCAGGGAATGATGAGACCACCAGAAGTCAGGAGAGAGGCACAACAGATTCTCCCTCACAGCCCTCAGAAAGAACCAACCCCGCCCACACACTACGGCACCCAAGTATCAGTTCACATTTCACTGTCTGGCACTACAGATCCTCTTTGGTGTGGCCCCATCCTCCCTATTCAACCTTAATTCCCAAGACTTCCCTACCTAGACTTACTGGTCAGTCCCTCCTCCAATCAAAGGTGTCTCCCTGCTAATCTCCACCTGGACTATGGCTCTCTACCCTTGCTTGGGATGTTCCCAGCCTAGCATGCCCTACCTGCTTCTCTCTTCCATCTCAATCTTGACATTCTTTAAGCTCTTTCATCCCTCTTCCTCAATTATACTGTCCCTGCTTTCTCGGCCTATGTTTTTCTCTCTCTTCTCTGAATCATCATTGTGCTTCTCATCTATATCATATAAGTTGACACTTGATTATGTCTTGTTTACATAGCTCCCTAATGGTTTCTTGTGTATTCTCAGGTTTAGAGTTAAATTTTAAGTGGCTATTCTCTACTGAAAACCATTTTTCCAGACACCATCCTAGATTTGCTTCCTTGATAAAACATCCTTTCATCTAGAGCTTTTTGTGTTATTTTATCATGTCATCCAATCAAGTTTTACTGCACATTTTGGTTCAGTGAGACGGACATCGTAGGTGTGAGTCCTAACTCCTCCTTTACTGGAAAAGTCACTGGACTTCTTAGAGTCTTGGTTTCCTCATCTCTAAAATGTTATCTCTCAGAGTCGTTGTAAAGGTAAGATGGAATAATTTATGTGAAAGTGATTGTTAAAAGGTAAAGATGTGAAAGATGGCGGAGGAGTAGGAGACCTGGATTTCATCTGGTCCCAGGAATTCAGCTGGATAGGGATCAAACCATTCTGAACACCTACAAACTCAACAGGAGATCGAAGAAAAGAATAGCAACAACTCTCTGAACAGAAAAGCGACCACTTTCTGGAAGGTAGGAGGTGCGGAGAAGTGAATCCAAGGCGATATTCGGGAGGATAGACGGCGGGGGATGGGCCTCCGACGGCCACTTCTGGCAAGTGATAGAGCCGTGGAGCACAAAATTGGAACTTTTAGAAGTCGGCTCCGCTGAGGAACATCGCTCCAGTGGCTAAGCGGGGGGTGGAACCCTCGTGGGACAGTGTGGTCTCAGGACCCTCGGGGTCACAGAAAGACCGGGGGTGCCTGAGTGCGGCAGAGCTCCCAGGTATCGGAGCAGGGAAGCCGGCTGCAGAGACGGAGCCGGGGCGCGGGCTCTCAGCTTGGGGTTGCCCTAAACCGTGATCCCCGGGACAGTCGGGCCACTGCTCCTCCAGCAGGGACCCAACAAGCGGCAGATCCGGGGAGACTCCCCTTCCTCCCCCAGGAGGAGCAGCGCGGGAGCGCACCGCAGGGATCTGCTGGGTTTGGAGACTCCACACGGGGTCGGGTGCCAGAGATAGAAACGCTCGGTCACAGGCCGGGTGAGCACGGAGTGCAGCCGGAGACCAGGGAGATGGGAGTGACTGACTGCTTTTCTCTGGGGGCGCACTAAGGAGCGGGGCCCCGAGTTCTCGGCTCCTCCGAGGCGGAGATTGGGAGGCTGCCATTTTCATTCTCCGCCTCCAAAGCCATAGGGAAAGCTTGCAGGGAACAAAAGCTCCCGAGAGCAAACCCGAGCACATTACTTAGCCCTGAGCAGGCAAGGGCGGGGCAATTCCAACTCCCGCAAAGACATTTGGGAACCATGGCAACAGGCCCCTCCCCCAGAAGGTCAGCAAGAACAACCAGCCAAGACCAAGTTTACTGATCAATGAGAACGGCAGAACTCCAGCGCTAGGGGAATACTGCACATAGAATTCATGGCTTTTTTTCCATGATTCTTTAGTCTTTCAAAGTTAATTTTTTTTTAACTCTCTTTTTTTTTTTTGAATTTTTCTTTTTCCCTTTTTCTTTTTTTTTTTAATTTTATTATGTTATGTTAGTCACCATACAATACATCATTAGTTTTTGATGTAGTGATCCATGATCCATTGTTTTCGTATAACACCCAGTGCTCCATGCAGTACGTGCCCTCCTTAATACCCATCACCGGGCTAACCAATCCCCCCTCCCCCCTCCCCTCTAAAACCCTGTTTATTTCTCAGGTCCATAGTCTCTCATGGTTCATCTCTCCCTCCAATTCCCCCCGCCCATTTTTCCCTTCCTTCTCCTAATGTCCTCCATGTTATTCCTTATGTTCCACAAATAAGTGAAACCATATAATTGACTTTCTCTGCTTGACTTATTTCACTTAGCATAATCTCCTCCAGTCCCATCCATGTTGATGTAAAAGTTGGGTATTCAGCTTTTCTGATGGCTGAGTAGTATTCCATTGTATATATGGACCACATCTTCTTTATCCATTCATCTGTTGAAGGGCATCTCGGCTCTTTCCACAGTTGGGCTATTGCGGACATTGCTGCTATGAACATTGGGGTGCATATGGCCCTTCTTTTCACTACATCTGTGTCTTTGGGGTAAATACCCAGGAGTGCAATTGCTGGGTCATAGGGTAGCTCTATTTTTAAATTTTTGAGGAACCTCCACACTGTTTTGCAAAGTGGCTGTACCAACTTGCATTCCCACCAACAGTGTAAGAGGGTTCCCCTTTCTCCACAACCTCTCCAACATTTGTTGTTTCTTTCCCTGTCCATTTTTGCTATTCTAACTGGTGTAAGGTGGTATCTCAGTGTTGTTTTGATTTGGATTTCCCTGATGGCTAATGATGATGAACATTTTTTCATGTGTCTGTTAGCCATTTGTATGTCTTCTTCAGAGAAGTGTCTGTTCATCTCTTCTGCCCACTTTTTGACTTGATTATTTGTTTTTTGGGTGGTGAGTTTGAGAAGTTCTTTATAGATTTTGGATACCAGCCCTTTATCTGTAGTGTCATTTGCAAATATCTTCTCCCATTCTGTGGGTTGCCTCTTTGTTTTGTTGACTGTTTCCTTTGCTGTGCAGAAGCTTTTTATCTTGATGAAGTCCCAAAAGTTCATTTTTGCTTTTGTTTCACTAGCTTTTGGAGATGTATCTTGGAAGAAGTTGCTGTGGTCGATGTCAAAGAGGTTACTGCCTATGTTCTCCTCTAGGATTTTGATGGATTCCTGTCTCACATTGAGGTCTTTCATCCACTTTGAGTTTATCTTTGTGAATGGTGTTAGAGAATGGTCGAGTTTCATTCTTCTGCATGTGGCTGTCCAATTTTCCCAGCACCATTTATTGAAGAGACTGTCTTTTTTCCATTGCAGGTTTTTTCCTGCTTTGTCAAAGATTATTTGACCATAGAGTTGAGGGTCCATATCTGGGTTCTCTATTCTGTTCCATTGGTCTGTATGTCTGTTTTTGTGCCAGTACCATGCTGTCTTGGTGATCACTGCTTTGTAATATAGCTTGAAATCGGGCCACGTGATGCCCACTTTTTCCCTTTCAACCAACATCTTATCAATCTTATCAATCCCGTTTTTAAAAAACATTTTTATTTTTCATTTTTAGAGTCATATTCTATCCCTTCATAGTAGTTACCCTTATTTTTGGCATATATACATAAGTTGCTCTCTCTTTAAAATTTTGAGATAGTTTCTTCTAACAGATCAAAATATACCCTAAATCTCTAGTGTATGGTTTTGTTCTACTCTCCTGCCTGATCACATTCTCTCCCTTTTTTTTCTTTTTTCTTTTAAATCCTCTTCTTTCTTTTTTCAAACAACTTCTTATCAATTCCTTTTATAAAATTTTTTATAATTTTCATCTTTACAGTCATATTCCATCCCTTCATCATATCAACCCTTATTTTTGTACGTATATAAGTTTTTCTTTCTTTACAATTTTGGGAGGCACTTTCTTCTCACAGACCAAAATACACCCAAAATCTAGTGTGTGGCACTGATCTATGCACCAGCCTGATCATATTTGATCATATTCTGTTTTTTTTTGGTTTTGTTCTGTTTTTGTTTGTTTTTATCTTTTTCATTTTCTTTTTTCTTTCTTTCCCTTTCTTTTCCCCCAGCTTCAGGTCTTTTCTGATTTGTTTAGAGTATATTTTCTAGGGACGTTGTTACCCTGTTAGCATTTTGTTCTCTTATTAATCTATTCTCCTCTGGACAAAATGACAAGATGGAAAAAATCACCTCAACAAAAAGAACAAGAGGTAGTACTGACTGCCAGGGACCTACTCAATATGGACATTAGTATGATGTCGAATCTAGAGTTCAGAATCATCACTTTAAAGATACTAGCTGGGCTTGAAAAAAGCATGGAAGTTATTAGAGAAACCCTTTCTGGAGAAATAAAAGAACTAAAATCTAACCAAGTCGAAATCAAAAAGGCTATTAATGAGGGGCAATCAAAAATGGGGGCGCTAACTGCTAGGATAAATGAGGCAGAAGAGAGAATCAGTGATATAGAAGACCAAATGATGGAGAATAAAGAAGCTGAGAAAAAGAGAGATAAACAACTACTGGATCACGAGGGCAGAATTCGAGAGATTAGCGATACCATAAGACGAAACAACATTAGAATAAGTGGGATTCCAGAAGAAGAAGAAAGAGAGAGAGGGGCAGAAGGTATATTGGAGCAAATTATAGTAGAGAACTTCCCTAATTTGGGGAAGGAAACAGGCATCAAAATCCAGGAAGCACAGAGAACCCCTCTCAAAATCAATAAAAATAGGTCAACACCCCGACATCTAATCGTAAAACTTACGAGTCTCAGAGACAAAGAGAAAATCCTGAAAGCAGCTCAGGACAAGAGATCTGTAACCTACAATGGTAGAAACATTAGATTGGCAACAGACCTATCCACAGAGACCTGGCAGGCCAGAAAGGACTGGCATGATATATTCAGAGCACTAAATGAGAAAAATATGCAGCCAAGAATACTATATCCAGCTAGGCTGTCATTGAAAGTAGAAGGAGAGATAAAAAGCTTCCAGGACAAACAAAAACTAAAGGAATTGGCAAACATGAAACCAGCCCTACAAGAAATATTGAAAGGGGTCCTCTAAGCAAAGAGAGAGCCTAAAAGTAACATAGGCCAGAAAGGAACACAGACAATATACAGTAACAGTCACCTTACAGGCAATACAATGGCACTAAATTCATATCTTTCAATAGTTACCCTGAATGTAAATGGGCTAAATGCCCCAATCAAAAGACACAGGCTATCAGATTGGACTAAAAAACAAGACCCATCCATATGCTGTCTGCAAGAGACTCATTTTAGACCCAAAGACACCCCCAGATTGAAAGTGAGGGAGCGGAAAACCATTTACCATGTTAATGGACACCAAAAGAAAGCTGGGGTGGCAATCCTTATATCAGACAAATTAGATTTTAAACGAAAGACTGTAATAAGAGATGAGGAAGGACACTATATCCTACTTAAAGGGTCTATCCAACAAGAAGATCTAACAATTGTAAATATCTATGCCCCTAACATGGGAGCAGCCAATTATATAAGCCAATTAATAACAAAAGCAAAGAAACACATTGACAACAATACAATAATAGTGGGGGACTTTAACACCCCCCTCACTGAAATGGACAGATCATCTAAGCAAAAGATCAACAAGGAAATAAAGACTTTAAATGACACACTGGACCAAATGGACTTCACAGACATATTCAGAACATTCCATCCCAAAGCAACAGAATACACAGTCTTCTCTAGTGCCCATGGAACATTCTCCAGAATCTATCACATCTTAGGTCATAAATCAGGTCTCAACCGGTACCAAAAGATTGGGATCATTCCCTGCCTATTTTCAGATCACAATGCTTTGAAACTAGAACTCAATCACAAGAGGAAAGTTGGGAAAAACTCAAATACATGGAGGCTAAAGAGCATCCTACTAAAGAGTGAATGGGCCAACCAGGAAATTAAAGAAGAATTAAAAAAATTCACGGAAACCAATGAAAATGAAAACACAACTGTTCAAAATCTTTGGGATGCAGCAAAGGCAGTCCTAAGAGGAAAGTATATAGCAATACAAGCCTTTCTCAAGAAACAAGAAAGGTCTCAAGCACACAACCTAACCCTACACCTAAAGGAGCTGGAGGAAGAACAGCAAATAAAGCCTAAACCCAGCAGGAGAAGAGAAATAATAAAGATCAGAGCAGAAATCAATGAAATAGAAACCAGAAGAACAGTAGAACAGATCAACGAAACTAGGAGCTGGTTCTTTGAAAGAATTAAGATTGATAAACCCCTGGCCAGACTTATCAAAAAGAAAAGAGAAATGACCCAAATCAACAAAATCATGAATGAAAGAGGAGAGATCACAACCAACACCAACGAAATACAAACAATTATAAAAACATATTATGAGCAACTCTATGCCAGCAAATTAGATAACCTGGAAGAAATGGATGCATTCCTAAAGATGTATCAACTACCAAAACTGAACCAGGAAGAAATAGAAAACCTGAATAGACCTATAACCACTAAGGAAATTGAAGCAGTCATCAAAAATCTCCCAAAAAACAAAAGCCCAGGGCCAGATGGCTTCCCAGGGGAATTCTACCAAACATTTAAAGAAGAATTAATACCTATTCTTCTGAAACTGTTCCAAAAAATAGAAATGGAAGGAAAACTTCCAAACTCATTTTATGAGGCCACCATTACCTTGATCCCAAAACCAGACAAAGACCCCATCAAAAAGGAGAATTACAGACCAATATCCCTGATGAACATGGATGCAAAAATTCTCACCAAAATACTAGCCAATAGGATCCAACAGTACATTAAAAGGATTATTCACCACGACCAAGTGGGATTTATCCCTGGGCTGCAAGGTTGGTTCAACATCCGCAAATCAATCAACGTGATACAATACATTAACAAAAGAAAGAACAAGAATCATATGATCCTCTCAATAGATGCAGAAAAAGCATTTGACAAAGTACAGCATCCTTTCTTGATCAAAACTCTTCAGAGTATAGGGATAGAGGGTACATACCTCAATATCATAAAAGCCATCTATGAAAAACCTATAGCGAATATCATTCTCAATGCGGAAAAACTGAGAGCTTCCTCCCTAAGGTCAGGAACATGGCAGGGATGTCCACTATCACCACTGCTATTCAACATAGTATTAGAAGTCCTAGCCACAGCAATCAGACAACAAAAAGAAAAAGAAGGCATCCAAATTGGCAAAGAAGAAGTCAAACTCTCACACTTGGCAGATGATATGATACTTTATGTGGAAAACCCAAAAGACTCCACCCCAAAACTGCTAGAACTCATACAGGAATTCAGTAAAGTGGCAGGATATAAAATCAATGCACAGAAATCAGTGGCATTCCTATACACCAACAACAAGACAGAAGAAAGAGAAATTAAGGAGTCGATCCCATTTACAATTGCACCCAAAACCATAAGATACCTAGGAATAAATCTAACCAAAGAGGCAAAGGATCTGTACTCAGAAAACTATAAAGTACTCATGAAAGAAATTGAAGAAGACACAAAGAAATGAAAAACGTTCCATGCTCATGGATTGGAAGAACAAATATTGTGAAGATGTCAATGCTACCTAGAGCAATCTGCACATTCAATGCAACCCCCATCAAAATACCATGCACTTTTTTCAAAGAAATGGAACAAATAATCCTAAAATTTGTATGGAACCAGAAAAGACCCCAAATAGCCAGAGGAATGTTGAAAAAGAAAAGCAAAGCTGGCGGCATCACAATTCCGGACTTCAAGCTCAATTACAAAGCTGTCATCATCAAGACAGTATGGTACTGGCACAAAAACAGACACATAGATCAATGGAACAGAACAGAGAGCCCAGAAATGGGCCCTCAACTCTATGGTCAACTCATCTTTGACAAAGCAGGAAAGAATGTCCAATGGAAAAAAGACAGTCTCTTCAACAAATGGTGGTGGGAAAATTGGACAGCCACATGCAGAAGAATGAAACTGGACCATTTCCTTACACCACGCACAAAAATAGACTCAAAATGGATGAAAGACCTCAATGTGAGACAGGAGTCCATCAAAATCCTAGAGGAGAACACAGGCAGCAACCTCTTCGACCTCAGCCGCAGCAACTTCTTCCTAGAAACATCGCCAAAGGCAAGGGAAGCAAGGGCAAAAATAAACTATTAGGACTTCATCAAGATAAAAAGCTTTTGCACAGCAAAGGAAACAGTCAACAAAACCAAAAGACAACCGACAGAATGGGAGAAGAGATTTGCAAATAACATATCAGATAAAGGGCTAGTATCCAAAATCTATAAAGAACTTATCAAACTCAACACCCAAAGAACAAAGAATCCAATCAAGAAATGGGCAGAAGACATGGGCAGAAGACATGAACAGACATTTTTCCAAAGAAGACATCCAAATGGCCAACAGACACATGAAAAAGTGCTCAACATCACTCAGCATCAGGGAAATCCAAATCAAAACCTCAATGAGGTACCACCTCGCACCAGTCAGAATAGCTAAAATTAACAAGTCAGGAAACGACAGATGTTGGGGGGGATGCGGAGAAAGGGGAACCCTCCTACACTGTTGGTGGGAATGCAAGCTGGTGCAACCACTCTGGAAAACAGTATGGAGGTTCCTCAAAAAGTTGAAAATAGAGCTACCATACGATCCAGCCATTGCACTACTGGGTATTTACCCCAAAGATACAAATGTAGGGATCCGAAGGGGTACGTGCACCCCGATGTTTATAGCAGCAATGTCCACAATAGCCAAACTGTGGAAAGAGCCAAGGTGTCCATCAACAGATGAATGGATAAAGAAGATGTGGTATATATATATATATATATATATATATATATATATATATATATACAATGGAATATTATGCAGCCATCAAAAGGAATGAAATCTTGCCATTTGCAACGACATGGTTGGAACTGGAGGGTATTATGGTGAGCGAAATAAGTCAATCAGAGAAAGACATTTATCATATGACCTCACTGATATGAGGAATTCTTAATCTCAGGAAACAAACTGAGGGTTGCTGGAGTGGGGGGTGGGGTGGGAGGGATGGGGTGGCTGGGTGATAGACATTGGGGAGGGTATGTGCTATGGTGAGCGCTGTGAATTGTGCAAGACTGTTGAATCACAGATCTGTACCTCTGAAACAAATAATGCAATATATGTTAAGAAAAACAAAAAGAAGAAGAAGATAGCAGGAGGGGAAGAATGAAGGGGGGGGAAATCAGAGGGGGAGATGAACCATGAGAGACGATGGACTCTGAAAAACAAACTGAGGGTTCTAGAGGGGAGGGGGTTGGGAGGATGGGTTAGCCTGGTGATGGGTATTAAAGAGGGCACGTTCTGCATGGAGCAGTGGGTGTTATGCACAAACAATGAATCACGGAACACTACATCAAAAACTAATGATGTAATGTATGGTGATTAACATAACAATAAAAAATTTTTTAAAAAGGTAAAAATGTGGTCAAATATGAGATTAAATCATTATTATCATCTCAGTGCCAACTTAGCTCAGCTAGTTAGCTGCTGTGCTGATGAAATCATGCACGTGAGCCAAGCGAGCTGGTTCTTCTTCTAGATTCATGCTACAGGGACCAATAATTTTCCTGACTAATACAGAGTGAGCAGAAGGATGGAGAAAGCTGCAAAGCACATCCTGGTGGGTCAGCGGGGTTATCTTCATAAATAAAAGATAGATAGCATACAGTCACCTCAGTTTACCTAAGGCATGCAGGATCCCAGACTTTTGGAAGAAATAAAAGACAGGCTCTGTCATAATCAGCTCTGGTGCAATAAATCCACAAGATAATACATTATGCCTAATTCAAGAGTTTAATGTTTTGTTTTGCTTTTGCAATTGTATTCTACCGGTTTTAAGACTGAAAGTTAACCAAGAATTGCTACATCTGCCTGCAATACAAAAAGCAAGTCAATCTCTGTCAATTTAGAATTCCAATATGGTTCATTCCATGAGCATATTGAAACAGGGAGGAGCCAAACCGTTACTCCAATTTCCAATGAGGATGAGATTTAGTAGTATACAGACTCCAAGTATTTGGTTAGTATTCACATCCTAAAACCCCCAAACCTACATATATACGATGGAATATTATTCAGCCATCAGAAACGATGAATACCCACCATTTGCATTGGCATGGATGGAACTGGAGGGGATTATGCTAAGTGAAGTAAGTCAAACTGAGAAAGACAATTATCATATGGTTTCACTCATATGTGGAACATAAGCAATAGCATGGAGGACCATAGGGAAGGGAGGGAAATCCAAAGGGGGAGAAATCAGAGAGGGAGATGAACCATGAGAGACTATGGACCCCGAGAAACAATCTGGGGTTTCAGAGGGAAGGGGGGTAAGGGGAGGGGTAATAGGGTGATAGGTATTGAGGAGGGCACGTGCTGTGATTAGCACTGGGTGTATACATAACTAATGAATGGTTGAACACTGCATCAAGGACTAATTATGTACTATACAGTGGCTAACTGAACATAATAAACAAACAAACAACAAACAGAGAGGGAGGCACACCATAAGAGACTATAGAGAACAAACTGAGGGTTGCTGGAGAGGAGGTGGGTGGAGGGTGGGCTAAGTGAGTGATGTACATTAAGGAGGGCACTTGTGATGAGTACTGGGTGTGATATGAAGTGATGAATCACTGAATTCTACTCCTGAAACGAATACTGCACTATATGTTAACTATCTTGAATTTAAATAAAATCTTGTCAGAAGAATAAAGATAAAAATAAAACCCCCAAACCTTCCCTACAAAACCAGCCATATGAATTTAGACTTCTTGTTGTTGTTGTTGTTTTTAAATTTAAATGTTTCGGGGTGCCTGGGTGGCTCAGTCGTTAAGCATCTGCCTTCGGCTCAGGTCATGATCCCAGGATCCTGGGATCGAGCCCCGCATCGGGCTCCCTGTTCCCGCGGGAAGCCTGCTTCTCCCTCTCCCACTCCCCCTGCTTGTGTTCCCTCTCTCACTGTGTCTCTCTCTGTCAAATAAATAAATAAATAATCTTAAAAAAAAAATTTAAATGTTTCTACTTTAAAGGGGTTCCAGCAACTTCTTCTTTTACTTCACCTTCGGTATTTGTCCTACGAACTTTATACACAGGTCAATGATTTCAAGTGAATCAAGTGATCATTCTTAGGTTGCAGACACCAAATACAGCATGCATAGTAAAAACGTAAGTATTATAGCAGGGATTATGTGTAAAATCCAGAAAGCTGAGCCCTGGATCTCTAGGAACTGGAAAATAGGCGGGGGTGGGGGGGGCGGGTAAGGGGGGGGCGCGCGCCTGGGTGGCTCAGTCAGTTGGGCATCTGCCCTCGGCTCAGGTCATGATCTCAGGATCCCGACATTGGGCTCCTTGCTCAGCGGGGAGTCTGCTTCTCCCTCTGCCCCTCCCCCCCCACCCCCCCTCATGTGCTCTCTCTCTCTCTCTCTCACTCTTTCAAATAAATAAATAAAATATTAAAAAAAGAAAAGAAAATAGATCTAGGACACAAGCTGGAGGTCTGAGTGTCTCCACCTGGAACGACTCCCACCCTCTGGTCTGCTGGTGAACTCCTGTGCCCCCCTGACCACCCATCAACAGATACTGGCGGAATGGCTGAATAATGAAGATTGAAGACCATCCTAGTCATAGACAGATCTGGCAGCACTTTGGTAAGTGCATTTATCCAAGGGACTTGGTGAAGAGAAAATGGCTTAGAAAAAAAAAAAAGCTAGGAAAAGAAATGTAGTTCTATCTAGATTTAGTTCTAGTATGGAGCATCCTGTGTGAAATAAGCCCCAAACATGCCAAGAATATTTTGTACTGCATTACAAATGAAAACCAGCTCCCATGCAGATGGAATTAAGAATTTCGTAACCCAATAAATCTGCCTTCCTCCTAGGACAGAAACTGCTTTAACTATTCAAAGCAAATTCTTAAACATTTCCCGCTCCTGATATGTAAAGACTTTTTAGAAAGTAGGATGAATTTGGTCTGTGATAGATGCTTATTAAAAATTCAGATCTTTGTTGAAGCAAAACAATGTATGTGGAGCACAAGTAAAATCCTTGTCGAGGAAATCCCTGAGAAACCTGTTTTTTTTTTTCTCTCAATGAAATTGTGTTAAAAATGAATAAAACATACATTCTTCTGTGGGATCTGTAGCTGAAGTGAAGATATTGGAGTAAATGTCACAAGGAAAAGGGGCACTTTGCATAGGGCCCCCACACCCTTCACTCCCACCTCTTCCCTTTCCAGGCTTCTAAATTTTTTCATGTTGTTTTGGTGGGTGGTTTGGCAGCTTTGTATGGGTTTTAGCCTTCAGGCATCAATCTCTTTGTACTTTAGGTTTCTGGATTGAGAGGTTTGAGGAGGAAAGGGATGAAGGACACTCCAAGGGTAATTGCTACTTAATAGCCAAAAATAGGGAAAAATAGCTACAGGAGTGCAATTAGCCTCTGCTCATCCTTCCTCTAAGCAAATGGCACCTGTCACATCACCCCATCATGCAACATGACTGTGTGGCTTCCGTGTGACCTGGGTGGGGCAAAAGAGAGGATTTCCTATTTAAGGCTCATTTGTTGTAGAGTGTGTGGCCCATCAGACTGATGAAGCATTCATTGTTTCTCTAAAATGGAAAGAGCTTTGTAAAGAATTCTTTTTAAAGGTACCAGGAATCTGGAGACCACATACTACTAAATTTGGTTTTGATCAGCGGCTTCATTATTGGCTGAGATTTAGAAACAAAAGGCCCCTATTTTGATTGCTGCAGAAAACAGCATTTGTTTTCTGCAGCAATCAAGACACAAACATCCAGCCCATTTGAATACCTTTTTATCCACTTTCCTTGGGGTGACCTCTGATTGGCCACGCTAAATAAGGGGGTAGCCAAGAAAAGCTAACATTTCATAAGAACTTCACTTTTCTAATCTCCTCCTTTGACTAAAATGGCCATTATTTTGCCTTTCCTAACAGAATCCAATGCACGGAGTAAGTGCAGTGAACATAGGCTGAACGATCAAGGGGAGCCGGCTGGTCCAATGCTGCACGGAGGCCATTCACTTGCCAACACTGCGGAGATTACTATGCACCGAGGTCGTCTGTGCTGTGGCTTAGGCCAACTGTACCACTGATTTTGAATTACAAAAAGACTTCCAGTTGTAAAATAATTAAGTTATGGAGATGAAAAGCACAGCAAAAAAGTGGGGGGGGGGGCGGTATCAGACTGACCCCAAGCGCCTCTTCTTTTGAGTATCCTCAAGTTCCTACCTCTTTTCTCCCCCTCCTCCCCACTCCTCATGCTTCTAGTTCACTATTTTAATTCCCAGCAGAATCATCTGCTGTACGACAGACTGCCCGGCTACAAAGATAGACGTGCACACCCCCATTGTGTCCGGTAGTCAAGGACGAACAGGCAAGCTAACAAGATGCAAATCCCATTCAATGTGGCTAATGCCTTGTTCTATCCCTATGCAAAGGCCCAGAAAACTCATTCTTTTTTTTTTTTTTTAAAGATTTTTATTTATTTATTTAACAGAGATATAGAGAGAGCATAAGTAGGCAGAGAGGCAGAAAGAGGGAGAGGGAGAAGCAGGCTCTCCGCCGAGCAGGGCGCCCGATGCGGGGCTCGATCCCAGGACCCTGGGATCATGACCTGAGCTGAAGGCAGACGCTTAACCAACTGAGCCACCCAGGAGCCCCGAAAACTCATTCTTTTAGGCAGTTTTATAATCTAGCTCTGACACCATTACTGAATGTGTAACACTAATTTAAATAAATCACATGTGGTTAGCAAAAGAGACAGTTCTGTCTTTGTTTAGTCTGAGAGGTTATTTTCATGATTAAAGGGACCTGATCTCATGTTCTTAGGCGAGGTTCAAGGATATCTATCATTTACCCTCCAGGAATGCCCCCATCGTGGGTCATTTGGGTGCTAGCCTGGTCCCTGCTGAACTGCTTGGTGGCGAGGGAAGAAACATTCTGGGAACAGAGGCATGCATCGAATAGGGCTCTTGGGATTATGTAGCAAGTGTCACTTCACATAGGTTGTGTTGAAAGAGGCAAGAACACAACTTTCTCTGCCAACGGAAGCAAATCTCGCGTCAAACGGCTGTGATGATTCCGTCAGGAAGTGGTTGTAGCTGAACTATAGAAGAGGGTCCTCCCACAGCCTTGGACCTGCTTTCCCAGGGGAGGAACTCGTGCACAAGTGGGAGGAGGATGCACATTAATGTCTGAAGTTACCACCGAGGCTTGAAATTGCTTCCAAGGCAGATGTTCGCCTTTTACTCGGTTGTACCTTTCAGATCATAAAGCAGGGGGCTTGAAACATAGTATGCGTCCAATAATCCTGTTAGCTGACAGACTGGGCTTGAAAACATCTTTCCTTACTTCTACCTGATTGGACAGAATAATCTGAAAAAAAATGGGTCTAGTCCTTCACATTTTTGGTCTCATGTCAGATCTCTCTTTTCAGGAGTCTTAATCGAAAAGATTTTCCAGTTGGTTTACTTCCTGGTCTTCAAAATCATGCCTGAGGGTCTGTAATGAGAGGCCTAAAGTGCTAGTCCTTTCCCTAACAGGAGATAAGCCAGTCAGCAAGACTTTGTGCCTCTCTTGATATTTTGGTTTAAATCAGTGACTATATTTAAACTAAAGAAGACATCCCTCAAACAGCAGCCATTCTGAAACTTGGAAATCATTAACAATAAGGAGACAGTGATTTAAAAGGCTAATCACCTTTCAGAATTCCAACTGCCTCCAGCATATTTCTACAAACTGCTCTGGTTCCAGAAGTCTGCACTTCTTAGGTTCCTTCGTTTTCCTGCAGTTAAGGCAGAAGCAAACCTGTATCCACAGCTTCTATTTGAGCACTTCTAAACTGTCCTAAGTTAATAAAGATGCTGACAGACACAGTGTTTTTGTTTGCCTCAAGGACGCATCCTAATCTTCCTGGCCAGCCCTTCTGCCTACATAAATTGCATCCAGACATCCAATATGTTCAGAAAAAAAAGGATGTAGTGAAAATTCTAGGGAGGGGATATTTCTGTTCAAGGATTAAGATGAGATTCACAGGCAGGATATGCAAAAATGATAGTTTTACACAGGAAAGAACCAGCATTCGTATGACAAAATATTTGCCTACGAAAGCTCAGTTTCTGAGGTTCAATTTCCACTAAATTCTCCAAAAACACATAAAAGTGAGTGGCTGTCACACAGTGGTTCGTGCTGTTTTGGTGGGTGGTTTGGCAGCTTTGTGTGGGTTTTAGCCTTCAGGCATCAATCTCTTTGTACTTTAGGTTTCTGGATTGAGAGGTTTGAGGGGGGAGGAAATCTAGGGGAGATTTCCTCCCCTTCCTTTCCCCTCTACTTGCTTATCTCAGAGGTTGCACTTGTCAGTTCTTCTAACGCTAAGACCAAATTATATCCATATCAAAGACCTACTATTCTCTTCCAGGGAAAATAATGAACTAAACTCACAGACTTGCAGGAGCTTATTTAGACTTTCCAACTAGCAGGTCAGTCTCAAGTTCTAATATATAAGGGCACAAAAAATAATGTTGATAACAGAGTATGACAGTACCTCAGCCTTGACTCAAGGCTTTTTTCTTTTTTTTTTTTTTAAGATTTTATTTATTTATTTTGAGAGAGCATGAGTGAAGGCAGAGGGAGAGAGAATCTCAAGCAGAATCCATGCTGAGAGTGGAGCTCGATCTTAGCTGAGATCATGGCCTGACCTGAAACTAAGAGTCCGACACTTCAGCAACTGAGCCACCCCGGCGCCCCTTGACTCAAGGCCTTTAAGATAACAGTCTCAGGGAGGCTTCTCAAACAGACATCCAGGAGTATAACCTCACGAAACCCAAAAGAAAGCAGTCATTGTTCCTACCCGCCTCATTAGCTGCAGCATCAAAAGCGTCTTCCCAGTACCTGCCGGCATAAACTTTTAGGGACTGAACAAATTAAGCTAAAAATTGTCTTTAGGGAATTTATAACCCAAAATAGATTTGGGGTGAAGCGAGCAGTATCATTTTTAGTGGAGTGGCGAGAGGAGAAAATTCTGATAATGTTATCACCCCAGGATTTCAGGATAGCATTTTCAAAGATTCCTTGGGCATTACTGTATTACCCGATTGGTTTATTTCCCCTGAACAGGCAAATTCTCACCAAGCAGCACTTGGAGAGTAGTGAATTACAGCTGCTCTGAAAAGGCCAAATAAACAGATCACTCCTGAGCCCCGAGGTAAATATCCAGCTCTTTCTAGTGTAGTCGGTGGACAGAAATTCAAAGGACAGAATTCAACCCAAGGGCAGACCAAAGAAAAGGTCAGAGTCTATGCTGTTAATCCTCAGGAAGACTCCCTACCCCATTCATATTCCGTGTCTTATGAGAAGTTCCTTCCACTTGTGTTCCAATATGAAGCAGAAATAACAAGCTGACCAGGCAATGAGGAAACCATGGAAGACAGCATTAAAATGATAATGCAAGAAAAACAATTCAAGATGTAGATGCCATGTTTACTTCTGAACAATACGGTGGAACTTCCAATGGAGGATTTAATAGACATAGAATTTTCCAGGAAAATAAAGGCAGGATTTGGGGAAATCTGAGAATACGGATAAGGAACACTGTCATCTAAACAAACCTTGACACTAAAAGGTAATGATATCCTAGATTCCATGATCCAAAATAGAGTCATGTATGTACCTAAGAGGGATAGTGTAGAAAAGGGTAGAAAGACAAGCGAGAGCACAGGGAAGAGTGTGCACATACGAGGGTGAGTGAGGAGGTGTGGCGTTAACCCTCTACCTAGTCCAGAATATGACTGAATTATCTCACCGTGAAGACATTTCATTAATGTATGTAGCCTTGCCCAACTCAGCCAAATCCCTATCTACCTTAAGGGAGGAGGAAGGCAGAGAGTTTTTTGTTGTTTTAAATTGATCCTTGATGGGCGCCTGGGTGGCTCAGTTGGTTAAGCGACTGCCTTCGGCTCAGGTCATGATCCCGGAGTCCTGGGATCGAGTCCCGCATCGGGCTCCCTGCTCGGTGGGGAGCCTGCTTCTCCCTCTGACCCTATCCCCTCTCATGCTGTTTCTCTCTCTCTGTCAAATAAATAAATAAATAAAATCTTAAAAAAAAATAAAAAAATAAAAAAAAATAAATTGATCCTTGATTGCTAAATGTACCTGAATTTGCAGAGGAAGGAAATCTAATGTGCGTCATAAAGAATTCAAATTCTTTGCCTCATTGGTGGAGGTTGTGATAGTCAAAGTGTTCTGAATCTTTCCTGCTCTTTTGTCTCTTTCAGCTGAAGGGCAGGTACTACATCTGCCAAGGATGAAATCAAGTGGAAATCTGCAACTAGAGGTCAAGTAGGTCCAGGAGGTAGTGACCCAGGCACAGTCCTTCCTCCCCTCCCTGGTAAAGGAACCGGGAAATACAAGTTATCGTGGGTCAATCCCATAACCACATTCTAAAAATATTGATGAAAAAATTAATCTCCATTTTGATAGGTCAAAAATTGTTTAGTGAAAAAAGCATTGCATAGGCCACAAGAACAACAACGCCTCTTTCCCTAAGGGCTAACTTAATCTTTGGATGTCTGGAACTCTAAGGACTTTAGGCTATGTAAAAAGCATTTGAATCTAAAGCTGTCTCTGTTTCATAATTTAAGGCTGGTGATTTCCTGGGGGAGTGGAGGGGTAAAAATGCTACCAGTTGCTCTATGGGGTTGGATTACAGGTGGGAACAAATTTGGGGTTCCTAGAATGCTTTGGATCTGACAGGCGTTTCATGCGACAAACCTTTCTCCCCACCCCAATTTGTCAGCAACATGGGGTTTTCAACACGGGGCATGCATTTTCAAAATAAATCATATCCATCAAAAAGAGCTCTGCAAACCCTCAAAAATCCACATCTCCCTCCTCTAATAAACTAGAACTGTAGCATGAACTTGAGCTGCGTGGAAGCTAATAGGAAGGAAATCTATTTGAGTAGTTCGTTTTGCAAAACGACCGAAATTTAAGAGAGAGAGGGAGAGGAAACCCATCTTTTTAAAAAATCATTAAAGCAACTGCTTTTAAGATCGCAGAATATCCATTCTCCCCGCCCTCGGTGCAAAATGACGTTAACCGTTTTACTTCCGAAGCTGTGCACATATACTGCAGGCAGGGCAGAGGGGCCCGGTCCCCCGCGGAAGGAGGGGGTTGGGGGGACCTCGGCCAGCCCGGGCCTGAGTGCGACGCCGCGAGAAGCCTTAGCACTTCCGCAGCCCGGGCTGACAGCGTCCCCACCGGCGCGGGCTCCAGCCTGGCATCGCAGCACCGCTGGCAGGATCCGGAAGCGGATTCGCGGCAGGCTGCCCACACCGCAGTCCGCCCGGACCTGGTCCGGAGCGGAAGGCTCCAGATGGACCGGGCCGCGCCGCCCCAGCCCCGGCGCTGACTTACTGCCCGCGGGCGACTCGCTCGGCGGAGAACTGGCGCGCTGGCGGGAGGCGGCGGGCGGCGGCTCCGCCTCCGGTCGGGTGGCGGCCCCCCCCACCCAGGGCCGGGGTTGGCTCGCGCGCGGCCCTGGCGGCGGCAGGCGACCTCGGCAGGCGCGCCCGTCCGCGCCCCCTCCTCCCGGAGCCGTGTCTGGAGCTGGAGCGGCTTCACCGCCTGCTGTGGTCCGAGAGCTGGGCTGAAGTGGCAGAAACGGACGAGGGGGCGGAAAGCTGCCTCCCCGCTGGATTCTGGAGGCCCTTAGCTCGGTGTCCCCGGTTCCAAAAGGCTCTCTGGTTGGTCATTTCCATCCCGTGCCGAGGCGCAGAGCGGAGAGACATCTGTTTTCCATAAGCCGCGAGGCAGAGGCAAATCCTGGATTACGTGTTGCCCGGCCCTCGCAGCATTCCCAAAGCCCGCACGGCCGCTAATCCCCGCACAAAGAGCCGGAAAACAACACGCAAGTTGGTGCCCAGTTCCAGAAAGATTTCCCAGTGCGATGACTAAAGGCTCTTGCGCCCAGCCTCCGGGGAAGGGCCAATCGCAGCCCAGGGGGGCCGAGAAGGGGGGTTGGCTCGGTTTGTAGGTCTAGTCCGGCAAGCGCGTCCTCCCTGCCGGTCCTGTAAACACAAATGCAAACTCTGTCCCTGCGGGGGAAATGACTTTAGTTTGATGAGGCTGAGAGAACTGAAAAGGGCCAGCGTCCATTACAGGACAGTTTATGCTACTGAAAGCAATCATGATTCCTGAATGGGAGACAGGAAAAAATCTCGGTGTTTACTTCAGTCAGTTCTGACAATGAGTCAACTACGACACAATCAGCCCTGAAAATGAGAAATTACTGCCTCTTGGGGACTTATTGTTTATTCTGTAAAATAGGTTGGGGTAGGAAGTCTCCCCCCACTCCTCACCCCTGACTTCCTTGCTTCCTTCTAGAAACAGTTATGAGTGCCTCCCATGTGCCAGGCACTAGGCTGAGAATAGAAAATTGGAAAAAGCCTGCAGTCTCTACTCCAAAGCGCCTTATATGGGGGAGGAGGGGGTGAGAGGAGGAGACCAACAATTTCCGCGCCTGGAGAAATTGCTATGATAGAGTGTATGCCCAGAGGGTTAAGGGAACATAGAAGCAGGTTTTCAATCATGCTGGAAATCAAGGAAGGCTTCCCACAGGAGGCTGCATTTGAGTTTTGAAGACTGAGCAGGCATCAGGCAGAATGGAGAGAGAGAGGCAGGGGGAATATCTGAACTTCTGTACGGCTGCAGAAGACAGGTGAGAGGAACAGAGGTGAGAGATGTGGTTATGGAGTCAGACCACGAAGGTCTCATCTGCTAAGTTCTGGGATTGGGCTTTTGGAAGCTGTGGGAACCCTTGTGTTTCAGACAGATTACTGAAGAAGGCATATGGAAGGAAGACAGCCTAGGAAGGGGGTGGAGGTGAGTGGGGATGGATGGGAAAGACTCCAAAGATGTGAGAGAGGCGAAACCTGTAGGATGTCGTGCCTGGGAACAAGGAGGGGAGTGGAGCTGGAAGCTTTCACCCAGGTTCTGACACGCATGTGCACTGGGGTGGATGGAGAGTACTATCTGCCAAGACAGAGAAATGAAGAGAGCAAGTGGGACTGGAGAAAGGATGAGTTGCGTTTAGACAAGTTGAGTGTATGGCTTTTGTAAGATATCCAAATGCAAATATCCCAGCAGGCAGGACAGCCCCATGGATCTGTAAGGCAGTTTGGGTGTTATGGGCTAGCAATGCAAATTAGAGAGTTGCCCACCTTTACATACATGGTAAATACAGGAGCAGAAAATAATTCACTTCGTTTGCTAGGCTGCCATAACAGAGTGCCACAAACTGAGTGGCTTCAAGAACGGAAATGTACTCCCTCAGGGCACCTGGGTGGCTCAGTCAGTTGGATGTCTGCCTTCGGCTCAGGTCGTGATCCCCGGGGTCCTGGGATCGAGCCCTGCATCAGGCTTCCTGCTCAGCGGGGAGCCTGCTTCTCCCTCTCCCTCTGCCTGCCGCTCTGCCAACTTGTGCTCACTCTCTCTGTGTCAAATAAATAAATAAAATCTTTTTTAAAAAAAAGAAAGAAATATATTCCCTCACGCTTCTGGAGGCCAGATATCCAAGACCAGGGTGTCAGCAGGACCATGCTCCCTCCGACAGTGCCAGGCAAGGATCTGTTCCAGGACTCTTTCCTCACTTCTGGTAGTTTCTTGGCTTGTGGCATCCTAACTGCAATCTTCACATGGTACTCTCCCTGAGTGAGGGTGTCCACATTTCCCCTTTCTGTCAGGACACCAGTCATACTGGATTAGGGGCCCACCCTACTCCAGTGTGATCTCATTTTAACTAATTACATCTGTCCTTATTTTTATTTCCTATCTGGAAATTACCTTGTTTCCATATAAGGTAACATTCTGAGGTAGTGATGGTTAGGACTTCAACCTACGAATTTCAGGGGAACACAATTTAACCCACGACATTCACACAATTTGGACTGAGTTATTCGGAGCAGGATTGAACATGTCGATGAGGAGAAACATCAGCTTTAAGTGGGCAAAGAGAGCAGCTCTGGATGGAAACTGAAAGAAAACCGATTAGAAAGGTACATAAGGGGTGACCCCCACACAGGGAAGACACATGTTTTTAAAAAGAGTGATTAACACTGCCAAACACTTAAAAAGCCAGGAAAGATAAAGCTAGAATTTGCCCATTGTCTTTGGATAGTTGCAGTCATTGGACCAAATAGGCAGACTAGTAGATGAACTTCAAAGGGCCCACTTAATTCCAACATTTTATGACTTTAAAACCATTGTCCAGGCAAACCCATTGAGAGAAGTGTGGGGTAGCGGACATTTGTTTGAGTCTCGCCTCCCACACCACAACCTGCTTTCTCATCCTCCCTTGGAGGTAGGGCTTGAAACTGTGATGTGGACTCTGGCAGTCGGATGGATAGACATTAGACTTCCGTTGGGATGAAGGCAATAGGAGAAGACAGACCCCAGAGAAGCCATCTTCTGTCTGATGGTAGAACCTGGCAGAGAGATATGGACCCTAAGGGCACAACAGGGTGAAGATCCAACAGAGGGTCTGTGGTGGCCATGTTCAGAGGAGCAGAACTAGGGCTCATTCTGGAACCATCTGGTATATAATTTAGGCATTACTCTCAGCTGAGTAGCCTCCGAGCTTGATTCTCTAGATTTCTTGGAGATTCTCTGAGCCACTTAATATTCTTCTTTTTCATTTATTTTTTTTAAAGTTTTTATTTATTTATTTGAGAGAGAGAGATAGCAGGAGACAGCATGAGCAGAGGAAGAGAAGCAGGCTTCCCACTGAGTAGGGAACCGACGTGGGGCTCAATCCCAGGACTCTGGGATCATGACCTGAGCCAAAGGCAGACCCTTAACCGACTGAGCCACCCAGGCGCCCCAATATACTTCTTTTTGAATAGAATAGTTTTATTTAGATAAAATTCACATACTATAAAATTGATCTATTTAAGAGTACAATTCAGTGGTTTTTAGTATATTCACAAAGCTGTGCAACCATCACCACTATCTAATTCCAGAACATTATCATCATCCCAGAAAGAAATCTCATACACAATAGTGGTCACTCCCCATTCCCCCGTCCTCTCAGCCCCTGGTGACCACTAATCCACTTTCTATCTCTAAGGATTTGCTTATTCTGGATATTTTATATACATGGAATCTTATAATTTGTGGCCTTTTGTGTTTTGCTTCTTTCACTTAGCAAATATTCTCCAAGGATTATCCATACTGCAACACGTTCCAGTACTTCATTCCTTTTTATTGGCAAATAATATTCCATTGTATGAGTAGATCACATTTTGTTTACCCATTCATCAGTTGATGGACATGTGGATTGTTTCCACTCTTTAGCTAGTGTGAATAAGGCTGCTATGAACATATGAGTACAATTTTTTGTTCGCACATGTATTTTCATTTCTCTTGGTATACCTAAGAGTAGAGTTGCTGGGTCATAGGATAATTCTGTGCTTAAAATTTTGAGGAACTGCCAGACTATTTTCCAAATCAGTTACATCATTTCACATTACCGCTAGCAATGTATGAGGGTTCCGATTTCCTAGTGGGTGTGAAGTGGTATTGATTGTGGTTTAGATTGGCATTTCCCCAATGACTAATAATGTTGAGTATCTTTTCATGTGCTTATCGGCCATTTGCATATCTTCTTTGAAGAAATGTCCATTGAAATCTTTTGCACATTCTATTTTATTTTAAAGATTTATTTAAGGGTGCCAGGGTGTCTCAGATGGTTAAGCGATAAGACCTTTGGGTCAGGTCATGATCTCCAGGTCCTGGGATCAAGCCCTATGTAGGGTTCTTGGCTCAGCTGGGAGTCTGCTTCTCCCTCTCCCTCTCCCCCTGCGCATGCTCTCTCTCAGTATCTGTGTCTCAAATGAATAAAATCTTAAAAAAAAAAAAAGATTTATTTATTTTAGAGAGAGAGAGAGCGCATGTGCGTGTGCATGAGTGGGGAGGAGCAGAAAGGGAGGGAGGGAGAGAGAGAGAAGCAGACTCCCCTTTGAGCAGGGAGCCCGACACCGGAGATCGATCCCAGGACCCTGAGATCATGACCTGAGTTGAAATCAGGAGTCGGATCCTCAACTGACTGAGTCTCCCAGGTGCCCCAGAAATCTTTTGCACATTTAAAAAAAATAATTTTTAAAATTGTAGTTAAATATACATAACCCAGAATTTACCATTTTAACCATTTTTATGTGTGCAGTTCAGTGACATGAAGTACATTCACAATGTTGTGCAACCATCATTCTTTCCCCATTTTTTAAAAAAATATTTTATTTATTTATTTGACAGAGAGAGCACAAGTAGGCAGAGCGGCAGGCAGAGGGAGAGAGAGAAGCATACTTCCCTGCTGAGCAGGGAGCCCGATGCGGGACTCGATCCCAGGACCCTGGGATCATGACCTGAACTGAAGGCAGACGCTTAACCAACTGAGCCACCCAGGCACCTCTCTTTCCCCATTTTTAATTGTCTTTTAAAATTTACCTTTTATTATTGAACTTTTATATTCTGGATACAAATCCCTTTTCAGATATATGATTTGAAAATATTTTCTCTTATTCTGTAGGTTGTCCTTTCACTTTCTTGGTAGTGTCCTTATGTTTTTTAATAAATTCATTTTATGGTCAAACTAACTAGAGTAGTTCCTGTTGTCAGTAGCTAAGAACACTGGCAGATGCACTGAGTTGTATTAAATACAATCCTTTACTATTTTATTTTCTATAACAATGTCTCATTTCACATTTTCTATCCAATATTGCCTTAGAATTTTGGGGTTTTTTTTCCTAGAGCTTTTCTTATTCTTTTTTTTTTTTTTTAAAGATGTAGTTATTTATGGAGGGGGCAGAGGGTCAGAGGGAGAGGGAGAGAGAATATCAAACAGACTCCACACTGAGAGCTGAGCACGATGCGGGGCTCCATCTCATGACTCTAAGATCACGACCTGAGCTGAAACCAAGAGTCAGATACTCAACCAACTGTGCCATCCAGGAGCCCCAGAGCTTTTCTTATTCTATCTGAATCCCACCCATCCACATCTTACATTTCCGGGGCACAGACCCAAAGTATCAATGGCCACCACCAACATAATTATAGCTACCAGCAGGCCTCCCAACTATTCCCACCTCTATCCAGTGCTGACCCAGAACCTTGGAAATCATGTGCAATGTTCTCCTTCTCTCCAGACCTCTCCCACTCCACCCCTCCCTTCCCTCTGTTACACCACCATCACCATGTGGGGTCTTATGAATGAGATCAATGTCCTATTTAATCTTTACACCATCCACAGTGCCCAGGACAAGGCTTTGCAAAAACTTGGAGCCCAACGTGTCAAATTGAACCAAATCTTGTGACTTACTTCCTTATTTTTGTATTCTAAAACGTTTATAAAATCTGATTTTAAACTCTTCTCTTAATGGCACGTTTGGAGGATTAGGGCCTAAATTTGGGTGTAGGACAAATCTACGGTGTTCAATTTATGACTGGAAGAATGGAATTCTTTTGGGAATTAATCTCTAGGAGTTTGTGAAATGGTGAAAAAAGGTAAAGCTTCCCAGAGAAAGTTCTCAGGACCCAGAGAGGAGCAAAGACTATTATTTGGGGCATCATGAGTCAAGGTGGACCCATTTCCTGGCAGATTTTTCTGGTGGATGAGGCTTCATGACTGGCACTGCTCAGTGCTTTGAGTCTGCTTAGTTTTTGTAGGCTCTCTTATCCCGCCCGCACCCCCGACCCCTTGTCCCTGGACCTGTACAGCAACCTTAAACTCTTCAGACTCGAGGCTAACTGAAAGGCACCTGTTTGAAATAGCTGGAAAGGGCCTGGGTTCATTCAGTCATAAATCCAACCGATGTTTACTGAGCACACACTTTAATGCAAGGCCCCTCTCTGGGCATAAAAAGGAACAGGTTCATTTCCTGTAATAAGGAGTTGGATGATGAGTAGAGGGGGCAAAACAAATATAATTAACTATAACCTAAAGTACAATTAAAGAGGCATAAAAAACTGTTTTGAGGATTCACGGGAAGAACTCATGCACTTTTTCAAATAGCAGGAGAGCCTTTATGGAAAAGGTGGGGAGGGAGAGCTAGGCTTTGCTTACAAACTTGGGACCTCTAAGCCTGATCCCTGTTTCCCAGGAGCTCCCACACTAGTTGCAAAGAAAGTCACATGTACATATGGCTCTAATTCAAGACCATATGTGATAAAAGGGATTTGAAAGTCACAGAAAAGTGAGGGATCACTTTTCTACTACAGTAACCAGAACTTTATGGAAGGGTGGGCTTGGGCCCTAAGAGATGAAATGGATTTATTAAAATGCATATTTCACATAAAAAGCAATTAGATGCTCTAGAAATTTTGGAAAACCCAGAAAAGTATAGAGAATAAAACAGGGGTGCCTGGAGGGCTCCCAATCAGTTAAGCATCTGCCTTCGGCTCAGGTCATGATCTCAGGGTCCTGGGATCGAGTCCCCTGACAGGCTCCCTGCTCAGCGGGGAGTCTGCTTCTCCCTCTCCTTCTACCCCTCCCCCCTACTCGTGCTCTCTCTCAAATAAATAAATAAAATCTTAAAAAAAAGAATAAAACAAAAATCTATCTATAGATCTATTACCTACAGATAAATAAATTGCAAGACATACAGTATGCTTAGTACATATTTGAATATGTATATGAATATGAATAGAATTAGTAAATGACATTACCATCTATTGTCTTTTTTTTCCTGTGCATATTTTTATTATATATATAATTTGAAACCTTTTTTTTTTTTTAAGATTTTATGTATTTATTTGACAGCGAGAGAGAAAGCACAAACAGGGGGAGTGGCAGGCAGAGGAAGAAGGAGAAGCAGGCTCCCCGCTGAGCAAGGAGCCCCATGCAGGGCTCAATCCCAGACCCCAAGGATCACGACCTGAGCTAAAGGCAGATGCCCAAACAACTGAGCCACCCACATGCCCCTGGAACCTGTTTTTAAAAAACATACCCTGCAAGGGTGCCTGGCTGGTTCAGTCAGTAGAGCATGTGACCCTTGATTTTGAGATTGTAGTTTTGAGCCCCAACATTGGGTGTGGTGATTACTTAAAAATAAAATCTTTTAAAAAAAATTAAAAAATAAGATAAAAAATATGCTATGATATTCATTTTATATCAGTAAAATTATTAGAAAACACGTTTTTAAACAACTAAGAATATGCCATTAACTTATATATCATTTATACAACCAGTTTCCAGAGTGTTCACATTTAGATTATTTCTAAACTTCCAATTATTATAAATAAAACTTCAATGAAACTGCTAAACAGAAATCTTTGTCCACATCTCTATATTTTCAAGATAGACTCCTGTAAGTGGAATTATCAAGTCAAGGTGTATTAACATTTCTAGGGCTCTCAAGAGAGTAAGACATTGCACAATTACTTTCTTGAAAGGTTATACAGATTTACATTCCCATTAGCAATGTATGGAAATTGAGATATGCACCTTCACCAACAGTGTTACTTTAAAATATTTGCTAATCTGATAAGGAGAAAATGGTAAATCATTGTTTTTTAATTTTGTATTTATTCGTTAATATAATATTAGATGTCACCTATACTTCAATTAAAAATAAAACTGTGAAAATTTGTATTTATTTGATCACTAGTGATGTGGAACATTTTAAATATGATCATTTCCATTAATATTTCCTTTAAGTTTCCAGTTCATGTTCTTTGTCCATTTTGGGTGGGGGAGTTGGAGAGAATCTGTAGTTCTCTTAGTCAACCTTGGCTCTCCCATGGTTATCGTTCTGTGAGCATCTGCCATGTTAAGTGTGATCTCATTCATTCATCTTCTTCTGTCTCCCTCCCTCTCCCCCAACTCTCCTTCCTCCCCACGCACCCCCAAGACAGCCCCTAAACATAGCCAACTACTTCATCCAGTGCTCAAAGAAACCGTGCTCTCTTGCAACAGTGAAGGAGAAACTGGTGCTATTGGGACAATAGGTCCAGATTGTCAAGGGCCATTTAGTCACTAAGCCTCTCTTTTTAAGCACTGATTTTAGAACCTAAGCTCCCCCTATGACATAAGATTAAACTCCACAGTGTTCCTCTCTTGATTTCCCAAGTTTCAAATGAACTATACCTTCCTGCCTTCATGGCGTCTGTTCCTGCTGAGCCTGGTGTGGCCTTTCCTACATGTTCCCTAGACCGAATGCTGCCTGTCGCTGATTCTGAAGCTCAAAGAGTGGCCCTTGGGTGAGGGCAATCTCTTCCTCTGAATCCCGTAGCACACTGTAGTCCATTGAGAGTATTTCCAACATCCCAAATGTTCTGGTTATTTGTGCATGCCATTCATCTACTTCATTACTTTATAAACTCCTTGAAGAGTCTACTTGAGTAGGGTCTATGTCTTCTTTATGTCTGGATTCTCAGAATACAGTTAGCAGAAATCAAAAAATATTTTACAAACTAAAAAATTAAATGTCATTTAACAGAAACACTAGGGGAAAGAGAGCCACTTTGAAAGGGAAAACAAACTTTAATTTTAATTGTATTGGCTGTGGTAATATTACAGACCGAATTGTGTCCTCCTACACCGCCCCCCAGGGGCGTTGGCCAAACTCATACATTGAATCCCTAACTCCCACGTCAGGATATTTGGAGATAGGGTCCTTGGGGAAATAATCAAGGTTAAATGAAGTCATAAGGATGGGATCCTGATCCAATAGGATTAGTATCTTTAAAGAAGAGGAAGGGACACAGAGCTCTCTCTCTCTCCACTTCTGAGCACAGTAAAAGGCCATGTGAGGACACAACCACTATCTTCGAACCCGGACTGAATTCCTCACCAGAACCTGATCATGCAGGTAGCTAGATCTTAGACTTCCAGCCTTCAGAACTCTAAGAAAATAAGTTTCTGTCGTTTAAACCACCCGGGCTGTTATGTTGTTATGGCAGCCTGAGCTGACTAATACAGAGGTAATGGTAAGATGTTAGGTAGAAATGGAAGAAAGTCAGTCTAAACAAAGGGATATTAGTAACCGAAGCAAAGAACTCACAGAATCTCATGGTGAGACCATTTGGGGGGTGTAAATAAGGGAAGAATTGGGAAACATGTCTCCTTTTGTCTTGTCATAAAAGGCACAAGATACTCTCTTATTCTGCATCTTTTTAAATCCCCTGTGGCAAAGGAATAAAAACTGATAAAAATTAAAACTGGAGTCCAGGGACTGAGAAACTGAATGGGGCTAAACAATTAATTTTAGATCAAATATAAAAACAGCAAAGGGAAATAAGCACTAAAATAATATTTCAAAAGGAATCTGACAAGGAAATTGCCACTGGCTTCCATGAGAGTAAGAGCATACTCTCTTATAATGTTTTCTTGATGATATATTGATCTTCTTGAGCTGATGCATTAGCCATGGAAAGATGTTCCTGAGTCTCCAGGGACATTACTCAATCGGGGCATCGGGCCAGATCACAGAACCACACATGACTTCAAATCCAAGTATTAAGGAAGAACACGTTAGAAAGCCAAGACAGAAACAGAACAATTCTCTCTGGGGTCTTAATATTTGTTCTCAGGTCCTTGCCAAAAACTCACTCATCATAAACTCTGCATATGTTAAATACATGTCATACTTTTGAAGTTTCAAACAAAAAAATCTTACTTGGACAAAACAAAAACCATAAAAACAGGCAAAGGGCTTTTTGAGAACCCTACTTTTCAGAACTGTTGTAATTCAATGTCTTTTCAATTCTTGCATTAGAGATTAAAAAAAAGAAACCATGAAAATGTTTCTTTCAAAATTTCCTTTTATCCAACGTGAGGAGAAAATATGGTGACAATTGAGTCATTTTCTTATTCTTTAAGATAAATTTCAATGTATTGTGCCTAATACCCAACATATGTATATCTGATACACAGATTTCTTTTTTAAAATAAACTTTTAGGGGCGCCTGGGTGGCTCAGTCAGTTAAGCGTCTGCCTTCGGCTCGCTCAGGTCATGATCACAGAGTTCCTGGATTGAGCCCCGCATTGGGCTCCCTGCTCAGCGGGGAGTCTGCTTCTGCCTCTGCCCCTGGCTCATGCTCTCTCCCTCTCTCTCTCTGTCAAATAAATAAGTAAAATCTTAAAATAAAATAAACTTTTAATAAGTATAAATTACGAACAGGAAAGTGCACAAGTCCTAAAGCAACAGCTCAATGAATTATCACAAAGGAACCACAACAGGTAAACACCAGCCAGATCAAGAAATAGAACATTACCAGCACCACAGATGCCCGTTTCCAAGTGTAGTTTTGAGCTAGATATATTTTTTCTAACTATTATTAATGATAGTAAGTGCCTAGATCAGTCCACAAAAGCTAAAAAGTTTTATGAATACATTGCCCAGGGGCTAGAGGGACATCTCCATTTACCAGGGCCTTATCTAACTTAGATTCCTTAATCAATTGCAGGGTGCTCATGGGAACACAAATTAGCATAACCATCCAGTGTTATTGGAAAGTAGTTTAAGGATATGTATCCAGATCCTTAAAAATGTTTGTATGTTAAGCTCTAGTAATTCCAGCTTAAAATTTTTTCTCAAGGCAATATCAGAGGTGTGATCATGGATATTTGTCCAGACAGCATCATTAGGGCAGTAGCTCTGGGATGCTCTGTGACTCCTAACTGTGCGATCTGGGACAAAATATTTCACCAACTGCTCTGTGCCTCGGTTTCCTCATCTGTTAAATGTAATAATAGTAGGTTGTTACAAAGAGTTGCATAAAGAACTTGAAACAGTGCCTGTCACATAGTGGTTTAACATTTGTTAAGAACTTAGTTATTATTACAAAACCATTCATCGCAACATTATTTATAACAGAAAGAATTTTGGAAAGACGTTAAATGACCAGAAATAGGGGAATGAATGCATACCCTCTTGTGCATCCATACAAAAGAATATGAAGCACCCCTCAGGGGATGGCATAGGGATTAAGAAGCCCGAATGCCAACCTGTCCCTGACCAGCTGTATGACCTTGACAACTTTCTTAACTCTCTGAGCGTCAGTTTCATCATTTGAGAAAAGAGACTAAAAGGGCACCTGGGTGGCTCAGTTGGTCATGCATCTAACTCTTGGTTTTGGCTCAGGTCATGATCTTAGGGTCGTGAGGTCAAGCTCCACGTCTGGCTCTGCGCTCAGCTCAGAGTCTGCTTGAGTTTCTCTCTCCCTCTGCCCCTCCCCCTGCTTGCTCTCTCTCTCTCAAGTAAATAAATAAATCTTTAAAAAAAGGAAAATAGGGGTGGCTGAGTGGCTCAATCGGTTAGGCATCTGCCTTGGGCTTGGGTCATGATCCCAGGGTCCTCGGATCGAGCCCCACATCAGGCTCATTGCTCAGCAGGGGGTCTGCTTCTCCCTCTCCCTCTGCCTGCCACTCCCCCCTGCTTGTGCGCTCTCTGTCTCTCAATCTCTGTCAAATAAATAAATAAAATCTTTAAAAGAAAGAAAGAAAGAAAGAAAGAAAGAAAGAAAGAAAGAAAGAAAGAAAGAGAAAATAGAAGAGTACCTATCTTGGAGTGTTCACTAGCTCGTAAACATAAAGCACTTAGAATAGTCCCTGATATCCAGTTAGTGCTTAAGCAGTGTTAGTCCTCTCCATCATAAGTTGGAGAGTTGTAGCCTGATGGCCCAGCTATATATCACACGCACAAAGCTTTCCAGTCAGTGGCTGAGAAAGTACAGGCTCTGTGAGGAGAAGGTGAACGGAACAAAACCTAAATCCCTTTCAGAATTAATAGAGGGAATTACAGATACAAGCCTAGGCCTGGATGCTACGTGCACAATTTCCCTGTGAAGAACTGGACAAAGAGTTGTTTCTCTGGAAGAACCAGAACGCGCTGCTTCGACTAAAAGGAAAAAAAAAAAAGGTCCCCCAAACAAAAACCCCCGCCACAACAACAAACAAGTCTTGGGGAGAGAAAAAAGCTGGGCTGGTTTCCCTAATCTCCGGCACCCCCCCACCACCTCTTTTCTTCTCCCTGCCCCCTGCGCCCCCTCCCCTTGTCACCTTGGGCTTCCCAGGGACCGTAGGACAGGGAATGGAGATTTCCAGCCACTTGGGGGAGGAGGCATGCACATCGCAGCTCCCACAGAAACAACTGGGGGGGGGGCTGCGCTGAGGTGACCCCCTGCCCCACTTTTAAAGCTCTCGGTGTGAGTGTGGACACAAGCCAGACGTGCTTTCGTTCTAAAGGAGCAGGTTTACAGCCAGCCTTGGAAATGGCATGGTATGGCGACATTGCTCTGACCCAGTAGCCTCAATTTCTGGATAGGACAAAGGCCAGCAGTCCCCAAGCCCTGTTCCCTTCGCTACCAGCAGCTCCCATCCGCCAAGACCCGTGCTCCCCAAAGGCACCCCAGAAGCCGTGACACCACCAGCTCTGTGTGCAGAGGGGAGCCGGGGAGCCGTGGGCGGCGCAGGCCGTGAGAAAAAGGAAGCTTCACACCGGAGGCCCATATTCCCTGAATACCCCTGGACGGCAATGGGGAAGGCGGGGCGGCTGCCAGGGCCCCCTCCCGGCCCTCCAGTGACAGCTCAGACAATGGCGCCCCTTGGTTCACTGCAGGCGCTGAGCGTGGGAAGAGAGCTGCTTTGTTCAGGCCTTGTCACTGTCTTTCCTCGCCACAGTTCTGGGGCGTGTAGGGTCACTGCTACCTTAGAGGGTCTTTCCATTCTCTTTTTGTAATGGGCCAGCGTTAATTCCTATTTATGCTGTGCCCCCAGTGTGCCCAGACCACAGATAGTATCCAGAAGACACGATAGTTATCCTCGAGGAGGAGATAAAGGGGCCATGTTTCTAAGAAATCACTGATCACTGCTATGTTGTTGTTGTTAAAAATGCTCTTAAGGAGGGGCGCCTGGGTGGAACAGTCCGCCGAGCAACCAACTCTTGGTTTCAGCTCAGGTCCTGATGTCAGGGTTGTGAGATTGAGCCCTGTGTCAGGCTCCGGGCTCAGTGCAGAGTCGGCTTCAGATTCTCTCTCTCTCTGCCCCTCCCTCTCATGCTCTCTCTCTCTTTCAAATAAATAAAATAAATCTTTTAAAAAACTGCTCTTGGGGCACCTGGGTGGCTCAGTCGTTAAGCGTCTGTCTTTGGCTCAGGTCATGATCCCAGGGTTCTGGGATCAAGCCCTGCATTGGGCTCCCTGCTCGGCAGGAAGCCTGCTTCTCCGTCTCCCACTCCCCCTGCTTGTGTTCCCTCTCTCGATGTGTCTCTCTCTGTCAAATAAATAAAATCTTTAAAAAAAAAATGCTCTTAAGGAAATAGAATCATCCAGTGAGGAGTGCAGATTGAGAATCATATCCTGAGAGCTCTAGTTCTTGTTGCTTGGGTCCCAGTGGAAGAACCTGTATGTCAGTGACATATTAAAGAGAGTTGGCTCTTCTGGGCGTTCCTAGAAATACAATTATTGCCAGTTGCTGGTGAGGCACTTGAGGGCCCCAGAAGGAGCCAGGCTTGCAGATTTCACAGGACTTGTGCAACAGACAGAGGCTCCTCAGCAACATTGGCTTAAAGCTCTTGTATTTAAAGTTAAGTCATCCAGGGGCACTTGGCTGGCTCAGTCAGTAGAGCATGCGACTCTTGATTTCAGGGTTGTAAGTTCAAGCTCCATGTTGGGTGTAGAGATTACTTAAAAATAAAACCTTTAAAAAAATATAAAAAGTAAAAAAATAAAATTAAGGGGCGCCTGGGTGGCTCAGTCAGTTAAGCGTCTGCCTTCAGCTCAGGTCATGATCCCAGGGTCCTGCTCAGCGGGGAGCCTGCTTCTCCCTATCTCCTCACCCCGCTCGTGCTCTCTCACCTCACTCACTCTCTCTCTCTCAAATAAATAAATAAAATCTTAAAAAAATAAAATCAAGTCTTCCAATGTTGCAACTGGGTATACATTGGGAAACTACGTGATTTGAAGCTATCTTAGAAAACACACGGTGCTCTTTATGGTATATAGTTCTGAAGTCAGGTTACAGCTTCAAAGTTCAGTTTAAACTCTGTGTTTTACCCCTCTGGGAAGAGCAGAAAGGTTTGGGGAAGGAAAGTTCCCATGCAGTAAGAACTCCATCCTTGGAGGGTCATTGGTCTGATCTCAAGATATATGTATTTAGCTCTTTAACACTTCAAAGAACACATGGAAACTGCCAGCCCTGAGTTTATTTACACTGAGGCTACAGATTTAAATGTTTTCCTCCTACACAGCCCTTTAGAGATACATAGCATTTTCCGAGTGAGTTCCAGAGATTGGTGTCCAGGAGCATAGCTGTTGTTTGTAAAGTCAGAGGTCGGCCCTTTGGCTCCTTGTGGTTTCTAGAGTCAACTGTTTGAGTAATTTCACTCAAGTTCTATTTGCAGTTCTCAGCTGTAAAATGTGAAGTGTGTCTTTCCTTTAGTGTCAGCTTGTCAGGTACGGTACTAGAAAGTGCAGGCTGAGAGTGGGCAAACACACCTGGTAGTTAAGGACCTACCAGGAACCATTCTCCTTGAAAAGCTGATCAGGACTGCAGGTGTGATAAGGGTGTGTGATAGGGGTTCCAGCAGGTGCAATTTGAGGTGTGTCTCAATGACTCCCAGGGGTTCCCCAGAGCATGCAATCCCAGATTCGCCTTCCATCTTTTTTTGATGGGTCCCTTTAACATCCTGGATAACAAAATAGCATACCTATTAAGTATGTGTGATGGTGTCCATGTGCCTCGTTTGAAAATTTAGGTAGACAGAAAATATGTGGAATACAAAGGATTATGAATGAAATCAGTGTTCCATTGCTCCACTTAGGGAGGTCATCTGGCTCTCTGTTCCTTAGCTATCATCTGCAGGGGCTAAACCCTCTAAACTTACACACAAGAGTCTGTGGTGTGGATATGTTCTTTACTCCCTGCCACTGCCCCAGGTCTGCTCCCAGCTCCAGACCTTGCCTTGCAGGTTCATACTTCTGTAACTTATCGAACATTTAAATGTTCTCTGCTTGGCACCCTGTAGAACATCATCTAGAAACCTCAATCAGAATGAATGAGATGATCCATCTGTGATGGAAAAGGGATGACTCCATGCCAAATACTATGGAGGGCCTTCTCCATGTTCTATCCTTTCAATTCTCATAAAAGCCGAAGAAGGTAGACATGATTATTATTCCCATGTTCGCGTGAGGAAAATGAGAACTGGAGAGGTTAGGTAACTTCCTAGAGTCCTCAGTAGTCACTATAAACCAGCAGACCTGTGATTCAAGTTCAGCTCTGTTTGAGCTATGTTCTGGTCTTGGTACATCAATGGGATATTCTACTTTTCCATAAAACTTACTATGAACATTTGTAATAAACACAGAAACCTAAATATTCAGCACCCAGATTAAACAACTGTCAAGACCTTGCCACATTTGCCTTATCCTTGTAAGACAATTTTCTTTGGCTCCGTTTCCTGTCAGTTCCATCTCATCCAGGATTACTCATTCACTCACACGCTGGGTTTCAACCAAACCAAACAACTGGTTGTTCCCTGAATATTGTCTCCTGCCCCTGGAACTTTGCACCCTGGGCTGATCCCCTTGTCTCAACGGGCTTCCACCCCTGGTACACTGATGTCCACAAGACCCACCACTGACCAACCAAATCAGAAACTGCGACCACCAGTCACCCTTCCTTCCATCTCCATTTGACCCACTCCTCCTCAATCTTCCATACTCCCTCACTTCTAGTGTCATCCGTTCCTCCACAAAGCCTTCACTGACGTCCCAAGTCTAGCTAAGGGTGCTCCCTCCCACAGCACCTTGTATATACGTCTGTCATAACACTGCCCCATGGAATTCTTCAACGGAATGTGACTTCCTCTAGGGCCAACACCACGGTTTTGAGCTCTATATCCCCAGAGACTAGCACATAGTGCCTAATGATCAGTAAACATTTGAGTGAGGAAGGGAGGAAGAGGAAGAGAGCAACAGGAGAGAAAGGAATGAACATGACACCATCTGAGTTTCTAACCCTGCAGGTCTCTGGATGTGAGGAGCCCCTCACACCTCTTCTGTGAGCATTTGGCCTAACAAGACCTATCACCATTGCACAGATGCAGCGTGGGTCTTACACCAGCCAGGAGGTGGGCAGAGAGAAGAAGCAAGAAAACATGAGACTAGCACCTGTGACCACACATAGAGCAGTGGATGCCCCGCTACTCAGAGCTGCTATTATTCTAGCTGCCCCCAATTTTTGCCTCCAGAAAACCGTGTCTGTTTAACTCATTTTCCAATTATCTTCAAACATCCAAAGGATCATCTAAGAAATGGGTGCCTTCTTATTATATAAAGTAACGGACTTGAATGTGTTACCTCTTGAGAAAATAAGAAGCATATTTTTCAAAGGACACTCTCAAACTAGCAGATTCCAGGAGAGTATTTCAGGCCCGCCTGTTAATTCTCAGATGATCCTTCTGTATGGATAAGCATGATCAACGGTGAGCTCCGGGGTGATTTCAGACCATGGATAAGTGATGCTTACAGGTCCCTGTGAGGGAGGTTTCTGTCAGAGCTAGAGTCATAGATGGGAAGCTAGAATGGGCCTTGATGATGTCACCTCATGGACAGATCAGGAAGCCGTGGTGCAGAGCAGGTGTGATTATCCGGAGCCCCCGACGCGGGGTGGAGGAGCGGAGACCAGACAGCCAGCTGGTCGACCTGTCTGCCATGCTGCGCCCTCCCACCATTCCCGTCTCTAGATACCACGGGCAAACCAGGCAGGCATTCCACAAACTCAGTCCCCATTTGGGACTGCCTTTGAGTGCTGGGAGCAGTCATAACTAAAGAATTAATATTGACTGAGTATTTGCTGTGCACCGAGCACCGTGAGAACTTGTACCCATTACATTTCGTCCTTACCGTGGTCCAGGGACACGGACATTGCTGTCCCCGCCACCTCGCTGGGGCAGCTGAGTCTAAGGGTGAAGAGACACCTTACCCAATATTATACGAGTACACGGGCAAAGGTGAGGCTCGAACCAGGGTTTGTCCGAACCAAAGGTTTTCCTTTCAACCCCTGGGTTCTTGAGTGGCTGCTTCTGTGTGTCGTCCCTCTTGGGGCACCACATCATGCAGTGTGGGCCGGGCTGGGACCCAAACGCCTCCCCGAAGCTAGCCCTTCCTGGCCGTTAGATCAGTGGGGCAAGACTGTTAGGCTTCGGCACTCTCACCCATTTAAAGGAGTGGCTTTCCTTCCCGATTGCCAATTAGCTTCCGCAGGAGACCACATTTTGGTAGCAGTGACTAGATGAATTCTTGAAATGCCAGCTATATTCTCCAGGAAACCCTCAGTTCATAACACAAGGCTATGTACTGGATACCTTCCTGGTGACTCGCATTTCAGGTGGCTTACTGGCTGTGTGACTTCGTGCAAGTTACTTAACCTCTCTGCCCCAGGTACCTTCTCTGTAAAACCAGGACAATAACTGTCCTTATGTTGAGGAGTTGGTGAGGACCGAGTGAGAGAAAGCCTGGCACATAGTAAGTGCTCAGTAAATGGTCGTTGTTATTACCATCGATATGCGCCATTGTCACAGCATTGCGTCCACACAGGCTTGCTTGTTTGATTTCGTGGGCCCATGAGGACAGTCCTCGGTATTTAAAAGCTCTAGAATATTGTTATTGTAAATCTCTTAGGTGGGCATTAGCTTATGTAAATTCTGCCTCTGAAATTCCAGGAACCTGGCATGCCCACCATTCTGATAAAAGATCCTGGATAAGAGCTGTCTTTGTGCCTTGTGGGGTCTCCTGGAATTCACCCCATCTTCTCTCTCACCGGCCCTCCTCATTCTGGCTGTCTTGCCATCTGGGGTGGAATGGAGAATGCACAGATCTGAAGGAGGCCAGCGTGTGTGAGGCCCGAGGCCGGAGGGGCAGGATGAGGCCGCCCTGTCCTTTTCCTGCTGAGCCTGCGCCCCACCTGCCTGTCCCTTTCCAAGACCACCCATGGGGCAACTCATCGCCCTCTCCTGGGCTCTCAGGCCACTGCAGGAGACCACGGCTTCACTCAGAGACCTCCTGGTGTTTTCATACACTGAGGTGAAACATTCAGATTGCTTTGGGTCAAATTCATTTAAAAACAAGCTCTGCATCTGACTTAATTCCTCCAGGAGCCCCCAGACATGTTGGCTTTAAAGATGGTCTATCCAGATAACAAATACAAACGCTGGGGCTTAGGAGAAGTGGGAAGGTTTATAAAGTGCCAGATGTGTTCAAGTCCCATGAGTCACCTTTAGTTTCTCTAAAAGTTAAACTCCACCTTTTCAGCTTTTCAGGCTCATGTCCGTATCAAACACTGACTGTGAGTTCACTCACTTCACACCGTGAGGCTCTTCAGAAAGGACAGAACAAAATTCTCTGATCAAAGCTGCCATAGGTGATTTTCGGTTTAGCAGGAGGCAGTTACTTCCAACACAATTCCCAGAGCTCTCGCCGTGCCATCCCCTCCCCCTTGTGGTCCCAGACACAGCACACCCCCCTCCCTTGCCTCTCGAGCCTCTCTGTGCCATGAAGGGCGTCTTAGCACCAAACGGAGCAGCCGGGACGATGACATCAGGCACCAAAGACAGGAGCCCGAGCAGTTTTCCACCCTCACTCATTTATTTACAAGCGCGAAACCAGAAAGAACCCCCAGGTGGGCTGGCTAAGCCCGTTTCAAGTTTCACTCCCTCTCCCATGGTGTCCTCTGGCCCCACCGACTTCTCTCTTGGGTAGTCAAGGGCAAATGCTCTAATCGCCTGGGGCTCTTCCTTCATTCCTGAGCCCCACTGCAGACGGCCATCGTACCCTTTGAGCACTTTTATGGGCAGTAAAACTTGACGGCCTGCAGCTCCAAACCGTTCCCACATCTCTGAATAGAACTATTTATGACATACAAGACTACTATGGTTTGCCCTTTGAAAATACCAGCAGATATTAGACCCCTTCAAACAGGGTCGGCTGAGTTCCATCGGCTAACAGCTGGCTTGCAGAAACCCCACCGTGGCAGAGCCCATCTCCTGACTGTGAACACTTACGTTAGGAAACAGAACAGCCTCTGAGCCTCACAGCATCACTGAGGTAACCCTGTGCTTTGCCTCTCCCATGTTGCTTTGGTGTCAAACCCACTTGCGTCTCTCCCCTCGTTTTTTTTTTTGCTTCCCTGCGCGTTTCTTGCCTGGGTTGACCAGGATCATTATGAGCTTTGTCAGCAAATCCCAGAGAAATGATCTTCTCCCTCCGTGGTTAGCAGGCAACAAATGAAAACCAAGAAAAAGCTAGCAATTCAATCGCAACTTACTTCTCTTAAACAGTGCCCAGGAGTAACCGACTAGCCCGTAAAAAGCGTCATCACACACTCAGAATCGTCCTTACCCGTGTTCCATAACGGCCACTCTCGTGCATCAGAGACTGGCCCCAGCCTCCTCGGATGTGGGGACTCAGCTCTCTGCAGCCCACAGACAATTGGGCCCATTATAGTCATCAGGCTGCTGAGTTAAAGGGTGGCCCTTACAAAAATATAAACAGCTTGTCAGCACAAGCCAAAGGGGCGGGGCTGCAGTATCAGGGGACAATGGGAGCCAATGATCAGCCTCTTTGGGCTCTGTTAGCTTAAGATATTATGTTTCGTTCTGAAGTCAGGGAGACCGGAGAGCTGGAGAGAGAGCCGAAGAGGAAGGGCCAAGTCCTCATCTTTATAGCCCAGCAGCATGAAAGGAGTCCAAGCTGAAAAGTTTAATCACTGCCTGCAGACCAATTTCAAGGAAAAGTTCGTATGCTTCCCACATAATAATATATATTTTCAAAGCCACAAACATTGGCATTGCATTAGCCATCTTCATTCTTCTGGGGTCAATAAATAGACTATTTATTGAGGTGGATAAGAGTTTTTCAATCAAAGAACAAAATCCAAGGAAGATGCCTTTACGACATGCTTATTTTGTCATATAAAGTGTCTGATGGGGTGCCTGGGTGGCTCAGTTAGTTAAGCGACTGCCTTCGGCTCAGGTCATGATCCTGGAGTCCCAGGATCGAGTCCCACATCGGGCTCCCTGTTCAGCGGGGAGTCTGCTTCTCCCTCTGACCCTCCTCCCCTCGTGCTCTCTCTCTCATTCTCTCTCTCTCTCTCAAATAAATAAATAAAATCTTTAAAAAAAAAAGTGTCTGATGAGAGGCACTCACTACCTCCACAGAGAAAAGGTTTGATTTGATTGGTATGTCTTCAGAACCCAGAGAAATAGGCTTATTTTTGTCCCCAAATATAAATGGTTCACATTCGTTTTTTATTTTATTTTATTTTTTTAAAGATTATTTATTTATTTGACAGAGAGAGACACAGCAAGAGAGGGAACACAAGCAGGGGGAGTGGGAGAGGGAGAAGCAGGCTTCCCGCGGAGCAGGGAGCCCCATGCAGGGCTCGATCCCAGGACCCTGGGACCATGACCCAAGCCGAAGGCAGATGCCTAACGACTGAGCCACCCAGGCGCCCCTCATTTTTAAATACTCACTTTATCCAATCATACATGTGCAAACAAAGCAGAAGTTAGTTCAGTATGTTTGGAAGAAGAAGACAGAATAGCCACGGCTTTCTTTTTTTCTCTTTTGATCTTAACTAAATTCTGCTTTTGAAGCAACTATGCCAGTGGAACCTTTCGATACCCTACGATAATGACCGAGAACAAGAAAATAAACTGTGGCTTTTTTCTGTATATGATTTCTAAGGAATACACTGAGGTAAAAATAAAGTTAAGAGCTCTTTGGTTGATTTGTGGTATTGCATAAATTACAGCCATGCAAACTTTCAGAAAAGGACAGTCATTACGATTTGGAACAGTCTCATTATTTACATAGGGAAGCATAGCAACTATCAAAATTAACTAGCAAAGAAACTGAAAAATGCTGAAATATACTCATTTTCCACAAATTCTGTATGAAGCCCTTTTATGAGCCCTTGGATCATAAAAATAATAAAGGCACTGTCCTTTCTAATCTCTGTCAGTTTAAAAATATTTATGATTCTGCCACTGATACTTAATTCATATTAAAGTAAATTCCTCTGGTGGCCCTTCCAAATAGGGTATGAAGCTGCCTCTGATTCTTCTCTTCTCCTAATGATTCCAAAGGAGCTGTTGTATCTGGACTCTCATAGCTCTTGACGTTAAAGAACTGGTTACCTTCTGGAAAAGGTCTAGTTTTCCTCTAAAACATTATGATCTTGTCATTAAAAAAAAAAAAAAAGAGCTACAGGACATCAAAGGCATGAACAACAAAAGGAAAACTAGATAAATTGGGCTTCATCAAAATTAAGACCTTTTGTGCATCAAAGGAAATTATCAAGAAAGTGAAAAGGTAACCTACAGAGTAGGAGTAAATATTTGCAAATCATATATTTGATAGGGGTCTAATATCCAGAATATATAAAGAACTCTTATGATTCCACAACAAAAAGAGAAACAACCCAGTTTAAATACGGACAGAAGTCTTGAATAGACATTTCTCTAAAAATGATATACAAAAGGCCAATAGCCCATGAAAAGATAGATACTCAGTATCATTAGTCATTAGGGTAATGCAGATCAAAACACAATAAGGTACCACTTTACAACCACTAGGATAGCTATTAAAAAAAATAGTGTTAAAAAGGATGAGGCAAAACTGCAACTCTCATACATTGCTAGTGTGGATGTGAAATGATGCAGCTGGTGTGGAAAACACCACAATTCTTCAAAAGGTCAAGCAGAGAATTACCATATGACCCAGCAAGTCCACTCCTCTGCATATACCAAAAAGATTGAAAACAGGATTGGAAAAAGGACTGCACAGGATTGAAAATACTCAAACCATTACCTGTAGACTCACGTTTATAGCAGCACTATTCATGATAAAAAAAGGTGGAAACAACCTAAATGTTCATCCACAGATTAATGGATAAACCAATTGTGGTACATATGTGCAGTGGAATAGTACTCAGCCATAGAAAGGAACACACTGATTCATACTACAACGTAGATGAACCTCAAGAACTTGGTGCTAAGTGAAAAAAGCCAGACATAAAAGGTCACATAATATAGGATTCCATTTGTATGAAACATCCAGAATAGATAATCCATAGGGACAAAATACAGATTGGTGATTGCCAGGGACTGAGAGAGGGGGGAATAGGGAGAAACTGCTTAGTGGGTGCAGGCTTTATTTTGGAACTCAATAGAGGTAGTGTTTGTAGAACATTGTGAATATACTATATATGGCTGAATTGTTCACTTTAAAATGGTTAATTTTATGGGGTTTTTTTAAGCCTCAGTATCGTCTGGGTTCAACAGGCTCCTTGTTTGTAAGGGCATCCCACAAGTTTACTGAAGGTATTTTTTTAAAAGATTTATTCAATCCATTCATTCATTCATTTAATATTTATGCATTGTTCAGCATCTATTAAGCACCAGATACTGTGGGGCAGCTGGGTGCCAGGAGACCCCCTTGCACCCTCTCTACCAAAGCTGAGAAAGAGCAGGACCATCTGATGGGGAAGGAAGGTGGCAAGCAGGGTGAGCAAATTCATGTTTGGTAAACGGCTGCTGTATGCGGGCTCGTCTCATGCTTGATTCCATTGACTGGTCAAAACCACTTGGAGGAGTGGTGGTAGGAATTATTATTCCCATTTTATTGTTACAGAAACTGAGAATCAGCAAGTTTAATTAACTTCCCAAAGGCACCCAGCCTGTAGGCAATGAAGCCAAGTCCTTTCTCTTCCACCATGCTGCTCCCTGATCAGAGGTATGTGAGGAACTGAATCTGTGGGGAAAAAAGATGTTTCCCAATGTGAATGAATGAATGCATGAATGAATGAATAAAACTTACTAAGAAGCATTTTAGATGTCAAAAAGAGCAGTGCGACTCTCTTTCTAGTGGGATAAAGACACAAACAACCAGGGGAAAAAAACCAAAACTAATTGTCAAAATTTTACTCAGAAAGTTTCATTTTCAGAAAACAACCATGGAACTTTAGGGATTTTCTAAGTAATCTGACCGGACGCCCTCATTTTTCAGATGGAAATCTGATGCCCTGCACAATTAAATGACATGCCCAGAGTTACATGGCAAGATAGTTGCAGAACCAGGGCCAGGATTCAGGTGTCTTAGCTCCTGGTCCAGGGTTCTTTCTACTATGCCATACACAAAAATTTAGAAACTGATCCCAGATTAATCTTCTACTGAGTAGATCTCAATTCTCTACCTCTCCATAGGATGAGTAGACAAAATTCCTATTCTCTATAAACTCTGAGTGTAATGACCTACAGAATATGTTTGACATTCTCAGTGAGTTTACAATTTCTTTCATCATATCTTTTGTTAAAAACCAATAAGGAAGAGAGAGATTCACAAGTTGTAACCTGGGCAGGACTATATTTATCAGTTCATTTAAACAGAGGTAAACCTTTTGGAAAGTTGGAATAGGAAATGAACTGAGAATAAGGAGGACAAGGAGGACTTGAAAACATAAAAGACTTGGCCAGGAATTTCATCAAGAAAATGCAACTACATAGGACTGAAACTCCGGCAAAGCTGTTCCACACATCCCTGACCATCATCTATCCCTTGGCATTGGTCTACTGCTGTTATTTAAAATAATAAACAAAATAATTACAGAGGGAGATGCATGTCCTCTTAAAAGTTGGGGAGATGACATCACTACTTTCTAAATTTCAAACTATAAGATTATGCAATTCAGAAAATTGCTATATGCCCTTTGAGAATGCCCATCATCCAATTAAAATGTTGCCCTTGATCTGCAACAGTCACCTCTTGGTCACCCACCTCTTGGCAACTTGAAGCTTCAATTACCCATAAGCAGATTTTTTTTTTTAAAGATTTTTTTATTTATTTGACAGAGAGAGAGAGAGAGGTAACACAAGCAGGGGGAGTGGGAGAGGGAGAAGCGGGCTCCCCGCTGAGCAAGGAGCCTGATGCAGGGCTCGATCCCAGAACCCCGGGACCATGACCCAAGCCGAAGGCAGACGCTTAACGACTGAGCCACCCAGGCGCCCCCATAAGCAGATCTTCACCCAACCCTTTGAAAGAGCTGAAGCCCCAATGAACTGACTTAATTCAACATCCCACAGTGCACTCATCAAGCCCCTGATTTGCCAACATACAAAACACCGTACTGAAGGGAAAATATCTAATTGTCTGCTGATATTTTTTAAGAAGTGATACACACATAATACTAGATTCTCATCTTAAGAGATCATGTAATAATACGGTTTAAGAAACTGGGTGAAATCGCAACAGGAGCTGTTTGGATAATATATGGATAAATGGTCAGACCCCTTGAGGCTTCTCAGATGATTCTAGAAATTACTAACTTCAAGACCTAAATTATGTATTTTTTAAATCCTTTACTTTCTTTTTTAAGGAAATGAAAGGGATGCCTAGCAACATGGCTTAATAAAGAGGATAAACTTAAGATTTAACCATCAATGACATTGAAGGACTTTGTAGGTAGAAGGAATGAAAGCTACAATCTTTCTTGACTTCGACAAGGTTTTTGATTTTGTTCTGCTTAGCTGTTCCTCAATGCATTGTAAATTATGGATAAAAATCACTTACTCTTAGGTCAGCCCACAACCTGAAATGAAATGGAAAGTTCTAAACACATTCCATTAAACTTTCATTATCTTCAAATGCATTTATTCTTTGTAGATGAGGAAATTCATAACTAATTATGTGGATGTTCCATGTTTTTTATTCTATATGATTTCTTTGTACCTCTATGAGAAAGGTAAGGCTTAAAGTCAGATGTCATATGAATTTTAGCCATGAAGTGGACTCTGCTAACCACACACCAACGTAAACATACTTTTATTTTTCTGACCATGCCGATGAATTTTTACAAGCCTCTTATAGCCTTTCGCTCTGTCCCTATATGACCAATGGCCCACGTTTGCAAAATGATGCCTCAAGTCAGGCTGTAGCCATGGAAAAGAGCAATGAACTTACTTATATGGTGGACCAAGCAATGGCCTTGGGCTCATTTGCTCATCACCCAGCCCATTAAGCTAAACCATGACAGGCTCCAACACCACAAAAGTTTTCAATTAGTTGGTGAAGACCATGAAGGGATTTGCTGAAAACCTGGTTCAGAATTGATCCCAGGAACCCATAAAAGGGTCCTTCTAGATCCAAGAGTAATACAATAATTTCAATAACCTAAATGATAGAAGAAAATGTACTATTAATTTTGAAGAAGCTACAAGCTGAGTCACCCCGTCAGAACTGGGGGTAATAATATATATACATATAATAATAATATATATAATATATTATGGTAATAATATAATGGTAATAATATATATACAGCATCTACTATATGCCAGGCACTGCTCTAAGAGTGTGTACACATATTAGCCCATTCAATCCTCCCAACCAGCCCTAGGTGTTAGTAGGCATATCCACCTTACAAATGACGAAAGTGAAGTTTAGAGCAGTTAGTGAACATCCATCGAGGCAGAAATGGCCAAATACCAAAAGGGGAAAATTCTAACAGGATTAGTTTGGAGAAGGAAGAACAAACAGCAAAAATAAGATATGGGGGTAGAATTAATTAAGGATAGTAAGGAGTAAAAATACCTAGGGCTGCTGCATTCGTTTGCTAGGGCTACCATAACATATTACTACAAGCAGAAAACAGAAATTTTTCTCACAGTTCTGGAGGCCAGAAGTCCAAAGTCAAGGTGTTGGTAGGGATGGTCCCTTCTGGAGGTTTTGTGAGAGAATCTGTTCCATGCCCCTCCTACCTTCTGGTGGCTGCTAATAATTTTTGGCATTCGTTGGCCTACAGCATCATCCCATTCTCTGTCTTTGTCTTCACGTGGTGTTCCTATGTCTCTGTGTTTTCTCCTTTTATGTGTCTTATAAGGACACTCATCATTGGATTTAGGGTGGATCCTAATCTAGGATGATCTCATTTTAAGATTCTTACCTCAACTACATCTACAAAGACCCTTATTCCAAATAAGGTCATATTTTGAGGTTCTAGGTGGTCATATCTTTTGGGGGCTGCAATTCAATCTACTGTAAGCCCCAAGAAACCTCTGGGGCCAGGGAAGTTTCCTCATGCAGGAAAGGGAGACAGGAGCAAGTGTAGCCAACCCTGTACAGGGAAGATATGTTGAGTAAAGAAAGGTGTTTTTAACTACTACTCTTCATCCCCAACTTACAAAAAAAAAAAAAAAAGAAATTATTTATCAATCTTAGGAAAAGATGAGAGTTCTCAACTTAAAAGCCTTGGGAGAACCTCTCCAAAGATTTATAGATTTATAGATTTAATCACTCATGTTTTTTTGTGTACATTTTGATGAGTTTTGACATAAGTATACTCCTATGAAACCATTACCACAATCAAGACAGGAATATACCCATCACCTCCAAAAGCTTCCTTGCATCCCTTAAGAATCCCTCTCTCCTGCCCCTTCCCGCATCCATAGCCCTAGCCCCAAGCAACCATGGATCTGCTTTCTGTTATATGGATTAATTTGCTTGTCTAGAATTTTATGTAAGTGGAATCATTCAGAATATATTTTTTGTTTGGCTTCTGTCTTAGTCAGTTCATGATGTTATAATAAAATACTAATAGACTGAGTAGCTTATAAACAACAGAAATTTATTTCCTACAATTCTGAGGCTGGAAGTCCAAGATCAATGCACCAGCATGGGTGAGGGCCCTCTTCCAGGTTGTAGACTTCTCCCTGCGTCCTCACATGGAAGGCGCAAGGGAGCTCTCTTGGGCCTCTTTTATAAAGGCATTAATCTCATTCATGAGGGTGCCACCCTCATAACCTAATCTCCTCCCAAAGGCCCCACCTCCTAATACCATCACTTTGGGCATCAGGATTTGCACATATGTATTTGGGGGGTTGGTACACAAACATTCAGGCCACTGCAGTTTCTTTCATTCCACATTTTTTTGACATTCATCCAATGTTTGGGGGTATATCACTACTTCATTCTTTTTTATTGCTGAGCAGTGTTCCATTACAGGAACATACCACAATTTGTTCATCTACTAACTTTTTAAAAAAAGATTTATTTATTCATTCTAGAGAGAAGTTGTATGCAAGCAAGCAGAGGGAGGGGCAGAGGGAGAGCGAGGATCTGAAGCAGAACCCTGCACAGTGCGAGGAGCCCGATGTAGGGCTCGATCCCAGGACCCCAAGATCATGACCAGAGCAGAAAGCAAGAGTCGGACATTCAACCGACTGCGCCACCCAGATGCCCCTATCCACTCATTTCTTAAAGGAGTTTCAATCAATAAATTGATTTGATATTCCAAGATGAGGGGAGAGAGCATGAATGATAATTTCTCAGAATTGAGGTTTTCTTCTTTTTCTTTTCCTTTATGGTTTCCCCACCTCACCTCCGAAGCCCTCTCATATGCTTAGCCCCATACCCATACTTCTTTTTTTTTTTTTTTTTAAAGATCTTATTTATTTATTTGACAGAGAGAGAGAGAGAGAGAGAGAGAGACAGAGCACAAGCAGAGGGAGTGGCGGGCAGAAGGAGAGGGAGAAGCAGGCTCCCCGCCGAGCAGGGAGCCCGATGTGGGGCTCGATCCCAGGACCCTGGGGTCATGATCTGAGTCAAAGGCAGATGTTTAACCGACTGAGCCACCCAGGCACCCCCATACCCATACTTCTTTCCCCAGCCCTCAGTTGCTGAAACCGAAGAATCCCTGTAGGACACCAGTTGAAGTCTCAGTTAGCTCCTTCAGGCATCTTGTCAGCCTCTCCCAGTGCCTGCCCTTCTCTCCTGGGATACCGCCCCCCCCATCTCTGATCTCCCTCTTATTCTTTTGCCTCCATCCTGGGTCTACCTTCTATTCTCCCACTGCCTGTGCTCTATTCACCTTGTCCAGAAAGAACTATAGGTTGGCCCCAGCCCAAATCTGTTCAATTCCTGGGTTTCTGCCAAATACATTCCAGTTATTTAATTCAGGGAGGCAGCAGGGTAGAGTCTGAGAGCACAGACTCTGGATCAGGCTGCCACACACCAGATGTGACTTGGCCCCCTGCCTCTGTTTCCTCATCCACCATTGAGGACAATAGTCCTCCCTCCTACGACTGTCATGAGGATTAAATGAGATATAGTAAGCATTATATACGCACTCCAAAAAATAGATACAAATCTACGTTCAAGAACTCTTCCTAGCCACAAAAAAATTCTACCTGCATTCATAGATTTATTTAGTCATAGATGATTTGTCAAGGAACTCTCTGTGCCAGGAACTCTTCTCAAAATGGAGGAATAAAGCAGTGAACATAGCATACACAAACTACATTCTCCCAGGGCAGACAGACAGTACAGAAACTGGCAACTACAACTATAAACCATGTCCGTTAAGTGCCATGGGGACATACAAAGTAGCCTAAAAGCAGGATTGGGAATTTCCAGGAGGGGGTCCGAGTGGGCTGAGCCGAGTTAGAGAGTTGCGGTCAGGGTGATCAGGAAAACTCTCGCCGACAAGGCACCCTCTGAGAGCAGACCTGAATGGTCTCAGGAAATGTGCCATAGGCCCATCTGGGGAAAGAACATCCTTGGTGGTAGAAACAAGTTCAAAGGCCCAGGGGTCCTTGTTGCCTGGCTGTCCAGCAGCTGTTGTAGATTGGCTGACTGTAGATGCACATACCGTGTTGAATTTTCATTAATTTCACTCATTCTACTGTCAGAATCTCTCGACCTCGATGTGTGTTTTGTTTTCCCCCAATGTTCAGAGATGGATACTTTGGCTGTGAATTTAGAGCCTCAAAGCTTTTTAGCATACAGATACAATGCTGGTTAGGGTGGAATCCAAAGGAAATGGGTTGCCCTCATCATGCTGTGTTTGGACAGTCACTATGATGCTGGGATGCTTGGGGAGGAGTGGGCACTAGGGATCACTCTCGATGCCCTCAGGACTTCGCTAGGAGACTGGCCACTTAGATCTGGGCTTAGCATCTGAAAGGGGATTGGGAGAATGCTGAGAGGCTTTGCAGAGAGCAACCAAGATAATAAAAGAATCGGAAAATAAATCCAGAAGAGACATTTTAGGAACTGAGCATGCAATTATTTAGTTTGAAGAAGAGATGCTTATATGTTCCTTTCCTAAGCCTATTTCCTGTAATATAACAGGCTCAACTTGCAGCATGATGATTTTACAGATGTTTGTGAAAAACAAACCAAAAACAAAACCCAGAGCTTCCTTATAGGAAGGCTTGTTAAACAGTGCAGATTGTTTGAATCCCACACTCTGAAATTATTGAAAGGAAGAGGAATATGAAAGAAAAATCCCTCACCTGTAATTTTTAACCTTGTTGTGTTTGACTTGTTCCTAAAACTGTATCAGTTGTTAAAAAAAAAAAAAAAACTACAAAAAATAAGAAGCTGAGCTAACATCTTCCTAGAATTTCTGCCTAACGGCTGTCCAATCCTTTCCTGAAATGGCCCCCAGGGTGGGGGGGGGGGCTGGTCCTTCTCTGACTTTGGATGGAATCTCAGGCAGGTCCCCAGGAACTTTTCCAGTTACTCTTAGGTAATCAAAAGTCTTCTGAGCACTTTCAATTGCAGAAAAAATCTCGTTTCAGTAATTTGAATGTCTCATAAAAAAAGCATAAACAATAAAAGGGAAAAATTGATAGAGCTTTCTCAAATTTGAAAAATCTGTCTTCAAAAGGCTACACTAAGAACATGAAAGAGCAAATCACAGACTGGAAGAAGATATTAGCAATATGTACCTGACAAAGAACTTGTGTCTAGACTATAGGAAGACTCTAATTACTGAGCTACAGCTCAGTAGAAAATAGAAAACTAGTAAATCAATTTTTAAAAATGGGATAAAATATTGAAGAGACATCGACAAAAGAAAATATACAAATGACCAATAAGCACCTAATAAGATGCTCAACATCATTAGTCATCTGGAAAATGAAAATTAAAACTGCAATGAGATACCACCACACAACCACTAAAATAGCTAAAATTTAAAAGTCTGACATGACCAAAAGTTGTGAAAGGTGTGGAGCAACTGGGATTCCCATACATTGTTTCTGGCAGTCCTATAAAATGGAAGAACCTTTAAGGATGAACACTGGGCAATGTGTTATAAAAGTAAACACCCATGTACCATACAGCCCCACAATTTCCACTCGTAGGTAATTACCCAGAAGAAATGAAACCATGTCTGTGTGGAGACTTGTAAAAGAATATTCATAGGTTATTAATAATAGCTCAAATCCAGGAAAAAAAAAAACAAATGTCCATCAATAGGTGAATGAAAAGTAAACTATAATATACCCATTCAATAGAGCACTATTCAGGAATAAAAAGGAACACAGTGCTGATACACACAACATGGATAGATCTCAGAAATTTTATACTGAGTGAAAGAAGCCAGATACCAGAGTGCATACCGTATGATTCCATTCATATGAAATTCTGTAATTTTCATTTTTCTATAAAATTAAAATTAATCTACAGAGGCAGAGGGTACATCAGTGGTCACCTGGGCTGGAGGAGGATGAAGAATGGATAGTAAGAGGCACAGGGACTTTTGAAGATGATGGAAATATTGTATGGTAGTTATGCACGTATACACATGTGTCCAAACTCATTGAACTGTCCACAGAATGGGTGGTCTATTGTATGTAAGTTAGACCTCTTAATAAAGGTAGTTTTAAAAATACCCCTTCTGGTATAATAACAACTCCAACCTCTTATTTTATTTAGAGCTTCTCCTTCTGCAAGTTCGTCTATGCTTTCACCCTGGAAACCTGAAGTGGAGCTGTGAAGGAAGGTCGGATTTTATTCTTTCTTCCAGACTCTACTTCTTCCTCCCATAGCTTCTGTTTCTGACCTTCCAGATTTGGGCTAAGGAGGGAGAATTTTAGGGAAAGATGGCCACAGTCTTTGAATACAGACATAATAGGACATTTGTACACTTGGAACTTGGCAGATGTCTGAGGCTGGCACTTAGTCTCCTGGAAAGCTTTTATGGTCTGGGAGATTGCTCTGTTGTGCACCCCTGCTGAAATTCCCAAGACATGGCTGACATTTCTCCACTGACATTGAGCCTCAGTGCCTTATCATCAGGCATGTACCTCACACAGACTCTCCCTTTGTCGAGGCCCACTCACTCCTCCGCACAGCCCTCCTGAGCAAGGCTCTCTTGAAACGACTCCTCAGTGGACCCTTGGAGAGGTGTGCTTGGGGCACTGGAAAACTCTGCATTCTTGCCCCCGCCACTAGGGGGAGCAATGATGGCAATGTGACCTTACTCTGTTCTCATACTAGGCCTCATGCTCTCACAAACTTGGGGAGAGTGTCAAGCCCCCTGGTTTTCTTGAATTCCCCTTTGTCACTTGGTTTCAGGTGGGGAGGAAGCACCCCCCACTCCTCCATGGGGTGGGGTGGAACAGGAAGCTCACACAATGACAACCTCTCCGAAGATCCAGAGAAAGCCTCGTCACAAAACAGTTACTGGCTGCCCCCTTAGTAAGTCCTTCACAGTGGACTTACCTTGCGTTGGCTCCTGAGTGTAGACAGCATCTACTCACTTCTTCTTGACCTTTGGGGCCTCTGTTTACATTGGTACAGAAAGCATTCTGTTTTAGAATTCTAATTACATATAGATGACTTGTGATGGTAAATACCTACGAATAAATTCTGATACTTTCATGAAAATGCTGCTCAAACATTCTGAAATTCAAATTTATCATATTATGACATGGTAATAGATCCTTTTTTAAATTTAAATTCAACTTAGTTAACATATAGTATATTATTAGTTTCAGGGTAGAGTTTAGTGATTCATCAGTTGCATATAACATCCAGGGCTCATTACATCACGCGCCCTCCTTAATGTCTATCACCCAGTTACTCTATCCCCCCACCCTCCCCTCCAGCAACCCTCAGTCTGTTTTCTAGAGCTAAGAGTCTTCTGGTTTGCCTCCCTCTCTGTTTTTGTCTTATTTTCTTTTTCCATCCCTACCCCTATGGTACTCTGTTTTGAGTGAAATCATATGATATTTGTCTTTCTCTGACTGAATTATATCACTTAGGATAATACCACATCATTGCAAATGGCAAGATTTCATTTTTTTTTTTTTTTTGATAGCTAAGCAATATTCCATTGTATCTATGTACCACATCTTCTTTTTCCATTCATCCATTGATGGACATCTGGGCTCTTTTCATAGTTTGGCTAATGTGGATATTGCTGCTATAAACATTGGGGTGCATGTGCCCCTTCGAGTCACTATTTTTGTGTCCTTTGGATAAATACCTAGTAGTGCAATTGCTGGATCATAGGGTAGTTCTACTTTTAACTTTCTGAGGAACCTCCATACTGTTTTCCAGAGTAGCTGCCCCAGTTTGTACTCCCACCAACAGTGTAAGAGGTTTCCCCTTTCTCCACATCCTCTCCAACATCTGTTGTTTCCTGAGTTGTTAATTTTAGCCATTCTGACTGGTGTGAGGTGGTATCTCCTTGTGGTTTTGATTTGTATTTCTGGTAATAGATCCTTAATTAGAGTTATCTTCATATAGAATTTTTTCTTTATAAATAGAATGTTTTACAAGCATGATTTGAATTTTTAATATTGGGAAAAAGTTTTAACAATACCAAAAAAAAGCCTTTACTATTTTGTGGCAAGGGGATTTTAGTAGAATCTACTGCTTTTTCTGGAAAGTACTGATAAATGTAATATGACCAATCTATGGGCAACTCTAACAATTTGTGCTGTCTTTAGGCCAGCTTCCCTGAGTAGGCAAAGGTTGTTTTCTCAGTCTTTCTATTCTGATTAATTCTTAAGGTCTAGAAGAACAGGCGTCTTTTGATATGAAGAAGATCTGTGGCAGACAGGGTGTGGCTCTAATTCAGTCGGAGGACATGAAGAATGGCCCAGGCTAGGGAAAGCTGTGCTTCCCCTTTCAGGAACTTGGCAGCTGAGACAATACTTGAAAAGCGGCCCTCAGGTGTGGCTGGCTGGCATCTTAGTGTCTGTGTAATTCTAGAAGATTCTGCTCTGGGCAGTCCCTTGAGCCCCAGCAAGAATTCCTTCCATAGTGACAAAGCATGAGAACAAGGCTCTTGCAATTTCTTTTACAAGTTTTAGGAGGATAAAATGGTTCTAATTTTTAACGATTCATCTGAGGTTTAAGCACTATTTCCTAGAAAGTCTCTTAAAACTCCCCATATTTCTTCTGCTTTTTAAAAAAGCACAAAATTCTGAAGATATTCACATCTCATCTTTAATCTCCAGCTTGTTAGCTTCACTGAATCACAGAATTGTTAGAGCCACATGTAACCTAAGAGCTTGTTACGTCATAGATAAGTAAACGCTGACCCAAGGAAGTGAAGTGACCCAGTTCCCACCACTCAGACCAGACTCCAGACTCTCCCTCAGGCTCTCACTGGGTTTCTCAAGCTCAGTACCATTAACATTTTGGGCTGGATAATTCTTTGTTGTGAGGGGTCATCCTATACAGTGTGGGATGTTTATCAGCACCCCTGGCCTCTACCCACTGGATGCCAGAAGGACCTTTTTGCCCTCCTTCATTGTGACAGCCAAAAATGTCTCCAGACATTGCCCAAGTGTCCCATGGGGACAAAGTCTCCTGCTTGAGAACCACTTGTCTACCAATTTCCTCAGCCCCCTACCATAGTGAGCTAGGGGATGGTCAATGTTAATAACAACAGCTCTGTAGAGGTGCACCTTGCTTGCTTCGCTTCTCCCACTCAGCTGCTAACTGAATCCAAGCTTTCCTATCAAACGCCTCCTCAATGAGAGATAAGCCCTGCTCATGGTTAACAGGCCCACAGGAATCATGAAATCCTTTTCTGCTTCTACAGTTCCCCTTAGGTAATTTCCTGTGTCTGTGTCCCGTCTCCTAACCCCTTTCTGAGCTCCCTGACAGTGGAGGCGTGTCCTCCCTGATTGGCATAATTCATTATTGGCATAATTCATCCCAGATCCACCTACTACCTAGGGTGCCGGGGACAAAGCAGAAGCACAGTAAGTGCGATTGGCTAAACAACTCTTCAGTGAGGCTGGATCTTGGCAAACACAAAGACACAGCTGCTCCAATGTTTCCATGTGTAAACAGAGTGAACGTGAAGGGAACATACCCCGGAAAATGACTGAGCGGCAGTCCCCTCCATGGCTCAAGATCTACATATGGAGTCACCTTGAGAAGGCCGAGTACTATGGAGCCGGGAAGGTTAAATCCTCTAGGATTGATGTTCTTTTTTGCTTTATGTAAAGCGAGGTTGGACCTGAGTAAACTTGGAGTAAAAAGGCCAACGCAGTGAAGACAAAAATATTCCTGAGATTGCCACATTTATGTCCTAAGTGACTAGCTGTGTTGATGACGAGCCTGTCATGTCGGGTGCTCTTTTGGCCAGAACGTTTCTGTGGAAAGAAAGAATAAACTCTGCTCTCAGGTAACTACAGTCAAAATGAAAGAGACTCAGATCGTACGTCGACTTACTGTGGTGACCATTTCACAATGGATACCATTATTAAATCATTATATTGTACACCTGGAAACAATATGATGTTATATGCCAATTACACTTCAGTAAAAAAGACCCACTCATTCACTCATTCTCTCATTTGTTTTGTAATTCATTTGATAAATACATAGGAAAATGTATGTATCAAAAATGGGCACAAAGGCAAATCACCATGGAACAACACCACCGAGAGAACATCAAGAATGCCTGGCAAATAAATAAATAAATAAATAATGCCTGGCGAGGGTACAGCCACTGTGGAAAATAGTATGAAGGATCCTCAAAAACAGAACTGCCATACGATCCAGCAATTCTACTTCTGGGAATAAATCCAAAGAGAAGGAAACCATGAATTCAAAAAGATACCTGCACCTCCATGTTCACAGCAGCAGTATTTACAACAGCCAAGACATGGAAACAACTTAAGTGTGTATCCGTGGATGGATGGCTAAAGAAGTTGTGATACAGAGATACAACAGGATACCAGTCAGCCATAAAGAACGAGGAAATCCTGGCATTTGTGACAACATGGGTGGCACTTGAGGACATTATGCTAAGTGAAGTAAGCCAAAAAGAGAAAGACAAATACTGTACGTATGATCTCACCTACCTATGGAATCTAAAAAACAAGCAACCAAATTCATAGAAAAAGGAATTGTATTTGTGGTTCCCAGAGGTGGGGGTAGGTGTGGGTGGTAGGGGGAGGAAACATTAGAGGAGACTGGTCAAAAGGTACAAACTTCCAGTTATAAGGTACGTAAGTACTAGGGATGTCATGTACAACACGACGACTACAGCTAACACTGTTGCGAGCGAGATACATGGGGAAATGAAGAGAGTAGATCCTAAGAGTTCTCATCACAAGGAGAAACCATTTTTTCCCTTTATCCTTTCTTTTCATTGTATCTATATGAGAAGGTAGATATTAGCTGAACTTCTTGTGGTATCATTCCACAATGTATGTAAACCAAACCATCATGTTGTATAACTTCAACTTATACAGTGATATATGTCAATTATTCTCAAGAAAACTGGGGAGAAAAATAATTAATTAAAAAATTAAAAATAAAAAGAATGCCTGGTGAGGGAATTTGTCCTAGAAATGGTATTTGGGTGGCATAGGACACTACTGCACTCCACAAAGAAGGAATGGCCTTCCCCACCACCAGGGGCCAATGGAAGCTCTGGATGGAAATGTGTCTGATGATGAGGTTTCCCCTCTCTGAGAGCCCCCACTGCACTTCCTGAGGACAGGGGAAAAGCAGCATACAGATGGTAATGTCCTGATTCCAAAGGGCCGATCTTGGCTGTGCACGTAATGGGATGTCACCGCAAGGCCAGTCAGAGGTGAGCAAGGCCGAACTCATCCATCCTCATCCTGCACTCAAAAGCCCACCCTGGCCACAGCTTGGGGGAACTGGTCCTCTCCTCGAAGTGCCCAGAGGACTTCTTGTCACTCAAGTGATCCCTCATCCTCCCATTATAGACTGAATATTTGTGCCTCCCCCTTGCTCATATGTTGAAACCCTAACCCCAGTGTGACTCTATTTGGAGCTGGGGCCTCTAAGGAAGTAATTGAGGCTAAATGAGGTCATAAAGATGGGGCCCCGACCCAACAGGACCATGCTGGCACCTTGATCTCAGACTTCCAGCCTCTAGAGCTGTGAGAAAACACATTTCTGTGGTTTAAACCACCCAAGCTATGGTATTTTGTTATGGCGGCTCGAGCAGGCTAAATTACACTCTCTCTCCCCCGTAAGCTGGAATCCCTGGCCAAGTTAAAAGGCCCTTGGTTCACCCATTCTGTTCAGGAAGTTTATCACCATTCAACTCGGCTTTCCCAGTCTAATGACATTACATTACATTACATTACATTGCATTACATTACATTACATTACATTACATTATTGGGTAGTACTCCATGCTCTACCCTGGCTCTGCCATTTAATCTTTACAAGGTTGGCGACTGTTATCCCCACTTTGCACACAAGGAAGGTGAAGCTCAGAACAGTTAAAAAACTTGCCCAAGATAAGACTAATCTAAGTGGTGGAGATGAAACTAGAACACAGATCTGAAAGTTCCTTATGATCATCTGATATGCACCTGCAAGGGATCCTAATCTTTGCTTGGCCTGTTTTTGCTATCACCAATCTCTCACCTTCTTTTATTTCTTTATTGGGTTGCCCTTAGCTCTTTCTCATCCAGGGCCTCTCTCTTGAGTGAGTTTGCTAACACTGTCATACACTCAGATCTGGCCCTGACCAGCAGCCCCCTTCTCCATTCCTCTGTAGCCTTCTGGACCATCCTGTCCCACCTCTTGGATGTAGCTCAGGTTCCCAGAACCTCTGTGCAGAGCTGGGGCCTCAGACATTGCTCCCATCTTTGCTACAGCCCTCTGCCACCCCTCATACACACCCTCAGCAGATGTCTCTTTTTTCTACTTTACCCAACACACTCCCTCCAGGAACATTTATCACCCGGCTGGGGCCATGGGGCCTTGTCACAGGAATGTGAAATGATGCAATCGTTAAACCATAAAGGCAAGTGTGAGGGGTGAGACGCAGCCTATGCAACATCACCCAGTGATGGTACAGACCACAAAGGCTGTGTGTGTGTGTTCAGGGGAGAGCAAGGTGGCTTTGCACCAGCCAGGGCAGGGAAGGTTCTGGAGCAAGTATCATCTGGGACAGCAGCAGGTGGTGAGGCATGGGCTTGGGGGCCAGACATCAAGAGCCAACCTTGTCATTCATTCATTCATTCATTCATTCATCAGATCTTTTATTATGTTCAGGCTGCTATGCGGAGTGTTGGAGAGAGAGCAGTGAACAAGCTCCCTGGGGAAGTCAGATGATAAATAAGATCATGGGCGGGGACAACAACTCTGAAGGAATAAGCAGGGTGATGCGATGGAAGGTACCAGGGGAACAGGAAAGGCATCTTGAGGAGGTGGGGCGGGGGGCACGCTCTGCAGAGGGAAGGAACAGCCCTGAGGTAGGGAAGCACTTTCTGAGAATGAGGAACAAAAAGAGGCCAATGGGGCTGGAGGACAGTGGCAATTTTTATAATTTAACTCCAGAATTAAGTTATTCTGAAAGACCTAATGGATTTAGGGAAAATCCACAAAATGATAAAATGAGCCATTCCAGAGTCCCAAAAACGAACCCTGGTTCCCTAACACTAACCCGAGTGGGCGCCTCCTGCAGGGCAGGCACTGTGTGTGCTGGTTTTATTTCTGTGCTTCAGCTCTCTTGGTCCTGATAACAGTCCTCCGGGGTATACACTGCCCAAGGTCGCACAGCTGACGAGGGCCACACTGGGGCCTGAACCCGTGCACTCAGGCTCCAGGCCTTTGCTCAGCCGCGACATCACACCTCCTCTCCTGTCTTTTCTCCAAGGCCCAGTCCGGGTGCAGTTACGTCAAGAAGCCTGTCTGGGACTCCCATCTCTTCACTTGCTCCTTCCCCATTTTATGATCTCAAAACGCACCTAGTGTCTGCAGATCCAAGGGCATCTGGCTGCGGCCTCAGGAGGCACACCTCAGCACTCCACCCCTTCTGGCTTCACTTCCGATTCTGAACCAAAGGACAGCTTCCTCTCCTTCTGCAACTTATTTTCTCTCTAAGGGCCTCAGTTTTCCCACCTGTAAAATGGGCTGCTGTGAGCCTTCAATGGACCGAGGTGGATAAGAGAGCCTCACTCAGCCCTGTCCTTGCTTTCCCTTCAAGGAGGCAGAAAATGTCAGAGGTGAGGATGAAGCAAAGCTGTTGATTAGGATTCAGTCTGCTAATCAGGATTCAGTCACACCATTTTCCAGAGTACACCCATTTCTAAAAGCAAAGTTCTCCACTGCCAGGACCTCAAGGTAGGAAGTGGATGCCAGACAACTTTCTAGAGAGTGGAAATCCACGTCTTCTGACTTCTGTGCAGCACCCTCCCTGGCACAGGGGGCCCAGTGTCATCTGGGGAGAGGAAGAGAGACATGAGCTGGGCTAAGAAAGGGGCAGGGAGCCAACGGGCATCCGACAGCCTCAAGAAAGTAAGACATGCTGTGTCTGCCACCTCCAGCCCTGGTATAGGGGGATGCTGGGATTGAGTCCAAACGAGGGTAAGTGTGCCAGGGACTCATCACTGCCACTCCCCACTTCTGCATCCTGGCCCTAACTCCACACATCTTATCCTTGGCAGATGAGGGGAGGTTGAAAGCCACAGCCGTCTTTGGAATGGGAGGTGGCCGGATGTGGGGCCATGAGCCCCTTACAGTCTGGAAGGTCTTTGCTTGGGATAAGTCTGCCTAATGTGTCCACTGGAGGCAAAGGGCTCAGTGAGCCCCTCGTTCTGTTCAAATGGCTGTCCCAGCCTGACTCAGAATCTGGCCATCACACAGTTGGTACCTTGTGCACTAGAGCCACTCCCCTAGCCTGACACTGTGACCACAGCCCAAAGGGCCCCCAGAACCATTGCTTTTCCGTCCCCTGACTTTGAGAGGTTTTCTAGAGAGGTATTATGACTAATGGTTAGTACTAACTGCCTGGCTGGGATCCCACCTACTCCGTGTGAACTGGGCAACGGAACCGCCATGGGCCTCAATTTCCTCATCTGTAATATAGATTAACAATGGTAGCCACCTCAAAGGGTTGTTATGAGAATACATAAGTCGGTACTTTTTTAAAGCTTATTTATTGTTTTAGTAATCCCTACCCAACATGGGGCTTGAACTCAAGACCCCGAGATCAAGCATCGCTCTCTGACTGAGCCAGCCAGGCGCACCATAAGTTGGTACTTAGAACAGTGCAAGGCTCATTATGTAAGAGTTAGCTCTTATTATCATTATTATTACAATTACACCTGCTCATCCTCCTGAGCTCCTTCCTTAGCCCTTACTAGAGGGCTCTATGTGACACTTGAGACAAGTATATAGGCATATCTCCGTGAGGGCAAGGGCATCTCCTATACTCAGGACAATGCCTCATGCAAGTGGACACTTGGTATATATTTGTAGAGTGAATGAATGATTGAATGCATGCGTGAATGCCTAAAGGAGCAAGCCGGAATGGTTAGTATTTTTCCCAAGGGATGATTTTTTTTTTCCCTAGGCAAGATTACAGCACTGAAAACTTGCCTTTCAAAGGCCATGTGCTAGACAGCTAACCCTTGGGACCAGGGACCTCTTGCCTCTGCTTCTGGCCATCTTCCAACTAGCTGCACAACCCGAGGCTGTCTAGAGCCTCCATTTTCCTGGTAAGAATAATAATACCCACCTCCTAGGGGTATGGTAAAAATTAACGAGATGGCATGTGAAATGCACCATGAACTTCACAAAAGAAAACCTTATGTTACAGTATAGCAAAATTACTTAAAATGTACCAAAAATGCACTGAGTTAATGGGGCTCTTAATTTATTGAGGGCAAAGTATTCCTCTTGTTTAGTTAGCTTCACAGAGGCAAAATTATGTTTATCAGTTAGCCCTCTGAAGACAAAGCAAGTTCATTTTATTCACTGCAGGTTTCAAATGGCAAGGGAAAGTATCTGTCCTCATCTCACCAGCTTAAATAAAACTCAATTTAGTATTCTGAGAATTTGGCATGGTTTGGAAGAGAATTCCAGGGCTGTAATGCTTGTCCAGTTAACCATAGAGATCTGGCAACAAAAGTCTATTATAGTTAAAGGTTGTCCTCCTCCTAACTAGCATCCTAAACACAGAGCAGTTGCCTGTCAGCACTCAAGTCCCTGCTGGGGGTGCGGGGGAGTGCAGGGGCGCTGGGGGCAGGGGCTGCTGATGCACTGAGGCTCACGTGCACAGTGACTCCATCCAGTCTTGCTGTGATACTGCACAAATAAGGTGTTGACTTTCTAAAGATCCCTTAAAAAACTCTTAGGTGTCAGGCCACCGATCCCCACAAGACTATGGCTTCCATTTGCTTCTAAATTCAGCCCTCTGAAAAAACATTGTCATTATGCTTAAATGGTGATTGAAGTCCCCTTTTCTGTCAAATACGAATGAGCAGAGTCCAGAATGAGTGTTTCAGAATGAAGCGAAAGGCAGATCAGTATGAGCTTCGTGACTCAAAAGATGCCTTGACAGAGCATTTCCCAAGGTAGTCTTCCCAGGAGAGAAGTTAAATAAATGACAGCAGGAAGAAAGACAAAGTTGTAATTAAGACTGGATGACTCTGGGGGCACCTGGGTGGTTCAGTCGGTTAAACGTCTGCCTTCGGCTCAGGTCATGATCCCGGAGTCCTCGGATCTAGCTCCGCATCAGGCTCCTTGCTCAGCAGGGAGCCTGCTTCTCCCTCTCCCATCCCCTGCTCATGCTCTCTCTCTCTCTCTCTTTCAAATAAATAAATAAAATCTTAAAAAAAAAAAAAAAAGACTGAACAACTCTGAATGAAACAGACTTCCTTACTGCAGAAACTCTCAGAGCCCTTAATGTATTAATATGCACTGTGAATATCTAAGAGATTATAGTATCCACGATTCTCAGGTTTGTTTGCCCAGGAATCATTTCCCATTACCACTTGCCTCAAAGTCAACATCTCAAGGACCTAGAAAAACTGCTTGTTAGCATAGCAAACTCTCCCACAAAATAGGCCTCTTCACCCTCTATCAACTGCAAAATAAATATTACTCCTATTTCCCTGTAAGCATGGGAAGCAGCCAAAAGGCACTACAGCCTTTATTCTGACTCACAATATCATCTTCGGCTTTTTTTTTTTTTTTTAAGTTTGTTCTCTTAGACCAAAGCCATTTGAAGTATTAATCTTCAGCAAGTCCAGTAGTTGGTCATTAGCAAGTGGGTCTCTGACAAGTCCACAGAGTTTGGCTATTTGAAATGGTGGCAGACTACACAAACTACAGCCTACAAACATCGTCTGCTGCATTAACTGATTGTGTTCATGTGGTAGGGCCAGCCCAACGTCCAGCAGGCTCGGGGGTCACAAGTTTATGGACGCTGCCTGGGCAGAAGCTGTCTTCTTTAAGATGACTTCATTTGATAGAGACTGTGAATTGTTGGTCCACCATCGTGCTCCCTTTCTTCCACACGCTGGAACCCCTGATTTGTATGTGGGCCAGGAACACTAGAATAAAGGTTTCATTTCTTAGTTCTCTTGCAGCTAACTGCAGCCACATCACAGCTGACATGGCCCTTTGGGGTCCCCCTCACCCTTTTCTTCAAACCTTTCTCCTTCCTGCTGGCTAGAATGTGGGCAATGGTTGGTACTTAAGCAGCCCTCTTAGACCATTAGGTGGAAGCCAGTTACTAGGGTACACAAATAACAAAAGCAACGGAGCCCTAGACCCTGACAACTTTGTGACCTGGACTGTTCACCTCTGGATTCCTTCTGCCTGAGAGAGAAATACATTTCCCTCTTGATCAAGCTATTGTGAGTCTTCTGTCACAGCTGAATTAAGTCTTAACCAATACAACTGAAAGCACACAAAAATTTTCTCATTGGGAAATAATTTTAAACTTACAGAAAAGTTGCATGAATAGTACAGAGAAGTCTATCCCCTTTATCTAGGTTTAGCAATTACTAGTATTTTGCCCCATTTGCTTTATCATTCTTAATTTTATCACACGATTTTTAACCATGTTAGAGGGAACTGTATATATCATGCCCCTTTACTCTTAAACACTTGAAAATGAACAAGGACAAGGACAAAAGCTCCCATATGATAGTCACCAAATTCAGGAATTTTATCATTGATACAATACTACCACTTCATTTATAGGTCATATTCTAATTTTACCAATTGCCACAATAATGTCTTTTCCAGCCCAGGATCTAATCAGAATCACACATTTATTTGTCATAACTCAGATATCAAATTTTAAGGGAGTAGTTCTTTTTAAAAAAAAAAAAAAAGGAAACATCCAAATTAAAAAGAAATCATATTGTTTGCATTTCTAGCTTATTGCCACTTCTACCTCTTTTCTCTTTAAAACTCATGAATCTGCCGGGATGCCTGGGTGGCTCAGTCAGTTAAGCGTCTGCCTTTGGTTCAGGTCATGATCCCAGCGTCCCGGGATCGAGTCCCGCATCAGGCTCCCTGCTCCGCGGGGACCCTGCTTCTCCCTCTGCCTCTGCCTCTCTCTCTCTCTCTGTCTCTCATGAATAAATAAATAAAATCTTTAAAAAAATAAATAAATAAAACTCATGAATCTGCCATTCTGCTATCAAGCTCAATTCTAGGCCCCTGAATGCAGTAGCTTCCCCCAGTGTGTTTTCCTAGATCTACCACACAAGATTCTTCTTTCATTATTCCCCAATCCTGCTTCCATGACTGCCGCCCATTCCAGTCACAGTGAGGTCATCGTTACTGCCGTGTTAGAAATCCTTACCTATGCAGCAGTTAAGAGTGGAGAATAGCCCACTGTGCACATCATTCCCAATAACTGCCTGATAGAATCAACACACTAGAAAAAATTGCTCAGGCCCTTGACAAAGAGGTGGGAACATGGATCATTTAGGCCCCCTGAATGTAACAAGCCATTAAGCAGTTGAGTTTTGTTTGGATAAGGTAGCAATCAATATCTTGCAATGCATTTGATAAAGGTAACTTAGAAGATACAATTTATTTGTCCTTGAGAGTTTATTTGCATCTTATCTGTCTTTATGGCAAGAACCAGGTGTGCTGATAGCCTATTTATTGAAGTACAGCAGAGCTCTCTACAAGTTCATTGAGCTTATTCATTAGGCACTAGTCAATTACCTGTATTTTATAATGAAAAGAAACTATTTTATTAATGAAATTAAGATGAGTAGGTGACTATATTACTAAAATAATCACCCTGTTCTCAGGAAATAGTTACTAAGGAATCACAGTGTTGGGGGGCTGGCCATCAGTCTGCTGTTGGGGTGGGGATTCTGCCTGATACATGAGCTAGCAAGAACCAGCTCCTTCAGACACCCTTGGTGGGCCTGATGAGGAGCTAGGGAAGCCCCACACCTAAGGATAACCCCATCTGTCCTGGCAGATACTTATATCCCTCCACTCTCCATGCAACTAGGGTCCCACAGCCAACTGAGAATGAATAAGGGACAGGGTGGGAAGGTGAAGTTTTTCTGTCAAATTAAATGCATTGATTGCACTTTCAGGGAAGGTCACGGTCTTCTGTAATTGCTGCCACATCTTCAAACTACAGTCCTGTTGACTTAGAATCATCAGAAGTGCAAATAGGAAGAGAAAGAAAACCACAGGTGGTACAAGCATTTCCATGGAGAACAGAGCCGCCCTAACCACAAAATCCTTGAAAGTCCCACACTCTGCAGCCCAGCACCTTAGGCACCCTTGTGCTGCAATTATTAGTGGCAGACTGATTCCAAGTGGGAAGAGATTTCCAGACAAGACTCTGCAGACCAGAAAGTAGAGAGAAGAGGTGTGGGACAGTGCAAGGAGGAAGTGGGAGCGCCAGCCCGAGCAGGATCAGCAGCTGGTGGGACTCCTGCTTGCGTCCCTCCTCTGGTTCTGCCCAACATGAGAATGTGTCCCCTGTATTTCTTTTCTTAGGGCTTTGAACCTGCACATGGAGACATCAGCACTCTGTCTTCCATGACCTTCCAGCTCTCCCTCCTCAACCCCTAAATCCTGCTGCTGTGAGGGAACATGTCCACCTGAGGGAGATTACAGACCCTGGACCCAGACCTGAAGACTGTCCCTCCACTCCAGCCACATCCCCATGCCTTCACCTAGTCAGGGAATTTTTAAAACGTGTTTTAATCCGGGCTCATGACATGTCAAGAGTCATTTGTGCTCAGGTTAAAAACCATTCTCCTCCCAAGCCCCTGGGAAGAAGCCCCAAGGAGCCCTCCGCCCTCCCCGCACTTGCTCACTGTGCCTGTTTCCCGAGCTCTAACCCGCCAAGCTCCTTCCATCCGCCTTCCCGCTTTCCGAGGTCCTGTCTTCCTGGAACACTCTACTCCAGAACTTTGCTCCTGAGCCCTTGAAATGTCACCTCTGCTTTGCTTCTCAAACTATCCCAACTCAAGGGCACGGTCTCCCTCTTCTTTTTTTTTTTTTTTTAAGATTTTATTTATTTATTTGAGAGAGAGAGATAGAGAGAGCAGGAACACAAGCAGGGGGAGTGGGAGAGGGAGAAGCAGGCTTCCCGCAGAGCAGGGAGCCTGATGTGGGACTCGATCCCAGGACCCTGGGATCATGACCTGAGCCGAAGGCAGACACTTAACGACTGAGCCACCCAGGCGCCCCGGTCTCCCTCTTCTGAGCCTGGTGGTTCTCTGTGCTCTCAACCTGTTTATCCACAACTCATCACTGCAGTAGAACGGGCACTGGGATGCGCCACATCTCCACGTGGACACAGCACAGGCACACCGCGGGCTTTCAACACACATTTGTACGCTGAAGGAATGGGTAAGATGGAATCCAGAATCTCATCAGCACAGACACTGTTCCAGAGGCTAGCAGGAATGAAAATCAGTATCATCAACCTCCTCCTGGAAGTGTTCCCAGACGCAGTTAAAAATCACTGTAATGGAAAAATGCCCTGGTTGAAAGAAAGAAAGAACGAAAGAGAAGAAAGAAAGAGACAGAGAGAGAAAGAGAGAGAGAGGAAGGAAGGAGAGAAAGAGAGAGAGAGAGAGAGAGAAAGAAAGAAAGAAAGAGAGAGAGAAAGAAAGAGAAAAAGAGAGAGAAAGAAAGAGAGAGAGAAAGAAGGAAGGAAGGAAAAGAGAGAGAGAGGGAGGGAGGGAGGAAGAAAGGAAAAAAGAAAGAAACAAAGGAAGAGAAAGAAAGAAGATAGAGAAAGAAAGAAAGAGAAAGAGGAAGGAAAGAGAAAGAGAAAGGGGGGAGGGAGGGAAAAAGAAAAGAAAGAAAAAAAAGAAAAAGTCACTATGAAAACAGGGGCGAGTGGGACTATAGAGAAAAAAATACAAGAGACATAAAAACCAAATGCAAAGTGCACATAATTTCCATTCTGATTCCACATACCATCAAAAGATGGCTTTGAGACAATCAATTTGATTATGGATGAGATATTAGATGATATTTAAAAATTACTATTAATATTGTTAGGTATGATAGTTGTATGGTGGTTATGCTTTTGATTTTTATTAAAAGTCCTTGTCTGTTAGTTATCCATACCAAAGTATTTATAGGTGAAATGGCATATCTGGGATTCACTTTAAAATATATCAGCATATTCCTGGGCTGCAAGGTTGATTCAACATCCGCAAATCAATCAATGTGATACAATACATTAATAAAAGAAAGAACAAGAACCATATGATCCTCTCAATAGATGCAGAAAAAGCATTTGACAAAGTACAGCATCCTTTCTTGATTAAAACGCTTCAGAGTGTAGGGATAGAGGGTACATACCTCAATATTATAAAAGCCATCTATGGAAAACCCACAGTGAATATCATTCTCAACGGGGAAAAACTGAGAGCTTCCGCCTAAAGTAAGGAACACCGCAGGGATGTCCACCATCACCACTGCTATTCAACATAGTACTAGAAGTCCTAGCCACAGCAATCAGACAACAAAAAGAAATAAAAGGTATCCAAATCGGCAAAGAAGTCAAACTCTCACTCTTTGCAGATGATATGGTAGTTTATGTGGAAAACCCAAAAGACTCCACCCCAAAACTGCTAGAACTCATACAGGAATTCAGTAAAGTGGCAAGATATAAAATCAATGCACAGAAATCAGTTGCATTTCTATACACCAACAACAAGACTGAAGAAAGAGAAATTAAGGAGTCAATCCCATTTACAATTGCACCCAAAACCATAAGATACCTAGGAATAAATCTAACCAAAGAGACAAGAATCTATACTCAGAAAACTATAGAATACTCATGAAAGAAATTGAGGAAGGCACAAAGAAATGGAAAAATGTTCCATGCTCATGGATTGGAAGAACAAATATTGTGAAAATGTCAATGCTACCTAGAGCAATCTACACATTTAATGCAATCCCTATCAAAATATCATCAACTTTTTTCAAAGAAATGGAACAAATAATCCTAAAATTTGTATGGAACCAGAAAAGACCCCGAATAGCCAGAGGAATGTTGAAAAAGAAAAGCAAAGCTGGCGGCATCACAATTCCGGACTTCAAGCTCTATTACAAAGCTGTCATCATCAAGACAGTATGGTACTGGCACAAAAACAGACACATAGATCAATGGAACAGAATAGAGAGCCCAGAAATGGACCCTCAACTCATCTTTGACAAAGCAGGAAAGAATGTCCAATGGAAAAAAGACAGTCTCTTCAACAAATGGTGGTGGGAAAACTGGACAGCCACATGCAGAAGAATGAAACTGGACCATTTCCTTACACCACGCACAAAAATAGACTCAAAATGGATGAAAGACCTCAATGTGAGACAGGAATCCATCAAAATCCTAGAGGAGAACACAGGCAGCAACCTCTTCGACCTCAGCCGCAGCAACTTCGTCCTAGAAACATCGCCAAAGGCAAGGGAAGCAAGGGCAAAAATGAACTATTAGGACTTCATCAAGATAAAAAGCTTTTGCACAGCAAAGGAAACAGTCAACAAAACCAAAAGACAACCGACAGAATGGGAGAAGAGATTTGCAAATGACATATCAGATAAAGGGCTAGCATCCAAAATCTATAAAGAACTTATCAAATTCAACACCCAAAGAACAAATAATCCAATCAAGAAATGGGCAGAAGACAGGAACAGACATTTTTGCAAAGAAGACATCCAAATGGCCAACAGACACATGAAAAAGTGCTCAACATCACTCAGCATCGGGAAAATCCAAATCAAAACCTCAATGAGATACCACCTCACACCAGTCAGAATGGCTAAAATTAGCAAGTCAGGAAACGACAGGTGTTGGCGAGGATGCGGAGAAAGGGGAACCCTCCTACACTGTTGATGGGAATGCAAGCTGGTGCAGCCACTCTGGAAAACAGTATGGAGGTTCCTCAAAAAGTTGAAAATAGAATTTCCCTAATACCCAGCAATTGCACTACTGGGTATTTACCCCTAAGATACAAATGTAGTGATCCGAAGGAGTATGTGCACCCCAATTTTATAGCAGCAATGTCCACAATAGCCAAGCTATGGAAAGAGCCAAGATGTCCATCAACAGATGAATGGATAAAGAAGATATGGTATATATATACAATGGAATATTATGCAGCCATCAAAAAATGAAATCTTGCCATTTGCAATGATCTGGATGGAACTAGAGCGTATTATGTTAAGCGAAATAAGTCAATCAGAGAAAGACAAGTATCATATGATCTCACTGATATGAGGAATTCTTAATCTCAGGAAACAAACTGAGGTTTGCTGGAGTGGTGGGGGGTGGGAGAGATGGGGTGGCTGGGTGATAGACATTGGGGAGGGTATGTGCTATGGTGAGTGCTAATGAAAGGGGGGAAATCGGGGGGAAGACAAACCATGAGAGACTATGGACTCTGAGAAACAAACAGGGTTCGGGGGGGGGATGGTTAGCCCAGTGATGGGTATTAAGGAGGGCACGTATTGCATAGAGCACTGGGTGTTATATGCAAATAATGAATCATGGAACACTACATAAAAATTAATTAATTAATTTTTAATTTAATTTAATAAATAAAATAAATCAGCAAAAAATAAAACAGCAAAAAGTTGTGGGGAGGAGGGACAAGGTTGGCAAAAGGTTGATAATTGTTGACACTGGGTTTGGATTCATGGAGGCTTATTATACTCTTCTTTCTACTTTTGGGTAATTTTGAAATCTTCCAAAAGAAAAAATATTTTAAAAGTCACTGAATTCACAATCTCTAAACCTTGAACTAGGAATTACCAACTTTTTTCTATTAGTTAATTAAATGCATATTTATTGAAACTCTGCTATGTGGGGCACCTGGGCGGCTCAGACGGTTAAGCGTCTACCTTCCGCTCAGGTCATGATCCCGGGGCCCTGGGATCAAGCCACGCATCGGGCTCCCCCTTCAGTGGGGAGTCTGTTCCTCCCTCTGCCCCTCTCCCCTCTTGTGCTCTCTCTCTCTCTCTCTTTTAAATAAATAAATAAAATCTAAAAAAAAAAAAAAAAGAAATCCTGCTATGTTAAAAGCATTGCGGCAGGAACTGTGAGAGGTACAGAATACATAAGACACAATCAAATATCAAATATGTACAGGGTAAATATCTATAATGGCTTATATTTGGCCACTTGAACATGGGGAAAAAACCTTGTCCCTTCTCAGATAGTGGATATGCCGATCTGTAACTGACAGCTTCTGTTCTAAAGCTGGCTACACCCCATGCTAACCAGGAGATTGTGGGCATTCCACCTCTTCTAAACCTCCCTTGCCTTATTTATTATATCCCTCCTCCTCCCCTCCTCCTCTTCTGCCCTTTTCTCCTCCCTCTTCTCCTTTAATTGAAAGTCTAACGCTGTTAACTCCAACAATTGGGCCATTCACTTCAGCATGTACTTTGCCAGGCAGTGGATTGAAACGAACCATCCACACATCCCAGCTGCAGGTGCCATTAATGCTTCCATGGGCAGGGACACAAGCACACATCTGTTTTGTAGATGCAGATGAAGCCAGAATATGCCTGCCTCTGTGGATGCCATTATCGAGTGACACAGCCCTCACTCATGCTAAGTACTGTGCTGCAGAGGGAAATGTACATGTTTTCCCTGTACCATATTTAGGCATGGATAGATGCCAGGCATAGACATTGAGAAGGCAAAAATTCAAATACATTCCAATTACAGACTGTCTGGAAAGTTGGAGAAACATTTCACCAAGTTGGCACTTCTGACAATGTTATGGTGAAGAATGACGGAGAACCTTCATCAATATAAAAATCTTTATAAATGCTGTGGTTTGGGGATATCTTTTTGGGTAAAACATCCTATAAATACATCTACACTCATATATACACTATACAGAGACATATATATACGTATACATTTATAAAACTTGAATCACACCAGAGAAATGACAGGTAAAAAAGATACTACCTCAAACGGTCAAGTAAAATTAAATCAAAATTCATACATCAAGGTAGAGTACAAAAAGCAGGGCATACTACAGTTTTTCTTTGTATAATCCGATAACTTAGACTGTTGCCTCCTATACAACAAGTGTAAGTATAATTAAGTAAAGCAAACAAGATATGTTCAATCTGTACATTAAAGCGTGGTGTGTGGGTCTGCATTTTCTGAAGCATGCCAGTCTGCCTGAAAATTTGGTCTCAACTACGTCATGAATAGCAACTTCTCTGCTCTTCAGTATAGATTGATTTCTTGAAGAGAACAAGTCACCTCCACTACTACAGAATTTATATCAAATGAAAATCTTTTAAAGAATTTTAAGTAAGTGCTAGATTATAGGGGGAAAAAATCAACACTTTGAGAATGTATTTTAAAGACCTTTTAACAGTGTAATTAAATCAACCACTGTATACCTACCACTACGCTTTCTAGTTTAAGACATTATTTTATATCTTTAAGCCTATTAAACTGGTTTCATTTGAGAAAGTAAAAAATTAACATTTTGAGTTATTTCAAGGAAAGTCTATAGTTTTAACGTCAGTCAATCACTCATGATTATCCAACATGTGTGTATTAAGGTCATTTTCTTCTAACTTTGCGCATCCTGCTGCCTGCCTTTGGTCACTTTTATAGCTGTATACACTTTTTTCTAGTTTCAAAAACAATAAATGTTCTCTGCAAAAATTCAATTATATCTCTTTTCCTACCACATAGAAATGATTCCTTAACAGTTTAGCATCATGCCAGGTGATTTTCTAAACAAACATATAAAAACAGTGCTTATTAAAGGGTGCTTAGGTGGCTCAGCCAGTTGAATGTCTGACTCTTGATTTTGGCTCAGGTCATGATCTTGGGGTGGTGAGATTGAGTCCCACATATGACTCCGCGCTCCGTGGGGAGCCTGCTTGAGATGCTCTCTCTCCCTCTGCCCCTTCCCCCACTCTTGCTCTCTCTAAAATAAATAAATCTTTTTTTTTAAAGTGCTTACTAAAACAAAATAATTCACAGTAATTTATAATTTCCTTAGCTTACTACCAATAACATATCATGTATAACTCCCCTTGTGGAAATGTTTAGCTCTATAAGCCCATTTCTTGGTGTGTATTTGCATAGCATGTTATTTTATGAATGTAGCACAATTTATTTAACCAGTCCCCTGCTGTGGGCAAATTAATATTACAAATGCAAAAAAAAAAATCCTTGTACATACACCTGTGCACATTTTTCCTATTTAAAATGTTTTCTTTACATGTAAGTAGCTGGCTATATTTTCCCTGTTTTTTTTTTAATCACCACAGATAAATCAAGAATTAAGTAAATGACAAGGAAATTGGCAAATGAGCCTTGGAAAGTACATATCTTTTTATTTCATATTATTCAAACACATATTTTGTCATTTTCTATGCTTCTGAGACAGAAAATCTGCAGAAGAGAAATTCTGGGTGGAGGGACTTAGGACCACTTCCAACAACCCCAGCAAGCCTAGGCTCACTGGGGGACAGAACCCTTGGCTTATCTCCTCCCTAAATTGTGTCATTTATGGGGCGCCTGGGTGGCTCAGTTGGTTAGGCGACTGCCTTCGGCTCAGGTCATGATCCTGGAGTCCCGGGATCGAGTCCTGCATCGGGCTCCCTGCTCAGCAGGGAGTCTGCTTCTCCCTCTGACCCTCCCCCGTCTCATGCTCTCTCTCTCTATCTCATTCTCTCTCTCAAATAAATTAATAAAATAAATAAATAAATTGTGTCATTTATGAAGGTTTGACTGAAGTCTGTTTACATCTCTTCTCTCCTGCACTTTTCTCTCAGCAGCTGCTTCCCTTCTTCCACTCTTACTATAAGAGGTGGAGGGTTCTCTGCACTCCATTGTCTTATACTTATCGCAGAAGCAAAGAGAATTCAGGAGCTGAGAAATCCACCATGTTGATTCTAAGTATGGCGGTGAAGGAAAAACAAATAACTCGTTAAAAACTCCAAGGGTAAAGTCAAACATGAAATCTGAATAAGGGTTCAAAACAAACATTGTTTCTTTGTCATTTTTTTGGACAGCTTTTGATCCTTTTGTAACACAAAATTTTCATTGAGGATTTCTTTCCATGTTGCCATTTGTCATTGCATCATCCTCATGTCATGGTATGGTTTTCAATGGGCTATTTGTTTAGAGACTTTTTCCTTTCCTTATTGCCAAATTCTGTGAACAATGAATTACTTCAGTGGAAAACTCCATGCCATCTTTGCAGAAAGATCATGTGTGCAATTTTATTTCTTTGTGCTTTCATTGGTTTGTGTGTTATAAAAGAAAGCATTTTTAAAATACAAAATAGCCCAGGGACTCCTGACTGACTCCGTCAGTGGAGCATGCAACTCTTGATCTTGGGGTTGTAAGTTCAAGCCCCATGTTGGTTATAAAGAATACTTAAAAATAAAATCTTAAAAAAAAAAAAAAAAGATAAAATAGTCCAGACTAAAGAGAAATGAAATCCAAATTATGGGCTCTTTTCCTCCATGGGCATTGTACCATTCACCTTTAGCATGAAGTCACCAACTACCGGGCTTAGGGAACTTGAGAGAGGTCAGACAGCTGGTAATTAGTGGAGCCAAGATTTGAACCCAAACACTCTAGCTGCAGAGTCCAAATTCTTGATATTACTATATGACTGATTCCACAACACACATAGAGCTCTGTGGTTAGGTAAGAAAGATTTAAAAATTAACAGCCTCTACTCAAGAGCAGAATTTTAATGTAAGATAGACTCCTGGGAGGTTGAAGCACACCAAACTGAAAGCTGAAGAATAAAGTGAGTCTGTATATTAAATATTAGGCATTCCAGACTCTCTTTCCTTTCATGCTTACAGAATGGTGGCGATCAGTTTTATCTATCCAAAGCAGAAGTATTCTTAGGAGACTTCTTAGTCTTAAAAAAAACTAAATGTTCCCATGAAAGAGAAATTCACCCAACACTACCTTTTGGGTCTCCCAAAGAAAACCTGGCTTACTGCCAGATCATTCTTCAAAGAAGGTCCACCAATTGCCGTACCCACCAATCACACAAAGACTGCAATCCAACATTTTAGAGCCTCACTCAAGTATGTGGGCAAAGATTATCAGACATTCGAGAGAGGAGAAAGTCTGAAACAAACAAGCAGAAAAAAGAAACTCAGAGGCCACAGAAACAATACAAGGACTAGAAGAAATGTTTTTATTTTATTTATTTATTTTTTTAAAGATTTTATTTATTTATTTGACAGAGAGAGAGACAGCGAGAGAGGGAACACAAGCAGGGGGAGTGGGAGAGGGAGAAGCAGGTTTCCCGCTGAGCAGGGAGCCCGATGTGGGGCTCGATCCCAGGACCCCGGGACCATGGCCTGAGCCGAAGGCAGACGCTTAACGACTGAGCCACCCAGGTGCCCCTAGAAGAAATGTTTTTAAAAATCTACTGTACTTAATATCTTCAGAGCACCCCGCCCCAAAATAACATCCATGAAACTACAGGATATTTAAGAAAAATAAAAGAACAGAAATGACACCTTAGAAATTACAAATTTGAAAACAGAAGAAGATCTCAATAGCATAAAAGATAAGAAAATTAGAAGATCAATTCAAGTGGTATAATGTTTAGCTAACTAGAGTTCCAGAAAAGAGAAAGAAATAAACGGGAAGAAATTAGCAAAGTGAAAAGAGTGCATTTTCCCAGAAAGAAAAGCATGAGTTTCCATATTAAGAAGGGCTAAGTGATATGATTTCATTCGTATGTGGAATTTAAGAAACAAAACAGATGAACACAGGGGAAGGGAAGGAAAAATAAAATAAGACGAAATCAGAGAGGGAGACAAACCATAAGAGACTCTTAACTCTAGGAAACTACCTGAGGGTTGCTGGAGGGGAGGTGGGTGGGGGGATGGGGTAACTGGGTGATGGGCATTAAGGAAGGCACTGGATGTAGTGAGCACTGGGTGTTACATGCAACTGATGAATCACTAAATTCTACCCCTGAAACTAATAATACATTATATGTTAACTAAATTGAATTTAAATAAAAAATTTTTAAGAAGAAGGGCTAAGTTACCAAAATGATTAATGAAAAAACAATTCATGGCAAATCACTATGAGATATCAGAATACATTGGTATAAAAAATATTGAAGGAAACAGAAAGGGAATGGCAAAGGACTTCTCAGCAGCAATAATAGGGACTAGAAGGCCTTGGAGGAGCCTTCAGAATTCTGAGGAAAAATGATTTTCATCTGGGCATTCTACACCTAGCCAAACTATGAAGTGTGTGCTAGAATAAAGACATTTTCAGATATCCAAGGACTCAAAAATTACCTTGCATGTGCCCTTTTTTTAAAAAAAAACTACTAGAGGATGTATTTTAGAAAAAACAGAATTAACAAGAAATAAAAAGAATTTGGGGTCCAAGAAAAAAGAATCCAGGGGCGCCTGGGTGGCTCAGCCGTTAAGCATCTGCCTTCGGCTCAGGTCGTGATCTCAGGGTCCTGGGATCGAGCCCCACATCGGGCTCCCTGCTTGGTGGGAAGCCTGCTTCTCCCTCTCCCACTCCCCCTGCTTGTGTTCCCTCTCTCGCTGTCAAATAAATAAATAAATAAATCTTTAAAAAAAAAAGAAAAGAAAAAAGAATCCAACACAGAAGAATGACAAAAATGAGTCCCAAAACAATAGCATACTGGAAGCAGAAATAAACCATCCAAATTGAAATAGAACAGAAGCATAAGACAGGAAAATCTCAGAGGGGATGAAAGTAGAACCAATAAAATGTTTGGAATTTTTTTAATGAAAGAAATGACTAATAACCATGTGACCTATCTCCTGGAGCATTTGAAAAAATCTTGACAATAGGTCCATAGAAAAGCTAACGAAAAAATGAAGTGATTATTAGCTCTGGGTAAAACAAAATGCAGTATATTAAAGGAAACATAATTATAGTAAACCACTTGGCTCCGCAGTGACAATATTTATATAGTCATAATAATGTAGGTAGTGATTTAATCAAGACTTGTACTATAAGTTTTGGGGAAGGAAAGAGAAAATAGAGTGTTAGGAGAGAAAGAGAAATTTTGATCTGCTGTGATTGAGAGTCAATAGCTAATACTTGAAATTGATCAGTAAGTAGTAGTGTATGTATATGCAAGGAAATCTCAGGAAGGATAAATGACAGTGGGAGGATGTCCCACCCTACAGATTGGACTTAGTCGCCTCCAGAGATGGAAGGAGGGAGGCTGGGGACCAGGGTGAGAAGGAGACTTTTCACTGTTTTTATCCTTTTTTTCTTTTAAATTTTGATCTACGTAAATATATTACCATTTTGAATAAAAAATAATTAAAAATAAATAGCAGAAAGAGGATAACTTTTAGAAACATGAAATAGCAAATAGAAGAAGGGCTAAGAATGTTGAAAGGGGTCGTCCTCGGGGAGGAGGAGAAGAGGATGGGGGAGTAGAGAAGTAAGAGCTGTATTTAGGTGTAAACTTTTAAAATTTCTATTTTACTTTAAAAATTAAGTCCATGTATTTATTTATATAAACAAAAGTTTAAAGCAACATCAGAATATGAGATCACTTTTCGGGAAGAAGCTAGTTTAATTGGAGAGGTAAATTAAGTTAGGTGAAAGAGGTAGCAACCCTTTTCCCCCCACTTTTTGTCTAAAAATGTACAGTATTAAGTACATAATAACAAGAAATACAACTTAAATCACAAAGCAGGGGCATGTTTCCTAGCCTTCTTTATTTTGTACCACATGTTCTAAAGTGTCAGTCTAGAAAACTGATCTCAGATTATGTAACATGAGTTATAATTTTAGAGAATCAATGTCTACAAGTTTCAGAAATTTACCAGAACCACCTAATTGCATGAAATCAATGAAACAAATTAGTCTTAAATATGGCTACATACACTTGGGTAGCATAAAGTTTATTTTTACTCTAAGTTCTTAGAAAAACTAGATAATTGCATGTGTTTAGGATTCCACCACCAAAAACATCTTACCTCTTATAGAGATACCCTGTCATCCCTCGATTCTGGAGATCATGGTACATGTCTTAACCCCTTTCTTTAATTCATTTGATCACTTGCGCACAAGTGACCAAAGGAAGATCCACCTGGAACATCATCATGGTTTCAATCTTTATAGTCTATTGGGGCCGCCTCGATAGGAACGAAGATGTCTTCTTATTAGCAAGACATCATTTTAACTGAAGCCTACAATGATAAAGACCAATGCCTGCCATACCACTTGCTCTGCCACAGTTCAGACATTGCTGTTTCTCATTTACTCACCCACTTATTGTGATGGTTAATTTTATTTATTTATTTATTTATTTATTTATTTATTTATTTATTTAAAAGATTTTATTCATCTATTTGAGAGAGAGAGTGAGAGACAGAGAGATCATGAGCAGGGAGGAGGGGTAGATGGAGAAGTAGGCTCCCCGCTAAGCAAGGAGCCGGATGCGGGACTCGATCCCGGGACCCTGGGATCATGACCCGAGCCGAAGGCAGATGCCTAACTGACTGAGCCACCCAGGCGCCTGATGGTTAATTTTATACGTCAACTTGACAGAGCCACAGCGTGCCCAGATATCCAGTCAAACATTATTCTGGGTGTTTCTGCAGAGTTATTTTTGGATGAGATTAATGATTTAATTGATAGAATAAAGCAGATTGCCTTCCATAATGTGAGTGGACTTCATCCAACCAGTTGGAGGACTGAATAGAATGAAAAGATGGCCCCTCTCACGAATAAGAGAGAATTCACCAGCAGATTGCTTTTGGACTTCATCTACAACATTGGCTCTTCCTGCCTAATGGCTTTTGAACTGGAAAATGGGCTCTCCCTTGGTCTCTAGCCTGATGTCCCACCCTACAGATTGGACTTGTCAACCTCCACAATCATGTGAGCCAAATCCTAATAATAATAATAATACAGGGGTGCCTGGATGGCTCAGTCTGTTAACCTCTACCTTTGGCTCAGATCATGATCTTGGGGTCTTGGGATCGAGGCCCGTGTCAGGCTCCCTGCTCGGCGGAGAACCTGCTTCTCCCTCCCCCTCCCCCTGCTTGTTCTCTCTTGCTCTCTCTGTCAAATAAATAAATAAAATCTTTTTAAAAAAAAAAACAATAATAATACATACCCAATAGGTTCTGGTTCTCTGAAGAAACTTGACCAACACATTCATTCAAACAAATATTTACTTAATATGTACTACATGCCGGGCAGTAAACTAAGTGCCAGGATAGAAAGTTAAAACTATAGTCCTTACCCTTGAAGATTTAGGAATTTGACAATAATGTAAACAACAAATAGTTTCTCCTAAGAGTAAGTTGGCAAAGTTGGCCCCATACAGACACAATGTGCACCCGGATTTCATTTAGGAGCTTTAGGCTTCTTTGGGCTTATTCATGATTCGAGTCTGACCAAGTTTGCTTAAGCACTTGGGTTTTTCCAGTCTTGCATTATCCGTTTTTTTTTTCTCTAGAGGATGAAAGTTTCCAGTGAAATACCATAAATTTCCACCCCCTAAGAAGGGGGTCAGTGCATTTATTTGCTAGTGGTCCATGGAGTAACCCTTACTTGTGCTTTTCTGTGGGTCTTAGACATAGTATACACCTTGGAACACTGCCCAATATTCAGTCATCTGGGAAATTTGTCCGACCTCCCTTATAAGTGGTTGGTTTGTGAGAGCTAGACAATACCAAGAGAACTAGTAAGTGTACTTGTCTTGTCTGTGAGAGTTCTTTGAGCATGAACCATTCACTAGGTAGGGAGCTCAAATAAAACCCAAAATGGGCAACAGAATATTCCAAGGGATTCTGCTGTGCATCATATGATATGTAGAGTATACTGGAAAGAGCAATGGCTTTAAAGTCAGACAGGTCTGAGTCAAACTCCTGCACATGCTTCTTAGTAGCCAGTGACCTTGGAGAATTTATCCAACCTGTCAGCTTCGGTTTTCTTACCTCTAAAATGAGGACAATATAACCTTGTTGCAGGATTCCTGTTAAGACTGAATGGGATGGTGCATACACGATGACAAGGATGGTGCCTGCCATATGGTACACATGTTCAATCAGCAGAGGTTACTTTTTAAAAATTTTTTTAAAGATTTTATTCATTTATTTGAGAGAATTAGAGCTCAGAGAGAACACCAGTGGGGGAGGGGCAGAGGGAGGGGAAGAAGGAGACGCCCCGCTGAGCAGGGAGCCTGAGGATGTAAGGCTCCATCCCAGGAACCTGGGATCTTGACCTGAGCCAAAGGTGGACGCTTAACCAGCTGAGCTACCCAGGTGCCCCAGCAGCAGAGGTGACTTTTTAACACAGACCATTGGTGGATCTTTGATTCGCCTCCGTGCTTATAAGAGCAGTAGGGGTTGGTTATAAACATTTGCTTACAAAGTGTTTTTTTTTAATAAAAGAAGGATTACAGTCCCCGTTTCAAAAATTTGTATTGCACTTTTAGAACAAAGGACCTATTTTAGTTCAAAGTACAACAAAATCTTTGTTACTCAGAATACTAGAGAATGGTTGGTAAATGGAAGTCCAAAAAGTGCGGCCAATGAAGAGTTAATTCACATTGGCAAGATGATCATACCTAGCCCCCCTCTCCTTCCTGGGGAAACATCAATCTAACTGAAAGAACAGAAAATTGAAATTGTTATTGTTTGTAAGGCAGAGAGCTAGTCCTCAACCCCTGCAAACCCTTTTATGAGATGAAGCCAGAAAAACAATCATCTTCTAAAAATCTTAATACTAACTCACAAGACTACTTTGTGTTCCTCTGGGGAAACTGAGATCAGTGATTTTTGCTGGACTATCTCAGAAATGCTTATTCCTAGAACCTCGATGAGGCGGTGAGTGTCAGATAACGCAGCTTATTCTGCTCAATGATTATGCTTAACAAAGACAAAGGAAGTAAGGAAAGGAGGGAGGGGAAGAGTGGAGAGAATAACTTCAGAGAAATATTTCAGTCAGCAGGGTCATAAAAAGATGTTTCAAAACCACAGTGTGAAGGTTGCAACTGACTCATATTCTAAAAATTGCCCCCAACAGTTCTGGAAAGTTGTAAAATAGAGATACAACGTGGAAACATATTACTCATTATCAAACCAAAGGCGCAGTAAAGTTGTAACTTTTCCTTAAAATAGCTCAAAATAATGAGTTGTGAAAGACATGTCTGAGAAGAATAATATACTAGTGGAAATTAGGTAATCTTATACAATAAAAATTTTGAGTATTGAAGTTCCACAAAGTTCATCTGCAATGGTAGTAACTGGCTGTCACAACTTACTACATTATTATACTCAGAGCTACTCATAGTTCCCCAGAAAGGCTGGAAGTCAATGTGATGCTGACCAGGGATGACAGGGTTTCCCGGCAAACCATCTTGGGAGATCATCTTCTTACAGATTTAAGGGAATATACTTAAATCCTGATTAATTTGAAATTATAGTATTAAAGTTTGAATTATGGACGCAAGAGAGAAGACAAAATCCAAGCAGAGATTCAAATGGTCATGCAGGAATTTGTAAATACGCAATGAGTTTTTGTATAAGTGGTACAAGAAAGCTTTCACTTCCTAAAGATTCTATGGTGGCTCCATATTGTTGTGGGAGCAAGTTTAAAGTCTTTATTCTGATATTGAAGTCACGTAAAGTCCCATCTTATGTCACTGTCTGGATAACAACACTCATCACAGGTTAATCACCTGTGTGCCACGAGCCACGCTGGACCCTTGACATCCATTCTTTTTTTTTTTAAATAATGCAATGGTTGTCCCCACTTACAGATGAGGAAACGGAGACTCTGCATGTTACAGCAAATTGCTCAAGGTAACACACCTTTGGATACAAATCCCAATCATCTGACTCCAGAAAGAAGGCCTCTCTTCTTTCTCCCCATTAACTATCCAAAGTGAGAGCCAAATCCTGCTCATTCGGCCTTTCAAGCCACTGCATAAATTGTTTGCCTTTAGGTGACAAATGCCTCCACCTCTGCTTCCCTTTCTAGTTCTAGACCCTCTTTCAAAGCTCAGGAGCCACCCGAGAGTCCCCTAACTATACCTGCAAACATCAGTGTCCCCCTTTGTGGCCTTGGTAGAGAACAGAGTACCTGTGTGGCTTGGTCCATCATCTGATGATTTAGGCTACCCCTTTAGCTAATGCTTTGTTACATTCTTTATCTGTTTTTTGTGTGTGTGTGTAATCTTTTCTCCTAAACATGCTGGCAAGAGCTAATTGCAGAAATTGTCATACTCTTCCTCATTTTTATACTCAGTGGGAAAAACAGTAATTATTTAGTAGATTTAATTTAAAAATTTCATTGCAATTTTTGAGCACTTTGTGGCCCACTGTATATAACTACACATTAAAGGATAATTTACTTCTTAGCTTGCTACTATATGATGATAATAATCTACTTTAAAATAAAAAATAAAACTTTGAATGGAATTACTTTTTATAACCAATTACAGTTCATAGTATTACATAACTGAGCTTTACTAATATTCTTACTCATCTCTGTAGAAGTGCTAACAACACTGACTCCGTCTTTGGCCCTCCATTCTGTTCATGCCCACACCAAGACCTCCCTTGAGACTACACGTTCCAGACCCTTTGGAGGTTAATGTATGACCTGACTGGAATGTGGGAAAGCTTGTTTTGATCATCCCTAAAGTGGTGCACACAAGGCATCACTTTAGGTAACTAGCAGAGATGACTGTCGCACAGAAGGCCCCACTTCAGGTACCTAGTAGAGATCCTCTGGGGCCAGATGGCATCACTACCCTGTGGCCTCACCACCATGTCCCTTGCTCTATCAAAGCTGGGGACTTGGTGGAGACTAGAGGCAGAGGATGGTTGCTTACTGCCTGGATCATCTACGACCTGCCCAATCCTCCTGTCAGTAAGTTACCCTGAATAAAATTGTGTGTAAATTCTATGGAGTGGCTTCCTTCGTTTTTTGGTCTTAAAGTGCCTTCTCAGCCTGGAGGATACTTTACTGACACTGCTCTACCTTTTAACAGTCTCCTCTAAGAAGAGTCTTTAATCACGCAGGACAGAGATGAATAGTCATGAGTATACTGTTGCATTTTAGCCAACAGTATCAAAGTTTCCCTTCACCAATTTTTCTACAACCAACACGAAGTTCAAAAACTCGGATTGGTGTGTTTTACCTTTTTTCTTTGTTCCTGGACACACTTAAGTGGATCTTCCGTTAAGAGCGAACTTGCCAAAAAGGAGGAGCCAACAGGTACGTTCTAGAATGGAGAGGCAACCAGAGGAACTACCTCAAGGAAAAAGACCAGCTGCTTGTGTGAGGCCTGGTGGACAAGTCCATTGGCCAGGACTTGCCATCGGCAACCTATCATGATCAAGCCAGAAATGGGCAAAACTAGTTCCAGGTTCTGGGGCAAGGCAATTGATGTATTTAACAAGCAGCCTGGGCCACAGGAGGAAGACAGACACATCAAGTCAGGCTGATCCCAAAGTACACTCCACAGGTTGGCCCCTTGACTAAAAGGAGTATGGAGTAGGAGGGATCTTACGTACAGCCCTTTCTTGAGCCATAGTCCTGAGGCTGCACTGTCAGATCCTCAAACGGGCCTCATGGCACCCCATCATACATCCTGGTCCTTGGAAGCTGGTTCCCAGCTGGAGGCAAGGGCCGATGAAGTGAAATGCGTTCATCTAGGAATCCAGGACAAGAATCAACCCCCTTTTTCCTGCACTCCCTGGGAGAGAGGGAGATTATGCCAGAGGAGAGCACCTTGGTCCCCCTGTAGCCTGGGCAGCTCAATGTCAGGGTTGATGTGGCTTCTGCTCCTCCAAGAAACACATTTCTGGGTTTGGCAACCAGAAGCCAAGGAAACACCTATTTCCTTTCCTTTTCTCTGGGAAACAGGCAGGTGCTAAAGAATGCTGATTTCATTTAGATGCAGGAAGGCAGGACAACTGTGTCTCTCTGGCTCTTCCCTCTCTGTAGGGCTAAGACCAGGGTGGTACCTCCCTCTCTTCCCAATGGTGAGGCACTGAGAGCCTTCCAAACCTACCAGAGACCCATGCGCGCAAGGCGGCAGGGTCTCAGCGCAGAGGAGATGAGCATTTACCCCAGCACGGATGAGCAGAAGCCAGCTTTGTTCAAAACAGCTTTGTCAAGCCAGGCGGCACTGCATCTACTTCACCCCCTGCCTCCAACATCCAAACAAAAACAGTAGCCCTAACCCAGTGGGAAGAGGCAGGGAGAATCCAGTGGAATCACATGTTTAGGTCTGAATTTCTTCTACCTCTGGGAAGTGGTGCTGAATGTCTCCTCTTTGCTCATGGGGACATACTCTTTTCCATTGTTTGTGTAGCTCAGGGAAAAGTAGAGGAAAATTTAAGAGATGTGTGAACTGGGAACTTTTGAAGTCCCATTTATATGGCTCATGCTTCAACGGTGGTGCTGCTTATATGCATGTTTGTTTTTCCCAAACCAAAGAGACACCAGGAGGCAGCTTCCAGGCAGTTCCCAGCTCCCAGAGAATGCATCAAGCCTCCCAATCTTCACTCACCCCATCTCCATGACCAGCAGAAGGAGGCAGAGAGCTCTGAGTGGTAAATGTCAGGGAGCAGTAAGAGTGGTTATCTCCTAACCTTAGGGCCCACAGTCACTACCGCAGTCTCTAGGGGCCAGCCTCTTAAGTTGAAGTCAGGGGAGGCTTGGGAACTAGAAACTTTTCTTCATTCAAATAATCCAAAGAGATCTATTTAGGAGTAGACACTTAGCCAGGAAGACATATGCCTTCAGAGAGAATGAGGCCAAGAAATATTTAAGTTAAAAAGAAAGCATAAACAGGGGCATCTGGGTGGCTCAGTCAGTTAAGCATCCGACTTTTGATTTTGGCTCAGGTCCTGATCTCAGGGTCATGAGATTGATTGAGCCCCAAGTCAGGCTCCCAGCTCAGCAGGGAGTCTGCTTGAGATTCTCTCCCTCTGTCCCTACTCTGGCTCATGCACTCTCTCTCTAAAACAAATAAGTAAATCTTAACAAAAAAAAAAGGAATAAACAAAACCAGAACTGAAGCTAGAAGGGCATCTGGGTGGCTCAGTCAGCTAAGCATCTGCCTTCGGCTCAGGTCATGATCCCGGGGTCCTGGGATGGAGTCCCGCATCCAGCTCCCTGCTCAGAGGGGAGCCTGCTTCTCCTTCTCCCTCTGCCACTCCCCCTGCTTGTGCTCTCTTGCTCTCTCTGTCAAGTAAATAAATAAAATCTTAAAACAAACAAAAAACAACCCTGAAGCTAGAAGAGGTCCTGGGAGTGCAGTTAGTCAGCCCCTGCTCTTCCTTCAGAACGAAGAAGTCTGTGGCTAGGGTTGCCTAATGGGGCCTGTGGGCCAGCTTCAGCAGGTGTATTTTGTTTGGCAAGCACAATGCACTTTTAAATGCTCTGCTCTTAATTAGTTACTAACCTTTAAAGATCTGGAGAGTTCATATTCATAAATTTGAAAACCAGATTTCCAGATTCCCTTGCTAAAGCAGAAGATCTAGCAAAGCTGGCTGACATCCATCCGCGGATCACACCTGCCCTCCCTAGTTAACCCCACCAAGCCCCTGGCGGGGCCTCAGGTATTTATGCTCCCTGCTGGCCCCTGCAGCGGTGGACTTTGCCATCCTAGGCACGACCAGTGTTTCATTCTCTAGTGTCTCACCTAGGGAGCTCTGACAAAATATCCACACTTGGACTCAGATGACTTAAGTCAGAATCTGGGCCTGGAGAGGGACCCAAGCCACAGAAGAGTTTTTAAAGTCCCCAGGGGATCTTTACATGCAGCCAGGTTTAAGAATGGCTAAGGCTAGGGGGCGCCTGGGTGGCTCAGTCATTGGGCGTCTGCCTTCAGCTCAGGTCATGATCTCAGGGTCCTGGGATCGAGCCCCACATCGGGCTCCCTGCTCCGCGGGAGGCCTGCTTCTCCCTCTCCCACTCCCCCTGCTTGTGTTCCCTCTCTCGCTGTGTCTCTCTCTGTCAAATAAATAAATAAAATCTTTAAAAAAAAAAAAAAAAAAGAATGGCTAAGGCTAGACCATGAAGGGCAGATGATAAATTATTCTTGAAGCTCCTCAGTGGCTTCTTTCACTGTTTTACCATTTTTGAGTTTTTCATTATAACCTACCAAAATCTGGTTTTCTCTTATTCTATTTTCCTAGCAGCTGACACAGTCCTAGGTTTTTGTTTGTTTTTTTTTTAGTTTCTCTTCTTTTTCCTTCATTAAGTTATTTTGGTGGTTCCATTCTCAACCCCTCCTCCAGTTTCTCTGCATTTTTAAATAGATTTTATTTTTAAGTAACCTCTATACCCAGTGTGGGGCTAGAACTCAAGACCCCAAGATCAAGAGTTGCATGCTCCTCCAACAGGGAGCTAGCCAGGTGCCCCTCTCCACATTCTTTTTAAAGTACAATGGACAAAATTAGAAACCCTGACCATTATTTTACTAGAGTAGAATTCAGCAGTGGTATTTATTTCTGGTTGAATGTCATACTTAAAATCTCAGAATCCCATTAATTTCCTTTCACAACACTTTTTTTGTTTTACTTAATCATCACCTGGTTTTTGTTAACAAGGAACTCAATTGCAAAAACCTGAGAAATCACACTCCATGATGGAAAGAAAACCAAGATTTGGGGTAAATTAAAGCACCAAATATCAAATCTCATTTTCAGGTGAGAGAGACATCAACCTTTCCCCAGGGCCATAACCTGATATGTAAAGTTAAAGGGGACATAAGCATGTCCATAATAGTTTTAGTTCTTTATTCTTTGCCTGTAAACTCATTTACAATCATTTGGTTGGTCTGTTTTTAGGCAAATTCTAAGCTAATTTTTTTAAGTAGGCTGCACATCCAGGATGGGGCTTGAACTCACGACCCCCGAAATCAAGACCTGAGCTGAGATCAAGAGTCCCACGTTTAACCAACTGAGCCACATAGGCACACGCCCCCTCCTTTTTTTAAGATTTTATTTTTTAAGTAATCTCTGTATCCAACATGGGGCTTGAACTCACAACCTTGAGATCAAGAGTCACATCCTTTACCGCCTCAGCCAGCCAGGCGCCCCTCTAAGCTAATTTCTAAGCTAATCCTCAACTGTCAAGTTATAACGGAAATGCTGCTTAGTGTACCATGGAATTGGAAGACTAGCACAAATGGCAGCCTATCTCAATGAGATAGTATTTTGCTGTACCTGTTTACAGATTAAGAAACTGAGGTCTGGAAAGCTTAAGCAGCTTGCCCACAGTTGACTGCCCACACACCCAACATCTGATGGGTTCTGGCTCTGGCTGGCCCTATGGAGAAGGTAAACCATTCCATGGCCATCAGCCCCTGATACTGGGTATCAGACACCACCTCAAGAAACTGAGCCTTGGAGACAGCAGCAGTTAGCTTTAGATCCAGCAAGAGCAGAGACTGCGTCTCAGTATCACACATTCGGGCCTGAACCAGATCATCATCAAAATGCACACGAAACATTGAACGTGACATTCTGGAGCCAACGGACTCTGGTAAAAATGCTCCCTGGAACCCCTAGGGAAAAGCCGACGTTCTCTAAGAAATATATAAACCACGGAGCGATCCTTGCGTAATGCCAACTCTGTAAAGTTGGAAATCTTATCCAGAGAAGAAATATAAAAACAAGTTGAACAACAAGATTCCCTCTAGCAGTGGAGGGTAAGAAAAAACAAACAACAGCAAAAACCAAAAAAAACACCACACCTCTTCACACTCACAGTTTGAGGAGAGAAGAGGGAATTAATGTTTTATATCTGTTCTCCGTAAAATGTCTGCCCTGTTAGAGCCCAATATGTGAGGCGGGGAAGGGAAGAGTTGAGTTTGGGGTTCGGCGAGAGCCAGAGGCCCACGAGGCTCGGAAATCCCAAAGGCGCTGAGATCCCAAAGGAACCCGGACGCCCCGCCGTCCCGGCGCCGCCCCCACGCCCGGGGCCTCTGCAAGGACGCACCGCGACGGTCACTGCGCTGCGCACAAAGGTCTCCCCTGGCGGGAAAACACTGGCCTTATCTCATTGTACCGACCCAAACCTAAAATGCATCTTCTTTTCTTTCTCAAAAAAAAAAAACCACCCCGAGATAACACGGCTACGCGGGCTGCCTAGGCCCGAGGGTCTCTTCTTTATGCCCAAAGCACGGGACCCGTTCCCAAGCCCCGCGCGAGAAACTGGGCGCCCAAGCGCCCTCCTACAGGCGCCCGAGCTGTCGCCTCCTCGCCGCGCCAGCGCGCACCACCTCCGGACGAGGCGTGGCGACGACGTGCGTGGCGAGGCCCCCGCGGCAGCCCGATCCCCGGCGCGCCCGCCTCTCCTTTCGCTGCCCGTGCGTGCCCGCCACCCGGCTGGAAGCCTGCCCTCGGAGCCCAGCCGCCTGCGAGCCGCGCGGAGCCACGGATACTCACGTTTCCAGTTGTTTTCGGCGAGTGCGCGCACAACCCCCGCCACTGCTAAGAAGACAAAGCGCGGAGAGCCGCCTCTCAGGCAGCCAGAAGTGACTAGCGGGCGGCCGGCTGAAAGCCCCTCATGTTCGGCAAGCTCACTCAAAACGCTCCTTGGTGCCGCCAACGCAGCTGCCAGGTCTAATAACTATGTCAGGCAGCCCCTCCCCCCATAAAGAGACACACAGATGACAGGCTGGGGACTGAGGTCCGCATGTTCCACCGCAGTCACCCTGCCTCAGCCCCAGCGATGCCGCAGCTCGGACGACTGTGCAGGGACCGACCAGGAGAAAGGTTCGAGCGCCAGCCTTGACCTGGGAATTCTCCAGAAACCTCAGTTCTTTCCTATTCGCTCTGAGCATAAATCTGAGACTCTTCCCAGCAGCATTTGTGAAACAAAACGAGAGGCGGGCGCCCTTCTAGTTAACCTAACTTGCGTCTCAAATGTCAAGGGGACTTACGTAAAGGAACGCAGCAAACCTCAACTTTATTTATACTAGATTTCTGGGCATTGATAGGATATCCTGGCACCATGCAAAGTGCACGCAGGAAGCTCATCGAACTGTTTCCCTCACGTTTTAGTGGCTCACACTAACGTTCCCGCCTCTCCAGAGAATTCTGGCCAACAGAACCCTACAGTCTGGGGGAGCTCCTTTGCAGATCCTCCCTGACCTGGACCATCTCCAACGCGCTGACAGCTCCTCCAGAGCGACTGGATTTTATCAAGCTGGAAGGAATTAGTGGTTCTGTTTTGCAAGTGAAATACCTCTCGGAAAGTAGTGCTTTTTAAATATATGTATGTATAGGGGCGCCTGGGTGGCTCAGTCGTTAAGCGTCTGCCTTCAGCTCAGGTCATGATCCCAGCGTCCTGGGATCGAGCCCCCGCATCGGGCTCCCTGCTCCGCGGGAAGCCTGCTTCTCCCTCTCCCACTCCCCCTGCTTGTGTTCCCTCTCTCGCTGTGTCTCTCTGTCAAATAAATAAATAAAATCTTTAAATAAATAAATAAATATATGTATGTATAACCGATATAGGGCGCACTGCGGCCTGCCAGCCACGCCCCGCGGCTTCCCGGGGGCCCCGCCCGCCCGAGGGCTCTACCCGACGCCACACGGCCCGCCGCACCTGCCTCAGTGGGGAGCGGTTTCCGTGGAAACTCCGAGAGCCGGTTCTCCCTTCAGACTCGCTGTTGCCCTGACAACAGCGACCTAGCATTAGGCGGTCCAGGAAGGATGTCAGTGATGCCTGTTTTAAATCACAGATTCAGATTCACGAGGGCAGTAGGGCAGAAATAGGAGGGCAGTGGTATTTGGGACTGGAGACCGAGCCGCGCGAGCCTGAACGTAGATGGGGTTAATGGGACAAGGCAGACCCGGCGGCACAGCATCTCTCACCCCTCCCACCCCCCAGCAAACAAATTTATACTTGGATTTAGAATGAATTCCATCATACCCTTCAGCATATTTTCTTTTCTCTATTCTGCTTAAGATACTATGTAAAAGGGTTTTTTTTTTTTTTTTTTTTTTTTTTTGCACGGGCTGAGTACTAGCTAGCTCCTGGTAGAAGTGAGGAGAGGCACATAAAGATGTGTGGAGCAGAGGGGAGACCTCGTGGGAATAATGTTTGATTGAGGATGATCTCATGCACAGAAGCTCACAAATAGTCCTGAATACAATCTTACCCTATCAGGCTATGATGAACACATGGTTACAAAATTCAGCTCTATTTCAAGTGAAGTTTTAGGTGGGTAAAATGGGAAGGGTAGATGAGACTATCCATATCCATATTTGGTAAAAATTTAAATGTTCATATGCCATCTTGTTACTTCTGGATATGGATATTTTATACTCATCAAACTGCAAACAGGTACTAAAAAAAATAAAATGGAACAAGTTAATGTTTTGTGCAAAGCGTAACAGGATTGAATACATACACATACCCCGTACTGGTTTCTCCTTACTATAAACTGTATATTTTGTATCTGAGTAATTAAAAGCTTAAAATTCATAGCATATTTGAATTAATGAGATTTTACTATCCACATTATAATAATACTATGATAATTAACCTCTGGCTTCAGACTGAAATATATATCTGCATATATGTATACATGTATACATATATACAAATGTATATCTTTTAAAGTCACAAATGCATTTATGTGAAGTTCCATATGCATCTAATTTTCATAAAGGAAGTGACATTTCCATATTTTAAGGACACAGCTTATGTAAAAGAATACATACAGGAAAATTTTGTCATAAAGCAAAGACTTTTGTCAAGAAGAACTATCTAATTCGTATGTTTTGAAAATCCACATTTTGTATCCTAAATCTGCTTTGAAGCACATAATTTTGTAATCATACGACACAGATGTTTATTTGCAAATGAAGATCTCTAAAACAAAAATGTGTATTATCCTCACTTCTAACAAAAATTAAGAGTGAACATCATAGAAGACAGAAAAATAAGGGTAAAGAGGTTAAAAAATACTAAGCAATGCAATCATTTAAAAATATCTTTCCAAAAAATAATTAAAAGCAAGATGATTACCTTTAGAATATTATATTAACTGGTAATATGAAATGAGGGTCAAAACAGTAAATAGGTATGATCCCAATCTTTTTCAAAATTATGTGCTGGGTGTACTGATACATATGGACAATCATGAGTCAGTGGAATTCTTGGCTTTATGCTTGCCTGTATCACTTGTCTATATTTCTTTATACTTGTCTGTATTTTCCACAACAGCTATTGCCAGTGAGAGCAGAGTGGTTGAGTGCTCGAGAGAGTAGGCTCAGCATCTGATAGACCTGGCATAAGTCCCTGGTGATACTTCAAGGCTATGTGTGTCTTTTCATTTGAAAAATGGGCTAATAATAACACCTTCCTCATAAGGTGGTTGGGAGGATTAAGTGCTGTAAGGCTTGAAGAACAGAAGAATGTGTTCATTATATCAAAAACATTCATTCCAATTTGAGGGCTATTTTTTCCAGGTTTTTAATTCTCCTTCGGGTATTTTTTTTAAGATTTATTTATTTATTTGAGAGAGAGTGTGTGTGCGTGAGTGGGGGGAGGGGCAGAGGGAGAGAAACTTCAGACTCCCTGCTGAAAGCTTGATCTCAAGACTCATGACCTCAGCCAAGAGTCCATGGCCCAACTGACTGAACCACCCAGGCGCCCTCCCTTGGATATTTTTGACCCTTCAATTAGACATGATCATGTCCTATATGCAGTATTATTTACATCTGTTCACAGTTTTTACCGATATTCCTCATCATTCCTTTTTGCATCTCAGAAACTTCTTCTGAGATCATTCTCTTGTTCCTTAAAGTACATCCTTAAGAAGATTCATAGTGATGGTTTTTGTCACTCAGATCTGCTAATTTGGGTTTGATAATATCTTTATTTTGATTTTGTTATTAAAATATAGTGTCATGACATATAATTTTAGGTTCATGGTTATTTTCAATTGGCACTTTGAAGATATCATTCATCTGTCTTCTGGCTGTGTTGTTGCTGTTGAGTACTCAGCCGTCATGTAATTTTTACTTTTGTTCTAGGTAATCTGTCAGTCTTGGATGTTTCTCTCCTTGTTATGCTTTTATTCTATTATCTTATCTTTTTAAAAATATTAAACACACTTATTTCATATTCTGTATCCAATCATTCCAATATTAGTAGTCTTTGCAGTCCAGTATTATTGTTTCAGATGACATCATTCATGATGTCACTTCCTTGTTTATTCAGTGATTTTTATTTATTGTGAATTCATGTACCTTGGCACTTTATCTACGGACCTCTTGGAGTCCTGCATTACAGTGCAATGAGCAGGTAGATGAACTGGGGAGGTGGGGGCACTTCTAACATGGAGCCGCTTTAAAATAAAGTTTCAGTTTAAAGGTTTCAGGTCCATTTACATTACATACTCTAGAAGGCATAAATTTCAGGCTCAGACACTTGGGAGTGGAAGCCTGAAGGTGGGACTACTTGAGGGAGATTTTTTTTTTTTAAGATTTTATTTATTTATTTATTTGACAGAGAGAGACACAGCGAGAGAGGGAACACAAGCAGGGGGAGCGGGAGAGGGAGAAGCAGGCTTCCCGCTGAGCAGGGAGCTCAATGCGGGGCTCCATCCCAGGACCTTGGGATCATGACCTGAGCCAGGACCCTGGGATCATGACCTGAGCCGAAGGCAGACTCTTAACAACTGAGCCACCCAGGCGCCCCGAGGGAGATTTTTCAGTACTTCACCCCTGCATGGCTGAGATCGGCAACATCTTACGCAGGCAAGTCATTTTCTTGTATGGCCATTGTTTTGGTCTTTCAAGGGTTCTGGGCTCCCACCCTGCTCAAGCCACATGCTTTTTATCTCCTGACCCCTGCATGTGACTCATTTAAACTCAGACTGTGGGGCTGGCAGAAACCTTTCCTCCAGCCCTCACAGCAAAGGCCTGCTCCACCTTTGCTTCCCCTTGTGCAATCAAGCTTTCTCATACTTTTGCCTTCTGTTCCCTTTACTTTGCCGCCAGCCCAGCAGTGCTTTGAAAGTACAAGACAAACAATACCATCTAAAAAATGGGTAAAAGGTTTGGACAGACATTTCACTAAAGATATATGGATAGCAAACAAAAAACATGAAAAGATGCTTAAGACTGTTCGTTGTTAGGGAAATGCACATTAAAACCACAATGAGATATCATTCACAAGAGTGGCTAAGACATGGAAAAGACAAACAATCTCAAGTATTGTCAATAATATGGAAGAACAGGAATTCTCATACATCATAGGTGGGTGGATAACAATGGTATAGCCACTTTGGGAAACAATTTAGCAGTTTATAATGAAGGTAAACGTATATGCCTTATATATTAGTTTTCTACTGCTGTAACAAATTACCACAAATTTAGTGGCTTAAAACTACATTCTTTTATATTAGCTCATAGTTCTGAAGGTCAGAAATCTGAAACAATGTGACTGGGCTGTCTGATCATAGTATCACAAGACTGCAAGACTGCAATCGAGGTGTTAGTTGGGCTGAGGCCTCTTCTGGAGGCTCTGGGATGAAATCTGCTTCCAAGCTCATTCAGGTTGTTGGCAGAATTCAGTTCCTTCTGGTTGCGGTGCTGAGGTCTCCATTTCTTTGCTGGCTGTCAGCTGGAGACTCCTCTCAGCTCCTCAAGGGTGTCTACATTCCTTCTTTGGGGCCCCCACCATATTCAAGCCAGTAAGGACTCACTGAATCACTCTGCACTTCACATCTTTCTGACTTCCCTTTTTGTCTGCCACATTTAAAGGGTGCGTGTGATTAGATTAGGCCCACCCAGATAATCTCCCTTTGCCATGTAAGGTAACATAATCATGAAAGTGGTATCTTCTTATATTCACCTGTTCCACTCACAGTCAAAGGGGAGAGGGTTATACAAGGGTGAGCGTCCTTGGGGGTCATTCCTAGAATTCTGCTTACCATAAGATACAGCCATTTCATTCCTAGGTATTTACCCAAAAGAAATAAAAATGTACTTCTGCCCAAAGACATATAGGTGAATATTTATATCCACATTATTCATAATAACTCAAAACCAGAAATAACTCAAATGTCCATCAGCTGGTGAATTAATAAAACAAACTGTGGTGTATCCATCCAGTGGAATACCACTCATCAATAGAAAGGGACAGACTCCTGACATGCACAGCAACATGAAGACATCTCAAGAGCGTGATGCTAAGTGAAAGAATTCAAACACAAAAAACCCACATAATGTATAATTTCATTTACATGAAATTTTAGAAAAGACAAAACTATAGTAACAAGAAGTGAATCAATGGTGCCAGGGATTGGGGGGGGGGGGTTCTCTGTAGTCTTGCCATAAGCATCTTTGCTGCAAGCATTTTTGCCATAAACATTTTCATTGCATAACTGACTGTAAGGCAATTTTGCCATAAAAGATAAAAAAAAAAAAAATAACAGTTGGGTTTCATTTCTCCACTGATTGCAGTACTCCCATTTTTATATGACGTAAATCTTAGCCTTCATAATGGTCTATACGGTGGTGCAAAGTCTCAAACCCACCTTTCCTATAGGACTTTGGAACATCTATCGATGGACATGTGACAATGCGCCAAGAACAAACAACATCAGAAGGCTTTCACAATGAATGCAATACAAAACTCATTTGCAAATATGCATCCTACTATTTGGAAACTGATTCCTCTTTTAATGAAGGAAGAAATTTTAATGAAAACATAAAAAGTGTGGTGCTGGGGCACCTGGCTGTCTCGGTCGGTTAAGTGCCCAACTCCTGATTTCAGCTAAGGTCATGATCTCAGGGTTGTGGGATTGAGCCCCAGGTTGGACTCCCCGCTCAGTGGGGAGTCCACTTGTCCCTCTCCCTCTGCTCCTCACTGCCCCCCCCATGCACAGTCTCTCCCTCTCTCTAAAATAAATAAATAAATAAAATCTTTTTTTTTTAAAGTGTGGTGCTGAACAAGGGGAGGAATCAACAAGCCAAAAAAAAAAAAAAAAAAAAGGGATAATACTATGAACAAAAGATTTTGAAGTGCTTAAGTACAATCCACAAAATGAAATCAGTTATTTGCATAGTTTTGCCATGAATCTCTGCACGTTTTTCATATATTCAAATATTTTGTATTTTGCAACAAAGCCTATAATTTTGCTATTAATTTTCATGTTTCATTATGTCCTTTTTAATGAATGTCTCCCTTTAATTTTTTGTGATCTTATCTTTTATGGCAGAATTGCTTTTGTGCCAAGTAGTTATGCAGTGAAAATGCTTGTGGTGAGGGTGCTTTATGGTGGGAACGCTGAGAATCCGGATATGGAGCGAGCATGGGGGGAAGGCACTGACTGCACAGGGCACTTGGTGGGGTGATGGAAATGTGCTGCATGCACCATGATCTTGCTGGCGGTTATGTGACTGTATACATTCATCGTTATTCATTGACTTGTACAATTAACATCAGTGAACTTCATTATATGCAAATTATACCTTAACTGACAAAAAAGAAGATTGTGGTTTTTATATTTTATCCAGCATCTTAAGGTGTTTTATATTGGAAGTTTCTCTATACATTTAATCCACAAAATTTATCTAAGACTTTCTTAACAGTGTCTAAATATGCCTGTATTTTTTTTTTAATTTAAAGATTTTTATTTATTTATTTGAGAGAGAGAGCGTGCAGGGGGAGGGGCAGAGGGCCAGGGACAAACAGACTCCCCACTGAGCAGGAAGCCCAGGACCCTGGGATCATGACCTGAGCTGAAGTCAGATGCTTAACCAACTGAGCCACCCAGGCACCCTACCTGCATTTTTTAATTCATTGCCCTTACACAGTGGAATTGCATAGTCATTTGGTTATTGTCTTCCTCCTCTGTGCTTGACTATAAACCCCATGTAGACAGTCATGTCTGCGTTCACCACTGTACCCCAGTACCTGGGGCCATAGTGAGTCTTGGACAAATATTTGCTGAATAAATGAATGGTGCCTCCCCCAGAGCAATTTCAGACACGAAAAATCTGATTATACATCTTTCCTCTAGCTGATCTCTGCTTCAATTCTGTTACTCAAACCTTTTCTAAACTATAATTGAAAGTTGGAGTTAGAGACCTTTCATTTAGCCCCATTATGTTATAGAAACCATGCATCCTGATTGCTGTTCTCTGTCCTGGAAGCCCAGGGTACCCTCAGTGTCACCACATGGGCTGAGAGAGGAGCGTTTTCCTTTTAAGGCATACTTGATTCACCTAGACATTAAAAATGTATATTAGTATTAGTCAGAGAGCAATGTCCTTTGGGATTAAGGGAGACATTAACAGAAGCTGAAGACTGCAGAGCCCTTTGGGCTGGAGCCAGCAGCACCCTCAGAAGGCAGCGGGGCCAGGAAGGAACCAGACCTTTCTCTATTGAGGAAACTAACTAGGTCCTCCATTCATTTGACCTTGGCCTTCAGTTACTTATCTGTAAATGCCACACCCTCCGCGCTTCCAGGTCAGTACTAAGGTGCAAAACTGTCAAGTGCTAAAATCCTTCCTGATTATTGTAACCTAGCAACAGGAAAAAATCATGTGAGAAATAGGCATTTCTTTTGCCTTTGGTCTTAGTATACAAATCTGTAAGCACAAACTGTGTGAATTTGATGGTCCCTCTTAAAAATACGATATAGCACACTTTGACTACTTGCTACCGAGCATCTATTCCCTCTCTTGGCAATAGGACCTCAAATTTCCAGAGGAAATTTGGCTTGGTTGGGATCAAACGCCCCACAAGTTCCAGGAGAGGGCCCTAGTGGGCTTAAACCAACTGGCACACCCACCTGTGTCCCCAAGTCATCTGGATTGGCTTGGACATTAGCACTAACACAACCATAGCCAACAAGCCAGGAGAAGATACTTGCTATGGCTCTTGGGAATGATAAAACTTCTTTCTCTTATAGTAGTTCTGGGAAAAGAGACCAATCCTTTTACTCTGGATGGTGTGGTATGAAGATATGAATTTTGGACATGCCAAAGGGATAAGGGAGACCACAGAGCTGCCTTTAGGGCCGCCTTGTGAAGCCTGAAAATAAAGCCAACACTATATAAGACACTGTGGGGGAGGAGAGAGCCCTGGCCTAGGTGGCATCTTTTGAGCGGCTGGATCCAGCCTCACCTGAAATCAGTGCTCTAGATTTTCAGTTACCAATGAATCAATAAAATCCCTTTATCTATAAGGCAGCCTTGTTTCAGCCATCTGTCATTTGCAATAAAAAATAAAAGTGATGTTTAGTTTTAAGACTTTCAGATTAAAACTAGAATGCCATTTAGACATCTCCTAAAAGTTCCATTTTGCCTACTTTTTTGTACATCTTTCACGTAAGTTTCATGACCGCTTTTCAAGCTTTTAGACTTCTAATATCCAGACACCAAGTTGCCTGCTGCCCAATGTCCTGACACTCAGTAATTCCCACTGACCTGCTCTTCATAAGGCTTTTCTCCTGCTATTCAACATAGGATATGTGTGCAAATTCTTGAAGCAAAAGCCCTAGAAAAGGCCAAGGGGGAAAAAAAAACTGGAGAAACAAAGGAAAAGAAGTAATTGTTCCTGCTTAATCTGACCCACTTGAGAAGACTGAATCCTCAAAATGGATAGAGCGATTCTGGAGAACATCAGTAGCTTACAAAATATATCATACTTGTTAACCAGAGACGGATCCCCAGAGTCTGATTTGCCACCGTTACCTTAAAATTTCCATTAGCGATTAGAATGTAAAGAAACTTAAGATCATTTGTTGAGCAAAAGCAAGTTTATTTTTTCCATTGCTGCTTCTCCAATGATAATAGTAGGCATTTGTTGAGTGCTTACTCTATGTCAGGCACTGTGATAGACATTACCTCATTTACTCCTCAAAGAAACCTCCTGAAGTTGCAATCCCATTTTATATATGAGGAGACTGAGGTTCAGAGAGGTTAAATAAGAGATCGCACAGCCTGTGTGAGGCAGAGGCGGAACCCACATCTGGGTCTGAAGCCAAAGTCTGTGTTCTTAACCAGTTCTCCATATTCTCAAGTCAAGCCTGTCCCCCCTGTTGATATCCTATCAGTTTTTCCTCTAAACCACGGCCATTCATGACTACCTTTCCCTCATATAACCTGCAGTCACAAAACTCTTTCTCGTCTGTAAGTGAACCACGCTCCACCTGGTCTGAAATTCTCCCACCAGTTGTCTCTTAGAGTGGGACACAAAGGAAGGGAGGAGGAACCTTGCCCAGGGGGGAAAGTTGTCAGTGTGGGAGATTCTTGCTTGGCATTCGTGCCCCATCAGTCAAAATCCTATGCCCCCCTGCCTGAAACCTCCCATCTCCAACCAAAGCGAAGAGCTCCTTCTGGAGAAGCTCAGAGCCCTGTTGCCTCTTCTTGGTCTGCGGTCTCTGACAACCGTGACTGAGCACCTACTGTGTGCCCAGCCCTCCACTGCCTCTCTTTGTGTTCTTGTTGCATTCTTTCCATTAAAGTGTAGTTAGTAACTGTAACAAGTTTTCTCCTTGTTACAGCCCCAAAAGTGCATAACATGGACCCGACGTATTGAGTAGTAATACTTTTTTGAAATAGAAAGGAAAAGAAAAGAAAAAAAAAAATAGAACCGCAACGTGCTCCGCAGCTGGCTGATGGTGCAGCGAGGGAAACCGGCATGTTTTGAGCACCTACTCCAGGACTCTATGCAAGACTTTGATTTTAGCCGTCCCACGCTGTGGGACGTAGAGAGCTAATTCCCATTTTATAGATGAGGAAATAGATGGGACTTGGCTAGGGGCACACAGCAGTGATGGGGCAAGGCTCTGAACTGGCCCGTCTGGCTCCACTGCTCAGGATCTTACACTGTGCCATCTTGGAAGAGTGAGGACCATGGGCTGGAGGAGGCTGGGAGTGTGATCTGAGAATGAGAAGGACTACAAGTACCAAGGGCTCCTGGGTTGCGAAGTGAAGCAAGAATTAAGGCCCCTGCATGACAGTTAATAAAAGGCTAAGGGAAACATGTTCTTTGAGTCAGGAACACGAGGGAAGGAAGTAGGGGACAAGGGGTTTGGCAAAGGGCCAGAAGCAAAACCTAACTAATTTTTCTTCCATTCTGCCCAAAGTGACCACGGCCCTCACCAGGAATTAAGTCAGCACGAACCTGCTGAGGGCTGCATGATCCAGAGGCCTGAAATCCCAGTTTCGCTGCTTCTCCCAACTCTGCTGGGCAGCCTGCTTCCCACTACGGTGTCCCTTCCTCTGAATTCCTGTTAGATCTCAGTTTCTCTTGATTGTGGACACACATTACATGGGTTTATGACATTTTGTCTAAAGATTTATTTATGTATTTTGAGAGAGAGAGAGAGAGAACAGGGAGAGGGACAGAGGAAGAGAATCTCAAACATACTCCCCGCTGAGAGCAGACCACCCCACCCCCGCGACTTGGGGTTCAATCTCATGACCCCGAGATCATGACCTGATCTGAAATCAGAAGTCAGACACATAACTGACTGAGCCACCCAGGCGCCCCAGGTTTCTGACATTTTGTTGAACAAAATTTCATCCTTAATCTCCAGTCTCCAACAACCACAATAAAAATGTGCCTTTCTGGAGATGGATGGTGGTGATGGCGGCACTGCAGTGTGATGTACTTAGTGCCATAAGACTGCACACTGAAAAATGGTTAAAATGACAAATTGTAGGTTATGTATATTTTTTAAACATGATTTAAAATGTGCTTACCAAAATTCTTCACTGTCTTGGGGCACCTGGCTGGCTCAGGTGACTCTTGATCTCGGAGTCATGAGTTTGAGCCCCATGTGGGGTGTAGAGATTACTTAAATAAATAAAACTTAAAAAAAAAAACACCCAACTCTTCACTGACTTATATTTAGGCCCTGTGACTTTATGGCCACACCCAAACATTGAGAGCCTAGGCTTTTAACTGTGCACTACCCCAAATGTTTCCTGCCCACCCCTCCCCTGCTTAAGCCCCATTCATACTCTTTGTACTCCTACAAGCTGGGGCCACTGCTCTCTGTGTGCTTGGGGAAGCCTGTTGCCCATGTCTGCAATTGTAGACACAACATAAATCACGGCTTAGCATTCATTGGCCTGCAAATGCATGGTGCATATGCTGAGCTGCTGGTGGCGTGGGCATTTCTAGGGCAGATACTGGATGTAAAATCACTTCCCCTACAGATGCTTTTGAAAGCCATGAGTTTTCTGCATTCTCTTGGCACCTGGTAAGAGACAACCCTGGGAGTAGAGACAGAGGCCCCCTTTCAGATTATGTGTTTTATGGCATCTAATTTCCTTTTTTTTAATTCATTGGGTGTAAGAATGATCCCTCCCTGCTTATGGTGCCTATATTTGCATTTACTGGTTTGTAAAATTCAGAAATTGACTCGAAAGAAGCAGAGGACTAAAGTGCTACAGATATTATTCTGTGTAATAGATATATTCCCAAAGGGTGGGGAGAGAAACAATTGTGAAACTTGATAATAAGAGCTAACATTTACTCTTTGTGTTTCTCTGTACCAGGCACTGGGCTAATTTTTTGTTGTTTTTTTTTTTCCAGGCTTTATCTCAGACTCATCAGGGCAGCTCAATGCAGCAGGCTCATGGCACAAATGAGGAAGTGTGGCACAAAGTGATTATTTAGCTCACCCCAGATCCCAGTGGATACAAATGGCAAAGCCAGACTTGAGCTCAGGTGGCCCAATATCTGAGCTTCTATGAGCTCTTTCTTATCATAAAAGAACAATGGACCCTGCTCTGTAAAAGTTTTTTGATAAATCCTTTCCAGGAGAAGAGAAAGATTCAGTACTGAAGATAATTGTACCATTCTCTGTGTTCAGATAGTTATTTACCAAATTTTAAGTATAACACACTTTCATCTTGTCCAACCAAGACATTTTCTGGTACATTACACATTTCATTGTCACAGCAAATGATCATGATAGGGTAATCCTTAGAATTTGGAAGAGGTGCGTCTATTTCATGCTGTGGTAGAAAACAAAGAGTGAAATGAGCATTTCTGAGACCAAAGGCTTTTGTTTAAAAGAAGAAAAGAGGCACTTAGCTCTCTGAGTCATAGAAGCTTCTGTCATTTCAGATAAGCCACCAGCCACCAACCAGATCCTACAGACCAGGGGAGGGTTTCCTTGTTCAGATAAGGGCTGCACATGACCGTAGCAGGAAATCAAATAAAACCCAAAAAGGAGTTCAGAGGGTGATGATAGGAGTGCTGATGCTATTAGATGGTTTGGCGCTTTCTCCCTTTCAACCAACACTGCTCTTTGTTGTTTCCCGGGAACGCTTGATCCCATGTTTGCGGTCAGTGATTCTTGGCTAGAACTGGATCGTTAAGTGGTTCCAGGGCAGATGCTGCAGGTCCCCGTGGAATCTGGGTCCGGACCCCTGGAACCTGGGGAGCTGTGTCCGCCCTCGGGAGCCTCTCGGCTGCTCTGGCTGGAGAAACAGCTGCTAATGCTGTCCGCTCGGGACTCACCCTCCCCCTTTCCCTCCCACACCCCTACTCACTCCTGCAATGCTCATACCCAATAAATCAGATGGAAGTAGGGATGCCTGGGTGGCTCAGTCCGTTGAGCGTCTGCCTTCGGCTCAGGTCATGATCCCAGGGTCCTGGGATCGAGCCCTGCATGGGGATCCCTGCTCAGCGGGGAGCCTGCTTCTCCCTCTCCCTCTGCCTGCCCCTCCCCCTGCTTGGCTCGCCCTGCTTGTGCATGCACTCTCTCTCTCTCTCTCTGACAAATAAATAAAATCTTTTAAAAAAAAAACAAACCAGATGGAAGTAGCCTTGATGTCAAACACCTGCCATGTATCTGTCTACATTCTGCCACTGAAACCATGAAAAAAACAAAAAACAAAAAAACCCCACCAACCTCTTACAAAGTTCAACAATGGGAGGAAACCACCAGCTTGAAATCTTCCCTTCCTTCTTTCTCCTACTGAAATAGTTTTTAAAATAATATAGAGCTCCCCTGAGACATATCCAATAGGATTTGATTTAGAAAAATTCCGTTTTTCAGACACACAGCAATTCTTTATCGGGAATTTGGTAAGTTTGATGCCAAGTGGACACCATGCTCTGTCTAGCAGGCGCCCGAAAATCCTGTCAGCCACGGGCTATTGCACGGCCCCAGCGCTCAGGGAGGGGTGGGGGGGACGTGGGCCAGGGGAAACCATGTTTAGAGAGCGTCAGCCTCCGGAGGCGGCCAGGCTTTCGTTCATGGTTCGGAGATACAGTCCAGCTGGGTAGGGAAGGGAGGAGGTACCCGCTTCCTTACTTTGCAGTTCCCAACACTGCTCAGATGGCAGGTTGTATGTCCTGACAGAGCTGGAAATGCAAGCAGATGTTGGAAGGGGGGAGCCAGGCTCGAGGCAGCTTCGTCTGGTGGTGCTACGATGACCAGAACGTAGCTTCTAGTGCCCTGACTGACAAGCTTCCTGGATTAAGTCCAAGATTAACTGAATGTCTCTCCCTTTCTAACATAGCTCAGACTCTCTCATTCAGTCTGCTTGAAGAGTGCAAGGGAGTCATTTCCTCTAAAACCCGTGTTAAAATCCCACCCCACCCCCCGCCCGCTCTCCCCAACCTGGTGCAGCCAGGGGGCGTTGGTGGACTTCTGGGGTAGTTCCATCTGCCATCCTCTGTCCCTCTGTCCCTCTGCTATGAAGAGCCTGTGAATTCCCTGCAGCTACTGCTCTACACGTGACCATCCCTGGGTGTCTCTTGAGTCTCTCAGTCACAAAGATGCTGCCTGGCAGGCTTGCTCAAAGTCTCATTATGACTCTGAAAACATCTGCTTGGCATTTCCCTTCTTTAGTGTCTGCTTCAAAACTATCTTGTCTGGGATTTACGCCACAGTTATTTTTCTCCACAGCTTTTTCTACTTCTTTCCTCTTTTGAAAACCACAGTGATGGTGACACATTTAAAATCCCACGGTATTTTCCAGCTATTATATAGGAGGAGGGAAAGGGGATGAAAACCCACCTAAGTGTCTACCATCAGGGCCAAAAGGTTTACTTATCAATACGTGAAAGTGCATCAAGAAAATAGCTAGGTCACATTCGAGCATGTGTGTGAATGTGTGTGTACGTATATAAAACAATATCATTATTGAAAAGTAATAACAATAAAAAATGTAAAGACATAAAACACCCATTATTCTGCTCACGCAAAAACTATTTTCATAATTGTGTATTCCCTTCCCACCTTCACCAAATACATACACCTTTATGTTAAGACTATAGAACATAGGCAGTTTTTTTTGCCATAGGAATTCCTATTAATAGTTCCTCCTTTCTTTGTACCTTCCCCATAGCATATCCTATGACCTGCATTTCTGTTCTAACAATTATTTCCCTGCATCACAGTTAATATTGGTGTATCACTCTCCTCTATCCCTGGAAGGGCAAGAGCACATCATATTTATCTTTATGTTCTTAGCACCCAGCACTGTGTGTCTGGTATACAGCTGGCACTTGATAAATGCCTATTGAGCTAGTGATTACAAGCACAATGCAACTGGAGCAGATTAGTCTAGACTGAGGTTATCTCTGTTCTGGACGCTGTGAGTTTGTATAGAGTCTAGAGTCCATTGGATCCCAGACATTTAGCACATGGGATGAGAGGGGAATTCCTGAAATTTTCAAAAAGCATGCCCCTAGTAAGTTCTCAGCAAGAGGTAATCTACCAGCAAGATGCATAGTAGACATGCAAAAGGGCCAGAAAAAATGAGTTAAGCCTGATCTAGTGTGGCTCCGCTCTTGGTCAGAGACCCTAAGTGGACCTGCTGAATCACTGGCCTTGAGAATTGCTGACTGCTGTGTGGGATTTGAAAGAACCCAGAATGCCAATAGCATGTAGCTCTAGTGATGAAGAACATATGCTATTTGAAGGAACACTTGATCCTGGATATGATTATCAACCGCAGCCTGAGTTTGCACTATACAGATGAATTAAGTTTAAGGAAATAGCAAAAATGAAAGGCAAATTAAATTTCATTGTCAGTGAAATGGTCCAAGAGGGATTCTGGAAAGCAGAAGTGGTGACGGCATAGTGTTTGCTTGTTTATTTTTATTTAAGTGAGCTCTCCACCCAAGGTGGGGCTTGAACTCACCACCCTAAGATCAAGAGTCGCATGCTCTGCCAACTGAGCCAGCCAGGTACCCTGACAGCATAGTTTTTAAATCACACCAAATTCCCTCATAGAGACAGACTGAGCAACTAAGTATCGAAACCAAAAATCCATGAACAACTTTTACCATGAGACTGGAATTTAAGCCAGCCCCACAAACCCCAAACTGCAAGTAAATAGCCACAAGGCCTGCATGGCCTCTGTGCAAAAGAAAGCAGAGGGAGGCAATGAGGCATCTGACAGAGCTTTGAACTGGAGAACCCCAAAGTAGCTGTTAGGTGTTCTCTTAGAATGGTTTGAGAGGGGGCGCCTGGGTGGCTCAGTCGGTTAAGCGTCTGCCTTCAGCTCAGGTCATGATCCCAGAGTTCTGGGATTCAGCCCCCGCATCAGGCTCCCTGCTCCTCGGGGAGCCTGCTTCTCCCTCTCCCTCTGCCTACCACTCCCCCTGCTTGTGCTCTGTCTCTCTCTCTGACAAATAAATAAATAAGATCTTTAAAAAAAAAAAAAAAAAAAAAGATCAGTTTGAGAGGAGCTGCTGAGACTTGGAAGGGGCTTGTGGAAGGAGCTTGTCCAGTCCAATGGTAGCTGAATGCAAGAGGTCCATAGTGAGCTCTGTCTAACCCCCATGAACCGCCCAGAGTCCAGCCAGAGCCCCCTTCAGTCAAAGAGCGCCACACAGAGGAGAAACTGTGCAATCACACAGAGCAAGACGTGGACAACATGGAGAAGGAAGGAAGGTCTAGATAAAAGGGCTGGAGGGGAACAGAGCCAGATAATCTCAGAAAGCAAATTACACACACACGTACAATCAAAAAACAAGAGGGAGCTCTATGAAGAGAGAAAAGCTACCCTGCTTCCTTCTAAAAGTTAAGGAAAACTAATTTTGCTTAAGAATGAGCAGAAAGAGTCTAATTCCCTATAAAGTCCTTAAGGAAAAAGAGGGGAATAAATACACAACAGCTATACTATAGACATTGTGAGCATACCAGAAAAAAAAATCCACCAAAAAAAAGATGATAGCTATAACTTTCTCTTTAAGCCTGAGTGGCTCAGTCGGTTAAGCGTCTGATTCTCAGTTGCTTGGCTCAGGTCATGATCTCAGGTTTGTGAGAACGAGTCCCACATTGGGCTCTGCGCTCAGCGGGGTGTCTGCTTCTCTCCCTCTCCCTGTGCCCCTCCCCACCGCGTTCACATGCTCTTTCTCTAAAATAAGTAAATCTTAAAAAAAAAATTAAGAAAATGATACAACTAGGGGCGCCTGGGTGGCTCAGTTGGTTAAGCAGCTGCCTTCGGCTCAGGTCATGATCTCAGGGTCCTGGCCTGCTTCTCTCTCTCCCTCTGCTCCTCCCCACCCCCGCTCCTGCTCTCTCTCACTCACTTTCTCTCTCTCTCAAATAAATAAATACAAAATCTTAAAAAAGAAAAGAAAATGATACAACTGAATAGCTATTCCTTCAAGGAAGACATAGAGATGGACAGTAAGAACAAGAAAAGATGCTCAACATCATTAGCCATTGAGGAAACGCAAATCAAAACCACATCCCCTGCCTGGGAGGGCTATGATCACAAAGACAAATAATAACAAGGGTTGGCAAGGATGTGGAGAAATTGGAAACATCATACACAGCTGGTGGGATTGTAAAATGATGCAGCCACTTTGTAAAACAGCTTGGTAGTTCCTCAAAAAGTAAAACATACAGTTACAATATGACTCAGCATTTCTACTTCTAGATATTTACTCAAGAAAACTGAAAACATAGGTCCACACAAGAACTTGCACATGAATAACCATAACGGCATTATTGGTAAGAGCCAAAAAGTAGAAACAATGTCAATGTCCATCAGCTGCTGAAAGGACAAATAAATTACGGTATATCCATACAATAGGCTATTTTGGGGTCATAAGAAGGAATGATGTGTTGATACCTGCTACAACATGGATGAATCTTGACACCACTGTGCTAAGTGAAAAAGCCATACACAAAAGACAGTATATTGTATCGTTTCATTTATATGAAATGTCCAGAATAGGGAAACCTATGAAGATGGAAATTATTCCGTGCTTGCCTTAGGAATTGAGGGGAAATGAAAAGTAACTGCTAGTGGGCATAGAGTTTCTTTTTGGGGTGGCAAAATGTTCTAAGACTGTGATGATGGTTGTACATCTCCATGAATATACTAAAAAGCACTGAACTGTACAATAAATGAATTGTATGATATGAGAATTTTATCTCAAAAAGCTCTTGTTGAAGAGAAGAAAATTATAAAAGACAAAAGAACAATGTAAACCAGAATCAAACAAACTCAGAAATGAGGTGATAGAATTCAGAATTAGAAATTTAAAAAAAATCATTTCAGAAATGAGGACTAAACTAGAAGACTGAAGAACAGACTGAACAAAAGCAATAGAAAATGCTTTAGAAAGAGAAGGTGAAAAGGAAGATATTTTTTAAAATCATAAAGAGATGAAAGAGATCTTAAAAATTCAGGGGAAAGTGACAAGTACTAGAAACAAAGAAGATCCAACATATGGAGAGTAGGAGTTTCTAAAGAAAAAAATTCCAAGTGAGAGAAAGGAGCAAATACAGAAAACTATAATCTGGAAAGACTTCCCTGCAGTAAAAAAGATTAAGACTACATAATGAAAGAGCATAACACATATCTGGAATATGGACTCCAAACAACCAACACCAAGATCTATTCTAGTAAAAATAGTGGACTTAAAAAAAAATCCTTTGCTGTCTATGCTTTCTTAGAAAACCAGATTTTCATCACAAGAAATTGGAATAAAATAATATATTTAAGACACTTGAGGAAGGAAAATGTGAGCAATGATTCTATAGCTAGCAAAACTGACTATTAGGTAAAAGGTACAAACTGTTATCAACATGCTGGGATTCAAGGAATAATGCTTCCATGAGCCTTTCCTGAGGAATCGACTACAGAATGAGTCTCAGAAAACCAAAATGGGGGCACCTGGGTGGCTCAGTTAGTTAAGCGTCTGCCTTCGGCTCAGGTCATGATCCCAGGGTCCTGGAATCGAGCCCCGCATCGCTCCCTGCTCCGCGGGAAGCCTGCTTCTCCCTCTCCCACTCCCCCTGCTTGTGTTCCTGCTCTTGCTGTGTCTCTCTCTGTCAAATAAATAAATAAATAAAATCTTTAAAAAAAAAGAAAACCAAAATGATTACAGATGCATTGATATATGGACTGTTGGGGCACCTTAGACATATATAGATTACTTGTAGAACTAAAAGCAGGTTAAAAGGAGAGGATATCGTATGTTAAGGCTGTATGTGCAGACTGTAGATGTAGGGAAAGTATAAAAAGTAAATGAAGGAGAAGGGAAAGAGAAAACATTTTCAGGTTATTCTCAATAATCTTATTGGTGATAGTAGTAATGTTATCCTGAGACTGTTATATATGTAATATGGGCTAAAGTGAATGACTAATTACAGGCTCTACTAATTCTGTCATCCCTTCAGAACCAGGATTGTCCAGGTGCAAGGAGATGCAGCTATAACAGATAAGAAGTTAAATAAAAAACTCGAAGGGCACAGCCTGGGTGGCTCAATTGGTTAAGTGTCTGCCTTCGGCTCAGGTCATGATCTCAGGGTCCTGGGATGGAGCCCCTGTTCAGCAGGGAGTCTGCTTTTCCCTCTGCCCCTCCCCCTGCTTGTGTGCTCTGCCCCCCCATGCTCTCTCTCAAATAAATAAAATCTTTAAAAAAAAAAAAAAAAAAAAAACCCTTGAAGTCCTGAATTGAATTGGAAATCTCAGAATGAATTCATGAGGTATTCTTTTTTTGTATCTATTTATATATCTATCTATCTACCTATCTATCAAAAGAGGCCTGGGAAACAATTACCCAATCCAGTTGTGATGAACATTTCTTAGATTGTGGCTTGAAATGCCATTTCCCACTAAAATAAACCAAGGCTTCTTGGAGGAATGATGGAATCCTGGTATAGTTTGAGCCGGGATCATCTTATCGTACCAAATAAGAGTAAACAGTCAAAGACTAAAGGACTCAGAAACCAACCCTGAAGAGGCACCTTTGACCAAATAAGGGAAAATTTGAGTATCAAAAAGCATAATAATTGCCACTGATTAAAATCAGAACTTTTTTTTTTAAGATTTTGTTTATTTATTTGCCAGAGAGAGAGAGAGCACAAGCAGGGGGGAGTGGCAGAGGGAGAGGGAGAAGAAGGCTCCCTGCTGAGCAGGGAGCCCAATGCAGGACTTGATCCCAGGACCCAGGGATCATGACCTGAGCTGAAGGCAGACGCTTAACCAACTGAGCCACCCAGGTGTCCCAAATGAGAACATATTTTTAAATCCATGAGTTCATAATGATATTTTAAAATCTCATTGGTCACCTTCAGAGGGTGGTAAGGAACTATTCTGATTAGCTACCGTGTATACCAAACTCCCCCCAAGACTAAGTAGTGTAAAACAACAATTTTATTATGTTAGTGGATTCTATATTTCAGGACTTCAACAGGACATAGTTTGAATGGCTCCATGATATCTGAGACCTCATCTGGGAGGACCAAAGGCTGGGGGCTGGAATTATCTGGAGGCTACTTCACTTGTGTATCTGGGTCTGGGTGGTTGAAATGACTCCAAGCCTGTGCTCAGCTGGGGTGGTCAACCAGAGTCACAGATATGTGACCTTTCCGCTCTTTCTGACATGGTGGTATCAGGGTAGTAGGATTTCTCATTGGGCAGCTCAGAGCTCCAAGAGCATGTATTCCAGGAAACCTTTTATGACATGGGCATGGAAGTCACAAATTGTCATTTTTATGCACTGTGTTGTTTGAAGTGGTCATATGCCCTCCCAGATTCAACAGGAGGAAACATAAATCCCACCTCTTAAATGCAGAAGTGCCAAAGAATTTGGAGCCTTGTTTTAAAACCACCACAGGGGGGCGCCTGGGTGGCTCAGTCAGTTAAACGTCTGCCTTCAGCTCAGGTCCTGATCTTAGGATCTGGGATCAAGCCCCACATCCTGCTCCCTGCTCAGCCTGGAGTCTGCTTCTCCCTCTCCCTCTGTGATCTCTCTCACTCTCACTCTCTCTCAAATAAATAAATAAAAATCTTAAAAAATAATAAAAATAAAACCACCACCAGGAACTAATTCATTTTCTTGAAAACTGGTAATTAAAGCAAAGAAAAGTAAGGTTTTTCCAAATGAATCATGCCACTGAGAAATCAAATACAATATGAAGGGATGCAGCCCTTTATAAAAGTATTCCAAATAATAAATGAAAAAATAAATGGTGAAATTAGAATATCAGCATTTTGCAGACCCCAGTGAATTAATGGATCTTGACGTTGAGCACTAGCAGCTCATATTATCACAAGTCAAGCAGTTAATGAAAGAATACACTGCCACCTTGAGTCCTGCTGAAGGGATGGATCTAACGTGAGTCTAATCCAGCCTCTAGCTCAGCTCCCCATTTGCAGGACATGCAGACAGGGAAACATTGGATTGCACCATGGATATGTAGTCAGCAAACTACAGATTCTGAGGTGCTCTACAGATCAAGGACCCCCAGATTCTTCAACAGATAAATTGAAAAGGAAAGGAATGGAGGGGAGCCTATAAATTAAAATAAACTTAAAAGATATAAAATCTAAAAATAAGAGGAAGGGGGATGCTCAGACTAAACTATAGTGTGAGGTATGCACATTTAGGTGATAAGACCATGAAGAAACAAGGAAGTTACTATGATAAAAGTCAGCATAGGGGTTACTTCCTGCAGAAGGGAGAAAGTTGAGGTTGGAACAGGGGAACAGGGGGCTTTTGGGGTGGCACTTTTGGTTATGTGGGTAGTCACCTTATAATGACTCATGAAGCTCTACATTTGTTTTGGGGGTTTTCTATACGTTTTATTTTATAATATAAGGGTAAAAAAGAAAAGAGCAGAGAAAGAGAGTGATTTTGATGGTGGTGGTAATGGTAGCTAATACTTATTGAACGCTTACTCAATGCAAGGCATGGTGCTCAGCACCTAGCATGGATTATCTCATTTAATTCCCACCATTATCACCACTAGGATCCCTGAGTCTCATACGGGGAAACTGAGGTTTGCAAAAGCTAAATAACCTATCCAAGGTCTTCAGTTAGTAAATGGTAAACCTGAAATTTGCTGATGATCCACAAACTGATATTCCCACAAGAAAGGTTAAGGGGATAGCAAGGCCATGAGGATTTTATTCTCCCCTCCTCTGCTGAATGAAAAAAAGCAAATAACGGAGTATTCACTCTTCAACGTTTATTATGGAGAGATTCATCTTTGGTAAATAACAGTTCAGGGGAGTGGAGGATATTGTCCTAAGTACTTTATGATAAACTACTGACAGGCAAGAAAATAATTTGATTTGGGATTTGCAAAAAAATAATTTATCTTATTACAGTGATTTTAAAGATTCAGCTATCTTTACTGAAAAAAAAAAAAAGTCCTACATGCCCTTGCTATTCATCTTGTTTCTGATCTTTAAAAAGGAAGGAGTTTTAAATCATACATTTAAAAATAATTTAGATCGAGCAAAAAATAAATCACTAGGTTTTAAAAATGAAGTTTTGGCTATCAAGTGAGGTCATACCTTTGTAAGAAAATTATTCAAATAATTGATCTTCTTGTCTCTCCAAATCACTTTGAAAATTCCAAAGCAAGCTGTTATACCTATGAGGATAAATGTAGGCCCTTTAATGCATGGAACATATTATAATTTCTTTTCTGTTCTCTACCAAGGAAATTGAAATACAGGTCCTGTTTGGTAACCAGACCAGTGCTTCCTGAATTTGTAATTAGTGAATTTTCCAGAAGAGGGCACTCATTCCCCAGGCTACTCAAAGGATCTCCTCGCAGAAGCTCAGTAGCAAAGAACAAAAGAGAGGCACATTCCACCCAGAGGACTAAGAACAAAAGGGTAAATTTTTAAAAAGCAAGAGAAACTCAGCATCTATTGTTGTCTCCCATAATCTCCACAAACAACCTATAACTCGACCACAACTTGTCACAGACAGGCCAACTATTGCATTAAAAATAAGCTGGAAAGCACCTGTTTTTTTTGTTTGTTTTTTAAAGACATTGTTAGTTTGGTGTAATAATAGCCTAGTAATGCCTATTTATTCAACAGTCAATTTTGCCTGACTTGTGTTTTCCCAGAATGAAACGCAGGCAGGCATTGCTGAATCCAAAACCGATGTATTTTAACATGAATTATGTTTGGTGGGACTAAAGTCTACGTGCTGTTTTGTAAGACAGGGGTCGCTCAGCACTCGCCCAAATCATGCCCCATGTCCTTATCCCTGGCTTTATTTGTTCTAGTGTGTTCTTGAAAACACATCTCATCCACACGAATAGCTTTACTCAAATCATTATGCTTTTAAAACTCAGAGCCACTTCCACGGTCTGTTTTTGAGAAAACAGTAAATATTCCTCAGCAAACACAAAGATAGAAATATCTCAGAGCAAGCACTCAAAGCAAACACACCAAAGGGACCCAACCCCCCTTGTTTACTTACAGGTCTTTAAGCTCCTAATATTGACATGAGTTTCTTAGGTCTCCTGTGCATTTTCTTTCCTATAGCAAACAACAGTACTTTCATCTATAAAGAGGCAGGCTTTACTGCTCCAGAAAGATGGGTTAATTGTCCCCTCAAGGACAAAAGAGTGAACAGTGCTGAAGAGTTGTGTTATTGGGAGGCAAGAAGGCTTGGTTAGCAAAATAAGCTCTGCTGCATAAGCTATGGCCATGCATTTCAGAATCCAGGATAAAGAACCGGAACGAGAGACAAACAATCGGATGATTACAGATTACAGCGTTTGAGAAGGCTTGGTCTGCAGCTTTCTCTTAGGGTCTATTTGAAAGTATTACATTGAACTTCAGCATGCCTTTCCAAAACGTATTTTTAGAAGCAATTAGGTTAAAAGCTTTGAGCTCCTTGGGGTTTTATCTATACGGATATCTCCTGGCCTAAGGGACCTTAAGGTATTGAATTAAGTGAGGCTCCTCTTAAAAAGCAGGAGCTCCCATATATGGAGAAAGCAGCCAAACGTGCAGGGCGCCAGCTGCAACGCATTTGGAAAAGGCCAGGTGTGTCAGGTCCGAACAGTACGGAGGCCGTGAGAGCTGTTTGTTTTCACAGTCAATTTCCCTGCTGGGGCAGACTGGTCAGGAAGGGCCTATGAGGTCTTGATGAAGGGCTCAGGTGTTCCTGACACCCCCCTCCCCATCCCAGGAGGGGCTGCAGGAGACGAGCTGGGGGGGGGGGGGCATTCCTCCCCAGTGCCGCTTGGCTTCCTATCTGGAAGGACCAGGAAACCAGGATGAGGCCGGGCGCCCCTGCTACCACCCCCCACCCCAGACCCAGCGCGCACTGGGCCAGAGCTCCCCCTTCCCCCATCACATCCGATGTCTGGGCTGTTGTCAACTTTGGCTGCTTCCTGCTCCGTGGCCTGGGGCAGGAGATTTTATCCTGGGGCCTTAAGGATAGACAGCTTCAAGGTCTGCCGCCTCCTGAAGTCATGTGTGAGGTGTGTGGTTTATAAAAACGTAAATTTTGGGGGGGGGGGCGCCTGGGTGGCGCAGTGGGTTAAGCCTCCAACTCTCAGTTTCAGCTCAGGTCATGATCTCAGGGTGGTGAGATCAAGTCCCGCCTCAGGCTCCGTGCTCAGCACAGAGTCTGCTTGAGATTCTCTCTCTCCCTCTGCCCCTCTCCCCGCACACTCTCTTTCTCTCTCTAAAAGTAAATAAATCTTTTTTTTAATGTGCTTTTTTTTTTCCTGAGAGAATGAGCCTTCCATTTCCTTGGACTCTCAGAGGGATTTACAGCTCCCAAAGGGCCATGCAAACCACCCCAAAGGGATTGTGAATGAACTAAAGTCAGAGAAACAAACACGGACTGAGCGATAAGCAAGGCTAGCAAGACCCGGTAGACAGAAGGCCAGAAAGAGCTGACAGAGCCTCCCACAGTGTGTAGATGACAAAGGGGCCTAGAGGGCAACTAGTCTAAGTCCTTTATTTTATAAATGAGGAAGCTGAGTTCGAAGTCACAGGTCAGCAGGTGTCAGGCCCGCACCTGGGTCTCCTCAGTCTCAGTCAGAGCTCTTTCCATAATACCGTTCTTGCCGTTCTCATCCTGGAAATTGTGGGAAGATGTGGCAGGAGAAAGATGATCTCGAATAGCCTTGAAGTTGTTCTAGACTTTATAGGGTTTATATAAGCAGCGTATTGTTAGGAGTGTGGCCTCTGGAGTGTGAGTTTGAATCTTGATTCTGCCTCTTCTGCCTTTAGTAAAATTATCTCACTCTATGTGTCTGAGCTTCCTTATCTGTAAAGTGGGAATAATAGTGGCACATACCATTTCAGATTTTGCTATGAGGATTAAATGGGCAAATATATGTATTATATATATTAAATATTATATATAATACGTAGGCTCTGACACATATTAAGCACTCATCCTCACCTATGGTTGACAGTTTAATAAGCATTTATTGAGCACCTATGATATTCAAAGCATTGTGCCAGACACCAAAGATTCAAAGACGAAAGACCCAATTTATTCCCTCCAGACAGGAGTGGGATGTGGGGAATCACAGTTAATTAAAATATTTTGTGACAAGACCCTCCCTAGTGGTTGGCCCAATGCCCTTGGTAACTGGGACGGGCACTCGCTAATGCCTGGTGTCTTAAATTTTCCCCAAGACGCAAAATGCAAACTTACACAGGTGAAACAACAGTGTGCTCTCTAGATCTACCTGCTGAGGGACCCCAGAGGGACTGAGGGTATACTCCGTGCAAATGCAAACAGCAGTTCCTCTAGCTAGCCTAGGGGCAGGGCTGCCAGGAACTGCTACTTGGCGGATTGGGACTGAAGGTCGGAGCAAAATTGGGCATGAGTGCAAAGGGCTGGGAAAGGCTGCTTGAGGACCAAATATAGCAAAAGCTGCCAGGATATCCTGGGATCTGGTTATGCCCCAGAGTTAATGAGTCAGCCAGAGCGAAGACACAGGGAAATGGAGCTGGGATTAAGGCGTGCGCAATCTGGGTTTATTTCCTCCAGGGTGGCTGTGTTCTGTGCTCCCTTTTTGAAGGCATCCAGCTGGGGCCGCAGCCGACCAACCCTGTGGTTTAAATATAAAGCCCTCTGTATTGGTCAGGGTTATCCAGGGAAACAGAACCAATAAGATGCATGTATATTTTAAGAGATTTATTTTAAGGAATTCACTCATGCCACTGTGGGAGTTTGCAAGTCTGAAATTTACAGGACAGACCGACAGGCTGGAAACTCAGGAGTTGATATTGCAGTCTTGAGTCTGAAGGCTCAAGCTCAAGGGGAATTTCTATACTGCCATTTGGAGGAAGAATTCCATCCTCTTTGGGGGACCTCAGTCTTTTCTCTTAAGGCCTTCAATTGATCACATGAGGCCCACCCACATTTCCAAAGTTAATCCACTTTTCTTAAAGTCTGCTGATTTAAATGTTAATCACATCTGAAAAAAATACCTTCGCAGCAACACCTAGACCGGTGTTTGACCAAACAACCGGGCACCATTGGTACCAAGGCCTAGCCAGGTTGATGCATAAAATTAACCATCACACACTCTGACTCTAACACTCACCAATGACTACAGGGCCACATGAAGTCAGGAGGGAAGGAGAGCCTTTAAAGTTTGAAACCCTAGCAAATCTGAATCTTCTCTTCCACCTCTCCGATCACTTGTCACCTCCTCTGGGAAGGTGCTCCCTCCCCTGTGCCATGAGGTCTGTGTCTCTCTTCCGTGAGCCAGTGTCCCCGCCGGCCCCTATGATGCTGGCAGTTTTGTGTTGTAAGCCTGTGTTTATTCTTCCCACTGTCTCTCATCCTTGTACCCCAGGGCATATTTTCATTGCACCTACGGCACACAGTAGGCACTCAGTATATGTTGGTTCAATGATGAAGTTTCTGCTTTTGGAATCCCACCTGAGCCTCCACACCAGTGAAGCAGGAATTCACGTTCCCTGACAAACCTCGATGCCAAGGAGAGCCCAGCATCTGAGATGACAGATGGCCCTTATATTGATGTTAAACATTAAACTTATCAAAACACACATCATGCCCCAGTGATGAATACTACTCTTCTATGTAATGTGCTAATAGAAACACATATTTTTCTTATTCACCATCAGATAGCAGCTATGAGTCACTTCCTTGGGAGTGGAAGTTCAAATTAAGGATCTTGATGTGGATGAGGTTCCAGACTCAGTCCTCTGGGCTTGCCTATCGTTCTGTCCTTCCTCCACTCTAAAAGCATTTCTTGGGTGCTGTGTGCCAGGAGCATGGTCCCAGCCCCTCAAAAAGTTCATGGGCTAGGGCTTAAGATTTCACTTTTATCATCATAAAAAAATGCCAGATTTGCTTGATATTTTGCCACTAAGAAAAGTAGTAAATCTTAGGTCAAATTGTCATGCTTCTTCATGACCTCATCTTTAAATCTGACACACAGTCAAAGCTTTGGACATTGTAAGCCATGGGACACTTCAAATTTTGTACCATTTCTTCTTTAGCGGAATGTGATATGTAAAAGTGCCCCCATATCGGGCTATAGATTCTGCTTCTTTAACCACGGCAAACTTAGACAAACCAAAGGTGGTGAAGGAGGAACACCCCTCTGTGACCAATACCTCAAAATCTAACTTGGAAAACCAGGGGGAAATAAGGAAAGGTGTCCTTTGTAATTATCGTACAATTAGAATAGCGTGGAATTTCAGGTTACCAACTAAAAAAAGACTCTGTGTCCAGAGTGATACTTGATAAAACTCGATATGCCTCAAAATACCACAAACCCTCTAGTTGCGTCTTATATTCATGTGCCCATCTGTGCAAAGCCGCGTCCAAGGCCTGCCTCTCTCGCTGGCGGTGTGCAGAAGGAACATTGGAGGTGAGGGACTCTCGGCATTTGGTTCTATTCCAGATGGTGACCTGAGGACATTTACCAGGAAGCTTCCATCTTCGTTCTGCTATTTTCATTCCTACGTGTGGCTCAGAAAAGCACATCACAGGTAGTCCATCCAGTATGCGCTGTAAGGGAAAGAAACTAGAGTCAAGACAGGGATTTTCCTAAATCAAGTACAATAATGTGCCAGTGTTAAGTTTTGAGTTTTTATTGCCTTGTTTTTATTATAATTTATTGTAATTGTGAGTTTTTATAATTTCATTTTTAATGATGCCGATGTGTAGCAATTGGCTCAAAATTCCTGAAAATAATAATAATGATCGGCTCTTGTGAACGGATACAGGCCAGCCCCAGTACGCCCCTGCCCAGCCTCTAAGCTGAGACTCCACGGAACTGCTGGTTAGACTGTAATATGAATTCATACATTCACACCTGAGCTCAAATGGAATACGAGGGAAATCCCCAGGTGCTAGGAACAAAACGAGAGCTTGGAGCCTGAGCTGGAATGAGGTAGTAAGAGGAGGTGGGCCTAAGGGCAAGAGAACATTGGAGCCAAATATCAGCTAAGGATATGGCAGGGCCTAATTCCCAAACTGGGACAGGAGACGTGTCTAGGCATGCACAAGACAACAGGCCTGGCATTAAGCAGGGGCCCTGGAGGACAGCCGCCTCTGTACCCAGGAGCCCAGGTAAGGGCAAGGAAACTTGTCTCTGGCCAGGGCAGTTTTTAAAAAGTCTCATGAGGGCGCCTGGGTGGCTCAGTTGTTAAGCGTCTGCCTTCAGCTCAGGTCATAATCCCAGGGTCCTGGGATCGAGTCCCACATCGGGCTCCTTGCTCAGCGGGAAGCCTGCTTCTCCCTCTCCCGTTCCCCCGCTTGTGTTCCTTCTTTCATTGTCTCTCTCTCTCTGTCAAATAAATAAATAAAATCTTTAAAAAAAAAAAAGTCTCATGAGAAGTCAAAATCCCAAGCTTGTGTCCAGTGTGGGTGTGAGGTCCAAATTCACACTATCTGTAAGATGAGGGAATTTCAAGTCAAAAAATTAATATAAAAACTATTCCTGAGCCAGCAAAATCCTAGGGCCCAGAGCAGAGGATAACATTTTTTTTCTGACAGTTTCCAAGTTCCATGTCACACACTGGGAGAAGATATTTGCAATGCATAGAACAAATGAAGCATTTGAATACAGAAAAATAAATAATTCTACAATTCAATAAGAAAAACACCTGGCTGGCTCAGTCGGTGGAGCATAAGACTCTTGATCTTGGGGTTGTGAGTTTGAGCCCCATGCTGGGTGTAGAGATTATTTAAAAATAAAATCTTAAAAAAAAAAAAAAAGACAAAGACAAACAATCCAATAGGAAAATGAGCAGAGTATGGAATTAGCAATCTGCAGAAGAGGAACTATGTATGGCCATTAAAAAAGGACAAAAAAAAACCAAGGCAATAAAAATAACATAAAATGGGAGCATTTCATACCTTATCGAATCAGCAAAAATGTTAAAGACTTAAAAATATTGGCAAATGTGGGTGGCTCAGTCAGTTGAGCATCAGACTCTTGATTTCAGCTCAGGTCTTGATCTCAGGGTCATGAGTTCAAGCTCCGCTTTGGGCTCCACACTGGGCTTGGAGCCTACTTTAAAAAAAAAAATGGCAAGTGTTAAGGGGAAATGAGAAGCGTCTGTGAGCACCGACGGGACTGTAGGTGGCGCCACTACATGGGGAAGGAATTTGCTGTCATCTCAATTTTGTGGAAATGGAAGTTGGAGAAATGTCAGTAAGTAGGGGATGGCTAAATAAATCGTGGCAATCCTCATCCATTGGGATACCATATATCACCTGAAATGAACAAAGTAGAGATACATGTATTTTTTTTTAATTTTTTTATTTTAAAGATTTTATTTATTTATTTGAGAGAGAGAGAGAGAAACAGCATGAGAGGCAAGAGGATCAGAGGGAGAAGCAGCCTCCCCACTGAGCTGGGAGCCTGATGTGGAGCTCGATCCCAGGACTCTGGGATCATGACCTGAGCCGAAGGCAGTTGCTTAACCAACTGAGCCACCCAGGCGCCCGAGATACATGTATTAATATAGATATATTTGGAAATATTAATGGAAACAAAAAAGGTACGAAAGGCTTTCTGTACCTAAAAAAGAACAGAAATACCATACAGTATGGTGTATATATATGCTATATGGCATTTCTGTTACTCTCTTTCTCTCTCTCTAGATATAGATATGTAGTTTTATAACTATACAGTTTATATATATATATATAGGTTTTTTATATATAGTTGTGTAGTGTATATATACACACACTATACAGCAAATTATACTTTTAAATTATAAAACCACAGGTGAGGGGCAGCACCTGGGTGGCTCAGTAGGTTGAGCAGCCGACTCTTGGTTTCGGCTCAGGTCCTGATCTCAGGGTCATGGGATCAAGCTCCGCAACAGGCTCCACACTCAGCCGGGAGTCTGCTTGAGATTCTCTCTCTCCCTCTCTGCCCCTCCCTCATTCACGTGCTCACGCGCACGTGCGCTCTCTCTCAATAAAAAAATAAAATCTTTTTAAAATAAATAAATAAACAAATAAATAAATAAAATCACAGGTGAAGGACACATACCAGCTTCGGGATCATTACTTCTGGGGAGGAAGGAAGGGAAGGAGATAAATGGGATGGCAGTGAGGACTCCAGTTGTATTTATAAAGATTTCTTTCTGTAAAAAAAATGTACGAAGGAAATACTACAAAATGTTAAAATCTGTTCAATATTAGTATTTGGCATGTGAGTATCTGTTAGATTGTTTTTGTGTGTGTTTAAAAAATTTGTTGGGGTGTGCCTAGGAAATGGTCAAGGCCAAATTCACTCACTCCCTCCATAAATTGTAGGCAACTGGAGCTAGAAGACTCTCCAAGTCCATCTGTTTGGTTCCCTCATTTTAGAAGACAGAAAAAAGAGTAGGGCTAATGCAAGTTTTAAATTGAGAGGTTTCTGAATACTTTCTGGCATGGATTTTGCACATGATAGATGATTAGCAAATACTCGTGACGTAGATGGGAGATGCCTCCAGAGCGTTGGTTTGCTGCCCACTGCATTTTATCCTTATTTACCATGAGGTGTGTAGACTGAGGCCTGTGACTTCAAATCCTGTTACTGGCCTGATGCCTATAGACAGTCTGGGCCAGTGGCTTTCAGATTAGAATGTACAACTGCCCTCTGGGAACTTAGTAAAAATGCAGTTTCCTAGGCTCTGCTTTGGCTAAGACATGGATTGGGTTGGGGGTGGTGAGTGGGGATTTCGGGGGGCTGGTAGGGAGTCAGTGACGGAGTTGTCTTGAACATGTACTTCAAGATGTTGCTGATGTGGGGTGGCTTGTAGGATATACTTTGCGAACAACAGCTTCAGCATTCTGGCCACCTGGGCTAAATACCTGCCTTGGTGTCCTTTCCTTTGAAGAAAACAAGGGAAAAAGGGAGGCCTGGCTTACCACTGGTGAACATGAGACCTCAGAAACCAGGGCAAGGCTCATCACCCAGCCTCATGGAAAAAAAAAAAAAATACTGGACTGGTCGCCAGAATGAAAGTAGAGGATTCATCTAGTTAGAAACGGAAGAGGCAAGTTTCCACTGTAAGTGCCAGGGGGTGGCAGGCAGATGGTAAGGTAATGCTTGAAAGAAAGGGGAGTCCAGTCCCTTCCCCTCCCCGCCCCATTCTTGATGGGCAGAGGGAGAAAACAAGGAAGAATCCTTCTGAGAAAGTTCCTGCTGATTTACTCACAACGGTGGACTCGTATCTTATCATGTATTCATGTTTGCACAGTGCTCTCAGCCTTCTGATAAAAAAGAAAGGAACAAGATATTGGCGACGTGTGTACTATGACTACGTTGAAGGAGAGACCCAGCATGAAGATTGACACCACAAATGCAGAACTGGCTAGCAGGACAGAGAGACAGAAGGATGGACTGTTGGCCAGAACTTTAGAACAGCATAAACTAAACCTTATTCTACAAGCTGCTCCCCCACCTTCCAAGCCACATTCCCTCTCCAAGGTCCCAGAGTCTGTAATAGAGCTGCTGTGGCTGGTGGCGTCTCTGCTGAAAGATGACAAGATCTGGGAAAGCCCTCAGCACCAATGTCATGGGCATTGGTCATCTTGGAGGCTGCCCAGGAGGTAACACATGATGAATCTCGGGGGAAGCTGTTGCAGGGGCCCACATGCCCTTTCCCTGTTCTTGGGAAGCCAGGACACAGGACCCACACTCAGCTGGGCAGATCCTTCTATTCAGGGTTTTGAACCTTGAGTTAGTGAAGCAAAGAGTGAGGGATAAGGAGACCGGCTTTCAGGCAGTGACAATGATGGCAGCAGAGCAGGGACCATGTCCGGAGTCTGGTGTGGGCAGAATCCTCACAGCCAGCTTCTAGCGCATGATTTTGGCAGAGTTCTGGCCTTGGGGCTCCCTTTATTCCCATAGTTTTTCATTCTTCTCGATGGCTCTGTGAATTACCCAGTATCCTTTCAGTACATTGTTTCTACCTGAATCAGCTGGAGTTGGTGACCATTGCTTGCATCTAAGAACCTAACTGATTCAATCAATGCCTCAGAGGAAGAAGGTTCCAGATAAAGGAAACTACCTACTTTAAAAAAAAAAAAAAAATGACCCTGTAATTCGTTCCAGAGATGGTAAAGTCAGGAGCTTCAAAGCCTCATTTGTTTTTTATGATGAATGCATGTCAAAGATTTCTACACATTTAAGAAATGGCACAAGCCATTTGACTCAGCATTTCCTGTTCTAGAACTTTATCTCCAGAAACACTCCCACAAGGATGATGCTAGTTGTTGGGCTTGAATTACAAGCAAGATGGTGGTACCATCTTCTGGGGCCTGATGGAGGAAACAGATTGGGTGGGGGGGGTGGGAATCAAGGGTAACATTTGGGAAATGTTGTTTGAGATGTTCCTGAAATACCTGAAGGAGATACCAAGCTGGTACTTGGACTGGTGTAGGAGTATGGAGGTCAGGGATATTCCAATCAAGGAATAAATTTGAAAGTCATCAGCAAATGGATTGTGTTTAGAGCCATGGTTGAAAACACCCAGGGAAAAGATTGAAAAAGAAGAATGAGAGGGCATACATGGAGATCAGGGAAAGAATGACTCAGTGAAGGAGACTGGTTAGAAGTGTCTTGTGGGATAGGAGGAAAACTCAGAGGGTATTAGATCAGGGAAAATGAGAGAGGGCAGGGATTCAAGGGAAGGGAATGGGCAGTTGTGTTGCACCTTGCAAGATGTAAGGTTACAATAGATGAAGTTGGATTTGACAACATGGCAGTCATTGATGACCTTGATGGGAGGAGTTTCAGGAGAGTGATGGAGCCAGAAGCCAAACTGGCGGGGTGTGGGGGGGGGGGAATTGAAGAGTTAATAGTGGGTGATTAAGTAGAGGTGATTATGTGCTGTAGACAACTTGGTAGAGAAGTTTTGTTTTGAAGCAGAACAAAGTGGGAAGAAGATACAGGCCTGTGGGGTCAAGGAAATACTATTTTTTTTAATGATGGGTGATTCTAGCCCTTATTTGTTTATGTTAGTTGGAATGACCTAGTAGAAAGAGATTGATGGTGTAAGAGAAGGAGAGAGAATTGGAGAAAGGCAGTTCTTTGTGGGGCGCCTGGGTGGGTCAGTTGGTTGGGCGTCTGCCTTCAGCTCAGATCATGATCTCAGGGTCTTGGGATCAAGCTCCGCATCAGGCTCCATGCTCAGTGGGGAGTCTGCTCCTCCCTCTCCCTCTGCCCCTCTCCCCACTTGTGCTAGCTCTCTTGCTCTCTTGCTCTCTCAAATAAATAAATAAAATCTTAAAACAAAACAAAACAAAAAGAAGTTCTTCATCATTCAACAAACATTTAGTGTTTACCACATGTCAGGCACTGTACTGGGTGCCCACCACAGAGCCAAACAGGGGTGCCATTCTCATGAGCCTCCACTGTGGAGTGAGTTCAGGTGAAGGGATGGCTTTTGATAAGAGCAAGAGAGGTAGAGATGTGGGTACATTTGTAGGTTTGGGATGGGAAGAGAATTGAGTTCCCCTCTAGTGGTGCCTGCTTTCTCGGCAAAGCTAAATGTGAGGCAGGTCATCAGGTAACATTAGGGGAAGAAGAGATCATATGCGAGGTGTGAGAGGAATAGTATGACATTGCTGCCTGGGGAAAGTAAACTCTTGATAAAAACCAAGAGGGTAGCTAAGTAGTGCCCATGGAAGTCAGGGGCCATGAATTTAAAGTAAAACCAGTCAGCCTGCTCGTGTGGTTGTTTTTTCTGTCAGGGTCAGCTGCTCAAGGGCAGGCAGGTAGAAGGTCAACGTTTGAATCAGTTAAGGTTGGGGTTTTGCCATAAAGTGTGACTTAGAGAGGAGAGGAGTATGGGAGTTGAGGAAGTCTGCCGGGGAGAGGTTATAATGATAGATCTTGTAATCTAAGCAGGTAAGGAGGGCAGTGATGAGGGAGGGGGTTACGGATAAGGCAAAGGTCGGGAAGGTAGGGTCATCAATGAATCTGAGCTCTTGGGGTGGGGTCCGAGAGCACGTAGGAGAGCTGGGAGCTGGGAGCTAGTGGTTGAAGAGGAGGATGTTTGAGATGGATATTTTAGAGGTGGTAGAGATGCTTCTATGACAAGATCTATGGTGCGACTTCGATACTGGAGTAGTTGAAGTGGGAACATGATAAGGTTGAATGGGAAGCCCCCGGAAGACAGGTTCATGCCCTGGAAACTGTGAGTGTGACCTTACTTGGAAAAGATCTTTGCAGATGTAATTCAGTTAAGGACCGTGGATTATCTGAGGGGGCCCTGAATCCAATAAATATCCTTATAACAGAAAGAAGAGGAGAAGACCTAGACGCACAGGAAAAGGCCATGAGAAGACACCAGAGTTACACAGCTACAAGCCAAGGAATGTCCGGTGCCACCAGAAGCTGGAGGGGCAAGGAAGTGTTCTCCAGTAGAACCTTCAGAGGGACCGTGGCCTGGCGATACCTTGATTCAAGACTTCGAGCCTCCAGAACTGCGAGAGAATAATTTCCTGTTCTTTTCAGCTAGCCAGTGTGTGGTACGTTTTACAGCAGCCCTAGGAAACAATAGAGGAACTCAGCAGCCGTGGCACTGGTGGGCTCCTCCACGTGGATACGAAAGTCACTGCAAATGAGGCAGGAGCGGAGGCTGGGGAGAGATCAGTGAGCCAGAGCAGGAGTTTCTAGTCAAGAGGGGTAAGGCCTGGAGGTTGTAAAGAGCAATGGGGAAAAGCAGGCTGTGGGATAGCTGGATGGCACATGCTTCAGGGGAGCTGTGGTTTTTGAGGAAAAGAGAAGAGAAATAATTTGGAAATGGCAATGGGGGAGGGCTCCCAGGGAAGTGATGTCCTGGGGCAACAGTATGGTGTCAGTCAACACAGAGATGGGGGGACCACTCAGAGAAGGGGCTGATGGTGTGGAGTCTGCCGATCCCAGCAGAGCAGGGGGTGCCGGCAAGAGGACGCAAGGGGCCCATTTAGGGGACATGGAGGGCAGAACGGGGACAAGGGTCAGGGGACAATTGCCAGGAGGCTTGGGGTTCTCGTGGGACTGAGTGGCTAGGCTTGTGAGGCCTGCACCCAGGCCTGCAGGCTACAGGTCAGGATCTGCGCTTCCCAACACTCAGCTTGCTTGTTTGGAGCCTTGGGGGACAGCTCCCTCTGACAGCTGGAAGGCCATGGCCATGGCGGCATTGTCCCAGGCACCTGTGCTCGGCTGCCTGGGGGCAGGGGGGCGCTCCAACGAGCAGCTGCCTTTGAACTCCCCACAGTCACTTCCTAAGGGCAGAGCTGAAGCGTTTGAGCTTGTTTGTCTAGATTCATGGCCAGATTACCTCTCAAGATTTATTTGAATGCATGTCTAACAATAAGGGGTCTGTTAAATAAATTACGATACATTCATACAATGGAATGTTATGCGACCATTACAAATTATGTGGTTGAAGAATATGGGGAAATGTTCACAATAGATAGTTAAGTGCAAAATCAGCTTATAAAACATAGAATATGATCCCAATTTGGCAAAACAAACAGAGTTTTCTCTACAGGCATACGTACTAGGAATAGACTATATTATATTATAATATTACAAGTAACAGTCTTCTGTAAATAGAAGTATGGGAAATTTTTATTTTCTTCCTGCTATTCTGTATTTTCCAGAAATGATAATGAATGTTTAGCACTTTTGTGATCTGAGGAAAAAAATGAAAGAAAATCAGTCTTATTATACTTCTCAAGAAAAAAAATTTTTCTCCCTCTCTCTGAGAGGAACATTTAAAGAAAATTTTGAAATTACTTTGAGACTTTACCAGGGACTGATGGCTAAAGTAAGAAACTAAATTGTAAAAAAAAGACAAAAACAAAAACAAAAAAAACAAAAGAAAGGAACTTCTCGTGGCTTCGTGTGGCTGACAGTGATTGTGAGCATCCTCCCCTCGCAGCGCTGCCCCTTAACTGCCCTCCGACACTGAATCAAAGTATCTGGACGTAGAACAGCTCTAGTGGTCTGGATCTGTGGGTCTTTTCCACCAGATACCAGACAAGTGGCCTCCTGGACAGAGCTCATTCCTGTTTGGATATGACACCCAGAATATGTGCAGCCCTGTTTCTGTTTTTACTCTAAGACCTGCCCACCCTCACCTTGTACCTGCAAGGGATCCCAGGGCCCTCAGCATTTCCTCCTCTGCCACTAACCTGGCTGCTTCCGGGTTGGGGTAGTGACTCTCCCAGCTTCCTCCCTCCCTCCCAGCCCTACTCCCACTCCTCTTTGGCTGCCCCCATTTCCTTCTGGCCGTAGGCCTCAGCCGCCCTTTCTGGTAGTGCTCCTGCCCTTGAGACTCACACTGTATGACCTCTTCTTGGGTTTAGACTTATCCTCTGGCTTCTTCTGCTCCATCCCACCCCAAGAGGATGTATAGTCGTCTCTTGGACCCCTTGGGACTGTCCCTCTCACTTCCTCCCTGGTGAGGACTTTGAAATCGGAGAGGGATGGAGGGAGGCAATCCCCTTTCTATGTGCCTCTGCTAATCTGCACTTGGTTCAGATTGGCCCATATTGGATGGGCCAGAATTGTTGATCCTAATTCAGTTTCAAGCCATTTACAAATATAATTTGCATGCTGTCTCTGCCCTTTTACACACACTGGCGGGCTTGTTGAATGGGCTCAGAACAGAGACCAGGTGTAGACCTCCAGAAAATTCCCATAGGGACTGACACTCACAGGGCATGGTAACAACCCATCTAAAGTGAATGATTCAGCCCAAAGTTCTCCACACATTGACAAGGCCAAAGGTCTTTTGGAAATCCCAGCACAAGCACCTCAGCGCTCCCCTGGTCTGCCAGGCCAGGGTTATTCCTCAGTCACTACCCTGCTCAGAGGCTTAGAACCTCACTCTTCTGTTCTGTAAAATGAGGACATGTGGCAATATTGATCTTGGACTGTCATGAGATGATGTATGGGAAAGCACTTTGCTTCCCGTAACTTATGATTGTCACCCAAATGGTAGCGGTTGGTGGTTGAAGCTCTACCTCGACAAGGCTGAGAGTCTGGCCCGACTAGTTTTTGGTGATCTGGGCCCCTTCCCAATGATCAGGACCCCCCATTCTAAATATTTACAAACCATTCATTGAATAACATTTTAGAGTATTGCCAGGAATTTATATTGGACTCAATGGTCTAGAGCTTATGAAACCAATCCTCTCCCCTATTTTGAAAATTGAAGGAAACCATCACATCCTGATGTGTCACTGACATGAGAGTAGGATCCAGACTGTGTATAGAACTAGGATAAATCAATAAGAAAGAGATAAACAGCTCAATCGTAAAACTGGCAAAGGACACGAATAAGCAATTCACCGAAGAGGAAACCCGAATAGCCCATAAAAATACCAAAAGGTGCTCCACCTCTTTTGCAATCAGGGAAATGTAAATTAAAGTCCTGATGAGAAACCACTTCACCCTTTAGATTAGGAAATCCAATTCCAAGTGCTCTGAAGGACATGGAGGGGGGACGCCATGCACTGTGGGGGATGGGAATTGGGCAGCTCTAACATCTAGTTAGCTAGAGGCGTGCGGCTCCAGCCTCGGCACCTAGGTGTAGACCAGAGGCCAGTTCTTGCCCATGCGCCCAAGGAGACATGGACCCAGATGTTCACAGCAGCATCGTTTATTAGGAGGAAAAGTGCAGGGGCGCCAGGGGGGCTCAGTCAGTTGAGCGTCTGCCTTCAGCTCAGGGCATGATCTCAAGGTCCTGGGATCGAGCCCCGTGTCGGGGCTCCCTGCTCAGCAGAGAATCTGCTTCTTCCCCTACTCCTGCAGTCTTCCTCTCTCGCAAAGAAATAAATACAACATTTAAAAAAAAAAAAAGAAGAAAAATTGCAAACAACTTAAATGTTCCATCAATTAGGAAAATGGATTTCAAAATCATAATCTGTTTACACAATGGAACTCTATTCCACAATTAAAATGAATGAGCATGACAGGGCACACAAGGAGGGCTTCTAAGTCCTTGTAATGTGCTGTGTATCTTTTCTAAGCAAAGTCATGGCTACACAGATCCAATCACTTCGTAAAAAATTCCTTGAGCTATATCTTTAAGATCTGTCAGTCTTATCGAATAGATATTACACATCAATAAAAAAGTGTGCAAAAAGATGAATGAATGTGAACTGTATGTATCGTCATAGATCAATTTAAAAGATACAGAGTTAAGAAAAACAGATGTTGCTGAAGGCTACATGCAGTATGGTGCCATTTATATATAAAGTCTATAAATGTGCCCAATAATTAGGTATGTTGTTCATGGATACACACAGATGTGGCAAAAATATTCAAGCACACACGGGACGCAGAGGCAAAGGAATGAGTGTAGAAGTTCCACATGCAATAACATACCTGTAAACTTTTATTTTCCAAGCTGGGTGGTAAGTACACAGGTGTGTCATTGTATTATTATTCATATTTTTATATACATGAGGAGGGCTTCTAAGTGAAATGTCTTACTTAAAACATTTTATAGGGGCACCTGGGTGGCTCAGTCGGTTAAGCATCTGCCTTCAGCTCAGGTCATGATCCCAGGGTCCTGGGATCGAGCTCTGAGTCAGGCTCCCTGCTCAGCGGGGAGTCTGCTTCTCCCTCTGCCTCTGCCCCCCCCCCCACTCATGCTCTTTCTCTTGCTCACTCTCACTCTCTCTCTGTCTCTCTGAAATAAATAAATAAAATCTTTAAAAAAATAAATAAAACATTTTATATAAAATCAGGACAGATTATGTCTCTCTCCAGTTTTCTGGTTCTCTCCCTTTCTCCAGACTTCTCACAGGTGAGCTCAGAAGCTGAGAGTCCTTCCCGTCTGCATGTTTTTCTCACACCGAGGGGAGGTGGTGGTTAAAACTCCAGAGCCAGATTGCCATGTGCTAGCTGTGTGATCTTCAGCAAGTAATATAGCCTCTCTGAGCCTCAGTTTACTGATCTGTAAAATGGGGGTTATAACAACACCCATCTAGTAGGTTGTTGACAGAACTAACAGAACGAAAATGCGAGAGCTGTGCCTGACACACGGTACACTCCGTATGTGTGGGTTCTTCCGATGGACTTGCCAAGACACAAGTGTGGACTGTGGAGAAGCCGAGTGCCACTTCGTTCTACCCGCAGCATCGTGGCTCGCCCTTTCTGGCTCGCCCCTGAGCGGAAGGCACCGAACAGCACAAAGGCGGAGCATTCCCACGTTCTGGTTTCTTCAAAGTCCATCCCCATGAAAGGCCGGCCTCTCCTTTTGCCTTTGCCCCTCACTCTAAAGCCCCATGGCTGTCACCTCTAGCGCTCTTCTCCCGCGTCAGGACATTCTGGGTCCTGATCTCTGGCTTCAGAGACCATTAGTTCTTTTGTTGGGTCCTCATGGCATTTTAAAATACTTGAAACAGTTGCCTACATTTATACATTTGTCAGGAGCATTCACATTAAAGTCTGGATCCTTAGCTTCTTTTGAAATACTAGACTCTCTGGCAACACTGGGCCCACGTCTCCAGGCGACAGCCTTTGATCTGGGCTGAGTGACAGTCCCGGCGAACCCCATAGCCCTCCCTCCTGCCTTACGGAGATGCCACCCACAGAGGACAGGTGTGCCCACGTGGGGGCACCCAGCCAGGGCACGAGGGGACACTGAAATATAGCCAGGCTCTGCTCACCCTGAGGTGGCTGTGGCCCTGAGGAAGGGATGCGCTTCCCAGAAGAAGGGCCCCTGTTTCCTCAATGACACAGAGACGCCATATGGGCTTGAGGTGGCCCTGTTCTGTCACCTGACTCGCTCTGGGCATTTGAATTAGCAGTTGCCACTTAGGTTGGAGGTCCCATGCCCTCCTTTATAATGCCATTCTGTTCTGTGTTTCTCTGCCCATCTTTACAACTTGAACCTCCTGCAAAGTGTATATATACTTTCAGGTCCTGTGCGGAAGCACCTGAAGATGATTGCTTTGTGGAGAAAATATTTCACTGATGTTAGATCATTCATCTAAAATTGCCTGGAGATGTGAATTATCTGTGATGAGTACAGGTTGGCACTTCTGTGCACCTGAGCAGCTACGACCATTCATTCCCCGGTCAGGTGCCGGGGGGAGTGGGAGGCGGGGGGGTGGGGGGCAGAGGGGCCATGGTGGGGGGGATGAGGCGGGACAGCAGTGCCTCCGTTTACCTCCTCATGATGGCCCACTGAAGGCCCCTGAGATATTTGGAGTCTCTGGAATGTCTTCATAATTGCATATGGCTGACCCTCATCTGTTTTTCTCAGTGATTTACCAATAAAAAGCCTTAACCCAAAGGGATTAAATGCAGATTTGTGGGAGCACCAGAAAAAAAAATAGCTTCAAAGGCTGCCCTACTCAGCAGATGACTTTAGGGAAAGGGATGGTGGGAACAGTTCTGACAAGGAAGGGCAACCGGGCCAAATTCCAGGCCTCCAGGACAGCAGGAAGAAGCAGGGTCCCAGAGGAGGGCCTGGGGGCAGAATGAGCGGGAGGTCGGCGGGCTTCTAAAGACTCTGCCTCTTTCTCCAGCAATAGGCTCCTTCATATTTCTCTGCTTGGAATTGTATTTCTGAGAAGCTCCCTTTTTTCTTGACTAGTTTCTTTTTTAGAATCTCAGACATTGAAATCTGCCATTCTAAAGTCAGCAATTTCTTTTTTTTTTTTTTAAGATTTTATTTATTTCTTAGAGAAAGAGAGAGTGAGCATGAGCTGGGGGGGGGCAGAGGGAAAGGGAGAAGCAGGCTCTTCACTGAGCAGGGAGCCCGACGCAGGGGCTCGATCCCAGGACCCTGGGATCATGACCTGAGCTGAAGGCAGACGCTTAACAACTGAGCCACCCAGGTGCCCCTAAAGTCAGCAATTTCTAACCGACAGAGCAAACCTCTTATAGATCCCCACATGAGGGCCATACTCTTATTTATTCTTGGGGTACACATGGAATCAAGGGCCCCACCCCACACCTGCCAGGATCACCAATGCTTACCTCCTTTGGCCCAAATGAGATGCAGACCAGAGCTCTCTCCACTGCCTCTGGGAGTACTTTTACCAAGCCGTCATGCTCAGATGAGAATTGTTTTAACTGGGACTTTGCGAATTGGAGGGAAAGGAGGAGATTGGGACATGATTTGCCAGCAGCTTGAGATTGCAGACATACTCAAGTCTCTTTTACTTTCAAGTTTCAGGTTTAGAGTTTTTTTGTACCTTTCTTTCAAAGGAAGAACTGCAAACCCAGTTATCGGATTTCTGCCCAGGACTGAATACACACTGATGGGCTGCCAGGGGCTGGGGAGGTGTGGAACAGCAGGCTGAGGTGAGCAGGGGAGACGTGGTGACTGTCTCACCACCCACGCCTTCCCAGAGAGGGGCAAAGAGGGGACACGTTTTAACTTCCACATCTTGTTTGCCCACATAAGGGCAAACCCTGCAGCACAGGTCACTGCCTGTTTTAGGAAATTGTTTCAGGAAAAAAAATAAGGGCAAAAAGTGCTTTCTTGATTTTTTTTTTTAATCTGTCAGAATACAGGTGAAGAAAAATAGTGAAGGGAGAAACACAGAAGGCAATGCGAATCTGATGGTATCCATTTTACTTAGTGAATGGACACAAATACTCATGAAAGCAGCTTAGTCAAGTTTTGCAGCTCTGAATTCGTATGGCCTGGGCCCTGGTTCCCATGTGAAGCCATTCTAGAACAGAAAAGGGAGTACACTCTAATTCTTCGCGTGTTATGGACTGAATGTTCGTGTTCTCCCCAAATTCCTATGTTGGGACCCTCCCCCCTCTTTGGGAGGTGATTAGGATTGAATGAGGTCATGAGGGTGAACCCTCACAGTGGCATCACTACCCACAGAGTACTCATCTCTCTGTTCTTGGCTACGTGAGGACACAACGAGAAGCAGGCATAACCTAGCCTGTTCTGATTAACACACAATTTTGTGTTTGTCAATAAACACATAGGCTTATATAGAACACACACACACTTCCCATGTTAAAACAATTGCACATCCTTTGGGTGAGGCCACCACGTTCTCACAATATGGCCTCTACTGGCCATGGCTAGGTCTAGCTATCTCTGTGGGGATGCTAGTGCAGATGGAGGCAAACATGTGGGGAGAAGAGACCCAAGCAAAAGAGTAGCCTTCTGAAAGGACACTTGAGCATTTGGGGAGCACTGATTTGCAAGTGTTTACAGCCCTCCCCATTCCATAATCTGCTTACTGAAGCCTGGAGCGCAGAAAGGGATTGTGGGGGTGCCCGGCTGGCTTAGTCAGTAGAACATGTGCCTCAGGGTCATGAGTTCAAGCCCCACATTAGGCATAGAGCTTCCTTAAGAAAAAAAAAGGGGGGAGCATATGGGTGGCTCAGTCTAAGCATCTGATTTCTGCTCAGGTCATGATCTCAGGGTCCTGGGATCGAGACCTGCATCAGGCTCCCTGCTCAGTGCGGAACCTGCTTCTCCCTCTCCTTCTGCTTCTCTCCCATGCTCGTGGTCTCTCTCTCTCTCAAATAAAAAAATAATATCTATTTGAAGAAGAAGAAGAAGAGGAGGAGGAGGAGGAGGAGAAATGGGTTTTGTAGGAGGACTATGGAATTTAACTGGAAAGATCTCTGAACTGGGTTCAGACCTGAGTTCCCTGGCGCCATCCATCCTTTCTTTACCATCTCACCTGTTACTTTGCCCATATAAAAGGCATGGCAAAATCCAACGCTTTCATCATGATTTCAGTATGCCTGACCCTGTCTAAGCACTTTATGTGTATTGAGCCATTTGATGCTCACAACAACGCTCTGCAGTCATACTCCTATTACTCCTTGTAGGAGGCTAAATAACAGTCCCTGAAGATATCAGGTCCTATTCCAGCAACCTGTAAATCTTACTTCATATAGAATAAAGGATCTTTGGAGACGTGGCTAAGGATTTCAAGGTGGGGAGATTTTCCTGAATTATCTGGGTGAGTCCTAAATGCCATCACATGTCCTTATAAGAGAAAGGCAGAGAGAGATGACAGACACACAGACAAGAGAGTGCACAGTGAGCACAGAGCCAGGACTGGGGTGATGTAGTCACACGCCAAGGAATGCTGGCAGGCGTCCAAAGCTGATTCTCCTCTAGAGCCTCTGGAAGGTTACTGATGTCAGCCTTTTGGTCTCCAGGATAGTGAAAGAATACATTTCTGTTGTTCTGAGCCACCGAGTATATGGTAATTTTGTCACACATGTCATACATGTGTTACAACAACCACAAAAAAACCCAAACAAATAAAAAAACAACTGTGTAGCCCCATTCTATAGATTAGGAAAGAGAGGCATAAAGAGGTTATGTAAACCTGCTGGGGTCTCCCAGCTGATACATAGCAGAGTCACATTGGAACCCAGATCAGGGTGTCTCTGGCTCTCAGTACCCCTGTCTGCGCTGAGAGAACCCAGGAGCCCCATGGATGCCGAGACCCTGCCGTTGCGCCTGAAGTGAGCAGCTTCACCCAGGAGACAGAAAAGCCATTCAGCACCCACCTTGGCTCCATGTGCATGGCACTTTCTCACCGTCCCCTGGCACTGGTGTCTCTGCAGGCAGAACAGGCCAGGTGGGTGGGCTGCAGAATGTCCCCCCGGCGACTGCCGGCCATTCCCTGGATGGTTCATTTCCCCAGTAGACCAGCACAATGGCAGAAGGGCCATGATGAGGGATACAGCTCTCTCGTTGAAGCAACTGGAGCTTTCTGGTGGGTTCTGATCTGGGCTGAAACGCCCCGGAGAGTCAGATTTCTACGTGATCCTGCAAAGAAAAAGTGAAAACAGACCTCAGAATTCAGGTCTTCCTTAATAAAAACGTGAATGCAAAACTATCAAGAGCAGGCAGGAAGCAAATGGGGGGCTCGTTTCCCGTACTGATAGGGACTAGTGAGAGTCACAGGCTTTTGCCTTCTGCGAACACAGGATCAACACTCTTCCTTAGACAAGCAGGGAAAACGGTGACTTTCAAGAAATAATGCCCAGGCTCCCTCGTGCATTTGTCCCCTTGGCTAATTCCTTATGGCAGAGACCCCCAATGCCTGTTTGTCCCCTTCTTGCCTCCCACTAGAGGCCTCGGTTGTAACTGGGCACATGGTGCCCAGAATGAAGGCCACATTTTCTCACCTCCTTTGCAACTAGGTAAGGCCATGTGACTAAGTTCTGGCTGATGGGATATAGGTAGAAATGCTGTGTGAGGGCGCCTGGGTGGCTCAGTTGGTTAAGCGATTGTCTTCAGCTCAGGTCATGATCCTGGAGTCCCAGGATTGAGTCCCGCATCGGGCTCCCTGCTCAGCAAGGAGTCTGCTTCTCCCTCTGACCCTCCCCCCTCTCATGTGCTCTCTCTCTCTCATTCTTTCTCTCAAATAAATAAATAAAATCTTTAAAAAAAAAAAAGAAATGCTGTGTGAGATTTTCAAGACGCAACCTTAAAGGATTGAACACGCCCTTCTTCTCTCCCTCCTCTTTCTGGCTGCCTAAAATCCAGACATAATGGCTGGCCTGTCACAGCCATCTTGGAACAATGAGGTGGAAGCCTCATGCTGAGGGTGGTGGAGGAACAAGAGAGAAGTCTGGGTCCCCGAAGTGTCATCCTAGGAACAGATTGCCTACTTTGGTCTTCCTTGATGTGAGACCACTGCTACTTGGGGTTTTAGCCCAAACTGATGGGCCACCCTTTCCACAACTGTAATCTTCCTTGTTTGACCACAGTGACCTTACCTGACAAGAGAGCCTTTGCCTCCAAACCCAGCTAAGTCAGCCAGCTTTGTTATTCCCACTTAGAGTTAAATAAAGCTAAGGGAGGGTATATGTAGGGGAAATGTTCTGGATCTGCCTTAAAGGAAAATGAAGCTGAAATACAAAAGCTATTCTTTTTTTTTTTTTTTTTTTAAGATTTTATTTATTTGAGAGAGAGCACGTGCACAAGCATGGGAAGGGGCAGAAGGAGAGGAGGAGAGAGAATCCTCAAGCAGACACCCCACTGAGTGTGGAGCCTGATGTAGGGCTTGAACTCGGGACCCTGAGATCATGACCCGAGCTGAAATCAGGAATCGGACGCTTACCTGACTGAGCCACCCAGGCGCCCCACAAAAGCTATTCTTAAGTAACATTAAAGCCAGGCCGGCTATGCCTCTGTCGCCCATTTGCTGAGCTGCTTGAACAGCCTTATTATGCAGTTTCAGTTTCAAGAGAGGAAAAGGATGTATTCAGATCACACACAATGTCTGCTCCGTGGTGTTAACTGTATGTCTGCATTTGCGCGGATGCTTGTCTTGCGTCCCAGTGTCTTATGTTCCCAACTACAGGGTAAATAAATGTACAGGGACCAGACCTAACGCATGTTTTTCTTCTCTGTAGAGCCAGGAACATGGGCTGCCTCTTTTGAGTGTGCACGCCGGGATGATGCACATGAGCCCGCAGAACTGCTTTCGATAGGCCAACCATCTGCACGCTCACAGATGTCTCACTTTGTCTCCCAGCTTTGTTTCCCTTCTCCTAGTTTACTCAAAGAAATTCCTAATAATCTTTAAAATTTCTCCTGGAAGTAATATTTCATGGCTTTCTTCTTCGTTTGAGAACTAGATGCAAATAAGTTTTGACTTGCAAATTCTAACTTAGCCGCTGAATGCTTCAAGCAGAGGCTCCTATGTTCCTTTGCCTTTCTCTATGTAGACTCCTTCAGGAAGGTAATTTCACTCTTTAAAAATGCAAAGAATTCTCATTTCGAAGGCACCACTATCATAATTGCTTTTTATTATGATTATTGTATACAACTTTTGTTGGAATTGTGTTAAAATGGCGATCTACTTGCATAAACACACTTTAATAAACGTGTCTTGCATTTATTTGCTATCTTATAGTTTTGCTTCAACAATTTTACATTTTTTATACTTACAGCAAAGACACTTACTACTGCATTAAGCTAGTTCATTGTCAGTTAGGTTTTTAAAAAACATGTCCTGTCAGAATCCTCAACTATATGCTTTAATCTTACCATTAACAACCAGAATGAAAATTAAATCGGTGCTTTCAAAACAAACCTTTCAGCTTCAAAGGTCAGCTAATGTTAACCCAGTCGCACAGTTCACAGATGTGGGAGGCCCTCCTGAGCACGGACTGTGGAGAGCTCCAAAACGGTCCACCTGAGACTTCTCGTGGTATTTGGGAAGAAGTTCCCAGAGAAAGTGGTGAGCAGCAACGTTCATTCCAAAATAGTTCTTTTCTCCAAATGGAAGAAACACTGAGTCTTCATAGTATGGGAATAAACTTAGGGGGTTGACAGACAGGCAGCCCGTCAATGGTAAATCAGACAAGTTTGTTGAGTCAGTCTATGGAACATGTTTTAATTTTAGCTGTTCCATATCAACTAACAGGAAGAATTTTAAAAGAAGGTGATCAAAACAAAGCAGTTGGGATCCCCTTTGCCTCACTGAAGGCAATGATCTGAATTGGTGCCCACCCCAGAAAGAGCCAGGACAGAGATATCCAGAATACCCTCGACCTGAGATCTTAGGGCACTGGCCTGTCTCTGTGTTGCTTCTAAGTTTCAGCCCAGCAAGAGTTTCCAGGGCACTTAGTGTTGCCAAGAACAAGCCCTCAAAGGTCATGTCATATCTCTTTGATATCAAGTAGAAATTTGTGGACAAAGTAGACAATGGAGACCCCATGTTCTTTAAGGAACAGACATTCATCTAGAAAGGGTTTTCTCTCCTGTCCGTGTTGAATTTAAATGAAACAGGTAGCAAAACTCACAGAGTAATCTTGTGTAAGCAGAGAACCAAAATTACTTGAGGCAAAAACTGAAGCTGAAGTTCTCGAATGCCCTGTCTCTTGGTCCTCTTCTTCTAGACGGTCATCCCTCCTTCTTTATCTCTTACTGCCAACTGAGGTCAGTGTTTGCCATAAATCACTCAGTTTACTGTAAAAACCCGCTACGCCCACTTCTCAACCCTCGTTCAGCTTCCACACTATTCTACCATGGTTGTTTTTACCAGTGGCGTTCTCCAGGCTACTCTCACAGGAAGTCCTGACACCTTCCTGTTGCCTTCAGAATAAAATTTCAATCCTTGTCTCCGCCCTCAGGTCCTCTCTGCTCTGGGACCAACCTACTTCTCCGAGGCCCCTCTCTAGGGCTTTCTACACACTCTTTGCCCCAGTCTTTCAGAATTGGCCCTGTTTTATGCTTTTGCACAAGACCTCCCGTCTGCCAGGTGTGTCTTCTGTCCCTCCTCTCTCTTCAGCTGTTAATCTCTTGGCCCCATACTCAGTTCCTACGAATCGACTCAGGAAGCCTTCCTGAACTTTTCAGTGCCCTCCTCTCGCCTCCCTCTGTGTCTTGGGCACATCTCTGTCAGGGAGGCTATCTTGTTGTGTGGTAAATGTGAACTGCTGCACATCATGAGCCCCAGTAGAATGTAGACTGGAAGATCCGGTAGGCAGGCTATGCATTATTCATCACTTGGCAATGTCTGGCACAAATTATATATCCAATAAATACTAGTTAAAAAATATAACCAATAAATACTAATTAATTAAATGAGTGGATCCATGGCCATCTAGAAATAGAATGAAGGGACCATAGCTATGGTGTCTACTGCAAATCAAGACACAATGGAGCCTTCCTACCCTTTTCCTTCTCAGTGATTCTCCCACCTCACCCTCTGTTTTGGCCTTTTCCTCCTTGACTCCTAGGCACCAGCATCATGAACAGGTGTCTGAAAACATACTGAAGTTGGGGAAAGTGAGGAATGTTCTAGAAAGGTGCATTTGTCTGTTTTACTATTTCCGTATAAGTTCTTAATACTCCCATTCATATTGGATATTAGCTTTGAGCCACAGTAAAAATTTGGAGGAAGGAAAAAGGAAGGAAGAGAGGGAAGACCACTATTTTTTCAGGTAATACCAGTGAAAATACAGTCCCATAAGATGAAGTTATAAAGAACTTCTTCAAATTGAGAGAGATACA